>NW_027362761.1:887305353-888525734 GCF_046119375.1 Phyllobates terribilis | reverse complement strand
TGTGGTATACCCCAGTAAACAATAACTGTGGTGTTTCCATTCCACGGTAAAAAACCTCTATTATTCAGGTTTTGGTAGTTTTTTCCGTAAAGAAATACAGTAGTGTCTCCTGACTGTTGTGACACAAAAATATATCTGTTGAAAATAGTCTTGTGTAGGCCCAACATCCCAGTGTGGTTTCGCAGTTCCACGGGTCAAATCGCTGTACTATCCAGTTTTGGGCCTTTGGTATCTAAAAAAAAAGCAGTTTGAGTGTGTCGCTCACTGTTCAGCCGCAAATATCTCTATTTAAAAAAGTGTGGTATACCCCAGTAAACAATAACTGTGGTTTTGCCATCCCACGGTAAAAAATCTCTATTATTCAGGTTTTGGTAGTTTTTTCCGTAAAGAAAAACAGTAGTGTCTCCTGACTGTTGTGACACAAAAATATATCTGTTGAAAATAGTCTTGTGTAGGCCCGACATCCCAGTGTGGTTTCGCAGTTCCACGGGTCAAATCGCTGTACTATCCAGTTTTGGGCCTTTGGTATCTAAAAAAAAAGCAGTTTGAGTGTGTCGCTCACTGTTCAGCTGCAAATATCTCTATTTAAAAAAGTGTGGTATACCCCAGTAAACAATAACTGTGGTGTTGCCATCCCACGGTAAAAAACCTCTATTATTCAGGATTTGGTAGTTTTTTCCGTAAAGAAATACAGTAGTGTCTCCTGACTGTTGTGACACAAAAATATATCTGTTGAAAATAGTCTTGTGTAGGCCCAACATCCCAGTGTGGTTTCGCAGTTCCACGGGTCAAATCGCTGTACTATCCAGTTTTGGGCCTTTTGTATCTAAAAAAACACAGTTTGAGTGTGTCGCTCACTGTTCAGCCGCAAATATCTCTATTTAAAAAAGTGTGGTATACCCCAGTAAACAATAACTGTGGTTTTGCCATCCTACGGTAAAAAATCTCTATTATTCAGCTTTTGGTAGTTTTTCCGTAAAGAAAAACAGTAGTGTCTCCTGACTGTTGTGACACAAAAATATATCTGTTGAAAATAGTCTTGTGTAGGCCCGACATCCCAGTGTGGTTTCGCAGTTCCACGGGTCAAATCGCTGTACTATCCAGTTTTGGGCCTTTGGTATCTAAAAAAAAAGCAGTTTGAGTGTGTCGCTCACTGTTCAGCCGCAAATATCTCTATTTAAAAAAGTGTGGTATACCCCAGTAAACAATAACTGTGGTTTTGCCTTCCCACGGTAAAAAACCTCTATTATTCAGGATTTGGTAGTTTTTTCCGTAAAGAAATACAGTAGTGTCTCCTGACTGTTGTGACACAAAAATATATCTGTTGAAAATAGTCTTGTGTAGGCCCAACATCCCAGTGTGGTTTCGCAGTTCCACGGGTCAAATCGCTGTACTATCCAGTTTTGGGCCTTTGGTATCTAAAAAAAAAGCAGTTTGAGTGTGTCGCTCACTGTTCAGCCGCAAATATCTCTATTTAAAAAAGTGTGGTATACCCCAGTAAACAATAACTGTGGTTTTGCCATCCCACGGTAAAAAAATCTCTATTATTCAGCTTTTGGTAGTTTTTCCGTAAAGAAAAACAGTAGTGTCTCCTGACTGTTGTGACACAAAAATATATCTGTTGAAAATAGTCTTGTGTAGGCCCGACATCCCAGTGTGGTTTCGCAGTTCCACGGGTCAAATCGCTGTACTATCCAGTTTTGGGCTTTTGGTATCTAAAAAAAAAGCAGTTTGAGTGTGTCGCTCACTGTTCAGCTGCAAATATCTCTATTTAAAAAAGTGTGGTATACCCCAGTAAACAATAACTGTGGTGATGCCATCCCACGGTAAAAAACCTCTATTATTCAGGATTTGGTAGTTTTTTCCGTAAAGAAATACAGTAGTGTCTCCTGACTATTGTGGCACAAAAATATATCTGTTGAAAATAGTCTTGTGTAGGCCCAACATCCCAATGTGGTTTCGCAGTTCCACGGGTCAAATCGCTGTACTATCCAGTTTTGGGCCTTTGGTATCTAAAAAAAAGCAGTTTGAGTGTGTCGCTCACTGTTCAGCCGCAAATATCTCTATTTAAAAAAGTGTGGTACACCCCAGTAAACAATAACTGTGGTTTTGCCATCCCACGGTAAAAAATCTCTATTATTCAGGTTTTGGTAGTTTTTTCCGTAAAGAAAAACAGTCGTGTCTTCTGACTGTTGTGACACAAAAATATATCTGTTGAAAATAGTCTTGTGTAGGCCCGACATCCCAGTGTGGTTTCGCAGTTTCACGGGTCAAATCGCTGTACTATCCAGTTTTGGGCCTTTGGTATCTAAAAAAAAAGCAGTTTGAGTGTGTCGCTCACTGTTCAGCCGCAAATATCTCTATTTAAAAAAGTGTGGTATACCCCAGTAAACAATAACTGTGGTTTTGCCATCCCACGGTAAAAAGTCTCTATTATTCAGCTTTTGGTAGTTTTTTCCGTAAAGAAAAACAGTAGTGTCTCCTGACTGTTGTGACACAAAAATATATCTGTTGAAAATAGTCTTGTGTAAGCCCGACATCCCAGTGTGGTTTCGCAGTTCCATGGGTCAAATCGCTGTACTATCCAGTTTTGGGCCTTTGGTATCTAAAAAAAAATCAGTTTGAGTGTGTCGCTCACTGTTCAGCTGCAAATATCTCTATTTAAAAAAGTGTGGTATACCCCAGTAAACAATAACTGTGGTGTTGCCATCCCACGGTAAAAAACCTCTATTATTCAGGATTTGGTAGTTTTTACCGTAAAGAAATACAGTAGTGTCTTCTGACTGTTGTGACACAAAAATATATCTGTTGAAAATAGTCTTGTGTAGGCCCAACATCCCAGTGAGGTTTCGCAGTTCCACGGGTCAAATCGCTGTACTATCCAGTTTTTGGACTTTGGTATCTAAAAAAAAAGCAGTTTGAGTGTGTCGCTCACTGTTCAGCCGCAAATATCTCTATTTAAAAAAGTGTGTTATACCCGAGTAAACAATAACTGTGGTTTTGCCATCCCACGGTAAAAAATCTCTATTATTCAGGTTTTGGTAGTTTTTTCCGTAAAGAAAAACAGTAGTGTCTCCTGACTGTTGTGACACAAAAATATATCTGTTGAAAATAGTCTTGTGTAGGCCCGACATCCCAGTGTGGTTTCGTAGTTCCACGGGTCAAATCGCTGTACTATCCAGTTTTGGGCCTTTGGTATCTAAAAAAAAAAGCAGTTTGAGTGGGTCGCTCACTGTTCAGCCGCAAATATCTCTATTTAAAAAAGTGTGGTATACCCCAGTAAACAATAACTGTGGTTTTGCCATCCCACGGTTAAAAAATCTCTATTATTCAGCTTTTGGTAGTTTTTTCCGTAAAGAAAAACAGTAGTGTCTCCTGACTGTTGTGACACAAAAATATATCTGTTGAAAATAGTCTTGTGTAAGCCCGACATACCAGTGTGGTTTCGCAGTTCCACGGGTCAAATCGCTGTACTATCCAGTTTTGGGCCTTTGGTATCTAAAAAAAAAGCAGTTTGAGTGTGTCGCTCACTGTTCAGCTGCAAATATCTCTATTTAAAAAAGTGTGGTATACCCCAGTAAACAATAACTGTGGTGTTGCCATCCCACGGTAAAAAACCTCTATTATTCAGGATTTGGTAGTTTTTTCCGTAAAGAAATACAATAGTGTCTCCTGACTGTTGTGACACAAAAATATATCTGATGAAAATAGTCTTGTGTATGCCCAACATCCCAGTGTGGTTTCGCAGTTCCATGGGTCAAATCGCTGTACTATCCAGTTTTGGGCTTTTGGTATCTAAAAAAAAGCAGTTTGAGTGTGTCGCTCACTGTTCAGCCGCAAATATCTCTATTTAAAAAAGTGTGGTATACCCCAGTAAACAATAACTGTGGTTTTCCCATCCCACGGTAAAAAATCTCTATTATTCAGCTTTTGGTAGTTTTTCCGTAAAGAAAAACAGTAGTGTCTCCTGACTGTTGTGACAAAAAAATATATCTGTTGAAAATAGTCTTGTGTAGGCCCGACATCCCAGTGTGGTTTCGCAGTTCCACGGGTCAAATCGCTGTACTATCCAGTTTTGGGCCTTTGGTATCTAAAAAAAAAGCAGTTTGAGTGTGTCGCTCACTGTTCAGCCGCAAATATCTCTATTTAAAAAAGTGTGGTATATCCCAGTAAACAATAACTGTGGTTTTGCCATGCCACGGTAAAAAATCTCTATTATTCAGCTTTTGGTAGTTTTTTCCGTAAAGAAAAACAGTAGATTCTCCTGACTGTTGTGACACAAAAATATATCTGTTGAATATAGTCTTGTGTAGGCCCAACATCCCAGTGAGCTTTCGTAGTTCCACGGGTCAAATCGCTGTACTATCCAGTTTTGGGCCTTTGGTATCTAAAAAAAAAGCAGTTTGAGTGTGTCGCTCACTGTTCAGCCGCAAATATCTCTATTTAAAAAAGTGTGGCATACCCGAGTAAACAATAACTGTGGTTTTGCCATCCCACGGTAAAAAATCTCTATTATTCAGGTTTTGGTAGTTTTTTCTGTAAAGAAGAACAGTATTGTCTCCTGACTGTTGTGACACAGAAATATATCTGTTGAAAATAGTCTTTTGTAGGCCCGACATCCCAGCGTGGTTTCGTAGTTCCACGGGTCAAATCGCTGTACTATCCAGTTTTGGGCCTTTGGTATCTAAAAAAAAAGCAGTTTGAGTGTGTCGCTCACTGTTCAGCTGCAAATATCTCTATTTAAAAAAGTGTGGTATACCCCAGTAAACAATAACTGTGGTTTTGCCATCCCACGGTAAAAAATCTCTATTATTCAGGTTTTGGTAGTTTTTTCCGTAAAGAAAAACAGTAGTGTCTCCTGACTGTTGTGACACAAAAATATATCTGTTGAAAATAGTCTTGTGTAGGCCCGACATCCCAGTGTGGTTTCGCAGTTCCACGGGTCAAATCGCTGTACTATCCTGTTTTGGGCCTTTGGTATCTAAAAAAAAAGCAGTTTGAGTGTGTCACTCACTGTTCAGCTGCAAATATCTCTAGTTAAAAAAGTGTGGTATACCCCAGTAAACAATAACTGTGGTGTTGCCATCCCACGGTAAAAAACCTCTATTATTCAGGTTTTGGTAGTTTTTTCCGTAAAGAAATACAGTAGTGTCTCCTGACTGTTGTGACACAAAAATAAATCTGTTGAAAATAGTCTTGTGTAGGCCCAACATCCCAGTGAGGTTTCGCAGTTCCACGGGTCAAATCGCTGTACTATCCAGTTTTGGGCCTTTGGTATCTAAAAAAAAAAGCAGTTTGAGTGGGTCGCTCACTGTTCAACCGCAAATATCTCTATTTAAAAAAGTGTGGTATACCCCAGTAAACAATAACTGTGGTTTTGCCATCCCACGGTTAAAAAATCTCTATTATTCAGGTTTTGGTAGTTTTTTCCGTAAAGAAATACAGTAGTGTCTTCTGACTGTTGTGACACAAAAATATATCTGTTGAAAATAGTCTTGTGTAGGCCCGACATCCCAGTGTGGTTTCGCAGTGTCACGGGTCAAATTGCTGTACTATCCAGTTTTGGGCCTTTGGTATCTAAAAAAAAAGCAGTTTGAGTGTGTCGCTCACTGTTCAGCCGCAAATATCTCTATTTAAAAATATGTGGTATACCCCAGTAAACAATAACTGTGGTTTTGCCATCCCACGGTAAAAAGTCTCTATTATTCAGCTTTTGGTAGTTTTTTCCGTAAAGAAAAACAGTAGTGTCTCCTGACTGTTGTGACACAAAAATATATCTGTTGAAAATAGTCTTGTGTAAGCCCGACATCCCAGTGTGGTTTCGCAGTTCCATGGGTCAAATCGCTGTACTATCCAGTTTTGGGCCTTTGGTATCTAAAAAAAAATCAGTTTGAGTGTGTCGCTCACTGTTCAGCTGCAAATATCTCTATTTAAAAAAGTGTGGTATACCCCAGTAAACAATAACTGTGGTGTTTCCATTCCACGGTAAAAAACCTCTATTATTCAGGTTTTGGTAGTTTTTTCCGTAAAGAAATACAGTAGTGTCTCCTGACTGTTGTGACACAAAAATATATCTGTTGAAAATAGTCTTGTGTAGGCCCAACATCCCAGTGTGGTTTCGCAGTTCCACGGGTCAAATCGCTGTACTATCCAGTTTTGGGCCTTTGGTATCTAAAAAAAAGCAGTTTGAGTGTGTCGCTCACTGTTCAGCCGCAAATATCTCTATTTAAAAAAGTGTGGTATACCCCAGTAAACAATAACTGTGGTTTTGCCATCCCACGGTAAAAAATCTCTATTATTCAGCTTTTGGTAGTTTTTCCGTAAAGAAAAACAGTAGTGTCTCCTGACTGTTGTGACACAAAAATATATCTGTTGAAAATAGTCTTGTGTAGGCCCGACATCCCAGTGTGGTTTCGCAGTTCCACGGGTCAAATCGCTGTACTATCCAGTTTTGGGCCTTTGGTATCTAAAAAAAAAAGCAGTTTGAGTGTGTCGCTCACTGTTCAGCTGCAAATATCTCTATTTAAAAAAGTGTGGTATACCCCAGTAAACAATAACTGTGGTGTTGCCATCCCACGGTAAAAAACCTCTATTATTCAGGATTTGGTAGTTTTTTCCGTAAAGAAATACAGTAGTGTCTTCTGACTGTTGTGACACAAAAATATATCTGTTGAAAATAGTCTTGTGTAGGCCCAACATCCCATTGAGGTTTCGCAGTTCCACGGGTCAAATCGCTGTACTATCCAGTTTTTGGACTTTGGTATCTAAAAAAAAAGCAGTTTGAGTGTGTCGCTCACTGTTCAGCCGCAAATATCTCTATTTAAAAAAGTGTGTTATACCCGAGTAAACAATAACTGTGGTTTTGCCATCCCACGGTAAAAAATCTCTATTATTCAGGTTTTGGTAGTTTTTTCCGTAAAGAAAAACAGTAGTGTCTCCTGACTGTTGTGACACAAAAATATATCTGTTGAAAATAGTCTTGTGTAGGCCCGACATCCCAGTGTGGTTTCGTAGTTCCACTGGTCAAATCGCTGTACTATCCAGTTTTGGGCCTTTGGTATCTAAAAAAAAAAGCAGTTTGAGTGGGTCGCTCACTGTTCAGCCGCAAATATCTCTATTTAAAAAAGTGTGGTATACCCCAGTAAACAATAACTGTGGTTTTGCCATCCCACGGTTAAAAAATCTCTATTATTCAGCTTTTGGTAGTTTTTTCCGTAAAGAAAAACAGTAGTGTCTCCTGACTGTTGTGACACAAAAATATATCTGTTGAAAATAGTCTTGTGTAAGCCCGACATCCCAGTGTGGTTTCGCAGTTCCACGGGTCAAATCGCTGTACTATCCAGTTTTGGGCCTTTGGTATCTAAAAAAAAATCAGTTTGAGTGTGTCGCTCACTGTTCAGCTGCAAATATCTCTATTTAAAAAAGTGTGGTATACCCCAGTAAACAATAACTGTGGTGTTTCCATTCCACGGTAAAAAACCTCTATTATTCAGGTTTTGGTAGTTTTTTCCGTAAAGAAATACAGTAGTGTCTCCTGACTGTTGTGACACAAAAATATATCTGTTGAAAATAGTCTTGTGTAGGCCCAACATCCCAGTGTGGTTTCGCAGTTCCACGGGTCAAATCGCTGTACTATCCAGTTTTGGGCCTTTGGTATCTAAAAAAAAAGCAGTTTGAGTGTGTCGCTCACTGTTCAGCCGCAAATATCTCTATTTAAAAAAGTGTGGTATACCCCAGTAAACAATAACTGTGGTTTTGCCATCCCACGGTAAAAAATCTCTATTATTCAGGTTTTGGTAGTTTTTTCCGTAAAGAAAAACAGTAGTGTCTCCTGACTGTTGTGACACAAAAATATATCTGTTGAAAATAGTCTTGTGTAGGCCCGACATCCCAGTGTGGTTTCGCAGTTCCACGGGTCAAATCGCTGTACTATCCAGTTTTGGGCCTTTGGTATCTAAAAAAAGAGCAGTTTGAGTGTGTCGCTCACTGTTCAGCTGCAAATATCTCTATTTAAAAAAGTGTGGTATACCCCAGTAAACAATAACTGTGGTGTTGCCATCCCACGGTAAAAAACCTCTATTATTCAGGATTTGGTAGTTTTTTCCGTAAAGAAATACAGTAGTGTCTCCTGACTGTTGTGACACAAAAATATATCTGTTGAAAATAGTCTTGTGTAGGCCCAACATCCCAGTGTGGTTTCGCAGTTCCACGGGTCAAATCGCTGTACTATCCAGTTTTGGGCCTTTTGTATCTAAAAAAACGCAGTTTGAGTGTGTCGCTCACTGTTCAGCCGCAAATATCTCTATTTAAAAAAGTGTGGTATACCCCAGTAAACAATAACTGTGGTTTTGCCATCCTACGGTAAAAAATCTCTATTATTCAGCTTTTGGTAGTTTTTCCGTAAAGAAAAACAGTAGTGTCTCCTGACTGTTGTGACAAAAAAATATATCTGTTGAAAATAGTCTTGTGTAGGCCCGACATCCCAGTGTGGTTTCGCAGTTCCACGGGTCAAATCGCTGTACTATCCAGTTTTGGGCCTTTGGTATCTAAAAAAAAAGCAGTTTGAGTGTGTCGCTCACTGTTCAGCCGCAAATATCTCTATTTAAAAAAGTGTGTTATACCCGAGTAAACAATAACTGTGGTTTTGCCATCCCACGGTAAAAAATCTCTATTATTCAGGTTTTGGTAGTTTTTTCCGTAAAGAAAAACAGTAGTGTCTCCTGACTGTTGTGACACAAAAATATATCTGTTGAAAATAGTCTTGTGTAGGCCCGACATCCCAGTGTGGTTTCGTAGTTCCACTGGTCAAATCGCTGTACTATCCAGTTTTGGGCCTTTGGTATCTAAAAAAAAAAGCAGTTTGAGTGGGTCGCTCACTGTTCAGCCGCAAATATCTCTATTTAAAAAAGTGTGGTATACCCCAGTAAACAATAACTGTGGTTTTGCCATCCCACGGTTAAAAAATCTCTATTATTCAGCTTTTGGTAGTTTTTTCCGTAAAGAAAAACAGTAGTGTCTCCTGACTGTTGTGACACAAAAATATATCTGTTGAAAATAGTCTTGTGTAAGCCCGACATCCCAGTGTGGTTTCGCAGTTCCACGGGTCAAATCGCTGTACTATCCAGTTTTGGGCCTTTGGTATCTAAAAAAAAATCAGTTTGAGTGTGTCGCTCACTGTTCAGCTGCAAATATCTCTATTTAAAAAAGTGTGGTATACCCCAGTAAACAATAACTGTGGTGTTTCCATTCCACGGTAAAAAACCTCTATTATTCAGGTTTTGGTAGTTTTTTCCGTAAAGAAATACAGTAGTGTCTCCTGACTGTTGTGACACAAAAATATATCTGTTGAAAATAGTCTTGTGTAGGCCCAACATCCCAGTGTGGTTTCGCAGTTCCACGGGTCAAATCGCTGTACTATCCAGTTTTGGGCCTTTGGTATCTAAAAAAAAAGCAGTTTGAGTGTGTCGCTCACTGTTCAGCCGCAAATATCTCTATTTAAAAAAGTGTGGTATACCCCAGTAAACAATAACTGTGGTTTTGCCATCCCACGGTAAAAAATCTCTATTATTCAGGTTTTGGTAGTTTTTTCCGTAAAGAAAAACAGTAGTGTCTCCTGACTGTTGTGACACAAAAATATATCTGTTGAAAATAGTCTTGTGTAGGCCCGACATCCCAGTGTGGTTTCGCAGTTCCACGGGTCAAATCGCTGTACTATCCAGTTTTGGGCCTTTGGTATCTAAAAAAAAAGCAGTTTGAGTGTGTCGCTCACTGTTCAGCTGCAAATATCTCTATTTAAAAAAGTGTGGTATACCCCAGTAAACAATAACTGTGGTGTTGCCATCCCACGGTAAAAAACCTCTATTATTCAGGATTTGGTAGTTTTTTCCGTAAAGAAATACAGTAGTGTCTCCTGACTGTTGTGACACAAAAATATATCTGTTGAAAATAGTCTTGTGTAGGCCCAACATCCCAGTGTGGTTTCGCAGTTCCACGGGTCAAATCGCTGTACTATCCAGTTTTGGGCCTTTTGTATCTAAAAAAACGCAGTTTGAGTGTGTCGCTCACTGTTCAGCCGCAAATATCTCTATTTAAAAAAGTGTGGTATACCCCAGTAAACAATAACTGTGGTTTTGCCATCCTACGGTAAAAAATCTCTATTATTCAGCTTTTGGTAGTTTTTCCGTAAAGAAAAACAGTAGTGTCTCCTGACTGTTGTGACAAAAAAATATATCTGTTGAAAATAGTCTTGTGTAGGCCCGACATCCCAGTGTGGTTTCGCAGTTCCACGGGTCAAATCGCTGTACTATCCAGTTTTGGGCCTTTGGTATCTAAAAAAAAAGCAGTTTGAGTGTGTCGCTCACTGTTCAGCCGCAAATATCTCTATTTAAAAAAGTGTGGTATACCCCAGTAAACAATAACTGTGGTTTTGCCATCCCACGGTAAAAAATCTCTATTATTCAGCTTTTGGTAGTTTTTCCGTAAAGAAAAACAGTAGTGTCTCCTGACTGTTGTGACACAAAAATATATCTGTTGAAAATAGTCTTGTGTAGGCCCGACATCCCAGTGTGGTTTCGCAGTTCCACGGGTCAAATCGCTGTACTATCCAGTTTTGGGCCTTTGGTATCTAAAAAAAAAGCAGTGTGAGTGTGTCGCTCACTGTTCAGCCGCAAATATCTCTATTTAAAAAAGTGTGGTATACCCCAGTAAACAATAACTGTGGTTTTGCCATCCCACGGTAAAAAACCTCTATTATTCAGGATTTGGTAGTTTTTTCCGTAAAGAAATACAGTAGTGTCTCCTGACTGTTGGGACACAAAAATATATCTGTTGAAAATAGTCTTGTGTAGGCCCAACATCCCAGTGTGGTTTCGCAGTTCCACGGGTCAAATCGCTGTACTATCCAGTTTTGGGCCTTTGGTATCTAAAAAAAAAGCAGTTTGAGTGTGTCGCTCACTGTTCAGCCGCAAATATCTCTATTTAAAAAAGTGTGGTATACCCCAGTAAACAATAACTGTGGTTTTGCCATCCCACGGTAAAAAAATCTCTATTATTCAGCTTTTGGTAGTTTTTCCGTAAAGAAAAACAGTAGTGTCTCCTGACTGTTGTGACACAAAAATATATCTGTTGAAAATAGTCTTGTGTAGGCCCGACATCCCAGTGTGGTTTCGCAGTTCCACGGGTCAAATCGCTGTACTATCCAGTTTTGGGCTTTTGGTATCTAAAAAAAAAGCAGTTTGAGTGTGTCGCTCACTGTTCAGCTGCAAATATCTCTATTTAAAAAAGTGTGGTATACCCCAGTAAACAATAACTGTGGTGATGCCATCCCACGGTAAAAAACCTCTATTATTCAGGATTTGGTAGTTTTTTCCGTAAAGAAATACAGTAGTGTCTCCTGACTATTGTGGCACAAAAATATATCTGTTGAAAATAGTCTTGTGTAGGCCCAACATCCCAGTGTGGTTTCGCAGTTCCACGGGTCAAATCGCTGTACTATCCAGTTTTGGGCCTTTGGTATCTAAAAAAAAGCAGTTTGAGTGTGTCGCTCACTGTTCAGCCGCAAATATCTCTATTTAAAAAAGTGTGGTACACCCCAGTAAACAATAACTGTGGTTTTGCCATCCCACGGTAAAAAATCTCTATTATTCAGGTTTTGGTAGTTTTTTCCGTAAAGAAAAACAGTAGTGTCTTCTGACTGTTGTGACACAAAAATATATCTGTTGAAAATAGTCTTGTGTAGGCCCGACATCCCAGTGTGGTTTCGCAGTTTCACGGGTCAAATCGCTGTACTATCCAGTTTTGGGCCTTTGGTATCTAAAAAAAAAGCAGTTTGAGTGTGTCGCTCACTGTTCAGCCGCAAATATCTCTATTTAAAAAAGTGTGGTATACCCCAGTAAACAATAACTGTGGTTTTGCCATCCCACGGTAAAAAGTCTCTATTATTCAGCTTTTGGTAGTTTTTTCCGTAAAGAAAAACAGTAGTGTCTCCTGACTGTTGTGACACAAAAATATATCTGTTGAAAATAGTCTTGTGTAAGCCCGACATCCCAGTGTGGTTTCGCAGTTCCATGGGTCAAATCGCTGTACTATCCAGTTTTGGGCCTTTGGTATCTAAAAAAAAATCAGTTTGAGTGTGTCGCTCACTGTTCAGCTGCAAATATCTCTATTTAAAAAAGTGTGGTATACCCCAGTAAACAATAACTGTGGTGTTGCCATCCCACGGTAAAAAACCTCTATTATTCAGGATTTGGTAGTTTTTACCGTAAAGAAATACAGTAGTGTCTTCTGACTGTTGTGACACAAAAATATATCTGTTGAAAATAGTCTTGTGTAGGCCCAACATCCCAGTGAGGTTTCGCAGTTCCACGGGTCAAATCGCTGTACTATCCAGTTTTTGGACTTTGGTATCTAAAAAAAAAGCAGTTTTAGTGTGTCGCTCACTGTTCAGCCGCAAATATCTCTATTTAAAAAAGTGTGGTATACCCCAGTAAACAATAACTGTGGTTTTGCCATCCCACGGTTAAAAAATCTCTATTATTCAGCTTTTGGTAGTTTTTTCCGTAAAGAAAAACAGTAGTGTCTCCTGACTGTTGTGACACAAAAATATATCTGTTGAAAATAGTCTTGTGTAAGCCCGACATACCAGTGTGGTTTCGCAGTTCCACGGGTCAAATCGCTGTACTATCCAGTTTTGGGCCTTTGGTATCTAAAAAAAAAGCAGTTTGATTGTGTCGCTCACTGTTCAGCTGCAAATATCTCTATTTAAAAAAGTGTGGTATACCCCAGTAAACAATAACTGTGGTGTTGCCATCCCACGGTAAAAAACCTCTATTATTCAGGATTTGGTAGTTTTTTCCGTAAAGAAATACAATAGTGTCTCCTGACTGTTGTGACACAAAAATATATCTGATGAAAATAGTCTTGTGTATGCCCAACATCCCAGTGTGGTTTCGCAGTTCCATGGGTCAAATCGCTGTACTATCCAGTTTTGGGCTTTTGGTATCTAAAAAAAAGCAGTTTGAGTGTGTCGCTCACTGTTCAGCCGCAAATATCTCTATTTAAAAAAGTATGGTATAGCCGATTAAACAATAACTGTGGTTTTGCCATCCCACGGTAAAAAATCTCTATTATTCAGCTTTTGGTAGTTTTTTCTGTAAAGAAAAACAGTAGTGTCTCCTGACTGTTGTGACACAAAAATATATCTGTTGAAAATAGTCTTGTGTAGGCCCGACATCCCAGTGTGGTTTCGCAGTTCCACGGGTCAAATCGCTGTACTATCCAGTTTTGGGCCTTTGGTATCTAAAAAAAAAGCAGTTTGAGTTTGTCGCTCACTGTTCAGCCGTAAATATCTCTATTTAAAAAAGTGTGGTATACCCCAGTAAACAATAACTGTGGTTTTGCCAACCCACGGTAAAAAATCTCTATTATTCAGGTTTTGGTAGTTTTTTCCGTAAAGAAAAACAGTAGTGTCTCCTGACTGTTGTGACACAAAAATATATCTGTTGAAAATAGTCTTGTGTAGGCCCGACATCCCAGTGTGGTTTCGTAGTTCCACGGGTCAAATCGCTGTACTATCCAGTTTTGGGCCTTTGGTATCTAAAAAAAAAGTAGTTTGAGTGTGTCGCTCACTGTTCAGCCGCAAATATCTCTATTTAAAAAAGTGTGGTATACCCCAGTAAACAATAACTGTGGTTTTGCCATCCCACGGTAAAAAATCTCTATTATTCAGCTATTGGTAGTTTTTTCCGTAAAGAAAAACAGTAGTGTCTCCTGACTGTTGTGACACAAAAATATATCTGTTGAAAATAGTCTTGTGTAGGCCCGACATCCCAGTGTGGTTTCGCAGTTCCACGGGTCAAATCGCTGTACTATCCAGTTTTGGGCCTTTGGTTTCTAAAAAAAAGCAGTTTGAGTGTGTCGCTCACTGTTCAGCCGCAAATATCTCTATTTAAAAAAGTGTGGTATACCCCAGTAAACAATAACTGTGGTTTTGCCATCCCACGGTAAAAAATCTCTATTATTCAGCTATTGGTAGTTTTTTCCGTAAAGAAAAACAGTAGTGTCTCCTGACTGTTGTGACACAAAAATATATCTGTTGAAAATAGTCTTGTGTAGGCCCGACATCCCAGTGTGGTTTCGCAGTTCCACGGGTCAAATCGCTGTACTATCCAGTTTTGGGCCTTTGGTATCTAAAAAAAAAGCAGTTTGAGTGTGTCGCTCACTGTTCAGCTGCAAATATCTCTATTTAAAAAAGTGTGGTATACCCCAGTAAACAATAACTGTGGTGTTGCCATCCCACGGTAAAAAACTCTATTATTCAGGTTTTGGTAGTTTTTTCCGTAAAGAAATACAGTAGTGTCTCCTGACTGTTGTGACACAAAAATATATCTGTTGAAAATAGTCTTGTGTAGGCCCGACATCACAGTGTGGTTTCGCAGTTCCACTGGTCAAATCGCTGTACTATCCAGTTTTGGGCCTTTGGTATCTAAAAAAAAATCAGTTTGAGTGTGTCGCTCACTGTTCAGCCGCAAATATCTCTATTTAAAAAAGTGTGGTATACCCCAGTAAACAATAACTGTGGTTTTGCCATCCCACGGTAAAAAATCTCTATTATTCAGCTATTGGTAGTTTTTTCCGTAAAGAAAAACAGTAGTGTCTCCTGACTGTTGTGACACAAAAATATATCTGTTGAAAATAGTCTTGTGTAGGCCCGACATCCCAGTGTGGTTTCGCAGTTCCACGGGTCAAATCGCTGTACTATCCAGTTTTGGGCCTTTGGTTTCTAAAAAAAAAGCAGTTTGAGTGTGTCGCTCACTGTTCAGCCGCAAATATCTCTATTTAAAAAAGTGTGGTATACCCCAGTAAACAATAACTGTGGTTTTGCCATCCCACGGTAAAAAATCTCTATTATTCAGCTTTTGGTAGATTTTCCATAAAGAAAAACAGTAGTGTCTCCTGACTGTTGTGACACAAAAATATATCTGTTGAAAATAGTCTTGTGTAGGCCCGACATCCCAGTGTGGTTTCGCAGTTCCACTGGTCAAATCGCTGTACTATTCAGTTTTGGGCCTTTGGTATCTAAAAAAAAAGCAGTTTGAGTGTGTCGCTCACTGTTCAGCTGCAAATATCTCTATTTAAAAAAGTGTGGTATACCCCAGTAAACAATAACTGTAGTGTTGCCATCCCACGGTAAAAAACCTCTATTATTCAGGTTTTGGTAGTTTTTTCCGTAAAGAAATACAGTAGAGTCTCCTGACTGTTGTGACACAAAAATATATCTGTTGAAAATAGTCTTGTGTAGGCCCAACATCCCAGTGTGGTTTCGCAGTTCCACGGGTCAAATCGCTGTACTATCCAGTTTTGGGCCTTTGGTATCTAAAAAAAAAGCAGTTTGAGTGTGTCGCTCACTGTTCAGCCGCAAATATCTCTATTTAAAAAAGTGTGGTATACCCGAGTAAACAATAACTGTGGTTTTGCCATCCCACAGTAAAAAATCTCTATTATTCAGGTTTTGGTAGTTTTTTCCGTAAAGAAAAACAGTAGTGTCTCCTGACTGTTGTGACACAAAAATATATCTGTTGAAAATAGTCTTGTGTAGGCCCGACATCCCAGTGTGGTTTCGTAGTTCCACGGTCAAATCGCTGTACTATCCAGTTTTGGGCCTTTGGTATCTAAAAAAAAAGCAGTTTGAGTTTGTCGCTCACTGTTCAGCCGCAAATATCTCTATTTAAAAAAGTGTGGTATACCCCAGTAAACAATAACTGTGGTTTTGCCAACCCACGGTAAAAAATCTCTATTATTCAGGTTTTGGTAGTTTTTTCCGTAAAGAAAAACAGTAGTGTCTCCTGACTGTTGTGACACAAAAATATATCTGTTGAAAATAGTCTTGTGTAGGCCCGACATCCCAGTGTGGTTCCGTAGTTCCACGGGTCAAATCGCTGTACTATCCAGTTTTGGGCCTTTGGTATCTAAAAAAAAAGTAGTTTGAGTGTGTCGCTCACTGTTCAGCCGCAAATATCTCTATTTAAAAAAGTGTGGTATACCCCAGTAAACAATAACTGTGGTTTCGCCATCCACGTAAAACATCTCTATTATTCAGGTTTTGGTAGTTTTTTCCGTAAAGAAAAACAGTAGTGTCTCCTGACTGTTGTGACACAAAAATATATCTGTTGAAAATAGTCTTGTGTAGGCCCGACATCCCAGTGTGGTTTCGCAGTTCCACGGGTGAAATCGCTGTACTATCCAGTTTTGGGCCTTTGGTATCTAAAAAAAAAGCAGTTTGAGTGTGTCGCTCACTGTTCAGCTGCAAATATCTCTATTTAAAAAAGTGTGGTATACCCCAGTAAAAAATAACTGTGGTGTTGCCATCCCACGGTAAAAAACTCTATTATTCAGGTTTTGGTAGTTTTTTCCGTAAAGAAATACAATAGTGTCTCCTGACTGTTGTGACACAAAAATATATCTGTTGAAAATAGTCTTGTGTAGGCCCGACATCACAGTGTGGTTTCGCAGTTCCACTGGTCAAATCGCTGTACTATCCAGTTTTGGGCCTTTGGTATCTAAAAAAAAAGCAGTTTGAGTGTGTCGCTCACTGTTCAGCCGCAAATATCTCTATTTAAAAAAGTGTGGTATACCCCAGTAAACAATAACTGTGGTTTTGCCATCCCACGGTAAAAAACCTCTATTATTCAGGATTTGGTAGTTTTTTCCGTAAAGAAATACAGTAGTGTCTCCTGACTGTTGTGACACAAAAATATATCTGTTGAAAATAGTCTTGTGTAGGCCCAACATCCCAGTGTGGTTTCGCAGTTCCACGGGTCAAATCGCTGTACTATCCAGTTTTGGGCCTTTGGTATCTAAAAAAAAAGCAGTTTGAGTGTGTCGCTCACTGTTCAGCCGCAAATATCTCTATTTAAAAAAGTGTGGTATACCCCAGTAAACAATAACTGTGGTTTTGCCATCCCACGGTAAAAAATCTCTATTATTCAGCTTTTCGTAGTTTTTCCGTAAAGAAAAACAGTAGTGTCTCCTGACTGTTGTGACACAAAAATATATCTGTTGAAAATAGTCTTGTGTAGGCCCGACATCCCAGTGTGGTTTCGCAGTTCCACGGGTCAAATCGCTGTACTATCCAGTTTTGGGCCTTTGGTATCTAAAAAAAAAAGCAGTTTGAGTGTGTCGCTCACTGTTCAGCTGCAAATATCTCTATTTAAAAAAGTGTGGTATACCCCAGTAAACAATAACTGTGGTGTTGCCATCCCACGGTAAAAAACCTCTATTATTCAGGATTTGGTAGTTTTTTCCGTAAAGAAATACAGTAGTGTCTTCTGACTGTTGTGACACAAAAATATATCTGTTGAAAATAGTCTTGTGTAGGCCCAACATCCCAGTGAGGTTTCGCAGTTTCACGGGTCAAATCGCTGTACTATCCAGTTTTTGGACTTTGGTATCTAAAAAAAAAGCAGTTTGAGTGTGTCGCTCACTGTTCAGCCGCAAATATCTCTATTTAAAAAAGTGTGGTATACCCCAGTAAACAATAACTGTGGTTTTGCCATCCCACGGTTAAAAAATCTCTATTATTCAGGTTTTGGTAGTTTTTTCCGTAAAGAAAAACAGTAGTGTCTTCTGACTGTTGTGACACAAAAATATATCTGTTGAAAATAGTCTTGTGTAGGCCCGACATCCCAGTGTGGTTTCGCAGTTTCACGGGTCAAATCGCTGTACTATCCAGTTTTGGGCCTTTGGTATCTAAAAAAAAAGCAGTTTGAGTGTGTCGCTCACTGTTCAGCCGCAAATATCTCTATTTAAAAAAGTGTGGTATACCCCAGTAAACAATAACTGTGGTTTTGCCATCCCACGGTAAAAAGTCTCTATTATTCAGCTTTTGGTAGTTTTTTCCGTAAAGAAAAACAGTAGTGTCTCCTGACTGTTGTGACACAAAAATATATCTGTTGAAAATAGTCTTGTGTAAGCCCGACATCCCAGTGTGGTTTCGCAGTTCCATGGGTCAAATCGCTGTACTATCCAGTTTTGGGCCTTTGGTATCTAAAAAAAAATCAGTTTGAGTGTGTCGCTCACTGTTCAGCTGCAAATATCTCTATTTAAAAAAGTGTGGTATACCCCAGTAAACAATAACTGTGGTGTTTCCATTCCACGGTAAAAAACCTCTATTATTCAGGTTTTGGTAGTTTTTTCCGTAAAGAAATACAGTAGTGTCTCCTGACTGTTGTGACACAAAAATATATCTGTTGAAAATAGTCTTGTGTAGGCCGAACATCCCAGTGTGGTTTCGCAGTTCCACGGGTCAAATCGCTGTACTATCCAGTTTTGGGCCTTTGGTATCTAAAAAAAAGCAGTTTGAGTGTGTCGCTCACTGTTCAGCCGCAAATATCTCTATTTAAAAAAGTGTGGTATACCCCAGTAAACAATAACTGTGGTTTTGCCATCCCACGGTAAAAAATCTCTATTATTCAGCTTTTGGTAGTTTTTCCGTAAAGAAAAACAGTAGTGTCTCCTGACTGTTGTGACACAAAAATATATCTGTTGAAAATAGTCTTGTGTAGGCCCGACATCCCAGTGTGGTTTCGCAGTTCCACGGGTCAAATCGCTGTACTATCCAGTTTTGGGCCTTTGGTATCTAAAAAAAAAAGCAGTTTGAGTGTGTCGCTCACTGTTCAGCTGCAAATATCTCTATTTAAAAAAGTGTGGTATACCCCAGTAAACAATAACTGTGGTGTTGCCATCCCACGGTAAAAAACCTCTATTATTCAGGATTTGGTAGTTTTTTCCGTAAAGAAATACAGTAGTGTCTTCTGACTGTTGTGACACAAAAATATATCTGTTGAAAATAGTCTTGTGTGGGCCCAACATCCCATTGAGGTTTCGCAGTTCCACGGGTCAAATCGCTGTACTATCCAGTTTTTGGACTTTGGTATCTAAAAAAAAAGCAGTTTGAGTGTGTCGCTCACTGTTCAGCCGCAAATATCTCTATTTAAAAAAGTGTGTTATACCCGAGTAAACAATAACTGTGGTTTTGCCATCCCACGGTAAAAAATCTCTATTATTCAGGTTTTGGTAGTTTTTTCCGTAAAGAAAAACAGTAGTGTCTCCTGACTGTTGTGACACAAAAATATATCTGTTGAAAATAGTCTTGTGTAGGCCCGACATCCCAGTGTGGTTTCGCAGTTCCACGGGTCAAATCGCTGTACTATCCAGTTTTGGGCCTTTGGTATCTAAAAAAAAATCAGTTTGAGTGTGTCGCTCACTGTTCAGCTGCAAATATCTCTATTTAAAAAAGTGTGGTATACCCCAGTAAACAATAACTGTGGTGTTTCCATTCCACGGTAAAAAACCTCTATTATTCAGGTTTTGGTAGTTTTTTCCGTAAAGAAATACAGTAGTGTCTCCTGACTGTTGTGACACAAAAATATATCTGTTGAAAATAGTCTTGTGTAGGCCCAACATCCCAGTGTGGTTTCGCAGTTCCACGGGTCAAATCGCTGTACTATCCAGTTTTGGGCCTTTGGTATCTAAAAAAAAAGCAGTTTGAGTGTGTCGCTCACTGTTCAGCCGCAAATATCTCTATTTAAAAAAGTGTGGTATACCCCAGTAAACAATAACTGTGGTTTTGCCATCCCACGGTAAAAAATCTCTATTATTCAGGTTTTGGTAGTTTTTTCCGTAAAGAAAAACAGTAGTGTCTCCTGACTGTTGTGACACAAAAATATATCTGTTGAAAATAGTCTTGTGTAGGCCCGACATCCCAGTGTGGTTTCGCAGTTCCACGGGTCAAATCGCTGTACTATCCAGTTTTGGGCCTTTGGTATCTAAAAAAAAAGCAGTTTGAGTGTGTCGCTCACTGTTCAGCTGCAAATATCTCTATTTAAAAAAGTGTGGTATACCCCAGTAAACAATAACTGTGGTGTTGCCATCCCACGGTAAAAAACCTCTATTATTCAGGATTTGGTAGTTTTTTCCGTAAAGAAATACAGTAGTGTCTCCTGACTGTTGTGACACAAAAATATATCTGTTGAAAATAGTCTTGTGTAGGCCCAACATCCCAGTGTGGTTTCGCAGTTCCACGGGTCAAATCGCTGTACTATCCAGTTTTGGGCCTTTTGTATCTAAAAAAACGCAGTTTGAGTGTGTCGCTCACTGTTCAGCCGCAAATATCTCTATTTAAAAAAGTGTGGTATACCCCAGTAAACAATAACTGTGGTTTTGCCATCCTACGGTAAAAAATCTCTATTATTCAGCTTTTGGTAGTTTTTCCGTAAAGAAAAACAGTAGTGTCTCCTGACTGTTGTGACCAAAAAATATATCTGTTGAAAATAGTCTTGTGTAGGCCCGACATCCCAGTGTGGTTTCGCAGTTCCACGGGTCAAATCGCTGTACTATCCAGTTTTGGGCCTTTGGTATCTAAAAAAAAAGCAGTTTGAGTGTGTCGCTCACTGTTCAGCCGCAAATATCTCTATTTAAAAAAGTGTGGTATACCCCAGTAAACAATAACTGTGGTTTTGCCATCCCACGGTAAAAAATCTCTATTATTCAGCTTTTGGTAGTTTTTCCGTAAAGAAAAACAGTAGTGTCTCCTGACTGTTGTGACACAAAAATATATCTGTTGAAAATAGTCTTGTGTAGGCCCGACATCCCAGTGTGGTTTCGCAGTTCCACGGGTCAAATCGCTGTACTATCCAGTTTTGGGCCTTTGGTATCTAAAAAAAAAGCAGTTTGAGTGTGTCGCTCACTGTTCAGCCGCAAATATCTCTATTTAAAAAAGTGTGGTATACCCCAGTAAACAATAACTGTGGTTTTGCCATCCCACGGTAAAAAACCTCTATTATTCAGGATTTGGTAGTTTTTTCCGTAAAGAAATACAGTAGTGTCTCCTGACTGTTGTGACACAAAAATATATCTGTTGAAAATAGTCTTGTGTAGGCCCAACATCCCAGTGTGGTTTCGCAGTTCCACGGGTCAAATCGCTGTACTATCCAGTTTTGGGCCTTTGGTATCTAAAAAAAAAGCAGTTTGAGTGTGTCGCTCACTGTTCAGCCGCAAATATCTCTATTTAAAAAAGTGTGGTATACCCCAGTAAACAATAACTGTGGTTTTGCCATCCCACGGTAAAAAAATCTCTATTATTCAGCTTTTGTTAGTTTTTCCGTAAAGAAAAACAGTAGTGTCTCCTGACTGTTGTGACACAAAAATATATCTGTTGAAAATAGTCTTGTGTAGGCCCGACATCCCAGTGTGGTTTCGCAGTTCCACGGGTCAAATCGCTGTACTATCCAGTTTTGGGCTTTTGGTATCTAAAAAAAAAGCAGTTTGAGTGTGTCGCTCACTGTTCAGCTGCAAATATCTCTATTTAAAAAAGTGTGGTATACCCCAGTAAACAATAACTGTGGTGATGCCATCCCACGGTAAAAAACCTCTATTATTCAGGATTTGGTAGTTTTTTCCGTAAAGAAATACAGTAGTGTCTCCTGACTATTGTGGCACAAAAATATATCTGTTGAAAATAGTCTTGTGTAGGCCCAACATCCCAGTGTGGTTTCGCAGTTCCACGGGTCAAATCGCTGTACTATCCAGTTTTGGGCCTTTGGTATCTAAAAAAAAGCAGTTTGAGTGTGTCGCTCACTGTTCAGCCGCAAATATCTCTATTTAAAAAAGTGTGGTACACCCCAGTAAACAATAACTGTGGTTTTGCCATCCCACGGTAAAAAATCTCTATTATTCAGGTTTTGGTAGTTTTTTCCGTAAAGAAAAACAGTAGTGTCTTCTGACTGTTGTGACACAAAAATATATCTGTTGAAAATAGTCTTGTGTAGGCCCGACATCCCAGTGTGGTTTCGCAGTTTCACGGGTCAAATCGCTGTACTATCCAGTTTTGGGCCTTTGGTATCTAAAAAAAAAGCAGTTTGAGTGTGTCGCTCACTGTTCAGCCGCAAATATCTCTATTTAAAAAAGTGTGGTATACCCCAGTAAACAATAACTGTGGTTTTGCCATCCCACGGTAAAAAGTCTCTATTATTCAGCTTTTGGTAGTTTTTTCCGTAAAGAAAAACAGTAGTGTCTCCTGACTGTTGTGACACAAAAATATATCTGTTGAAAATAGTCTTGTGTAAGCCCGACATCCCAGTGTGGTTTCGCAGTTCCATGGGTCAAATCGCTGTACTATCCAGTTTTGGGCCTTTGGTATCTAAAAAAAAATCAGTTTGAGTGTGTCGCTCACTGTTCAGCTGCAAATATCTCTATTTAAAAAAGTGTGGTATACCCCAGTAAACAATAACTGTGGTGTTGCCATCCCACGGTAAAAAACCTCTATTATTCAGGATTTGGTAGTTTTTACCGTAAAGAAATACAGTAGTGTCTTCTGACTGTTGTGACACAAAAATATATCTGTTGAAAATAGTCTTGTGTAGGCCCAACATCCCAGTGAGGTTTCGCAGTTCCACGGGTCAAATCGCTGTACTATCCAGTTTTTGGACTTTGGTATCTAAAAAAAAAGCAGTTTGAGTGTGTCGCTCACTGTTCAGCCGCAAATATCTCTATTTAAAAAAGTGTGTTATACCCGAGTAAACAATAACTGTGGTTTTGCCATCCCACGGTAAAAAATCTCTATTATTCAGGTTTTGGTAGTTTTTTCCGTAAAGAAAAACAGTAGTGTCTCCTGACTGTTGTGACACAAAAATATATCTGTTGAAAATAGTCTTGTGTAGGCCCGACATCCCAGTGTGGTTTCGTAGTTCCATGGGTCAAATCGCTGTACTATCCAGTTTTGGGCCTTTGGTATCTAAAAAAAAAAGCAGTTTGAGTGGGTCGCTCACTGTTCAGCCGCAAATATCTCTATTTAAAAAAGTGTGGTATACCCCAGTAAACAATAACTGTGGTTTTGCCATCCCACGGTTAAAAAATCTCTATTATTCAGCTTTTGGTAGTTTTTTCCGTAAAGAAAAACAGTAGTGTCTCCTGACTGTTGTGACACAAAAATATATCTGTTGAAAATAGTCTTGTGTAAGCCCGACATACCAGTGTGGTTTCGCAGTTCCACGGGTCAAATCGCTGTACTATCCAGTTTTGGGCCTTTGGTATCTAAAAAAAAAGCAGTTTGAGTGTGTCGCTCACTGTTCAGCTGCAAATATCTCTATTTAAAAAAGTGTGGTATACCCCAGTAAACAATAACTGTGGTGTTGCCATCCCACGGTAAAAAACCTCTATTATTCAGGATTTGGTAGTTTTTTCCGTAAAGAAATACAATAGTGTCTCCTGACTGTTGTGACACAAAAATATATCTGATGAAAATAGTCTTGTGTATGCCCAACATCCCAGTGTGGTTTCGCAGTTCCATGGGTCAAATCGCTGTACTATCCAGTTTTGGGCTTTTGGTATCTAAAAAAAAGCAGTTTGAGTGTGTCGCTCACTGTTCAGCCGCAAATATCTCTATTTAAAAAAGTGTGGTATATCCCAGTAAACAATAACTGTGGTTTTGCCATGCCACGGTAAAAAATCTCTATTATTCAGCTTTTGGTAGTTTTTTCCGTAAAGAAAAACAGTAGATTCTCCTGACTGTTGTGACACAAAAATATATCTGTTGAATATAGTCTTGTGTAGGCCCAACATCCCAGTGAGCTTTCGTAGTTCCACGGGTCAAATCGCTGTACTATCCAGTTTTGGGCCTTTGGTATCTAAAAAAAAAGCAGTTTGAGTGTGTCGCTCACTGTTCAGCCGCAAATATCTCTATTTAAAAAAGTGTGGCATACCCGAGTAAACAATAACTGTGGTTTTGCCATCCCACGGTAAAAAATCTCTATTATTCAGGTTTTGGTAGTTTTTTCTGTAAAGAAGAACAGTATTGTCTCCTGACTGTTGTGACACAAAAATATATCTGTTGAAAATAGTCTTTTGTAGGCCCGACATCCCAGCGTGGTTTCGTAGTTCCACGGGTCAAATTGCTGTACTATCCAGTTTTGGGCCTTTGGTATCTAAAAAAAAAGCAGTTTGAGTGTGTCGCTCACTGTTCAGCTGCAAATATCTCTATTTAAAAAAGTGTGGTATACCCCAGTAAACAATAACTGTGGTTTTGCCATCCCACGGTAAAAAATCTCTATTATTCAGGTTTTGGTAGTTTTTTCCGTAAAGAAAAACAGTAGTGTCTCCTGACTGTTGTGACACAAAAATATATCTGTTGAAAATAGTCTTGTGTAGGCCCGACATCCCAGTGTGGTTTCGCAGTTCCACGGGTCAAATCGCTGTACTATCCTGTTTTGGGCCTTTGGTATCTAAAAAAAAAGCAGTTTGAGTGTGTCACTCACTGTTCAGCTGCAAATATCTCTAGTTAAAAAAGTGTGGTATACCCCAGTAAACAATAACTGTGGTGTTGCCATCCCACGGTAAAAAACCTCTATTATTCAGGTTTTGGTAGTTTTTTCCGTAAACAAATACAGTAGTGTCTCCTGACTGTTGTGACACAAAAATAAATCTGTTGAAAATAGTCTTGTGTAGGCCCAACATCCCAGTGAGGTTTCGCAGTTCCACGGGTCAAATCGCTGTACTATCCAGTTTTGGGCCTTTGGTATCTAAAAAAAAAGCAGTTTGAGTGTGTCGCTCACTGTTCAGCCGCAAATATCTCTATTTAAAAAAGTGTGGTATACCCCAGTAAACAATAACTGTGGTTTTGCCATCCCACGGTAAAAAACCTCTATTATTCAGGATTTGGTAGTTTTTTCCGTAAAGAAATACAGTAGTGTCTCCTGACTGTTGTGACACAAAAATATATCTGTTGAAAATAGTCTTGTGTAGGCCCAACATCCCAGTGTGGTTTCACAGTTCCACGGGTCAAATCGCTGTACTATCCAGTTTTGGGCCTTTGGTATCTAAAAAAAAAGCAGTTTGAGTGTGTCGCTCACTGTTCAGCCGCAAATATCTCTATTTAAAAAAGTGTGGTATACCCCAGTAAACAATAACTGTGGTTTTGCCATCCCACGGTAAAAAAATCTCTATTATTCAGCTTTTGGTAGTTTTTCCGTAAAGAAAAACAGTAGTGTCTCCTGACTGTTGTGACACAAAAATATATCTGTTGAAAATAGTCTTGTGTAGGCCCGAAATCCCAGTGTGGTTTCGCAGTTCCACGGGTCAAATCGCTGTACTATCCAGTTTTGGGCTTTTGGTATCTAAAAAAAAAGCAGTTTGAGTGTGTCGCTCACTGTTCAGCTGCAAATATCTCTATTTAAAAAAGTGTGGTATACCCCAGTAAACAATAACTGTGGTGATGCCATCCCACGGTAAAAAACCTCTATTATTCAGGATTTGGTAGTTTTTTCCGTAAAGAAATACAGTAGTGTCTCCTGACTATTGTGGCACAAAAATATATCTGTTGAAAATAGTCTTGTGTAGGCCCAACATCCCAGTGTGGTTTCGCAGTTCCACGGGTCAAATCGCTGTACTATCCAGTTTTGGGCCTTTGGTATCTAAAAAAAAGCAGTTTGAGTGTGTCGCTCACTGTTCAGCCGCAAATATCTCTATTTAAAAAAGTGTGGTATACCCCAGTAAACAATAACTGTGGTTTTGCCATCCCACGGTAAAAAATCTGTATTATTCAGCTTTTGGTAGTTTTTCCGTAAAGAAAAACAGTAGTGTCTCCTGACTGTTGTGACAAAAAAATATATCTGTTGAAAATAGTCTTGTGTAGGCCCGACATCCCAGTGTGGTTTCGCAGTTCCACGGGTCAAATCGCTGTACTATCCAGTTTGGGCCTTTGGTATCTAAAAAAAAAGCAGTTTGAGTGTGTCGCTCACTGTTCAGCTGCAAATATCTCTATTTAAAAAAGTGTGGTATACCCCAGTAAACAATAACTGTGGTGTTGCCATCCCAGGGTAAAAAACCTCTATTATTCAGGATTTGGTAGTTTTTTCCGTAAAGAAATACAGTAGTGTCTCCTGACTGTTGTGACACAAAAATATATCTGTTGAAAATAGTCTTGTGTAGGCCCAACATCCCAGTGTGGTTTCGCAGTTCCACGGGTCAAATCGCTGTACTATCCAGTTTTGGGCCTTTGGTATCTAAAAAAAAAGCAGTTTGAGTGTGTCGCTCACTGTTCAGCCGCAAATATCTCTATTTAAAAAAGTGTGGTATACCCCAGTAAACAATAACTGTGGTTTTGCCATCCCACGGTAAAAAACCTCTATTATTCAGGATTTGGTAGTTTTTTCCATTAAGAAATACAGTATTGTCTCCTGACTGTTGTGACACAAAAATATATCTGTTGAAAATTGTCTTGTGTAGGCCCAACATCCCAGTGTGGTTTCGCAGTTCCACGGGTCAAATCGCTGTACTATCCAGTTTTGGGCCTTTGGTATCTAAAAAAAAGCAGTTTGAGTGTGTCGCTCACTGTTCAGCCGCAAATATCTCTATTTAAAAAAGTGTGGTATACCCCAGTAAACAATAACTGTGGTTTTGCCATCCCACGGTAAAAAATCTCTATTATTCAGCTTTTGGTAGTTTTTCCGTAAAGAAAAACAGTGGTGTCTCCTGACTGTTGTGACAAAAAAATATATCTGTTGAAAATAGTCTTGTGTAGGCCCGACATCCCAGTGTGGTTTCGCAGTTCCACGGGTCAAATCGCTGTACTATCCAGTTTTGGGCCTTTGGTATCTAAAAAAAAAGCAGTTTGAGTGTGTCGCTCACTGTTCAGCTGCAAATATCTCTATTTAAAAAAGTGTGGTATATCCCAGTAAACAATAACTGTGGTTTTGCCATCCCACGGTAAAAAATCTCTATTATTCAGCTTTTGGTAGTTTTTTCCGTAAAGAAATACAGTAGTGTCTCCTGACTGTTGTGACACAAAAATATATCTGTTGAAAATAGTCTTGTGTAGGCCCAACATCCCAGTGTGGTTTCGCAGTTCCACGGGTCAAATCGCTGTACTATCCAGTTTTGGGCCTTTGGTATCTAAAAAAAAGCAGTTTGAGTGTGTCGCTCACTGTTCAGCCGCAAATATCTCTATTTAAAAAAGTGTGGTATACCCCAGTAAACAATAACTGTGGTTTTGCCATCCCACGGTAAAAAATCTCTATTATTCAGCTTTTGGTAGTTTTTCCGTAAAGAAAAACAGTAGTGTCTCCTGACTGTTGTGACAAAAAAATATATCTGTTGAAAATAGTCTTGTGTAGGCCCGACATCCCAGTGTGGTTTCGCAGTTCCACGGGTCAAATCGCTGTACTATCCAGTTTTGGGCCTTTGGTATCTAAAAAAAAAGCAGTTTGAGTTTGTCGCTCACTGTTCAGCCGCAAATATCTCTATTTAAAAAAGTGTGGTATATCCCAGTAAACAATAACTGTGGTTTTGCCATCCCACGGTAAAAAATCTCTGTTATTCAGCTTTTGTTAGTTTTTTCCATAAAGAAAAACAGTAGTGTCTCCTGACTGTTGTGACACAAAAATATATCTGTTGAATATTGTCTTGTGTAGGCCCAACATCCCAGTGAGGTTTCGCAGTTCCACGGGTCAAATCGCTGTACTATCCAGTTTTGGGCCTTTGGTATCTAAAAAAAAAGCAGTTTGAGTGTGTCGCTCACTGTTCAGCTGCAAATATCTCTATTTAAAAAAGTGTGGTATACCCCAGTAAACAATAACTGTGGTGTTGCCATCCCACGGTAAAAAACCTCTATTATTCAGGATTTGGTAGTTTTTTCCGTAAAGAAATACAGTAGTGTCTCCTGACTGTTGTGACACAAAAATATATCTGTTGAAAATAGTCTTGTGTAGGCCCAACATCCCAGTGTGGTTTCGCAGTTCCACGGGTCAAATCGCTGTACTATCCAGTTTTGGGCCTTTGGTATCTAAAAAAAAGCAGTTTGAGTGTGTCGCTCACTGTTCAGCCGCAAATATCTCTATTTAAAAAAGTGTGGTATACCCCAGTAAACAATAACTGTGGTTTTGCCATCCCACGGTAAAAAATCTCTATTATTCAGCTTTTGGTAGTTTTTCCGTAAAGAAAAACAGTAGTGTCTCCTGACTGTTGTGACACAAAAATATATCTGTTGAAAATAGTCTTGTGTAGGCCCGACATCCCAGTGTGGTTTCGCAGTTCCACGGGTCAAATCGCTGTACTATCCAGTTTTGGGCCTTTGGTATCTAAAAAAAAAGCATTTTGAGTGTGTCGCTCACTGTTCAGCTGCAAATATCTCTATTTAAAAAAGTGTGGTATATCCCAGTAAACAATAACTGTGGTTTTGCCATCCCACGGTAAAAAATCTCTATTATTCAGCTTTTGGTAGTTTTTTCCGTAAAGAAAAACAGTAGTGTCTCCTGACTGTTGTGACACAAAAATATATCTGTTGAATATAGTCTTGTGTAGGCCCAACATCCCAGTGAGGTTTCGCAGTTCCACGGGTCAAATCGCTGTACTATCCAGTTTTGGGCCTTTGGTATCTAAAAAAAAAGCAGTTTGAGTGTGTCGCTCACTGTTCAGTCGCAAATATCTCTATTTAAAAAAGTGTGGCATACCCGAGTAAACAATAACTGTGGTTTTGCCATCCCACGGTAAAAAATCTCTATTATTCAGCTTTTGGTAGTTTTTTCCGTAAAGAAAAACAGTAGTGTCTCATGACTGTTGTGACACAAAAATATATCTGTTGAAAATAGTCTTGTGTAGGCCCGACATCCCAGTGTGGTTTCGTAGTTCCACGGGTCAAATCGCTGTACTATCCAGTTTTGGGCCTTTGGTATCTAAAAAAAAAGCATTTTGAGTGTGTCGCTCACTGTTCAGCCGCAAATATCTCTATTTAAAAAAGTGTGGTATACCCCAGTAAACAATAACTGTGGTTTTGCCATCCCACGGTAAAAATTCTCTATTATTCAGGTTTTGGTAGTTTTTTCCGTAAAGAAAAACAGTAGTGTCTCCTGACTGTTGTGACACAAAAATATATCTGTTGAAAATAGTCTTGTGTTGGCCCAACATCCCAGTGTGGTTTTGCAGTTCCACGGGTCAAATCGCTGTACTATCCAGTTTTGGGCCTTTGGTATCTAAAAAAAAAGCAGTTTGAGTGTGTCACTCACTGTTCAGCCGCAAATATCTCTATTTAAAAAAGTGTGGTATATCCCAGTAAACAATAACTGTGGTTTTGCCATCCCACGGTAAAAAATCTCTATTATTCAGGTTTTGGTAGTTTTTTCCGTAAAGAAAAACAGTAGTGTCTCCTGACTGTTGTGACACAAAAATATATCTGTTGAAAATAGTCTTGTGTAGGCCCGACATCCCAGTGAGGTTTCGCAGTTCACGGGTCAAATCGCTGTACTATCCAGTTTTGGGCCTTTGGTATCTAAAAAAAAAGCAGTTTGAGTGTGTCGCTCACTGTTCAGCCGCAAATATCTCTATTTAAAAAAGTGTGGTATACCCCAGTAAACAATAACTGTGGTTTTGCCATCCCACGGTAAAAAATCTCTATTATTCAGGTTTTGGTAGTTTTTTCCGTAAAGAAAAACAGTAGAGTCTCCTGACTGTTGTGACACAAAAATATATCTTTTGAAAATAGTCTTGTGTAGGCCCGACATCCCAGTGTGGTTTCGCAGTTCCACGGGTCAAATCGCTGTACTATCCAGTTTTGGGCCTTTGGTATCTAAAAAAAAGCAGTTTGAGTGTGTCGCTCACTGTTCAGCCGCAAATATCTCTATTTAAAAAAGTGTGGTATACCCCAGTAAACAATAACTGTTTTTTTGTCATCCCACGGTAAAAAATCTCTATTGTTCAGGTTTTGGTAGTTTTTTCCGTAAAGAAAAACAGTAGTGTCTCCTGACTGTTGTGACACAAAAATATATCTGTTGAAAATAGTCTTGTGTAGGCCCGACATCCCAGTGTGGTTTCGTAGTTCCACGGGTCAAATCGCTGTACTATCCAGTTTTGGGCCTTTGGTATCTAAAATAAAAGCAGTTTGAGTGTGTCGCTCACTGTTCAGCCGCAAATATCTCTATTTAAAAAAGTGTGGTATACCCCAGTAAACAATAACTGTGGTTTTGCCATCCCACGGTAAAAAAATCTCTATTATTCAGCTTTTGGTAGTTTTTTCCGTAAAGAAAAACAGTAGTGTCTCCTGACTGTTGTGACACAAAAATATATCTGTTGAAAATAGTCTTGTTTAGGCCCGACATCCCAGTGTAGTTTCGCAGTTCCACGGGTCAAATCGCTGTACTATCCAGTTTTGGGCCTTTGGTATCTAAAAAAAAAGCAGTTTGAGTGTGTCGCTCACTGTTCAGCCGCAAATATCTCTATTTAAAAAAGTGTGGTATACCCCAGTAAACAATAACTGTGGTTTTGCCATCCCATGGTAAAAAATCTCTATTATTCAGGTTTTGGTTTTTTTTTCCGTAAAGAAAAACAGTAGTGTCTCCTGACTGTTGTGACACAAAAATATATCTGTTGAAAATAGTCTTGTGTAGGCCCGACATCCCAGTTAGGTTTCGCAGTTCACGGGACAAATCGCTGTACTATCCAGTTTTGGGCCTTTGGTATCTAAAAAAAAAGCAGTTTGAGTGTGTCGCTCACTGTTCAGCCGCAAATATCTCTATTTAAAAAAGTGTGGTATACCCCAGTAAACAATAACTGTGGTGTTGCCATCCCACGGTAAAAAACCTCTATTATTCAGGATGCGGTAGTTTTTTCCGTAAAGAAATACAGTAGTGTCTCCTGACTGTTGTGACACAAAAATATATCTGTTGAAAATAGTCTTGTGTAGGCCCAACATCCCAGTGTGGTTTCGCAGTTCCACGGGTCAAATCGCTGTACTATCCAGTTTTGGGCCTTTGGTATCTAAAAAAAAGCAGTTTGAGTGTGTCGCTCACTGTTCAGCCGCAAATATCTCTATTTAAAAAAGTGTGGTATACCCCAGTAAACAATAACTGTGGTTTTGCCATCCCACGGTAAAAAATCTCTATTATTCAGCTTTTGGTAGTTTTTCCGTAAAGAAAAACAGTAGTGTCTCCTGACTGTTGTGACACAAAAATATATCTGTTGAAAATAGTCTTGTGTAGGCCCGACATCCCAGTGTGGTTTCGCAGTTCCACGGGTCAAATCGCTGTACTATCCAGTTTTGGGCCTTTGGTATCTAAAAAAAAAGCAGTTTGAGTGTGTCGCTCACTGTTCAGCCTCAAATATCTCTATTTAAAAAAGTGTGGTATATCCCAGTAAACAATAACTGTGGTTTTGCCATCCCACGGTAAAAAATCTCTATTATTCAGCTTTTGGTAGTTTTTTCCGTAAAGAAAAACAATAGTGTCTCCTGACTGTTGTGACACAAAAATATATCTGTTGAATATAGTCTTGTGTAGGCCCAACATCCCAGTGAGGTTTCGCAGTTCCACGGGTCAAATCGCTGTACTATCCAGTTTTGGGCCTTTGGTATCTAAAAAAAAAGCAGTTTGAGTGTGTCGCTCACTGTTCAGCCGCAAATATCTCTATTTAAAAAAGTGTGGCATACCCGAGTAAACAATAACTGTGGTTTTGCCATCCCACGGTAAAAAATCTCTATTATTCAGGTTTTGGTAGTTTTTTCCGTAAAGAAAAACAGTAGTGTCTCCTGACTGTTGTGACACAAAAATATATCTGTTGAAAATAGTCTTGTGTAGGCCCGACATCCCAGTGTGGTTTCGTAGTTCCACGGGTCAAATCGCTGTACTATCCAGTTTTGGGCCTTTGGTATCTAAAAAAAAAGCATTTTGAGTGTGTCGCTCACTGTTCAGCCGCAAATATCTCTATTTAAAAAAGTGTGGTATACCCCAGTAAACAATAACTGTGGTTTTGCCATCCCACGGTAAAAATTCTCTATTATTCAGGTTTTGGTAGTTTTTTCCGTAAAGAAAAACAGTAGTGTCTCCTGACTGTTGTGACACAAAAATATATCTGTTGAAAATAGTCTTGTGTTGGCCCAACATCCCAGTGTGGTTTTGCAGTTCCACGGGTCAAATCGCTGTACTATCCAGTTTTGGGCCTTTGGTATCTAAAAAAAAAGCAGTTTGAGTGTGTCGCTCACTGTTCAGCTGCAAATATCTCTATTTAATAAATTGTGGTATACCCCAGTAAACAATAACTGTGGTGTTGCCATCCCACGGTAAAAAACCTCTATTATTCAGCTTTTGGTAGTTTTTTCCGTAAAGAAATACAGTAGTGTCTCCTGACTGTTGTGACACAAAAATATATCTGTTGAAAATAGTCTTTTGTAGGCCCAACATCCCAGTGTGGTTTCGCAGTTCCACGGGTCAAATCTCTGTACTATCCAGTTTTGGGCCTTTGGTATCTAAAAAAAAAGCAGTTTGAGTGTGTCACTCACTGTTCAGCCGCAAATATCTCTATTTAAAAAAGTGTGGTATATCCCAGTAAACAATAACTGTGGTTTTGCCATCCCACGGTAAAAAATCTCTATTATTCAGGTTTTGGTAGCTTTTTCCGTAAAGAAAAACAGTAGTGTCTCCTGACTGTTGTGACACAAAAATATATCTGTTGAAAATAGTCTTGTGTAGGCCCGACATCCCAGTGAGGTTTCGCAGTTCACGGGTCAAATCGCTGTACTATCCAGTTTTGGGCCTTTGGTATCTAAAAAAAAAGCAGTTTGAGTGTGTCGCTCACTGTTCAGCCGCAAATATCTCTATTTAAAAAAGTGTGGTATACCCCAGTAAACAATAACTGTGGTTTTGCCATCCCACGGTAAAAAATCTCTATTATTCAGGTTTTGGTAGTTTTTTCCGTAAAGAAAAACAGTAGTGTCTCCTGACTGTTGTGACACAAAAATATATCTTTTGAAAATAGTCTTGTGTAGGCCCGACATCCCAGTGTGGTTTCGCAGTTCCACGGGTCAAATCGCTGTACTATCCAGTTTTGGGCCTTTGGTATCTAAAAAAAAGCAGTTTGAGTGTGTCGCTCACTGTTCAGCCGCAAATATCTCTATTTAAAAAAGTGTGGTATACCCCAGTAAACAATAACTGTTTTTTTGTCATCCCACGGTAAAAAATCTCTATTGTTCAGGTTTTGGTAGTTTTTTCCGTAAAGAAAAACAGTAGTGTCTCCTGACTGTTGTGACACAAAAATATATCTGTTGAAAATAGTCTTGTGTAGGCCCGACATCCCAGTGTGGTTTCGTAGTTCCACGGGTCAAATCGCTGTACTATCCAGTTTTGGGCCTTTGGTATCTAAAATAAAAGCAGTTTGAGTGTGTCGCTCACTGTTCAGCCGCAAATATCTCTATTTAAAAAAGTGTGGTATACCCCAGTAAACAATAACTGTGGTTTTGCCATCCCACGGTAAAAAAATCTCTATTATTCAGCTTTTGGTAGTTTTTTCCGTAAAGAAAAACAGTAGTGTCTCCTGACTGTTGTGACACAAAAATATATCTGTTGAAAATAGTCTTGTGTAGGCCCGACATCCCAGTGAGGTTTCGCAGTTCACGGGACAAATCGCTGTACTATCCAGTTTTGGGCCTTTGGTATCTAAAAAAAAAGCAGTTTGAGTGTGTCGCTCACTGTTCAGCCGCAAATATCTCTATTTAAAAAAGTGTGGTATACCCCAGTAAACAATAACTGTGGTTTTGCAATCCCACGGTAAAAAATCTCTATTATTCAGGTTTTGGTAGTTTTTTCCGTAGAGAAAAACAGTAGTGTCTCCTGACTGTTGTGACACAAAAATATATCTTTTGAAAATAGTCTTGTGTAGGCCCAAGATCCCAGTGTGGTTTCGCAGTTCCACGGGTCAAATCGCTGTAATATCCAGTTTGGGCCTTTGGTATCTAAAAAAAAGCAGTTTGAGTGTGTCGCTCACTGTTCAGCCGCAAATATCTCTATTTAAAAAAGTGTGGTATACCCCAGTAAACAATAACTGTGGTTTTGTCATCCCACGGTAAAAAAATCTCTATTATTCAGCTTTTGGTAGTTTTTTCCGTAAAGAAAAACAGTAGTGTCTCCTGACTGTTGTGACACAAAAATATATCTGTTGAAAATAGTCTTGTGTAGGCCCGACATCCCAGTGAGGTTTCGCAGTTCACGGGACAAATCGCTGTACTATCCAGTTTTGGGCCTTTGGTATCTAAAAAAAAAGCAGTTTGAGTGTGTCGCTCACTGTTCAGCCGCAAATATCTCTATTTAAAAAAGTGTGGTATACCCCAGTAAACAATAACTGTGGTTTTGCAATCCCACGGTAAAAAATCTCTATTATTCAGGTTTTGGTAGTTTTTTCCGTAGAGAAAAACAGTAGTGTCTCCTGACTGTTGTGACACAAAAATATATCTTTTGAAAATAGTCTTGTGTAGGCCCAAGATCCCAGTGTGGTTTCGCAGTTCCACGGGTCAAATCGCTGTAATATCCAGTTTGGGCCTTTGGTATCTAAAAAAAAGCAGTTTGAGTGTGTCGCTCACTGTTCAGCCGCAAATATCTCTATTTAAAAAAGTGTGGTATACCCCAGTAAACAATAACTGTGGTTTTGTCATCCCACGGTAAAAAAATCTCTATTATTCAGCTTTTGGTAGTTTTTTCCGTAAAGAAAAACAGTAGTGTCTCCTGACTGTTGTGACACAAAAATATATCTGTTGAAAATAGTCTTGTTTAGGCCCGACATCCCAGTGTGGTTTCGCAGTTCCACGGGTCAAATCGCTGTACTATCCAGTTTTGGGCCTTTGGTATCTAAAAAAAAAGCAGTTTGAGTGTGTCGCTCACTGTTCAGCCGCAAATATCTCTATTTAAAAAAGTGTGGTATACCCCAGTAAACAATAACTGTGGTTTTGCCATCCCATGGTAAAAAATCTCTATTATTCAGGTTTTGGTAGTTTTTTCCGTAAAGAAAAACAGTAGTGTTTCCTGACTGTTGTGACACAAAAATATATCTGTTGAAAATAGTCTTGTGTAGGCCCGACATCCCAGTGTGGTTTCGTAGTTCCACGGGTCAAATCGCTGTACTATCCAGTTTTGGGCCTTTGGTATCTAAAAAAAAAGCAGTTTGAGTGTGTCGCTCACTGTTCAGCCGCAAATATCTCTATTTAAAAAAGTGTGGTATACTCCAGTAAACAATAACTGTGGTTTTGCCATCCCACGGTAAAAAATCTCTATTATTCAGCTTTTGGTAGTTTTTTTCCGTAAAGAGAAACAGTAGTGTCTCCTGACTGTTGTGACACAAAAATATATCTGTTGAAAATCGTCTTGTGTAGGCCCGACATCCCAGTGTGGTTTCGCAGTTCCACCGGTCAAATCGCTGTACTATCCAGTTTTGGTCCTTTAGTATCTAAAAAAAAAGCAGTTTGAGTGTGTCGCTCACTGTTCAGCCGCAAATATCTCTATTTAAAAAAGTGTGGTATTCCCCAGTAAACAATAACTGTGGTTTTGCCATCCCACGGTAAAAAATCTCTATTATTCAGCTTTTGGTAGTTTTTTCCGTAAAGAAAAACAGTAGTGTCTCCTGACTGTTGTGGCACAAAAATATATCTGTTGAAAATATTCTTGTGTAGGCCCGACATCCCATTGTGGTTCCGCAGTTCCACGGGTCAAATCGCTGTACTATCCAGTTTTGGGCCTTTGGTATCTAAAAAAAAAGCAGTTTGAGTGTGTCGCTCACTGTTCAGCTGCAAATATCTCTATTTAAAAAAGTGTGGTATACCCAGTAAACAATAACTGTGGCTTTGCCATCCCATGGTAAAAAACCTCTATTATTCAGGATTTGGTAGTTTTTTCCGTAAAGAAATACAGTAGTGTCTCCTGACTGTTGTGACACAAAAATATATTTGTTGAAAATAGTCTTGTGTAGGCGCGACATCCCAGTGTGGTTTCGCAGTTCCACGGGTCAAATCGCTGTACTATCCAGTTTTGGGCCTTTGGTATCTAAAAAAAAAGCAGTTTGAGTGTGTCGCTCAATGTACAGCCGCAAATATCTCTATTTAAAAAAGTGTGGTATACCCCAGTAAACAATAACTGTGGTTTTGCCATCCCACGGTAAAAAATCTCTATTATTCAGCTTTTGGTAGTTTTTTCCGTAAAGAGAAACAGTAGTGTCTCCTGACTGTTGTTACACAAAAATATATCTGTTGAAAATAGTCTTGTGTAGGCCCGACATCCCAGTGTGATTTTGCAGTTCCACGGGTCAAATCGCTGTACTATCCAGTTTTGGGCCCTTGGTATCTAAAAAAAAAGCAGTTTTAGTGTGTCGCTCACTGTTCAGCCACAAATATCTCTATTTAAAAAAGTGTGGTATACCCCAGTAAACAATAACTGTGGTTTTGCCATCCCACGGTAAAAAATCTCTATTATTCAGCTTTTGGTAGTTTTTTCCGTAAAGAAAAACAGTAGTGTCTCCAGACGGTTGTGACACAAAAATATATCTGTTGAAAATAGTCTTGTGCAGGCCCGACATCCCAGTGTGGTTTCGCAGTTTCACTGGTCAAATCGCTGTACTATACAGTTTTGGGCCTTTGGTATCTAAAAAAAAAGCAGTTTGAGTGTGTCGCTCACTGTTCAGCCGCAAATATCTCTATTTACAAAAGTGTGGTATACCCCAGTAAGCAATAACTGTGGTTTTGCCATCCCACGGTAAAAAATCTCTATTATTCAGCTTTTGGTAGTTTTTTCCGTAAAGAAAAACAGTAGTGTCTCCAGACTGTTGTGACACAAAAATATATCTGTTGAAAATAGTCTTGTGTAGGCTCGACATCCCAGTGTGGTTTCGCAGTTCCACGGTTCAAATCGCTGTACTATCCAGTTTTGGGCCTTTGGTATCTAAAAAAAAAGCAGTTTGAGTGTGTCGCTCACTGTTCAGCCGCAAATATCTCTATTTAAAAAGTGTGGTATACCCCAGTAAACAATAACTGTAGTTTTGCCATCCCACAGTAAAAAATCTCTATTATTCAGCTTTTGGTAGTTTTTTCCGTAAAGAAAAACAGTAGTGTCTCCTGACTGTTGTGACACAAAAATATATCTGTTGAAAATAGTCTTGTGTAGGCCCGACATCCCAGTGTTTTTTCGCAGTTCCATGGGTCAAATCGCTGTACTTTCCAGTTTTGGGCCTTTGGTATCTAAAAAAAAAGCAGTTTGAGTGTGTCGCTCACTGTTCAGCCGCAAATATCTCTATTTAAAAAAGTGTGGTATACCCCAGTAAGCAGTAACTGTGGTTTTGCCATCCCTCGGTAAAAAATCTCTATTATTCAGGTTTTGGTAGTTTTTTCCGTAAAGAAAAACAGTAGTGTCTCCTGACTGTTGTGACACAAAAATATATCTATTCAAAATAGTCTTGTGTAGGCCCGACATCCCAGTGTGGTTTTGCAGTTCCACGTGTCAAATCGCTGTACTATCCAGTTTTGGGCCTTTGGTATCTAAAAAAAAAGCAGTTTGAGTGTGTCGCTCACTGTTCAGCCGCAAATATCTCTATTTACAAAAGTGTGGTATACCCCAGTAAGCAATAACTGTGGTTTTGCCATCCCACGGGAAAAAATCTCTATTATTCAGCTTTTGGTAGTTTTTTCCGTAAAGAAAAACAGTAGTGTCTCCAGACTGTTGTGACACAAAAATATATCTGTTGAAAATAGTTTTGTGTAGGCCCGACATCCCAGTGTGGTTTCGCAGTTCCACTGGTCAAATCGCTGTACTATCCAGTTTTGGGCCTTTGGTATCTAAAAAAAAAGCAGTTTGAGTGTGTGGCTCACTGTTCAGCCGCAAATATCTCTATTTACAAAAGTGTGGTATACCCCAGTAAGCAATAACTGTGGTTTTGCCATCCCACGGTAAAAAATCTCTATTATTCAGCTTTTGGTAGTGTTTTCCGTAAAGAAAAACAGTAGTGTCTCCAGACTGTTGTGACACAAAAATATATCTGTGGAGAATAGTCTTGTGTAGGCTCGACATCCCAGTGTGGTTTCGCAGTTCCACGGGTCAAATCGCTGAACTATCCAGTTTTGGGCCTTTGGTATCTAAAAAAAAAGCAGTTTGAGTGTGTCGCTCACTGTTCAGCCGCAAATATCTCTATTTAAAAAAGTGTGGTATACCCCAGTAAACAATAACTGTAGGTTTGCAATCCCACGGTAAAAAATCTCTATTATTCAGCTTTTGGTAGTTTTTTCCGTAAAGAAAAACAGTAGTGTCTCCTGACTGTTGTGACACAAAAATATATCTGTTGAAAATAGTCTTGTGTAGGCCCGACATCCCAGTGTGGTTTCGCAGTTCCACGGGTCAAATCGCTGTACTATCCAGTTTTGGGCCTTTGGTATCTAAAAATAAAGCAGTTTGAGTGTGTCGCTCACTGTTCAGCCGCAAATATCTCTATTTACAAAAGTGTGGTATACCCCAGTAAGCAATAACTGTGGTTTTGCCATCCCACGGTAAAAAATCTCTATTATTCAGCTTTTGGTAGTTTTTTCCGTAAAGAAAATCAGTAGTGTCTCCAGACTGTTGTGACACAAAAATATATCTGTTGAAAATAGTCTTGTGTAGGCTCGACATCCCAGTGTGGTTTCGCAGTTCCACGGGTCAAATCGCTGTACTATCCAGTTTTGGGCCTTTAGTATCTCAAAAAAAAGCAGTTTGAGTGTGTCGCTCACTGTTCAGCCGCAAATATCTCTATTTAAAAAAGTGTGGTATTCCACAGTAAACAATAACTGTGGTTTTGCCATCCCACGGTAAAAAATCTCTATTGTTCAGCTTTTGGTAGTTTTTTCCGTAAAGAAAAACAGTAGTGTCTCCTGACTGTTGTGACACAAAAATATATCTGTTGAAAATAGTCTTGCGTAGGCCGACATCCCAGTGTGGTTCCGCAGTTCCACGGGTCAAATCGCTGTACTATCCAGTTTTGGGCCTTTGGTATCTAAAAAAAAAGCAGTTTGAGTGTGTCGCTCACTGTTCAGCTGCAAATATCTCTATTTAAAAAAGTGTGGTATACCCCAGTAAACAATAACTGTGGCTTTGCCATCCCATGGTAAAAAACCTCTATTATTCAGGATTTGGTAGTTTTTTCCGTAAAGAAATACAGTAGTGTCTCCTGACTGTTGTGACACAAAAATATATCTGTTGAAATTAGTCTTGTGTAGGCCCGACATCCCAGTTTGGTTTCGCAGTTCCATGTGTCAAATCGCTGTACTATCCAGTTTTGGGCCTTTGGTATCTAAAAAAAAAGCAGTTTGAGTGTGTCGCTCACTGTTCAGCCGCAAATATCTCTATTTACAAAAGTGTGGTATACCCCAGTAAACAATAACTGTGGTTTTGTCATCCCACGGTAAAAAATCTCTATTATTCTATTATTCAGCTTTTGGTAGTTTTTTCCGTAAAGAAAAACAGTAGTGTCTCCTGACTGTTGTGACACAAAAATATATCTATTCAAAATAGTCTTGTGTAGGCCCGACATCCCAGTGTGGTTTTGCAGTTCCACGGGTCAAATCGCTGTACTATCCAGTTTTGGGCCTTTGGTATCTAAAAAAAAAGCAGTTTGAGTGTGTCGCTCACTGTTCAGCCGCAAATATCTCTATTTACAAAAGTGTGGTATACCCCAGTAAGCAATAACTGTGGTTTTGCCATCCCACGGTAAAAAATCTCTATTATTCAGCTTTTGGTAGTTTTTTCCGTAAAGAAAAACAGTAGTGTCTCCAGACTGTTGTGACACAAAAATATATCTGTTGAAAATAGTTTTGTGTAGGCCCGACATCCCAGTGTGGTTTTGCAGTTCCACGTGTCAAATCGCTGTACTATCCAGTTTTGGGCCTTTGGTATCTAAAAAAAAAGCAGTTTGAGTGTGTCGCTCACTGTTCAGCCGCAAATATCTCTATTTACAAAAGTGTGGTATACCCCAGTAAGCAATAACTGTGGTTTTGCCATCCCACGGGAAAAAATCTCTATTATTCAGCTTTTGGTAGTTTTTTCCGTAAAGAAAAACAGTAGTGTCTCCAGACTGTTGTGACACAAAAATATATCTGTTGAAAATAGTTTTGTGTAGGCCCGACATCCCAGTGTGGTTTCGCAGTTCCAATGGTCAAATCGCTGTACTATCCAGTTTTGGGCCTTTGGTATCTAAAAAAAAAGCAGTTTGAGTGTGTCGCTCACTGTTCAGCCGCAAATATCTCTATTTACAAAAGTGTGGTATACCCCAGTAAACAATAACTGTGGTTTTGCCATCCCACGGTAAAAAATCTCTATTATTCAGCTTTTGGTAGTTTTTTCCGTAAAGAAAAACAGTAGTGTCTCCAGACTCTTGTGACACAAAAATATATCTGTGGAGAATAGTCTTGTGTAGGCTCGACATCCCAGTGTGGTTTCGCAGTTCCACGGGTCAAATCGCTGTACTATCCAGTTTTGGGCCTTTGGTATCTAAAAAAAAAGCAGTTTGAGTGTGTCGCTCACTGTTCAGCCGCAAATATCTCTATTTAAAAAAGTGTGGTATACCCCAGTAAACAATAACTGTAGGTTTGCAATCCCACGGTAAAAAAATCTCTATTATTCAGCTTTTGGTAGTTTTTTCCGTAAAGAAAAACAGTAGTGTCTCCTGACTGTTGTGACACAAAAATATATCTGTTGAAAATAGTCTTGTGTAGGCCCGACATCCCAGTGTGGTTTCGCAGTTCCACGGGTCAAATCGCTGTACTATCCAGTTTTGGGCCTTTGGTATCTAAAAAAAAAGCAGTTTGAGTGTGTCGCTCACTGTTCAGCCGCAAATATCTCTATTTACAAAAGTGTGGTATACCCCTGTAAGCAATAACTGTGGTTTTGCCATCCCACGGTAAAAAATCTCTATTATTCAGCTTTTGGTAGTTTTTTCCGTAAAGAAAATCAGTAGTGTCTCCAGACTGTTGTGACACAAAAATATATCTGTTGAAAATAGTCTTGTGTAGGCTCGACATCCCAGTGTGGTTTCGCAGTTCCACGGGTCAAATCGCTGTACTATCCAGTTTTGGGCCTTTAGTATCTAAAAAAAAAGCAGTTTGAGTGTGTCGCTCACTGTTCAGCCGCAAATATCTCTATTTAAAAAAGTGTGGTATTCCACAGTAAACAATAACTGTGGTTTTGCCATCCCACGGTAAAAAATCTCTATTATTCAGCTTTTGGTAGTTTTTTCCGTAAAGAAAAACAGTAGTGTCTCCTGACTGTTGTGACACAAAAATATATCTGTTGAAAATAGTCTTGCGTAGGCCGACATCCCAGTGTGGTTCCGCAGTTCCACAGGTCAAATCGCTGTACTATCCAGTTTTGGGCCTTTGGTATCTAAAAAAAAAGCAGTTTGAGTGTGTCGCTCACTGTTCAGCTGCAAATATCTCTATTTAAAAAAGTGTGGTATACTCCAGTAAACAATAACTGTGGCTTTGCCATCCCACGGTAAAAAACCTCTATTATTCAGGATTTGGTAGTTTTTTCCGTAAAGAAATACAGTAGTGTCTCCTGACTGTTGTGACACAAAAATATATCTGTTGAAATTAGTCTTGTGTAGGCCCGACATCCCAGTGTGGTTTCGCAGTTCCATGTGTCAAATCGCTGTACTATCCAGTTTTGGGCCTTTGGTATCTAAAAAAAAAGCAGTTTGAGTGTGTCGCTCACTGTTCAGCCGCAAATATCTCTATTTAAAAAAGTGTGGTATACCCCAGTAAACAATAACTGTGGTTTTGCCATCCCACGGTAAAAAATCTCTATTATTCAGCTTTTGGTAGTTTTTTCCGTAAAGAAAAACAGTAGTGTCTCCTGACTGTTGTGACACAAAAATATATCTATTCAAAATAGTCTTGTGTAGGCCCGACATCCCAGTGTGGTTTTGCAGTTCCACGGGTCAAATCGCTGTACTATCCAGTTTTGGTCCTTTGGTATCTAAAAAAAAAGCAGTTTGAGTGTGTCGCTCACTGTTCAGCCGCAAATATCTCTATTTACAAAAGTGTGGTATACCCCAGTAAGCAATAACTGTGGTTTTGCCATCCCACGGTAAAAAATCTCTATTATTCAGCTTTTGGTAGTTTTTTCCGTAAAGAAAAACAGTAGTGTCTCCAGACTGTTGTGACACAAAAATATATCTGTTGAAAATAGTTTTGTGTAGGCCCGACATCCCAGTGTGGTTTCGCAGTTCCACTGGTCAAATCGCTGTACTATCCAGTTTTGGGCCTTTGGTATCTAAAAAAAAAGCAGTTTGAGTATGTCGCTCACTGTTCAGCCGCAAATATCTCTATTTACAAAAGTGTGGTATACCCCAGTAAGCAATAACTGTGGTTTTGCCATCCCACGGTAAAAAATCTCTATTATTCAGCTTTTGGTAGTTTTTTCCGTAAAGAAAAACAGTAGTGTCTCCAGACTGTTGTGACACAAAAATATATCTGTTGAGAATAGTCTTGTGTAGGCTCGACATCCCAGTGTGGTTTCGCAGTTCCACGGGTCAAATCGCTGTACTATCCAGTTTTGGGCCTTTGGTATCTAAAAAAAAAGCAGTTTGAGTGTGTCGCTCACTGTTCAGCCGCAAATATCTCTATTTAAAAAAGTGTGGTATACCCCAGTAAACAATAACTGTAGGTTTGCCATCCCACGGTAAAAAATCTCTATTATTCAGCTTTTGGTAGTTTTTTCCGTAAAGAAAAACAGTAGTGTCTCCTGACTGTTGTGACACAAAAATATATCTGTTGAAAATAGTCTTGTGTAGGCCCGACATCCCAGTGTGGTTGCGCAGTTCCACGGGTCAAATCGCTGTACTATCCAGTTTTGGGCCTTTGGTATCTAAAAAAAAAGCAGTTTGAGTGTGTCGCTCACTGTTCAGCCGCAAATATCTCTATTTACAAAAGTGTGGTATACCCCAGTAAGCAATAACTGTGGTTTTGCCATCCCACGGTAAAAAATCTCTATTATTTAGCTTTTGGTAGTTTTTTCCGTAAAGAAAAACAGTAGTGTCTCCAGACTGTTGTGACACAAAAATATATCTGTTGAAAATAGTTTTGTGTAGGCCCGACATCCCAGTGTGGTTTCGCAGTTCCACTGGTCAAATCGCTGTACTATCCAGTTTTGGGCCTTTGGTATCTAAAAAAAAAGCAGTTTGAGTGTGTCGCTCACTGTTCAGCCGCAAATATCTCTATTTACAAAAGTGTGGTATACCCCAGTAAGCAATAACTGTGGTTTTGCCATCCCACGGTAAAAAATCTCTATCATTCAGCTTTTGGTAATTTTTTCCGTAAAGAAAAACAGTAGTGTCTCCAGACTGTTGTGACACAAAAATATATCTGTTGAGAATAGTCTTGTGTAGGCTCGACATCCCAGTGTGGTTTCGCAGTTCCACGGGTCAAATCGCTGTACTATCCAGTTTTGGGCCTTTGGTATCTAAAAAAAAAGCAGTTTGAGTGTGTCGCTCACTGTTCAGCCGCAAATATCTCTATTTAAAAAAGTGTGGTATACCCCAGTAAACAATAACTGTGGTTTTGCCATCCCACGGTAAAAAATCTCTATTATTCAGGTTTTGGTAGTTTTTTCCGTAAAGAAAAACAGTAGTGTCTCCAGACTGTTGTGACACAAAAATATATCTGTTGAGAATAGTCTTGTGTAGGCTCGACATCCCAGTGTGGTTTCGCAGTTCCACGGGTCAAATCGCTGTACTATCCAGTTTTGGGCCTTTGGTATCTAAAAAAAAAGCAGTTTGAGTGTGTCGCTCACTGTTCAGCCGCAAATATCTCTATTTAAAAAAGTGTGGTATACCCCAGTAAACAATAACTGTGGTTTTGCCATCCCACGGTAAAAAATCTCTATTATTCAGGTTTTGGTAGTTTTTTCCGTAAAGAAAAACAGTAGTGTCTCCTGACTGTTGTGACACAAAAATATATCTGTTGAAAATAGTCTTGTGTAGGCCCGACATCCCAGTGTGGTTTCGCAGTTCCACGGGTCAAATCGCTGTACTATCCAGTTTTGGGCCTTTGGTATCTAAAAAAAAAGCAGTTTGAGTGTGTCGCTCACTGTTCAGCCGCAAATATCTCTATTTACAAAAGTGTGGTATACCCCAGTAAGCAATAACTGTGGTTTTGCCATCCCACGGTAAAAAATCTCTATTATTCAGCTTTTGGTAGTTTTTTCCGTAAAGAAAAACAGTAGTGTCTCCAGACTCTTGTGACACAAAAATATATCTGTGGAGAATAGTCTTGTGTAGGCTCGACATCCCAGTGTGGTTTCGCAGTTCCACGGGTCAAATCGCTGTACTATCCAGTTTTGGGCCTTTGGTATCTAAAAAAAAAGCAGTTTGAGTGTGTCGCTCACTGTTCAGCCGCAAATATCTCTATTTAAAAAAGTGTGGTATACCCCAGTAAACAATAACTGTAGGTTTGCAATCCCACGGTAAAAAAATCTCTATTATTCAGCTTTTGGTAGTTTTTTCCGTAAAGAAAAACAGTAGTGTCTCCTGACTGTTGTGACACAAAAATATATCTGTTGAAAATAGTCTTGTGTAGGCCCGACATCCCAGTGTGGTTTCGCAGTTCCACGGGTCAAATCGCTGTACTATCCAGTTTTGGGCCTTTGGTATCTAAAAAAAAAGCAGTTTGAGTGTGTCGCTCACTGTTCAGCCGCAAATATCTCTATTTACAAAAGTGTGGTATACCCCTGTAAGCAATAACTGTGGTTTTGCCATCCCACGGTAAAAAATCTCTATTATTCAGCTTTTGGTAGTTTTTTCCGTAAAGAAAATCAGTAGTGTCTCCAGACTGTTGTGACACAAAAATATATCTGTTGAAAATAGTCTTGTGTAGGCTCGACATCCCAGTGTGGTTTCGCAGTTCCACGGGTCAAATCGCTGTACTATCCAGTTTTGGGCCTTTAGTATCTAAAAAAAAAGCAGTTTGAGTGTGTCGCTCACTGTTCAGCCGCAAATATCTCTATTTAAAAAAGTGTGGTATTCCACAGTAAACAATAACTGTGGTTTTGCCATCCCACGGTAAAAAATCTCTATTATTCAGCTTTTGGTAGTTTTTTCCGTAAAGAAAAACAGTAGTGTCTCCTGACTGTTGTGACACAAAAATATATCTGTTGAAAATAGTCTTGTGTAGGCCCGACATCCCAGTGTGGTTTCGCAGTTCCACGGGTCAAATCGCTGTACTATCCAGTTTTGGGCCTTTGGTATCTAAAAAAAAAGCAGTTTGAGTGTGTCGCTCACTGTTCAGCCGCAAATATCTCTATTTACAAAAGTGTGGTATACCCCAGTAAGCAATAACTGTGGTTTTGCCATCCCACGGTAAAAAATCTCTATTATTCAGCTTTTGGTAGTTTTTTCCGTAAAGAAAAACAGTAGTGTCTCCAGACTCTTGTGACACAAAAATATATCTGTGGAGAATAGTCTTGTGTAGGCTCGACATCCCAGTGTGGTTTCGCAGTTCCACGGGTCAAATCGCTGTACTATCCAGTTTTGGGCCTTTGGTATCTAAAAATAAAGCAGTTTGAGTGTGTCGCTCACTGTTCAGCCGCAAATATCTCTATTTAAAAAAGTGTGGTATACCCCAGTAAACAATAACTGTAGGTTTGCAATCCCACGGTAAAAAAATCTCTATTATTCAGCTTTTGGTAGTTTTTTCCGTAAAGAAAAACAGTAGTGTCTCCTGACTGTTGTGACACAAAAATATATCTGTTGAAAATAGTCTTGTGTAGGCCCGACATCCCAGTGTGGTTTCGCAGTTCCACGGGTCAAATCGCTGTACTATCCAGTTTTGGGCCTTTGGTATCTAAAAAAAAAGCAGTTTGAGTGTGTCGCTCACTGTTCAGCCGCAAATATCTCTATTTACAAAAGTGTGGTATACCCCTGTAAGCAATAACTGTGGTTTTGCCATCCCACGGTAAAAAATCTCTATTATTCAGCTTTTGGTAGTTTTTTCCGTAAAGAAAATCAGTAGTGTCTCCAGACTGTTGTGACACAAAAATATATCTGTTGAAAATAGTCTTGTGTAGGCTCGACATCCCAGTGTGGTTTCGCAGTTCCACGGGTCAAATCGCTGTACTATCCAGTTTTGGGCCTTTAGTATCTAAAAAAAAAGCAGTTTGAGTGTGTCGCTCACTGTTCAGCCGCAAATATCTCTATTTAAAAAAGTGTGGTATTCCACAGTAAACAATAACTGTGGTTTTGCCATCCCACGGTAAAAAATCTCTATTATTCAGCTTTTGGTAGTTTTTTCCGTAAAGAAAAACAGTAGTGTCTCCTGACTGTTGTGACACAAAAATATATCTGTTGAAAATAGTCTTGCGTAGGCCGACATCCCAGTGTGGTTCCGCAGTTCCACAGGTCAAATCGCTGTACTATCCAGTTTTGGGCCTTTGGTATCTAAAAAAAAAGCAGTTTGAGTGTGTCGCTCACTGTTCAGCTGCAAATATCTCTATTTAAAAAAGTGTGGTATACCCCAGTAAACAATAACTGTGGCTTTGCCATCCCACGGTAAAAAACCTCTATTATTCAGGATTTGGTAGTTTTTTCCGTAAAGAAATACAGTAGTGTCTCCTGACTGTTGTGACACAAAAATATATCTGTTGAAATTAGTCTTGTGTAGGCCCGACATCCCAGTGTGGTTTCGCAGTTCCATGTGTCAAATCGCTGTACTATCCAGTTTTGGGCCTTTGGTATCTAAAAAAAAAGCAGTTTGAGTGTGTCGCTCACTGTTCAGCCGCAAATATCTCTATTTAAAAAAGTGTGGTATACCCCAGTAAACAATAACTGTGGTTTTGCCATCCCACGGTAAAAAATCTCTATTATTCAGCTTTTGGTAGTTTTTTCCGTAAAGAAAAACAGTAGTGTCTCCTGACTGTTGTGACACAAAAATATATCTATTCAAAATAGTCTTGTGTAGGCCCGACATCCCAGTGTGGTTTTGCAGTTCCACGGGTCAAATCGCTGTACTATCCAGTTTTGGTCCTTTGGTATCTAAAAAAAAAGCAGTTTGAGTGTGTCGCTCACTGTTCAGCCGCAAATATCTCTATTTACAAAAGTGTGGTATACCCCAGTAAGCAATAACTGTGGTTTTGCCATCCCACGGTAAAAAATCTCTATTATTCAGCTTTTGGTAGTTTTTTCCGTAAAGAAAAACAGTAGTGTCTCCAGACTGTTGTGACACAAAAATATATCTGTTGAAAATAGTTTTGTGTAGGCCCGACATCCCAGTGTGGTTTCGCAGTTCCACTGGTCAAATCGCTGTACTATCCAGTTTTGGGCCTTTGGTATCTAAAAAAAAAGCAGTTTGAGTATGTCGCTCACTGTTCAGCCGCAAATATCTCTATTTACAAAAGTGTGGTATACCCCAGTAAGCAATAACTGTGGTTTTGCCATCCCACGGTAAAAAATCTCTATTATTCAGCTTTTGGTAGTTTTTTCCGTAAAGAAAAACAGTAGTGTCTCCAGACTGTTGTGACACAAAAATATATCTGTTGAGAATAGTCTTGTGTAGGCTCGACATCCCAGTGTGGTTTCGCAGTTCCACGGGTCAAATCGCTGTACTATCCAGTTTTGGGCCTTTGGTATCTAAAAAAAAAGCAGTTTGAGTGTGTCGCTCACTGTTCAGCCGCAAATATCTCTATTTAAAAAAGTGTGGTATACCCCAGTAAACAATAACTGTAGGTTTGCCATCCCACGGTAAAAAATCTCTATTATTCAGCTTTTGGTAGTTTTTTCCGTAAAGAAAAACAGTAGTGTCTCCTGACTGTTGTGACACAAAAATATATCTGTTGAAAATAGTATTGTGTAGGCCCGACATCCCAGTGTGGTTGCGCAGTTCCACGGGTCAAATCGCTGTACTATCCAGTTTTGGGCCTTTGGTATCTAAAAAAAAAGCAGTTTGAGTGTGTCGCTCACTGTTCAGCCGCAAATATCTCTATTTACAAAAGTGTGGTATCCCCCAGTAAGCAATAACTGTGGTTTTGCCATCCCACGGTAAAAAATCTCTATTATTTAGCTTTTGGTAGTTTTTTCCGTAAAGAAAAACAGTAGTGTCTCCAGACTGTTGTGACACAAAAATATATCTGTTGAAAATAGTTTTGTGTAGGCCCGACATCCCAGTGTGGTTTCGCAGTTCCACTGGTCAAATCGCTGTACTATCCAGTTTTGGGCCTTTGGTATCTAAAAAAAAAGCAGTTTGAGTGTGTCGCTCACTGTTCAGCCGCAAATATCTCTATTTACAAAAGTGTGGTATACCCCAGTAAGCAATAACTGTGGTTTTGCCATCCCACGGTAAAAAATCTCTATCATTCAGCTTTTGGTAATTTTTTCCGTAAAGAAAAACAGTAGTGTCTCCAGACTGTTGTGACACAAAAATATATCTGTTGAGAATAGTCTTGTGTAGGCTCGACATCCCAGTGTGGTTTCGCAGTTCCACGGGTCAAATCGCTGTACTATCCAGTTTTGGGCCTTTGGTATCTAAAAAAAAAGCAGTTTGAGTGTGTCGCTCACTGTTCAGCCGCAAATATCTCTATTTAAAAAAGTGTGGTATACCCCAGTAAACAATAACTGTGGTTTTGCCATCCCACGGTAAAAAATCTCTATTATTCAGGTTTTGGTAGTTTTTTCCGTAAAGAAAAACAGTAGTGTCTCCAGACTGTTGTGACACAAAAATATATCTGTTGAGAATAGTCTTGTGTAGGCTCGACATCCCAGTGTGGTTTCGCAGTTCCACGGGTCAAATCGCTGTACTATCCAGTTTTGGGCCTTTGGTATCTAAAAAAAAAGCAGTTTGAGTGTGTCGCTCACTGTTCAGCCGCAAATATCTCTATTTAAAAAAGTGTGGTATACCCCAGTAAACAATAACTGTGGTTTTGCCATCCCACGGTAAAAAATCTCTATTATTCAGGTTTTGGTAGTTTTTTCCGTAAAGAAAAACAGTAGTGTCTCCTGACTGTTGTGACACAAAAATATATCTGTTGAAAATAGTCTTGTGTAGGCCCGACATCCCAGTGTGGTTTCGCAGTTCCACGGGTCAAATCGCTGTACTATCCAGTTTTGGGCCTTTGGTATCTAAAAAAAAAGCAGTTTGAGTGTGTCGCTCACTGTTCAGCCGCAAATATCTCTATTTACAAAAGTGTGGTATACCCCAGTAAGCAATAACTGTGGTTTTCCCATCCCACGGTAAAAAATCTCTATTATTCAGCTTTTGGTAGTTTTTTCCGTAAAGAAAAACAGTAGTGTCTCCAGACTGCTGTGACACAAAAATATATCTGTTGAAAATAGTCTTGTGTAGGCTAGACATCCCAGTGTGGTTTCGCAATTCCACGGGTCAAATCGCTATACTATACAGTTTTGGGCCTTTGGTATCTAAAAAAAAAAGCAGTTTGAGTGTGTCGCTCACTGTTCAGCCGCAAATATCTCTATTTAAAAAAGTGTGGTATACCCCAGTAAACAATATCTGTAGTTTTGCCATCCCACGGTAAAAAATCTCTATTATTCAGCTTTTGGTAGTTTTTTCCGTAAAGAAAAAGAGTAGTGTCTCCTGACTGTTGTGACACAAAAATATATCTGTTGAAAATAGTCTTGTGTAGGCCCGACATCCCAATGTGGTTTCGCAGTTCCACGGGTCAAATCGCTGTACTATCCAGTTTTGGGCCTTTAGTATCTAAAAAAAAAGCAGTTTTAGTGTGTCGCTCACTGTTCAGCTGCAAATATCTCTATTTAAAAAAGTGTGGTATTCCCCAGTAAACAACAACTGTGGTTTTGCCATGCCACGGTAAAAAATCTCTATTATTCAGGTTTTGGTAGTTTTTTCCGTAAAGAAAAACAGTAGTGTCTCCTGACTGTTGTGACACAAAAATATATCTGTTGAAAATAGTCTTGTGTAGGCCCGACATCCCAGTGTGGTTTCGCAGTTCCACGGGTCAAATCGCTGTACTATCCAGTTTTGGGCCTTTGGTATCTAAAAAAAAAGCAGTTTGAGTGTGTCGCTCACTGTTCAGCCGCAAATATCTCTATTTACAAAAGTGTGGTATACCCCAGTAAGCAATAACTGTGGTTTTCCCATCCCACGGTAAAAAATCTCTATTATTCAGCTTTTGGTAGTTTTTTCCGTAAAGAAAAACAGTAGTGTCTCCAGACTGTTGTGACACAAAAATATATCTGTTGAAAATAGTCTTGTGTAGGCTAGACATCCCAGTGTGGTTTCGCAGTTCCACGGGTCAAATCGCTATACTATACAGTTTTGGGCCTTTGGTATCTAAAAAAAAAAGCAGTTTGAGTGTGTCGCTCACTGTTCAGCCGCAAATATCTCTATTTAAAAAAGTGTGGTATACCCCAGTAAACAATATCTGTAGTTTTGCCATCCCACGGTAAAAAATCTCTATTATTCAGCTTTTGGTAGTTTTTTCCGTAAAGAAAAAGAGTAGTGTCTCCTGACTGTTGTGACACAAAAATATATCTGTTGAAAATATTCTTGTGTAGGCCCGACATCCCAATGTGGTTTCGCAGTTCCACGGGTCAAATCGCTGTACTATCCAGTTTTGGGCCTTTAGTATCTAAAAAAAAAGCAGTTTGAGTGTGTCGCTCACTGTTCAGCCGCAAATATCTCTATTTAAAAAAGTGTGGTATTCCCCAGTAAACAACAACTGTGGTTTTGCCATCCCACGGTAAAAAATCTCTATTATTCAGCTTTTGGTAGTTTTTTCCGTAAAGAAAAACAGTAGTGTCTCCTGACTGTTGTGACACAAAAATATATCTGTTGAAAATAGTCTTGCGTAGGCCGACATCCCAGTGTGGTTCCGCAGTTCCACGGGTCAAATCGCTGTACTATCCAGTTTTGGGCCTTTGGTATCTAAAAAAAAAGCAGTTTGAGTGTGTCGCTCACTGTTCAGCCGCAAATATCTCTATTTAAAAAAGTGTGGTATACCCCAGTAAACAATAACTGTGGTTTTGCCATCCCACGGTAAAAAATCTCTATTATTCAGCTTTTGGTAGTTTTTTCCGTAAAGAGAAACAGTAGTGTCTCCTGACTGTTGTGAAACAAAAATATATCTGTTGAAAATAGTCTTGTGTAGGCCCAACATCCCAGTGTGATTTTGCAGTTCCACGGGTCAAATCGCTGTACTATCCAGTTTTGGGCCTTTGGTATCTAAAAAAAAAGCAGTTTGAGTGTGTCGCTCACTGTTCAGCCACAAATATCTCTATTTAAAAAAGTGTGGTATATCCCAGTAAACAATAACTGTGGTTTTGCCATCCCATGGTAAAAAATCTCTATTATTCAGCTTTTGGTAGTTTTTTCCGTAAAGAAAAACAGTAGTGTCTCCAGACTGTTGTGACACAAAAATATATCTGTTGAAAATAGTCTTGTGTAGGCTAGACATCCCAGTGTGGTTTCGCAGTTCCACGGGTCAAATCGCTATACTATACAGTTTTGGGCCTTTGGTATCTAAAAAAAAAAGCAGTTTGAGTGTGTCGCTCACTGTTCAGCCGCAAATATCTCTATTTAAAAAAGTGTGGTATACCCCAGTAAACAATAACTGTAGTTTTGCCATCCCACGGTAAAAAATCTCTATTATTCAGCTTTTGGTAGTTTTTTCCGTAAAGAAAAAGAGTAGTGTCTCCTGACTGTTGTGACACAAAAATATATCTGTTGAAAATAGTCTTGTGTAGGCCCGACATCCCAATGTGGTTTCGCAGTTTCACGGGTCAAATCGCTGTACTTTCCAGTTTTGGGCCTTTGGTATCTAAAAAAAAAGCAGTTTGAGTGTGTCGCTCACTGTTCAGCCGCAAATATCTCTATTTAAAAAAGTGTGGTATACCCCAGTAAACAATAACTGTGGTTTTGCCATCCCACGGTAAAAAATCTCTATTATTCAGGTTTTGGTAGTTTTTTCCGTAAAGAAAAACAGTAGTGTCTCCTGACTGTTGTGACACAAAAATGTATCTGTTGAAAATAGTCTTGTGTAGGCCCGACATCCCAGTGTGGTTTCGCAGTTCCACGGGTCAAATCGCTGTACTATCCAGTTTTGGGCCTTTAGTATCTAAAAAAAAAGCAGTTTGAGTGTGTCGCTCACTGTTCAGCCGCAAATATCTCTATTTAAAAAAGTGTGGTATTCCCCAGTAAACAACAACTGTGGTTTTGCCATCCCACGGTAAAAAATCTCTATTATTCAGCTTTTGGTAGTTTTTTCCGTAAAGAAAAACAGTAGTGTCTCCTGACTGTTGTGACACAAAAATATATCTGTTGAAAATAGTCTTGCGTAGGCCGACATCCCAGTGTGGTTCCGCAGTTCCACGGGTCAAATCGCTGTACTATCCAGTTTTGGGCCTTTGGTATCTAAAAAAAAAGCAGTTTGAGTGTGTCGCTCACTGTTCAGCTGCAAATATCTCTATTTAAAAAAGTGTGGTATACCCCAGTAAACAATAACTGTGGCTTTGCCATCCCACGGTAAAAAACCTCTATTATTCAGGATTTGGTAGTTTTTTCCGTAAAGAAATACAGTAGTGTCTCCTGACTGTTGTGACACAAAAATATATCTGTTGAAAATAGTCTTGTGTAGGCCCGACATCCCAGTGTGGTTTCGCAGTTCCACGGGTCAAATCGCTGTACTATCCAGTTTTGGGCCTTTGGTATCTAAAAAAAAAGCAGTTTGAGTGTGTCGCTCACTGTTCAGCCGCAAATATCTCTATTTAAAAAAGTGTGGTATACCCCAGTAAACAATAACTGTGGTTTTGCCATCCCACGGTAAAAAATCTCTATTATTCAGCTTTTGGTAGTTTTTTCCGTAAAGAGAAACAGTAGTGTCTCCTGACTGTTGTGACACAAAAATATATCTGTTGAAAATAGTCTTGTGTAGGCCCAACATCCCAGTGTGATTTTGCAGTTCCACGGGTCAAATCGCTGTACTATCCAGTTTTGGGCCTTTGGTATCTAAAAAAAAAGCAGTTTGAGTGTGTCGCTCACTGTTCAGCCACAAATATCTCTATTTAAAAAATTGTGGTATATCCCAGTAAACAATAACTGTGGTTTTGCCATCCCATGGTAAAAAATCTCTATTATTCAGCTTTTGGTAGTTTTTTCCGTAAAGAAAAACAGTAGTGTCTCCTGACTGTTGTGACACAAAAATATATCTGTTGAAAATAGTCTTGTGTAGGCCCGACATCCCAGTGTGGTTTCGCAGTTCCACGGGTCAAATCGCTGTACTATCCAGTTTTGGGCCTTTGGTATCTAAAAAAAAAGCAGTTTGAGTGTGTCGCTCACTGTTCAGCCGCAAATATCTCTATTTACAAAAGTGTGGTATACCCCAGTAAGCAATAACTGTGGTTTTGCCATCCCACGGTAAAAAATCTCTATTATTCAGCTTTTGGTAGTTTTTTCCGTAAAGAAAAACAGTAGTGTCTCCAGACTGTTGTGACACAAAAATATATCTTTTGAAAATAGTCTTGTGTAGGCCCGACATCCAAGTGTGGTTTCGCAGTTCCACGGGTCAAATCGCTGTACTATCCAGTTTTGGGCCTTTGGTATCTAAAAAAAAAGCAGTTTGAGTGTGTCGCTCACTGTTCAGCCGCAAATATCTCTATTTACAAAAGTGTGGTATACGCCAGTAAGCAATAACTGTGGTTTTGCCATCCCACGGTAAAAAATCTCTATTATTCAGCTTTTGGTAGTTTTTTCCGTAAAGAAAAACAGTAGTGTCTCCAGACTGTTGTGACACAAAAATATATCTGTTGAAAATAGTCTTGTGTAGGCTCGACATCCCAGTGTGGTTTCGCAGTTCCACGGGTCAAATCGCTGTACTATACAGTTTTGGGCCTTTGGTATCTAAAAAAAAAAGCAGTTTGAGTGTGTCGCTCACTGTTCAGCCGCAAATATCTCTATTTAAAAAAGTGTGGTATACCCCAGTAAACAATAACTGTAGTTTTGCCATCCCACGGTAAAAAATCTCTATTATTCAGCTTTTGGTAGTTTTTTCCGTAAAGAAAAAGAGTAGTGTCTCCTGACTGTTGTGACACAAAAATATATCTGTTGAAAATAGTCTTGTGTAGGCTAGACATCCCAGTGTGGTTTCGCAGTTCCACGGGTCAAATCGCTGTACTATACAGTTTTGGGCCTTTGGTATCTAAAAAAAAAAAGCAGTTTGAGTGTGTCGCTCACTGTTCAGCCGCAAATATCTCTATTTAAAAAAGTGTGGTATACCCCAGTAAACAATAACTGTAGTTTTGCCATCCCACGGTAAAAAATCTCTATTATTCAGCTTTTGGTAGTTTTTTCCGTAAAGAAAAAGAGTAGTGTCTCCTGACTGTTGTGACACAAAAATATATCTGTTGAAAATAGTCTTGTGTAGGCCCGACATCCCAATGTGGTTTCGCAGTTTCACGGGTCAAATCGCTGTACTTTCCAGTTTTGGGCCTTTGGTATCTAAAAAAAAAGCAGTTTGAGTGTGTCGCTCACTGTTCAGCCGCAAATATCTCTATTTAAAAAAGTGTGGTATACCCCAGTAAACAATAACTGTGGTTTTGCCATCCCACGGTAAAAAATCTCTATTATTCAGGTTTTGGTAGTTTTTTCCGTAAAGAAAAACAGTAGTGTCTCCTGACTGTTGTGACACAAAAATATATCTGTTGAAAATAGTCTTCTGTAGGCCCGACATCCCAGTGTGGTTTCGCAGTTCCACGGGTCAAATCGCTGTACTATCCAGTTTTGGGCCTTTAGTATCTAAAAAAAAAGCAGTTTGAGTGTGTCGCTCACTGTTCAGCCGCAAATATCTCTATTTAAAAAAGTGTGGTATTCCCCAGTAAACAACAACTGTGGTTTTGCCATCCCACGGTAAAAAATCTCTATTATTCAGATTTTGGTAGTTTTTTCCGTAAAGAAAAACAGTAGTGTCTCCTGACTGTTGTGACACAAAAATATATCTGTTGAAAATAGTCTTGCGTAGGCCGACATCCCAGTGTGGTTCCGCAGTTCCACGGGTCAAATCGCTGTACTATCCAGTTTTGGGCCTTTGGTATCTAAAAAAAAAGCAGTTTGAGTGTGTCGCTCACTGTTCAGCTGCAAATATCTCTATTTAAAAAAGTGTGGTATACCCCAGTAAACAATAACTGTGGCTTTGCCATCCCACGGTAAAAAACCTCTATTATTCAGGATTTGGTAGTTTTTTCCGTAAAGAAATACAGTAGTGTCTCCTGACTGTTGTGACACAAAAATATATCTGTTGAAAATAGTCTTGTGTAGGCCCGACATCCCAGTGTGGTTTCGCAGTTCCACGGGTCAAATCGCTGTACTATCCAGTTTTGGGCCTTTGGTATCTAAAAAAAAAGCAGTTTGAGTGTGTCGCTCACTGTTCAGCCGCAAATATCTCTATTTAAAAAAGTGTGGTATACCCCAGTAAACAATAACTGTGGTTTTGCCATCCCACGGTAAAAAATCTCTATTATTCAGCTTTTGGTAGTTTTTTCCGTAAAGAGAAACAGTAGTGTCTCCTGACTGTTGTGACACAAAAATATATCTGTTGAAAATAGTCTTGTGTAGGCCCAACATCCCAGTGTGATTTTGCAGTTCCACGGGTCAAATCGCTGTACTATCCAGTTTTGGGCCTTTGGTATCTAAAAAAAAAGCAGTTTGAGTGTGTCGCTCACTGTTCAGCCACAAATATCTCTATTTAAAAAAGTGTGGTATATCCCAGTAAACAATAACTGTGGTTTTGCCATCCCATGGTAAAAAATCTCTATTATTCAGCTTTTGGTAGTTTTTTCCGTAAAGAAAAACAGTAGTGTCTCCTGACTGTTGTGACACAAAAATATATCTGTTGAAAATAGTCTTGTGTAGGCCCGACATCCCAGTGTGGTTTCGCAGTTCCACGGGTCAAATCGCTGTACTATCCAGTTTTGGGCCTTTGGTATCTAAAAAAAAAGCAGTTTGAGTGTGTCGCTCACTGTTCAGCCGCAAATATCTCTATTTACAAAAGTGTGGTATACCCCAGTAAGCAATAACTGTGGTTTTGCCATCCCACGGTAAAAAATCTCTATTATTCAGCTTTTGGTAGTTTTTTCCGTAAAGAAAAACAGTAGTGTCTCCAGACTGTTGTGACACAAAAATATATCTTTTGAAAATAGTCTTGTGTAGGCCCGACATCCAAGTGTGGTTTCGCAGTTCCACGGGTCAAATCGCTGTACTATCCAGTTTTGGGCCTTTGGTATCTAAAAAAAAAGCAGTTTGAGTGTGTCACTCACTGTTCAGCCGCAAATATCTCTATTTACAAAAGTGTGGTATACCCCAGTAAGCAATAACTGTGGTTTTGCCATCCCACGGTAAAAAATCTCTATTATTCAGCTTTTGGTAGTTTTTTCCGTAAAGAAAAACAGTAGTGTCTCCAGACTGTTGTGACACAAAAATATATCTGTTGAAAATAGTCTTGTGTAGGCTCGACATCCCAGTGTGGTTTCGCAGTTCCACGGGTCAAATCGCTGTACTATACAGTTTTGGGCCTTTGGTATCTAAAAAAAAAAGCAGTTTGAGTGTGTCGCTCACTGTTCAGCCGCAAATATCTCTATTTAAAAAAGTGTGGTATACCCCAGTAAACAATAACTGTAGTTTTGCCATCCCACGGTAAAAAATCTCTATTATTCAGCTTTTGGTAGTTTTTTCCGTAAAGAAAAAGAGTAGTGTCTCCTGACTGTTGTGACACAAAAATATATCTGTTGAAAATAGTCTTGCGTAGGCCGACATCCCAGTGTGGTTCCTCAGTTCCACGGGTCAAATCGCTGTACTATCCAGTTTTGGGCCTTTGGTATCTAAAAAAAAAGCAGTTTGAGTGTGTCGCTCACTGTTCAGCTGCAAATATCTCTATTTAAAAAAGTGTGGTATACCCCAGTAAACAATAACTGTGGCTTTGCCATCCCACGGTAAAAAACCTCTATTATTCAGGATTTGGTAGTTTTTTCCGTAAAGAAATACAGTAGTGTCTCCTGACTGTTGTGACACAAAAATATATCTGTTGAAAATAGTCTTGTGTAGGCCCGACATCCCAGTGTGGTTTCGCAGTTCCACGGGTCAAATCGCTGTACTATCCAGTTTTGGGCCTTTGGTATCTAAAAAAAAAGCAGTTTGAGTGTGTCGCTCACTGTTCAGCCGCAAATATCTCTATTTAAAAAAGTGTGGTATACCCCAGTAAACAATAACTGTGGTTTTGCCATCCCACGGTAAAAAATCTCTATTATTCAGCTTTTGGTAGTTTTTTTCGTAAAGAAAAACAGTAGTGTCTCCTGACTGTTGTGACACAAAAATATATCTGTTGAAAATAGTCTTGCGTAGGCCGACATCCCAGTGTGGTTCCGCAGTTCCACGGGTCCAATCGCTGTACTATCCAGTTTTGGGCCTTTGGTATCTAAAAAAAAAGCAGTTTGAGTGTGTCGCTCACTGTTCAGCTGCAAATATCTCTATTTAAAAAAGTGTGGTATACCCCAGTAAACAATAACTGTGGCTTTGCCATCCCACGGTAAAAAACCTCTATTATTCAGGATTTGGTAGTTTTTTCCGTAAAGAAATACAGTAGTGTCTCCTGACTGTTGTGAAACAAAAATATATCTGTTGAAAATAGTCTTGTGCAGGCCCGACATCCCAGTTTGGTTTCGCAGTTCCACGGGTCAAATCGCTGTACTATCCAGTTTTGGGCCTTTGGTATCTAAAAAAAAAGCAGTTTGAGTGTGTCGCTCACTGTTCAGCCGCAAATATCTCTATATAAAAAAGTGTGGTATACCCCAGTAAACAATAACTGTGGTTTTGCCATCCCACGGTAAAAAATCTCTATTATTCAGCTTTTGGTAGTTTTTTCCGTAAAGAGAAACAGTAGTGTCTCCTGACTGTTGTGACACAAAAATATATCTGTTGAAAATAATCTTGTGTAGGCCCAACATCCCAGTGTGATTTTGCAGTTCCACGGGTCAAATCGCTGTACTATCCAGTTTTGGGCCTTTGGTATCTAAAAAAAAAGCAGTTTGAGTGTGTCGCTCACTGTTCAGCCACAAATATCTCTATTTAAAAAAGTGTGGTATATCCCAGTAAACAATAACTGTGGTTTTGCCATCCCATGGTAAAAAATCTCTATTATTCAGCTTTTGGTAGTTTTTTCCGTAAAGAAAAACAGTAGTGTCTCCTGACTGTTGTGACACAAAAATATATCTGTTGAAAATAGTCTTGTGTAGGCCCGACATCCCAGTGTGGTTTCGCAGTTCCACGGGTCAAATCGCTGTACTATATAGTTTTGGGCCTTTGGTATCTAAAAAAAAAGCAGTTTGAGTGTGTCGCTCACTGTTCAGCCGCAAATATCTCTATTTACAAAAGTGTGGTATACCCCAGTAAGCAATAACTGTGGTTTTGCCATCCCACGGTTAAAAATCTCTATTATTCAGCTTTTGGTAGTTTTTTCCGTAAAGAAAAACAGTAGTGTCTCCAGACTGTTGTGACACAAAAATATATCTTTTGAAAATAGTCTTGTGTAGGCCCGACATCCCAGTGTGGTTTCACAGTTCCACTGGTCAAATCGCTGTACTATCCAGTTTTGGGCCTTTGGTATCTAAAAAAAAAGCAGTTTGAGTGTGTCGCTCACTGTTCAGCCGCAAATATCTCTATTTAAAAAAGTGTGGTATACCCCAGTAAACAATAACTGTAGTTTTGCCATCCCACGGTAAAAAATCTCTATTATTCAGCTTTTGGTAGTTTTTTCCGTAAAGAAAAACAGTAGTGTCTCCTGACTGTTGTGACACAAAAATATATCTGTTGAAAATAGTCTTGTGTAGGCCCGACATCCCAGTGTGGTTTCGTAGTTCCACGGGTCAAATCGCTGTACTATCCAGTTTTGGGCCTTTAGTATCTAAAAAAAAAGCAGTTTGAGTGTGTCGCTCACTGTTCAGCCGCAAATATCTCTATTTAAAAAAGTGTGGTATTCCCCAGTAAACAATAACTGTGGTTTTGCCATCCCACGGTAAAAAATCTCTATTATTCAGCTTTTGGTAGTTTTTTCCGTAAAGAAAAACAGTAGTGTCTCCTGACTGTTGTGACACAAAAATATATCTGTTGAAAATAGTCTTGCGTAGGCCGACATCCCAGTGTGGTTCCGCAGTTCCACGGGTCAAATCGCTGTACTATCCAGTTTTGGGCCTTTGGTATCTAAAAAAAAAGCAGTTTGAGTGTGTCGCTCACTGTTCAGCCGCAAATATCTCTATTTAAAAAAGTATGGTATACCCCAGTAAACAATAACTGTAGTTTTGCCATCCCACGGTAAAAAATCTCTATTATTCAGCTTTTGGTAGTTTTTTCCGTAAAGAAAAAGAGTAGTGTCTCCTGACTGTTGTGACACAAAAATATATCTGTTGAAAATAGTCTTGTGTAGGCCCGACATCCCAGTGTGGTTTCGCAGTTTCACGGGTCAAATCGCTGTACTTTCCAGTTTTGGGCCTTTGGTATCTAAAAAAAAAGCAGTTTGAGTGTGTCGCTCACTGTTCAGCCGCAAATATCTCTATTTAAAAAAGTGTGGTATACCCCAGTAAACAATAACTGTGGTTTTGCCATCCCACGGTAAAAAATCTCTATTATTCAGCTTTTGGTAGTTTTTTCCGTAAAGAAAAACAGTAGTGTCTCCTGACTGTTGTGACACAAAAATATATCTGTTGAAAATAGTCTTGTGTAGGGCCGACATCCCAGTGTGGTTTCGCAGTTCCACGGGTCAAATCGCTGTACTATCCAGTTTTGGGCCTTTAGTATCTAAAAAAAAAGCAGTTTGAGTGTGTCGCTCACTGTTCAGCCGCAAATATCTCTATTTAAAAAAGTGTGGTATTCCCCAGTAAACAACAACTGTGGTTTTGCCATCCCACGGTAAAAAATCTCTATTATTCAGCTTTTGGTAGTTTTTTCCGTAAAGAAAAACAGTAGTGTCTCCTGACTGTTGTGACACAAAAATATATCTGTTGAAAATAGTCTTGCGTAGGCCGACATCCCAGTGTGGTTCCGCAGTTCCACGGGTCAAATCGCTGTACTATCCAGTTTTGGGCCTTTGGTATCTATAAAAAATGCAGTTTGAGTGTGTCGCTCACTGTTCAGCTGCAAATATCTCTATTTAAAAAAGTGTGGTATACCCCAGTAAACAATAACTGTGGCTTTGCCATCCCACGGTAAAAAACCTCTATTATTCAGGATTTGGTAGTTTTTTCCGTAAAGAAATACAGTAGTGTCTCCTGACTGTTGTGACACAAAAATATATCTGTTGAAAATAGTCTTGTGTAGGCCCGACATCCTAGTGTGGTTTCGCAGTTCCACGGGTCAAATCGCTGTACTATCCAGTTTTCGGCCTTTGGTATCTAAAAAAAAAGCAGTTTGAGTGTGTCGCTCACTGTTCAGCCGCAAATATCTCTATTTAAAAAAGTGTGGTATACCCCAGTAAACAATAACTGTGGTTTTGCCATCCCACGGTAAAAAATCTCTATTATTCAGCTTTTGGTAGTTTTTTCTGTAAAGAGAAACAGTAGTGTCTCCTGACTGTTGTGACACAAAAATATATCTGTTGAAAATAGTCTTGTGTAGGCCCAACATCCCAGTGTGATTTTGCAGTTCCACGGGTCAAATCGCTGTACTATCCAGTTTTGGGCCTTTGGTATCTAAAAAAAAAGCAGTTTGAGTGTGTCGCTCACTGTTCAGCCACAAATATCTCTATTTAAAAAAGTGTGGTATATCCCAGTAAACAATAACTGTGGTTTTGCCATCCCATGGTAAAAAATCTCTATTATTCAGCTTTTGGTAGTTTTTTCCGTAAAGAAAAACAGTAGTGTCTCCTGACTGTTGTGACACAAAAATATATCTGTTGAAAATAGTCTTGTGTAGGCCCGACATCCCAGTGTGGTTTCGCAGTTCCACGGGTCAAATCGCTGTACTATCCAGTTTTGGGCCTTTGGTATCTAAAAAAAAGCAGTTTGAGTGTGTCGCTCACTGTTCAGCCGCAAATATCTCTATTTACAAAAGTGTGGTATACCCCAGTAAGCAATAACTGTGGTTTTGCCATCCCACGGTAAAAAATCTCTATTATTCAGCTTTTGGTAGTTTTTTCCGTAAAGAAAAACAGTAGTGTCTCCAGACTGTTGTGACACAAAAATATATCTTTTGAAAATAGTCTTGTGTAGGCCCGACATCCCAGTGTGGTTTCGCAGTTCCACTGGTCAAATCGCTGTACTATCCAGTTTTGGGCCTTTGGTATCTAAAAAAAAAGCAGTTTGAGTGTGTCGCTCACTGTTCAGCCGCAAATATCTCTATTTAAAAAAGTGTGGTATACCCCAGTAAACAATAACTGTAGTTTTGCCATCCCACGGTAAAAAATCTCTATTATTCAGCTTTTGGTATTTTTTTCCGTAAAGAAAAACAGTAGTGTCTCCTGACTGTTGTGACACAAAAATATATCTGTTGAAAATAGTCTTGTGTAGGCCCGACATCCCAGTGTGGTTTCGCAGTTCCACGGGTCAAATCGCTGTACTATATAGTTTTGGGCCTTTGGTATCTAAAAAAAAAGCAGTTTGAGTGTGTCGCTCACTGTTCAGCCGCAAATATCTCTATTTACAAAAGTGTGGTATACCCCAGTAAGCAATAACTGTGGTTTTGCCATCCCACGGTTAAAAATCTCTATTATTCAGCTTTTGGTAGTTTTTTCCGTAAAGAAAAACAGTAGTGTCTCCAGACTGTTGTGACAGAAAAATATATCTTTTGAAAATAGTCTTGTGTAGGCCCGACATCCCAGTGTGGTTTCGCAGTTCCACTGGTCAAATCGCTGTACTATCCAGTTTTGGGCCTTTGGTATCTAAAAAAAAAGCAGTTTGAGTGTGTCGCTCACTGTTCAGCCGCAAATATCTCTATTTAAAAAAGTGTGGTATACCCCAGTAAACAATAACTGTAGTTTTGCCATCCCACGGTAAAAAATCTCTATTATTCAGCTTTTGGTAGTTTTTTCCGTAAAGAAAAACAGTAGTGTCTCCTGACTGTTGTGACACAAAAATATATCTGTTGAAAATAGTCTTGTGTAGGCCCGACATCCCAGTGTGGTTTCGCAGTTTCACGGGTCAAATCGCTGTACTTTCCAGTTTTGGGCCTTTGGTATCTAAAAAAAAAGCAGTTTGAGTGTGTCGCTCACTGTTCAGCCGCAAATATCTCTATTTAAAAAAGTGTGGTATTCCCCAGTAAACAACAACTGTGGTTTTGCCATCCCACGGTAAAAAATCTCTATTATTCAGATTTTGGTAGTTTTTTCCGTAAAGAAAAACAGTAGTGTCTCCTGACTGTTGTGACACAAAAATATATCTGTTGAAAATAGTCTTGTGTAGGCCCGACATCCCAGTGTGGTTTCGCAGTTCCACGGGTCAAATCGCTGTACTATCCAGTTTTGGGCCTTTGGTATCTAAAAAAAAAGCAGTTTGAGTGTGTCGCTCACTGTTCAGCCGCAAATATCTCTATTTAAAAAAGTGTGGTATACCCCAGTAAACAATAACTGTGGTTTTGCCATCCCACGGTAAAAAATCTCTATTATTCAGCTTTTGGTAGTTTTTTCCGTAAAGAGAAACAGTAGTGTCTCCTGACTGTTGTGACACAAAAATATATCTGTTGAAAATAGTCTTGTGTAGGCCCAACATCCCAGTGTGATTTTGCAGTTCCACGGGTCAAATCGCTGTACTATCCAGTTTTGGGCCTTTGGTATCTAAAAAAAAAGCAGTTTGAGTGTGTCGCTCACTGTTCAGCCACAAATATCTCTATTTAAAAAAGTGTGGTATATCCCAGTAAACAATAACTGTGGTTTTGCCATCCCATGGTAAAAAATCTCTATTATTTAGCTTTTGGTAGTTTTTTCCGTAAAGAAAAACAGTAGTGTCTCCTGACTGTTGTGACACAAAAATATATCTGTTGAAAATAGTCTTGTGTAGGCCCGACATCCCAGTGTGGTTTCGCAGTTCCACGGGTCAAATCGCTGTACTATCCAGTTTTGGGCCTTTGGTATCTAAAAAAAAAGCAGTTTGAGTGTGTCGCTCACTGTTCAGCCGCAAATATCTCTATTTACAAAAGTGTGGTATACCCCAGTAAGCAATAACTGTGGTTTTGCCATCCCACGGTAAAAAATCTCTATTATTCAGCTTTTGGTAGTTTTTTCCGTAAAGAAAAACAGTAGTGTCTCCAGACTGTTGTGACACAAAAATATATCTTTTGAAAATAGTCTTGTGTAGGCCCGACATCCAAGTGTGGTTTCGCAGTTCCACGGGTCAAATCGCTGTACTATCCAGTTTTGGGCCTTTGGTATCTAAAAAAAAAGCAGTTTGAGTGTGTCGCTCACTGTTCAGCCGCAAATATCTCTATTTACAAAAGTGTGGTATACCCCAGTAAGCAATAACTGTGGTTTTGCCATCCCACGGTAAAAAATCTCTATTATTCAGCTTTTGGTAGTTTTTTCCGTAAAGAAAAACAGTAGTGTCTCCAGACTGTTGTGACACAAAAATATATCTGTTGAAAATAGTCTTGTGTAGGCTCGACATCCCAGTGTGGTTTCGCAGTTCCACGGGTCAAATCGCTGTACTATACAGTTTTGGGCCTTTGGTATCTAAAAAAAAAAGCAGTTTGAGTGTGTCGCTCACTGTTCAGCCGCAAATATCTCTATTTAAAAAAGTGTGGTATACCCCAGTAAACAATAACTGTAGTTTTGCCATCCCACGGTAAAAAATCTCTATTATTCAGCTTTTGGTAGTTTTTTCCGTAAAGAAAAAGAGTAGTGTCTCCTGACTGTTGTGACACAAAAATATATCTGTTGAAAATAGTCTTGTGTAGGCTAGACATCCCAGTGTGGTTTCGCAGTTCCACGGGTCAAATCGCTGTACTATACAGTTTTGGGCCTTTGGTATCTAAAAAAAAAAAGCAGTTTGAGTGTGTCGCTCACTGTTCAGCCGCAAATATCTCTATTTAAAAAAGTGTGGTATACCCCAGTAAACAATAACTGTAGTTTTGCCATCCCACGGTAAAAAATCTCTATTATTCAGCTTTTGGTAGTTTTTTCCGTAAAGAAAAAGAGTAGTGTCTCCTGACTGTTGTGACACAAAAATATATCTGTTGAAAATAGTCTTGTGTAGGCCCGACATCCCAATGTGGTTTCGCAGTTTCACGGGTCAAATCGCTGTACTTTCCAGTTTTGGGCCTTTGGTATCTAAAAAAAAAGCAGTTTGAGTGTGTCGCTCACTGTTCAGCCGCAAATATCTCTATTTAAAAAAGTGTGGTATACCCCAGTAAACAATAACTGTGGTTTTGCCATCCCACGGTAAAAAATCTCTATTATTCAGGTTTTGGTAGTTTTTTCCGTAAAGAAAAACAGTAGTGTCTCCTGACTGTTGTGACACAAAAATATATCTGTTGAAAATAGTCTTCTGTAGGCCCGACATCCCAGTGTGGTTTCGCAGTTCCACGGGTCAAATCGCTGTACTATCCAGTTTTGAGCCTTTAGTATCTAAAAAAAAAGCAGTTTGAGTGTGTCGCTCACTGTTCAGCCGCAAATATCTCTATTTAAAAAAGTGTGGTATTCCCCAGTAAACAACAACTGTGGTTTTGCCATCCCACGGTAAAAAATCTCTATTATTCAGCTTTTGGTAGTTTTTTCCGTAAAGAAAAACAGTAGTGTCTCCTGACTGTTGTGACACAAAAATATATCTGTTGAAAATAGTCTTGCGTAGGCCGACATCCCAGTGTGGTTCCGCAGTTCCACGGGTCAAATCGCTGTACTATCCAGTTTTGGGCCTTTGGTATCTAAAAAAAAAGCAGTTTGAGTGTGTCGCTCACTGTTCAGCTGCAAATATCTCTATTTAAAAAAGTGTGGTATACCCCAGTAAACAATAACTGTGGCTTTGCCATCCCACGGTAAAAAACCTCTATTATTCAGGATTTGGTAGTTTTTTCCGTAAAGAAATACAGTAGTGTCTCCTGACTGTTGTGACACAAAAATATATCTGTTGAAAATAGTCTTGTGTAGGCCCGACATCCCAGTGTGGTTTCGCAGTTCCACGGGTCAAATCGCTGTACTATCCAGTTTTGGGCCTTTGGTATCTAAAAAAAAAGCAGTTTGAGTGTGTCGCTCACTGTTCAGCCGCAAATATCTCTATTTAAAAAGTGTGGTATACCCCAGTAAACAATAACTGTGGTTTTGCCATCCCACGGTAAAAAATCTCTATTATTCAGCTTTTGGTAGTTTTTTCCGTAAAGAGAAACAGTAGTGTCTCCTGACTGTTGTGACACAAAAATATATCTGTTGAAAATAGTCTTGTGTAGGCCCAACATCCCAGTGTGATTTTGCAGTTCCACGGGTCAAATCGCTGTACTATCCAGTTTTGGGCCTTTGGTATCTAAAAAAAAAGCAGTTTGAGTGTGTCGCTCACTGTTCAGCCACAAATATCTCTATTTAAAAAAGTGTGGTATATCCCAGTAAACAATAACTGTGGTTTTGCCATCCCATGGTAAAAAATCTCTATTATTCAGCTTTTGGTAGTTTTTTCCGTAAAGAAAAACAGTAGTGTCTCCTGACTGTTGTGACACAAAAATATATCTGTTGAAAATAGTCTTGTGTAGGCCCGACATCCCAGTGTGGTTTCGCAGTTCCACGGGTCAAATCGCTGTACTATCCAGTTTTGGGCCTTTGGTATCTAAAAAAAAAGCAGTTTGAGTGTGTCGCTCACTGTTCAGCCGCAAATATCTCTATTTACAAAAGTGTGGTATACCCCAGTAAGCAATAACTGTGGTTTTGCCATCCCACGGTAAAAAATCTCTATTATTCAGCTTTTGGTAGTTTTTTCCGTAAAGAAAAACAGTAGTGTCTCCAGACTGTTGTGACACAAAAATATATCTTTTGAAAATAGTCTTGTGTAGGCCCGACATCCAAGTGTGGTTTCGCAGTTCCACGGGTCAAATCGCTGTACTATCCAGTTTTGGGCCTTTGGTATCTAAAAAAAAAGCAGTTTGAGTGTGTCGCTCACTGTTCAGCCGCAAATATCTCTATTTACAAAAGTGTGGTATACCCCAGTAAGCAATAACTGTGGTTTTGCCATCCCACGGTAAAAAATCTCTATTATTCAGCTTTTGGTAGTTTTTTCCGTAAAGAAAAACAGTAGTGTCTCCAGACTGTTGTGACACAAAAATATATCTGTTGAAAATAGTCTTGTGTAGGCTCGACATCCCAGTGTGGTTTCGCAGTTCCACGGGTCAAATCGCTGTACTATACAGTTTTGGGCCTTTGGTATCTAAAAAAAAAAGCAGTTTGAGTGTGTCGCTCACTGTTCAGCCGCAAATATCTCTATTTAAAAAAGTGTGGTATACCCCAGTAAACAATAACTGTAGTTTTGCCATCCCACGGTAAAAAATCTCTATTATTCAGCTTTTGGTAGTTTTTTCCGTAAAGAAAAAGAGTAGTGTCTCCTGACTGTTGTGACACAAAAATATATCTGTTGAAAATAGTCTTGCGTAGGCCGACATCCCAGTGTGGTTCCTCAGTTCCACGGGTCAAATCGCTGTACTATCCAGTTTTGGGCCTTTGGTATCTAAAAAAAAAGCAGTTTGAGTGTGTCGCTCACTGTTCAGCTGCAAATATCTCTATTTAAAAAAGTGTGGTATACCCCAGTAAACAATAACTGTGGCTTTGCCATCCCACGGTAAAAAACCTCTATTATTCAGGATTTGGTAGTTTTTTCCGTAAAGAAATACAGTAGTGTCTCCTGACTGTTGTGACACAAAAATATATCTGTTGAAAATAGTCTTGTGTAGGCCCGACATCCCAGTGTGGTTTCGCAGTTCCACGGGTCAAATCGCTGTACTATCCAGTTTTGGGCCTTTGGTATCTAAAAAAAAAGCAGTTTGAGTGTGTCGCTCACTGTTCAGCCGCAAATATCTCTATTTAAAAAAGTGTGGTATACCCCAGTAAACAATAACTGTGGTTTTGCCATCCCACGGTAAAAAATCTCTATTATTCAGCTTTTGGTAGTTTTTTCCGTAAAGAAAAACAGTAGTGTCTCCTGACTGTTGTGACACAAAAATATATCTGTTGAAAATAATCTTGTGTAGGCCCAACATCCCAGTGTGATTTTGCAGTTCCACGGGTCAAATCGCTGTACTATCCAGTTTTGGGCCTTTGGTATCTAAAAAAAAAGCAGTTTGAGTGTGTCGCTCACTGTTCAGCCACAAATATCTCTATTTAAAAAAGTGTGGTATATCCCAGTAAACAATAACTGTGGTTTTGCCATCCCATGGTAAAAAATCTCTATTATTCAGCTTTTGGTAGTTTTTTCCGTAAAGAAAAACAGTAGTGTCTCCTGACTGTTGTGACACAAAAATATATCTGTTGAAAATAGTCTTGTGTAGGCCCGACATCCCAGTGTGGTTTCGCAGTTCCACGGGTCAAATCGCTGTACTATATAGTTTTGGGCCTTTGGTATCTAAAAAAAAAGCAGTTTGAGTGTGTCGCTCACTGTTCAGCCGCAAATATCTCTATTTAAAAAAGTGTGGTATACCCCAGTAAGCAATAACTGTGGTTTTGCCATCCCACGGTTAAAAATCTCTATTATTCAGCTTTTGGTAGTTTTTTCCGTAAAGAAAAACAGTAGTGTCTCCAGACTGTTGTGACACAAAAATATATCTTTTGAAAATAGTCTTGTGTAGGCCCGACATCCCAGTGTGGTTTCGCAGTTCCACTGGTCAAATCGCTGTACTATCCAGTTTTGGGCCTTTGGTATCTAAAAAAAAAGCAGTTTGAGTGTGTCGCTCACTGTTCAGCCGCAAATATCTCTATTTAAAAAAGTGTGGTATACCCCAGTAAACAATAACTGTAGTTTTGCCATCCCACGGTAAAAAATCTCTATTATTCAGCTTTTGGTAGTTTTTTCCGTAAAGAAAAACAGTAGTGTCTCCTGACTGTTGTGACACAAAAATATATCTGTTGAAAATAGTCTTGTGTAGGCCCGACATCCCAGTGTGGTTTCGTAGTTCCATGGGTCAAATCGCTGTACTATCCAGTTTTGGGCCTTTAGTATCTAAAAAAAAAGCAGTTTGAGTGTGTCGCTCACTGTTCAGCCGCAAATATCTCTATTTAAAAAAGTGTGGTATTCCCCAGTAAACAATAACTGTGGTTTTGCCATCCCACGGTAAAAAATCTCTATTATTCAGCTTTTGGTAGTTTTTTCCGTAAAGAAAAACAGTAGTGTCTCCTGACTGTTGTGACACAAAAATATATCTGTTGAAAATAGTCTTGCGTTGGCCGACATCCCAGTGTGGTTCCGCAGTTCCACGGGTCAAATCGCTGTACTATCCAGTTTTGGGCCTTTGGTATCTAAAAAAAAAGCAGTTTGAGTGTGTCGCTCACTGTTCAGCCGCAAATATCTCTATTTAAAAAAGTATGGTATACCCCAGTAAACAATAACTGTAGTTTTGCCATCCCACGGTAAAAAATCTCTATTATTCAGCTTTTGGTAGTTTTTTCCGTAAAGAAAAAGAGTAGTGTCTCCTGACTGTTGTGACACAAAAATATATCTGTTGAAAATAGTCTTGTGTAGGCCCGACATCCCAGTGTGGTTTCGCAGTTTCACGGGTCAAATCGCTGTACTTTCCAGTTTTGGGCCTTTGGTATCTAAAAAAAAAGCAGTTTGAGTGTGTCGCTCACTGTTCAGCCGCAAATATCTCTATTTAAAAAAGTGTGGTATACCCCAGTAAACAATAACTGTGGTTTTGCCATCCCACGGTAAAAAATCTCTATTATTCAGGTTTTGGTAGTTTTTTCCGTAAAGAAAAACAGTAGTGTCTCCTGACTGTTGTGACACAAAAATATATCTGTTGAAAATAGTCTTGTGTAGGCCCGACATCCCAGTGTGGTTTCGCAGTTCCACGGGTCAAATCGCTGTACTATCCAGTTTTGGGCCTTTAGTATCTAAAAAAAAAGCAGTTTGAGTGTGTCGCTCACTGTTCAGCCGCAAATATCTCTATTTAAAAAAGTGTGGTATTCCCCAGTAAACAACAACTGTGGTTTTGCCATCCCACGGTAAAAAATCTCTATTATTCAGCTTTTGGTAGTTTTTTCCGTAAAGAAAAACAGTAGTGTCTCCTGACTGTTGTGACACAAAAATATATCTGTTGAAAATAGTCTTGCGTAGGCCGACATCCCAGTGTGGTTCCGCAGTTCCACGGGTCAAATCGCTGTACTATCCAGTTTTGGGCCTTTGGTATCTATAAAAAATGCAGTTTGAGTGTGTCGCTCACTGTTCAGCTGCAAATATCTCTATTTAAAAAAGTGTGGTATACCCCAGTAAACAATAACTGTGGCTTTGCCATCCCACGGTAAAAAACCTCTATTATTCAGGATTTGGTAGTTTTTTCCGTAAAGAAATACAGTAGTGTCTCCTGACTGTTGTGACACAAAAATATATCTGTTGAAAATAGTCTTGTGTAGGCCCGACATCCTAGTGTGGTTTCGCAGTTCCATGGGTCAAATCGCTGTACTATCCAGTTTTGGGCCTTTGGTATCTAAAAAAAAAGCAGTTTGAGTGTGTCGCTCACTGTTCAGCCGCAAATATCTCTATTTAAAAAAGTGTGGTATACCCCAGTAAACAATAACTGTGGTTTTGCCATCCCACGGTAAAAAATCTCTATTATTCAGCTTTTGGTAGTTTTTTCTGTAAAGAGAAACAGTAGTGTCTCCAGACTGTTGTGACATAAAAATATATCTTTTGAAAATAGTCTTGTGTAGGCCCGACATCCCAGTGTGGTTTCGCAGTTCCACTGGTCAAATCGCTGTACTATCCAGTTTTGGGCCTTTGGTATCTAAAAAAAAGCAGTTTGAGTGTGTCGCTCACTGTTCAGCCGCAAATATCTCTATTTAAAAAAGTGTGGTATACCCCAGTAAACAATAACTGTAGTTTTGCCATCCCACGGTAAAAAATCTCTATTATTCAGCTTTTGGTATTTTTTTCCGTAAAGAAAAACAGTAGTGTCTCCTGACTGTTGTGACACAAAAATATATCTGTTGAAAATAGTCTTGTGTAGGCCCGACATCCCAGTGTGGTTTCGCAGTTCCACGGGTCAAATCGCTGTACTATATAGTTTTGGGCCTTTGGTATCTAAAAAAAAAGCAGTTTGAGTGTGTCGCTCACTGTTCAGCCGCAAATATCTCTATTTACAAAAGTGTGGTATACCCCAGTAAGCAATAACTGTGGTTTTGCCATCCCACGGTTAAAAATCTCTATTATTCAGCTTTTGGTAGTTTTTTCCGTAAAGAAAAACAGTAGTGTCTCCAGACTGTTGTGACAGAAAAATATATCTTTTGAAAATAGTCTTGTGTAGGCCCGACATCCCAGTGTGGTTTCGCAGTTCCACTGGTCAAATCGCTGTACTATCCAGTTTTGGGCCTTTGGTATCTAAAAAAAAAGCAGTTTGAGTGTGTCGCTCACTGTTCAGCCGCAAATATCTCTATTTAAAAAAGTGTGGTATACCCCAGTAAACAATAACTGTAGTTTTGCCATCCCACGGTAAAAAATCTCTATTATTCAGCTTTTGGTAGTTTTTTCCGTAAAGAAAAACAGTAGTGTCTCCTGACTGTTGTGACACAAAAATATATCTGTTGAAAATAGTCTTGTGTAGGCCCGACATCCCAGTGTGGTTTCGTAGTTCCACGGGTCAAATCGCTGTACTATCCAGTTTTGGGCCTTTAGTATCTAAAAAAAAAGCAGTTTGAGTGTGTCGCTCACTGTTCAGCCGCAAATATCTCTATTTAAAAAAGTGTGGTATTCCCCAGTAAACAATAACTGTGGTTTTGCCATCCCACGGTAAAAAATCTCTATTATTCAGCTTTTGGTAGTTTTTTCCGTAAAGGAAAACAGTAGTGTCTCCTGACTGTTGTGACACAAAAATATATCTGTTGAAAATAGTCTTGCGTAGGCCGACATCCCAGTGTGGTTCCGCAGTTCCACGGGTCAAATCGCTGTACTATCCAGTTTTGGGCCTTTGGTATCTAAAAAAAAAGCAGTTTGAGTGTGTCGCTCACTGTTCAGCTGCAAATATCTCTATTTAAAAAAGTGTGGTATACCCCAGTAAACAATAACTGTGGCTTTGCCATCCCACGGTAAAAAACCTCTATTATTCAGGATTTGGTAGTTTTTTCCGTAAAGAAATACAGTAGTGTCTCCTGACTGTTGTGACACAAAAATATATCTGTTGAAAATAGTCTTGTGTAGGCCCGACATCCCAGTGTGGTTTCGCAGTTCCACGGGTCAAATCGCTGTACTATCCAGTTTTGGGCCTTTGGTATCTAAAAAAAAAGCAGTTTGAGTGTGTCGCTCACTGTTCAGCCGCAAATATCTCTATTTAAAAAAGTGTGGTATACCCCAGTAAACAATAACTGTGGTTTTGCCATCCCACGGTAAAAAATCTCTATTATTCAGCTTTTGGTAGATTTTTCCGTAAAGAGAAACAGTAGTGTCTCCTGACTGTTGTGACACAAAAATATATCTGTTGAAAATAGTCTTGTGTAGGCTCGACATCCCAGTGTGGTTTCGCAGTTCCACGGGTCAAATCGCTGTACTATACAGTTTTGGGCCTTTGGTATCTAAAAAAAAAAGCAGTTTGAGTGTGTCGCTCACTGTTCAGCCGCAAATATCTCTATTTAAAAAAGTATGGTATACCCCAGTAAACAATAACTGTAGTTTTGCCATCCCACGGTAAAAAATCTCTATTATTCAGCTTTTGGTAGTTTTTTCCGTAAAGAAAAAGAGTAGTGTCTCCTGACTGTTGTGACACAAAAATATATCTGTTGAAAATAGTCTTGTGTAGGCCCGACATCCCAGTGTGGTTTCGCAGTTTCACGGGTCAAATCGCTGTACTTTCCAGTTTTGGGCCTTTGGTATCTAAAAAAAAAGCTGTTTGAGTGTGTCGCTCACTGTTCAGCCGCAAATATCTCTATTTAAAAAAGTGTGGTATACCCCAGTAAACAATAACTGTGGTTTTGCCATCCCACGGTAAAAAATCTCTATTATTCAGGTTTTGGTAGTTTTTTCCGTAAAGAAAAACAGTAGTGTCTCCTGACTGTTGTGACACAAAAATATATCTGTTGAAAATAGTCTTGTGTAGGCCCGACATCCCAGTGTGGTTTCGCAGTTCCACGGGTCAAATCGCTGTACTATCCAGTTTTGGGCCTTTAGTATCTAAAAAAAAAGCAGTTTGAGTGTGTCGCTCACTGTTCAGCCGCAAATATCTCTATTTAAAAAAGTGTGGTATTCCCCAGTAAACAACAACTGTGGTTTTGCCATCCCACGGTAAAAAATCTCTATTATTCAGCTTTTGGTAGTTTTTTCCGTAAAGAAAAACAGTAGTGTCTCCTGACTGTTGTGACACAAAAATATATCTGTTGAAAATAGTCTTGCGTAGGCCGACATCCCAGTGTGGTTCCGCAGTTCCACGGGTCAAATCGCTGTACTATCCAGTTTTGGGCCTTTGGTATCTAAAAAAAAAGCAGTTTGAGTGTGTCGCTCACTGTTCAGCTGCAAATATCTCTATTTAAAAAAGTGTGGTATACCCCAGTAAACAATAACTGTGGCTTTGCCATCCCACGGTAAAAAACCTCTATTATTCAGGATTTGGTAGTTTTTTCCGTAAAGAAATACAGTAGTGTCTCCTGACTGTTGTGACACAAAAATATATCTGTTGAAAATAGTCTTGTGTAGGCCCGACATCCTAGTGTGGTTTCGCAGTTCCACGGGTCAAATCGCTGTACTATCCAGTTTTGGGCCTTTGGTATCTAAAAAAAAAGCAGTTTGAGTGTGTCGCTCACTGTTCAGCCGCAAATATCTCTATTTAAAAAAGTGTGGTATACCCCAGTAAACAATAACTGTGGTTTTGCCATCCCACGGTAAAAAATCTCTATTATTCAGCTTTTGGTAGTTTTTTCTGTAAAGAGAAACAGTAGTGTCTCCTGACTGTTGTGACACAAAAATATATCTGTTGAAAATAGTCTTGTGTAGGCCCAACATCCCAGTGTGATTTTGCAGTTCCACGGGTCAAATCGCTGTACTATCCAGTTTTGGGCCTTTGGTATCTAAAAAAAAAGCAGTTTGAGTGTGTCGCTCACTGTTCAGCCACAAATATCTCTATTTAAAAAAGTGTGGTATATCCCAGTAAACAATAACTGTGGTTTTGCCATCCCATGGTAAAAAATCTCTATTATTCAGCTTTTGGTAGTTTTTTCCGTAAAGAAATACAGTAGTGTCTCCTGACTGTTGTGACACAAAAATATATCTGTTGAAAATAGTCTTGTGTAGGCCCGACATCCCAGTGTGGTTTCGCAGTTCCACGGGTCAAATCGCTGTACTATCCAGTTTTGGGCCTTTGGTATCTAAAAAAAAAGCAGTTTGAGTGTGTCGCTCACTGTTCAGCCGCAAATATCTCTATTTAAAAAAGTGTGGTATACCCCAGTAAACAATAACTGTGGTTTTGCCATCCCACGGTAAAAAATCTCTATTATTCAGCTTTTGGTAGTTTTTTCCGTAAAGAGAAACAGTAGTGTCTCCTGACTGTTGTGATACAAAAATATATCTGTTGAAAATAGTCTTGTGTATGTCCAACATCCCAGTGTGATTTTGCAGTTCCACGGGTCAAATCGCTGTACTATCCAGTTTTGGGCCTTTGGTATCTAAAAAAAAAGCAGTTTGAGTGTGTCGCTCACTGTTCAGCCACAAATATCTCTATTTAAAAAAGTGTGGTATACCCCAGTAAACAATAACTGTGGTTTTGCCATCCCATGGTAAAAAATCTCTATTATTCAGCTTTTGGTAGTTTTTTCCGTAAAGAAAAACAGTAGTGTCTCCTGACTGTTGTGACACAAAAATATATCTGTTGAAAATAGTCTTGTGTAGGCCCGACATCCCAGTGTGGTTTCGCAGTTCCACGGGTCAAATCGCTGTACTATCCAGCTTTGGGCCTTTGGTATCTAAAAAAAAAGCAGTTTGAGTGTGTCGCTCACTGTTCAGCCGCAAATATCTCTATTTACAAAAGTGTGGTATACCCCAGTAAGCAATAACTGTGGTTTTGCCATCCCACTGTAAAAAATCTCTATTATTCAGCTTTTGGTAGTTTTTTCCGTAAAGAAAAACAGTAGTGTCTCCTGACTGTTGTGACACAAAAATATATCTGTTGAAAATAGTCTTGTGTAGGCCCGACATCCCAGTGTGGTTTCGCAGTTCCACGGGTCAAATCGCTGTACTATCCTGTTTTGGGCCTTTGGTATCTAAAAAAAAAGCAGTTTGAGTGTGTCGCTCACTGTTCAGCTGCAAATATCTCTAGTTAAAAAAGTGTGGTATACCCCAGTAAACAATAACTGTGGTGTTGCCATCCCATGGTAAAAAAACTCTATTATTCAGGTTTTGGTAGTTTTTTCCATAAAGAAATACAGTAGTGTCTCCTGACTGTTGTGACACAAAAATATATCTGTTGAAAATAGTCTTGTGTAGGCCCAACATCCCAGTGAGGTTTCGCAGTTCCACGGGTCAAATCGCTGTACTATCCAGTTTTGGGCCTTTGGTATCTAAAAAAAAAGCAGTTTGAGTGTGTCGCTCACTGTTCAGCCGCAAATATCTCTATTTAAAAAAGTGTGGTATACCCCAGTAAACAATAACTGTGGTTTTGCCATCCCACGGTAAAAAATCTCTATTATTCAGGTTTTGGTAGTTTTTTCCGTAAAGAAAAACAGTAGTGTCTCCTGAATGTTGTGACACAAAAATATATCTGTTGAAAATAGTCTTGTGTAGGCCCGACAACCCAGTGTGGTTTCGCAGTTCCACGGGTCAAATCGCTGTACTATCCAGTTTTGGGCGTTTGGTATCTAAAAAAAAAAGCAGTTTGAGTGTGTCGCTCAGTGTTCAGCTGCAAATATCTCTATTTAAAAAAGTGTGGTATACCCCAGTAAACAATAACTGTGGTGTTGCCATCCCACGGTAAAAAACCTCTATTATTCAGGTTTTGGTAGTTTTTTCCGTAAAGAAATACAGTAGTGTCTCCTGACTGCTGTGACACAAAAATATATCTGTTGAAAATAGTCTTGTGTAGGCCCAACATCCCAGTGTGGTTTCGCAGTTCCACGGGTCAAATCGCTGTACTATCCAGTTTTGGGCCTTTGGTATCTAAAAAAAAAGCAGTTTGAGTGTGTCGCTCACTGTTCAGCCGCAAATATCTCTATTTAAAAAAGTGTGGTATACCCCAGTAAACAATAACTGTGGTTTTGCCATCCCACGGTAAAAAATCTCTATTATTCAGCTTTTGGTAGTTTTTTCCGTAAAGAGAAACAGTAGTGTCTCCTGACTGTTGTGATACAAAAATATATCTGTTGAAAATAGTCTTGTGTAGGCCCAACATCCCAGTGTGATTTTGCAGTTCCACGGGTCAAATCGCTGTACTATCCAGTTTTGGGCCTTTGGTATCTAAAAAAAAAGCAGTTTGAGTGTGTCGCTCACTGTTCAGCCACAAATATCTCTATTTAAAAAAGTGTGGTATACCCCAGTAAACAATAACTGTGGTTTTGCCATCCCATGGTAAAAAATCTCTATTATTCAGCCTTTGGTAGTTTTTTCCGTAAAGAAAAACAGTAGTGTCTCCTGACTGTTGTGACACAAAAATATATCTGTTGAAAATAGTCTTGTGTAGGCCCGACATCCCAGTGTGGTTTCGCAGTTCCACGGGTCAAATCGCTGTACTATCCAGCTTTGGGCCTTTGGTATCTAAAAAAAAAGCAGTTTGAGTGTGTCGCTCACTGTTCAGCCGCAAATATCTCTATTTACAAAAGTGTGGTATACCCCAGTAAGCAATAACTGTGGTTTTGCCATCCCACTGTAAAAAATCTCTATTATTCAGCTTTTGGTAGTTTTTTCCGTAAAGAAAAACAGTAGTGTCTCCAGACTGTTGTGACACAAAAATATATCTTTTGAAAATAGTCTTGTGTAGGCCCGACATCCCAGTGTGGTTTCGCAGTTCCACTGGTCAAATCGCTGTACTATCCAGTTTTGGGCCTTTGGTATCTAAAAAAAAAGCAGTTTGAGTGTGTCGCTCACTGTTCAGCCGCAAATATCTCTATTTAAAAAAGTGTGGTATACCCCAGTAAACAATAACTGTGGTTTTGCCATCCCACGGTAAAAATCTCTATTATTCAGGTTTTGGTAGTTTTTTCCGTAAAGAAAAACAGTAGTGTCTCCTGACTGTTGTGACACAAAAATATATCTGTTGAAAATAGTCTTGTGTAGGCCCGACATCCCAGTGTGGTTTCGCAGTTCCACGGGTCAAATCGCTGTACTATCCTGTTTTGGGCCTTTGGTATCTAAAAAAAAAGCAGTTTGAGTGTGTCGCTCACTGTTCAGCTGCAAATATCTCTAGTTAAAAAAGTGTGGTATACCCCAGTAAACAATAACTGTGGTGTTGCCATCCCATGGTAAAAAAACTCTATTATTCAGGTTTTGGTAGTTTTTTCCATAAAGAAATACAGTAGTGTCTCCTGACTGTTGTGACACAAAAATATATCTGTTGAAAATAGTCTTGTGTAGGCCCAACATCCCAGTGAGGTTTCGCAGTTCCACGGGTCAAATCGCTGTACTATCCAGTTTTGGGCCTTTGGTATCTAAAAAAAAAGCAGTTTGAGTGTGTCGCTCACTGTTCAGCCGCAAATATCTCTATTTAAAAAAGTGTGGTATACCCCAGTAAACAATAACTGTGGTTTTGCCATCCCACGGTAAAAAATCTCTATTATTCAGGTTTTGGTAGTTTTTTCCGTAAAGAAAAACAGTAGTGTCTCCTGAATGTTGTGACACAAAAATATATCTGTTGAAAATAGTCTTGTGTAGGCCCGACAACCCAGTGTGGTTTCGCAGTTCCACGGGTCAAATCGCTGTACTATCCAGTTTTGGGCGTTTGGTATCTAAAAAAAAAAGCAGTTTGAGTGTGTCGCTCAGTGTTCAGCTGCAAATATCTCTATTTAAAAAAGTGTGGTATACCCCAGTAAACAATAACTGTGGTGTTGCCATCCCACGGTAAAAAACCTCTATTATTCAGGTTTTGGTAGTTTTTTCCGTAAAGAAATACAGTAGTGTCTCCTGACTGCTGTGACACAAAAATATATCTGTTGAAAATAGTCTTGTGTAGGCCCAACATCCCACTGTGGTTTCGCAGTTCCACGGGTCAAATCGCTGTACTATCCAGTTTTGGGCCTTTGGTATCTAAAAAAAAAGCAGTTTGAGTGTGTCGCTCACTGTTCAGCCGCAAATATCTCTATTTAAAAAAGTGTGGTATACCCCAGTAAACAATAACTGTGGTTTTGCCATCCCACGGTAAAAAATCTCTATTATTCAGCTTTTGGTAGTTTTTTCCGTAAAGAGAAACAGTAGTGTCTCCTGACTGTTGTGATACAAAAATATATCTGTTGAAAATAGTCTTGTGTAGGCCCAACATCCCAGTGTGATTTTGCAGTTCCACGGGTCAAATCGCTGTACTATCCAGTTTTGGGCCTTTGGTATCTAAAAAAAAAGCAGTTTGAGTGTGTCGCTCACTGTTCAGCCACAAATATCTCTATTTAAAAAAGTGTGGTATACCCCAGTAAACAATAACTGTGGTTTTGCCATCCCATGGTAAAAAATCTCTATTATTCAGCCTTTGGTAGTTTTTTCCGTAAAGAAAAACAGTAGTGTCTCCTGACTGTTGTGACACAAAAATATATCTGTTGAAAATAGTCTTGTGTAGGCCCGACATCCCAGTGTGGTTTCGCAGTTCCACGGGTCAAATCGCTGTACTATCCAGCTTTGGGCCTTTGGTATCTAAAAAAAAAGCAGTTTGAGTGTGTCGCTCACTGTTCAGCCGCAAATATCTCTATTTACAAAAGTGTGGTATACCCCAGTAAGCAATAACTGTGGTTTTGCCATCCCACGGTAAAAAATCTCTATTATTCAGCTTTTGGTAGTTTTTTCCGTAAAGAAAAACAGTAGTGTCTCCAGACTGTTGTGACACAAAAATATATCTTTTGAAAATAGTCTTGTGTAGGCCCGACATCCCAGTGTGGTTTCGCAGTTCCACTGGTCAAATCGCTGTACTATCCAGTTTTGGGCCTTTGGTATCTAAAAAAAAAGCAGTTTGAGTGTGTCGCTCACTGTTCAGCCGCAAATATCTCTATTTAAAAAAGTGTGGTATACCCCAGTAAACAATAACTGTGGTTTTGCCATCCCACGGTAAAAATCTCTATTATTCAGGTTTTGGTAGTTTTTTCCGTAAAGAAAAACAGTAGTGTCTCCTGACTGTTGTGACACAAAAATATATCTGTTGAAAATAGTCTTGTGTAGGCCCGACATCCCAGTGTGGTTTCGCAGTTCCACGGGTCAAATCGCTGTACTATCCTGTTTTGGGCCTTTGGTATCTAAAAAAAAAGCAGTTTGAGTGTGTAGCTCACTGTTCAGCTGCAAATATCTCTAGTTAAAAAAGTGTGGTATACCCCAGTAAACAATAACTGTGGTGTTGCCATCCCATGGTAAAAAATCTCTATTATTCAGGTTTTGGTAGTTTTTTCCATAAAGAAATACAGTAGTGTCTCCTGACTGTTGTGACACAAAAATATATCTGTTGAAAATAGTCTTGTGTAGGCCCAACATCCCAGTGAGGTTTCGCAGTTCCACGGGTCAAATCGCTGTACTATCCAGTTTTGGGCCTTTGGTATCTAAAAAAAAAGCAGTTTGAGTGTGTCGCTCACTTTTCAGCCGCAAATATCTCTATTTAAAAAAGTGTGGTATACCCCAGTAAACAATAACTGTGGTTTTGCCATCCCACGGTAAAAAATCTCTATTATTCAGGTTTTGGTAGTTTTTTCCGTAAAGAAAAACAGTAGTGTCTCCTGACTGTTGTGACACAAAAATATATCTGTTGAAAATAGTCTTGTGTAGGCCCGACAACCCAGTGTGGTTTCGCAGTTCCATGGGTCAAATCGCTGTACTATCCAGTTTTGGGCCTTTGGTATCTAAAAAAAAAAGCAGTTTGAGTGTGTCGCTCAGTGTTCAGCTGCAAATATCTCTATTTAAAAAAGTGTGGTATACCCCAGTAAACAATAACTGTGGTGTTGCCATCCCACGGTAAAAAACCTCTATTATTCAGGTTTTGGTAGTTTTTTCCGTAAAGAAATACAGTAGTGTCTCCTGACTGCTGTGACACAAAAATATATCTGTTGAAAATAGTCTTGTGTAGGCCCAACATCCCAGTGTGGTTTCGCAGTTCCACAGGTCAAATCGCTGTACTATCCAGTTTTGGGCCTTTGGTATCTAAAAAAAAAGCAGTTTGAGTGTGTCGCTCACTGTTCAGCTGCAAATATCTCTATTTAAAAAAAGTGTGGTATACCCCAGTAAACAATAACTGTGGTGTTGCCATCCCACGGTAAAAAACCTCTATTATTCAGGTTTTGGTAGTTTTTTCTGTAAAGAAATACAGTAGTGTCTCCTGACTGTTGTGACACAAAAATATATCTGTTGAAAATAGTCTTGTGTAGGCCCAACATCCCAGTGTGGTTTCGCAGTTCCACGGGTCAAATCGCTGTACTATCCAGTTTTGGGCCTTTGGTATCTAAAAAAAAAAGCAGTTTGAGTGTGTCGCTCACTGTTCAGCCGCAAATATCTCTATTTAAAAAAGTGTGGTATATCCCAGTAAACAATAACTGTGGTTTTGCCATCCCACGGTAAAAAATCTCTATTATTCAGCTTTTGGTAGTTTTTTCCGTAAAGAAAAACAGTAGTGTCTCCTGACTGTTGTGATACAAAAATATATCTGTTGAAAATAGTCTTGTGTAGGCCCAACATCCCAGTGTGATTTTGTAGTTCCACGGGTCAAATCGCTGTACTATCCAGTTTTGGGCCTTTGGTATCTAAAAAAAAAGCAGTTTGAGTGTGTCGCTCACTGTTCAGCCACAAATATCTCTATTTAAAAAAGTGTGGTATACCCCAGTAAACAATAACTGTGGTTTTGCCATCCCATGGTAAAAAATCTCTATTATTCAGCTTTTGGTAGATTTTTCCGTAAAGAAAAACAGTAGTGTCTCCTGACTGTTGTGACACAAAAATATATCTGTTGAAAATAGTCTTGTGTAGGCCCGACATCCCAGTGTGGTTTCGCAGTTCCACGGGTCAAATCGCTGTACTTTCCAGTTTTGGGCCTTTGGTATCTAAAAAAAAAAAGCAGTTTGAGTGTGTCGCTCACTGTTCAGCCGCAAATATCTCTATTTACAAAAGTGTGGTATACCCCAGTAAGCAATAACTGTGGTTTTGCCATCCCACGGTAAAAAATCTCTATTATTCAGCTTTTGGTAGTTTTTTCCGTAAAGAAAAACAGTAGTGTCTCCAGACTGTTGTGACACAAAAATATATCTTTTGAAAATAGTCTTGTGTAGGCCCGACATCCCAGTGTGGTTTCGCAGTTCCACTGGTCAAATCGCTGTACTATCCAGTTTTGGGCCTTTGGTATCTAAAAAAAAAGCAGTTTGAGTGTGTCGCTCACTGTTCAGCCGCAAATATCTCTATTTAAAATAGTGTGGTATACCCCAGTAAACAATAACTGTGGTTTTGCCATCCCACGGTAAAAATCTCTATTATTCAGGTTTTGGTAGTTTTTTCCGTAAAGAAAAACAGTAGTGTCTCCTGACTGTTGTGACACAAAAATATATCTGTTGAAAATAGTCTTGTGTAGGCCCGACATCCCAGTGTGGTTTCGCAGTTCCACGGGTCAAATCGCTGTACTATCCTGTTTTGGGCCTTTGGTATCTAAAAAAAAAGCAGTTTGAGTGTGTCGCTCACTGTTCAGCTGCAAATATCTCTAGTTAAAAAAGTGTGGTATACCCCAGTAAACAAAAACTGTGGTGTTGCCATCCCATGGTAAAAAACCTCTATTATTCAGGTTTTGGTAGTTTTTTCCGTAAAGAAATACAGTAGTGTCTCCTGACTGTTGTGACACAAAAATATATCTGTTGAAAATAGTCTTGTGTAGGCCCAACATCCCAGTGAGGTTTCGCAGTTCCACGGGTCAAATCGCTGTACTATCCAGTTTTGGGCCTTTGGTATCTAAAAAAAAAGCAGTTTGAGTGTGTCGCTCACTGTTCAGCCGCAAATATCTCTATTTAAAAAAGTGTGGTATACCCCAGTAAACAATAACTGTGGTTTTGCCATCCCACGGTAAAAAATCTCTACTATTCAGGTTTTGGTAGTTTTTTCCGTAAAGAAAAACAGTAGTGTCTCCTGACTGTTGTGACACAAAAATATATCTGTTGAAAATAGTCTTGTGTAGGCCCGACAACCCAGTGTGGTTTCGCAGTTCCACGGGTCAAATCGCTGTACTATCCAGTTTTGGGCCTTTGGTATCTAAAAAAAAAAGCAGTTTGAGTGTGTCGCTCAGTGTTCAGCTGCAAATATCTCTATTTAAAAAAGTGTGGTATACCCCAGTAAACAATAACTGTGGTGTTGCCATCCCACGGTAAAAAACCTCTATTATTCAGGTTTTGGTAGTTTTTTCCGTAAAGAAATACAGTAGTGTCTCCTGACTGCTGTGACACAAAAATATATCTGTTGAAAATAGTCTTGTGTAGGCCCAACATCCCAGTGTGGTTTCGCAGTTCCACGGGTCAAATCGCTGTACTATCCAGTTTTGGGCCTTTGGTATCTAAAAAAAAAGCAGTTTGAGTGTGTCGCTCACTGTTCAGCTGCAAATATCTCTATTTAAAAAAGTGTGGTATACCCCAGTAAACAATAACTGTGGTGTTGCCATCCCACGGTAAAAAACCTCTATTATTCAGGTTTTGGTAGTTTTTTCCGTAAAGAAATACAGTAGTGTCTCCTGACTGTTGTGACACAAAAATATATCTGTTGAAAATAGTCTTGTGTAGGCCCAACATCCCAGTGTGGTTTCGCAGTTCCACGGGTCAAATCGCTGTACTATCCAGTTTTGGGCCTTTGGTATCTAAAAAAAAAAGCAGTTTGAGTGTGTCGCTCACTGTTCAGCCGCAAATATCTCTATTTAAAAAAGTGTGGTATATCCCAGTAAACAATAACTGTGGTTTTGCCATCCCACGGTAAAAAATCTCTATTATTCAGCTTTTGGTAGTTTTTTCCGTAAAGAAAAACAGTAGTGTCTCCTGACTGTTGTGACACAAAAATATATCTGTTGAAAATAGTCTTGTGTAGGCCCGACATCCCAGTGTGGTTTCGCAGTTCCACGGGTCAAATCGCTGTACTATCCAGTTTTGGGCCTTTGGTATCTAAAAAAAAAGCAGTTTGAGTGTGTCGCTCACTGTTCAGCCGCAAATATCTCTATTTACAAAAGAGTGGTATACCCCAGTAAGCAATAACTGTGGTTTTGCCATCCCACGGTTAAAAATCTCTATTATTCAGCTTTTGGTAGTTTTTTCCGTAAAGAAAAACAGTAGTGTCTCCTGACTGTTGTGACAGAAAAATATATCTGTTGAAAATAGTCTTGTGTAGGCCCAACATCCCAGTGTGGTTTCGCAGTTCCACGGGTCAAATCGCTGTACTATCCAGTTTTGGGCCTTTGGTATCTAAAAAAAAAAGCAGTTTGAGTGTGTCGCTCACTGTTCAGCCGCAAATATCTCTATTTAAAAAAGTGTGGTATATCCCAGTAAACAATAACTGTGGTTTTGCCATCCCACGGTAAAAAATCTCTATTATTCAGCTTTTGGTAGTTTTTTCCGTAAAGAAAAACAGTAGTGTCTCCTGACTGTTGTGACACAAAAATATATCTGTTGAAAATAGTCTTGTGTAGGCCCAACATCCCAGTGTGATTTTGCAGTTCCACGGGTCAAATCGCTGTACTATCCAGTTTTGGGCCTTTGGTATCTAAAAAAAAAGCAGTTTGAGTGTGTCGCTCACTGTTCAGCCACAAATATCTCTATTTAAAAAAGTGTGGTATACCCCAGTAAACAATAACTGTGGTTTTGCCATCCCATGGTAAAAAATCTCTATTATTCAGCTTTTGGTAGTTTTTTCCGTAAAGAAAAACAGTAGTGTCTCCTGACTGTTGTGACACAAAAATATATCTGTTGAAAATAGTCTTGTGTAGGCCCGACATCCCAGTGTGGTTTCGCAGTTCCACGGGTCAAATCGCTGTACTATCCTGTTTTGGGCCTTTGGTATCTAAAAAAAAAGCAGTTTGAGTGTGTCGCTCACTGTTCAGCTGCAAATATCTCTAGTTAAAAAAGTGTGGTATACCCCAGTAAACAATAACTGTGGTGTTGCCATCCCATGGTAAAAAACCTCTATTATTCAGGTTTTGGTAGTTTTTTCCGTAAAGAAATACAGTAGTGTCTCCTGACTGTTGTGATACAAAAATATATCTGTTGAAAATAGTCTTGTGTAGGCCCAACATCCCAGTGAGGTTTCGCAGTTCCACGGGTCAAATCGCTGTACTATCCAGTTTTGGGCCTTTGGTATCTAAAAAAAAAGCAGTTTGAGTGTGTCGCTCACTGTTCAGCCGCAAATATCTCTATTTAAAAAAGTGTGGTATACCCCAGTAAACAATAACTGTGGTTTTGCCATCCCACGGTAAAAAATCTCTATTATTCAGGTTTTGGTAGTTTTTTCCGTAAAGAAAAACAGTAGTGTCTCCTGACTGTTGTGACACAAAAATATATCTGTTGAAAATAGTCTTGTGTAGGCCCGACAACCCAGTGTGGTTTCGCATTTCCACAGGTCAAATCGCTGTACTATCCAGTTTGGGGCCTTTGGTATCTAAAAAAAAAGCAGTTTGAGTGTGTCGCTCACTGTTCAGCTGCAAATATCTCTATTTAAAAAAGTGTGGTATACCCCAGTAAACAATAACTGTGGTGTTGCCATCCCACGGTAAAAAACCTCTATTATTCAGGTTTTGGTAGTTTTTTCCGTAAAGAAATACAGTAGTGTCTCCTGACTGTTGTGACACAAAAATATATCTGTTGAAAATAGTCTTGTGTAGGCCCAACATCCCAGTGAGGTTTCGCAGTTCCACGGGTCAAATCGCTGTACTATCCAGTTTTGGGCCTTTGGTATCTAAAAAAAAAGCAGTTTGAGTGTGTCGCTCACTGTTCAGCCGCAAATATCTCTATTTAAAAAAGTGTGGAATACCCCAGTAAACAATAACTGTGGTTTTGCCATCCCACGGTAAAAAATCTCTATTATTCAGGTTTTGGTAGTTTTTTCCGTAAAGAAAAACAGTAGTGTCTCCTGACTGTTGTGACACAAAAATATATCTGTTGAAAATAGTCTTGTGTAGGCCCGACAACCCAGTGTGGTTTTGCATTTCCACGGGTCAAATCGCTGTACTATCCAGTTTTGGGCCTTTGGTATCTAAAAAAAAAGCAGTTTGAGTGTGTCGCTCACTGTTCAGCTGCAAATATCTCTATTTAAAAAAGTGTGGTATACCCCAGTAAACAATAACTGTGGTGTTGCCATCCCACGGTAAAAAACCTCTATTATTCAGGTTTTGGTAGTTTTTTCCGTAAAGAAATACAGTAGTGTCTCCTGACTGTTGTGACACAAAAATATATCTGTTGAAAATAGTCTTGTGTAGGCCCAACATCCCAGTGAGGTTTCGCAGTTCCACGGGTCAAATCGCTGTACTATCCAGTTTTGGGCCTTTGGTATCTAAAAAAAAAGCAGTTTGAGTGTGTCGCTCACTGTTCAGCTGCAAATATCTCTATTTAAAAAAGTGTGGTATACCCCAGTAAACAATAACTGTGGTGTTGCCATCCCACGGTAAAAAACCTCTATTATTCAGGTTTTGGTAGTTTTTTCCGTAAAGAAATATAGTAGTGTCTCCTGACTGTTGTGACACAAAAATATATCTGTTGAAAATAGTCTTGTGTAGGCCCAACATCCCAGTGTGGTTTCGCAGTTCCACGGGTCAAATCGCTGTACTATCCAGTTTTGGGCCTTTGGTATCTAAAAAAAAAAGCAGTTTGAGTGTGTCGCTCACTGTTCAGCCGCAAATATCTCTATTTAAAAAAGTGTGGTATATCCCAGTAAACAATAACTGTGGTTTTGCCATCCCACGGTAAAAAATCTCTATTATTCAGCTTTTGGTAGTTTTTTCCGTAAAGAAAAACAGTAGTGTCTCCTGACTGTTGTGACACAAAAAAATATCTGTTGAAAATAGTCTTGTGTAGGCCCGACATCCCAGTGTGGTTTCGCAGTTCCACGGGTCAAATCGCTGTACTATCCAGTTTTGGGCCTTTGGTATCTAAAAAAAAAGCAGTTTGAGTGTGTCGCTCACTGTTCAGCCGCAAATATCTCTATTTAAAAAAGTGTGGTATACCCCAGTAAGCAATAACTGTGGTTTTGCCATCCCACGGTAAAAAATCTCTATTATTCAGCTTTTGGTAGTTTTTTCCGTAAAGAAAAACAGTAGTGTCTCCTGACTGTTGTGACACAAAAATATATCTTTTGAAAATAGTCTTGTGTAGGCCCGACATCCCAGTGTGGTTTCGCAGTTCCACTGGTCAAATCGCTGTACTATCCAGTTTTGGGCCTTTGGTATCTAAAAAAAAAGCAGTTTGAGTGTGTCGCTCACTGTTCAGCCGCAAATATCTCTAGTTAAAAAAGTGTGGTATACCCCAGTAAACAATAACTGTGGTGTTGCCATCCCATGGTAAAAAACCTCTATTATTCAGGTTTTGGTAGTTTTTTCCGTAAAGAAATACAGTAGTGTCTCCTGACTGTTGTGATACAAAAATATATCTGTTGAAAATAGTCTTGTGTAGGCCCAACATCCCAGTGAGGTTTCGCAGTTCCACGGGTCAAATCACTGTACTATCCAGTTTTGGGCCTTTGGTATCTAAAAAAAAAGCAGTTTGAGTGTGTCGCTCACTGTTCAGCCGCAAATATCTCTATTTAAAAAAGTGTGGTATACCCCAGTAAACAATAACTGTGGTTTTGCCATCCCACGGTAAAAAATCTCTATTATTCAGGTTTTGGTAGTTTTTTCCGTAAAGAAAAACAGTAGTGTCTCCTGACTGTTGTGACACAAAAATATATCTGTTGAAAATAGTCTTGTGTAGGCCCGACAACCCAGTGTGGTTTCGCATTTCCACGGGTCAAATCGCTGTACTATCCAGTTTGGGGCATTTGGTATCTAAAAAAAAAGCAGTTTGAGTGTGTCGCTCACTGTTCAGCTGCAAATATCTCTATTTAAAAAAGTGTGGTATACCCCAGTAAACAATAACTGTGGTGTTGCCATCCCACGGTAAAAAACCTCTATTATTCAGGTTTTGGTAGTTTTTTCCGTAAAGAAATACAGTAGTGTCTCCTGACTGTTGTGACACAAAAATATATCTGTTGAAAATAGTCTTGTGTAGGCCCAACATCCCAGTGAGGTTTCGCAGTTCCACGGGTCAAATCGCTGTACTATCCAGTTTTGGGCCTTTGGTATCTAAAAAAAAAGCAGTTTGAGTGTGTCGCTCACTGTTCAGCCGCAAATATCTCTATTTAAAAAAGTGTGGAATACCCCAGTAAACAATAACTGTGGTTTTGCCATCCCACGGTAAAAAATCTCTATTATTCAGGTTTTGGTAGTTTTTTCCGTAAAGAAAAACAGTAGTGTCTCCTGACTGTTGTGACACAAAAATATATCTGTTGAAAATAGTCTTGTGTAGGCCCGACAACCCAGTGTGGTTTCGCATTTCCACGGGTCAAATCGCTGTACTATCCAGTTTTGGGCCTTTGGTATGTAAAAAAAAAGCAGTTTGAGTGTGTCGCTCACTGTTCAGCTGCAAATATCTCTATTTAAAAAAGTGTGTTATACCCCAGTAAACAATAACTGTGGTGTTGCCATCCCACGGTAAAAAACCTCTATTATTCAGGTTTTGGTAGTTTTTTCCGTAAAGAAATACAGTAGTGTCTCCTGACTGTTGTGACACAAAAATATATCTGTTGAAAATAGTCTTGTGTAGGCCCAACATCCCAGTGAGGTTTCGCAGTTCCACGGGTCAAATCGCTGTACTATCCAGTTTTGGGCCTTTGGTATCTAAAAAAAAAGCAGTTTGAGTGTGTCGCTCACTGTTCAGCTGCAAATATCTCTATTTAAAAAAGTGTGGTATACCCCAGTAAACAATAACTGTGGTGTTGCCATCCCACGGTAAAAAATCTCTATTATTCAGGTTTTGGTAGTTTTTTCCATAAAGAAATATAGTAGTGTCTCCTGACTGTTGTGACACAAAAATATATCTGTTGAAAATAGTCTTGTGTAGGCCCAACATCCCAGTGTGATTTCGCAGTTCCACGGGTCAAATCGCTGTACTATCCAGTTTTGGGCCTTTGGTATCTAAAAAAAAAAGCAGTTTGAGTGTGTCGCTCACTGTTCAGCCGCAAATATCTCTATTTAAAAAAGTGTGGTATATCCCAGTAAACAATAACTGTGGTTTTGCCATCCCACGGTAAAAAATCTCTATTATTCAGCTTTTGGTAGTTTTTTCCGTAAAGAAAAACAGTAGTGTCTCCTGACTGTTGTGACACAAAAAAATATCTGTTGAAAATAGTCTTGTGTAGGCCCGACATCCCAGTGTGGTTTCGCAGTTCCACGGGTCAAATCGCTGTACTATCCAGTTTTGGGCCTTTGGTATCTAAAAAAAAAGCAGTTTGAGTGTGTCGCTCACTGTTCAGCCGCAAATATCTCTATTTAAAAAAGTGTGGTATACCCCAGTAAGCAATAACTGTGGTTTTGCCATCCCACGGTAAAAAATCTCTTTTATTCAGCTTTTGGTAGTTTTTTCCGTAAAGAAAAACAGTAGTGTCTCCTGACTGTTGTGACACAAAAATATATCTTTTGAAAATAGTCTTGTGTAGGCCCGACATCCCAGTGTGGTTTCGCAGTTCCACTGGTCAAATCGCTGTACTATCCAGTTTTGGGCCTTTGGTATCTAAAAAAAAAGCAGTTTGAGTGTGTCGCTCACTGTTCAGCCGCAAATATCTCTATTTAAAAAAGTGTGGTATACCCCAGTAAACAATAACTGTAGTTTTGCCCTCCCACGGTAAAAAATCTCTATTATTCAGCTTTTGGTAGTTTTTCTGTAAAGAAAAACAGTAGTGTCTCCTGACTGTTGTGACACAAAAATATATCTGTTGAAAATAGTCTTGTGTAGGCCCGACATCCCAGTGTGGTTTCGCAGTTCCACGGGTCAAATCGCTGTACTATCCTGTTTTGGGCCTTTGGTATCTAAAAAAAAAGCAGTTTGAGTGTGTCGCTCACTGTTCAGCTGCAAATATCTCTAGTTAAAAAAGTGTGGTATACCCCAGTAAACAATAACTGTGGTGTTGCCATCCCACGGTAAAAAACCTCTATTATTCAGGTTTTGGTAGTTTTTTCCGTAAAGAAATACAGTAGTGTCTCCTGACTGTTGTGACACAAAAATATATCTGTTGAAAATAGTCTTGTGTAGGCCCAACATCCCAGTGAGGTTTCGCAGTTCCACGGGTCAAATCGCTGTACTATCCAGTTTTGGGCCTTTGGTATCTAAAAAAAAAGCAGTTTGAGTGTGTCGCTCAGTGTTCAGCTGCAAATATCTCTATTTAAAAAAGTGTGGTATACCCCAGTAAACAATAACTGTGGTGTTGCCATCCCACGGTAAAAAACCTCTATTATTCAGGTTTTGGTAGTTTTTTCCGTAAAGAAATACAGTAGTGTCTCCTGACTGCTGTGACACAAAAATATAACTGTTGAAAATAGTCTTGTGTAGGCCCAACATCCCAGTGTGGTTTCGCAGTTCCACGGGTCAAATCGCTGTACTATCCAGTTTTGGGCCTTTGGTATCTAAAAAAAAAGCAGTTTGAGTGTGTCGCTCACTGTTCAGCTGCAAATATCTCTATTTAAAAAAGTGTGGTATACCCCAGTAAACAATAACTGTGGTGTTGTCATCCCACGGTAAAAAACCTCTATTATTCAGGTTTTGGTAGTTTTTTCCGTAAAGAAATACAGTAGTGTCTCCTGACTGTTGTGACACAAAAATATATCTGTTGAAAATAGTCTTATGTAGGCCCAACATCCCAGTGTGGTTTCGCAGTTCCACGGGTCAAATCGCTGTACTATCCAGTTTTGGGCCTTTGGTATCTAAAAAAAAAGCAGTTTGAGTGTGTCGCTCACTGTTCAGCTGCAAATATCTCTATTTAAAAAAGTGTGGTATACCCCAGTAAACAATAACTGTGGTGTTGCCATCCCACGGTAAAAAACCTCTATTATTCACGTTTTGGTAGTTTTTTCCGTAAAGAAATACAGTAGTGTCGCCTGACTGTTGTGACACAAAAATATATCTGTTGAAAATAGTTTTATGTAGGCCCAACATCCCAGTGTGGTTTCGCAGTTCCACGGGTCAAATCGCTGTACTATCCAGTTTTGGGCCTTTGGTATCTAAAAAAAAAGCAGTTTGAGTGTGTCGCTCACTGTTCAGCCGCAAATATCTCTATTTAAAAAAGTGTGGTATATCCCACTAAACAATAACTGTGGTTTTGCCATCCCACGGTAAAAAATCTCTATTATTCAGCTTTTGGTAGTTTTTTCCGTAAAGAAAAACAGTAGTGTCTCCTGACTGTTGTGACACAAAAATATATCTGTTGAAAATAGTCTTGTGTAGGCCCGACATCCCAGTGTGGTTTCGCAGTTCCACGGGTCAAATCGCTGTACTATCCAGTTTTGGGCCTTTGGTATCTAAAAAAAAAGCAGTTTGAGTGTGTTGCTCACTGTTCAGCCGCAAATATCTCTATTTAAAAAAGTGTGGTATACCCCAGTAAACAATAACTGTGGTTTTGCCATCCCACGGTAAAAAATCTCTATTATTCAGGTTTTGGTAGCTTTTTCCGTAAAGAAAAACAGTAGTGTCTCCTGACTGTTGTGACACAAAAATATATCTGTTGAAAATAGTCTTGTGTAGGCCCGACATCCCAGTGTGGTTTCGCAGTTCCACGGGTCAAATCGCTGTACTATCCAGTTTTGGGCCTTTGGTATCTAAAAAAAAGCAGTTTGAGTGTGTCGCTCACTGTTCAGCCGCAAATATCTCTATTTAAAAAAGTGTGGTATACCCCAGTAAACAATAACTGTGGTTTTGCCATCCCACGGTAAAAAATCTCTATTATTCAGGTTTTGGTAGTTTTTTCCGTAAAGAAAAACAGCAGTGTCTCCTGACTGTTGTGACACAAAAATATATCTGTTGAAAATAGTCTTGTGTAGGCCCGACATCCCAGTGTGGTTTCGCAGTTCCACGGGTCAAATCGCTGTACTATCCAGTTTTGGGCCTTTGGTATCTAAAAAAAAAGCAGTTTGAGTGTGTCGCTCACTGTTCAGCCGCAAATATCTCTATTTAAAAAAGTGTGGAATACCCCAGTAAACAATAACTGTGGTTTTGCCATCCCCCGATAAAAAATCTCTATTATTCAGGTTTTGGTAGTTTTTTTCCGTAAAGAAAAACAGTAGTGTCTCCTGACTGTTGTGACACAAAAATATATCTGTTGAAAATAGTCTTGTGTAGGCCCGACATCCCAGTGTGGTTTCGCAGTTCCACGGGTCAAATCGCTGTACTATCCAGTTTTGGGCCTTTGGTATCTAAAAAAAAGCAGTTTGAGTGTGTCGCTCACTGTTCAGCCGCAAATATCTCTATTTAAAAAAGTGTGGTATACCCCAGTAAACAATAACTGTGGTTTTGCCATCCCACGGTAAAAAAATCTCTATTATTCAGCTTTTGGTAGTTTTTTCCGTAAAGAAAAACAGCAGTGTCTCCTGACTGTTGTGACACAAAAATATATCTGTTGAAAATAGTCTTGTGTAGGCCCGACATCCCAGTGTGGTTTCGCAGTTCCACGGGTCAAATCGCTGTACTATCCAGTTTTGGGCCTTTGGTATCTAAAAAAAAAGCAGTTTGAGTGTGTCGCTCACTGTTCAGCCGCAAATATCTCTATTTAAAAAAGTGTGGTATACCCCAGTAAACAATAACTGTGGTTTTGCCATCCCACGGTAAAAACTCTCTATTATTCAGGTTTTGGTAGTTTTTTTCCGTAAAGAAAAACAGTAGTGTCTCCTGACTGTTGTGACACAAAAATATATCTGTTGAAAATAGTCTTGTGTAGGCCCGACATCCCAGTGTGGTTTCGCAGTTCCACGGGTCAAATCGCTGTACTATCCAGTTTTGGGCCTTTGGTATCTAAAAAAAAGCAGTTTGAGTGTGTCGCTCACTGTTCAGCCGCAAATATCTCTATTTAAAAAAGTGTGGTATACCCCAGTAAACAATAACTGTGGTTTTGCCATCCCACGGTAAAAAAATCTCTATTATTCAGCTTTTGGTAGTTTTTTCCGTAAAGAAAAACAGTAGTGTCTCCTGACTGTTGTGACACAAAAATATATCTGTTGAAAATAGTCTTGTGTAGGCCCGACATCCCAGTGTGGTTTCGCAGTTCCACGGGTCAAATCGCTGTACTATCCAGTTTTGGGCCTTTGGTATCTAAAAAAAAAGCAGTTTGAGTGTGTCGCTCACTGTTCAGCCGCAAATATCTCTATTTAAAAAAGTGTGGTATACCCCAGTAAACAATAACTGTGGTTTTGCCATCCCACGGTAAAAAATCTCTATTATTCAGGTTTTGGTAGTTTTTTTCCGTAAAGAAAAACAGTAGTGTCTCCTGACTGTTGTGACACAAAAATATATCTGTTGAAAATAGTCTTGTGTAGGCCCGACATCCCAGTGTGGTTTCGCAGTTCCACGGGTCAAATCGCTGTACTATCCAGTTTTGGGCCTTTGGTATCTAAAAAAAAGCAGTTTGAGTGTGTCGCTCACTGTTCAGCCGCAAATATCTCTATTTAAAAAAGTGTGGTATACCCCAGTAAACAATAACTGTGGTTTTGCCATCCCACGGAAAAAAATCTCTATTATTCAGCTTTTGGTAGTTTTTTCCGTAAAGAAAAACAGTAGTGTCTCCTGACTGTTGTGACACAAAAATATATCTGTTGAAAATAGTCTTGTGTAGGCCCGACATCCCAGTGTGGTTTCGCAGTTCCACGGGTCAAATCGCTGTACTATCCAGTTTTGGGCCTTTGGTATCTAAAAAAAAAGCAGTTTGAGTGTGTCGCTCACTGTTCAGCCGCAAATATCTCTATTTAAAAAAGTGTGGTATACCCCAGTAAACAATAACTGTGGTTTTGCCATCCCACGGTAAAAAATCTCTATTATTCAGGTTTTGGTAGTTTTTTTCCGTAAAGAAAAACAGTAGTGTCTCCTGACTGTTGTGACACAAAAATATATCTGTTGAAAATAGTCTTGTGTAGGCCCGACATCCCAGTGTGGTTTCGCAGTTCCACGGGTCAAATCGCTGTACTATCCAGTTTTGGGCCTTTGGTATCTAAAAAAAAGCAGTTTGAGTGTGTCGCTCACTGTTCAGCCGCAAATATCTCTATTTAAAAAAGTGTGGTATACCCCAGTAAACAATAACTGTGGTTTTGCCATCCCACGGTAAAAAATCTCTATTATTCAGGTTTTGGTAGTTTTTTCCGTAAAGAAAAACAGTAGTGTCTCCTGACTGTTGTGACACAAAAATATATCTGTTGAAAATAGTCTTGTGTAGGCCCGACATCCCAGTGTGGTTTCGTAGTTCCACGGGTCAAAACGCTGTACTTTCCAGTTTTGGGCCTTTGGTATCTAAAAAAAAAGCAGTTTGAGTGTGTCGCTCACTGTTCAGCCGCAAATATCTCTATTTAAAAAAGTGTGGTATACCCCAGTAAACAATAACTGTGGTTTTGCCATCCCACGGTAAAAAATCTCTATTATTCAGGTTTTGGTAGTTTTTTCCGTAAAGAAAAACAGTAGTGTCTCCTGACTGTTGTGACACAAAAATATATCTGTTGAAAATAGTCTTGTGTAGGCCCGACATCCCAGTGTGGTTTCGTAGTTCCACGGGTCAAATCGCTGTACTATCCTGTTTTGGGCCTTTGGTATCTAAAAAAAAAGCAGTTTGAGTGTGTCGCTCACTGTTCAGCTGCAAATATCTCTAGTTAAAAAAGTGTGGTATACCCCAGTAAACAATAACTGTGGTGTTGCCATCCCACGGTAAAAAACCTCTATTATTCAGGTTTTGGTAGTTTTTTCCGTAAAGAAATACAGTAGTGTCTCCTGACTGCTGTGACACAAAAATATATCTGTTGAAAATAGTCTTGTGTAGGCCCAACATCCCAGTGTGGTTTCGCAGTTCCACGGGTCAAATCGCTGTACTATCCAGTTTTGGGCCTTTGGTATCTTAAAAAAAAGCAGTTTGAGTGTGTCGCTCACTGTTCAGCTGCAAATATCTCTATTTAAAAAAGTGTGGTATACCCCAGTAAACAATAACTGTGGTGTTGCCATCCCACGGTAAAAAACCTCTATTATTCAGGTTTTGGTAGGTTTTTCCGTAAAGAAATACAGTAGTGTCTCCTGACTGTTGTGACACAAAAATATATCTGTTGAAAATAGTCTTATGTAGGCCCAACATCCCAGTGTGGTTTCGCAGTTCCACGGGTCAAATCGCTGTACTATCCAGTTTTGGGCCTTTGGTATCTAAAAAAAAAGCAGTTTGAGTGTGTCGCTCACTGTTCAGCCGCAAATATCTCTATTTAAAAAAGTGTGGTATATCCCAGTAAACAATAACTGTGGTTTTGCCATCCCACGGTAAAAAATCTTTATTATTCAGCTTTTGGTAGTTTTTTCCGTAAAGAAAAACAGTAGTGTCTCCTGACTGTTGTGACACAAAAATATATCTGTTGAAAATAGTCTTGTGTAGGCCCGACATCCCAGTGAGGTTTCGCAGTTCACGGGTCAAATCGCTGTACTATCCAGTTTTGGGCCTTTGGTATCTAAAAAAAAAGCAGTTTGAGTGTGTTGCTCACTGTTCAGCCGCAAATATCTCTATTTAAAAAAGTGTGGTATACCCCAGTAAACAATAACTGTGGTTTTGCCATCCCACGGTAAAAAATCTCTATTATTCAGGTTTTGGTAGCTTTTTCCGTAAAGAAAAACAGTAGTGTCTCCTGACTGTTGTGACACAAAAATATATCTGTTGAAAATAGTCTTGTGTAGGCCCGACATCCCAGTGTGGTTTCGCAGTTCCACGGGTCAAATCGCTGTACTATCCAGTTTTGGGCCTTTGGTATCTAAAAAAAAGCAGTTTGAGTGTGTCGCTCACTGTTCAGCCGCAAATATCTCTATTTAAAAAAGTGTGGTATACCCCAGTAAACAATAACTGTGGTTTTGCCATCCCACGGTAAAAAATCTCTATTATTCAGGTTTTGGTAGTTTTTTCCGTAAAGAAAAACAGTAGTGTCTCCTGACTGTTGTGACACAAAAATATATCTGTTGAAAATAGTCTTGTGTAGGCCCGACATCCCAGTGTGGTTTCGTAGTTCCACGGGTCAAAACGCTGTACTTTCCAGTTTTGGGCCTTTGTTATCTAAAAAAAAAGCAGTTTGAGTGTGTCGCTCACTGTTCAGCCGCAAATATCTCTATTTAAAAAAGTGTGGTATACCCCAGTAAACAATAACTGTGGTTTTGCCATCCCACGGTAAAAAAATCTCTATTATTCAGCTTTTGGTAGTTTTTTCCGTAAAGAAAAACAGTAGTGTCTCCTGACTGTTGTGACACAAAAATATATCTGTTGAAAATAGTCTTGTGTAGGCCCGACATCCCAGTGTGGTTTCGCAGTTCCACGGGTCAAATCGCTGTACTATCCAGTTTTGGGCCTTTGGTATCTAAAAAAAAAGCAGTTTGAGTGTGTCGCTCACTGTTCAGCCGCAAATATCTCTATTTAAAAAAGTGTGGTATACCCCAATAAACAATAACTGTGGTTTTGCCATCCCACGGTAAAAAATCTCTGTTATTCAGGTTTTGGTAGTTTTTTCCGTAAAGAAAAACAGTAGTGTCTCCTGACTGTTGTGACACAAAAATATATCTGTTGAAAATAGTCTTGTGTAGGCCCGACATCCCAGTGTGGTTTCGTAGTTCCACGGGTCAAATCGCTGTACTATCCAGTTTTGGGCCTTTGGTATCTAAAAAAAAAGCAGTTTGAGTGTGTCGCTCACTGTTCAGCCGCAAATATCTCTATTTAAAAAAGTGTGGTATACCCCAGTAAACAATAACTGTGGTTTTGCCATCCCACGGTAAAAAAATCTCTATTATTCAGCTTTTGGTAGTTTTTTCCGTAAAGAAAAACAGCAGTGTCTCCTGACTGTTGTGACACAAAAATATATCTGTTGAAAATAGTCTTGTGTAGGCCCGACATCCCAGTGTGGTTTCGCAGTTCCACGGGTCAAATCGCTGTACTATCCAGTTTTGGGCCTTTGGTATCTAAAAAAAAAGCAGTTTGAGTGTGTCGCTCACTGTTCAGCCGCAAATATCTCTATTTAAAAAAGTGTGGAATACCCCAGTAAACAATAACTGTGGTTTTGCCATCCCCCGATAAAAAATCTCTATTATTCAGGTTTTGGTAGTTTTTTTCCGTAAAGAAAAACAGTAGTGTCTCCTGACTGTTGTGACACAAAAATATATCTGTTGAAAATAGTCTTGTGTAGGCCCGACATCCCAGTGTGGTTTCGCAGTTCCACGGGTCAAATCGCTGTACTATCCAGTTTTGGGCCTTTGGTATCTAAAAAAAAGCAGTTTGAGTGTGTCGCTCACTGTTCAGCCGCAAATATCTCTATTTAAAAAAGTGTGGTATACCCCAGTAAACAATAACTGTGGTTTTGCCATCCCACGGTAAAAAAATCTCTATTATTCAGCTTTTGGTAGTTTTTTCCGTAAAGAAAAACAGCAGTGTCTCCTGACTGTTGTGACACAAAAATATATCTGTTGAAAATAGTCTTGTGTAGGCCCGACATCCCAGTGTGGTTTCGCAGTTCCACGGGTCAAATCGCTGTACTATCCAGTTTTGGGCCTTTGGTATCTAAAAAAAAAGCAGTTTGAGTGTGTCGCTCACTGTTCAGCCGCAAATATCTCTATTTAAAAAAGTGTGGTATACCCCAGTAAACAATAACTGTGGTTTTGCCATCCCACGGTAAAAACTCTCTATTATTCAGGTTTTGGTAGTTTTTTTCCGTAAAGAAAAACAGTAGTGTCTCCTGACTGTTGTGACACAAAAATATATCTGTTGAAAATAGTCTTGTGTAGGCCCGACATCCCAGTGTGGTTTCGCAGTTCCACGGGTCAAATCGCTGTACTATCCAGTTTTGGGCCTTTGGTATCTAAAAAAAAGCAGTTTGAGTGTGTCGCTCACTGTTCAGCCGCAAATATCTCTATTTAAAAAAGTGTGGTATACCCCAGTAAACAATAACTGTGGTTTTGCCATCCCACGGTAAAAAAATCTCTATTATTCAGCTTTTGGTAGTTTTTTCCGTAAAGAAAAACAGTAGTGTCTCCTGACTGTTGTGACACAAAAATATATCTGTTGAAAATAGTCTTGTGTAGGCCCGACATCCCAGTGTGGTTTCGCAGTTCCACGGGTCAAATCGCTGTACTATCCAGTTTTGGGCCTTTGGTATCTAAAAAAAAAGCAGTTTGAGTGTGTCGCTCACTGTTCAGCCGCAAATATCTCTATTTAAAAAAGTGTGGTATACCCCAGTAAACAATAACTGTGGTTTTGCCATCCCACGGTAAAAAATCTCTATTATTCAGGTTTTGGTAGTTTTTTTCCGTAAAGAAAAACAGTAGTGTCTCCTGACTGTTGTGACACAAAAATATATCTGTTGAAAATAGTCTTGTGTAGGCCCGACATCCCAGTGCGGTTTCGCAGTTCCACGGGTCAAATCGCTGTACTATCCAGTTTTGGGCCTTTGGTATCTAAAAAAAAGCAGTTTGAGTGTGTCGCTCACTGTTCAGCCGCAAATATCTATATTTAAAAAAGTGTGGTATACCCCAGTAAACAATAACTGTGGTTTTGCCATCCCACGGTAAAAAATCTCTATTATTCAGGTTTTGGTAGTTTTTTCCGTAAAGAAAAACAGTAGTGTCTCCTGACTGTTGTGACACAAAAATATATCTGTTGAAAATAGTCTTGTGTAGGCCCGACATCCCAGTGTGGTTTCGTAGTTCCACGGGTCAAAACGCTGTACTTTCCAGTTTTGGGCCTTTGGTATCTAAAAAAAAAGCAGTTTGAGTGTGTCGCTCACTGTTCAGCCGCAAATATCTCTATTTAAAAAAGTGTGGTATACCCCAGTAAACAATAACTGTGGTTTTGCCATCCCACGGTAAAAAAATCTCTATTATTCAGCTTTTGGTAGTTTTTTCCGTAAAGAAAAACAGTAGTGTCTCCTGACTGTTGTGACACAAAAATATATCTGTTGAAAATAGTCTTGTGTAGGCCCGACATCCCAGTGTGGTTTCGCAGTTCCACGGGTCAAATCGCTGTACTATCCAGTTTTGGGCCTTTGGTATCTAAAAAAAAAGCAGTTTGAGTGTGTCGCTCACTGTTCAGCCGCAAATATCTCTATTTAAAAAAGTGTGGTATACCCCAGTAAACAATAACTGTGGTTTTGCCATCCCACGGTAAAAAATCTCTATTATTCAGGTTTTGGTAGTTTTTTCCGTAAAGAAAAACAGTAGTGTCTCCTGACTGTTGTGACACAAAAATATATCTGTTGAAAATAGTCTTGTGTAGGCCCGACATCCCAGTGTGGTTTCGTAGTTCCACGGGTCAAATCGCTGTACTATCCAGTTTTGGGCCTTTGGTATCTAAAAAAAAAGCAGTTTGAGTGTGTCGCTCACTGTTCAGCCGCAAATATCTCTATTTAAAAAAGTGTGGTATACCCCAGTAAACAATAACTGTGGTTTTGCCATCCCACGGTAAAAAAATCTCTATTATTCAGCTTTTGGTAGTTTTTTCCGTAAAGAAAAACAGCAGTGTCTCCTGACTGTTGTGACACAAAAATATATCTGTTGAAAATAGTCTTGTGTAGGCCCGACATCCCAGTGTGGTTTCGCAGTTCCACGGGTCAAATCGCTGTACTATCCAGTTTTGGGCCTTTGGTATCTAAAAAAAAAGCAGTTTGAGTGTGTCGCTCACTGTTCAGCCGCAAATATCTCTATTTAAAAAAGTGTGGTATACCCCAGTAAACAATAACTGTGGTTTTGCCATCCCACGGTAAAAAAATCTCTATTATTCAGCTTTTGGTAGTTTTTTCCGTAAAGAAAAACAGCAGTGTCTCCTGACTGTTGTGACACAAAAATATATCTGTTGAAAATAGTCTTGTGTAGGCCCGACATCCCAGTGTGGTTTCGCAGTTCCACGGGTCAAATCGCTGTACTATCCAGTTTTGGGCCTTTGGTATCTAAAAAAAAAGCAGTTTGAGTGTGTTGCTCACTGTTCAGCCGCAAATATCTCTATTTAAAAAAGTGTGGTATACCCCAGTAAACAATAACTGTGGTTTTGCCATCCCACGGTAAAAAATCTCTATTATTCAGGTTTTGGTAGTTTTTTTCTGTAAAGAAAAACAGTAGTGTCTCCTGACTGTTGTGACACAAAAATATATCTGTTGAAAATAGTCTTGTGTAGGCCCGACATCCCAGTGTGGTTTCGCAGTTCCACGGGTCAAATCGCTGTACTATCCAGTTTTGGGCCTTTGGTATCTAAAAAAAAGCAGTTTGAGTGTGTCGCTCACTGTTCAGCCGCAAATATCTCTATTTAAAAAAGTGTGGTATACCCCAGTAAACAATAACTGTGGTTTTGCCATCCCACGGTAAAAAAATCTCTATTATTCAGCTTTTGGTAGTTTTTTCCGTAAAGAAAAACAGTAGTGTCTCCTGACTGTTGTGACACAAAAATATATCTGTTGAAAATAGTCTTGTGTAGGCCCGACATCCCAGTGTGGTTTCGCAGTTCCACGGGTCAAATCGCTGTACTATCCAGTTTTGGGCCTTTGGTATCTAAAAAAAAAGCAGTTTGAGTGTGTCGCTCACTGTTCAGCCGCAAATATCTCTATTTAAAAAAGTGTGGTATACCCCAGTAAACAATAACTGTGGTTTTGCCATCCCACGGTAAAAAATCTCTATTATTCAGGTTTTGGTAGTTTTTTTCCGTAAAGAAAAACAGTAGTGTCTCCTGACTGTTGTGACACAAAAATATATCTGTTGAAAATAGTCTTGTGTAGGCCCGACATCCCAGTGTGGTTTCGCAGTTCCACGGGTCAAATCGCTGTACTATCCAGTTTTGGGCCTTTGGTATCTAAAAAAAAGCAGTTTGAGTGTGTCGCTCACTGTTCAGCCGCAAATATCTCTATTTAAAAAAGTGTGGTATACCCCAGTAAACAATAACTGTGGTTTTGCCATCCCACGGTAAAAAAATCTCTATTATTCAGCTTTTGGTAGTTTTTTCCGTAAAGAAAAACAGCAGTGTCTCTTGACTGTTGTGACACAAAAATATATCTGTTGAAAATAGTCTTGTGTAGGCCCGACATCCCAGTGTGGTTTCGCAGTTCCACGGGTCAAATCGCTGTACTATCCAGTTTTGGGCCTTTGGTATCTAAAAAAAAAGCAGTTTGAGTGTGTCGCTCACTGTTCAGCCGCAAATATCTCTATTTAAAAAAGTGTGGTATACCCCAGTAAACAATAACTGTGGTTTTGCCATCCCACGGTAAAAACTCTCTATTATTCAGGTTTTGGTAGTTTTTTTCCGTAAAGAAAAACAGTAGTGTCTCCTGACTGTTGTGACACAAAAATATATCTGTTGAAAATAGTCTTGTGTAGGCCCGACATCCCAGTGTGGTTTCGCAGTTCCACGGGTCAAATCGCTGTACTATCCAGTTTTGGGCCTTTGGTATCTAAAAAAAAGCAGTTTGAGTGTGTCGCTCACTGTTCAGCCGCAAATATCTCTATTTAAAAAAGTGTGGTATACCCCAGTAAACAATAACTGTGGTTTTGCCATCCCACGGTAAAAAAATCTCTATTATTCAGCTTTTGGTAGTTTTTTCCGTAAAGAAAAACAGTAGTGTCTCCTGACTGTTGTGACACAAAAATATATCTGTTGAAAATAGTCTTGTGTAGGCCCGACATCCCAGTGTGGTTTCGCAGTTCCACGGGTCAAATCGCTGTACTATCCAGTTTTGGGCCTTTGGTATCTAAAAAAAAAGCAGTTTGAGTGTGTCGCTCACTGTTCAGCCGCAAATATCTCTATTTAAAAAAGTGTGGTATACCCCAGTAAACAATAACTGTGGTTTTGCCATCCCACGGTAAAAAATCTCTATTATTCAGGTTTTGGTAGTTTTTTTCCGTAAAGAAAAACAGTAGTGTCTCCTGACTGTTGTGACACAAAAATATATCTGTTGAAAATAGTCTTGTGTAGGCCCGACATCCCAGTGCGGTTTCGCAGTTCCACGGGTCAAATCGCTGTACTATCCAGTTTTGGGCCTTTGGTATCTAAAAAAAAGCAGTTTGAGTGTGTCGCTCACTGTTCAGCCGCAAATATCTATATTTAAAAAAGTGTGGTATACCCCAGTAAACAATAACTGTGGTTTTGCCATCCCACGGTAAAAAATCTCTATTATTCAGGTTTTGGTAGTTTTTTCCGTAAAGAAAAACAGTAGTGTCTCCTGACTGTTGTGACACAAAAATATATCTGTTGAAAATAGTCTTGTGTAGGCCCGACATCCCAGTGTGGTTTCGTAGTTCCACGGGTCAAAACGCTGTACTTTCCAGTTTTGGGCCTTTGGTATCTAAAAAAAAAGCAGTTTGAGTGTGTCGCTCACTGTTCAGCCGCAAATATCTCTATTTAAAAAAGTGTGGTATACCCCAGTAAACAATAACTGTGGTTTTGCCATCCCACGGTAAAAAAATCTCTATTATTCAGCTTTTGGTAGTTTTTTCCGTAAAGAAAAACAGTAGTGTCTCCTGACTGTTGTGACACAAAAATATATCTGTTGAAAATAGTCTTGTGTAGGCCCGACATCCCAGTGTGGTTTCGCAGTTCCACGGGTCAAATCGCTGTACTATCCAGTTTTGGGCCTTTGGTATCTAAAAAAAAAGCAGTTTGAGTGTGTCGCTCACTGTTCAGCCGCAAATATCTCTATTTAAAAAAGTGTGGTATACCCCAGTAAACAATAACTGTGGTTTTGCCATCCCACGGTAAAAAATCTCTATTATTCAGGTTTTGGTAGTTTTTTCCGTAAAGAAAAACAGTAGTGTCTCCTGACTGTTGTGACACAAAAATATATCTGTTGAAAATAGTCTTGTGTAGGCCCGACATCCCAGTGTGGTTTCGTAGTTCCACGGGTCAAATCGCTGTACTATCCAGTTTTGGGCCTTTGGTATCTAAAAAAAAAGCAGTTTGAGTGTGTCGCTCACTGTTCAGCCGCAAATATCTCTATTTAAAAAAGTGTGGTATACCCCAGTAAACAATAACTGTGGTTTTGCCATCCCACGGTAAAAAAATCTCTATTATTCAGCTTTTGGTAGTTTTTTCCGTAAAGAAAAACAGCAGTGTCTCCTGACTGTTGTGACACAAAAATATATCTGTTGAAAATAGTCTTGTGTAGGCCCGACATCCCAGTGTGGTTTCGCAGTTCCACGGGTCAAATCGCTGTACTATCCAGTTTTGGGCCTTTGGTATCTAAAAAAAAAGCAGTTTGAGTGTGTCGCTCACTGTTCAGCCGCAAATATCTCTATTTAAAAAAGTGTGGTATACCCCAGTAAACAATAACTGTGGTTTTGCCATCCCACGGTAAAAAAATCTCTATTATTCAGCTTTTGGTAGTTTTTTCCGTAAAGAAAAACAGCAGTGTCTCCTGACTGTTGTGACACAAAAATATATCTGTTGAAAATAGTCTTGTGTAGGCCCGACATCCCAGTGTGGTTTCGCAGTTCCACGGGTCAAATCGCTGTACTATCCAGTTTTGGGCCTTTGGTATCTAAAAAAAAAGCAGTTTGAGTGTGTCGCTCACTGTTCAGCCGCAAATATCTCTATTTAAAAAAGTGTGGTATACCCCAGTAAACAATAACTGTGGTTTTGCCATCCCACGGTAAAAAATCTCTATTATTCAGGTTTTGGTAGTTTTTTTCTGTAAAGAAAAACAGTAGTGTCTCCTGACTGTTGTGACACAAAAATATATCTGTTGAAAATAGTCTTGTGTAGGCCCGACATCCCAGTGTGGTTTCGCAGTTCCACGGGTCAAATCGCTGTACTATCCAGTTTTGGGCCTTTGGTATCTAAAAAAAAGCAGTTTGAGTGTGTCGCTCACTGTTCAGCCGCAAATATCTCTATTTAAAAAAGTGTGGTATACCCCAGTAAACAATAACTGTGGTTTTGCCATCCCACGGTAAAAAAATCTCTATTATTCAGCTTTTGGTAGTTTTTTCCGTAAAGAAAAACAGTAGTGTCTCCTGACTGTTGTGACACAAAAATATATCTGTTGAAAATAGTCTTGTGTAGGCCCGACATCCCAGTGTGGTTTCGCAGTTCCACGGGTCAAATCGCTGTACTATCCAGTTTTGGGCCTTTGGTATCTAAAAAAAAAGCAGTTTGAGTGTGTCGCTCACTGTTCAGCCGCAAATATCTCTATTTAAAAAAGTGTGGTATACCCCAGTAAACAATAACTGTGGTTTTGCCATCCCACGGTAAAAAATCTCTATTATTCAGGTTTTGGTAGTTTTTTTCCGTAAAGAAAAACAGTAGTGTCTCCTGACTGTTGTGACACAAAAATATATCTGTTGAAAATAGTCTTGTGTAGGCCCGACATCCCAGTGTGGTTTCGCAGTTCCACGGGTCAAATCGCTGTACTATCCAGTTTTGGGCCTTTGGTATCTAAAAAAAAGCAGTTTGAGTGTGTCGCTCACTGTTCAGCCGCAAATATCTCTATTTAAAAAAGTGTGGTATACCCCAGTAAACAATAACTGTGGTTTTGCCATCCCACGGTAAAAAAATCTCTATTATTCAGCTTTTGGTAGTTTTTTCCGTAAAGAAAAACAGTAGTGTCTCCTGACTGTTGTGACACAAAAATATATCTGTTGAAAATAGTCTTGTGTAGGCCCGACATCCCAGTGTGGTTTCGCAGTTCCACGGGTCAAATCGCTGTACTATCCAGTTTTGGGCCTTTGGTATCTAAAAAAAAAGCAGTTTGAGTGTGTCGCTCACTGTTCAGCCGCAAATATCTCTATTTAAAAAAGTGTGGTATACCCCAGTAAACAATAACTGTGGTTTTGCCATCCCACGGTAAAAAATCTCTATTATTCAGGTTTTGGTAGTTTTTTCCGTAAAGAAAAACAGTAGTGTCTCCTGACTGTTGTGACACAAAAATATATCTGTTGAAAATAGTCTTGTGTAGGCCCGACATCCCAGTGTGGTTTTGTAGTTCCACGGGTCAAATCGCTGTACTATCCAGTTTTGGGCCTTTGGTATCTAAAAAAAAAGCAGTTTGAGTGTGTCGCTCACTGTTCAGCCGCAAATATCTCTATTTAAAAAAGTGTGGTATACCCCAGTAAACAATAACTGTGGTTTTGCCATCCCACGGTAAAAAATCTCTATTATTCAGGTTTTGGTAGTTTTTTCCGTAAAGAAAAACAGTAGTGTCTCCTGACTGTTGTGACACAAAAATATATCTGTTGAAAATAGTCTTGTGTAGGCCCGACATCCCAGTGTGGTTTCGTAGTTCCACGGGTCAAATCGCTGTACTATCCAGTTTTGGGCCTTTGGTATCTAAAAAAAAAGCAGTTTGAGTGTGTCGCTCACTGTTCAGCCGCAAATATCTCTATTTAAAAAAGTGTGGTATACCCCAGTAAACAATAACTGTGGTTTTGCCATCCCACGGTAAAAAATCTCTATTATTCAGGTTTTGGTAGTTTTTTCCGTAAAGAAAAACAGTAGTGTCTCCTGACTGTTGTGACACAAAAATATATCTGTTGAAAATAGTCTTGTGTAGGCCCGACATCCCAGTGTGGTTTCGTAGTTCCACAGGTCAAATCGCTGTACTATCCAGTTTTGGGCCTTTGGTATCTAAAAAAAAAGCAGTTTGAGTGTGTCGCTCACTGTTCAGCCGTAAATATCTCTATTTAAAAAAGTGTGGTATACCCCAGTAAACAATAACTGTGGTTTTGCCATCCCACGGTAAAAAAATCTCTATTATTCAGCTTTTGGTAGTTTTTTCCGTAAAGAAAAACAGTAGTGTCTCCTGACTGTTGTGACACAAAAATATATCTGTTGAAAATAGTCTTGTGTAGGCCTGACATCCCTGTGTGGTTTCGTAGTTCCACGGGTCAAATCGCTGTACTATCCAGTTTTGGGCCTTTGGTATCTAAAAAAAAAGCAGTTTGAGTGTGTCGCTCACTGTTCAGCTGCAAATATCTCTATTTAAAAAAGTGTGGTATACCCCAGTAAACAATAACTGTGGTTTTGCCATCCCACGGTAAAAAAATCTCTTTTATTCAGCTTTTGGTAGTTTTTTCCGTAAAGAAAAACAGCAGTGTCTCCTGACTTTTGTGACACAAAAATATATCTGTTGAAAATAGTCTTGTGTAGGCCCGACATCCCAGTGTGGTTTCGTAGTTCCACGGGTCAAATCGCTGTACTATCCAGTTTTGGGCCTTTGGTATCTAAAAAAAAAGCAGTTTGAGTGTGTCGCTCACTGTTCAGCTGCAAATATCTCTATTTAAAAAAGTGTGGTATACCCCAGTAAACAATAACTGTGGTTTTGCCATCCCACGGTAAAAAAATCTCTATTATTCAGCTTTTGGTAGTTTTTTCCGTAAAGAAAAACAGTAGTGTCTCCTGACTGTTGTGACACAAAAATATATCTGTTGAAAATAGTCTTGTGTAGGCCCGACATCCCAGTGTGGTTTCGCAGTTCCACGGGTCAAATCGCTGCACTATCCAGTTTTGGGCCTTTGGTATCTAAAAAAAAAGCAGTTTGAGTGTGTCGCTCACTGTTCAGCCGTAAATATCTCTATTTAAAAAAGTGTGGTATACCGCAGTAAACAATAACTGTGGTTTTGCCATCCCACGGTAAAAAATCTCTATTATTCAGGTTTTGGTAGTTTTTTCCGTAAAGAAAAACAGTAGTGTCTCCTGACTGTTGTGACACAAAAATATATCTGTTGAAAATAGTCTTGTGTAGGCCCGACATCCCAGTGTGGTTTTGTAGTTCCACGGGTCAAGTCGCTGTACTATCCAGTTTTGGGCCTTTGGTATCTAAAAAAAAAGCAGTTTGAGTGTGTCGCTCACTGTTCAGCCGCAAATATCTCTGTTTAAAAAAGTGTGGTATACCCCAGTAAACAATAACTGTGGTTTTGCCATCCCACGGTAAAAAATCTCTATTATTCAGGTTTTGGTAGTTTTTTCCGTAAAGAAAAACAGTAGTGTCTCCTGACTGTTGTGACACAAAAATATATCTGTTGAAAATAGTCTTGTGTAGGCCCGACATCCCAGTGTGGTTTCGTAGTTCCACGGGTCAAATCGCTGTACTATCCAGTTTTGGGCCTTTGGTATCTAAAAAAAAAGCAGTTTGAGTGTGTCGCTCACTGTTCAGCCGCAAATATCTCTATTTAAAAAAGTGTGGTATACCCCAGTAAACAATAACTGTGGTTTTGCCATCCCACGGTAAAAAATCTCTATTATTCAGGTTTTGGTAGTTTTTTCCGTAAAGAAAAACAGTAGTGTCTCCTGACTGTTGTGACACAAAAATATATCTGTTGAAAATAGTCTTGTGTAGGCCCGACATCCCAGTGTGGTTTCGTAGTTCCACAGGTCAAATCGCTGTACTATCCAGTTTTGGGCCTTTGGTATCTAAAAAAAAAGCAGTTTGAGTGTGTCGCTCACTGTTCAGCCGTAAATATCTCTATTTAAAAAAGTGTGGTATACCCCAGTAAACAATAACTGTGGTTTTGCCATCCCACGGTAAAAAAATCTCTATTATTCAGCTTTTGGTAGTTTTTTCCGTAAAGAAAAACAGTAGTGTCTCCTGACTGTTGTGACACAAAAATATATCTGTTGAAAATAGTCTTGTGTAGGCCCGACATCCCAGTGTGGTTTCGTAGTTCCACGGGTCAAATCGCTGTACTATCCAGTTTTGGGCCTTTGGTATCTAAAAAAAAAGCAGTTTGAGTGTGTCGCTCACTGTTCAGCTGCAAATATCTCTATTTAAAAAAGTGTGGTATACCCCAGTAAACAATAACTGTGGTTTTGCCATCCCACGGTAAAAAAATCTCTATTATTCAGCTTTTGGTAGTTTTTTCCGTAAAGAAAAACAGTAGTGTCTCCTGACTGTTGTGACACAAAAATATATCTGTTGAAAATAGTCTTGTGTAGGCCCGACATCCCAGTGTGGTTTCGCAGTTCCACGGGTCAAATCGCTGTACTATCCAGTTTTGGGCCTTTGGTATCTAAAAAAAAAGCAGTTTGAGTGTGTCGCTCACTGTTCAGCCGCAAATATCTCTATTTAAAAAAGTGTGGTATACCCCAGTAAACAATAACTGTGGTTTTGCCATCCCACGGTAAAAAAATCTCTATTATTCAGCTTTTGGTAGTTTTTTCCGTAAAGAAAAACAGTATTGTCTCCTGACTGTTGTGACACAAAAATATATCTGTTGAAAATAGTCTTGTGTAGGCCCGACATCCCAGTGTGGTTTCGCAGTTCCACGGGTCAAATCGCTGTACTATCCAGTTTTGGGCCTTTGGTATCTAAAAAAAAAGCAGTTTGAGTGTGTCGCTCACTGTTCAGCCGCAAATATCTCTATTTAAAAAAGTGTGGTATACCCCAGTAAACAATAACTGTGGTTTTGCCATCCCACGGTAAAAAATCTCTATTATTCAGATTTTGGTAGTTTTTTCCGTAAAGAAAAACAGTAGTGTCTCCTGACTGTTGTGACACAAAAATATATCTGTTGAAAATAGTCTTGTGTAGGCCCGACATCCCAGTGTGGTTTTGTAGTTCCACGGGTCAAATCGCTGTACTATCCAGTTTTGGGCCTTTGGTATCTAAAAAAAAAGCAGTTTGAGTGTGTCGCTCACTGTTCAGCCGCAAATATCTCTGTTTAAAAAACTGTGGTATACCCCAGTAAACAATAACTGTGGTTTTGCCATCCCACGGTAAAAAATCTCTATTATTCAGGTTTTGGTAGTTTTTTCCGTAAAGAAAAACAGTAGTGTCTCCTGACTGTTGTGACACAAAAATATATCTGTTGAAAATAGTCTTGTGTAGGCCCGACATCCCAGTGTGGTTTCGTAGTTCCACGGGTCAAATCGCTGTACTATCCAGTTTTGGGCCTTTGGTATCTAAAAAAAAAGCAGTTTGAGTGTGTCGCTCACTGTTCAGCCGCAAATATCTCTATTTAAAAAAGTGTGGTATACCCCAGTAAACAATAACTGTGGTTTTGCCATCCCACGGTAAAAAATCTCTATTATTCAGGTTTTGGTAGTTTTTTCCGTAAAGAAAAACAGTAGTGTCTCCTGACTGTTGTGACACAAAAATATATCTGTTGAAAATAGTCTTGTGTAGGCCCGACATCCCAGTGTGGTTTCGTAGTTCCACAGGTCAAATCGCTGTACTATCCAGTTTTGGGCCTTTGGTTTCTAAAAAAAAAGCAGTTTGAGTGTGTCGCTCACTGTTCAGCCGTAAATATCTCTATTTAAAAAAGTGTGGTATACCCCAGTAAACAATAACTGTGGTTTTGCCATCCCACGGTAAAAAAATCTCTATTATTCAGCTTTTGGTAGTTTTTTCCGTAAAGAAAAACAGTAGTGTCTCCTGACTGTTGTGACACAAAAATATATCTGTTGAAAATAGTCTTGTGTAGGCCCGACATCCCAGTGTGGTTTCGTAGTTCCACGGGTCAAATCGCTGTACTATCCAGTTTTGGGCCTTTGGTATCTAAAAAAAAAGCAGTTTGAGTGTGTCGCTCACTGTTCAGCTGCAAATATCTCTATTTAAAAAAGTGTGGTATACCCCAGTAAACGATAACTGTGGTTTTGCCATCCCACGGTAAAAAAATCTCTATTATTCAGCTTTTGGTAGTTTTTTCCGTAAAGAAAAACAGTAGTGTCTCCTGACTGTTGTGACACAAAAATATATCTGTTGAAAATAGTCTTGTGTAGGCCCGACATCCCAGTGTGGTTTCGCAGTTCCACGGGTCAAATCGCTGTACTATCCAGTTTTGGGCCTTTGGTATCTAAAAAAAAAGCAGTTTGAGTGTGTCGCTCACTGTTCAGCCGCAAATATCTCTATTTAAAAAAGTGTGGTATACCCCAGTAAACAATAACTGTGGTTTTGCCATCCCACGGTAAAAAATCTCTATTATTCAGGTTTTGGTAGTTTTTTCCGTAAAGAAAAACAGTAGTGTCTCCTGACTGTTGTGACACAAAAATATATCTGTTGAAAATAGTCTTGTGTAGGCCCGACATCCCAGTGTGGTTTCGCAGTTCCACGGGTCAAATCGCTGTACTATCCAGTTTTGGGCCTTTGGTATCTAAAAAAAAGCAGTTTGAGTGTGTCGCTCACTGTTCAGCCGCAAATATCTCTATTTAAAAAAGTGTGGTATACCCCAGTAAACAATAACTGTGGTTTTGCCATCCCACGGTAAAAAATCTCTATTATTCAGGTTTTGGTAGTTTTTTCCGTAAAGAAAAACAGTAGTGTCTCCTGACTGTTGTGACACAAAAATATATCTGTTGAAAATAGTCTTGTGTAGGCCCGACATCCCAGTGTGGTTTCGTAGTTCCACGCGTCAAAACGCTGTACTTTCCAGTTTTGGGCCTTTGGTATCTAAAAAAAAAGCAGTTTGAGTGTGTCGCTCACTGTTCAGCCGCAAATATCTCTATTTAAAAAAGTGTGGTATACCCCAGTAAACAATAACTGTGGTTTTGCCATCCCACGGTAAAAAAATCTCTATTATTCAGCTTTTGGTAGTTTTTTCCGTAAAGAAAAACAGTAGTGTCTCCTGACTGTTGTGACACAAAAATATATCTGTTGAAAATAGTATTGTGTAGGCCCGACATCCCAGTGTGGTTTCGCAGTTCCACGGGTCAAATCGCTGTACTATCCAGTTTTGGGCCTTTGGTATCTAAAAAAAAAGCAGTTTGAGTGTGTCGCTCACTGTTCAGCCGCAAATATCTCTATTTAAAAAAGTGTGGTATACCCCAGTAAACAATAACTGTGGGTTTGCCATCCCACGGTAAAAAATCTCTATTATTCAGGTTTTGGTAGTTTTTTCCGTAAAGAAAAACAGTAGTGTCTCCTGACTGTTGTGACACAAAAATATATCTGTTGAAAATAGTCTTCTGTAGGCCCGACATCCCAGTGTGGTTTCGTAGTTCCATGGGTCAAATCACTGTACTATCCAGTTTTGGGCCTTTGGTATCTAAAAAAAAGCAGTTTGATTGTGTCGCTCACTGTTCAGCCGCAAATATCTCTATTTAAAAAAGTGTGGTATACCCCAGTAAACAATAACTGTGGTTTTGCCATCCCACGGTAAAAAAATCTCTATTATTCAGCTTTTGGTAGTTTTTTCCATAAAGAAAAACAGTAGTGTCTCCTGACTGTTGTGACACAAAAATATATCTGTTGAAAATAGTCTTGTGTAGGCCCGACATCCCAGTGTGGTTTCGTAGTTCCACGGGTCAAATCGCTGTACTATCCAGTTTTGGGCCTTTGGTATCTAAAAAAAAAGCAGTTTGAGTGTGTCGCTCACTGTTCAGCCGCAAATATCTCTATTTAAAAAAGTGTGGTATACCCCAGTAAACAATAACTGTGGTTTTGCCATCCCACGGTAAAAAAATCTCTATTATTCAGCTTTTGGTAGTTTTTTCCGTAAAGAAAAACAGTAGTGTCTCCTGACTGTTGTGACACAAAAATATATCTGTTGAAAATAGTCTTGTGTAGGCCCGACATCCCAGTGTGGTTTCGCAGTTCCACGGGTCAAATCGCTGTACTATCCAGTTTTGGGCCTTTGGTATCTAAAAAAAAAGCAATTTGAGTGTGTCGCTCACTGTTCAGCCGCAAATATCTCTATTTACAAAAGTGTGGTATACCCCAGTAAGCAATAACTGTGGTTTTGCCATCCCACGGTAAAAAATCTCTATTATTCAGCTTTTGGTAGTTTTTTCCGTAAAGAAAAACAGCAGTGTCTCCTGACTGTTGTGACACAAAAATATATCTGTTGAAAATAGTCTTGTGTAGGTCCAACATCCCAGTGTGGTTTCGCAGTTCCACGGGTCAAATCGCTGTACTATCCAGTTTTGGGCCTTTGGTATCTAAAAAAAAAGCAGTTTGAGTGTGTCGCTCACTGTTCAGCCGCAAATATCTCTATTTAAAAAAGTGTGGTATACCCCAGTAAACAATAACTGTGGTTATGCCATCCCACGGTAAAAAATCTCTATTATTCAGGTTTTGGTAGTTTTTTCCGTAAAGAGAAACAGTAGTGTCTCCTGACTGTTGTGACACAAAAATATATCTGTTGAAAATAGTCTTGTGTAGGCCCGACATCCCAGTGTGGTTTCGTAGTTCCACAGGTCAAATCGCTGTACTATCCAGTTTTGGGCCTTTGGTATCTAAAAAAAAAGCAGTTTGAGTGTGTCGCTCACTGTTCAGCCGTAAATATCTCTATTTAAAAAAGTGTGGTATACCCCAGTAAACAATAACTGTGGTTTTGCCATCCCACGGTAAAAAAATCTCTATTATTCAGCTTTTGGTAGTTTTTTCCGTAAAGAAAAACAGTAGTGTCTCCTGACTGTTGTGACACAAAAATATATCTGTTGAAAATAGTCTTGTGTAGGCCCGACATCCCTGTGTGGTTTCGTAGTTCCACGGGTCAAATCGCTGTACTATCCAGTTTTGGGCCTTTGGTATCTAAAAAAAAAGCAGTTTGAGTGTGTCGCTCACTGTTCAGCTGCAAATATCTCTATTTAAAAAAGTGTGGTATACCCCAGTAAACAATAACTGTGGTTTTGCCATCCCACGGTAAAAAAATCTCTATTATTCAGCTTTTGGTAGTTTTTTCCGTAAAGAAAAACAGCAGTGTCTCCTGACTTTTGTGACACAAAAATATATCTGTTGAAAATAGTCTTGTGTAGGCCCGACATCCCAGTGTGGTTTCGTAGTTCCACGGGTCAAATCGCTGTACTATCCAGTTTTGGGCCTTTGGTATCTAAAAAAAAAGCAGTTTGAGTGTGTCGCTCACTGTTCAGCTGCAAATATCTCTATTTAAAAAAGTGTGGTATACCCCAGTAAACAATAACTGTGGTTTTGCCATCCCACGGTAAAAAAATCTCTATTATTCAGCTTTTGGTAGTTTTTTCCGTAAAGAAAAACAGTAGTGTCTCCTGACTGTTGTGACACAAAAATATATCTGTTGAAAATAGTCTTGTGTAGGCCCGACATCCCAGTGTGGTTTCGCAGTTCCACGGGTCAAATCGCTGCACTATCCAGTTTTGGGCCTTTGGTATCTAAAAAAAAAGCAGTTTGAGTGTGTCGCTCACTGTTCAGCCGTAAATATCTCTATTTAAAAAAGTGTGGTATACCCCAGTAAACAATAACTGTGGTTTTGCCATCCCACGGTAAAAAATCTCTATTATTCAGGTTTTGGTAGTTTTTTTCCGTAAAGAAAAACAGTAGTGTCTCCTGACTGTTGTGACACAAAAATATATCTGTTGAAAATAGTCTTGTGTAGGCCCGACATCCCAGTGTGGTTTCGCAGTTCCACGGGTCAAATCGCTGTACTATCCAGTTTTGGGCCTTTGGTATCTAAAAAAAAGCAGTTTGAGTGTGTCGCTCACTGTTCAGCCGCAAATATCTCTATTTAAAAAAGTGTGGTATACCCCAGTAAACAATAACTGTGGTTTTGCCATACCACGGTAAAAAAATCTCTATTATTCAGCTTTTGGTAGTTTTTCCCGTAAAGAAAAACAGTATTGTCTCCTGACTGTTGTGACACAAAAATATATCTGTTGAAAATAGTCTTGTGTAGGCCCGACATCCCAGTGTGGTTTCGCAGTTCCACGGGTCAAATCGCTGTACTATCCAGTTTTGGGCCTTTGGTATCTAAAAAAAAAGCAGTTTGAGTGTGTCGCTCACTGTTCAGCCGCAAATATCTCTATTTAAAAAAGTGTGGTATACCCCAGTAAACAATAACTGTGGTTTTGCCATCCCACGGTAAAAAATCTCTATTATTCAGGTTTTGGTAGTTTTTTCCGTAAAGAAAAACAGTAGTGTCTCCTGACTGTTGTGACACAAAAATATATCTGTTGAAAATAGTCTTGTGTAGGCCCGACATCCCAGTGTGGTTTCGTAGTTCCACGGGTCAAATCGCTGTACTATCCAGTTTTGGGCCTTTGGTATCTAAAAAAAAAGCAGTTTGAGTGTGTCGCTCACTGTTCAGCCGCAAATATCTCTATTTAAAAAAGTGTGGTATACCCCAGTAAACAATAACTGTGGTTTTGCCATCCCACGGTAAAAAATCTCTATTATTCAGGTTTTGGTAGTTTTTTCCGTAAAGAAAAACAGTAGTGTCTCCTGACTGTTGTGACACAAAAATATATCTGTTGAAAATAGTCTTGTGTAGGCCCGACATCCCAGTGTGGTTTCGTAGTTCCACAGGTCAAATCACTGTACTATCCAGTTTTGGGCCTTTGGTATCTAAAAAAAAAGCAGTTTGAGTGTGTCGCTCACTGTTCAGCCGTAAATATCTCTATTTAAAAAAGTGTGGTATACCCCAGTAAACAATAACTGTGGTTTTGCCATCCCACGGTAAAAAAATCTCTATTATTCAGCTTTTGGTAGTTTTTTCCGTAAAGAAAAACAGTAGTGTCTCCTGACTGTTGTGACACAAAAATATATCTGTTGAAAATAGTCTTGTGTAGGCCCGACATCCCAGTGTGGTTTCGTAGTTCCACGGGTCAAATCGCTGTACTATCCAGTTTTGGGCCTTTGGTATCTAAAAAAAAAGCAGTTTGAGTGTGTCGCTCACTGTTCAGCTGCAAATATCTCTATTTAAAAAAGTGTGGTATACCCCAGTAAACAATAACTGTGGTTTTGCCATCCCACGGTAAAAAAATCTCTATTATTCAGCTTTTGGTAGTTTTTTCCGTAAAGAAAAACAGTAGTGTCTCCTGACTGTTGTGACACAAAAATATATCTGTTGAAAATAGTCTTGTGTAGGCCCGACATCCCAGTGTGGTTTCGCAGTTCCACGGGTCAAATCGCTGTACTATCCAGTTTTGGGCCTTTGGTATCTAAAAAAAAAGCAGTTTGAGTGTGTCGCTCACTGTTCAGCCGCAAATATCTCTATTTAAAAAAGTGTGGTATACCCCAGTAAACAATAACTGTGGTTTTGCCATCCCACGGTAAAAAATCTCTATTATTCAGGTTTTGGTAGTTTTTTCCGTAAAGAAAAACAGTAGTGTCTCCTGACTGTTGTGACACAAAAATATATCTGTTGAAAATAGTCTTGTGTAGGCCCGACATCCCAGTGTGGTTTCGCAGTTCCACGGGTCAAATCGCTGTACTATCCAGTTTTGGGCCTTTGGTATCTAAAAAAAAGCAGTTTGAGTGTGTCGCTCACTGTTCAGCCGCAAATATCTCTATTTAAAAAAGTGTGGTATACCCCAGTAAACAATAACTGTGGTTTTGCCATCCCATGGTAAAAAATCTCTATTATTCAGGTTTTGGTAGTTTTTTCCGTAAAGAAAAACAGTAGTGTCTCCTGACTGTTGTGACACAAAAATATATCTGTTGAAAATAGTCTTGTGTAGGCCCGACATCCCAGTGTGGTTTCGTAGTTCCACGCGGCAAAACGCTGTACTTTCCAGTTTTGGGCCTTTGGTATCTAAAAAAAAAGCAGTTTGAGTGTGTCGCTCACTGTTCAGCTGCAAATATCTCTATTTAAAAAAGTGTGGTATACCCCAGTAAACAATAACTGTGGTTTTGCCATCCCACGGTAAAAAAATCTCTATTATTCAGGTTTTGGTAGTTTTTTCCGTAAAGAAAAACAGTAGTGTCTCCTGACTGTTGTGACACAAAAATATATCTGTTGAAAATAGTCTTGTGTAGGCCCGACATCCCAGTGTGGTTTCGTAGTTCCATGGGTCAAATCACTGTACTATCCAGTTTTGGGCCTTTGGTATCTAAAAAAAAGCAGTTTGATTGTGTCGCTCACTGTTCAGCCGCAAATATCTCTATTTAAAAAAGTGTGGTATACCCCAGTAAACAATAACTTTGGTTTTGCCATCCCACGGTAAAAAAATCTCTATTATTCAGCTTTTGGTAGTTTTTTCCATAAAGAAAAACAGTAGTGTCTCCTGACTGTTGTGACACAAAAATATATCTGTTGAAAATAGTCTTGTGTAGGCCCGACATCCCAGTGTGGTTTCGTAGTTCCACGGGTCACATCGCTGTACTATCCAGTTTTGGGCCTTTGGTATCTAAAAAAAAAGCAGTTTGAGTGTGTCGCTCACTGTTCAGCTGCAAATATCTCTATCTAAAAAAGTGTGGTATACCCCAGTAAACAATAACTGTGGTTTTGCCATCCCACGGTAAAAAAATCTCTATTATTCAGCTTTTGGTAGTTTTTTCCGTAAAGAAAAACAGTAGTGTCTCCTGACTGTTGTGACACAAAAATATATCTGTTGAAAATAGTCTTGTGTAGGCCCGACATCCCAGTGTGGTTTCGCAGTTCCACGGGTCAAATCGCTGTACTATCCAGTTTTGGGCCTTTGGTATCTAAAAAAAAAGCAATTTGAGTGTGTCGCTCACTGTTCAGCCGCAAATATCTCTATTTACAAAAGTGTGGTATACCCAAGTAAGCAATAACTGTGGTTTTGCCATCCCACGGTAAAAAATCTCTATTATTCAGCTTTTGGTAGTTTTTTCCGTAAAGAAAAACAGCAGTGTCTCCTGACTGTTGTGACACAAAAATATATCTGTTCAAAATAGTCTTGTGTAGGACCGACATCCCAGTGTGGTTTCGCAGTTCCACGGGTCAAATCGCTGTACTATCCAGTTTTGGGCCTTTGGTAACTAAAAAAAAAGCAATTTGAGTGTGTCGCTCACTGTTCAGCCGCAAATATCTCTATTTACAAAAGTGTGGTATACCCCAGTAAACAATAACTGTGGTTTTGCCATCCCACGGTAAAAAAATCTCTATTACTCAGCTTTTGGTAGTTTTTTCCGTAAAGAAAAACAATAGTGTCTCCTGACTGTTGTGACACAAAAATATATCTGTTGAAAATAGTCTTGTGTAGGTCCGACATCCCAGTGTGGTTTCGCAGTTCCACGGGTCAAATCGTTGTACTATCCAGTTTTGGGCCTTTGGTATCTAAAAAAAAAGCAGTTTGAGTGTGTCGCTCACTGTTCAGCCGCAAATATCTCTATTTAAAAAAGTGTGGTATACCCCAGTAAACAATAACTGTGGTTTTGCCATCCCACGGTAAAAAATCTCTATTAATCAGGTTTTTTTAGTTTTTTCCGTAAAGAAAAACAGTAGTGTCTCCTGACTGTTGTGACACAAAAATATATCTGTTGAAAATAGTCTTGTGTAGGCCCGACATCCCAGTGTGGTTTCGTAGTTCCACGGGTCAAATCGCTGTACTATCCAGTTTTGGGCCTTTGGTATCTAAAAAAAAAGCAGTTTGAGTGTGTCGCTCACTGTTCAGCCGCAAATATCTCTATTTACAAAAGTGTGGTATACCCCAGTAAGCAATAACTGTGGTTTTGCCATCCCACGGTAAAAAATCTCTATTATTCAGCTTTTGGTAGTTTTTTCCGTAAAGAAAAACAGCAGTGTCTCCTGACTGTTGTGACACAAAAATATATCTGTTCAAAATAGTCTTGTGTAGGCCCGACATCCCAGTGTGGTTTCGCAGTTCCACGGGTCAAATCGCTGTACTATCCAGTTTTGGGCCTTTGGTAACTAAAAAAAAAGCAATTTGAGTGTGTCGCTCACTGTTCAGCTGCAAATATCTCTATTTAAAAAAGTGTGGTATACCCCAGTAAACAATAACTGTGGTTTTGCCATCCCACGGTAAAAAAATCTCTATTATTCAGCTTTTGGTAGTTTTTTCCGTAAAGAAAAACAGTAGTGTCTCCTGACTGTTGTGACACAAAAATATATCTGTTGAAAATAGTCTTGTGTAGGCCCGACATCCCAGTGTGGTTTCGCAGTTCCACGGGTCAAATCGCTGTACTATCCAGTTTTGGGCCTTTGGTATCTAAAAAAAAAGCAATTTGAGTGTGTCGCTCACTGTTCAGCCGCAAATATCTCTATTTAAAAAAGTGTGGTATACCCCAGTAAACAATAACTGTGGTTTTGCCATCCCACGGTAAAAAATCTCTATTATTCAGGTTTTGGTAGTTTTTTCCGTAAAGAAAAACAGTAGTGTCTCCTGACTGTTGTGACACAAAAATATATCTGTTGAAAATAGTCTTGTGTAGGCCCGACATCCCAGTGTGGTTTCGTAGTTCCACGGGTCAAATCGCTGTACTATCCAGTTTTGGGCCTTTGGTATCTAAAAAAAAAGCAGTTTGAGTGTGTCGCTCACTGTTCAGCCGCAAATATCTCTATTTACAAAAGTGTGGTATACCCCAGTAAGCAATAACTGTGGTTTTGCCATCCCACGGTAAAAAATCTCTATTATTCAGCTTTTGGTAGTTTTTTCCGTAAAGAAAAACAGCAGTGTCTCCTGACTGTTGTGACACAAAAATATATCTGTTCAAAATAGTCTTGTGTAGGCCCGACATTCCAGTGTGGTTTCGCAGTTCCACGGGTCAAATCGCTGTACTATCCAGTTTTGGGCCTTTGGTAACTAAAAAAAAAGCAATTTGAGTGTGTCGCTCACTGTTCAGCCGCAAATATCTCTATTTACAAAAGTGTGGTATACCCCAGTAAACAATAACTGTGGTTTTGCCATCCCAGGTTAAAAAAAAATCTCTATTAATCAGGTTTTGGTAATTTTTTCCGTAAAGAAAAACAGTAGTGTCTCCTGACTGTTGTGACACAAAAATATATCTGTTGAAAATAGTCTTGTGTAGGCCCGACATCCCAGTGTGGTTTCGTAGTTCCACGGGTCAAATCGCTGTACTATCCAGTTTTGGGCCTTTGGTATCTAAAAAAAAAGCAGTTTGAGTGTGTCGCTCACTGTTCAGCCGCAAATATCTCTATTTAAAAAGTGTGGTATACCTCAGTAAACAATAACTGTGGTTTTGCCATCCCACGGTAAAAAAATCTCTATTATTCAGCTTTTGGTAGTTTTTTCCATAAAGAAAAACAGTAGTGTCTCCTGACTGTTGTGACACAAAAATATATCTGTTGAAAATAGTCTTGTGTAGGCCCGACATCCCAGTGTGGTTTCGTAGTTCCACGGGTCAAATCGCTGTACTATCCAGTTTTGGGCCTTTGGTATCAAAAAAAAAAGCAGTTTGAGTGTGTCGCTCACTGTTCAGCTGCAAATATCTCTATTTAAAAAAGTGTGGTATACCCCAGTAAACAATAACTGTGGTTTTGCCATCCCACGGTAAAAAAATCTCTATTATTCAGCTTTTGGTAGTTTTTTCCGTAAAGAAAAACAGTAGTGTCTCCTGACTGTTGTGACACAAAAATATATCTGTTGAAAATAGTCTTGTGTAGGCCCGACATCCCAGTGTGGTTTCGCAGTTCCACGGGTCAAATCGCTGTACTATCCAGTTTTGGGCCTTTGGTATCTAAAAAAAAAGCAATTTGAGTGTGTCGCTCACTGTTCAGCCGCAAATATCTCTATTTACAAAAGTGTGGTATACCCCAGTAAGCAATAACTGTGGTTTTGCCATCCCACGGTAAAAAATCTCTATTATTCAGCTTTTGGTAGTTTTTTCCGTAAAGAAAAACAGCAGTGTCTCCTGACTGTTGTGACACAAAAATATATCTGTTCAAAATAGTCTTGTGTAGGACCGACATCCCAGTGTGGTTTCGCAGTTCCACGGGTCAAATCGCTGTACTATCCAGTTTTGGGCCTTTGGTAACTAAAAAAAAAGCAATTTGAGTGTGTCGCTCACTGTTCAGCCGCAAATATCTCTATTTACAAAAGTGTGGTATACCCCAGTAAACAATAACTGTGGTTTTGCCATCCCACGGTAAAAAAATCTCTATTACTCAGCTTTTGGTAGTTTTTTCCGTAAAGAAAAACAATAGTGTCTCCTGACTGTTGTGACACAAAAATATATCTGTTGAAAATAGTCTTGTGTAGGTCCGACATCCCAGTGTGGTTTCGCAGTTCCACGGGTCAAATCGCTGTACTATCCAGTTTTGGGCCTTTGGTATCTAAAAAAAAAGCAGTTTGAGTGTGTCGCTCACTGTTCAGCCGCAAATATCTCTATTTAAAAAAGTGTGGTATACCCCAGTAAACAATAACTGTGGTTTTGCCATCCCACGGTAAAAAATCTCTATTATTCAGGTTTTGGTAGTTTTTTCCGTAAAGAAAAACAGTAGTGTCTCCTGACTGTTGTGACACAAAAATATATCTGTTGAAAATAGTCTTGTGTAGGCCCGACATCCCAGTGTGGTTTCGTACTTCCACGGGTCAAATCGCTGTACTATCCAGTTTTGGGCCTTTGGTATCTAAAAAAAAAGCAGTTTGAGTGTGTCGCTCACTGTTCAGCCGCAAATATCTCTATTTACAAAAGTGTGGTATACCCCAGTAAGCAATAACTGTGGTTTTGCCGACCCACGGTAAAAAATCTCTATTATTCAGCTTTTGGTAGTTTTTTCCGTAAAGAAAAACAGCAGTGTCTCCTGACTGTTGTGACACAAAAATATATCTGTTCAAAATAGTCTTGTGTAGGCCCGACATCCCAGTGTGGTTTCGCAGTTCCACGGGTCAAATCGCTGTACTATCCAGTTTTGGGCCTTTGGTAACTAAAAAAAAAGCAATTTGAGTGTGTCGCTCACTGTTCAGCCGCAAATATCTCTATTTACAAAAGTGTGGTATACCCCAGTAAACAATAACTGTGGTTTTGCCATCCCAGGTTAAAAAAAAATCTCTATTATTCAGCTTTTGGTAATTTTTTCCGTAAAGAAAAACAGTAGTGTCTCCTGACTGTTGTGACACAAAAATATATCTGTTGAAAATAGTCTTGTGTAGGCCCGACATCCCAGTGTGGTTTCGTAGTTCCACGGGTCAAATCGCTGTACTATCCAGTTTTGGGCCTTTGGTATCTAAAAAAAAAGCAGTTTGAGTGTGTCGCTCACTGTTCAGCCGCAAATATCTCTATTTAAAAAGTGTGGTATACCTCAGTAAACAATAACTGTGGTTTTGCCATCCCACGGTAAAAAAATCTCTATTATTCAGCTTTTGGTAGTTTTTTCCGTAAAGAAAAACAGTAGTGTCTCCTGACTGTTGTGACACAAAAATATATCTGTTGAAAATAGTCTTGTGTAGGCTCGACATCCCAGTGTGGTTTCGCAGTTCCACGGGTCAAATCGCTGTACTATCCAGTTTTGGGCCTTTGGTATCTAAAAAAAAAGCAGTTTGAGTGTGTCGCTCACTGTTCAGCCGCAAATATCTCTATTTAAAAAAGTGTGGTATACCCCAGTAAACAATAACTGTAGTTTTGCCATCCCACGGTAAAAAATCTCTATTATTCAGCTTTTGGTAGTTTTTTCCGTAAAGAAAAACAGTAGTGTCTCCTGACTGTTGTGACACAAAAATATATCTGTTGAAAATAGTCTTGTGTAGGCCCGACATCCCAGTGTGGTTTCGTAGTTCCACGGGTCAAATCGCTGTACTATCCAGTTTTGGGCCTTTGGTATCTAAAAAAAAAGCAGTTTGAGTGTGTCGCTCACTGTTCAGCTGCAAATATCTCTATTTAAAAAAGTGTGGTATACCCCAGTAAACAATAACTGTGGTTTTGCCATCCCACGGTAAAAAAATCTCTATTATTCAGCTTTTGGTAGTTTTTTCCGTAAAGAAAAACAGTAGTGTCTGCTGACTGTTGTGACACAAAAATATATCTGTTGAAAATAGTCTTGTGTAGGCCCGACATCCCAGTGTGGTTTCGCAGTTCCACGGGTCAAATCGCTGCACTATCCAGTTTTGGGCCTTTGGTATCTAAAATAAAAGCAGTTTGAGTGTGTCGCTCACTGTTCAGCCGTAAATATCTCTATTTAAAAAAGTGTGGTATACCCCAGTAAACAATAACTGTGGTTTTGCCATCCCACGGTAAAAAATCTCTATTATTCAGGTTTTGGTAGTTTTTTTCCGTAAAGAAAAACAGTAGTGTCTCCTGACTGTTGTGACACAAAAATATATCTGTTGAAAATAGTCTTGTGTAGGCCCGACATCCCAGTGTGGTTTCGCAGTTCCACGGGTCAAATCGCTGTACTATCCAGTTTTGGGCCTTTGGTATCTAAAAAAAAAGCAGTTTGAGTGTGTCGCTCACTGTTCAGCCGCAAATATCTCTATTTAAAAAAGTGTGGTATACCCCAGTAAACAATAACTGTGGTTTTGCCATCCCACGGTAAAAAATCTCTATTATTCAGGTTTTGGTAGTTTTTTCCGTAAAGAAAAACAGTAGTGTCTCCTGACTGTTGTGACACAAAAAGATATCTGTTGAAAATAGTCTTGTGTAGGCCCGACATCCCAGTGTGGTTTTGTAGTTCCACGGGTCAAATCGCTGTACTATCCAGTTTTGGGCCTTTGGTATCTAAAAAAAAAGCAGTTTGAGTGTGTCGCTCACTGTTCAGCCGCAAATATCTCTATTTAAAAAAGTGTGGTATACCCCAGTAAACAATAACTGGTTTTGCCATCCCACGGTAAAAAATCTCTATTATTCAGGTTTTGGTAGTTTTTTCCGTAAAGAAAAACAGTAGTGTCTCCTGACTGTTGTGACACAAAAATATATCTGTTGAAAATAGTCTTGTGTAGGCCCGACATCCCAGTGTGGTTTCGTAGTTCCACGGGTCAAATCGCTGTACTATCCAGTTTTGGGCCTTTGGTATCTAAAAAAAAAGCAGTTTGAGTGTGTCTCTCACTGTTCAGCCGCAAATATCTCTATTTAAAAAAGTGTGGTATACCCCAGTAAACAATAACTGTGGTTTTGCCATCCCACGGTAAAAAATCTCTATTATTCAGGTTTTGGTAGTTTTTTCCGTAAAGAAAAACAGTAGTGTCTCCTGACTGTTGTGACACAAAAATATATCTGTTGAAAATAGTCTTGTGTAGGCCCGACATCCCAGTGTGGTTTCGTAGTTCCACAGGTCAAATCGCTGTACTATCCAGTTTTGGGCCTTTGGTATCTAAAAAAAAAGCAGTTTGAGTGTGTCGCTCACTGTTCAGCTGCAAATATCTCTATTTAAAAAAGTGTGGTATACCCCAGTAAACAATAACTGTGGTTTTGCCATCCCACGGTAAAAAAATCTCTATTATTCAGCTTTTGGTAGTTTTTTCCGTAAAGTAAAACAGTAGTGTCTGCTGACTGTTGTGACACAAAAATATATCTGTTGAAAATAGTCTTGTGTAGGCCCGACATCCCAGTGTGGTTTCGCAGTTCCACGGGTCAAATCGCTGCACTATCCAGTTTTGGGCCTTTGGTATCTAAAATAAAAGCAGTTTGAGTGTGTCGCTCACTGTTCAGCCGTAAATATCTCTATTTAAAAAAGTGTGGTATACCCCAGTAAACAATAACTGTGGTTTTGCCATCCCACGGTAAAAAATCTCTATTATTCAGGTTTTGGTAGTTTTTTTCCGTAAAGAAAAACAGTAGTGTCTCCTGACTGTTGTGACACAAAAATATATCTGTTGAAAATAGTCTTGTGTAGGCCCGACATCCCAGTGTGGTTTCGCAGTTCCACGGGTCAAATCGCTGTACTATCCAGTTTTGGGCCTTTGGTATCTAAAAAAAAAGCAGTTTGAGTGTGTCGCTCACTGTTCAGCCGCAAATATCTCTATTTAAAAAAGTGTGGTATACCCCAGTAAACAATAACTGTGGTTTTGCCATCCCACGGTAAAAAATCTCTATTATTCAGGTTTTGGTAGTTTTTTCCGTAAAGAAAAACAGTAGTGTCTCCTGACTGTTGTGACACAAAAAGATATCTGTTGAAAATAGTCTTGTGTAGGCCCGACATCCCAGTGTGGTTTTGTAGTTCCACGGGTCAAATCGCTGTACTATCCAGTTTTGGGCCTTTGGTATCTAAAAAAAAAGCAGTTTGAGTGTGTCGCTCACTGTTCAGCCGCAAATATCTCTATTTAAAAAAGTGTGGTATACCCCAGTAAACAATAACTGGTTTTGCCATCCCACGGTAAAAAATCTCTATTATTCAGGTTTTAGTAGTTTTTTCCGTAAAGAAAAACAGTAGTGTCTCCTGACTGTTGTGACACAAAAATATATCTGTTGAAAATAGTCTTGTGTAGGCCCGACATCCCAGTGTGGTTTCGTAGTTCCACGGGTCAAATCGCTGTACTATCCAGTTTTGGGCCTTTGGTATCTAAAAAAAAAGCAGTTTGAGTGTGTCTCTCACTGTTCAGCCGCAAATATCTCTATTTAAAAAAGTGTGGTATACCCCAGTAAACAATAACTGTGGTTTTGCCATCCCACGGTAAAAAATCTCTATTATTCAGGTTTTGGTAGTTTTTTCCGTAAAGAAAAACAGTAGTGTCTCCTGACTGTTGTGACACAAAAATATATCTGTTGAAAATAGTCTTGTGTAGGCCCGACATCCCAGTGTGGTTTCGTAGTTCCACAGGTCAAATCGCTGTACTATCCAGTTTTGGGCCTTTGGTATCTAAAAAAAAAAGCAGTTTGAGTGTGTCGCTCACTGTTCAGCCGTAAATATCTCTATTTAAAAAAGTGTGGTATACCCCAGTAAACAATAACTGTGGTTTTGCCATCCCACGGTAAAAAAATCTCTATTATTCAGCTTTTGGTAGTTTTTTCCGTAAAGAAAAACAGTAGTGTCTCCTGACTGTTGTGACACAAAAATATATCTGTTGAAAATAGTCTTGTGTAGGCCCGACATCCCAGTGTGGTTTCGTAGTTCCACGGGTCAAATCGCTGTACTATCCAGTTTTGGGCCTTTGGTATCTAAAAAAAAAGCAGTTTGAGTGTGTCGCTCACTGTTCAGCTGCAAATATCTCTATTTAAAAAAGTGTGGTATACCCCAGTAAACAATAACTGTGGTTTTGCCATCCCACGGTAAAAAAATCTCTATTATTCAGCTTTTGGTAGTTTTTTCCGTAAAGAAAAACAGTAGTGTCTCCTGACTGTTGTGACACAAAAATATATCTGCTGAAAATAGTCTTGTGTAGGCCCGACATCCCAGTGTGGTTTCGCAGTTCCACGGGTCAAATCGCTGTACTATCCAGTTTTGGGCCTTTGGTATCTAAAAAAAAAGCAGTTTGAGTGTGTCGCTCACTGTTCAGCCGCAAATATCTCTATTTAAAAAAGTGTGGTATACCCCAGTAAACAATAACTGTGGTTTTGCCATCGAACGGTAAAAAATCTCTATTATTCAGGTTTTGGTAGTTTTTTCCGTAAAGAAAAACAGTAGTGTCTCCTGACTGTTGTGACACAAAAATATATCTGTTGAAAATAGTCTTGTGTAGGCCCGACATCCCAGTGTGGTTTCGCAGTTCCACGGGTCAAATCGCTGTACTATCCAGTTTTGGGCCTTTGGTATCTAAAAAAAAGCAGTTTGAGTGTGTCGCTCACTGTTCAGCCGCAAATATCTCTATCTAAAAAAGTGTGGTATACCCCAGTAAACAATAACTGTGGTTTTGCCATCCCACGGTAAAAAATCTCTATTATTCAGGTTTTGGTAGTTTTTTCCGTAAAGAAAAACAGTAGTGTCTCCTGACTGTTGTGACACAAAAATATATCTGTTGAAAATAGTCTTGTGTAGGCCCGACATCCCAGTGTGGTTTCGTAGTTCCACGCGTCAAAACGCTGTACTTTCCAGTTTTGGGCCTTTGGTATCTAAAAAAAAAGCAGTTTGAGTGTGTCGCTCACTGTTCAGCCGTAAATATCTCTATTTAAAAAAGTGTGGTATACCCCAGTAAACAATAACTGTGGTTTTGCCATCCCACGGTAAAAAATTCTCTATTATTCAGATTTTGGTAGTTTTTTCCGTAAAGAAAAACAGTAGTGTCTCCTGACTGTTGTGACACAAAAATATATCTGTTGAAAATAGTCTTGTGTAGGCCCGACATCCCAGTGTGGTTTCGCAGTTCCACGGGTCAAATCGCTGTACTATCCAGTTTTGGGCCTTTGGTATCTAAAAAAAAAGCAGTTTGAGTGTGTCGCTCACTGTTCAGCCGCAAATATCTCTATTTAAAAAAGTGTGGTATACCCCAGTAAACAATAACTGTGGCTTTGCCATCCCACGGTAAAAAATCTCTATTATTCAGGTTTTGGTAGTTTTTTCCATAAAGAAAAACAGTAGTGTCTCCTGACTGTTGTGACACAAAAATATATCTGTTGAAAATAGTCTTGTGTAGGCCCGACATCCCAGTGTGGTTTCGTAGTTCCATGGGTCAAATCACTGTACTATCCAGTTTTTGGCCTTTGGTATCTAAAAAAAAGCAGTTTGATTGTGTCGCTCACTGTTCAGCCGCAAATATCTCTATTTAAAAAAGTGTGGTATACCCCAGTAAACAATAACTGTGGTTTTGCCATCCCACGGTAAAAAAATCTCTATTATTCAGCTTTTGGTAGTTTTTTCCGTAAAGAAAAACAGTAGTGTCTCCTGACTGTTGTGACACAAAAATATATCTGTTGAAAATAGTCTTGTGTAGGCCCGACATCCCAGTGTGGTTTCGTAGTTCCACGGGTCAAATCGCTGTACTATCCAGTTTTGGGCCTTTGGTATCTAAAAAAAAAGCAGTTTGAGTGTGTCGCTCACTGTTCAGCTGCAAATATCTCTATTTAAAAAAGTGTGGTATACCCCAGTAAACAATAACTGTGGTTTTGCCATCCCACGGTAAAAAAATCTCTATTATTCAGCTTTTGGTAGTTTTTTCCGTAAAGAAAAACAGTAGTGTCTCCTGACTGTTGTGACACAAAAATATATCTGTTGAAAATAGTCTTGTGTAGGCCCGACATCCCAGTGTGGTTTCGCAGTTCCACGGGTCAAATCGCTGTACTATCCAGTTTTGGGCCTTTGGTATCTAAAAAAAAAGCAGTTTGAGTGTGTCGCTCACTGTTCAGCCGCAAATATCTCTATTTAAAAAAGTGTGGTATACCGTAGTAAACAATAACTGTGGTTTTGCCATCCCACGGTAAAAAATCTCTATTATTCAGGTTTTGGTAGTTTTTTCCGTAAAGAAAAACAGTAGTGTCTAATGACTGTTGTGACACAAAAATATATCTGTTCAAAATAGTCTTTTGTAGGCCCGACATCCCAGTGTGGTTTCGCAGTTCCACGGGTCAAATCGCTGTACTATCCAGTTTTGGGCCTTTGGTATCTAAAAAAAAAGCAATTTGAGTGTGTCGCTCACTGTTCAGCCGCAAATATCTCCATTTACAAAAGTGTGGTATACCCCAGTAAGCAATAACTGTGGTTTTGCCATCCCACGGTAAAAAATCTCTATTATTCAGCTTTTGGTAGTTTTTTCCGTAAAGAAAAACAGCAGTGTCTCCTGACTGTTGTGACACAAAAATATATCTGTTCAAAATAGTCTTGTGTAGGCCCGACATCCCAGTGTGGTTTCGCAGTTCCACGGGTCAAATCGCTGTACTATCCAGTTTTGGGCCTTTGGTAACTAAAAAAAAAGCAATTTGAGTGTGTCGCTCACTGTTCAGCCGCAAATATCTCTATTTACAAAAGTGTGGTATACCCCAGTAAACAATAACTGTGGTTTTGCCATCCCACGGTAAAAAAATCTCTATTACTCAGCTTTTGGTAGTTTTTTCCGTAAAGAAAAACAGTAGTGTCTCCTGACTGTTGTGACACAAAAATATATCTGTTGAAAATAGTCTTGTGTAGGCCCGACATCCCAGTGTGGTTTCGCAGTTCCACGGGTCAAATCGCTGTACTATCCAGTTTTGGGCCTTTGGTATCTAAAAAAAAAGCAGTTTGAGTGGGTCGCTCACTGTTCAGCCGCAAATATCTCTATTTAAAAAAGTGTGGTATACCCCAGTAAACAATAACTGTGGTTTTGCCATCCCACGGTAAAAAATCTCTATTATTCAGGTTTTGGTAGTTTTTTCCGTAAAGAAAAACAGTAGTGTCTCCTGACTGTTGTGACACAAAAATATATCTGTTGAAAATAGTCTTGTGTAGGCCCGACATCCCAGTGTGGTTTCGTAGTTCCACGGGTCAAATCGCTGTACTATCCAGTTTTGGGCCTTTGGTATCTAAAAAAAAAGCAGTTTGAGTGTGTCGCTCACTGTTCAGCCGCAAATATCTCTATTTACAAAAGTGTGGTATACCCCAGTAAGCAATAACTGTGGTTTTGCCATCCCACGGTAAAAAATCTCTATTATTCAGCTTTTGGTAGTTTTTTCCGTAAAGAAAAACAGCAGTGTCTCCTGACTGTTGTGACACAAAAATATATCTGTTCAAAATAGTCTTGTGTAGGACCGACATCCCAGTGTGGTTTCGCAGTTCCACGGGTCAAATCGCTGTACTATCCAGTTTTGGGCCTTTGGTAACTAAAAAAAAAGCAATTTGAGTGTGTCGCTCACTGTTCAGCCGCAAATATCTCTATTTACAAAAGTGTGGTATACCCCAGTAAACAATAACTGTGGTTTTGCCATCCCACGGTAAAAAAATCTCTATTATTCAGCTTTTGGTAGTTTTTTCCGTAAAGAAAAACAGTAGTGTCTCCTGACTGTTGTGACACAAAAATATATCTGTTGAAAATAGTCTTGTGTAGGCCCGACATCCCAGTGTGGTTTCGTAGTTCCATGGGTCAAATCACTGTACTATCCAGTTTTGGGCCTTTGGTATCTAAAAAAAAGCAGTTTGATTGTGTCGCTCACTGTTCAGCCGCAAATATCTCTATTTAAAAAAGTGTGGTATACCCCAGTAAACAATAACTGTGGTTTTGCCATCCCACGGTAAAAAAATCTCTATTATTCAGCTTTTGGTAGTTTTTTCCGTAAAGAAAAACAGTAGTGTCTCCTGACTGTTGTGACACAAAAATATATCTGTTGAAAATAGTCTTGTGTAGGCCCGACATCCCAGTGTGGTTTCGTAGTTTCACGGGTCAAATCGCTGTACTATCCAGTTTTGGGCCTTTGGTATCTAAAAAAAAAGCAGTTTGAGTGTGTCGCTCACTGTTCAGCTGCAAATATCTCTATTTAAAAAAGTGTGGTATACCCCAGTAAACAATAACTGTGGTTTTGCCATCCCACGGTAAAAAAATCTCTATTATTCAGCTTTTGGTAGTTTTTTCCGTAAAGAAAAACAGTAGTGTCTCCTGACTGTTGTGACACAAAAATATATCTGTTGAAAATAGTCTTGTGTAGGCCCGACATCCCAGTGTGGTTTCGCAGTTCCACGGGTCAAATCGCTGTACTATCCAGTTTTGGGCCTTTGGTATCTAAAAAAAAAGCAGTTTGAGTGTGTCGCTCACTGTTCAGCTGCAAATATCTCTATTTAAAAAAGTGTGGTATACCGTAGTAAACAATAACTGTGGTTTTGCCATCCCACGGTAAAAAATCTCTATTATTCAGGTTTTGGTAGTTTTTTCCGTAAAGAAAAACAGTAGTGTCTAATGACTGTTGTGACACAAAAATGTATCTGTTCAAAATAGTCTTGTGTAGGCCCGACATCCCAGTGTGGTATCGCAGTTCCACGGGTCAAATCGCTGTACTATCCAGTTTTGGGCCTTTGGTATCTAAAAAAAAAAGCAATTTGAGTGTGTCGCTCACTGTTCAGCCGCAAATATCTCTATTTACAAAAGTGTGGTATACCCCAGTAAGCAATAACTGTGGTTTTGCCATCCCACGGTAAAAAATCTCTATTATTCAGCTTTTGGTAGTTTTTTCCGTAAAGAAAAACAGCAGTGTCTCCTGACTGTTGTGACACAAAAATATATCTGTTCAAAATAGTCTTGTGTAGGCCCGACATCCCAGTGTGGTTTCGCAGTTCCACGGGTCAAATCGCTGTACTATCCAGTTTTGGGCCTTTGGTAACTAAAAAAAAAGCAATTTGAGTGTGTCGCTCACTGTTCAGCCGCAAATATCTCTATTTACAAAAGTGTGGTATACCCCAGTAAACAATAACTGTGGTTTTGCCATCCCACGGTAAAAAAATCTCTATTATTCAGCTTTTGGTAGTTTTTTCCGTAAAGAAAAACAGTAGTGTCTCCTGACTGTTGTGACACAAAAATATATCTGTTGAAAATAGTCTTGTGTAGGCCCGACATCCCAGTGTGGTTTCGTAGTTCCACGGGTCAAATCGCTGTACTATCCAGTTTTGGGCCTTTGGTATCTAAAAAAAAAGCAGTTTGAGTGTGTCGCTCACTGTTCAGCCGCAAATATCTCTATTTAAAAAGTGTGGTATACCTCAGTAAACAATAACTGTGGTTTTGCCATCCCACGGTAAAAAAATCTCTATTATTCAGCTTTTGGTAGTTTTTTCCGTAAAGAAAAACAGTAGTGTCTCCTGACTGTTGTGACACAAAAATATATCTGTTGAAAATAGTCTTGTGTAGGCCCGACATCCCAGTGTGGTTTCGTAGTTCCACGGGTCAAATCGCTGTACTATCCAGTTTTGGGCCTTTGGTATCTAAAAAAAAGCAGTTTGAGTGTGTCGCTCACTGTTCAGCCGCAAATATCTCTATTTAAAAAAGTGTGGTATACCCCAGTAAACAATAACTGTGGTTTTGCCATCCCACGGTAAAAAATCTCTATTATTCAGGTTTTGGTATTTTTTTCCGTAAAGAAAAACAGTAGTGTCTAATGACTGTTGTGACACAAAAATATATCTGTTCAAAATAGTCTTGTGTAGGCCCGACAACCCAATGTGGTTTCGCAGTTCCACGGGTCAAATCGCTGTACTATCCAGTTTTGGGCCTTTGGTATCTAAAAAAAAAGCAGTTTGAGTGTGTCGCTCACTGTTCAGCCACAAATATCTCTATTTACAAAAGTGTGGTATACCCCAGTAAGCAATAACTGTGGTTTTGCCATCCCACGGTAAAAAATCTCTATTATTCAGCTTTTGGTAGTTTTTTCCGTAAAGAAAAACAGTAGTGTCTCCAGACTGTTGTGACACAAAAATATATCTGTTGAAAATAGTCTTGTGTAGGCTCGACATCCCAGTGTGGTTTCGCAGTTCCACTGGTCAAATCGCTGTACTATCCAGTTTTGGGCCTTTGGTATCTAAAAAAAAAGCAGTTTGAGTGTGTCGCTCACTGTTCAGCCGCAAATATCTCTATTTAAAAAAGTGTGGTATACCCCAGTAAACAATAACTGTAGGTTTGCCATCCCACGGTAAAAAATCTCTATTATTCAGCTTTTGGTAGTTTTTTCCGTAAAGAAAAACAGTAGTGTCTCCTGACTGTTGTGACACAAAAATATATCTGTTGAAAATAGTCTTGTGTAGGCCCGACATCCAAGTGTGGTTTCGTAGTTCCACGGGTCAAATCGCTGTACTATCCAGTTTTGGGCCTTTGGTATCTAAAAAAAAAGCAGTTTGAGTGTGTCGCTCACTGTTCAGCTGCAAATATCTCTATTTAAAAAAGTGTGGTATACCCCAGTAAACAATAACTGTGGTTTTGCCATCCCACGGTAAAAAAATCTCTATTATTCAGCTTTTGGTAGTTTTTTCCGTAAAGAAAAACAGTAGTGTCTCCTGACTGTTGTGACACAAAAATATATCTGTTGAAAATAGTCTTGTGTAGGCCCGACATTCCAGTGTGGTTTCGCAGTTCCACGGGTCAAATCGCTGTACTATCCAATTTTGGGCCTTTGGAATCTAAAAAAAAGCAGTTTGAGTGTGTCGCTCACTGTTCAGCCGCAAATATCTCTATTTAAAAAAGTGTGGTATACCCCAGTAAACAATAACTGTGGTTTTGCCATCCCACGGTAAAAAATCTCTATTATTCAGGTTTTGGTAGTTTTTTCCGTAAAGAAAAACAGTAGTGTCTCCTGACTGTTGTGACACAAAAATATATCTGTTGAAAATAGTCTTGTGTAGGCCCGACATCCCAGTGTGGTTTCGTAGTTCCACGGGTCAAATCGCTGTACTATCCAGTTTTGGGCCTTTGGTATCTAAAAAAAAAGCAGTTTGAGTGTGTCGCTCACTATTCAGCCGCAAATATCTCTTTTTAAAAAAGTGTGGTATACCCCAGTAAACAATAACTGTGGTTTTGCCATCCCACGGTAAAAAAATCTCTATTATTCAGCTTTTGGTAGTTTTTTCCGTAAAGAAAAACAGTAGTGTCTCCTGACTGTTGTGACACAAAAATATATCTGTTCAAAATAGTCTTGTGTAGGCCCGACATCCCAGTGTGGTTTCGCAGTTCCACGGGTCAAATCGCTGTACTATCCAGTTTTGGGCCTTTGGTATCTAAAAAAAAAGCAGTTTGAGTGTTTCGCTCACTGTTCAGCCGCAAATATCTCTATTTAAAAAAGTGTGGTATACCCCAGTAAACAATAACTGTAGTTGTGCCATCCCACGGTAAAAAATCTCTATTATTCAGCTTTTGGTAGTTTTTTCCGTAAAGAAAAACAGTAGTGTCTCCTGACTGTTGTGACACAAAAATATAGCTGTTGAAAATAGTCTTGTGTAGGCCCGACATCCCAGTGTGGTTTCGTAGTTCCACGGGTCAAATCGCTGTACTATCCAGTTTTGGGCCTTTGGTATCTAAAAAAAAGCAGTTTGAGTGTGTCGCTCACTGTTCAGCCGCAAATATCTCTATTTAAAAAAGTGTGGTATACCCCAGTAAACAATAACTGTGGTTTTGCCATCCCACGGTAAAAAATCTCTATTATTCAGGTTTTGGTAGTTTTTTCCGTAAAGAAAAACAGCAGTGTCTCCTGACTGTTGTGACACAAAAATATATCTGTTCAAAATAGTCTTGTGTAGGCCCGACATCCCAGTGTGGTTTCGCAGTTCCACGGGTCAAATCGCTGTACTATCCAGTTTTGGGCCTTTGGTATCTAAAAAAAAAGCAGTTTGAGTGTGTCGCTCACTGTTCAGCCGCAAATATCTCTATTTAAAAAAGTGTGGTATACCCCAGTAAACAATAACTGTGATTTTGCCATCCCACGGTAAAAAATCTCTATTATTCAGGTTTTGGTAGTTTTTTCCGTAAAGAAAAACAGTAGTGTCTCCTGACTGTTGTGACACAAAAATATATCTGTTGAAAATAGTCTTGTGTAGGCCCGACATCCCAGTGTGGTTTCGTAGTTCCACGGGTCAAATCGCTGTACTATCCAGTTTTGGGCCTTTGGTATCTAAAAAAAAAGCAGTTTGAGTGTGTCGCTCACTGTTCAGCAGCAAATATCTCTATTTAAAAAAGTGTGGTATACCCCAGTAAACAATAACTGTGGTTTTGCCATCCCATGGTAAAAAAATCTCTATTATTCAGCTTTTGGTAGTTTTTTCCGTAAAGAAAAACAGTAGTATCTCCTGACTGTTGTGACACAAAAATATATCTGTTGAAAATAGTCTTGTGTAGGCCCGACATCCCAGTGTGGTTTCGTAGTTCCACGGGTCAAATCGCTGTACTATCCAGTTTTGGGCCTTTGGTATCTAAAAAAAAGCAGTTTGAGTGTGTCGCTCACTGTTCAGCCGCAAATATCTCTATTTAAAAAAGTGTGGTATACCCCAGTAAACAATAACTGTGGTTTTGCCATCCCACGGTAAAAAATCTCTATTATTCAGGTTTTGGTAGTTTTTTCCGTAAAGAAAAACAGCAGTGTCTCCTGACTGTTGTGACACAAAAATATATCTGTTCAAAATAGTCTTGTGTAGGCCCGACATCCCAGTGTGGTTTCGCAGTTCCACGGGTCAAATCGCTGTACTATCCAGTTTTGGGCCTTTGGTAACTAAAAAAAAAGCAATTTGAGTGTGTCGCTCACTGTTCAGCCGCAAATGTCTCTATTTACAAAAGTGTGCTATACCCCAGTAAACAATAACTGTGGTTTTGCCATCCCACGGTAAAAAAATCTCTATTATTCAGGTTTTGGTAGTATTTTCCGTAAAGAAAAACAGTAGTGTCTCCTGACTGTTGTGACACAAAAATATATCTGTTGAAAATAGTCTTGTGTAGGCCCGACATCCCAGTGTGGTTTCGTAGTTCCACGGGTCAAATCGCTGTACTATCCAGTTTTGGGCCTTTGGTATCTAAAAAAAAAGCAGTTTGAGTGTGTCGCTCACTGTTCAGCCGCAAATATCTCTTTTTAAAAAAGTGTGGTATACCCCAGTAAACAATAACTGTGGTTTTGCCATCCCACGGTAAAAAAATCTCTATTATTCAGCTTTTGGTAGTTTTTTCCGTAAAGAAAAACAGTAGTGTCTCCTGACTGTTGTGACACAAAAATATATCTGTTGAAAATAGTCTTGTGTAGGCCCGACATCCCAGTGTGGTTTCGTAGTTCCACGGGTCAAATCGCTGTACTATCCAGTTTTGGGCCTTTGGTATCTAAAAAAAAGCAGTTTGAGTGTGTCGCTCACTGTTCAGCCGCAAATATCTCTATTTAAAAAAGTGTGGTATACCCCAGTAAACAATAACTGTGGTTTTGCCATCCCACGGTAAAAAATCTCTATTATTCAGGTTTTGGTAGTTTTTTCCGTAAAGAAAAACAGCAGTGTCTCCTGACTGTTGTGACACAAAAATATATCTGTTCAAAATAGTCTTGTGTAGGCCCGACATCCCAGTGTGGTTTCGCAGTTCCACGGGTCAAATCGCTGTACTATCCAGTTTTGGGCCTTTGGTAACTAAAAAAAAAGCAATTTGAGTGTGTCGCTCACTGTTCAGCCGCAAATATCTCTATTTACAAAAGTGTGGTATACCCCAGTAAACAATAACTGTGGTTTTGCCATCCCACGGGAAAAAAATCTCTATTATTCAGCTTTTGGTTGTTTTTTCCGTAAAGAAAAACAGTAGTGTCTCCTGACTGTTGTGACACAAAAAATATATCTGTTGAAAATAGTCTTGTGTAGGCCCGACATCCCAGTGTGGTTTCGCAGTTCCACGGGTCAAATCGCTGTACTATCCAGTTTTGGGCCTTTGGTATCTAAAAAAAAAGCAGTTTGAGTGTGTCGCTCACTGTTCAGCCGCAAATATCTCTATTTAAAAAAGTGTGGTATACCCCAGTAAACAATAACTGTGGTTTTGCCATCCCACGGTAAAAAATCTCTATTATTCAGGTTTTGGTAGTTTTTTCCGTAAAGAAAAACAGTAGTGTCTCCTGACTGTTGTGACACAAAAATATATCTGTTGAAAATAGTCTTGTGTAGGCCCGACATCCCAGTGTGGTTTCGTAGTTCCACGGGTCAAATCGCTGTACTATCCAGTTTTGGACCTTTGGTATCTAAAAAAAAAGCCGTTTGAGTGTGTCGCTCACTGTTCAGCCGCAAATATCTCTATTTAAAAAAGTGTGGTATACCCCAGTAAACAATAACTGTGGTTTTGCCATCCCACGGTAAAAAAATCTCTATTATTCAGCTTTTGGTAGTTTTTTCCGTAAAGAAAAACAGTAGTGTCTCCTGACTGTTGTGACACAAAAATATATCTGTTGAAAATAGTCTTGTGTAGGCCCGACATCCCAGTGTGGTTTCGTAGTTCCACGGGTCAAATCGCTGTACTATCCAGTTTTGGGCCTTTGGTATCTAAAAAAAAGCAGTTTGAGTGTGTCGCTCACTGTTCAATCGCAAATATCTCTATTTAAAAAAGTGTGGTATACCCCAGTAAACAATAAATGTGGTTTTGCCATCCCACGGTAAAAAATCTCTATTATTCAGGTTTTGGTAGTTTTTTCCGTAAAGAAAAACAGTAGTGTCTCCTGACTGTTGTGACACAAAAATATATCTGTTCAAAATAGTCTTGTGTAGGCCCGACATCCCAGTGTGGTTTCGCAGTTCCACGGGTCAAATCGCTGTACTATCCAGTTTTGGGCCTTTGGTATCTAAAAAAAAAGCAGTTTGAGTGTTTCGCTCACTGTTCAGCCGCAAATATCTCTATTTAAAAAAGTGTGGTATACCCCAGTAAACAATAACTGTAGTTTTGCCATCCCACGGTAAAAAATCTCTATTATTCAGCTTTTGGTAGTTTTTTCCGTAAAGAAAAACAGTAGTGTCTCCTGACTGTTGTGACACAAAAATATAGCTGTTGAAAATAGTCTTGTGTAGGCCCGACATCCCAGTGTGGTTTCGCAGTTCCACGGGTCAAATCGCTGTACTTTCCAGTTTTGGGCCTTTGGTATCTAAAAAAAAAGCAGTTTGAGTGTGTCGCTCACTGTTCAGCCGCAAATATCTCTATTTAAAAAAGTGTGGTATACCCCAGTAAACAATAACTGTGGTTTTGCCATCCCACGGTAAAAATCTCTATTATTCAGGTTTTGGTAGTTTTTTCCGTAAAGAAAAACAGTAGTGTCTCCTGACTGTTGTGACACAAAAATACATCTGTTGAAAATAGTCTTGTGTAGGCCCGACATCCCAGTGTGGTTTCGCAGTTCCACTGGTCAAATCGCTGTACTATACAGTTTTGGGCCTTTGGTATCTAAAAAAAAAGCAATTTGAGTGTGTCGCTCACTGTTCAGCGGCAAATATCTCTATTTAAAAAAGTGTAGTATACTCCAGTAAACAATAACTGTGGTTTTGCCATCCCACGGTAAAAAATCTCTATTATTCAGCTTTTGGTAGTTTTTTTCCGTAAAGAGAAACAGTAGTGTCTCCTGACTGTTGTGACACAAAAATATATCTGTTGAAAATAGTCTTGTGTAGGCCCGACATCCCAGTGTGGTTTCGCAGTTCCACGGGTCAAATCGCTGTACTATCCAGTTTTGGGCCTTTGGTATCTAAAAAAAAAGCAGTTTGAGTGTGTCGCTCACTGTTCAGCCGCAAATATCTCTATTTAAAAAAGTGTGGTATTCCCCAGTAAACAATAACTGTGGTTTTGCCATCTCACGGTAAAAAATCTCTATTATTCAGCTTTTGGTAGTTTTTTCCGTAAAGAAAAACAGTAGTGTCTCCTGACTGTTGTGACACAAAAATATATCTTTTGAAAATAGTCTTGTGTAGGCCCGACATCCCAGTGTGGTTTCGTAGTTCCACGGGTCAAATCGCTGTACTATCCAGTTTTGGGCCTTTGGTATCTAAAAAAAAAGCAGTTTGAGTGTGTCGCTCACTGTTCAGCCGCAAATATCTCTATTTAAAAAAGTGTGGTATACCCCAGTAAACAATAACTGTGGTTTTGCCATCCCACGGTAAAAAAATCTCTATTATTCAGCTTTTGGTAGTTTTTTCCGTAAAGAAAAACAGTAGTATCTCCTGACTGTTGTGACACAAAAATATATCTGTTGAAAATAGTCTTGTGTAGGCCCGACATCCCAGTGTGGTTTCGTAGTTCCACGGGTCAAATCGCTGTACTATCCAGTTTTGGGCCTTTGGTATCGAAAAAAAAGCAGTTTGAGTGTGTCGCTCACTGTTCAGCCGCAAATATCTCTATTTAAAAAAGTGTGGTATACCCCAGTAAACAATAACTGTGGTTTTGCCATCCCACGGTAAAAAATCTCTATTATTCAGGTTTTGGTAGTTTTTTCCGTAAAGAAAAACAGCAGTGTCTCCTGACTGTTGTGACACAAAAATATATCTGTTCAAAATAGTCTTGTGTAGGCCCGACATCCCAGTGTGGTTTCGCAGTTCCACGGGTCAAATCGCTGTACTATCCAGTTTTGGGCCTTTGGTAACTAAAAAAAAAGCAATTTGAGTGTGTCGCTCACTGTTCAGCCGCAAATATCTCTATTTACAAAAGTGTGGTATACCCCAGTAAACAATAACTGTGGTTTTGCCATCCCACGGTAAAAAAATCTCTATTATTCAGCTTTTGGTAGTTTTTTCCGTAAAGAAAACCAGTAGTGTCTCCTGACTGTTGTGACACAAAAATATATCTGTTGAAAATAGTCTTGTGTAGGCCCGACATCCCAGTGTGGTTTCGCAGTTCCACGGGTCAAATCGCTGTACTATCCAGTTTTGGGCCTTTGGTATCTAAAAAAAAGCAGTTTGAGTGTGTCGCTCACTGTTCAGCCGCAAATATCTCTATTTAAAAAAGTGTGGTATACCCCAGTAAACAATAACTGTGGTTTTGCCATCCCACGGTAAAAAATCTCTATTATTCAGGTTTTGGTAGTTTTTTCCGTAAAGAAAAACAGTAGTGTCTCCTGACTGTTGTGACACAAAAATATATCTGTTGAAAATAGTCTTGTGTAGGCCCGACATCCCAGTGTGGTTTCGTAGTTCCACGGGTCAAATCGCTTTACTATCCAGTTTTGGGCCTTTGGTATCTAAAAAAAAAGCAGTTTGAGTGTGTCGCTCACTGTTCAGCAGCAAATATCTCTATTTAAAAAAGTGTGGTATACCCCAGTAAACAATAACTGTGGTTTTGCCATCCCACGGTAAAAAAATCTCTATTATTCAGCTTTTGATAGTTTTTTCCGTAAAGAAAAACAGTAGTATCTCCTGACTGTTGTGACACAAAAATATATCTGTTGAAAATAGTCTTGTGTAGGCCCGACATCCCAGTGTGGTTTCGTAGTTCCACGGGTCAAATCGCTGTACTATCCAGTTTTGGGCCTTTGGTATCTAAAAAAAAGCAGTTTGAGTGTGTCGCTCACTGTTCAGCCGCAAATATCTCTATTTAAAAAAGTGTGGTATACCCCAGTAAACAATAACTGTGGTTTTGCCATCCCACGGTAAAAAATCTCTATTATTCAGGTTTTGGTAGTTTTTTCCGTAAAGAAAAACAGTAGTGTCTCCTGACTGTTGTGACACAAAAATATATCTGTTGAAAATAGTCTTGTGTAGGCCCGACATCCCAGTGTGGTTTCGTAGTTCCACGGGTCAAATCGCTGTACTATCCAGTTTTGGGCCTTTGGTATCTAAAAAAAAAGCAGTTTGAGTGTGTCGCTCACTGTTCAGCCGCAAATATCTCTTTTTAAAAAAGTGTGGTATACCCCAGTAAACAATAACTGTGGTTTTGCCATCCCACGGTAAAAAAATCTCTATTATTCAGCTTTTGGTAGTTTTTTCCGTAAAGAAAAACAGTAGTGTCTCCTGACTGTTGTGACACAAAAATATATCTGTTGAAAATAGTCTTGTGTAGGCCCGACATCCCAGTGTGGTTTCGTAGTTCCACGGGTCAAATCGCTGTACTATCCAGTTTTGGGCCTTTGGTATCTAAAAAAAAGCAGTTTGAGTGTGTCGCTCACTGTTCAGCCGCAAATATCTCTATTTAAAAAAGTGTGGTATACCCCAGTAAACAATAACTGTGGTTTTGCCATCCCACGGTAAAAAATCTCTATTATTCAGGTTTTGGTAGTTTTTTCCGTAAAGAAAAACAGCAGTGTCTCCTGACTGTTGTGACACAAAAATATATCTGTTCAAAATAGTCTTGTGTAGGCCCGACATCCCAGTGTGGTTTCGCAGTTCCACGGGTCAAATCGCTGTACTATCCAGTTTTGGGCCTTTGGTAACTAAAAAAAAAGAAGTTTGAGTGTGTCGCTCACTGTTCAGCCGCAAATATCTCTATTTACAAAAGTGTGGTATACCCCAGTAAACAATAACTGTGGTTTTGCCATCCCACGGGAAAAAAATCTCTATTATTCAGCTTTTGGTAGTTTTTTCCGCAAAGAAAAACAGTAGTGTCTCCTGACTGTTGTGACACAAAAAATATATCTGTTGAAAATAGTCTTGTGTAGGCCCGACATCCCAGTGTGGTTTCGCAGTTCCACGGGTCAAATCGCTGTACTATCCAGTTTTGGGCCTTTGGTATCTAAAAAAAAAGCAGTTTGAGTGTGTCGCTCACTGTTCAGCCGCAAATATCTCTATTTAAAAAAGTGTGGTATACCCCAGTAAACAATAACTGTGGTTTTGCCATCCCACGGTAAAAAATCTCTATTATTCAGGTTTTGGTAGTTTTTTCCGTAAAGAAAAACAGTAGTGTCTCCTGACTGTTGTGACACAAAAATATATCTGTTGAAAATAGTCTTGTGTAGGCCCGACATCCCAGTGTGGTTTCGTAGTTCCACGGGTCAAATCGCTGTATTATCCAGTTTTGGACCTTTGGTATCTAAAAAAAAAGCAGTTTGAGTGTGTCGCTCACTGTTCAGCCGCAAATATCTCTATTTAAAAAAGTGTGGTATACCCCAGTAAACAATAACTGTGGTTTTGCCATCCCACGGTAAAAAAATCTCTATTATTCAGCTTTTGGTAGTTTTTTCCGTAAAGAAAAACAGTAGTGTCTCCTGACTGTTGTGACACAAAAATATATCTGTTGAAAATAGTCTTGTGTAGGCCCGACATCCCAGTGTGGTTTCGTAGTTCCACGGGTCAAATCGCTGTACTATCCAGTTTTGGGCCTTTGGTATCTAAAAAAAAGCAGTTTGAGTGTGTCGCTCACTGTTCAGCCGCAAATATCTCTATTTAAAAAAGTGTGGTATACCCCAGTAAACAATAAATGTGGTTTTGTCATCCCACGGTAAAAAACCTCTATTATTCAGGTTTTGGTAGTTTTTTCCGTAAAGAAAAACAGTAGTGTCTCCTGACTGTTGTGACACAAAAATATATCTGTTCAAAATAGTCTTGTGTAGGCCCGACATCCCAGTGTGGTTTCGCAGTTCCACGGGTCAAATCGCTGTACTATCCAGTTTTGGGCCTTTGGTATCTAAAAAAAAAGCAGTTTGAGTGTTTCGCTCACTGTTCAGCCGCAAATATCTCTATTTAAAAAAGTGTGGTATACCCCAGTAAACAATAACTGTAGTTTTGCCATCCCACGGTAAAAAATCTCTATTATTCAGCTTTTGGTAGTTTTTTCCGTAAAGAAAAACAGTAGTGTCTCCTGACTGTTGTGACACAAAAATATAGCTGTTGAAAATAGTCTTGTGTAGGCCCGACATCCCAGTGTGGTTTCGCAGTTCCACGGGTCAAATCGCTGTACTTTCCAGTTTTGGGCCTTTGGTATCTAAAAAAAAAGCAGTTTGAGTGTGTCGCTCACTGTTCAGCCGCAAATATCTCTATTTAAAAAAGTGTGGTATACCCCAGTAAACAATAACTGTGGTTTTGCCATCCCACGGTAAAAATCTCTATTATTCAGGTTTTGGTAGTTTTTTCCGTAAAGAAAAACAGTAGTGTCTCCTGACTGTTGTGACACAAAAATACATCTGTTGAAAATAGTCTTGTGTAGGCCCGACATCCCAGTGTGGTTTCGCAGTTCCACTGGTCAAATCGCTGTACTATACAGTTTTGGGCCTTTGGTATCTAAAAAAAAAGCAGTTTGAGTGTGTCGCTCACTGTTCAGCGGCAAATATCTCTATTTAAAAAAGTGTAGTATACTCCAGTAAACAATAACTGTGGTTTTGCCATCCCACGGTAAAAAATCTCTATTATTCAGCTTTTGGTAGTTTTTTTCCGTAAAGAGAAACAGTAGTGTCTCCTGACTGTTGTGACACAAAAATATATCTGTTGAAAATAGTCTTGTGTAGGCCCGACATCCCAGTGTGGTTTCGCAGTTCCACGGGTCAAATCGCTGTACTATCCAGTTTTGGGCCTTTGGTATCTAAAAAAAAAGCAGTTTGAGTGTGTCGCTCACTGTTCAGCCGCAAATATCTCTATTTAAAAAAGTGTGGTATTCCCCAGTAAACAATAACTGTGGTTTTGCCATCTCACGGTAAAAAATCTCTATTATTCAGCTTTTGGTAGTTTTTTCCGTAAAGAAAAACAGTAGTGTCTCCTGACTGTTGTGACACAAAAATATATCTTTTGAAAATAGTCTTGTGTAGGCCCGACATCCCAGTGTGGTTTCGTAGTTCCACGGGTCAAATCGCTGTACTATCCAGTTTTGGGCCTTTGGTATCTAAAAAAAAAGCAGTTTGAGTGTGTCGCTCACTGTTCAGCCGCAAATATCTCTATTTAAAAAAGTGTGGTATACCCCAGTAAACAATAACTGTGGTTTTGCCATCCCACGGTAAAAAAATCTCTATTATTCAGCTTTTGGTAGTTTTTTCCGTAAAGAAAAACAGTAGTATCTCCTGACTGTTGTGACACAAAAATATATCTGTTGAAAATAGTCTTGTGTAGGCCCGACATCCCAGTGTGGTTTCGTAGTTCCACGGGTCAAATCGCTGTACTATCCAGTTTTGGGCCTTTGGTATCTAAAAAAAAAGCAGTTTGAGTGTGTCGCTCACTGTTCAGCCGCAAATATCTCTATTTAAAAAAGTGTGGTATACCCCAGTAAACAATAACTGTGGTTTTGCCATCCCACGGTAAAAAAATCTCTATTATTCAGCTTTTGGTAGTTTTTTCCGTAAAGAAAAACAGTAGTATCTCCTGACTGTTGTGACACAAAAATATATCTGTTGAAAATAGTCTTGTGTAGGCCCGACATCCCAGTGTGGTTTCGTAGTTCCACGGGTCAAATCGCTGTACTATCCAGTTTTGGGCCTTTGGTATCTAAAAAAAAGCAGTTTGAGTGTGTCGCTCACTGTTCAGCCGCAAATATCTCTATTTAAAAAAGTGTGGTATACCCCAGTAAACAATAACTGTGGTTTTGCCATCCCACGGTAAAAAATCTCTATTATTCAGGTTTTGGTAGTTTTTTCCGTAAAGAAAAACAGCAGTGTCTCCTGACTGTTGTGACACAAAAATATATCTGTTCAAAATAGTCTTGTGTAGGCCCGACATCCCAGTGTGGTTTCGCAGTTCCACGGGTCAAATCGCTGTACTATCCAGTTTTGGGCCTTTGGTAACTAAAAAAAAAGCAGTTTGAGTGTGTCGCTCACTGTTCAGCCGCAAATATCTCTATTTACAAAAGTGTGGTATACCCCAGTAAACAATAACTGTGGTTTTGCCATCCCACGGGAAAAAAATCTCTATTATTCAGCTTTTGGTAGTTTTTTCCGTAAAGAAAAACAGTAGTGTCTCCTGACTGTTGTGACACAAAAAATATATCTGTTGAAAATAGTCTTGTGTAGGCCCGACATCCCAGTGTGGTTTAGCAGTTCCACGGGTCAAATCGCTGTACTATCCAGTTTTGGGCCTTTGGTATCTAAAAAAAAAGCAGTTTGAGTGTGTCGCTCACTGTTCAGCCGCAAATATCTCTATTTAAAAAAGTGTGGTATACCCCAGTAAACAATAACTGTGGTTTTGCCATCCCACGGTAAAAAATCTCTATTATTCAGGTTTTGGTAGTTTTTTCCGTAAAGAAAAACAGTAGTGTCTCCTGACTGTTGTGACACAAAAATATATCTGTTGAAAATAGTCTTGTGTAGGCCCGACATCCCAGTGTGGTTTCGTAGTTCCACGGGTCAAATCGCTGTATTATCCAGTTTTGGACCTTTGGTATCTAAAAAAAAAGCAGTTTGAGTGTGTCGCTCACTGTTCAGCCGCAAATATCTCTATTTAAAAAAGTGTGGTATACCCCAGTAAACAATAACTGTGGTTTTGCCATCCCACGGTAAAAAAATCTCTATTATTCAGCTTTTGGTAGTTTTTTCCGTAAAGAAAAACAGTAGTGTCTCCTGACTGTTGTGACACAAAAATATATCTGTTGAAAATAGTCTTGTGTAGGCCCGACATCCCAGTGTGGTTTCGTAGTTCCACGGGTCAAATCGCTGTACTATCCAGTTTTGGGCCTTTGGTATCTAAAAAAAAGCAGTTTGAGTGTGTCGCTCACTGTTCAGCCGCAAATATCTCTATTTAAAAAAGTGTGGTATACCCCAGTAAACAATAAATGTGGTTTTGCCATCCCACGGTAAAAAATCTCTATTATTCAGGTTTTGGTAGTTTTTTCCGTAAAGAAAAACAGTAGTGTCTCCTCACTGTTGTGACACAAAAATATATCTGTTCAAAATAGTCTTGTGTAGGCCCGACATCCCAGTGTGGTTTCGCAGTTCCACGGGTCAAATCGCTGTACTATCCAGTTTTGGGCCTTTGGTATCTAAAAAAAAAGCAGTTTGAGTGTTTCGCTCACTGTTCAGCCGCAAATATCTCTATTTAAAAAAGTGTGGTATACCCCAGTAAACAATAACTGTAGTTTTGCCATCCCACGGTAAAAAATCTCTATTATTCAGCTTTTGGTAGTTTTTTCCGTAAAGAAAAACAGTAGTGTCTCCTGACTGTTGTGACACAAAAATATAGCTGTTGAAAATAGTCTTGTGTAGGCCCGACATCCCAGTGTGGTTTCGCAGTTCCACGGGTCAAATCGCTGTACTTTCCAGTTTTGGGCCTTTGGTATCTAAAAAAAAAGCAGTTTGAGTGTGTCGCTCACTGTTCAGCCGCAAATATCTCTATTTAAAAAAGTGTGGTATACCCCAGTAAACAATAACTGTGGTTTTGCCATCCCACGGTAAAAATCTCTATTATTCAGGTTTTGGTAGTTTTTTCCGTAAAGAAAAACAGTAGTGTCTCCTGACTGTTGTGACACAAAAATACATCTGTTGAAAATAGTCTTGTGTAGGCCCGACATCCCAGTGTGGTTTAGCAGTTCCACGGGTCAAATCGCTGTACTATCCAGTTTTGGGCCTTTGGTATCTAAAAAAAAAGCAGTTTGAGTGTGTCGCTCACTGTTCAGCCGCAAATATCTCTATTTAAAAAAGTGTGGTATACCCCAGTAAACAATAACTGTGGTTTTGCCATCCCACGGTAAAAAATCTCTATTATTCAGGTTTTGGTAGTTTTTTCCGTAAAGAAAAACAGTAGTGTCTCCTGACTGTTGTGACACAAAAATATAGCTGTTGAAAATAGTCTTGTGTAGGCCCGACATCCCAGTGTGGTTTCGTAGTTCCACGGGTCAAATCGCTGTACTATCCAGTTTTGGGCCTTTGGTATCTAAAAAAAAGCAGTTTGAGTGTGTCGCTCACTGTTCAGCCGCAAATATCTCTATTTAAAAAAGTGTGGTATACCCCAGTAAACAATAACTGTGGTTTTGCCATCCCACGGTAAAAAATCTCTATTATTCAGGTTTTGGTAGTTTTTTCCGTAAAGAAAAACAGCAGTGTCTCCTGACTGTTGTGACACAAAAATATATCTGTTCAAAATAGTCTTGTGTAGGCCCGACATCCCAGTGTGGTTTCGCAGTTCCACGGGTCAAATCGCTGTACTATCCAGTTTTGGGCCTTTGGTATCTAAAAAAAAAGCAGTTTGAGTGTGTCGCTCACTGTTCAGCCGCAAATATCTCTATTTAAAAAAGTGTGGTATACCCCAGTAAACAATAACTGTGATTTTGCCATCCCACGGTAAAAAATCTCTATTATTCAGGTTTTGGTAGTTTTTTCCGTAAAGAAAAACAGTAGTGTCTCCTGACTGTTGTGACACAAAAATATATCTGTTGAAAATAGTCTTGTGTAGGCCCGACATCCCAGTGTGGTTTCGTAGTTCCACGGGTCAAATCGCTGTACTATCCAGTTTTGGGCCTTTGGTATCTAAAAAAAAAGCAGTTTGAGTGTGTCGCTCACTGTTCAGCAGCAAATATCTCTATTTAAAAAAGTGTGGTATACCCCAGTAAACAATAACTGTGGTTTTGCCATCCCATGGTAAAAAAATCTCTATTATTCAGCTTTTGGTAGTTTTTTCCGTAAAGAAAAACAGTAGTATCTCCTGACTGTTGTGACACAAAAATATATCTGTTGAAAATAGTCTTGTGTAGGCCCGACATCCCAGTGTGGTTTCGTAGTTCCACGGGTCAAATCGCTGTACTATCCAGTTTTGGGCCTTTGGTATCTAAAAAAAAGCAGTTTGAGTGTGTCGCTCACTGTTCAGCCGCAAATATCTCTATTTAAAAAAGTGTGGTATACCCCAGTAAACAATAACTGTGGTTTTGCCATCCCACGGTAAAAAATCTCTATTATTCAGGTTTTGGTAGTTTTTTCCGTAAAGAAAAACAGCAGTGTCTCCTGACTGTTGTGACACAAAAATATATCTGTTCAAAATAGTCTTGTGTAGGCCCGACATCCCAGTGTGGTTTCGCAGTTCCACGGGTCAAATCGCTGTACTATCCAGTTTTGGGCCTTTGGTAACTAAAAAAAAAGCAATTTGAGTGTGTCGCTCACTGTTCAGCCGCAAATGTCTCTATTTACAAAAGTGTGCTATACCCCAGTAAACAATAACTGTGGTTTTGCCATCCCACGGTAAAAAAATCTCTATTATTCAGGTTTTGGTAGTATTTTCCGTAAAGAAAAACAGTAGTGTCTCCTGACTGTTGTGACACAAAAATATATCTGTTGAAAATAGTCTTGTGTAGGCCCGACATCCCAGTGTGGTTTCGTAGTTCCACGGGTCAAATCGCTGTACTATCCAGTTTTGGGCCTTTGGTATCTAAAAAAAAAGCAGTTTGAGTGTGTCGCTCACTGTTCAGCCGCAAATATCTCTTTTTAAAAAAGTGTGGTATACCCCAGTAAACAATAACTGTGGTTTTGCCATCCCACGGTAAAAAAATCTCTATTATTCAGCTTTTGGTAGTTTTTTCCGTAAAGAAAAACAGTAGTGTCTCCTGACTGTTGTGACACAAAAATATATCTGTTGAAAATAGTCTTGTGTAGGCCCGACATCCCAGTGTGGTTTCGTAGTTCCACGGGTCAAATCGCTGTACTATCCAGTTTTGGGCCTTTGGTATCTAAAAAAAAGCAGTTTGAGTGTGTCGCTCACTGTTCAGCCGCAAATATCTCTATTTAAAAAAGTGTGGTATACCCCAGTAAACAATAACTGTGGTTTTGCCATCCCACGGTAAAAAATCTCTATTATTCAGGTTTTGGTAGTTTTTTCCGTAAAGAAAAACAGCAGTGTCTCCTGACTGTTGTGACACAAAAATATATCTGTTCAAAATAGTCTTGTGTAGGCCCGACATCCCAGTGTGGTTTCGCAGTTCCACGGGTCAAATCGCTGTACTATCCAGTTTTGGGCCTTTGGTAACTAAAAAAAAAGCAATTTGAGTGTGTCGCTCACTGTTCAGCCGCAAATATCTCTATTTACAAAAGTGTGGTATACCCCAGTAAACAATAACTGTGGTTTTGCCATCCCACGGGAAAAAAATCTCTATTATTCAGCTTTTGGTTGTTTTTTCCGTAAAGAAAAACAGTAGTGTCTCCTGACTGTTGTGACACAAAAAATATATCTGTTGAAAATAGTCTTGTGTAGGCCCGACATCCCAGTGTGGTTTCGCAGTTCCACGGGTCAAATCGCTGTACTATCCAGTTTTGGGCCTTTGGTATCTAAAAAAAAAGCAGTTTGAGTGTGTCGCTCACTGTTCAGCCGCAAATATCTCTATTTAAAAAAGTGTGGTATACCCCAGTAAACAATAACTGTGGTTTTGCCATCCCACGGTAAAAAATCTCTATTATTCAGGTTTTGGTAGTTTTTTCCGTAAAGAAAAACAGTAGTGTCTCCTGACTGTTGTGACACAAAAATATATCTGTTGAAAATAGTCTTGTGTAGGCCCGACATCCCAGTGTGGTTTCGTAGTTCCACGGGTCAAATCGCTGTACTATCCAGTTTTGGACCTTTGGTATCTAAAAAAAAAGCCGTTTGAGTGTGTCGCTCACTGTTCAGCCGCAAATATCTCTATTTAAAAAAGTGTGGTATACCCCAGTAAACAATAACTGTGGTTTTGCCATCCCACGGTAAAAAATCTCTATTATTCAGGTTTTGGTAGTTTTTTCCGTAAAGAAAAACAGCAGTGTCTCCTGACTGTTGTGACACAAAAATATATCTGTTCAAAATAGTCTTGTGTAGGCCCGACATCCCAGTGTGGTTTCGCAGTTCCACGGGTCAAATCGCTGTACTATCCAGTTTTGGGCCTTTGGTAACTAAAAAAAAAGCAGTTTGAGTGTGTCGCTCACTGTTCAGCCGCAAATATCTCTATTTACAAAAGTGTGGTATACCCCAGTAAACAATAACTGTGGTTTTGCCATCCCACGGGAAAAAAATCTCTATTATTCAGCTTTTGGTAGTTTTTTCCGTAAAGAAAAACAGTAGTGTCTCCTGACTGTTGTGACACAAAAAATATATCTGTTGAAAATAGTCTTGTGTAGGCCCGACATCCCAGTGTGGTTTAGCAGTTCCACGGGTCAAATCGCTGTACTATCCAGTTTTGGGCCTTTGGTATCTAAAAAAAAAGCAGTTTGAGTGTGTCGCTCACTGTTCAGCCGCAAATATCTCTATTTAAAAAAGTGTGGTATACCCCAGTAAACAATAACTGTGGTTTTGCCATCCCACGGTAAAAAATCTCTATTATTCAGGTTTTGGTAGTTTTTTCCGTAAAGAAAAACAGTAGTGTCTCCTGACTGTTGTGACACAAAAATATATCTGTTGAAAATAGTCTTGTGTAGGCCCGACATCCCAGTGTGGTTTCGTAGTTCCACGGGTCAAATCGCTGTATTATCCAGTTTTGGACCTTTGGTATCTAAAAAAAAAGCAGTTTGAGTGTGTCGCTCACTGTTCAGCCGCAAATATCTCTATTTAAAAAAGTGTGGTATACCCCAGTAAACAATAACTGTGGTTTTGCCATCCCACGGTAAAAAAATCTCTATTATTCAGCTTTTGGTAGTTTTTTCCGTAAAGAAAAACAGTAGTGTCTCCTGACTGTTGTGACACAAAAATATATCTGTTGAAAATAGTCTTGTGTAGGCCCGACATCCCAGTGTGGTTTCGTAGTTCCACGGGTCAAATCGCTGTACTATCCAGTTTTGGGCCTTTGGTATCTAAAAAAAAGCAGTTTGAGTGTGTCGCTCACTGTTCAGCCGCAAATATCTCTATTTAAAAAAGTGTGGTATACCCCAGTAAACAATAAATGTGGTTTTGCCATCCCACGGTAAAAAATCTCTATTATTCAGGTTTTGGTAGTTTTTTCCGTAAAGAAAAACAGTAGTGTCTCCTCACTGTTGTGACACAAAAATATATCTGTTCAAAATAGTCTTGTGTAGGCCCGACATCCCAGTGTGGTTTCGCAGTTCCACGGGTCAAATCGCTGTACTATCCAGTTTTGGGCCTTTGGTATCTAAAAAAAAAGCAGTTTGAGTGTTTCGCTCACTGTTCAGCCGCAAATATCTCTATTTAAAAAAGTGTGGTATACCCCAGTAAACAATAACTGTAGTTTTGCCATCCCACGGTAAAAAATCTCTATTATTCAGCTTTTGGTAGTTTTTTCCGTAAAGAAAAACAGTAGTGTCTCCTGACTGTTGTGACACAAAAATATAGCTGTTGAAAATAGTCTTGTGTAGGCCCGACATCCCAGTGTGGTTTCGCAGTTCCACGGGTCAAATCGCTGTACTTTCCAGTTTTGGGCCTTTGGTATCTAAAAAAAAAGCAGTTTGAGTGTGTCGCTCACTGTTCAGCCGCAAATATCTCTATTTAAAAAAGTGTGGTATACCCCAGTAAACAATAACTGTGGTTTTGCCATCCCACGGTAAAAATCTCTATTATTCAGGTTTTGGTAGTTTTTTCCGTAAAGAAAAACAGTAGTGTCTCCTGACTGTTGTGACACAAAAATACATCTGTTGAAAATAGTCTTGTGTAGGCCCGACATCCCAGTGTGGTTTAGCAGTTCCACGGGTCAAATCGCTGTACTATCCAGTTTTGGGCCTTTGGTATCTAAAAAAAAAGCAGTTTGAGTGTGTCGCTCACTGTTCAGCCGCAAATATCTCTATTTAAAAAAGTGTGGTATACCCCAGTAAACAATAACTGTGGTTTTGCCATCCCACGGTAAAAAATCTCTATTATTCAGGTTTTGGTAGTTTTTTCCGTAAAGAAAAACAGTAGTGTCTCCTGACTGTTGTGACACAAAAATATAGCTGTTGAAAATAGTCTTGTGTAGGCCCGACATCCCAGTGTGGTTTCGTAGTTCCACGGGTCAAATCGCTGTACTATCCAGTTTTGGGCCTTTGGTATCTAAAAAAAAGCAGTTTGAGTGTGTCGCTCACTGTTCAGCCGCAAATATCTCTATTTAAAAAAGTGTGGTATACCCCAGTAAACAATAACTGTGGTTTTGCCATCCCACGGTAAAAAATCTCTATTATTCAGGTTTTGGTAGTTTTTTCCGTAAAGAAAAACAGCAGTGTCTCCTGACTGTTGTGACACAAAAATATATCTGTTCAAAATAGTCTTGTGTAGGCCCGACATCCCAGTGTGGTTTCGCAGTTCCACGGGTCAAATCGCTGTACTATCCAGTTTTGGGCCTTTGGTATCTAAAAAAAAAGCAGTTTGAGTGTGTCGCTCACTGTTCAGCCGCAAATATCTCTATTTAAAAAAGTGTGGTATACCCCAGTAAACAATAACTGTGATTTTGCCATCCCACGGTAAAAAATCTCTATTATTCAGGTTTTGGTAGTTTTTTCCGTAAAGAAAAACAGTAGTGTCTCCTGACTGTTGTGACACAAAAATATATCTGTTGAAAATAGTCTTGTGTAGGCCCGACATCCCAGTGTGGTTTCGTAGTTCCACGGGTCAAATCGCTGTACTATCCAGTTTTGGGCCTTTGGTATCTAAAAAAAAAGCAGTTTGAGTGTGTCGCTCACTGTTCAGCAGCAAATATCTCTATTTAAAAAAGTGTGGTATACCCCAGTAAACAATAACTGTGGTTTTGCCATCCCATGGTAAAAAAATCTCTATTATTCAGCTTTTGGTAGTTTTTTCCGTAAAGAAAAACAGTAGTATCTCCTGACTGTTGTGACACAAAAATATATCTGTTGAAAATAGTCTTGTGTAGGCCCGACATCCCAGTGTGGTTTCGTAGTTCCACGGGTCAAATCGCTGTACTATCCAGTTTTGGGCCTTTGGTATCTAAAAAAAAGCAGTTTGAGTGTGTCGCTCACTGTTCAGCCGCAAATATCTCTATTTAAAAAAGTGTGGTATACCCCAGTAAACAATAACTGTGGTTTTGCCATCCCACGGTAAAAAATCTCTATTATTCAGGTTTTGGTAGTTTTTTCCGTAAAGAAAAACAGCAGTGTCTCCTGACTGTTGTGACACAAAAATATATCTGTTCAAAATAGTCTTGTGTAGGCCCGACATCCCAGTGTGGTTTCGCAGTTCCACGGGTCAAATCGCTGTACTATCCAGTTTTGGGCCTTTTGTAACTAAAAAAAAAGCAATTTGAGTGTGTCGCTCACTGTTCAGCCGCAAATGTCTCTATTTACAAAAGTGTGCTATACCCCAGTAAACAATAACTGTGGTTTTGCCATCCCACGGTAAAAAAATCTCTATTATTCAGGTTTTGGTAGTATTTTCCGTAAAGAAAAACAGTAGTGTCTCCTGACTGTTGTGACACAAAAATATATCTGTTGAAAATAGTCTTGTGTAGGCCCGACATCCCAGTGTGGTTTCGTAGTTCCACGGGTCAAATCGCTGTACTATCCAGTTTTGGGCCTTTGGTATCTAAAAAAAAAGCAGTTTGAGTGTGTCGCTCACTGTTCAGCCGCAAATATCTCTTTTTAAAAAAGTGTGGTATACCCCAGTAAACAATAACTGTGGTTTTGCCATCCCACGGTAAAAAAATCTCTATTATTCAGCTTTTGGTAGTTTTTTCCGTAAAGAAAAACAGTAGTGTCTCCTGACTGTTGTGACACAAAAATATATCTGTTGAAAATAGTCTTGTGTAGGCCCGACATCCCAGTGTGGTTTCGTAGTTCCACGGGTCAAATCGCTGTACTATCCAGTTTTGGGCCTTTGGTATCTAAAAAAAAGCAGTTTGAGTGTGTCGCTCACTGTTCAGCCGCAAATATCTCTATTTAAAAAAGTGTGGTATACCCCAGTAAACAATAACTGTGGTTTTGCCATCCCACGGTAAAAAATCTCTATTATTCAGGTTTTGGTAGTTTTTTCCGTAAAGAAAAACAGCAGTGTCTCCTGACTGTTGTGACACAAAAATATATCTGTTCAAAATAGTCTTGTGTAGGCCCGACATCCCAGTGTGGTTTCGCAGTTCCACGGGTCAAATCGCTGTACTATCCAGTTTTGGGCCTTTGGTAACTAAAAAAAAAGCAATTTGAGTGTGTCGCTCACTGTTCAGCCGCAAATATCTCTATTTACAAAAGTGTGGTATACCCCAGTAAACAATAACTGTGGTTTTGCCATCCCACGGGAAAAAAATCTCTATTATTCAGCTTTTGGTTGTTTTTTCCGTAAAGAAAAACAGTAGTGTCTCCTGACTGTTGTGACACAAAAAATATATCTGTTGAAAATAGTCTTGTGTAGGCCCGACATCCCAGTGTGGTTTCGCAGTTCCACGGGTCAAATCGCTGTACTATCCAGTTTTGGGCCTTTGGTATCTAAAAAAAAAGCAGTTTGAGTGTGTCGCTCACTGTTCAGCCGCAAATATCTCTATTTAAAAAAGTGTGGTATACCCCAGTAAACAATAACTGTGGTTTTGCCATCCCACGGTAAAAAATCTCTATTATTCAGGTTTTGGTAGTTTTTTCCGTAAAGAAAAACAGTAGTGTCTCCTGACTGTTGTGACACAAAAATATATCTGTTGAAAATAGTCTTGTGTAGGCCCGACATCCCAGTGTGGTTTCGTAGTTCCACGGGTCAAATCGCTGTACTATCCAGTTTTGGACCTTTGGTATCTAAAAAAAAAGCCGTTTGAGTGTGTCGCTCACTGTTCAGCCGCAAATATCTCTATTTAAAAAAGTGTGGTATACCCCAGTAAACAATAACTGTGGTTTTGCCATCCCACGGTAAAAAAATCTCTATTATTCAGCTTTTGGTAGTTTTTTCCGTAAAGAAAAACAGTAGTGTCTCCTGACTGTTGTGACACAAAAATATATCTGTTGAAAATAGTCTTGTGTAGGCCCGACATCCCAGTGTGGTTTCGTAGTTCCACGGGTCAAATCGCTGTACTATCCAGTTTTGGGCCTTTGGTATCTAAAAAAAAGCAGTTTGAGTGTGTCGCTCACTGTTCAATCGCAAATATCTCTATTTAAAAAAGTGTGGTATACCCCAGTAAACAATAAATGTGGTTTTGCCATCCCACGGTAAAAAATCTCTATTATTCAGGTTTTGGTAGTTTTTTCCGTAAAGAAAAACAGTAGTGTCTCCTGACTGTTGTGACACAAAAATATATCTGTTCAAAATAGTCTTGTGTAGGCCCGACATCCCAGTGTGGTTTCGCAGTTCCACGGGTCAAATCGCTGTACTATCCAGTTTTGGGCCTTTGGTATCTAAAAAAAAAGCAGTTTGAGTGTTTCGCTCACTGTTCAGCCGCAAATATCTCTATTTAAAAAAGTGTGGTATACCCCAGTAAACAATAACTGTAGTTTTGCCATCCCACGGTAAAAAATCTCTATTATTCAGCTTTTGGTAGTTTTTTCCGTAAAGAAAAACAGTAGTGTCTCCTGACTGTTGTGACACAAAAATATAGCTGTTGAAAATAGTCTTGTGTAGGCCCGACATCCCAGTGTGGTTTCGCAGTTCCACGGGTCAAATCGCTGTACTTTCCAGTTTTGGGCCTTTGGTATCTAAAAAAAAAGCAGTTTGAGTGTGTCGCTCACTGTTCAGCCGCAAATATCTCTATTTAAAAAAGTGTGGTATACCCCAGTAAACAATAACTGTGGTTTTGCCATCCCACGGTAAAAATCTCTATTATTCAGGTTTTGGTAGTTTTTTCCGTAAAGAAAAACAGTAGTGTCTCCTGACTGTTGTGACACAAAAATACATCTGTTGAAAATAGTCTTGTGTAGGCCCGACATCCCAGTGTGGTTTCGTAGTTCCACGGGTCAAATCGCTGTACTATCCAGTTTTGGGCCTTTGGTATCTAAAAAAAAAGCAGTTTGAGTGTGTCGCTCACTGTTCAGCCGCAAATATCTCTATTTAAAAAAGTGTGGTATACCCCAGTAAACAATAACTGTGGTTTTGCCATCCCACGGTAAAAAAATCTCTATTATTCAGCTTTTGGTAGTTTTTTCCGTAAAGAAAAACAGTAGTATCTCCTGACTGTTGTGACACAAAAATATATCTGTTGAAAATAGTCTTGTGTAGGCCCGACATCCCAGTGTGGTTTCGTAGTTCCACGGGTCAAATCGCTGTACTATCCAGTTTTGGGCCTTTGGTATCGAAAAAAAAGCAGTTTGAGTGTGTCGCTCACTGTTCAGCCGCAAATATCTCTATTTAAAAAAGTGTGGTATACCCCAGTAAACAATAACTGTGGTTTTGCCATCCCACGGTAAAAAATCTCTATTATTCAGGTTTTGGTAGTTTTTTCCGTAAAGAAAAACAGCAGTGTCTCCTGACTGTTGTGACACAAAAATATATCTGTTCAAAATAGTCTTGTGTAGGCCCGACATCCCAGTGTGGTTTCGCAGTTCCACGGGTCAAATCGCTGTACTATCCAGTTTTGGGCCTTTGGTAACTAAAAAAAAAGCAATTTGAGTGTGTCGCTCACTGTTCAGCCGCAAATATCTCTATTTACAAAAGTGTGGTATACCCCAGTAAACAATAACTGTGGTTTTGCCATCCCACGGTAAAAAAATCTCTATTATTCAGCTTTTGGTAGTTTTTTCCGTAAAGAAAACCAGTAGTGTCTCCTGACTGTTGTGACACAAAAATATATCTGTTGAAAATAGTCTTGTGTAGGCCCGACATCCCAGTGTGGTTTCGCAGTTCCACGGGTCAAATCGCTGTACTATCCAGTTTTGGGCCTTTGGTATCTAAAAAAAAGCAGTTTGAGTGTGTCGCTCACTGTTCAGCCGCAAATATCTCTATTTAAAAAAGTGTGGTATACCCCAGTAAACAATAACTGTGGTTTTGCCATCCCACGGTAAAAAATCTCTATTATTCAGGTTTTGGTAGTTTTTTCCGTAAAGAAAAACAGTAGTGTCTCCTGACTGTTGTGACACAAAAATATATCTGTTGAAAATAGTCTTGTGTAGGCCCGACATCCCAGTGTGGTTTCGTAGTTCCACGGGTCAAATCGCTTTACTATCCAGTTTTGGGCCTTTGGTATCTAAAAAAAAAGCAGTTTGAGTGTGTCGCTCACTGTTCAGCAGCAAATATCTCTATTTAAAAAAGTGTGGTATACCCCAGTAAACAATAACTGTGGTTTTGCCATCCCACGGTAAAAAAATCTCTATTATTCAGCTTTTGATAGTTTTTTCCGTAAAGAAAAACAGTAGTATCTCCTGACTGTTGTGACACAAAAATATATCTGTTGAAAATAGTCTTGTGTAGGCCCGACATCCCAGTGTGGTTTCGTAGTTCCACGGGTCAAATCGCTGTACTATCCAGTTTTGGGCCTTTGGTATCTAAAAAAAAGCAGTTTGAGTGTGTCGCTCACTGTTCAGCCGCAAATATCTCTATTTAAAAAAGTGTGGTATACCCCAGTAAACAATAACTGTGGTTTTGCCATCCCACGGTAAAAAATCTCTATTATTCAGGTTTTGGTAGTTTTTTCCGTAAAGAAAAACAGTAGTGTCTCCTGACTGTTGTGACACAAAAATATATCTGTTGAAAATAGTCTTGTGTAGGCCCGACATCCCAGTGTGGTTTCGTAGTTCCACGGGTCAAATCGCTGTACTATCCAGTTTTGGGCCTTTGGTATCTAAAAAAAAAGCAGTTTGAGTGTGTCGCTCACTGTTCAGCCGCAAATATCTCTTTTTAAAAAAGTGTGGTATACCCCAGTAAACAATAACTGTGGTTTTGCCATCCCACGGTAAAAAAATCTCTATTATTCAGCTTTTGGTAGTTTTTTCCGTAAAGAAAAACAGTAGTGTCTCCTGACTGTTGTGACACAAAAATATATCTGTTGAAAATAGTCTTGTGTAGGCCCGACATCCCAGTGTGGTTTCGTAGTTCCACGGGTCAAATCGCTGTACTATCCAGTTTTGGGCCTTTGGTATCTAAAAAAAAGCAGTTTGAGTGTGTCGCTCACTGTTCAGCCGCAAATATCTCTATTTAAAAAAGTGTGGTATACCCCAGTAAACAATAACTGTGGTTTTGCCATCCCACGGTAAAAAATCTCTATTATTCAGGTTTTGGTAGTTTTTTCCGTAAAGAAAAACAGCAGTGTCTCCTGACTGTTGTGACACAAAAATATATCTGTTCAAAATAGTCTTGTGTAGGCCCGACATCCCAGTGTGGTTTCGCAGTTCCACGGGTCAAATCGCTGTACTATCCAGTTTTGGGCCTTTGGTAACTAAAAAAAAAGAAGTTTGAGTGTGTCGCTCACTGTTCAGCCGCAAATATCTCTATTTACAAAAGTGTGGTATACCCCAGTAAACAATAACTGTGGTTTTGCCATCCCACGGGAAAAAAATCTCTATTATTCAGCTTTTGGTAGTTTTTTCCGCAAAGAAAAACAGTAGTGTCTCCTGACTGTTGTGACACAAAAAATATATCTGTTGAAAATAGTCTTGTGTAGGCCCGACATCCCAGTGTGGTTTCGCAGTTCCACGGGTCAAATCGCTGTACTATCCAGTTTTGGGCCTTTGGTATCTAAAAAAAAAGCAGTTTGAGTGTGTCGCTCACTGTTCAGCCGCAAATATCTCTATTTAAAAAAGTGTGGTATACCCCAGTAAACAATAACTGTGGTTTTGCCATCCCACGGTAAAAAATCTCTATTATTCAGGTTTTGGTAGTTTTTTCCGTAAAGAAAAACAGTAGTGTCTCCTGACTGTTGTGACACAAAAATATATCTGTTGAAAATAGTCTTGTGTAGGCCCGACATCCCAGTGTGGTTTCGTAGTTCCACGGGTCAAATCGCTGTATTATCCAGTTTTGGACCTTTGGTATCTAAAAAAAAAGCAGTTTGAGTGTGTCGCTCACTGTTCAGCCGCAAATATCTCTATTTAAAAAAGTGTGGTATACCCCAGTAAACAATAACTGTGGTTTTGCCATCCCACGGTAAAAAAATCTCTATTATTCAGCTTTTGGTAGTTTTTTCCGTAAAGAAAAACAGTAGTGTCTCCTGACTGTTGTGACACAAAAATATATCTGTTGAAAATAGTCTTGTGTAGGCCCGACATCCCAGTGTGGTTTCGTAGTTCCACGGGTCAAATCGCTGTACTATCCAGTTTTGGGCCTTTGGTATCTAAAAAAAAGCAGTTTGAGTGTGTCGCTCACTGTTCAGCCGCAAATATCTCTATTTAAAAAAGTGTGGTATACCCCAGTAAACAATAAATGTGGTTTTGTCATCCCACGGTAAAAAATCTCTATTATTCAGGTTTTGGTAGTTTTTTCCGTAAAGAAAAACAGTAGTGTCTCCTGACTGTTGTGACACAAAAATATATCTGTTCAAAATAGTCTTGTGTAGGCCCGACATCCCAGTGTGGTTTCGCAGTTCCACGGGTCAAATCGCTGTACTATCCAGTTTTGGGCCTTTGGTATCTAAAAAAAAAGCAGTTTGAGTGTTTCGCTCACTGTTCAGCCGCAAATATCTCTATTTAAAAAAGTGTGGTATACCCCAGTAAACAATAACTGTAGTTTTGCCATCCCACGGTAAAAAATCTCTATTATTCAGCTTTTGGTAGTTTTTTCCGTAAAGAAAAACAGTAGTGTCTCCTGACTGTTGTGACACAAAAATATAGCTGTTGAAAATAGTCTTGTGTAGGCCCGACATCCCAGTGTGGTTTCGCAGTTCCACGGGTCAAATCGCTGTACTTTCCAGTTTTGGGCCTTTGGTATCTAAAAAAAAAGCAGTTTGAGTGTGTCGCTCACTGTTCAGCCGCAAATATCTCTATTTAAAAAAGTGTGGTATACCCCAGTAAACAATAACTGTGGTTTTGCCATCCCACGGTAAAAATCTCTATTATTCAGGTTTTGGTAGTTTTTTCCGTAAAGAAAAACAGTAGTGTCTCCTGACTGTTGTGACACAAAAATACATCTGTTGAAAATAGTCTTGTGTAGGCCCGACATCCCAGTGTGGTTTCGCAGTTCCACTGGTCAAATCGCTGTACTATACAGTTTTGGGCCTTTGGTATCTAAAAAAAAAGCAGTTTGAGTGTGTCGCTCACTGTTCAGCGGCAAATATCTCTATTTAAAAAAGTGTAGTATACTCCAGTAAACAATAACTGTGGTTTTGCCATCCCACGGTAAAAAATCTCTATTATTCAGCTTTTGGTAGTTTTTTTCCGTAAAGAGAAACAGTAGTGTCTCCTGACTGTTGTGACACAAAAATATATCTGTTGAAAATAGTCTTGTGTAGGCCCGACATCCCAGTGTGGTTTCGCAGTTCCACGGGTCAAATCGCTGTACTATCCAGTTTTGGGCCTTTGGTATCTAAAAAAAAAGCAGTTTGAGTGTGTCGCTCACTGTTCAGCCGCAAATATCTCTATTTAAAAAAGTGTGGTATTCCCCAGTAAACAATAACTGTGGTTTTGCCATCTCACGGTAAAAAATCTCTATTATTCAGCTTTTGGTAGTTTTTTCCGTAAAGAAAAACAGTAGTGTCTCCTGACTGTTGTGACACAAAAATATATCTTTTGAAAATAGTCTTGTGTAGGCCCGACATCCCAGTGTGGTTTCGTAGTTCCACGGGTCAAATCGCTGTACTATCCAGTTTTGGGCCTTTGGTATCTAAAAAAAAAGCAGTTTGAGTGTGTCGCTCACTGTTCAGCCGCAAATATCTCTATTTAAAAAAGTGTGGTATACCCCAGTAAACAATAACTGTGGTTTTGCCATCCCACGGTAAAAAAATCTCTATTATTCAGCTTTTGGTAGTTTTTTCCGTAAAGAAAAACAGTAGTATCTCCTGACTGTTGTGACACAAAAATATATCTGTTGAAAATAGTCTTGTGTAGGCCCGACATCCCAGTGTGGTTTCGTAGTTCCACGGGTCAAATCGCTGTACTATCCAGTTTTGGGCCTTTGGTATCTAAAAAAAAAGCAGTTTGAGTGTGTCGCTCACTGTTCAGCCGCAAATATCTCTATTTAAAAAAGTGTGGTATACCCCAGTAAACAATAACTGTGGTTTTGCCATCCCACGGTAAAAAAATCTCTATTATTCAGCTTTTGGTAGTTTTTTCCGTAAAGAAAAACAGTAGTATCTCCTGACTGTTGTGACACAAAAATATATCTGTTGAAAATAGTCTTGTGTAGGCCCGACATCCCAGTGTGGTTTCGTAGTTCCACGGGTCAAATCGCTGTACTATCCAGTTTTGGGCCTTTGGTATCTAAAAAAAAGCAGTTTGAGTGTGTCGCTCACTGTTCAGCCGCAAATATCTCTATTTAAAAAAGTGTGGTATACCCCAGTAAACAATAACTGTGGTTTTGCCATCCCACGGTAAAAAATCTCTATTATTCAGGTTTTGGTAGTTTTTTCCGTAAAGAAAAACAGCAGTGTCTCCTGACTGTTGTGACACAAAAATATATCTGTTCAAAATAGTCTTGTGTAGGCCCGACATCCCAGTGTGGTTTCGCAGTTCCACGGGTCAAATCGCTGTACTATCCAGTTTTGGGCCTTTGGTAACTAAAAAAAAAGCAGTTTGAGTGTGTCGCTCACTGTTCAGCCGCAAATATCTCTATTTACAAAAGTGTGGTATACCCCAGTAAACAATAACTGTGGTTTTGCCATCCCACGGGAAAAAAATCTCTATTATTCAGCTTTTGGTAGTTTTTTCCGTAAAGAAAAACAGTAGTGTCTCCTGACTGTTGTGACACAAAAAATATATCTGTTGAAAATAGTCTTGTGTAGGCCCGACATCCCAGTGTGGTTTAGCAGTTCCACGGGTCAAATCGCTGTACTATCCAGTTTTGGGCCTTTGGTATCTAAAAAAAAAGCAGTTTGAGTGTGTCGCTCACTGTTCAGCCGCAAATATCTCTATTTAAAAAAGTGTGGTATACCCCAGTAAACAATAACTGTGGTTTTGCCATCCCACGGTAAAAAATCTCTATTATTCAGGTTTTGGTAGTTTTTTCCGTAAAGAAAAACAGTAGTGTCTCCTGACTGTTGTGACACAAAAATATATCTGTTGAAAATAGTCTTGTGTAGGCCCGACATCCCAGTGTGGTTTCGTAGTTCCACGGGTCAAATCGCTGTATTATCCAGTTTTGGACCTTTGGTATCTAAAAAAAAAGCAGTTTGAGTGTGTCGCTCACTGTTCAGCCGCAAATATCTCTATTTAAAAAAGTGTGGTATACCCCAGTAAACAATAACTGTGGTTTTGCCATCCCACGGTAAAAAAATCTCTATTATTCAGCTTTTGGTAGTTTTTTCCGTAAAGAAAAACAGTAGTGTCTCCTGACTGTTGTGACACAAAAATATATCTGTTGAAAATAGTCTTGTGTAGGCCCGACATCCCAGTGTGGTTTCGTAGTTCCACGGGTCAAATCGCTGTACTATCCAGTTTTGGGCCTTTGGTATCTAAAAAAAAGCAGTTTGAGTGTGTCGCTCACTGTTCAGCCGCAAATATCTCTATTTAAAAAAGTGTGGTATACCCCAGTAAACAATAAATGTGGTTTTGCCATCCCACGGTAAAAAATCTCTATTATTCAGGTTTTGGTAGTTTTTTCCGTAAAGAAAAACAGTAGTGTCTCCTGACTGTTGTGACACAAAAATATATCTGTTCAAAATAGTCTTGTGTAGGCCCGACATCCCAGTGTGGTTTCGCAGTTCCACGGGTCAAATCGCTGTACTATCCAGTTTTGGGCCTTTGGTATCTAAAAAAAAAGCAGTTTGAGTGTTTCGCTCACTGTTCAGCCGCAAATATCTCTATTTAAAAAAGTGTGGTATACCCCAGTAAACAATAACTGTAGTTTTGCCATCCCACGGTAAAAAATCTCTATTATTCAGCTTTTGGTAGTTTTTTCCGTAAAGAAAAACAGTAGTGTCTCCTGACTGTTGTGACACAAAAATATAGCTGTTGAAAATAGTCTTGTGTAGGCCCGACATCCCAGTGTGGTTTCGCAGTTCCACGGGTCAAATCGCTGTACTTTCCAGTTTTGGGCCTTTGGTATCTAAAAAAAAAGCAGTTTGAGTGTGTCGCTCACTGTTCAGCCGCAAATATCTCTATTTAAAAAAGTGTGGTATACCCCAGTAAACAATAACTGTGGTTTTGCCATCCCACGGTAAAAATCTCTATTATTCAGGTTTTGGTAGTTTTTTCCGTAAAGAAAAACAGTAGTGTCTCCTGACTGTTGTGACACAAAAATACATCTGTTGAAAATAGTCTTGTGTAGGCCCGACATCCCAGTGTGGTTTCGCAGTTCCACTGGTCAAATCGCTGTACTATACAGTTTTGGGCCTTTGGTATCTAAAAAAAAAGCAGTTTGAGTGTGTCGCTCACTGTTCAGCGGCAAATATCTCTATTTAAAAAAGTGTAGTATACTCCAGTAAACAATAACTGTGGTTTTGCCATCCCACGGTAAAAAATCTCTATTATTCAGCTTTTGGTAGTTTTTTTCCGTAAAGAGAAACAGTAGTGTCTCCTGACTGTTGTGACACAAAAATATATCTGTTGAAAATAGTCTTGTGTAGGCCCGACATCCCAGTGTGGTTTCGCAGTTCCACGGGTCAAATCGCTGTACTATCCAGTTTTGGGCCTTTGGTATCTAAAAAAAAAGCAGTTTGAGTGTGTCGCTCACTGTTCAGCCGCAAATATCTCTATTTAAAAAAGTGTGGTATTCCCCAGTAAACAATAACTGTGGTTTTGCCATCTCACGGTAAAAAATCTCTATTATTCAGCTTTTGGTAGTTTTTTCCGTAAAGAAAAACAGTAGTGTCTCCTGACTGTTGTGACACAAAAATATATCTTTTGAAAATAGTCTTGTGTAGGCCCGACATCCCAGTGTGGTTTCGTAGTTCCACGGGTCAAATCGCTGTACTATCCAGTTTTGGGCCTTTGGTATCTAAAAAAAAAGCAGTTTGAGTGTGTCGCTCACTGTTCAGCCGCAAATATCTCTATTTAAAAAAGTGTGGTATACCCCAGTAAACAATAACTGTGGTTTTGCCATCCCACGGTAAAAAAATCTCTATTATTCAGCTTTTGGTAGTTTTTTCCGTAAAGAAAAACAGTAGTATCTCCTGACTGTTGTGACACAAAAATATATCTGTTGAAAATAGTCTTGTGTAGGCCAGACATCCCAGTGTGGTTTCGTAGTTCCACGGGTCAAATCGCTGTACTATCCAGTTTTGGGCCTTTGGTATCTAAAAAAAAGCAGTTTGAGTGTGTCGCTCACTGTTCAGCCGCAAATATCTCTATTTAAAAAAGTGTGGTATACCCCAGTAAACAATAACTGTGGTTTTGCCATCCCACGGTAAAAAATCTCTATTATTCAGGTTTTGGTAGTTTTTTCCGTAAAGAAAAACAGCAGTGTCTCCTGACTGTTGTGACACAAAAATATATCTGTTCAAAATAGTCTTGTGTAGGCCCGACATCCCAGTGTGGTTTCGCAGTTCCACGGGTCAAATCGCTGTACTATCCAGTTTTGGGCCTTTGGTAACTAAAAAAAAAGCAATTTGAGTGTGTCGCTCACTGTTCAGCCGCAAATATCTCTATTTACAAAAGTGTGGTATACCCCAGTAAACAATAACTGTGGTTTTGCCATCCCACGGTAAAAAAATCTCTATTATTCAGCTTTTGGTAGTTTTTTCCGTAAAGAAAACCAGTAGTGTCTCCTGACTGTTGTGACACAAAAATATATCTGTTGAAAATAGTCTTGTGTAGGCCCGACATCCCAGTGTGGTTTCGCAGTTCCACGGGTCAAATCGCTGTACTATCCAGTTTTGGGCCTTTGGTATCTAAAAAAAAAGCAGTTTGAGTGTGTCGCTCACTGTTCAGCCGCAAATATCTCTATTTAAAAAAGTGTGGTATACCCCAGTAAACAATAACTGTGGTTTTGCCATCCCACGGTAAAAAATCTCTATTATTCAGGTTTTGGTAGTTTTTTCCGTAAAGAAAAACAGTAGTGTCTCCTGACTGTTGTGACACAAAAATATATCTGTTGAAAATAGTCTTGTGTAGGCCCGACATCCCAGTGTGGTTTCGTAGTTCCACGGGTCAAATCGCTGTACTATCCAGTTTTGGGCCTTTGGTATCTAAAAAAAAAGCAGTTTGAGTGTGTCGCTCACTGTTCAGCAGCAAATATCTCTATTTAAAAAAGTGTGGTATACCCCAGTAAACAATAACTGTGGTTTTGCCATCCCACGGTAAAAAAATCTCTATTATTCAGCTTTTGGTAGTTTTTTCCGTAAAGAAAAACAGTAGTATCTCCTGACTGTTGTGACACAAAAATATATCTGTTGAAAATAGTCTTGTGTAGGCCCGACATCCCAGTGTGGTTTCGTAGTTCCACGGGTCAAATCGCTGTACTATCCAGTTTTGGGCCTTTGGTATCTAAAAAAAAGCAGTTTGAGTGTGTCGCTCACTGTTCAGCCGCAAATATCTCTATTTAAAAAAGTGTGGTATACCCCAGTAAACAATAACTGTGGTTTTGCCATCCCACGGTAAAAAATCTCTATTATTCAGGTTTTGGTAGTTTTTTCCGTAAAGAAAAACAGCAGTGTCTCCTGACTGTTGTGACACAAAAATATATCTGTTCAAAATAGTCTTGTGTAGGCCCGACATCCCAGTGTGGTTTCGCAGTTCCACGGGTCAAATCGCTGTACTATCCAGTTTTGGGCCTTTGGTAACTAAAAAAAAAGCAATTTGAGTGTGTCGCTCACTGTTCAGCCGCAAATATCTCTATTTACAAAAGTGTGGTATACCCCAGTAAACAATAACTGTGGTTTTGCCATCCCACGGTAAAAAAATCTCTATTATTCAGCTTTTGGTAGTTTTTTCCGTAAAGAAAACCAGTAGTGTCTCCTGACTGTTGTGACACAAAAATATATCTGTTGAAAATAGTCTTGTGTAGGCCCGACATCCCAGTGTGGTTTCGCAGTTCCACGGGTCAAATCGCTGTACTATCCAGTTTTGGGCCTTTGGTATCTAAAAAAAAAGCAGTTTGAGTGTGTCGCTCACTGTTCAGCCGCAAATATCTCTATTTAAAAAAGTGTGGTATACCCCAGTAAACAATAACTGTGGTTTTGCCATCCCACGGTAAAAAATCTCTATTATTCAGGTTTTGGTAGTTTTTTCCGTAAAGAAAAACAGTAGTGTCTCCTGACTGTTGTGACACAAAAATATATCTGTTGAAAATAGTCTTGTGTAGGCCCGACATCCCAGTGTGGTTTCGTAGTTCCACGGGTCAAATCGCTGTACTATCCAGTTTTGGGCCTTTGGTATCTAAAAAAAAAGCAGTTTGAGTGTGTCGCTCACTGTTCAGCAGCAAATATCTCTATTTAAAAAAGTGTGGTATACCCCAGTAAACAATAACTGTGGTTTTGCCATCCCACGGTAAAAAAATCTCTATTATTCAGCTTTTGGTAGTTTTTTCCGTAAAGAAAACCAGTAGTGTCTCCTGACTGTTGTGACACAAAAATATATCTGTTGAAAATAGTCTTGTGTAGGCCCGACATCCCAGTGTGGTTTCGCAGTTCCACGGGTCAAATCGCTGTACTATCCAGTTTTGGGCCTTTGGTATCTAAAAAAAAAGCAGTTTGAGTGTGTCGCTCACTGTTCAGCCGCAAATATCTCTATTTAAAAAAGTGTGGTATACCCCAGTAAACAATAACTGTGGTTTTGCCATCCCACGGTAAAAAATCTCTATTATTCAGGTTTTGGTAGTTTTTTCCGTAAAGAAAAACAGCAGTGTCTCCTGACTGTTGTGACACAAAAATATATCTGTTCAAAATAGTCTTGTGTAGGCCCGACATCCCAGTGTGGTTTCGCAGTTCCACGGGTCAAATCGCTGTACTATCCAGTTTTGGGCCTTTGGTAACTAAAAAAAAAGCAATTTGAGTGTGTCGCTCACTGTTCAGCCGCAAATATCTCTATTTACAAAAGTGTGGTATACCCCAGTAAACAATAACTGTGGTTTTGCCATCCCACGGTAAAAAAATCTCTATTATTCAGCTTTTGGTAGTTTTTTCCGTAAAGAAAACCAGTAGTGTCTCCTGACTGTTGTGACACAAAAATATATCTGTTGAAAATAGTCTTGTGTAGGCCCGACATCCCAGTGTGGTTTCGCAGTTCCACGGGTCAAATCGCTGTACTATCCAGTTTTGGGCCTTTGGTATCTAAAAAAAAAGCAGTTTGAGTGTGTCGCTCACTGTTCAGCCGCAAATATCTCTATTTAAAAAAGTGTGGTATACCCCAGTAAACAATAACTGTGGTTTTGCCATCCCACGGTAAAAAATCTCTATTATTCAGGTTTTGGTAGTTTTTTCCGTAAAGAAAAACAGTAGTGTCTCCTGACTGTTGTGACACAAAAATATATCTGTTGAAAATAATCTTGTGTAGGCCCGACATCCCAGTGTGGTTTCGTAGTTCCACGGGTCAAATCGCTGTACTATCCAGTTTTGGGCCTTTGGTATCTAAAAAAAAAGCAGTTTGAGTGTGTCGCTCACTGTTCAGCAGCAAATATCTCTATTTAAAAAAGTGTGGTATACCCCAGTAAACAATAACTGTGGTTTTGCCATCCCACGGTAAAAAAATCTCTATTATTCAGCTTTTGGTAGTTTTTTCCGTAAAGAAAAACAGTAGTGTCTCCTGACTGTTGTGACACAAAAATATATCTGTTGAAAATAGTCTTGTGTAGGCCCGACATCCCAGTGTGGTTTCGTAGTTCCACGGGTCAAATCGCTGTACTATCCAGTTTTGGGCCTTTGGTATCTAAAAAAAAGCAGTTTGAGTGTGTCGCTCACTGTTCAGCCGCAAATATCTCTATTTAAAAAAGTGTGATATACCACAGTAAACAATAACTGTGGTTTTGCCATCCCACGGTAAAAAATCTCTATTATTCAGGTTTTGGTAGTTTTTTCCGTAAAGAAAAACAGTAGTGTCTCCTGACTGTTGTGACACAAAAATATATCTGTTCAAAATAGTCTTGTGTAGGCCCGACATCCCAGTGTGGTTTCGCAGTTCCACGGGTCAAATCGCTGTACTATCCAGTTTTGGGCCTTTGGTATCTAAAAAAAAAAGCAATTTGAGTGTGTCGCTCACTGTTCAGCCGCAAATATCTCTATTTACAAAAGTGTGGTATACCCCAGTAAGCAATAACTGTGGTTTTGCCATCCCACGGTAAAAAATCTCTATTATTCAGCTTTTGGTAGTTTTTTCCGTAAAGAAAAACAGTAGTGTCTCCAGACTGTTGTGACACAAAAATATATCTGTTGAAAATAGTCTTGTGTAGGCTCGACATCCCAGTGTGGTTTCGCAGTTCCACTGGTCAAATCGCTGTACTATCCAGTTTTGGGCCTTTGGTATCTAAAAAAAAAGCAGTTTGAGTGTGTCGCTCACTGTTCAGCCGCAAATATCTCTATTTAAAAAAGTGTGGTATACCCCAGTAAACAATAACTGTGGTTTTGCCATCCCACGGTAAAAAAATCTCTATTATTCAGCTTTTGGTAGTTTTTTCCGTAAAGAAAAACAGTAGTATCTCCTGACTGTTGTGACACAAAAATATATCTGTTGAAAATAGTCTTGTGTAGACCCGACATCCCAGTGTGGTTTCGTAGTTCCACGGGTCAAATCGCTGTACTATCCAGTTTTGGGCCTTTGGTATCTAAAAAAAAGCAGTTTGAGTGTGTCGCTCACTGTTCAGCCGCAAATATCTCTATTTAAAAAAGTGTGGTATACCCCAGTAAGCAATAACTGTGGTTTTGCCATCCCACGGTAAAAAATCTCTATTATTCAGGTTTTGGTAGTTTTTTCCGTAAAGAAAAACAGCAGTGTCTCCTGACTGTTGTGACACAAAAATATATCTGTTCAAAATAGTCTTGTGTAGGCCCGACATCCCAGTGTGGTTTCGCAGTTCCACGGGTCAAATCGCTGTACTATCCAGTTTTGGGCCTTTGGTATCTAAAAAAAAGCAGTTTGAGTGTGTCGCTCACTGTTCAGCCGCAAATATCTCTATTTAAAAAAGTGTGGTATACCCCAGTAAACAATAACTGTGGTTTTGCCATCCCACGGTAAAAAATCTCTATTATTCAGGTTTTGGTAGTTTTTTCCGTAAAGAAAAACAGTAGTGTCTCCTGACTGTTGTGACACAAAAATATATCTGTTGAAAATAGTCTTGTGTAGGCCCGACATCCCAGTGTGGTTTCGAAGTTCCACGGGTCAAATCGCTGTACTATGCAGTTTTGGGCCTTTGGTATCTAAAAAAAAAGCAGTTTGAGTGTGTCGCTCACTGTTCAGCAGCAAATATCTCTATTTAAAAAAGTGTGGTATACCCCAGTAAACAATAACTGTGGTTTTGCCATCCCACGGTAAAAAAATCTCTATTATTCAGCTTTTGGTAGTTTTTTCCGTAAAGAAAAACAGTAGTATCTCCTGACTGTTGTGACACAAAAATATATCTGTTGAAAATAGTCTTGTGTAGGCCCGACATCCCAGTGTGGTTTCGTAGTTCCACGGGTCAAATCGCTGTACTATCCAGTTTTGGGCCTTTGGTATCTAAAAAAAAGCAGTTTGAGTGTGTCGCTCACTGTTCAGCCGCAAATATCTCTATTTAAAAAAGTGTGGTATACCCCAGTAAACAATAACTGTGGTTTTGCCATCCCACGGTAAAAAATCTCTATTATTCAGGTTTTGGTAGTTTTTTCCGTAAAGAAAAACAGTAGTGTCTCCTGACTGTTGTGACACAAAAATATATCTGTTGAAAATAGTCTTGTGTAGGCCCGACATCCCAGTGTGGTTTCGTAGTTCCACGGGTCAAATCGCTGTACTATCCAGTTTTGGGCCTTTGGTATCTAAAAAAAAAGCAGTTTGAGTGTGTCGCTCACTGTTCAGCCGCAAATATCTCTTTTTAAAAAAGTGTGGTATACCCCAGTAAACAATAACTGTGGTTTTGCCATCCCACGGTAAAAAAATCTCTATTATTCAGCTTTTGGTAGTTTTTTCCGTAAAGAAAAACAGTAGTGTCTCCTGACTGTTGTGACACAAAAATATATCTGTTGAAAATAGTCTTGTGTAGGCCCGACATCCCAGTGTGGTTTCGTAGTTCCACGGGTCAAATCGCTGTACTATCCAGTTTTGGGCCTTTGGTATCTAAAAAAAAGCAGTTTGAGTGTGTCGCTCACTGTTCAGCCGCAAATATCTCTATTTAAAAAAGTGTGGTATACCCCAGTAAACAATAACTGTGGTTTTGCCATCCCACGGTAAAAAATCTCTATTATTCAGGTTTTGGTAGTTTTTTCCGTAAAGAAAAACAGCAGTGTCTCCTGACTGTTGTGACACAAAAATATATCTGTTCAAAATAGTCTTGTGTAGGCCCGACATCCCAGTGTGGTTTCGCAGTTCCACGGGTCAAATCGCTGTACTATCCAGTTTTGGGCCTTTGGTAACTAAAAAAAAAGCAGTTTGAGTGTGTCGCTCACTGTTCAGCCGCAAATATCTCTATTTACAAAAGTGTGGTATACCCCAGTAAACAATAACTGTGGTTTTGCCATCCCACGGGAAAAAAATCTCTATTATTCAGCTTTTGGTAGTTTTTTCCGTAAAGAAAAACAGTAGTGTCTCCTGACTGTTGTGACACAAAAAATATATCTGTTGAAAATAGTCTTGTGTAGGCCCGACATCCCAGTGTGGTTTCGCAGTTCCACGGGTCAAATCGCTGTACTATCCAGTTTTGGGCCTTTGGTATCTAAAAAAAAAGCAGTTTGAGTGTGTCGCTCACTGTTCAGCCGCAAATATCTCTATTTAAAAAAGTGTGGTATACCCCAGTAAACAATAACTGTGGTTTTGCCATCCCACGGTAAAAAATCTCTATTATTCAGGTTTTGGTAGTTTTTTCCGTAAAGAAAAACAGTAGTGTCTCCTGACTGTTGTGACACAAAAATATATCTGTTGAAAATAGTCTTGTGTAGGCCCGACATCCCAGTGTGGTTTCGTAGTTCCACGGGTCAAATCGCTGTACTATCCAGTTTTGGGCCTTTGGTATCTAAAAAAAAAGCAGTTTGAGTGTGTCGCTCACTGTTCAGCAGCAAATATCTCTATTTAAAAAAGTGTGGTATACCCCAGTAAACAATAACTGTGGTTTTGCCATCCCACGGTAAAAAAATCTCTATTATTCAGCTTTTGGTAGTTTTTTCCGTAAAGAAAAACAGTAGTATCTCCTGACTGTTGTGACACAAAAATATATCTGTTGAAAATAGTCTTGTGTAGGCCCGACATCCCAGTGTGGTTTCGTAGTTCCACGGGTCAAATCGCTGTACTATCCAGTTTTGGGCCTTTGGTATCTAAAAAAAAGCAGTTTGAGTGTGTCGCTCACTGTTCAGCCGCAAATATCTCTATTTAAAAAAGTGTGGTATACCCCAGTAAACAATAACTGTGGTTTTGCCATCCCACGGTAAAAAATCTCTATTATTCAGGTTTTGGTAGTTTTTTCCGTAAAGAAAAACAGCAGTGTCTCCTGACTGTTGTGACACAAAAATATATCTGTTCAAAATAGTCTTGTGTAGGCCCGACATCCCAGTGTGGTTTCGCAGTTCCACGGGTCAAATCGCTGTACTATCCAGTTTTGGGCCTTTGGTAACTAAAAAAAAAGCAATTTGAGTGTGTCGCTCACTGTTCAGCCGCAAATATCTCTATTTACAAAAGTGTGGTATACCCCAGTAAACAATAACTGTGGTTTTGCCATCCCACGGTAAAAAAATCTCTATTATTCAGCTTTTGGTAGTTTTTTCCGTAAAGAAAACCAGTAGTGTCTCCTGACTGTTGTGACACAAAAATATATCTGTTGAAAATAGTCTTGTGTAGGCCCGACATCCCAGTGTGGTTTCGCAGTTCCACGGGTCAAATCGCTGTACTATCCAGTTTTGGGCCTTTGGTATCTAAAAAAAAAGCAGTTTGAGTGTGTCGCTCACTGTTCAGCCGCAAATATCTCTATTTAAAAAAGTGTGGTATTCCCCAGTAAACAATAACTGTGGTTTTGCCATCTCACGGTAAAAAATCTCTATTATTCAGCTTTTGGTAGTTTTTTCCGTAAAGAAAAACAGTAGTGTCTCCTGACTGTTGTGACACAAAAATATATCTTTTGAAAATAGTCTTGTGTAGGCCCGACATCCCAGTGTGGTTTCGTAGTTCCACGGGTCAAATCGCTGTACTATCCAGTTTTGGGCCTTTGGTATCTAAAAAAAAAGCAGTTTGAGTGTGTCGCTCACTGTTCAGCCGCAAATATCTCTATTTAAAAAAGTGTGGTATACCCCAGTAAACAATAACTGTGGTTTTGCCATCCCACGGTAAAAAAATCTCTATTATTCAGCTTTTGGTAGTTTTTTCCGTAAAGAAAAACAGTAGTATCTCCTGACTGTTGTGACACAAAAATATATCTGTTGAAAATAGTCTTGTGTAGGCCCGACATCCCAGTGTGGTTTCGTAGTTCCACGGGTCAAATCGCTGTACTATCCAGTTTTGGGCCTTTGGTATCTAAAAAAAAGCAGTTTGAGTGTGTCGCTCACTGTTCAGCCGCAAATATCTCTATTTAAAAAAGTGTGGTATACCCCAGTAAACAATAACTGTGGTTTTGCCATCCCACGGTAAAAAATCTCTATTATTCAGGTTTTGGTAGTTTTTTCCGTAAAGAAAAACAGCAGTGTCTCCTGACTGTTGTGACACAAAAATATATCTGTTCAAAATAGTCTTGTGTAGGCCCGACATCCCAGTGTGGTTTCGCAGTTCCACGGGTCAAATCGCTGTACTATCCAGTTTTGGGCCTTTGGTAACTAAAAAAAAAGCAATTTGAGTGTGTCGCTCACTGTTCAGCCGCAAATATCTCTATTTACAAAAGTGTGGTATACCCCAGGAAACAATAACTGTGGTTTTGCCATCCCACGGTAAAAAAATCTCTATTATTCAGCTTTTGGTAGTTTTTTCCGTAAAGAAAACCAGTAGTGTCTCCTGACTGTTGTGACACAAAAATATATCTGTTGAAAATAGTCTTGTGTAGGCCCGACATCCCAGTGTGGTTTCGCAGTTCCACGGGTCAAATCGCTGTACTATCCAGTTTTGGGCCTTTGGTATCTAAAAAAAAGCAGTTTGAGTGTGTCGCTCACTGTTCAGCCGCAAATATCTCTATTTAAAAAAGTGTGGTATACCCCAGTAAACAATAACTGTGGTTTTGCCATCCCACGGTAAAAAATCTCTATTATTCAGGTTTTGGTAGTTTTTTCCGTAAAGAAAAACAGTAGTGTCTCCTGACTGTTGTGACACAAAAATATATCTGTTGAAAATAGTCTTGTGTAGGCCCGACATCCCAGTGTGGTTTCGTAGTTCCACGGGTCAAATCGCTGTACTATCCAGTTTTGGGCCTTTGGTATCTAAAAAAAAAGCAGTTTGAGTGTGTCGCTCACTGTTCAGCAGCAAATATCTCTATTTAAAAAAGTGTGGTATACCCCAGTAAACAATAACTGTGGTTTTGCCATCCCACGGTAAAAAAATCTCTATTATTCAGCTTTTGGTAGTTTTTTCCGTAAAGAAAAACAGTAGTATCTCCTGACTGTTGTGACACAAAAATATATCTGTTGAAAATAGTCTTGTGTAGGCCCGACATCCCAGTGTGGTTTCGTAGTTCCACGGGTCAAATCGCTGTACTATCCAGTTTTGGGCCTTTGGTATCTAAAAAAAAGCAGTTTGAGTGTGTCGCTCACTGTTCAGCCGCAAATATCTCTATTTAAAAAAGTGTGGTATACCCCAGTAAACAATAACTGTGGTTTTGCCATCCCATGGTAAAAAATCTCTATTATTCAGGTTTTGGTAGTTTTTTCCGTAAAGAAAAACAGTAGTGTCTCCTGACTGTTGTGACACAAAAATATATCTGTTGAAAATAGTCTTGTGTAGGCCCGACATCCCAGTGTGGTTTCGTAGTTCCACGGGTCAAATCGCTGTACTATCCAGTTTTGGGTCTTTGGTATCTAAAAAAAAAGCAGTTTGAGTGTGTCGCTCACTGTTCAGCCGCAAATATCTCTTTTTAAAAAAGTGTGGTATACCCCAGTAAACAATAACTGTGGTTTTGCCATCCCACGGTAAAAAAATCTCTATTATTCAGCTTTTGGTAGTTTTTTCCGTAAAGAAAAACAGTAGTGTCTCCTGACTGTTGTGACACAAAAATATATCTGTTGAAAATAGTCTTGTGTAGGCCCGACATCCCAGTGTGGTTTCGTAGTTCCACGGGTCAAATCGCTGTACTATCCAGTTTTGGGCCTTTGGTATCTAAAAAAAAGCAGTTTGAGTGTGTCGCTCACTGTTCAGCCGCAAATATCTCTATTTAAAAAAGTGTGGTATACCCCAGTAAACAATAACTGTGGTTTTGCCATCCCACGGTAAAAAATCTCTATTATTCAGGTTTTGGTAGTTTTTTCCGTAAAGAAAAACAGCAGTGTCTCCTGACTGTTGTGACACAAAAATATATCTGTTCAAAATAGTCTTGTGTAGGCCCGACATCCCAGTGTGGTTTCGCAGTTCCACGGGTCAAATCGCTGTACTATCCAGTTTTGGGCCTTTGGTAACTAAAAAAAAAGCAGTTTGAGTGTGTCGCTCACTGTTCAGCCGCAAATATCTCTATTTACAAAAGTGTGGTATACCCCAGTAAACAATAACTGTGGTTTTGCCATCCCACGGGAAAAAAATCTCTATTATTCAGCTTTTGGTAGTTTTTTCCGTAAAGAAAAACAGTAGTGTCTCCTGACTGTTGTGACACAAAAAATATATCTGTTGAAAATAGTCTTGTGTAGGCCCGACATCCCAGTGTGGTTTCGCAGTTCCACGGGTCAAATCGCTGTACTATCCAGTTTTGGGCCTTTGGTATCTAAAAAAAAAGCAGTTTGAGTGTGTCGCTCACTGTTCAGCCGCAAATATCTCTATTTAAAAAAGTGTGGTATACCCCAGTAAACAATAACTGTGGTTTTGCCATCCCACGGTAAAAAATCTCTATTATTCAGGTTTTGGTAGTTTTTTCCGTAAAGAAAAACAGTAGTGTCTCCTGACTGTTGTGACACAAAAATATATCTGTTGAAAATAGTCTTGTGTAGGCCCGACATCCCAGTGTGGTTTCGTAGTTCCACGGGTCAAATCGCTGTACTATCCAGTTTTGGACCTTTGGTATCTAAAAAAAAAGCAGTTTGAGTGTGTCGCTCACTGTTCAGCCGCAAATATCTCTATTTAAAAAAGTGTGGTATACCCCAGTAAACAATAACTGTGGTTTTGCCATCCCACGGTAAAAAAATCTCTATTATTCAGCTTTTGGTAGTTTTTTCCGTAAAGAAAAACAGTAGTGTCTCCTGACTGTTGTGACACAAAAATATATCTGTTGAAAATAGTCTTGTGTAGGCCCGACATCCCAGTGTGGTTTCGTAGTTCCACGGGTCAAATCGCTGTACTATCCAGTTTTGGGCCTTTGGTATCTAAAAAAAAGCAGTTTGAGTGTGTCGCTCACTGTTCAGCCGCAAATATCTCTATTTAAAAAAGTGTGGTATACCCCAGTAAACAATAAATGTGGTTTTGCCATCCCACGGTAAAAAATCTCTATTATTCAGGTTTTGGTAGTTTTTTCCGTAAAGAAAAACAGTAGTGTCTCCTGACTGTTGTGACACAAAAATATATCTGTTCAAAATAGTCTTGTGTAGGCCCGACATCCCAGTGTGGTTTCGCAGTTCCACGGGTCAAATCGCTGTACTATCCAGTTTTGGGCCTTTGGTATCTAAAAAAAAAGCAGTTTGAGTGTTTCGCTCACTGTTCAGCCGCAAATATCTCTATTTAAAAAAGTGTGGTATACCCCAGTAAACAATAACTGTAGTTTTGCCATCCCACGGTAAAAAATCTCTATTATTCAGCTTTTGGTAGTTTTTTCCGTAAAGAAAAACAGTAGTGTCTCCTGACTGTTGTGACACAAAAATATAGCTGTTGAAAATAGTCTTGTGTAGGCCCGACATCCCAGTGTGGTTTCGCAGTTCCACGGGTCAAATCGCTGTACTTTCCAGTTTTGGGCCTTTGGTATCTAAAAAAAAAGCAGTTTGAGTGTGTCGCTCACTGTTCAGCCGCAAATATCTCTATTTAAAAAAGTGTGGTATACCCCAGTAAACAATAACTGTGGTTTTGCCATCCCACGGTAAAAATCTCTATTATTCAGGTTTTGGTAGTTTTTTCCGTAAAGAAAAACAGTAGTGTCTCCTGACTGTTGTGACACAAAAATACATCTGTTGAAAATAGTCTTGTGTAGGCCCGACATCCCAGTGTGGTTTCGCAGTTCCACTGGTCAAATCGCTGTACTATACAGTTTTGGGCCTTTGGTATCTAAAAAAAAAGCAGTTTGAGTGTGTCGCTCACTGTTCAGCGACAAATATCTCTATTTAAAAAAGTGTAGTATACTCCAGTAAACAATAACTGTGGTTTTGCCATCCCACGGTAAAAAATCTCTATTATTCAGCTTTTGGTAGTTTTTTTCCGTAAAGAGAAACAGTAGTGTCTCCTGACTGTTGTGACACAAAAATATATCTGTTGAAAATAGTCTTGTGTAGGCCCGACATCCCAGTGTGGTTTCGCAGTTCCACGGGTCAAATCGCTGTACTATCCAGTTTTGGGCCTTTGGTATCTAAAAAAAAAGCAGTTTGAGTGTGTCGCTCACTGTTCAGCCGCAAATATCTCTATTTAAAAAAGTGTGGTATTCCCCAGTAAACAATAACTGTGGTTTTGCCATCTCACGGTAAAAAATCTCTATTATTCAGCTTTTGGTAGTTTTTTCCGTAAAGAAAAACAGTAGTGTCTCCTGACTGTTGTGACACAAAAATATATCTGTTGAAAATAGTCTTGTGTAGGCCCGACATCCCAGTGTGGTTTCGTAGTTCCACGGGTCAAATCGCTGTACTATCCAGTTTTGGGCCTTTGGTATCTAAAAAAAAAGCAGTTTGAGTGTGTCGCTCACTGTTCAGCCGCAAATATCTCTTTTTAAAAAAGTGTGGTATACCCCAGTAAACAATAACTGTGGTTTTGCCATCCCACGGTAAAAAAATCTCTATTATTCAGCTTTTGGTAGTTTTTTCCGTAAAGAAAAACAGTAGTGTCTCCTGACTGTTGTGACACAAAAATATATCTGTTGAAAATAGTCTTGTGTAGGCCCGACATCCCAGTGTGGTTTCGTAGTTCCACGGGTCAAATCGCTGTACTATCCAGTTTTGGGCCTTTGGTATCTAAAAAAAAGCAGTTTGAGTGTGTCGCTCACTGTTCAGCCGCAAATATCTCTATTTAAAAAAGTGTGGTATACCCCAGTAAACAATAACTGTGGTTTTGCCATCCCACGGTAAAAAATCTCTATTATTCAGGTTTTGGTAGTTTTTTCCGTAAAGAAAAACAGCAGTGTCTCCTGACTGTTGTGACACAAAAATATATCTGTTCAAAATAGTCTTGTGTAGGCCCGACATCCCAGTGTGGTTTCGCAGTTCCACGGGTCAAATCGCTGTACTATCCAGTTTTGGGCCTTTGGTAACTAAAAAAAAAGCAGTTTGAGTGTGTCGCTCACTGTTCAGCCGCAAATATCTCTATTTACAAAAGTGTGGTATACCCCAGTAAACAATAACTGTGGTTTTGCCATCCCACGGGAAAAAAATCTCTATTATTCAGCTTTTGGTAGTTTTTTCCGTAAAGAAAAACAGTAGTGTCTCCTGACTGTTGTGACACAAAAAATATATCTGTTGAAAATAGTCTTGTGTAGGCCCGACATCCCAGTGTGGTTTCGCAGTTCCACGGGTCAAATCGCTGTACTATCCAGTTTTGGGCCTTTGGTATCTAAAAAAAAAGCAGTTTGAGTGTGTCGCTCACTGTTCAGCCGCAAATATCTCTATTTAAAAAAGTGTGGTATACCCCAGTAAACAATAACTGTGGTTTTGCCATCCCACGGTAAAAAATCTCTATTATTCAGGTTTTGGTAGTTTTTTCCGTAAAGAAAAACAGTAGTGTCTCCTGACTGTTGTGACACAAAAATATATCTGTTGAAAATAGTCTTGTGTAGGCCCGACATCCCAGTGTGGTTTCGTAGTTCCACGGGTCAAATCGCTGTACTATCCAGTTTTGGGCCTTTGGTATCTAAAAAAAAAGCAGTTTGAGTGTGTCGCTCACTGTTCAGCAGCAAATATCTCTATTTAAAAAAGTGTGGTATACCCCAGTAAACAATAACTGTGGTTTTGCCATCCCACGGTAAAAAAATCTCTATTATTCAGCTTTTGGTAGTTTTTTCCGTAAAGAAAAACAGTAGTATCTCCTGACTGTTGTGACACAAAAATATATCTGTTGAAAATAGTCTTGTGTAGGCCCGACATCCCAGTGTGGTTTCGTAGTTCCACGGGTCAAATCGCTGTACTATCCAGTTTTGGGCCTTTGGTATCTAAAAAAAAGCAGTTTGAGTGTGTCGCTCACTGTTCAGCCGCAAATATCTCTATTTAAAAAAGTGTGGTATACCCCAGTAAACAATAACTGTGGTTTTGCCATCCCACGGTAAAAAATCTCTATTATTCAGGTTTTGGTAGTTTTTTCCGTAAAGAAAAACAGCAGTGTCTCCTGACTGTTGTGACACAAAAATATATCTGTTCAAAATAGTCTTGTGTAGGCCCGACATCCCAGTGTGGTTTCGCAGTTCCACGGGTCAAATCGCTGTACTATCCAGTTTTGGGCCTTTGGTAACTAAAAAAAAAGCAATTTGAGTGTGTCGCTCACTGTTCAGCCGCAAATATCTCTATTTACAAAAGTGTGGTATACCCCAGTAAACAATAACTGTGGTTTTGCCATCCCACGGTAAAAAAATCTCTATTATTCAGCTTTTGGTAGTTTTTTCCGTAAAGAAAACCAGTAGTGTCTCCTGACTGTTGTGACACAAAAATATATCTGTTGAAAATAGTCTTGTGTAGGCCCGACATCCCAGTGTGGTTTCGCAGTTCCACGGGTCAAATCGCTGTACTATCCAGTTTTGGGCCTTTGGTATCTAAAAAAAAAGCAGTTTGAGTGTGTCGCTCACTGTTCAGCCGCAAATATCTCTATTTAAAAAAGTGTGGTATTCCCCAGTAAACAATAACTGTGGTTTTGCCATCTCACGGTAAAAAATCTCTATTATTCAGCTTTTGGTAGTTTTTTCCGTAAAGAAAAACAGTAGTGTCTCCTGACTGTTGTGACACAAAAATATATCTTTTGAAAATAGTCTTGTGTAGGCCCGACATCCCAGTGTGGTTTCGTAGTTCCACGGGTCAAATCGCTGTACTATCCAGTTTTGGGCCTTTGGTATCTAAAAAAAAAGCAGTTTGAGTGTGTCGCTCACTGTTCAGCCGCAAATATCTCTATTTAAAAAAGTGTGGTATACCCCAGTAAACAATAACTGTGGTTTTGCCATCCCACGGTAAAAAAATCTCTATTATTCAGCTTTTGGTAGTTTTTTCCGTAAAGAAAAACAGTAGTATCTCCTGACTGTTGTGACACAAAAATATATCTGTTGAAAATAGTCTTGTGTAGGCCCGACATCCCAGTGTGGTTTCGTAGTTCCACGGGTCAAATCGCTGTACTATCCAGTTTTGGGCCTTTGGTATCTAAAAAAAAGCAGTTTGAGTGTGTCGCTCACTGTTCAGCCGCAAATATCTCTATTTAAAAAAGTGTGGTATACCCCAGTAAACAATAACTGTGGTTTTGCCATCCCACGGTAAAAAATCTCTATTATTCAGGTTTTGGTAGTTTTTTCCGTAAAGAAAAACAGCAGTGTCTCCTGACTGTTGTGACACAAAAATATATCTGTTCAAAATAGTCTTGTGTAGGCCCGACATCCCAGTGTGGTTTCGCAGTTCCACGGGTCAAATCGCTGTACTATCCAGTTTTGGGCCTTTGGTAACTAAAAAAAAAGCAATTTGAGTGTGTCGCTCACTGTTCAGCCGCAAATATCTCTATTTACAAAAGTGTGGTATACCCCAGGAAACAATAACTGTGGTTTTGCCATCCCACGGTAAAAAAATCTCTATTATTCAGCTTTTGGTAGTTTTTTCCGTAAAGAAAACCAGTAGTGTCTCCTGACTGTTGTGACACAAAAATATATCTGTTGAAAATAGTCTTGTGTAGGCCCGACATCCCAGTGTGGTTTCGCAGTTCCACGGGTCAAATCGCTGTACTATCCAGTTTTGGGCCTTTGGTATCTAAAAAAAAGCAGTTTGAGTGTGTCGCTCACTGTTCAGCCGCAAATATCTCTATTTAAAAAAGTGTGGTATACCCCAGTAAACAATAACTGTGGTTTTGCCATCCCACGGTAAAAAATCTCTATTATTCAGGTTTTGGTAGTTTTTTCCGTAAAGAAAAACAGTAGTGTCTCCTGACTGTTGTGACACAAAAATATATCTGTTGAAAATAGTCTTGTGTAGGCCCGACATCCCAGTGTGGTTTCGTAGTTCCACGGGTCAAATCGCTGTACTATCCAGTTTTGGGCCTTTGGTATCTAAAAAAAAAGCAGTTTGAGTGTGTCGCTCACTGTTCAGCAGCAAATATCTCTATTTAAAAAAGTGTGGTATACCCCAGTAAACAATAACTGTGGTTTTGCCATCCCACGGTAAAAAAATCTCTATTATTCAGCTTTTGGTAGTTTTTTCCGTAAAGAAAAACAGTAGTATCTCCTGACTGTTGTGACACAAAAATATATCTGTTGAAAATAGTCTTGTGTAGGCCCGACATCCCAGTGTGGTTTCGTAGTTCCACGGGTCAAATCGCTGTACTATCCAGTTTTGGGCCTTTGGTATCTAAAAAAAAGCAGTTTGAGTGTGTCGCTCACTGTTCAGCCGCAAATATCTCTATTTAAAAAAGTGTGGTATACCCCAGTAAACAATAACTGTGGTTTTGCCATCCCATGGTAAAAAATCTCTATTATTCAGGTTTTGGTAGTTTTTTCCGTAAAGAAAAACAGTAGTGTCTCCTGACTGTTGTGACACAAAAATATATCTGTTGAAAATAGTCTTGTGTAGGCCCGACATCCCAGTGTGGTTTCGTAGTTCCACGGGTCAAATCGCTGTACTATCCAGTTTTGGGTCTTTGGTATCTAAAAAAAAAGCAGTTTGAGTGTGTCGCTCACTGTTCAGCCGCAAATATCTCTTTTTAAAAAAGTGTGGTATACCCCAGTAAACAATAACTGTGGTTTTGCCATCCCACGGTAAAAAAATCTCTATTATTCAGCTTTTGGTAGTTTTTTCCGTAAAGAAAAACAGTAGTGTCTCCTGACTGTTGTGACACAAAAATATATCTGTTGAAAATAGTCTTGTGTAGGCCCGACATCCCAGTGTGGTTTCGTAGTTCCACGGGTCAAATCGCTGTACTATCCAGTTTTGGGCCTTTGGTATCTAAAAAAAAGCAGTTTGAGTGTGTCGCTCACTGTTCAGCCGCAAATATCTCTATTTAAAAAAGTGTGGTATACCCCAGTAAACAATAACTGTGGTTTTGCCATCCCACGGTAAAAAATCTCTATTATTCAGGTTTTGGTAGTTTTTTCCGTAAAGAAAAACAGCAGTGTCTCCTGACTGTTGTGACACAAAAATATATCTGTTCAAAATAGTCTTGTGTAGGCCCGACATCCCAGTGTGGTTTCGCAGTTCCACGGGTCAAATCGCTGTACTATCCAGTTTTGGGCCTTTGGTAACTAAAAAAAAAGCAGTTTGAGTGTGTCGCTCACTGTTCAGCCGCAAATATCTCTATTTACAAAAGTGTGGTATACCCCAGTAAACAATAACTGTGGTTTTGCCATCCCACGGGAAAAAAATCTCTATTATTCAGCTTTTGGTAGTTTTTTCCGTAAAGAAAAACAGTAGTGTCTCCTGACTGTTGTGACACAAAAAATATATCTGTTGAAAATAGTCTTGTGTAGGCCCGACATCCCAGTGTGGTTTCGCAGTTCCACGGGTCAAATCGCTGTACTATCCAGTTTTGGGCCTTTGGTATCTAAAAAAAAAGCAGTTTGAGTGTGTCGCTCACTGTTCAGCCGCAAATATCTCTATTTAAAAAAGTGTGGTATACCCCAGTAAACAATAACTGTGGTTTTGCCATCCCACGGTAAAAAATCTCTATTATTCAGGTTTTGGTAGTTTTTTCCGTAAAGAAAAACAGTAGTGTCTCCTGACTGTTGTGACACAAAAATATATCTGTTGAAAATAGTCTTGTGTAGGCCCGACATCCCAGTGTGGTTTCGTAGTTCCACGGGTCAAATCGCTGTACTATCCAGTTTTGGACCTTTGGTATCTAAAAAAAAAGCAGTTTGAGTGTGTCGCTCACTGTTCAGCCGCAAATATCTCTATTTAAAAAAGTGTGGTATACCCCAGTAAACAATAACTGTGGTTTTGCCATCCCACGGTAAAAAAATCTCTATTATTCAGCTTTTGGTAGTTTTTTCCGTAAAGAAAAACAGTAGTGTCTCCTGACTGTTGTGACACAAAAATATATCTGTTGAAAATAGTCTTGTGTAGGCCCGACATCCCAGTGTGGTTTCGTAGTTCCACGGGTCAAATCGCTGTACTATCCAGTTTTGGGCCTTTGGTATCTAAAAAAAAGCAGTTTGAGTGTGTCGCTCACTGTTCAGCCGCAAATATCTCTATTTAAAAAAGTGTGGTATACCCCAGTAAACAATAAATGTGGTTTTGCCATCCCACGGTAAAAAATCTCTATTATTCAGGTTTTGGTAGTTTTTTCCGTAAAGAAAAACAGTAGTGTCTCCTGACTGTTGTGACACAAAAATATATCTGTTCAAAATAGTCTTGTGTAGGCCCGACATCCCAGTGTGGTTTCGCAGTTCCACGGGTCAAATCGCTGTACTATCCAGTTTTGGGCCTTTGGTATCTAAAAAAAAAGCAGTTTGAGTGTTTCGCTCACTGTTCAGCCGCAAATATCTCTATTTAAAAAAGTGTGGTATACCCCAGTAAACAATAACTGTAGTTTTGCCATCCCACGGTAAAAAATCTCTATTATTCAGCTTTTGGTAGTTTTTTCCGTAAAGAAAAACAGTAGTGTCTCCTGACTGTTGTGACACAAAAATATAGCTGTTGAAAATAGTCTTGTGTAGGCCCGACATCCCAGTGTGGTTTCGCAGTTCCACGGGTCAAATCGCTGTACTTTCCAGTTTTGGGCCTTTGGTATCTAAAAAAAAAGCAGTTTGAGTGTGTCGCTCACTGTTCAGCCGCAAATATCTCTATTTAAAAAAGTGTGGTATACCCCAGTAAACAATAACTGTGGTTTTGCCATCCCACGGTAAAAATCTCTATTATTCAGGTTTTGGTAGTTTTTTCCGTAAAGAAAAACAGTAGTGTCTCCTGACTGTTGTGACACAAAAATACATCTGTTGAAAATAGTCTTGTGTAGGCCCGACATCCCAGTGTGGTTTCGCAGTTCCACTGGTCAAATCGCTGTACTATACAGTTTTGGGCCTTTGGTATCTAAAAAAAAAGCAGTTTGAGTGTGTCGCTCACTGTTCAGCGACAAATATCTCTATTTAAAAAAGTGTAGTATACTCCAGTAAACAATAACTGTGGTTTTGCCATCCCACGGTAAAAAATCTCTATTATTCAGCTTTTGGTAGTTTTTTTCCGTAAAGAGAAACAGTAGTGTCTCCTGACTGTTGTGACACAAAAATATATCTGTTGAAAATAGTCTTGTGTAGGCCCGACATCCCAGTGTGGTTTCGCAGTTCCACGGGTCAAATCGCTGTACTATCCAGTTTTGGGCCTTTGGTATCTAAAAAAAAAGCAGTTTGAGTGTGTCGCTCACTGTTCAGCCGCAAATATCTCTATTTAAAAAAGTGTGGTATTCCCCAGTAAACAATAACTGTGGTTTTGCCATCTCACGGTAAAAAATCTCTATTATTCAGCTTTTGGTAGTTTTTTCCGTAAAGAAAAACAGTAGTGTCTCCTGACTGTTGTGACACAAAAATATATCTTTTGAAAATAGTCTTGTGTAGGCCCGACATCCCAGTGTGGTTTCGTAGTTCCACGGGTCAAATCGCTGTACTATCCAGTTTTGGGCCTTTGGTATCTAAAAAAAAAGCAGTTTGAGTGTGTCGCTCACTGTTCAGCCGCAAATATCTCTATTTAAAAAAGTGTGGTATACCCCAGTAAACAATAACTGTGGTTTTGCCATCCCACGGTAAAAAAATCTCTATTATTCAGCTTTTGGTAGTTTTTTCCGTAAAGAAAAACAGTAGTATCTCCTGACTGTTGTGACACAAAAATATATCTGTTGAAAATAGTCTTGTGTAGGCCCGACATCCCAGTGTGGTTTCGTAGTTCCACGGGTCAAATCGCTGTACTATCCAGTTTTGGGCCTTTGGTATCTAAAAAAAAGCAGTTTGAGTGTGTCGCTCACTGTTCAGCCGCAAATATCTCTATTTAAAAAAGTGTGGTATACCCCAGTAAACAATAACTGTGGTTTTGCCATCCCACGGTAAAAAATCTCTATTATTCAGGTTTTGGTAGTTTTTTCCGTAAAGAAAAACAGCAGTGTCTCCTGACTGTTGTGACACAAAAATATATCTGTTCAAAATAGTCTTGTGTAGGCCCGACATCCCAGTGTGGTTTCGCAGTTCCACGGGTCAAATCGCTGTACTATCCAGTTTTGGGCCTTTGGTAACTAAAAAAAAAGCAATTTGAGTGTGTCGCTCACTGTTCAGCCGCAAATATCTCTATTTACAAAAGTGTGGTATACCCCAGTAAACAATAACTGTGGTTTTGCCATCCCACGGTAAAAAAATCTCTATTATTCAGCTTTTGGTAGTTTTTTCCGTAAAGAAAACCAGTAGTGTCTCCTGACTGTTGTGACACAAAAATATATCTGTTGAAAATAGTCTTGTGTAGGCCCGACATCCCAGTGTGGTTTCGCAGTTCCACGGGTCAAATCGCTGTACTATCCAGTTTTGGGCCTTTGGTATCTAAAAAAAAAGCAGTTTGAGTGTGTCGCTCACTGTTCAGCCGCAAATATCTCTATTTAAAAAAGTGTGGTATACCCCAGTAAACAATAACTGTGGTTTTGCCATCCCACGGTAAAAAATCTCTATTATTCAGGTTTTGGTAGTTTTTTCCGTAAAGAAAAACAGTAGTGTCTCCTGACTGTTGTGACACAAAAATATATCTGTTGAAAATAGTCTTGTGTAGGCCCGACATCCCAGTGTGGTTTCGTAGTTCCACGGGTCAAATCGCTGTACTATCCAGTTTTGGGCCTTTGGTATCTAAAAAAAAAGCAGTTTGAGTGTGTCGCTCACTGTTCAGCAGCAAATATCTCTATTTAAAAAAGTGTGGTATACCCCAGTAAACAAGAACTGTGGTTTTGCCATCCCACGGTAAAAAAATCTCTATTATTCAGCTTTTGGTAGTTTTTTCCGTAAAGAAAAACAGTAGTATCTCCTGACTGTTGTGACACAAAAATATATCTGTTGAAAATAGTCTTGTGTAGGCCCGACATCCCAGTGTGGTTTCGTAGTTCCACGGGTCAAATCGCTGTACTATCCAGTTTTGGGCCTTTGGTATCTAAAAAAAGCAGTTTGAGTGTGTCGCTCACTGTTCAGCCGCAAATATCTCTATTTAAAAAAGTGTGGTATACCCCAGTAAACAATAACTGTGGTTTTGCCATCCCACGGTAAAAAATCTCTATTATTCAGGTTTTGGTAGTTTTTTCCGTAAAGAAAAACAGCAGTGTCTCCTGACTGTTGTGACACAAAAATATATCTGTTCAAAATAGTCTTGTGTAGGCCCGACATCCCAGTGTGGTTTCGCAGTTCCACGGGTCAAATCGCTGTACTATCCAGTTTTGGGCCTTTGGTAACTAAAAAAAAAGCAATTTGAGTGTGTCGCTCACTGTTCAGCCGCAGATATCTCTATTTACAAAAGTGTGGTATACCCCAGTAAACAATAACTGTGGTTTTGCCATCCCACGGTAAAAAAATCTCTATTATTCAGCTTTTGGTAGTTTTTTCCGTAAAGAAAACCAGTAGTGTCTCCTGACTGTTGTGACACAAAAATATATCTGTTGAAAATAGTCTTGTGTAGGCCCGACATCCCAGTGTGGTTTCGCAGTTCCACGGGTCAAATCGCTGTACTATCCAGTTTTGGGCCTTTGGTATCTAAAAAAAAAGCAGTTTGAGTGTGTCGCTCACTGTTCAGCCGCAAATATCTCTATTTAAAAAAGTGTGGTATACCCCAGTAAACAATAACTGTGGTTTTGCCATCCCACGGTAAAAAATCTCTATTATTCAGGTTTTGGTAGTTTTTTCCGTAAAGAAAAACAGTAGTGTCTCCTGACTGTTGTGACACAAAAATATATCTGTTGAAAATAGTCTTGTGTAGGCCCGACATCCCAGTGTGGTTTCGTAGTTCCACGGGTCAAATCGCTATACTATCCAGTTTTGGGCCTTTGGTATCTAAAAAAAAAGCAGTTTGAGTGTGTCGCTCACTGTTCAGCCGCAAATATCTCTATTTAAAAAAGTGTGGTATACCCCAGTAAACAATAACTGTGGTTTTGCCATCCCACGGTAAAAAAATCTCTATTATTCAGCTTTTGGTAGTTTTTTCCGTAAAGAAAAACAGTAGTATCTCCTGACTGTTGTGACACAAAAATATATCTGTTGAAAATAGTCTTGTGTAGGCCCGACATCCCAGTGTGGTTTCGTAGTTCCACGGGTCAAATCGCTGTACTATCCAGTTTTGGGCCTTTGGTATCTAAAAAAAAGCAGTTTGAGTGTGTCGCTCACTGTTCAGCCGCAAATATCTCTATTTAAAAAAGTGTGGTATACCCCAGTAAACAATAACTGTGGTTTTGCCATCCCACGGTAAAAAATCTCTATTATTCAGGTTTTGGTAGTTTTTTCCGTAAAGAAAAACAGCAGTGTCTCCTGACTGTTGTGACACAAAAATATATCTGTTCAAAATAGTCTTGTGTAGGCCCGACATCCCAGTGTGGTTTCACAGTTCCACGGGTCAAATCGCTGTACTATCCAGTTTTGGGCCTTTGGTAACTAAAAAAAATGCAATTTGAGTGTGTCGCTCACTGTTCAGCCGCAAATATCTCTATTTACAAAAGTGTGGTATACCCCAGTAAACAATAACTGTGGTTTTGCCATCCCACGGTAAAAAAATCTCTATTATTCAGCTTTTGGTAGTTTTTTCCGTAAAGAAAACCAGTAGTGTCTCCTGACTGTTGTGACACAAAAATATATCTGTTGAAAATAGTCTTGTGTAGGCCCGACATCCCAGTGTGGTTTCGCAGTTCCACGGGTCAAATCGCTGTACTATCCAGTTTTGGGCCTTTGGTATCTAAAAAAAAAGCAGTTTGAGTGTGTCGCTCACTGTTCAGCCGCAAATATCTCTATTTAAAAAAGTGTGGTATACCCCAGTAAACAATAACTGTGGTTTTGCCATCCCACGGTAAAAAATCTCTATTATTCAGGTTTTGGTAGTTTTTTCCGTAAAGAAAAACAGTAGTGTCTCCTGACTGTTGTGACACAAAAATATATCTGTTGAAAATAGTCTTGTGTAGGCCCGACATCCCAGTGTGGTTTCGCAGTTCCACGGGTCAAATCGCTGTACTATCCAGTTTTGGGCCTTTGGTATCTAAAAAAAAAGCAGTTTGAGTGTGTCGCTCACTGTTCAGCCGCAAATATCTCTATTTAAAAAAGTGTGGTATACCCCAGTAAACAATAACTGTGGTTTTGCCATCCCACGGTAAAAAATCTCTATTATTCAGGTTTTGGTAGTTTTTTCCGTAAAGAAAAACAGTAGTGTCTCCTGACTGTTGTGACACAAAAATATATCTGTTCAAAATAGTCTTGTGTAGGCCCGACATCCCAGTGTGGTTTCGCAGTTCCACGGGTCAAATCGCTGTACTATCCAGTTTTGGGCCTTTGGTATCTAAAAAAAAAGCAGTTTGAGTGTGTCGCTCACTGTTCAGCCGCAAATATCTCTATTTAAAAAAGTGTGGTATACCCCAGTAAACAATAACTGTGGTTTTGCCATCCCACGGTAAAAAATCTCTATTATTCAGGTTTTGGTAGTTTTTTCCGTAAAGAAAAACAGTAGTGTCTCCTGACTGTTGTGACACAAAAATATATCTGTTCAAAATAGTCTTGTGTAGGCCCGACATCCCAGTGTGGTTTCGCAGTTCCACGGGTCAAATCGCTGTACTATCCAGTTTTGGGCCTTTGGTAACTAAAAAAAAAGCAATTTGAGTGTGTCGCTCACTGTTCAGCCGCAAATATCTCTATTTACAAAAGTGTGGTATACCCCAGTAAACAATAACTGTGGTTTTGCCATCCCACGGTAAAAAAATCTCTATTATTCAGCTTTTGGTAGTTTTTTCCGTAAAGAAAACCAGTAGTGTCTCCTGACTGTTGTGACACAAAAATATATCTGTTGAAAATAGTCTTGTGTAGGCCCGACATCCCAGTGTGGTTTCGCAGTTCCACGGGTCAAATCGCTGTACTATCCAGTTTTGGGCCTTTGGTATCTAAAAAAAAAGCAGTTTGAGTGTGTCGCTCACTGTTCAGCCGCAAATATCTCTATTTAAAAAAGTGTGGTATACCCCAGTAAACAATAACTGTGGTTTTGCCATCCCACGGTAAAAAATCTCTATTATTCAGGTTTTGGTAGTTTTTTCCGTAAAGAAAAACAGTAGTGTCTCCTGACTGTTGTGACACAAAAATATATCTGTTGAAAATAGTCTTGTGTAGGCCCGACATCCCAGTGTGGTTTCGTAGTTCCACGGGTCAAATCGCTGTACTATCCAGTTTTGGGCCTTTGGTATCTAAAAAAAAAGCAGTTTGAGTGTGTCGCTCACTGTTCAGCAGCAAATATCTCTATTTAAAAAAGTGTGGTATACCCCAGTAAACAATAACTGTGGTTTTGCCATCCCACGGTAAAAAAATCTCTATTATTCAGCTTTTGGTAGTTTTTTCCGTAAAGAAAAACAGTAGTATCTCCTGACTGTTGTGACACAAAAATATATCTGTTGAAAATAGTCTTGTGTAGGCCCGACATCCCAGTGTGGTTTCGTAGTTCCACGGGTCAAATCGCTGTACTATCCAGTTTTGGGCCTTTGGTATCTAAAAAAAAGCAGTTTGAGTGTGTCGCTCACTGTTCAGCCGCAAATATCTCTATTTAAAAAAGTGTGGTATACCCCAGTAAACAATAACTGTGGTTTTGCCATCCCACGGTAAAAAATCTCTATTATTCAGGTTTTGGTAGTTTTTTCCGTAAAGAAAAACAGCAGTGTCTCCTGACTGTTGTGACACAAAAATATATCTGTGCAAAATAGTCTTGTGTAGGCCCGACATCCCAGTGTGGTTTCGCAGTTCCACGGGTCAAATCGCTGTACTATCCAGTTTTGGGCCTTTGGTAACTAAAAAAAAAGCAATTTGAGTGTGTCGCTCACTGTTCAGCCGCAAATATCTCTATTTACAAAAGTGTGGTATACCCCAGTAAACAATAACTGTGGTTTTGCCATCCCACGGTAAAAAAATCTCTATTATTCAGCTTTTGGTAGTTTTTTCCGTAAAGAAAACCAGTAGTGTCTCCTGACTGTTGTGACACAAAAATATATCTGTTGAAAATAGTCTTGTGTAGGCCCGACATCCCAGTGTGGTTTCGCAGTTCCACGGGTCAAATCGCTGTACTATCCAGTTTTGGGCCTTTGGTATCTAAAAAAAAAGCAGTTTGAGTGTGTCGCTCACTGTTCAGCCGCAAATATCTCTATTTAAAAAAGTGTGGTATACCCCAGTAAACAATAACTGTGGTTTTGCCATCCCACGGTAAAAAATCTCTATTATTCAGGTTTTGGTAGTTTTTTCCGTAAAGAAAAACAGTAGTGTCTCCTGACTGTTGTGACACAAAAATATATCTGTTGAAAATAGTCTTGTGTAGGCCCGACATCCCAGTGTGGTTTCGTAGTTCCACGGGTCAAATCGCTGTACTATCCAGTTTTGGGCCTTTGGTATCTAAAAAAAAAGCAGTTTGAGTGTGTCGCTCACTGTTCAGCAGCAAATATCTCTATTTAAAAAAGTGTGGTATACCCCAGTAAACAATAACTGTGGTTTTGCCATCCCACGGTAAAAAAATCTCTATTATTCAGCTTTTGGTAGTTTTTTCCGTAAAGAAAAACAGTAGTGTCTCCTGACTGTTGTGACACAAAAATATATCTGTTGAAAATAGTCTTGTGTAGGCCCGACATCCCAGTGTGGTTTCGTAGTTCCACGGGTCAAATCGCTGTACTATCCAGTTTTGGGCCTTTGGTATCTAAAAAAAAGCAGTTTGAGTGTGTCGCTCACTGTTCAGCCGCAAATATCTCTATTTAAAAAAGTGTGATATACCACAGTAAACAATAACTGTGGTTTTGCCATCCCACGGTAAAAAATCTCTATTATTCAGGTTTTGGTAGTTTTTTCCGTAAAGAAAAACAGTAGTGTCTCCTGACTGTTGTGACACAAAAATATATCTGTTCAAAATAGTCTTGTGTAGGCCCGACATCCCAGTGTGGTTTCGCAGTTCCACGGGTCAAATCGCTGTACTATCCAGTTTTGGGCCTTTGGTATCTAAAAAAAAAAGCAATTTGAGTGTGTCGCTCACTGTTCAGCCGCAAATATCTCTATTTACAAAAGTGTGGTATACCCCAGTGAGCAATAACTGTGGTTTTGCCATCCCACGGTAAAAAATCTCTATTATTCAGCTTTTGGTAGTTTTTTCCGTAAAGAAAAACAGTAGTGTCTCCTGACTGTTGTGACACAAAAATATATCTGTTGAAAATAGTCTTGTGTAGGCTCGACATCCCAGTGTGGTTTCGCAGTTCCACTGGTCAAATCGCTGTACTATCCAGTTTTGGGCCTTTGGTATCTAAAAAAAAAGCAGTTTGAGTGTGTCGCTCACTGTTCAGCCGCAAATATCTCTATTTAAAAAAGTGTGGTATACCCCAGTAAACAATAACTGTGGTTTTGCCATCCCACGGTAAAAAAATCTCTATTATTCAGCTTTTGGTAGTTTTTTCCGTAAAGAAAAACAGTAGTATCTCCTGACTGTTGTGACACAAAAATATATCTGTTGAAAATAGTCTTGTGTAGGCCCGACATCCCAGTGTGGTTTCGTAGTTCCACGGGTCAAATCGCTGTACTATCCAGTTTTGGGCCTTTGGTATCTAAAAAAAAGCAGTTTGAGTGTGTCGCTCACTGTTCAGTCGGAAATATCTCTATTTAAAAAAGTGTGGTATACCCCAGTAAACAATAACTGTGGTTTTGCCATCCCACGGTAAAAAATCTCTATTATTCAGGTTTTGGTAGTTTTTTCCGTAAAGAAAAACAGCAGTGTCTCCTGACTGTTGTGACACAAAAATATATCTGTTCAAAATAGTCTTGTGTAGGCCCGACATCCCAGTGTGGTTTCGCAGTTCCACGGGTCAAATCGCTGTACTATCCAGTTTTGGGCCTTTGGTAACTAAAAAAAAAGCAATTTGAGTGTGTCGCTCACTGTTCAGCCGCAAATATCTCTATTTACAAAAGTGTGGTATACCCCAGTAAACAATAACTGTGGTTTTGCCATCCCACGGTAAAAAAATCTCTATTATTCAGCTTTTGGTAGTTTTTTCCGTAAAGAAAACCAGTAGTGTCTCCTGACTGTTGTGACACAAAAATATATCTGTTGAAAATAGTCTTGTGTAGGCCCGACATCCCAGTGTGGTTTCGCAGTTCCACGGGTCAAATCGCTGTACTATCCAGTTTTGGGCCTTTGGTATCTAAAAAAAAAGCAGTTTGAGTGTGTCGCTCACTGTTCAGCCGCAAATATCTCTATTTAAAAAAGTGTGGTATACCCCAGTAAACAATAACTGTGGTTTTGCCATCCCACGGTAAAAAATCTCTATTATTCAGGTTTTGGTAGTTTTTTCCGTAAAGAAAAACAGTAGTGTCTCCTGACTGTTGTGACACAAAAATATATCTGTTGAAAATAGTCTTGTGTAGGCCCGACATCCCAGTGTGGTTTCGTAGTTCCACGGGTCAAATCGCTGTACTATCCAGTTTTGGGCCTTTGGTATCTAAAAAAAAAGCAGTTTGAGTGTGTCGCTCACTGTTCAGCAGCAAATATCTCTATTTAAAAAAGTGTGGTATACCCCAGTAAACAATAACTGTGGTTTTGCCATCCCACGGTAAAAAAATCTCTATTATTCAGCTTTTGGTAGTTTTTTCCGTAAAGAAAAACAGTAGTATCTCCTGACTGTTGTGACACAAAAATATATCTGTTGAAAATAGTCTTGTGTAGGCCCGACATCCCAGTGTGGTTTCGTAGTTCCACGGGTCAAATCGCTGTACTATCCAGTTTTGGGCCTTTGGTATCTAAAAAAAAGCAGTTTGAGTGTGTCGCTCACTGTTCAGCCGCAAATATCTCTATTTAAAAAAGTGTGGTATACCCCAGTAAACAATAACTGTGGTTTTGCCATCCCACGGTAAAAAAATCTCTATTATTCAGCTTTTGGTAGTTTTTTCCGTAAAGAAAAACAGCAGTGTCTCCTGACTGTTGTGACACAAAAATATATCTGTTCAAAATAGTCTTGTGTAGGCCCGACATCCCAGTGTGGTTTCGCAGTTCCACGGGTCAAATCGCTGTACTATCCAGTTTTGGGCCTTTGGTAACTAAAAAAAAAGCAATTTGAGTGTGTCGCTCACTGTTCAGCCGCAAATATCTCTATTTACAAAAGTGTGGTATACCCCAGTAAACAATAACTGTGGTTTTGCCATCCCACGGTAAAAAAATCTCTATTATTCAGCTTTTGGTAGTTTTTTCCGTAAAGAAAACCAGTAGTGTCTCCTGACTGTTGTGACACAAAAATATATCTGTTGAAAATAGTCTTGTGTAGGCCCGACATCCCAGTGTGGTTTCGCAGTTCCACGGGTCAAATCGCTGTACTATCCAGTTTTGGGCCTTTGGTATCTAAAAAAAAAGCAGTTTGGTGTGTCGCTCACTGTTCAGCCGCAAATATCTCTATTTAAAAAAGTGTGGTATACCCCAGTAAACAATAACTGTGGTTTTGCCATCCCACGGTAAAAAATCTCTATTATTCAGGTTTTGGTAGTTTTTTCCGTAAAGAAAAACAGTAGTGTCTCCTGACTGTTGTGACACAAAAATATATCTGTTGAAAATAGTCTTGTGTAGGCCCGACATCCCAGTGTGGTTTCGTAGTTCCACGGGTCAAATCGCTGTACTATCCAGTTTTGGGCCTTTGGTATCTAAAAAAAAAGCAGTTTGAGTGTGTCGCTCACTGTTCAGCAGCAAATATCTCTATTTAAAAAAGTGTGGTATACCCCAGTAAACAATAACTGTGGTTTTGCCATCCCACGGTAAAAAAATCTCTATTATTCAGCTTTTGGTAGTTTTTTCCGTAAAGAAAAACAGTAGTGTCTCCTGACTGTTGTGACACAAAAATATATCTGTTGAAAATAGTCTTGTGTAGGCCCGACATCCCAGTGTGGTTTCGTAGTTCCACGGGTCAAATCGCTGTACTATCCAGTTTTGGGCCTTTGGTATCTAAAAAAAAGCAGTTTGAGTGTGTCGCTCACTGTTCAGCCGCAAATATCTCTATTTAAAAAAGTGTGATATACCACAGTAAACAATAACTGTGGTTTTGCCATCCCACGGTAAAAAATCTCTATTATTCAGGTTTTGGTAGTTTTTTCCGTAAAGAAAAACAGTAGTGTCTCCTGACTGTTGTGACACAAAAATATATCTGTTCAAAATAGTCTTGTGTAGGCCCGACATCCCAGTGTGGTTTCGCAGTTCCACGGGTCAAATCGCTGTACTATCCAGTTTTGGGCCTTTGGTATCTAAAAAAAAAAGCAATTTGAGTGTGTCGCTCACTGTTCAGCCGCAAATATCTCTATTTACAAAAGTGTGGTATACCCCAGTAAGCAATAACTGTGGTTTTGCCATCCCACGGTAAAAAATCTCTATTATTCAGCTTTTGGTAGTTTTTTCCGTAAAGAAAAACAGTAGTGTCTCCAGACTGTTGTGACACAAAAATATATCTGTTGAAAATAGTCTTGTGTAGGCTCGACATCCCAGTGTGGTTTCGCAGTTCCACTGGTCAAATCGCTGTACTATCCAGTTTTGGGCCTTTGGTATCTAAAAAAAAAGCAGTTTGAGTGTGTCGCTCACTGTTCAGCCGCAAATATCTCTATTTAAAAAAGTGTGGTATACCCCAGTAAACAATAACTGTAGTTTTGCCATCCCACGGTAAAAAATCTCTATTATTCAGCTTTTGGTAGTTTTTTCCATAAAGAAAAACAGTAGTGTCTCCTGACTGTTGTGATACAAAAATATAGCTGTTGAAAATAGTTTTGTGTAGGCCCGACATCCCAGTGTGGTTTCGCAGTTCCACGGGTCAAATCGCTGTACTTTCCAGTTTTGGGCCTTTGGTATCTAAAAAAAAAGCAGTTTGAGTGTGTCGCTCACTGTTCAGCCGCAAATATCTCTATTTAAAAAAGTGTGGTATACCCCAGTAAACAATAACTGTGGTTTTGCCATCCCACGGTAAAAATCTCTATTATTCAGGTTTTGGTAGTTTTTTCCGTAAAGAAAAACAGTAGTGTCCCCTGACTGTTGTGACACAAAAATATATCTGTTGAAAATAGTCTTGTGTAGGCCCGACATCCCAGTGTGGTTTCGCAGTTCCACTGGTCAAATCGCTGTACTATCCAGCTTTGGGCCTTTGGTATCTAAAAAAAAAGCAGTTTGAGTGTGTCGCTCACTGTTCAGCGGCAAATATCTCTATTTAAAAAAGTGTGGTATACCCCAGTAAACAATAACTGTGGTTTTGCCATCCCACGGTAAAAATCTCTATTATTCAGGTTTTGGTAGTTTTTTCCGTAAAGAAAAACAGTAGTGTCTCCTGACTGTTGTGACACAAAAATATATCTTTTGAAAATAGTCTTGTGTAGGCCCGACATCCCAGTGTGGTTCCGCAGTTCCAAGGGTCAAATCGCTGTACTATCCAGTTTTGGGCCTTTGGTATCTAAAAAAAAAGCAGTTTGAGTGTGTCGTTCACTGTTCATCTGCAAATATCTCTATTTAAAAAAGTGTGGTATACCCCAGTAAAGAATAAGTGTGGTTTTGCCATCCCACGGTAAAAAATCTCTATTATTCAGCTTTTGGTAGTTTTTTCCGTAAAGAGAAACAGTAGTGTCTCCTGACTGTTGTGACACAAAAATATATCTGTTGAAAATAGTCTTGTGTAGGCCCGACATCCCAGTGTGATTTTGAAGTTCCACGGGTCAAATCGCTGTACTATCCAGTTTTGGGCCTTTGGTATCTAAAAAAAAACCAGTTTAAGTGTGTCGCTCACTGTTCAGCCACAAATATCTCTATTTAAAAAAGTGTGGTATACCGCAGTAAACAATTACTGTGGTTTTGCCATCCCACGGTAAAAAATCTCTATTATTCAGCTTTTGGTAGTTTTTTCCGTAAAGAAAAACAGTAGTGTCTCCTGACTGTTGTGACACAAAAATATATCTGTTGAAAATAGTCTTGTGTAGGCCCGACATCCCAGTGTGGTTTCGCAGTTCCACGGGTCAAATCGCTGTACTATCCGGTTTTGGGCCTTTGGTATCTAAAAAAAAAGCAGTTTGAGTGTGTCGCTCACTGTTCAGCCGCAAATATCTCTATTTACAAAAGTGTGGTATACCCCAGTAAGCAATAACTGTGGTTTTGCCATCCCACGGTAAAAAATCTCTATTATTCAGCTTTTGGTAGTTTTTTCCGTAAAGAAAAACAGTAGTGTCTCCAGATTGTTGTGACACAAAAATATATCTGTTGAAAATAGTTTTGTGTAGGCCCGACATCCCAGGGTGGTTTCGCAGTTTCACTGGTCAAATCGCTGTACTATCCAGTTTTGGGCCTTTGGTATCTAAAAAAAAAGCAGTTTGAGTGTGTCGCTCACTGTTCAGCCGCAAATATCTCTATTTACAAAAGTGTGGTATACCCCAGTAAGCAATAACTGTGGTTTTGACATCCCACGGTAAAAAATCTCTATTATTCAGCTTTTGGTAGTTTTTTCCGTAAAGAAAAACAGTAGTGTCTCCAGACTGTTGTGACACAAAAATATATCTGTTGAAAATAGTCTTGTGTAGGCTCGACATCACAGTGTGGTTTCGCAGTTCCACGGTTCAAATCGCTGTACTATCTAGTTTTGGGCCTTTGGTATCTAAAAAAAAAGCAGTTTGAGTGTGTCGCTCACTGTTCAGATGCAAATATCTCTATTTAAAAAAGTGTGGTATAGCCCAGTAAACAATAACTGTGGTTTTGCTATCCCACGGTAAAAAACCTCTATTATTCAGGTTTTGGTAGTTTTTTCCGTAAAGAAATACAGTAGTGTCTCCTGACTGTTGTGACACAAAAATATATCTGTTGAAAATAGTCTTGTGTAGGCCCAACATCCCAGTGTGGTTTCGCAGTTCCACGGGTCAAATCGCTGTACTATCCAGTTTTGGGCCTTTGGTATCTAAAAAAAAGCAATTTGAGTGTGTCGCTCACTGTTCAGCCGCAAATATCTCTATTTACAAAAGTGTGGTATACCCCAGTAAGCAATAACTGTGGTTTTGCCATCCCACGGTAAAAAATCTCTATTATTCAGCTTTTGGTAGTTTTTTCCGTAAAGAAAAACAATAGTGTCTCCAGACTGTTGTGACACAAAAATATATCTGTTGAAAATAGTCTTGTGTAGACTCCACATCCCAGTGTGGTTTCGCAGTTCCACTGGTCAAATCGCTGTACTATCCAGTTTTGGGCCTTTGGTATCTAAAAAAAAAGCAGTTTGAGTGTGTCGCTCACTGTTCAGCAGCAAATATCTCTATTTAAAAAAGTGTGGTATACCCCAGGAAAAAATAACTGTAGTTTTGCCATCCCACGGTAAAAAAATTTCTATTATTCAGCTTTTGGTATTTTTTTCCGTAAAGAAAAACAGTACTGTCTCCTGACTGTTGTGACACAAAAATATATCTGTTGAAAATAGTCTTGTGTAGGCCCGACATCCCATTTTGGTTTCGAAGTTCCACGGGTCAAATCGCTGTACTTTCCAGTTTTGGGCCTTTGGTATCTAAAAAAAAAGCAGTTTGAGTGTGTCGCTCACTGTTCAGCCGCAAATATCTCTGTTTAAAAAAGTGTGGTATACCCCAGTAAACAATAACTGTGGTTTTGCCATCCCACGGTAAAAAATCTCTATTATTCAGCTTTTGGTAGTTCTTTCCGTAAAGAGAAACAGTAGTGTCTCCTGACTGTTGTGACACAAAAATATATCTGTTGAAAATAGTCTTGTGTATGCCCGACATCCCAGTGTGATTTTGCAGTTCCACGGGTCAAATCGCTGTACTATCCAGTTTTGGGCCTTTGGTATCTAAAAAAAAAGCAGTTTGAGTGTGTCGCTCAAAGTTCAGCCACAAATATCTCTATTTAAAAAAGTGTGGTATACCCCAGTAAACAATAACTGTGGCTTTGCCATCCCACGGTAAAAAACCTCTATTATTCAGGATTTGGTAGTTTTTTCCGTAAAGAAATACAGTAGTGTCTCCTGACTGTTGTGACACAAAAATATATCTGTTGAAAATAGTCTTGTGTAGGCCCGACATCCCAGTGTGGTTTCGCAGTTCCACGGGTCAAATCGCTGTACTATCCAGTTTTGGGCCTTTGGTATCTAAAAAAAAAGCAGTTTGAGTGTGTCGCTCACTGTTCAGCCGCAAATATCTCTATTTAAAAAAGTGTGGTATACCCCAGTAAACAATAACTGTGGTTTTGCCATCCCACGGTAAAAAATCTCTATTATTCAGATTTTGGTAGTTTTTTCCGTAAAGAGAAACAGTAGTGTCTCCTGACTGTTGTGACACAAAAATATATCTGTTGAAAATAGTCTTGTGTAGGCCCGACATCCCAGTGTGATTTTGCAGTTCCACGGGTCAAATCGCTGTACTATCCAGTTTGGGCCTTTGGTATCTAAAAAAAAACCAGTTTAAGTGTGTCGCTCACTGTTCAGCCACAAATATCTCTATTTAAAAAAGTGTGGTATACCCCAGTAAACAATAACTGTGGTTTTGCCATCCCACGGTAAAAAATCTCTATTATTCAGCTTTTGGTAGTTTTTTCCGTAAAGAAAAACAGTAGTGTCTCCTGACTGTTGTGACACAAAAATATATCTGTTGAAAATAGTCTTGTGTAGGCCCGACATCCCAGTGTGGTTTCGCAGTTCCACGGGTCAAATCGCTGTACTATCCAGTTTTGGGCCTTTGGTATCTAAAAAAAAAGCAGTTTGAGTGTGTCGCTCACTGTTCAGCCGCAAATATCTCTATTTACAAAAGTGTGGTATACCCCAGTAAGCAATAACTGTGGTTTTGCCATCCCACGGTAAAAAATCTCTATTATTCAGCTTTTGGTAGTTTTTTCCGTAAAGAAAAACAGTATTGTCTCCAGATTGTTGTGACACAAAAATATATCTGTTGAAAATAGTCTTGTGTAGGCCCGACATCCCAGTGTGGTGTCGCAGTTTCACTGGTCAAATCGCTGTACTATCCAGTTTTGGGCCTTTGGTATCTAAAAAAAAAGCAGTTTGAGTGTGTCGCTCACTGTTCAGCCGCAAATATCTCTATTTACAAAAGTGTGGTATACCCCAGTAAGCAATAACTGTGGTTTTGCCATCCCACGGTAAAAAATCTCTATTATTCAGCTTTTGGTAGTTTTTTCCGTAAAGAAAAACAGTAGTGTCTCCAGACTGTTGTGACACAAAAATATATCTGTTGAAAATAGTCTTGTGTAGGCTCGACATCCCAGTGTGGTTTCGCAGTTCCACGGTTCAAATCGCTGTACTATCCAGTTTTGGGCCTTTGGTATCTAAAAAAAAGCAGTTTGAGTGTGTCGCTCACTGTTCAGCCGCAAATATCTTTATTTAAAAAAGTGTGGTATACCCCAGTAAACAATAACTGTAGTTTTGCCATCCCACGGTAAAAAATCTCTATTATTCAGCTTTTGGTAGTTTTTTCCGTAAAGAAAAACAGTAGTGTCTCCTGACTGTTGTGACACAAAAATATATCTGTTGAAAATAGTCTTGTGTAGGCCCGACATCGCAGGGTGGTTTCGCAGTGTCACTGGTCAAATCGCTGTACTATCCAGTTTTGGGCCTTTGGTATCTAAAAAAAAAGCAGTTTGAGTGTGTCGCTCACTGTTCAGCCGCAAATATCTCTATTTGCAAAAGTGTGGTATACCCCAGTAAGCAATAACTGTGGTTTTGACATCCCACGGTAAAAAATCTCTATTATTCAGCTTTTGGTAGTTTTTTCCGTAAAGAAAAACAGTAGTGTCTCCAGACTGTTGTGACACAAAAATATATCTGTTGAAAATAGTCTTGTGTAGGCTCGAAATCCCAGTGTGGTTTCGCAGTTCCACGGTTCAAATCGCTGTACTATCCAGTTTTGGGCCTTTGGTATCTAAAAAAAAGCAGTTTGAGTGTGTCGCTCACTGTTCAGCCGCAAATATCTCTATTTAAAAAAGTGTGGTATAGCCCAGTAAACAATAACTGTGGCTTTGCCATCCCACGGTAAAAAACCTCTATTATTCAGGATTTGGTAGTTTTTTCCGTAAAGAAATACAGTAGTGTCTCCTGACTGTTGTGACACAAAAATATATCTGTTGAAAATAGTCTTGTGTAGGCCCGACATCCCAGTGTGGTTTCGCAGTTCCACGGGTCAAATCGCTGTACTATCCAGTTTTGGGCCTTTGGTATCTAAAAAAAAAGCAGTTTGAGTGTGTCGCTCACTGTTCAGCCGCAAATATCTCTATTTAAAAAAGTGTGGTATACCCCAGTAAACAATAACTGTGGTTTTGCCATCCCACGGTAAAAAATCTCTATTATTCAGCTTTTGGTAGTTTTTTCCGTAAAGAGAAACAGTAGTGTCTCCTGACTGTTGTGACACAAAAATATATCTGTTGAAAATAGTCTTGTGTAGGCCCGACATCCCAGTGTGATTTTGCAGTTCCACGGGTCAAATCGCTGTACTATCCAGTTTTGGGCCTTTGGTATCTAAAAAAAAAACAGTTTAAGTGTGTCGCTCACTGTTCAGCCACAAATATCTCTATTTAAAAAAGTGTGGTATACCCCAGTAAACAATAACTGTGGTTTTGCCATCCCACGGTAAAAAATCTCTATTATTCAGCTTTTGGTAGTTTTTTCCGTAAAGAAAAACAGTAGTGTCTCCTGACTGTTGTGACACAAAAATATATCTGTTGAAAATTGTCTTGTGTAGGCCCGACATCCCAGTGTGGTTTCGCAGTTCCACGGGTCAAATCACTGTACTATCCAGTTTTGGGCCTTTGGTATCTAAAAAAAAAGCAGTTTGAGTGTGTCGCTCACTGTTCAGCCGCAAATATCTCTATTTACAAAAGTGTGGTATACCCCAGTAAGCAATAACTGTGGTTTTGCCATCCCACGGTAAAAAATCTCTATTATTCAGCTTTTGGTAGTTTTTTCCGTAAAGAAAAACAGTAGTGTCTCCAGATTGTTGTGATACAAAAATATATCTGTTGAAAATAGTCTTGTGTAGGCCCGACATCCCAGTGTGGTGTCGCAGTTTCACTGGTCAAATCGCTGTACTATCCAGTTTTGGGCCTTTGGTATCTAAAAAAAAAGCAGTTTGAGTGTGTCGCTCACTGTTCAGCCGCAAATATCTCTATTTACAAAAGTGTGGTATACCCCAGTAAGCAATAACTGTGGTTTTGCCATCCCACGGTAAAAAATCTCTTTTATTCAGCTTTTGGTAGTTTTTTCCGTAAAGAAAAACAGTAGTGTCTCCAGACTGTTGTGACACAAAAATATATCTGTTGAAAATAGTCTTGTGTAGGCTCGACATCCCAGTGTGGTTTCGCAGTTCCACGGTTCAAATCGCTGTACTATCCAGTTTTGGGCCTTTGGTATCTAAAAAAAAAGCAGTTTGAGTGTGTCGCTCACTGTTCAGCCACAAATATCTCTATTTAAAAAAGTGTGGTATACCCCAGTAAACAATAACTGTGGCTTTGCCATCCCACGGTAAAAAACCTCTATTATTCAGGATTTGGTAGTTTTTTCCGTAAAGAAATAGAGTAGTGTCTCCTGACTGTTGTGACACAAAAATATATCTGTTGAAAATAGTCTTGTGTAGGCCCGACATCCCAGTGTGGTTTCGCAGTTCCACGGGTCAAATCGCTGTACTATCCAGTTTTGGGCCTTTGGTATCTAAAAAAAAAGCAGTTTGAGTGTGTCGCTCACTGTTCAGCCGCAAATATCTCTATTTAAAAAAGTGTGGTATACCCCAGTAAACAATAACTGTGGTTTTGCCATCCCACGGTAAAAAATCTCTATTATTCAGCTTTTGGTAGTTTTTTCCGTAAAGAGAAACATTAGTGTCTCCTGACTGTTGTGACACAAAAATATATCTGTTGAAAATAGTCTTGTGTAGGCCCGACATCCCAGTGTGATTTTGCAGTTCCACGGGTCAAATCGCTGTACTATCCAGTTTTGGGCCTTTGGTATCTAAAAAAAATACAGTTTAAGTGTGTCGCTCACTGTTCAGCCACAAATATCTCTATTTAAAAAAGTGTGGTATACCCCAGTAAACAATAACTGTGGTTTTGCCATCCCACGGTAAAAAATCTCTATTATTCAGCTTTTGGTAGTTTTTTCCGTAAAGAAAAACAGTAGTGTCTCCTGACTGTTGTGACACAAAATTATATCTGTTGAAAATAGTCTTGTGTAGGCCCGACATCCCAGTGTGGTTTCGCAGTTCCACGGGTCAAATCGCTGTACTATCCAGTTTTGGGCCTTTGGTATCTAAAAAAAAAGCAGTTTGAGTGTGTCGCTTACTGTTCAGCCGCAAATATCTCTATTTACAAAAGTGTGGTATACCCCAGTAAGCAATAACTGTGGTTTTGCCATCCCACGGTAAAAAATTTCTATTATTCAGCTTTTGGTAGTTTTTTCCGTAAAGAAAAACAGTAGTGTCTCCAGACTGTTGTGACACAAAAATATATCTGTTGAAAATAGTCTTGTGTAGGCTCGACATCGCAGTGTGGTTTCGCAGTTCCACGGTTCAAATCGCTGTACTATCCAGTTTTGGGCCTTTGGTATCTAAAAAAAAAGCAGTTTGAGTGTGTCGCTCACTGTTCAGCCGCAAATATCTCTATTTAAAAAAGTGTGGTATACCCCAGTAAACAATAACTCTAGTTTTGCCATCCCACGGTAAAAAATCTCTATTATTCAGCTTTTGGTAGTTTTTTCCATAAAGAAAAACAGTAGTGTCTCCTGACTGTTGTGACACAAAAATATATCTGTTGAAAATAGTCTTGTGTAGGCCCGACATCCCAGTGTGATTTTGCAGTTCCACGGGTCAAATCGCTGTACTATCCAGTTTTGGGCCTTTGGTATCTAAAAAAAAAGCAGTTTGAGTGTGTCGCTCACTGTTCAGCCACAAATATCTCTAGTTAAAAAAGTGTGGTATACCCCAGTAAACAATAACTGTGGCTTTGCCATCCCACGGTAAAAAACCTCTATTATTCAGGATTTGGTAGTTTTTTCCGCAAAGAAATAGAGTAGTGTCTCCTGACTGTTGTGACACAAAAATATATCTGTTGAAAATAGTCTTGTGTAGGCCCGACATCCCAGTGTGGTTTCGCAGTTCCACGGGTCAAATCGCTGTACTATCCAGTTTTTGGCCTTTGGTATCTAAAAAAAAAGCAGTTTGAGTCTGTCGCTCACTGTTCAGCCGCAAATATCTCTATTTAAAAAAGTGTGGCATACCCCAGTAAACAATAACTGTGGTTTTGCCATCCCACGGTAAAAAATCTCTATTATTCAGCTTTTGGTAGTTTTTTCCGTAAAGAGAAACATTAGTGTCTCCTGACTGTTGTGACACAAAAATATATCTGTTGAAAATAGTCTTGTGTAGGCCCGACATCCCAGTGTGATTTTGCAGTTCCACGGGTCAAATCGCTGTACTATCCAGTTTTGAGCCTTTGGTATCTAAAAAAAAACCAGTTTAAGTGTGTCACTCACTGTTCAGCCACAAATATCTCTATTTAAAAAGTGTGGTATACCCCAGTAAACAATAACTGTGGTTTTGCCATCCCACGGTAAAAAATCTCTATTATTCAGCTTTTGGTAGTTTTTTCCGTAAAGAAAAACATTAGTGTCTCCTGACTGTTGTGACACAAAAATATATCTGTTGAAAATAGTCTTGTGTAGGCCCGACATCCCAGTGTGGTTTCGCAGTTCCACGGGTCAAATCGCTGTACTATCCAGTTTTGGGCCTTTGGTATCTAAAAAAAAAGCAGTTTGAGTGTGTCGCTCACTGTTCAGCCGCAAATATCTCTATTTAAAAAAGTGTGGTATACCCCAGTAAACAATAACTGTGGTTTTGCCATCCCACGGTAAAAAATCTCTATTATTCAGGTTTTGGTAGTTTTTTCCGTAAAGAAAAACAGTAGTGTCTCCTTACTGTTGTGACACAAAAATATATCTGTTGAAAATAGTCTTGTGTAGGCCCGACATCCCAGTGTGGTTTCGCAGTTCCACGGGTCAAATCGCTGTACTATCCAGTTTTGGGCCTTTAGTATCTAAAAAAAAAGCAGTTTGAGTGTGTCGCTCACTGTTCAGCCACAAATATCTCTATTTAAAAAAGTGTGGTATACCCCAGTAAACAATAACTGTGGCTTTGCCATCCCACGGTAAAAAACCTCTATTATTCAGGATTTGGTAGTTTTTTCCGTAAAGAAATAGAGTAGTGTCTCCTGACTGTTGTGACACAAAAATATATCTGTTGAAAATAGTCTTGTGTAGGCCCGACATCCCAGTGTGGTTTCGCAGTTCCACGGGTCAAATCGCTGTACCATCCAGTTTTGGGCCTTTGGTATCTAAAAAAAAAGCAGTTTGAGTGTGTCGCTCACTGTTCAGCCGCAAATATCTCTATTTAAAAAAGTGTGGTATACCCCAGTAAACAATAACTGTGGTTTTGCCATCCCACGGTAAAAAATCTCTATTATTCAGCTTTTGGTAGTTTTTTCCGTAAAGAGAAACATTAGTGTCTCCTGACTGTTGTGACACAAAAATATATCTGTTGAAAATAGTCTTGTGTAGGCCCGACATCCCAGTGTGATTTTGCAGTTCCACGGGTCAAATCGCTGTACTATCCAGTTTTGGGCCTTTGGTATCTAAAAAAAATACAGTTTAAGTGTGTCGCTCACTGTTCAGCCACAAATATCTCTATTTAAAAAAGTGTGGTATACCCCAGTAAACAATAACTGTGGTTTTGCCATCCCACGGTAAAAAATCTCTATTATTCAGCTTTTGGTAGTTTTTTCCGTAAAGAAAAACAGTAGTGTCTCCTGACTGTTGTGACACAAAATTATATCTGTTGAAAATAGTCTTGTGTAGGCCCGACATCCCAGTGTGGTTTCGCAGTTCCACGGGTCAAATCGCTGTACTATCCAGTTTTGGGCCTTTGGTATCTAAAAAAAAAGCAGTTTGAGTGTGTCGCTTACTGTTCAGCCGCAAATATCTCTATTTACAAAAGTGTGGTATACCCCAGTAAGCAATAACTGTGGTTTTGCCATCCCACGGTAAAAAATCTCTATTATTCAGGTTTTGGTAGTTTTTTCCGTAAAGAAAAACAGTAGTGTCTCCAGACTGTTGTGACACAAAAATATATCTGTTGAAAATAGTCTTGTGTAGGCTCGACATCGCAGTGTGGTTTCGCAGTTCCACGGTTCAAATCGCTGTACTATCCAGTTTTGGGCCTTTGGTATCTAAAAAAAAAGCAGTTTGAGTGTGTCGCTCACTGTTCAGCCGCAAATATCTCTATTTAAAAAAGTGTGGTATACCCCAGTAAACAATAACTCTAGTTTTGCCATCCCACGGTAAAAAATCTCTATTATTCAGCTTTTGGTAGTTTTTTCCGTAAAGAAAAACAGTAGTGTCTCCTGACTGTTGTGACACAAAAATATATCTGTTGAAAATAGTCTTGTGTAGGCCCGACATCCCAGTGTGATTTTGCAGTTCCACGGGTCAAATCGCTGTACTATCCAGTTTTGGGCCTTTGGTATCTAAAAAAAAAGCAGTTTGAGTGTGTCGCTCACTGTTCAGCCACAAATATCTCTAGTTAAAAAAGTGTGGTATACCCCAGTAAACAATAACTGTGGCTTTGCCATCCCACGGTAAAAAACCTCTATTATTCAGGATTTGGTAGTTTTTTCCGTAAAGAAATAGAGTAGTGTCTCCTGACTGTTGTGACACAAAAATATATCTGTTGAAAATAGTCTTGTGTAGGCCCGACATCCCAGTGTGGTTTCGCAGTTCCACGGGTCAAATCGCTGTACTATCCAGTTTTTGGCCTTTGGTATCTAAAAAAAAAGCAGTTTGAGTGTGTCGCTCACTGTTCAGCCGCAAATATCTCTATTTAAAAAAGTGTGGCATACCCCAGTAAACAATAACTGTGGTTTTGCCATCCCACGGTAAAAAATCTCTATTATTCAGCTTTTGGTAGTTTTTTCCGTAAAGAGAAACATTAGTGTCTCCTGACTGTTGTGACACAAAAATATATCTGTTGAAAATAGTCTTGTGTAGGCCCGACATCCCAGTGTGATTTTGCAGTTCCACGGGTCAAATCGCTGTACTATCCAGTTTTGGGCCTTTGGTATCTAAAAAAAAACCAGTTTAAGTGTGTCGCTCACTGTTCAGCCACAAATATCTCTATTTAAAAAGTGTGGTATACCCCAGTAAACAATAACTGTGGTTTTGCCATCCCACGGTAAAAAATCTCTATTATTCAGCTTTTGGTAGTTTTTTCCGTAAAGAAAAACAGTAGTGTCTCCTGACTGTTGTGACACAAAAATATATCTGTTGAAAAAAGTCTTGTGTAGGCCCGACATCCCAGTGTGGTTTCGCAGTTCCACGGGTCAAATCGCTGTACTATCCAGTTTTGGGCCTTTGGTATCTAAAAAAAAAGAAGTTTGAGTGTGTCGCTCACTGTTCAGCCGCAAATATCTCTATTTAAAAAAGTGTGGTATACCCCAGTAAACAATAACTGTGGTTTTGCCATCCCACGGTAAAAAATCTCTATTATTCAGGTTTTGGTAGTTTTTTCCGTAAAGAAAAACAGTAGTGTCTCCTGACTGTTGTGACACAAAAATATATCTGTTGAAAATAGTCTTGTGTAGGCCCGACATCCCAGTGTGGTTTCGCAGTTCCACGGGTCAAATCGCTGTACTATCCAGTTTTGGGCCTTTAGTATCTAAAAAAAAAGCAGTTTGAGTGTGTCGCTCACTGTTCAGCCGCAAATATCTCTATTTAAAAAAGTGTGGTATTCCCCAGTAAACAATAACTGTGGCTTTGCCATCCCACGGTAAAAAACCTCTATTATTCAGGATTTGGTAGTTTTTTCCGTAAAGAAATACAGTAGTGTCTCCTGACTGTTGTGACACAAAAATATATCTGTTGAAAATAGTCTTGTGTAGGCCCGACATCCCAGTGTGGTTTCGCAGTTCCACGGGTAAAATCGCTGTACTATCCAGTTTTGGGCCTTTGGTATCTAAAAAAAAAGCAGTTTGAATGTGTCGCTCACTGTTCAGCCGCAAATATCTCTATTTAAAAAAGTGTGGTATACCCCAGTAAACAATAACTGTGGTTTTGCCATCCCACGGTAAAAAATCTTTATTATTCAGCTTTTGGTAGTTCTTTCCGTAAAGAGAAACAGTAGTGTCTCCTGACTGTTGTGACACAAAAATATATCTGTTGAAAATAGTCTTGTGTAGGCCCGACATCCCAGTGTGATTTTGCAGTTCCACGGGTCAAATCGCTGTACTCTCCAGTTTTGGGCCTTTGGTATCTAAAAAAAAAGCAGTTTGAGTGTGTCGCTCACTGTTCAGCCACAAATATCTCTATTAAAAAAAGTGTGGTATACCCCAGTAAACAATAACTGTGGCTTTGCCATCCCACGGTAAAAAACCTCTATTATTCAGGATTTGGTAGTTTTTTCCGTAAAGAAATAGAGTAGTGTCTCCTGACTGTTGTGACACAAAAATATATCTGTTGAAAATAGTCTTGTGTAGGCCCGACATCCCAGTGTGGTTTCGCAGTTCCACGGGTCAAATCGCTGTACTATCCAGTTTTGGGCCTTTGGTATCTAAAAAAAAAGCAGTTTGAGTGTGTCGCTCACTGTTCAGCCGCAAATATCTCTATTTAAAAAAGTGTGGTATACCCCAGTAAACAATAACTGTGGTTTTGCCATAACACGGTAAAAAATCTCTATTATTCAGCTTTTGGTAGTTTTTTCCGTAAAGAGAAACATTAGTGTCTCCTGACTGTTGTGACACAAAAATATATCTGTTGAAAATAGTCTTGTGTAGGCCCGACATCCCAGTGTGATTTTGCAGTTCCACGGGTCAAATCGCTGTACTATCCAGTTTTGGGCCTTTGGTATCTAAAAAAAAACCAGTTTAAGTGTGTCGCTCACTGTTCAGCCACAAATATCTCTATTTAAAAAAGTGTGGTATACCCCAGTAAACAATAACTGTGGTTTTGCGATCACACGGTAAAAAATCTCTATTATTCAGCTTTTGGTAGTTTTTTCCGTAAAGAAAAACAGTAGTGTCTCCTGACTGTTGTGACACAAAATTATATCTGTTGAAAATAGTCTTGTGTAGGCCCGACATCCCAGTGTGGTTTCGCAGTTCCACGGGTCAAATCGCTGTACTATCCAGTTTTGGGCCTTTGGTATCTAAAAAAAAAGCAGTTTGAGTGTGTCGCTTACTGTTCAGCCGCAAATATCTCTATTTACAAAAGTGTGGTATACCCCAGTAAGCAATAACTGTGGTTTTGCCATCCCACGGTAAAAAATCTCTATTATTCAGCTTTTGGTAGTTTTTTCCGTAAAGAAAAACAGTAGTGTCTCCAGATTGTTGTGACACAAAAATATATCTGTTGAAAATAGTCTTGTGTAGGCCCGACATCCCAGTGTGGTGTCGCAGTTTCACTGGTCAAATCGCTGTACTATCCAGTTTTGGGCCTTTGGTATCTAAAAAAAAAGCAGTTTGAGTGTGTCGCTCACTGTTCAGCCGCAAATATCTCTATTTACAAAAGTGTGGTATACCCCAGTAAGCAATAACTGTGGTTTTGCCATCCCACGGTAAAAAATCTCTATTATTCAGCTTTTGGTAGTTTTTTCCGTAAAGAAAAACAGTAGTGTCTCCAGACTGTTGTGACACAAAAATATATCTGTTGAAATTAGTCTTGTGTAGGCTTGACATCCCAGTGTGGTTTCGCAGTTCCACGGTTCAAATCGCTGTACTATCCAGTTTTGGGCCTTTGGTATCTAAAAAAAAAGCAGTTTGAGTGTGTCGCTCACTGTTCAGCCACAAATATCTCTATTTAAAAAAGTGTGGTATACCCCAGTAAACAATAACTGTGGCTTTGCCATCCCACGGTAAAAAACCTCTATTATTCAGGATTTGGTAGTTTTTTCCGTAAAGAAATAGAGTAGTGTCTCCTGACTGTTGTGACACAAAAATATATCTGTTGAAAATAGTCTTGTGTAGGCCCGACATCCCAGTGTGGTTTCGCAGTTCCACGGGTCAAATCGCTGTACTATCCAGTTTTGGGCCTTTGGTATATAAAAAAAAGCAGTTTGAGTGTGTCGCTCACTGTTCAGCCGCAAATATCTCTATTTAAAAAAGTGTGGTATACCCCAGTAAACAATAACTGTGGTTTTGCCATCCCACGGTAAAAAATCTCTATTATTCAGCTTTTGGTAGTTTTTTCCGTAAAGAGAAACATTAGTGTCTCCTGACTGTTGTGACACAAAAATATATCTGTTGAAAATAGTCTTGTGTAGGCCCGACATCCCAGTGTGATTTTGCAGTTCCACGGGTCAAATCGCTGTACTATCCAGTTTTGGGCCTTTGGTATCTAAAAAAAAACCAGTTTAAGTGTGTCGCTCACTGTTCAGCCACAAATATCTCTATTTAAAAAAGTGTGGCATACCCCAGTAAACAATAACTGTGGTTTTGCCATCCCACGGTAAAAAATCTCTATTATTCAGCTTTTGGCAGTTTTTTCCGTAAAGAAAAACAGTAGTGTCTCCTGACTGTTGTGACACAAAAATATATCTGTTGAAAATAGTCTTGTGTAGGCCCGACATCCCAGTGTGGTTTCGCAGTTCCACGGGTCAAATCGCTGTACTATCCAGTTTTGGGCCTTTGGTATCTAAAAAAAAGCAATTTGAGTGTGTCGCTCACTGTTCAGCCGCAAATATCTCTATTTACAAAAGTGTGGTATACCCCAGTAAGCAATAACTGTGGTTTTGCCATCCCACGGTAAAAAATCTCTATTATTCAGCTTTTGGTAGTTTTTTCCGTAAAGAAAAACAATAGTGTCTCCAGACTGTTGTGACACAAAAATATATCTGTTGAAAATAGTCTTGTGTAGACTCGACATCCCAGTGTGGTTTCGCAGTTCCACTGGTCAAATCGCTGTACTATCCAGTTTTGGGCCTTTGGTATCTAAAAAAAAAGCAGTTTGAGTGTGTCGCTCACTGTTCAGCCGCAAATATCTCTATTTAAAAAAGTGTGGTATACCCCAGTAAACAATAACTGTGGTTTTGCCATCCCACGGTAAAAAATCTGTATTATTCAGCTTTTGGTAGTTTTTTCCGTAAAGAAATACAGTAGTGTCTCCTGACTGTTGTGACACAAAAATAAATCTGTTGAAAATAGTCTTGTGTTGGCGCGACATCCCAGTGTGGCTTCGCAGTTCCACGGGTCAAATCGCTGTACTATCCAGTTTTGGGCCTTTGGTATCTAAAAAAAAAGCAGTTTGAGTGTGTCGCTCACTTTTCAGCCGCAAATATCTCTATTTAAAAAAGTGTGGTATACCCCAGTAAACAATAACTGTGGTTTTGCCATCCCACGGTAAAAAATCTCTATTATTCAGCTTTTGGTAGTTCTTTCCGTAAAGAGAAACAGTAGTGTCTCCTGACTGTTGTGACACAAAAATATATCTGTTGAAAATAGTCTTGTGTAGTCCCGACATCCCAGTGTGATTTTGCAGTTCCACGGGTCAAATCGCTGTACTATCCAGTTTTGGGCCTTTGGTATCTAAAAAAAAAGCAGTTTGAGTGTGTCGCTCACTGTTCAGCCGCAAATATCTCTATTTAAAAAAGTGTGGTATATCCCAGTAAACAATAACTGTGGTTTTGCCATCCCATGGTAAAAAATCTTTATTATTCAGCTTTTGGTAGTTTTTTCCGTAAAGAAAAACAGTAGTGTCTCCTGACTGTTGTGACACAAAAATATATCTGTTGAAAATAGTCTTGTGTAGGCCCGACATCCCAGTGAGGTTTCGCAGTTCCACGGGTCAAATTGCTGTACTATCCAGTTTTGGGCCTTTGGTATGTAAAAAAAAAGCAGTTTGAGTGTGTCGCTCACCGTTCAGCCGCAGATATCTTTATTTAAAAAAGTGTGGTATACCCCAGTAAACAATAACTGTGGTTTTGCCATCCCACGGTAAAAAATCTCTATTATTCAGGTTTTGGTAGTTTTTTCCGTAAAGAAAAACAGTAGTGTCTCCTGACTGTTGTGACACAAAAATATATCTGTTGAAAATAGTCTTGTGTAGGCCCGACCTCCCAGTGTGGTTTCGCAGTTCCACGGGTCAAATCGCTGTACTATCCAGTTTTGGGCCTTTGGTATCTAAAAAAAAAGCAGTTTGAGTGTGTCGCTCACTGTTCAGCTGCAAATATCTCTATTTAAAAAAGTATGGTATACCCCAGTAAACAATAACTGTGGTTTTGCCATCCCACGGTAAAAAATCTCTATTTTTCAGCTTTTGGTAGTTTTTTCCATAAAGAAAAACAGTAGTGTCTCCTGACTGTTGTGACACAAAAATATATCTGTTGAAAATAGTCTTGTGTAGGCCCGACATCCCAGTGTGGTTTCGCAGTTCCACGGGTCAAATCGCTGTACTATCCAGTTTTGGGCCGTTGGTATCTAAAAAAAAAGCAGTTTGAGTGTGTCGCTCACTGTTCAGCCGCAAATATCTCTATTTAAAAAAGTGTGGTATACCCCAGTAAACAATAACTGTGGTTTTGCCATCCCACGGTAAAAAATCTCTATTATTCAGCTTTTGGTAGTTTTTCCGTAAAGAAAAACAGTAGTGTCTCCAGACTGTTGTGACACAAAAATATATCTGTTGAAAATAGTCTTGTGTAGGCCCGACATCCCAGTGTGGTGTCGCAGTTTCACTGGTCAAATCGCTGTACTATCCAGTTTTGGGCCTTTGGTATCTAAAAAAAAAGCAGTTTGAGTGTGTCGCTCACTGTTCAGCCGCAAATATCTCTATTTGCAAAAGTGTGGTATACCCCAGTAAGCAATAACTGTGGTTTTGCCATCCCACGGTAAAAAATCTCTATTATTCAGCTTTTGGTAGTTTTTTCCGTAAAGAAAAACAGTAGTGTCTCCAGACTGTTGTGACACAAAAATATATCTGTTGAAAATAGTCTTGTGTAGGCTTGACATCCCAGTGTGGTTTCGCAGTTCCACGGTTCAAATCGCTGTACTATCCAGTTTTGGGCCTTTGGTATCTAAAAAAAAAGCAGTTTGAGTGTGTCGCTCACTGTTCAGCCACAAATATCTCTATTTAAAAAAGTGTGGTTTACCCCAGTAAACAATAACTGTGGCTTTGCCATCCCACGGTAAAAAACCTCTATTATTCAGGATTTGGTAGTTTTTTCCGTAAAGAAATAGAGTAGTGTCTCCTGACTGTTGTGACACAAAAATATATCTGTTGAAAATAGTCTTGTGTAGGCCCGACATCCCAGTGTGGTTTCGCAGTTCCACGGGTCAAATCGCTGTACTATCCAGTTTTGGGCCTTTGGTATATAAAAAAAAAGCAGTGTGAGTGTGTCGCTCACTGTTCAGCCGCAAATATCTCTATTTAAAAAAGTGTGGTATACCCCAGTAAACAATAACTGTGGTTTTGCCATCCCACGGTAAAAAATCTCTATTATTCAGCTTTTGGTAGTTTTTTCCGTAAAGAAAAACAGTAGTGTCTCCTGACTGTTGTGACACAAAAATATATCTGTTGAAAATAGTCTTGTGTAGGCCCGACATCCCAGTGTGGTTTCGCAGTTCCACGGGTCAAATCGCTTTACTTTCCAGTTTTGGGCCTTTGGTATCTAAAAAAAAGCAATTTGAGTGTGTCGCTCACTGTTCAGCCGCAAATATCTCTATTTACAAAAGTGTGGTATACCCCAGTAAGCAATAACTGTGGTTTTGCCATCCCACGGTAAAAAATCTCTATTATTCAGCTTTTGGTAGTTTTTTCCGTAAAGAAAAACAATAGTGTCTCCAGACTGTTGTGACACAAAAATATATCTGTTGAAAATAGTCTTGTGTAGACTCGACATCCCAGTGTGGTTTCGCAGTTCCACTGGTCAAATCGCTGTACTATCCAGTTTTGGGCCTTTGGTATCTAAAAAAAAAGCAGTTTGAGTGTGTCGCTCACTGTTCAGCCGCAAATATCTCTATTTAAAAAAGTGTGGTATACCCCAGTAAACAATAACTGTGGTTTTGCCATCCCACGGTAAAAAATCTCTATTATTCAGCTTTTGGTAGTTTTTTCCGTAAAGAAATACAGTAGTGTCTCCTGACTGTTGTGACACAAAAATATATCTGTTGAAAATAGTCTTGTGTAGGCGCGACATCCCAGTGTGGTTTCGCAGTTCCACGGGTCAAATCGCTGTACTATCCAGTTTTGGGCCTTTGGTATCTAAAAAAAAAGCAGTTTGAGTGTGTCGCTCACTTTTCAGCCGCAAATATCTCTATTTAAAAAAGTGTGGTATACCCCAGTAAACAATAACTGTGGTTTTGCCATCCCACGGTAAAAAATCTCTATTATTCAGCTTTTGGTAGTTCTTTCCGTAAAGAGAAACAGTAGTGTCTCCTGACTGTTGTGACACAAAAATATATCTGTTGAAAATAGTCTTGTGTAGTCCCGACATCCCAGTGTGATTTTGCAGTTCCACGGGTCAAATCGCTGTACTATCCAGTTTTGGGCCTTTGGTATCTAAAAAAAAAAGCAGTTTGAGTGTGTCGCTCACTGTTCAGCCGCAAATATCTCTATTTAAAAAAGTGTGGTATATCCCAGTAAACAATAACTGTGGTTTTGCCATCCCATGGTAAAAAATCTTTATTATTCAGCTTTTGGTAGTTTTTTCCGTAAAGAAAAACAGTAGTGTCTCCTGACTGTTGTGACACAAAAATATATCTGTTGAAAATAGTCTTGTGTAGGCCCGACATCCCAGTGAGGTTTCGCAGTTCCACGGGTCAAATTGCTGTACTATCCAGTTTTGGGCCTTTGGTATGTAAAAAAAAAGCAGTTTGAGTGTGTCGCTCACCGTTCAGCCGCAGATATCTCTATTTAAAAAAGTGTGGTATACCCCAGTAAACAATAACTGTGGTTTTGCCATCCCACGGTAAAAAATCTCTATTATTCAGGTTTTGGTAGTTTTTTCCGTAAAGAAAAACAGTAGTGTCTCCTGACTGTTGTGACACAAAAATATATCTGTTGAAAATAGTCTTGTGTAGGCCCGACATCCCAGTGTGGTTTCGCAGTTCCACGGGTCAAATCGCTGTACTATCCAGTTTTGGGCCTTTGGTATCTAAAAAAAAAGCAGTTTGAGTGTGTCGCTCACTGTTCAGCTGCAAATATCTCTATTTAAAAAAGTATGGTATACCCCAGTAAACAATAACTGTGGTTTTGCCATCCCACGGTAAAAAATCTCTATTTTTCAGCTTTTGGTAGTTTTTTCCATAAAGAAAAACAGTAGTGTCTCCTGACTGTTGTGACACAAAAATATATCTGTTGAAAATAGTCTTGTGTAGGCCCGACATCCCAGTGTGGTTTCGCAGTTCCACGGGTCAAATCGCTGTACTATCCAGTTTTGGGCCTTTGGTATCTAAAAAAAAAGCAGTTTGAGTGTGTCGCTCACTGTTCAGCTGCAAATATCTCTATTTAAAAAAGTGTGGTATACCCCAGTAAACAATAACTGTGGTATTGCTATCCCACGGTAAAAAATCTCTATTATTCAGGTTTTGGTAGTTTTTTCCGTAAAGAAATACAGTAGTGTCTCCTGACTGTTGTGACACAAAAATATATCTGTTGAAAATAGTCTTGTGTAGGCACGACATCCCAGTGTGGTTTCGCAGTTCCACGGGTCAAATCGCTGTACTATCCAGTTTTGGGCCGTTGGTATCTAAAAAAAAAGCAGTTTGAGTGTGTCGCTCACTGTTCAGCCGCAAATATCTCTATTTAAAAAAGTGTGGTATACCCCAGTAAACAATAACTGTGGTTTTGCCATCCCACGGTAAAAAATCTCTATTATTCAGCTTTTGGTAGTTTTTCCGTAAAGAAAAACAGTAGTGTCTCCTGACTGTTGTGACACAAAAATATATCTGTTGAAAATAGTCTTGTGTAGGCCCGACATGCCAGTGTGGTTTCGCAGTTCCACGGTTCAAATCGCTGTACTATCCAGTTTTGGGCCTTTGGTATCTAAAAAAAAAGCAGTTTGAGTGTGTCGCTCACTGTTCAGCCACAAATATCTCTATTTAAAAAAGTGTGGTATACCCAGTAAACAATAACTGTGGCTTTGCCATCCCACGGTAAAAAACCTCTATTATTCAGGATTTGGTAGTTTTTTCCGTAAAGAAATAGAGTAGTGTCTCCTGACTGTTGTGACACAAAAATATATCTGTTGAAAATAGTCTTGTGTAGGCCCGACATCCCAGTGTGGTTTCGCAGTTCCACGGGTCAAATCGCTGTACTATCCAGTTTTGGGCCTTTGGTATATAAAAAAAAAGCAGTTTGAGTGTGTCGCTCACTGTTCAGCCGCAAATATCTCTATTTAAAAAAGTGTGGTATACCCCAGTAAACAATAACTGTGGTTTTGCCATCCCACGGTAAAAAATCTCTATTATTCAGCTTTTGGTAGTTTTTTCCGTAAAGAGAAACATTAGTGTCTCCTGACTGTTGTGACACAAAAATATATCTGTTGAAAATAGTCTTGTGTAGGCCCGACATCCCAGTGTGATTTTGCAGTTCCACGGTTCAAATCGCTGTACTATCCAGTTTTGGGCCTTTGGTATCTAAAAAAAAAGCAGTTTAAATGTGTCGCTCACTGTTCAGCCGCAAATATCTCTATTTAAAAAAGTGTGGTATAGCCCAGTAAACAATAACTGTGGTTTTGCTATCCCACGGTAAAAAACCTCTATTATTCAGGTTTTGGTAGTTTTTTCCATAAAGAAATACAATAGTGTCTCCTGACTGTTGTGACACAAAAATATATCTGTTGAAAATAGTCTTGTGTAGACTCGACATCCCAGTGTGGTTTCGCAGTTCCACTGGTCAAATCGCTGTACTATCCAGTTTTGGGCCTTTGGTATGTAAAAAAAAAGCAGTTTGAGTGTGTCGCTCACTGTTCAGCCGCAAATATCTCTATTTAAAAAAGTGTGGTATACCCCAGTAAACAATAACTGTGGTTTTGCCATCCCACGGTAAAAAATCTCTATTATTCAGCTTTTGGTAGTTTTTTCCGTAAAGAAATACAGTAGTGTCTCCTGACTGTTGTGACACAAAAAAATATCTGTTGAAAATAGTCTTGTGTAGGCGCGACATCCCAGTGTGGTTTCGCAGTTCCACGGGTCAAATCGCTGTACTATCCAGTTTTGGGCCTTTGGTATCTAAAAAAAAAGCAGTTTGAGTGTGTCGCTCACTTTTCAGCCGCAAATATCTCTATTTAAAAAAGTGTGGTATACCCCAGTAAACAATAACTGTGGTTTTGCCATCCCACGGTAAAAAATCTCTATTATTCAGCTTTTGGTAGTTCTTTCCGTAAAGAGAAACAGGAGTGTCTCCTGACTGTTGTGACACAAAAATATATCTGTTGAAAATAGTCTTGTGTAGTCCCGACATCCCAGTGTGATTTTGCAGTTCCACGGGTCAAATCGCTGTACTATCCAGTTTTGGGCCTTTGGTATCTAAAAAAAAAGCAGTTTGAGTGTGTCGCTCACTGTTCAGCCGCAAATATCTCTATTTAAAAAAGTGTGGTATATCCCAGTAAACAATAACTGTGGTTTTGCCATCCCATGGTAAAAAATCTTTATTATTCAGCTTTTGGTAGTTTTTTCCGTAAAGAAAAACAGTAGTGTCTCCTGACTGTTGTGACACAAAAATATATCTGTTGAAAATAGTCTTGTGTAGGCCCGACATCCCAGTGAGGTTTCGCAGTTCCACGGGTCAAATTGCTGTACTATCCAGTTTTGGGCCTTTGGTATGTAAAAAAAAAGCAGTTTGAGTGTGTCGCTCACCGTTCAGCCGCAGATATCTCTATTTAAAAAAGTGTGGTATACCCCAGTAAACAATAACTGTGGTTTTGCCATCCCACGGTAAAAAATCTCTATTATTCAGGTTTTGGTAGTTTTTTCCGTAAAGAAAAACAGTAGTGTCTCCTGACTGTTGTGACACAAAAATATATCTGTTGAAAATAGTCTTGTGTAGGCCCGACATCCCAGTGTGGTTTCGCAGTTCCACGGGTCAAATCGCTGTACTATCCAGTTTTGGGCCTTTGGTATCTAAAAAAAAAGCAGTTTGAGTGTGTCGCTCACTGTTCAGCTGCAAATATCTCTATTTAAAAAAGTATGGTATACCCCAGTAAACAATAACTGTGGTTTTGCCATCCCACGGTAAAAAATCTCTATTTTTCAGCTTTTGGTAGTTTTTTCCATAAAGAAAAACAGTAGTGTCTCCTGACTGTTGTGACACAAAAATATATCTGTTGAAAATAGTCTTGTGTAGGCCCGACATCCCAGTGTGGTTTCGCAGTTCCACGGGTCAAATCGCTGTACTATCCAGTTTTGGGCCTTTGGTATCTAAAAAAAAAGCAGTTTGAGTGTGTCGCTCACTGTTCAGCTGCAAATATCTCTATTTAAAAAAGTGTGGTATACCCCAGTAAACAATAACTGTGGTATTGCTATCCCACGGTAAAAAATCTCTATTATTCAGGTTTTGGTAGTTTTTTCCGTAAAGAAATACAGTAGTGTCTCCTGACTGTTGTGACACAAAAATATATCTGTTGAAAATAGTCTTGTGTAGGCCCGACATCCCAGTGTGGTTTCGCAGTTCCACGGGTCAAATCGCTGTACTATCCAGTTTTGGGCCGTTGGTATCTAAAAAAAAAGCAGTTTGAGTGTGTCGCTCACTGTTCAGCCGCAAATATCTCTATTTAAAAAAGTGTGGTATACCCCAGTAAACAATAACTGTGGTTTTGCCATCCCACGGTAAAAAATCTCTATTATTCAGCTTTTGGTAGTTTTTCCGTAAAGAAAAACAGTAGTGTCTCCTGACTGTTGTGACACAAAAATATATCTGTTGAAAATAGTCTTGTGTAGGCCCGACATCCCAGTGTGGTGTCGCAGTTTCACTGGTCAAATCGCTGTACTATCCAGTTTTGGGCCTTTGGTATCTAAAAAAAAAGCAGTTTGAGTGTGTCGCTCACTGTTCAGCCGCAAATATCTCTATTTACAAAAGTGTGGTATACCCCAGTAAGCAATAACTGTGGTTTTGACATCCCACGGTAAAAAATCTCTATTATTCAGCTTTTGGTAGTTTTTCCGTAAAGAAAAACAGTATTGTCTCCAGACTGTTGTGACACAAAAATATATCTGTTGAAAATAGTCTTGTGTAGGCCCGACATCCCAGTGTGGTTTCGCAGTTCCACGGTTCAAATCGCTGTACTATCCAGTTTTGGGCCTTTGGTATCTAAAAAAAAAGCAGTTTGAGTGTGTCGCTCACTGTTCAGCCGCAAATATCTCTATTTAAAAAAGTGTGGTATAGCCCAGTAAACAATAACTGTGGTTTTGCTATCCCACGGTAAAAAACCTCTATTATTCAGGTTTTGGTAGTTTTTTCCATAAAGAAATACAATAGTGTCTCCTGACTGTTGTGACAAAAAAATATATCTGTTGAAAATAGTCTTGTGTAGGCCCGACATCCCAGTGTGGTTTCGCAGTTCCACGGGTCAAATCGCTGTACTATCCAGTTTTGGGCCTTTGGTACCTAAAAAAAAGCAATTTGAGTGTGTCGCTCACTGTTCAGCCGCAAATATCTCTATTTACAAAAGTGTGGTATACCCCAGTAAGCAATAACTGTGGTTTTGCCATCCCACGGTAAAAAATCTCTATTATTCAGCTTTTGGTAGTTTTTTCCGTAAAGAAAAACAATAGTGTCTCCAGACTGTTGTGACACAAAAATATATCTGTTGAAAATAGTCTTGTGTAGGCCCGACATCCCAGTGTGGTTTCGCAGTTCCACGGGTCAAATCGCTGTACTTTCCAGTTTTGGGCCTTTGTTATCTTAAAAAAAAGCAGTTTGAGTGTGTCGCTCACTGTTCAGCCGCAAATATCTCTATTTAAAAAAGTGTGGTATACCCCAGTAAACAATAACTGTGGTTTTGCCATCCCACGGTAAAAAATCTCTATTATTCAGGTTTTGGTAGTTTTTTCCGTAAAGAAAAACAGTAGTGTCTCCTGACTGTTGTGACACCAAAATATATCTGTTGAAAATAGTCTTGTGTAGGCCCGACATCCCAGTGTGGTTTCGCAGTTCCACGGGTCAAATCGCTGTACTATCCAGTTTTGGGCCCTTAGTATCTAAAAAAAAAGCAGTTTGAGTGTGTCGCTCACTGTTCAGCCGCAAATATCTCTATTTAAAAAAGTGTGGTATTCCCCAGTAAACAATAACTGTGGTTTTGCCATCCCACGGTAAAAAATCTCTATTATTCAGGTTTTGGTAGTTTTTTCCGTAAAGAAAAACAGTAGTGTCTCCTGACTGTTGTGACACAAAAATATATCTGTTGAAAATAGTCTTGTGTAGGCCCGACATCCCAGTGTGGTTCCGCAGTTCCACGGGTCAAATCGCTGTACTATCCAGTTTTGGGCCTTTGGTATCTAAAAAAAAAGCAGTTTGAGTGTGTCGCTCACTGTTCAGCTGCAAATCTCTCTATTTAAAAAAGTGTGGTATTCCCCAGTAAACAACTGTGGCTTTGCCATCCCACGGTAAAAAACCTCTATTATTCAGGATTTGGTAGTTTTTTCCGTAAAGAAATACAGTAGTGTCTCCTGACTGTTGTGACACAAAAATATATCTGTTGAAAATAGTCTTGTGTAGGCGCGACATCCCAGTGTGGTTTCGCAGTTCCACGGGTAAAATCGCTGTACTATCCAGTTTTGGGCCTTTGGTATCTAAAAAAAAAGCAGTTTGAGTGTGTCGCTCACTTTTCAGCCGCAAATATCTCTATTTAAAAAAGTGTGGTATACCCCAGTAAACAATAACTGTGGTTTTGACATCCCACGGTAAAAAATCTCTATTATTCAGCTTTTGGTAGTTCTTTCCGTAAAGAGAAACAGTAGTGTCTCCTGACTGTTGTGACACAAAAATAAATCTGTTGAAAATAGTCTTGTGTAGTCCCGACATCCCAGTGTGATTTTGCAGTTCCACGGGTCAAATCGCTGTACTATCCAGTTTTGGGCCTTTGGTATCTAAAAAAAAAGCAGTTTGAGTGTGTCGCTCACTGTTCAGCCGCAAATATCTCTATTTAAAAAAGTGTGGTATATCCCAGTAAACAATAACTGTGGTTTTGCAATCCCATGGTAAAAAATCTTTATTATTCAGCTTTTGGTAGTTTTTTCCGTAAAGAAAAACAGTAGTGTCTCCTGACTGTTGTGACACAAAAATATATCTGTTGAAAATAGTCTTGTGTAGGCCCGACATCCCAGTGAGGTTTCGCAGTTCCACGGGTCAAATCGCTGTACTATACAGTTTTGGGCCTTTGGTATCTAAAAAAAAAGCAGTTTGAGTGTGTCGCTCACTGTTCAGCCGCAGATATCTCTATTTAAAAAAGTGTGGTATACCCCAGTAAACAATAACTGTGGTTTTGCCATCCCACGGTAAAAAATCTCAATTATTTAGGTTTTGGTAGTTTTTTCCGTAAAGAAAAACAGTAGTGTCTCCTGACTGTTGTGACACAAAAATATATCTGTTGAAAATAGTCTTGTGTAGGCCCGACATCCCAGTGTGGTTTCGCAGTTCCACGGGTCAAATCGCTGTACTATCCAGTTTTGGGCCTTTGGTATTTAAAAAAAAAGCAGTTTGAGTGTGTCGCTCACTGTTCAGTAGCAAATATATCTATTTAAAAAAGTGTGGTATACCCCAGTAAACAATAACTGTGGTTTTGCCATCCCACGGTAAAAAATCTCTATTATTCAGGTTTTGGTAGTTTTTTCCGTAAAGAAAAACAGTAGTGTCTCCTGACTGTTGTGACACAAAAATATATCTGTTGAAAATAGTCTTGTGTAGGCCCGACATCCCAGTGTGGTTTCGCAGTTCCATGGGTCAAATCGCTGTACTATCCAGTTTTGGGCCTTTGGTATCTAAAAAAAAAGCAGTTTGAGTGTTTCGCTCACTGTTCAGCCGCAAATATCTCTATTTAAAAAAGTGTGGTATACCTCAGTAAACAATAACTGTGGTTTTGCCATCCCACGGTAAAAAATCTCTATTATTCAGCTTTTGGTAGTTTTTTCCGTAAAGAAAAACAGTAGTGTCTCCTGACTGTTGTGACACAAAAATATATCTGTTGAAAATAGTCTTGTGTAGGCCCGACATCCCAGTGTGGTTTCGCAGTTCCACGGGTCAAATCGCTGTACTATCCAGTTTTGGGCCTTTGGGATCTAAAAAAAAAGCAGTTTGAGTGTGTCGCTCACTGTTCAGCCGCAAATATCTCTATTTAAAAAAGTGTGGTATACCCCAGTAAACAATAACTGTGGTTTTGCCATCCCACGGTAAAAAATCTCTATTATTCAGGTTTTGGTAGTTTTTTCCGTAAAGAAAAACAGTAGTGTCACCTGACTGTTGTGACACAAAAATATATCTGTTGAAAATAGTCTTGTGTAGGCCCGACATCCCAGTGTGGTTTCGCAGTTCCACGGGTCAAATCGCTGTACTATCCAGTTTTGGGCCTTTGGTATCTAAAAAAAAAGCAGTTTGAGTGTGTCACTCACTGTTCAGCCGCAAATATCTCTATTTAAAAAAGTGTGGTATACCCCAGTAAACAATAACTGTGGTTTTGCTATCTCACGGTAAAAAACCTCTATTATTCAGGTTTTGGTAGTTTTTTCCATAAAGAAATACAGTAGTGTCTCCTGACTGTTGTGACACAAAAATATATCTGTTGAAAATAGTCTTGTGTAGGCCCGACATCCCAGTGTGGTTTCGCAGTTCTACGGGTAAAATCGCTGTACTATTCAGTTTTGGGCCTATGGTATCTAAAAAAAAAGCAGTTTGAGTGTGTCGCTCACTGTTCAGCCGCAAATATCTCTATTTTAAAAAGTGTGGTATACCCCAGTAAACAATAACTGTGGTTTTGCCATCCCACGGTAAAAAATCTCTATTTTTCAGCTTTTGGTAGTTTTTTCCATAAAGAAAAACAGTAGTGTCTCCTGACTGTTGTGACACAAAAATATATCTGTTGAAAATAGTCTTGTGTAGGCCCGACATCCCAGTGTGGTTTCGCAGTTCCACGGGTCAAATCGCTGTACTATCCAGTTTTGTGCCTTTGGTATCTAAAAAAAAAGCAGTTTGAGTGTGTCGCTCACTGTTCAGCTGCAAATATCTCTATTTAAAAAAGTGTGGTATACCCCAGTAAACAATAACTGTGGTATTGCTATCCCACGGTAAAAAATCTCTATTATTCAGGTTTTGGTAGTTTTTTCCGTAAAGAAATACAGTAGTGTCTCCTGACTGTTGTGACACAAAAATATATCTGTTGAAAATAGTCTTGTGTAGGCCCGACATCCCAGTGTGGTTTCGCAGTTCCACGGGTCAAATCGCTGTACTATCCAGTGTTGGGCCGTTGGTATCTAAAAAAAAAGCAGTTTGAGTGTGTCGCTCACTGTTCAGCCGCAAATATCTCTATTTAAAAAAGTGTGGTATACCCCAGTAAACAATAACTGTGGTTTTGCCATCCCACGGTAAAAAATCTCTATTATTCAGCTTTTGGTAGTTTTTCCGTAAAGAAAAACAGTAGTGTCTCCTGACTGTTGTGACACAAAAATATATCTGTTGAAAATAGTCTTGTGTAGGCCCGACATCCCAGTGTGGTTTCGCAGTTCCACGGGTCAAATCGCTGTACTATCCAGTTTTGGGCCTTTTGTATCTAAAAAAAAAGCAGTTTGAGTGTGTCGCTCACTGTTCAGCCACAAATATCTCTATTTAAAAAAGTGTGGTATACCCCAGTAAACAATAACTGAGGTTTTGCCATCCCACGGTAAAAAATCTCTATTATTCAGCTTTTGGTAGTTTTTTCCGTAAAGAAAAACAGTAGTGTATCCTGACTGTTGTGATACAAAAATATATCTGTTGAAAATAGTCTTGTGTAGGCCCGACATCCCAGTGTGGTTTCACAGTTCCTCAGGTCAAATCGCTGTACTATCCAGTTTTGGGCCTTTGGTATCTAAAAAAATAGCAGTTTGAGTGTGTCGCTCACTGTTCAGCCGCAAATATCTCTATTTAAAAAAGTGTGGTATATCCCAGTAAACAATAACTGTGGTTTTGCCATCCCATGGTAAAAAATCTTTATTATTCAGCTTTTGGTAGTTTTTTCCGTAAAGAAAAACAGTAGTGTCTCCTGACTGTTGTGACACAAAAATATATCTGTTGAAAATAGTCTTGTGTAGGCCCGACATCCCAGTGAGGTTTCGCAGTTCCACGGGTCAAATCGCTGTACTATACAGTTTTGGGCCTTTGGTATCTAAAAAAAAAGCAGTTTGAGTGTGTCGCTCACTGTTCAGCCGCAGATATCTCTATTTAAAAAAGTGTGGTATACCCCAGTAAACAATAACTGTGGTTTTGCCATCCCACGGTAAAAAATCTCAATTATTTAGGTTTTGGTAGTTTTTTCCGTAAAGAAAAACAGTAGTGTCTCCTGACTGTTGTGACACAAAAATATATCTGTTGAAAATAGTCTTGTGTAGGCCCGACATCCCAGTGTGGTTTCGCAGTTCCACGGGTCAAATCGCTGTACTATCCAGTTTTGGGCCTTTGGTATCTAAAAAAAAAGCAGTTTGAGTGTGTCGCTCACTGTTCAGCAGCAAATATATCTATTTAAAAAAGTGTGGTATACCCCAGTAAACAATAACTGTGGTTTTGCCATCCCACGGTAAAAAATCTCTATTATTCAGGTTTTGGTAGTTTTTTCCGTAAAGAAAAACAGTAGTGTCTCCTGACTGTTGTGACACAAAAATATATCTGTTGAAAATAGTCTTGTGTAGGCCCGACATCCCAGTGTGGTTTCGCAGTTCCATGGGTCAAATCGCTGTACTATCCAGTTTTGGGCCTTTGGTATCTAAAAAAAAAGCAGTTTGAGTGTTTCGCTCACTGTTCAGCCGCAAATATCTCTATTTAAAAAAGTGTGGTATACCTCAGTAAACAATAACTGTGGTTTTGCCATCCCACGGTAAAAAATCTCTATTATTCAGCTTTTGGTAGTTTTTTCCGTAAAGAAAAACAGTAGTGTCACCTGACTGTTGTGACACAAAAATATATCTGTTGAAAATAGTCTTGTGTAGGCCCGACATCCCAGTGTGGTTTCGCAGTTCCACGGGTCAAATCGCTGTACTATCCAGTTTTGGGCCTTTGGTATCTAAAAAAAAAGCAGTTTGAGTGTGTCACTCACTGTTCAGCCGCAAATATCTCTATTTAAAAAAGTGTGGTATACCCCAGTAAACAATAACTGTGGTTTTGCTATCCCACGGTAAAAAACCTCTATTATTCAGGTTTTGGTAGTTTTTTCCATAAAGAAATACAGTAGTGTCTCCTGACTGTTGTGACACAAAAATATATCTGTTGAAAATAGTCTTGTGTAGGCCCGACATCCCAGTGTGGTTTCGCAGTTCTACGGGTAAAATCGCTGTACTATTCAGTTTTGGGCCTATGGTATCTAAAAAAAAAGCAGTTTGAGTGTGTCGCTCACTGTTCAGCCGCAAATATCTCTATTTTAAAAAGTGTGGTATACCCCAGTAAACAATAACTGTGGTTTTGCCATCCCACGGTAAAAAATCTCTATTTTTCAGCTTTTGGTAGTTTTTTCCATAAAGAAAAACAGTAGTGTCTCCTGACTGTTGTGACACAAAAATATATCTGTTGAAAATAGTCTTGTGTAGGCCCGACATCCCAGTGTGGTTTCGCAGTTCCACGGGTCAAATCGCTGTACTATCCAGTTTTGGGCCTTTGGTATCTAAAAAAAAAGCAGTTTGAGTGTGTCGCTCACTGTTCAGCTGCAAATATCTCTATTTAAAAAAGTGTGGTATACCCCAGTAAACAATAACTGTGGTATTGCTATCCCACGGTAAAAAATCTCTATTATTCAGGTTTTGGTAGTTTTTTCCGTAAAGAAATACAGTAGTGTCTCCTGACTGTTGTGACACAAAAATATATCTGTTGAAAATAGTCTTGTGTAGGCCCGACATCCCAGTGTGGTTTCGCAGTTCCACGGGTCAAATCGCTGTACTATCCAGTGTTGGGCCGTTGGTATCTAAAAAAAAAGCAGTTTGAGTGTGTCGCTCACTGTTCAGCCGCAAATATCTCTATTTAAAAAAGTGTGGTATACCCCAGTAAACAATAACTGTGGTTTTGCCATCCCACGGTAAAAAATCTCTATTATTCAGCTTTTGGTAGTTTTTCCGTAAAGAAAAACAGTAGTGTCTCCTGACTGTTGTGACACAAAAATATATCTGTTGAAAATAGTCTTGTGTAGGCCCGACATCCCAGTGTGGTTTCGCAGTTCCACGGGTCAAATCGCTGTACTATCCAGTTTTGGGCCTTTTGTATCTAAAAAAAAAGCAGTTTGAGTGTGTCGCTCACTGTTCAGCCACAAATATCTCTATTTAAAAAAGTGTGGTATACCCCAGTAAACAATAACTGAGGTTTTGCCATCCCACGGTAAAAAATCTCTATTATTCAGCTTTTGGTAGTTTTTTCCGTAAAGAAAAACAGTAGTGTATCCTGACTGTTGTGATACAAAAATATATCTGTTGAAAATAGTCTTGTGTAGGCCCGACATCCCAGTGTGGTTTCACAGTTCCTCAGGTCAAATCGCTGTACTATCCAGTTTTGGGCCTTTGGTATCTAAAAAAATAGCAGTTTGAGTGTGTCGCTCACTGTTCAGCCGCAAATATCTCTATTTAAAAAAGTGTGGTATATCCCAGTAAACAATAACTGTGGTTTTGCCATCCCATGGTAAAAAATCTTTATTATTCAGCTTTTGGTAGTTTTTTCCGTAAAGAAAAACAGTAGTGTCTCCTGACTGTTGTGACACAAAAATATATCTGTTGAAAATAGTCTTGTGTAGGCCCGACATCCCAGTGAGGTTTCGCAGTTCCACGGGTCAAATCGCTGTACTATACAGTTTTGGGCCTTTGGTATCTAAAAAAAAAGCAGTTTGAGTGTGTCGCTCACTGTTCAGCCGCAGATATCTCTATTTAAAAAAGTGTGGTATACCCCAGTAAACAATAACTGTGGTTTTGCCATCCCACGGTAAAAAATCTCAATTATTTAGGTTTTGGTAGTTTTTTCCGTAAAGAAAAACAGTAGTGTCTCCTGACTGTTGTGACACAAAAATATATCTGTTGAAAATAGTCTTGTGTAGGCCCGACATCCCAGTGTGGTTTCGCAGTTCCACGGGTCAAATCGCTGTACTATCCAGTTTTGGGCCTTTGGTATCTAAAAAAAAAGCAGTTTGAGTGTGTCGCTCACTGTTCAGCAGCAAATATATCTATTTAAAAAAGTGTGGTATACCCCAGTAAACAATAACTGTGGTTTTGCCATCCCACGGTAAAAAATCTCTATTATTCAGGTTTTGGTAGTTTTTTCCGTAAAGAAAAACAGTAGTGTCTCCTGACTGTTGTGACACAAAAATATATCTGTTGAAAATAGTCTTGTGTAGGCCCGACATCCCAGTGTGGTTTCGCAGTTCCATGGGTCAAATCGCTGTACTATCCAGTTTTGGGCCTTTGGTATCTAAAAAAAAAGCAGTTTGAGTGTTTCGCTCACTGTTCAGCCGCAAATATCTCTATTTAAAAAAGTGTGGTATACCTCAGTAAACAATAACTGTGGTTTTGCCATCCCACGGTAAAAAATCTCTATTATTCAGCTTTTGGTAGTTTTTTCCGTAAAGAAAAACAGTAGTGTCTCCTGACTGTTGTGACACAAAAATATATCTGTTGAAAATAGTCTTGTGTAGGCCCGACATCCCAGTGTGGTTTCGCAGTTCCACGGGTCAAATCGCTGTACTATCCAGTTTTGGGCCTTTGGGATCTAAAAAAAAAGCAGTTTGAGTGTGTCGCTCACTGTTCAGCCGCAAATATCTCTATTTAAAAAAGTGTGGTATACCCCAGTAAACAATAACTGTGGTTTTGCCATCCCACGGTAAAAAATCTCTATTATTCAGGTTTTGGTAGTTTTTTCCGTAAAGAAAAACAGTAGTGTCTCCTGACTGTTGTGACACAAAAATATATCTGTTGAAAATAGTCTTGTGTAGGCCCGACATCCCAGTGTGGTTTCGCAGTTCCATGGGTCAAATCGCTGTACTATCCAGTTTTGGGCCTTTGGTATCTAAAAAAAAAGCAGTTTGAGTGTGTCACTCACTGTTCAGCCGCAAATATCTCTATTTAAAAAAGTGTGGTATACCCCAGTAAACAATAACTGTGGTTTTGCTATCCCACGGTAAAAAACCTCTATTATTCAGGTTTTGGTAGTTTTTTCCATAAAGAAATACAGTAGTGTCTCCTGACTGTTGTGACACAAAAATATATCTGTTGAAAATAGTCTTGTGTAGGCCCGACATCCCAGTGTGGTTTCGCAGTTCTACGGGTAAAATCGCTGTACTATCCAGTTTTGGGCCTATGGTATCTAAAAAAAAAGCAGTTTGAGTGTGTCGCTCACTGTTCAGCCGCAAATATCTCTATTTTAAAAAGTGTGGTATACCCCAGTAAACAATAACTGTGGTTTTGCCATCCCACGGTAAAAAATCTCTATTATTCAGCTTTTGGTAGTTTTTCAGAAAAGAAAAACAGTAGTGTCTCCTGACTGTTGTGACACAAAAATATATCTGTTGAAAATAGTCTTGTGTAGGCCCGACATCCCAGTGTGGTTTCGCATTTCCACGGGTCAAATCGCTGTACTATCCAGTTTTGGGCCTTTGGTATCTAAAAAAAAAGCAGTTTGAGTGTGTCGCTCACTGTTCAGCCGCAAATATCTCTATTTAAAAAAGTGTGGTATACCCCAGTAAACAATAACTGTGGTTTTGCCATCCCACGGTAAAAAATCTCTATTATTCAGCTTTTGGTAGTTTTTCCGTAAAGAAAAACAGTAGTGTCTCCTGACTGTTGTGACACAAAAATATATCTGTTGAAAATAGTCTTGTGTAGGCCCGACATCCCAGTGTGGTTTCGCAGTTCCACGGGTCAAATCGCTGTACTATCCAGTTTTGGGCCTTTGGTATCTAAAAAAAAAGCAGTTTGAGTGTGTCGCTCACTGTTCAGCCACAAATATCTCTATTTAAAAAAATGTGGTATACCCCAGTAAACAATAACTGAGGTTTTGCCATCCCACGGTAAAAAATCTCTATTATTCAGCTTTTGGTAGTTTTTTCCATAAAGAAAAACAGTAGTGTATCCTGACTGTTGTGATACAAAAATATATCTGTTGAAAATAGTCTTGTGTAGGCCCGACATCCCAGTGTGGTTTCACAGTTCCTCAGGTCAAATCGCTGTACTATCCAGTTTTGGGCCTTTGGTATCTAAAAAAATAGCAGTTTGAGTGTGTCGCTCACTGTTCAGCTGCAAATATCTCTATTTAAAAAAGTGTGGTATATCCCAGTAAACAATAACTGTGGTTTTGCCATCCCATGGTAAAAAATCTTTATTATTCAGCTTTTGGTAGTTTTTTCCGTAAAGAAAAACAGTAGTGTCTCCTGACTGTTGTGACACAAAAATATATCTGTTGAAAATAGTCTTGTGTAGGCCCGACATCCCAGTGAGGTTTCGCAGTTCCACGGGTCAAATGGCTGTACTATCCAGTTTTGGGCCTTTGGTATCTAAAAAAAAAGCAGTTTGAGTGTGTCGCTCACTGTTCAGCCGCAGATATCTCTATTTAAAAAAGTGTGGTATACCCCAGTAAACAATAACTGTGGTTTTGCCATCCCACGGTAAAAAATCTCAATTATTCAGGTTTTGGTAGTTTTTTCCGTAAAGAAAAACAGAAGTGTCTCCTGACTGTTGTGACACAAAAATATATCTGTTGAAAATAGTCTTGTGTAGGCCCGACATCCCAGTGTGGTTTCGCAGTTCCACGGGTCAAATCGCTGTACTATCCAGTTTTAGGCCTTTGGTATTTAAAAAAAAAGCAGTTTGAGTGTGTCGCTCACTGTTCAGCAGCAAATATATCTATTTAAAAAAGTGTGGTATACCCCAGTAAACAATGACTGTGGTTTTGCCATCCCACGGTAAAAAATCTCTATTATTCAGGTTTTGGTAGTTTTTTCTGTAAAGAAAAACAGTAGTGTCTCCTGACTGTTGTGACACAAAAATATATCTGTTGAAAATAGTCTTGTGTAGGCCCGACATCCCAGTGTGGTTTCGCAGTTCCATGGGTCAAATTGCTGTACTATCCAGTTTTGGGCCTTTGGTATCTTAAAAAAAAGCAGTTTGAGTGTTTCGCTCACTGTTCAGCCGCAAATATCTCTATTTAAAAAAGTGTGGTATACCTCAGTAAACAATAACTGTGGTTTTGCCATCCCACGGTAAAAAATCTCTATTATTCAGCTTTTGGTAGTTTTTTCCGTAAAGAAAAACAGTAGTGTCTCCTGACTGTTGTGACACAAAAATATATCTGTTGAAAATAGTCTTGTGTAGGCCCGACATCCCAGTGTGGTTTCGCAGTTCCACGGGTCAAATCGCTGTACTATCCAGTTTTGGGCCTTTGGGATCTAAAAAAAAGCAGTTTGAGTGTGTCGCTCACTGTTAAGCCACAAATATCTCTATTTAAAAAAGTGTGGTATACCCCAGTAAACAATAACTGAGGTTTTGCCATCCCACTTTAAAAAATCTCTATTATTCAGCTTTTGGTAGTTTTTTCCGTAAAGAAAAACAGTAGCGTATCCTGACTGATGTGATACAAAAATATATCTGTTGAAAATAGTCTCGTGTAGGCCCGACATCCCAGTGTGGTTTCGCAGTTCCTCAGGTCAAATCGCTGTACTATCAAGTTTTGGGCCTTTGGTATCTAAAAAAAAGCAGTTTGAGTGTGTCGCTCACTGTTCAGCCGCAAATATCTCTATTTAAAAAAGTGTGGTATATCCCAATAAACAATAACTGTGGTTTTGCAATCCCACGGTAAAAAATCTTTATTATTCAGCTTTTGGTAGTTTTTTCCGTAAAGAAAAACAGTAGTGTCTCCTGACTGTTGTGACACAAAAATATATCTGTTGAAAATAGTCTTGTGTAGGCCCGACATTACAGTGAGGTTTCGCAGTTCCACGCGTCAAATCGCTGTACTATCCAGTTTTGGGCCTTTGGTATCTAAAAAAAAAGCAGTTTGAGTGTGTCGCTCACTGTTCAGCTGCAGATATCTCTATTTAAAAAAGTGTGGTATACCCAGTAAACAATAACTGTGGTTTTGCCATCCCACGGTAAAAAATCGCTATTATTCAGGTTTTGGTAGTTTTTTCCGTAAAGAAAAACAGTAGTGTCTCCTGACTGTTGTGACACAAAAATATATCTGTTGAAAATAGTCTTGTGTAGGCCCGACATCCCAGTGTGGTTTCGCAGTTCCACGGGTCAAATCACTGTACTATCCAGTTTTGGGCCTTTGGTATCTAAAAAAAAAGCAGTTTGAGTGTGTCGCTCACTGTTCAGCTGCAAATATCTCTATTTAAAAAAGTGTGGTATACCCCAGTAAACAATAACTGTGGTTTTGCCATCCCACGGTAAAAAATCTCTATTATTCAGGTTTTGGTAGTTTTTTCCGTAAAGAAAAACAGGAGTGTCTCCTGACTGTTTTGACACAAAAATATATCTGTTGAAAATAGTCTTGTGTAGGTCCGACATCCCAGTGTGGTTTCGCAGTTCCACGGGTCAAATCGCTGTACTATCCAGTTTTGGGCCTTTGGTATCTAAAAAAAAAGCAGTTTGAGTGTGTCGCTCACTGTTCAGCTGCAAATCTCTCTATTTAAAAAAGTGTGGTATACCCCAGTAAACAATAACTGTGGTATTGCTATCCCACGGTAAAAAACCTCTATTATTCAGGTTTTGGTAGTTTTTTCCGTAAAGAAATACAGTAGTGTCTCCTGACTGTTGTGACACAAAAATATATCTGTTGAAAATAGTCTTGTTTAGGCCCGACATCCCAGTGTGGTTTCGCAGTTCCACGGGTCAAATCGCTGTACTATCCAGTTTTGGGCCTTTGATATCTAAAAAAAAAGCAGTTTGAGTGTGTCGCTCACTGTTCAGCCGCAAATATCTCTATTTAAAAAAGTGTGGTATACCCCAGTAAACAATAACTGTGGTTTTGCCATCCCACGGTAAAAAATCTCTATTATTCAGCTTTTGGTTGTTTTTCCGTAAAGAAAAACAGTAGTGTCTCCTGACTGTTGTGACACAAAAATATATCTGTTGAAAATAGTCTTGTGTAGGCCCGACATCCCAGTGTGGTTTCGCAGTTCCACGGGTCAAATCGCTGTAGTATCCAGTTTTGGGCCTTTGGTATCTAAAAAAAAAGCAGTTTGAGTGTGTCGCTCACTGTTCAGCCACAAATATCTCTATTTAAAAAAGTGTGGTATACCCCAGTAAACAATAACTGAGGTTTTGCCATCCCACGGTAAAAAATCTCTATTATTCAGCTTTTGGTAGTTTTTTCCGTAAAGAAAAACAGTAGTGTATCCTGACTGTTGTGATACAAAAATATATCTGTTGAAAATAGTCTTGTGTAGGCCCGACATCCCAGTGTGGTTTCACAGTTCCTCAGGTCAAATCGCTGTACTATCCAGTTTTGGGCCTTTGGTATCTAAAAAAATAGCAGTTTGAGTGTGTCGCTCACTGTTCAGCCGTAAATATCTCTATTTAAAAAAGTGTGGTATATCCCAGTAAACAATAACTGTGGTTTTGCCATCCCATGGTAAAAAATCTTTATTATTCAGCTTTTGGTAGTTTTTTCCGTAAAGAAAAACAGTAGTGTCTCCTGACTGTTGTGACACAAAAATATATCTGTTGAAAATAGTCTTGTGTAGGCCCGACATCCCAGTGTGGTTTCGTAGTTCCACGGGTCAAATCGCTGTACTATCCAGTTTTGGGCCTTTGGTATCTAAAAAAAAAGCAGTTTGAGTGTGTCGCTCACTGTTCAGCCGCAAATATCTCTATTTAAAAAAGTGTGGTATACCCCAGTAAACAATAACTGTGGTTTTGCCATCCCACGGTAAAAAATCTCTATTATTCAGCTTTTGGTAGTTTTTTCCGTAAAGAAAAACAGTAGTGTCTCCTGACTGTTGTGACACAAAAATATATCTGTTGAAAATAGTCTTGTGTAGGCCCGACATCCCAGTGTGGTTTCGCAGTTCCACTGGTCAAATCGCTGTACTATCCAGTTTTGGGCCTTTGGTATTTAAAAAAAAAGCAGTTTGAGTGTGTCGCTCACTGTTCAGCCGCAAATATATCTATTTAAAAAAATGTGGTATGCCCCAGTAAACAATAACTGTGGTTTTGCCATCCCACGGTAAAAAATCTCTATTATTCAGGTCTTGGTAGTTTTTTCCGTAAAGAAAAACAGTAGTGTCTCCTGATTGTTGTGACACAAAAATATATCTGTTGAAAATAGTCTTGTGTAGGCCCGACATCCCAGTGTGGTTTCGCAGTTCCATGGGTCAAATCGCTGTACTATCCAGTTTTGGGCCTTTGGTATCTAAAAAAAAAGCAGTTTGAGTGTTTCGCTCACTGTTCAGCCGCAAATATCTCTATTTAAAAAAGTGTGGTATACCCCAGTAAACAATAACTGTGGTTTTGCCATCCCACGGTAAAAAATCTCTATTATTCAGCTTTTGGTAGTTTTTTCCGTAAAGAAAAACAGTAGTGTCTCCTGACTGTTGTGACACAAAAATATATCTGTTGAAAATAGTCTTGTGTAGGCCCGACATCCCAGTGTGGTTTCGCAGTTCCACGGGTCAAATCGCTGTACTATCCAGTTTTTGGCCCTTGGTATTTAAAAAAAAAGCAGTTTGAGTGTGTCGCTCTCTGTTCAGCAGCAAATATATCTATTTAAAAAAGTGTGGTATACCCCAGTAAACAATAACTGTGGTTTTGCCATCCCACGGTAAAAAATCTCTATTATTCAGGTTTTATTCGTTTTTTCCGTAAAGAAAAACAGTAGTGTCTCCTGACTGTTGTGACACAAAAATATATCTGTTGAAAATAGTCTTGTGTAGGCCCGACATCCCAGTGTGGTTTCGCAGTTCCATGGGTCAAATCGCTGTACTATCCAGTTTTGGGCCTTTGGTATCTAAAAAAAAAGCAGTTTGAGTGTTTCGCTCACTGTTCAGCCGCAAATGTCTCAGTTTAAAAAAGTGTGGTATACCCCAGTAAACAATAACTGTGGTTTTGCCATCCCATGGTAAAAAATCTCTATTATTCAGGTTTTGGTAGTTTTTTCCGTAAAGAAAAACAGTAGTGTCTCCTGACTGTTGTGACACAAAAATATATCTGTTGAAAATAGTCTTGTGCAGGCCCGACATCCCAGTGTGGTTTCGCAGTTCCACGGGTCAAATCGCTGTACTATCCAGTTTTGGGCCTTTGCGATCTAAAAAAAAAGCAGTTTGAGTGTGTCGCTCACTGTTCAGCCGCAAATATCTCTATTTAAAAAAGTGTGGTATACCCCAGTAAACAATAACTGTGGTTTTGCCATCCCACGGTAAAAAATCTCTATTATTCAGCTATTGGTAGTTTTTTCTGTAAAGAAAAACAGTAGTGTCTCCTGACTGTTGTGTCACAAAAATATATCTGTTGAAAATAGTCTTGTGTAGGCCCGACATCCCAGTGTGGTTTCGCAGTTCCATGGGTGAAATCGCTGTACTATCCAGTTTTGGGCCTTTGGTATCTAAAAAAAAAGCAGTTTGAGTGTTTCGCTCACTGTTCAGCCGCAAATATCTCTATTTAAAAAAGTGTGGTATACCCCAGTAAACAATAACTGTGGTTTTGCCATCCCACGGTAAAAAATCTCTATTATTCAGCTATTGGTAGTTTTTTCTGTAAAGAAAAACAGTAGTGTCTCCTGACTGTTGTGAAACAAAAATATATCTGTTGAAAATAGTCTTGTGTAGGCCCGACATCCCAGTGTGGTTTCGCAGTTCCACTGGTCAAATCGCTGTACTATCCAGTTTTGGGCCTTTGGTATCTAAAAAAAAAGCAGTTTGAGTGTTTCGCTCACTGTTCAGCCGCAAATATGTCTATTTAAAAAAGTGTGGTATACCCCAGTAAACAATAACTGTGGTTTTGCCATCCCACGGTAAAAAATCTCTATTATTCAGCTATTGGTAGTTTTTTCTGTAAAGAAAAACAGTAGTGTCTCCTGACTGTTGTGAAACAAAAATATGTCTGTTGAAAATAGTCTTGTGTAGGCCCGACATCCCAGTGTGGTTTCGCAGTTCCACTGGTCAAATCGCTTTACTATTCAGTTTTGGGCCTTTGGTATCTAAAAAAAAAGCAGTTTGAGTGTGTCGTTCACTGTTCAGCTGCAAAGATCTCAATTTAAAAAAGTGTGGTATACCCCAGTAAACAATAACTGTGGTTTTGCCATCCCACGGTAAAAAACTTCTATTATTCAGGTTTTGGTAGTTTTTTCCGTAAAGAAATACAGTAGTGTCTCCTGACTGTTGTGACACAAAAATATATCTGTTGAAAATAGTCTTGTGTAGGCCCGACATCCCAGTGTGGTTTCGCAATTCTACGGGTAAAATCGCTGTACTATTCAGTTTTGGGCCTATGGTATCTAAAAAAAAAGCAGTTTGAGTGTGTCGCTCACTGTTCAGCCGCAAATATCTCTATTTTAAAAAGTGTGGTATACCCCAGTAAACAATAACTGTGGTTTTGCCATCCCACAGTAAAAAATCTCTATTTTTCAGCTTTTGGTAGTTTTTTCCATAAAGAAAAACAGTAGTGTCTCCTGACTGTTGTGACACAAAAATATATCTGTTGAAAATAGTCTTGTGTAGGCCCGACATCCCAGTGTGGTTTCGCAGTTCCACGGGTCAAATCGCTGTACTATCCAGTTTTGGGCCTTTGGTATCTAAAAAAAAAGCAGTTTGAGTGTGTCGCTCACTGTTCAGCTGCAAATATCTCTATTTAAAAAAGTGTGGTATACCCCAGTAAACAATAACTGTGGTATTGCTATCCCACGGTAAAAAATCTCTATTATTCAGGTTTTGGTAGTTTTTTCCGTAAAGAAATACAGTAGTGTCTCCTGACTGTTGTGACACAAAAATATATCTGTTGAAAATAGTCTTGTGTAGGCCCGACATCCCAGTGTGGTTTCGCAGTTCCACGGGTCAAATCGCTGTACTATCCAGTTTTGGGCCGTTGGTATCTAAAAAAAAAGCAGTTTGAGTGTGTCGCTCACTGTTCAGCCGCAAATATCTCTATTTAAAAAAGTGTGGTATACCCCAGTAAACAATAACTGTGGTTTTGCCATCCCACGGTAAAAAATCTCTATTATTCAGCTTTTGGTAGTTTTTCCGTAAAGAAAAACAGTAGTGTCTCCTGACTGTTGTGACACAAAAATATATCTGTTGAAAATAGTCTTGTGTAGGCCCGACATCCCAGTGTGGTTTCGCAGTTCCACGGGTCAAATCGCTGTACTATCCAGTTTTGGGCCTTTTGCATCTAAAAAAAAAGCAGTTTGAGTGTGTCGCTCACTGTTCAGCCACAAATATCTCTATTTAAAAAAGTGTGGTATACCCCAGTAAACAATAACTGAGGTTTTGCCATCCCACGGTAAAAAATCTCTATTATTCAGCTTTTGGTAGTTTTTTCCGTAAAGAAAAACAGTAGTGTATCCTGACTGTTGTGATACAAAAATATATCTGTTGAAAATAGTCTTGTGTAGGCCCGACATCCCAGTGTGGTTTCACAGTTCCTCAGGTCAAATCGCTGTACTATCCAGTTTTGGGCCTTTGGTATCTAAAAAAATAGCAGTTTGAGTGTGTCGCTCACTGTTCAGCCGCAAATATCTCTATTTAAAAAAGTGTGGTATATCCCAGTAAACAATAACTGTGGTTTTGCCATCCCATGGTAAAAAATCTTTATTATTCAGCTTTTGGTAGTTTTTTCCGTAAAGAAAAACAGTAGTGTCTCCTGACTGTTGTGACACAAAAATATATCTGTTGAAAATAGTCTTGTGTAGGCCCGACATCCCAGTGAGGTTTCGCAGTTCCACGGGTCAAATCGCTGTACTATACAGTTTTGGGCCTTTGGTATCTAAAAAAAAAAGCAGTTTGAGTGTGTCGCTCACTGTTCAGCCGCAGATATCTCTATTTAAAAAAGTGTGGTATACCCCAGTAAACAATAACTGTGGTTTTGCCATCCCACGGTAAAAAATCTCAATTATTTAGGTTTTGGTAGTTTTTTCCGTAAAGAAAAACAGTAGTGTCTCCTGACTGTTGTGACACAAAAATATATCTGTTGAAAATAGTCTTGTGTAGGCCCGACATCCCAGTGTGGTTTCGCAGTTCCACGGGTCAAATCGCTGTACTATCCAGTTTTGGGCCTTTGGTATCTAAAAAAAAAGCAGTTTGAGTGTGTCGCTCACTGTTCAGCAGCAAATATATCTATTTAAAAAAGTGTGGTATACCCCAGTAAACAATAACTGTGGTTTTGCCATCCCACGGTAAAAAATCTCTATTATTCAGGTTTTGGTAGTTTTTTCCGTAAAGAAAAACAGTAGTGTCTCCTGACTGTTGTGACACAAAAATATATCTGTTGAAAATAGTCTTGTGTAGGCCCGACATCCCAGTGTGGTTTCGCAGTTCCATGGGTCAAATCGCTGTACTATCCAGTTTTGGGCCTTTGGTATCTAAAAAAAAAGCAGTTTGAGTGTTTCGCTCACTGTTCAGCCGCAAATATCTCTATTTAAAAAAGTGTGGTATACCTCAGTAAACAATAACTGTGGTTTTGCCATCCCACGGTAAAAAATCTCTATTATTCAGCTTTTGGTAGTTTTTTCCGTAAAGAAAAACAGTAGTGTCTCCTGACTGTTGTGACACAAAAATATATCTGTTGAAAATAGTCTTGTGTAGGCCCGACATCCCAGTGTGGTTTCGCAGTTCCACGGGTCAAATCGCTGTACTATCCAGTTTTGGGCCTTTGGGATCTAAAAAAAAAGCAGTTTGAGTGTGTCGCTCACTGTTCAGCCGCAAATATCTCTATTTAAAAAAGTGTGGTATACCCCAGTAAACAATAACTGTGGTTTTGCCATCCCACGGTAAAAAATCTCTATTATTCAGGTTTTGGTAGTTTTTTCCGTAAAGAAAAACAGTAGTGTCTCCTGACTGTTGTGACACAAAAATATATCTGTTGAAAATAGTCTTGTGTAGGCCCGACATCCCAGTGTGGTTTCGCAGTTCCATGGGTCAAATCGCTGTACTATCCAGTTTTGGGCCTTTGGTATCTAAAAAAAAAGCAGTTTGAGTGTGTCGCTCACTGTTCAGCCGCAAATATCTCTATTTAAAAAAGTGTGGTATACCCCAGTAAACAATAACTGTGGTTTTGCTATCCCACGGTAAAAAACCTCTATTATTCAGGTTTTGGTAGTTTTTTCCATAAAGAAATACAGTAGTGTCTCCTGACTGTTGTGACACAAAAATATATCTGTTGAAAATAGTCTTGTGTAGGCCCGACATCCCAGTGTGGTTTCGCAGTTCTACGGGTAAAATCGCTGTACTATCCAGTTTTGGGCCTATGGTATCTAAAAAAAAAGCAGTTTGAGTGTGTCGCTCACTGTTCAGCCGCAAATATCTCTATTTTAAAAAGTGTGGTATACCCCAGTAAACAATAACTGTGGTTTTGCCATCCCACGGTAAAAAATCTCTATTATTCAGCTTTTGGTAGTTTTTCAGAAAAGAAAAACAGTAGTGTCTCCTGACTGTTGTGACACAAAAATATATCTGTTGAAAATAGTCTTGTGTAGGCCCGACATCCCAGTGTGGTTTCGCATTTCCACGGGTCAAATCGCTGTACTATCCAGTTTTGGGCCTTTGGTATCTAAAAAAAAAGCAGTTTGAGTGTGTCGCTCACTGTTCAGCCGCAAATATCTATATTTAAAAAAGTGTGGTATACCCCAGTAAACAATAACTGTGGTTTTGCCATCCCACGGTAAAAAATCTCTATTATTCAGCTTTTGGTAGTTTTTCCGTAAAGAAAAACAGTAGTGTCTCCTGACTGTTGTGACACAAAAATATATCTGTTGAAAATAGTCTTGTGTAGGCCCGACATCCCAGTGTGGTTTCGCAGTTCCACGGGTCAAATCGCTGTACTATCCAGTTTTGGGCCTTTGGTATCTAAAAAAAAAGCAGTTTGAGTGTGTCGCTCACTGTTCAGCCACAAATATCTCTATTTAAAAAAATGTGGTATACCCCAGTAAACAATAACTGAGGTTTTGCCATCCCACGGTAAAAAATCTCTATTATTCAGCTTTTGGTAGTTTTTTCCATAAAGAAAAACAGTAGTGTATCCTGACTGTTGTGATACAAAAATATATCTGTTGAAAATAGTCTTGTGTAGGCCCGACATCCCAGTGTGGTTTCACAGTTCCTCAGGTCAAATCGCTGTACTATCCAGTTTTGGGCCTTTGGTATCTAAAAAAATAGCAGTTTGAGTGTGTCGCTCACTGTTCAGCTGCAAATATCTCTATTTAAAAAAGTGTGGTATATCCCAGTAAACAATAACTGTGGTTTTGCCATCCCATGGTAAAAAATCTTTATTATTCAGCTTTTGGTAGTTTTTTCCGTAAAGAAAAACAGTAGTGTCTCCTGACTGTTGTGACACAAAAATATATCTGTTGAAAATAGTCTTGTGTAGGCCCGACATCCCAGTGAGGTTTCGCAGTTCCACGGGTCAAATGGCTGTACTATCCAGTTTTGGGCCTTTGGTATCTAAAAAAAAAGCAGTTTGAGTGTGTCGCTCACTGTTCAGCCGCAGATATCTCTATTTAAAAAAGTGTGGTATACCCCAGTAAACAATAACTGTGGTTTTGCCATCCCACGGTAAAAAATCTCAATTATTCAGGTTTTGGTAGTTTTTTCCGTAAAGAAAAACAGAAGTGTCTCCTGACTGTTGTGACACAAAAATATATCTGTTGAAAATAGTCTTGTGTAGGCCCGACATCCCAGTGTGGTTTCGCAGTTCCACGGGTCAAATCGCTGTACTATCCAGTTTTAGGCCTTTGGTATTTAAAAAAAAAGCAGTTTGAGTGTGTCGCTCACTGTTCAGCAGCAAATATATCTATTTAAAAAAGTGTGGTATACCCCAGTAAACAATGACTGTGGTTTTGCCATCCCACGGTAAAAAATCTCTATTATTCAGGTTTTGGTAGTTTTTTCTGTAAAGAAAAACAGTAGTGTCTCCTGACTGTTGTGACACAAAAATATATCTGTTGAAAATAGTCTTGTGTAGGCCCGACATCCCAGTGTGGTTTCGCAGTTCCATGGGTCAAATTGCTGTACTATCCAGTTTTGGGCCTTTGGTATCTTAAAAAAAAGCAGTTTGAGTGTTTCGCTCACTGTTCAGCCGCAAATATCTCTATTTAAAAAAGTGTGGTATACCTCAGTAAACAATAACTGTGGTTTTGCCATCCCACGGTAAAAAATCTCTATTATTCAGCTTTTGGTAGTTTTTTCCGTAAAGAAAAACAGTAGTGTCTCCTGACTGTTGTGACACAAAAATATATCTGTTGAAAATAGTCTTGTGTAGGCCCGACATCCCAGTGTGGTTTCGCAGTTCCACGGGTCAAATCGCTGTACTATCCAGTTTTGGGCCTTTTGCATCTAAAAAAAAAGCAGTTTGAGTGTGTCGCTCACTGTTCAGCCACAAATATCTCTATTTAAAAAAGTGTGGTATACCCCAGTAAACAATAACTGAGGTTTTGCCATCCCACGGTAAAAAATCTCTATTATTCAGCTTTTGGTAGTTTTTTCCGTAAAGAAAAACAGTAGTGTATCCTGACTGTTGTGATACAAAAATATATCTGTTGAAAATAGTCTTGTGTAGGCCCGACATCCCAGTGTGGTTTCACAGTTCCTCAGGTCAAATCGCTGTACTATCCAGTTTTGGGCCTTTGGTATCTAAAAAAATAGCAGTTTGAGTGTGTCGCTCACTGTTCAGCCGCAAATATCTCTATTTAAAAAAGTGTGGTATATCCCAGTAAACAATAACTGTGGTTTTGCCATCCCATGGTAAAAAATCTTTATTATTCAGCTTTTGGTAGTTTTTTCCGTAAAGAAAAACAGTAGTGTCTCCTGACTGTTGTGACACAAAAATATATCTGTTGAAAATAGTCTTGTGTAGGCCCGACATCCCAGTGAGGTTTCGCAGTTCCACGGGTCAAATCGCTGTACTATACAGTTTTGGGCCTTTGGTATCTAAAAAAAAAGCAGTTTGAGTGTGTCGCTCACTGTTCAGCCGCAGATATCTCTATTTAAAAAAGTGTGGTATACCCCAGTAAACAATAACTGTGGTTTTGCCATCCCACGGTAAAAAATCTCAATTATTTAGGTTTTGGTAGTTTTTTCCGTAAAGAAAAACAGTAGTGTCTCCTGACTGTTGTGACACAAAAATATATCTGTTGAAAATAGTCTTGTGTAGGCCCGACATCCCAGTGTGGTTTCGCAGTTCCACGGGTCAAATCGCTGTACTATCCAGTTTTGGGCCTTTGGTATCTAAAAAAAAAGCAGTTTGAGTGTGTCGCTCACTGTTCAGCAGCAAATATATCTATTTAAAAAAGTGTGGTATACCCCAGTAAACAATAACTGTGGTTTTGCCATCCCACGGTAAAAAATCTCTATTATTCAGGTTTTGGTAGTTTTTTCCGTAAAGAAAAACAGTAGTGTCTCCTGACTGTTGTGACACAAAAATATATCTGTTGAAAATAGTCTTGTGTAGGCCCGACATCCCAGTGTGGTTTCGCAGTTCCATGGGTCAAATCGCTGTACTATCCAGTTTTGGGCCTTTGGTATCTAAAAAAAAAGCAGTTTGAGTGTTTCGCTCACTGTTCAGCCGCAAATATCTCTATTTAAAAAAGTGTGGTATACCTCAGTAAACAATAACTGTGGTTTTGCCATCCCACGGTAAAAAATCTCTATTATTCAGCTTTTGGTAGTTTTTTCCGTAAAGAAAAACAGTAGTGTCTCCTGACTGTTGTGACACAAAAATATATCTGTTGAAAATAGTCTTGTGTAGGCCCGACATCCCAGTGTGGTTTCGCAGTTCCACGGGTCAAATCGCTGTACTATCCAGTTTTGGGCCTTTGGGATCTAAAAAAAAAGCAGTTTGAGTGTGTCGCTCACTGTTCAGCCGCAAATATCTCTATTTAAAAAAGTGTGGTATACCCCAGTAAACAATAACTGTGGTTTTGCCATCCCACGGTAAAAAATCTCTATTATTCAGGTTTTGGTAGTTTTTTCCGTAAAGAAAAACAGTAGTGTCTCCTGACTGTTGTGACACAAAAATATATCTGTTGAAAATAGTCTTGTGTAGGCCCGACATCCCAGTGTGGTTTCGCAGTTCCATGGGTCAAATCGCTGTACTATCCAGTTTTGGGCCTTTGGTATCTAAAAAAAAAGCAGTTTGAGTGTGTCACTCACTGTTCAGCCGCAAATATCTCTATTTAAAAAAGTGTGGTATACCCCAGTAAACAATAACTGTGGTTTTGCTATCCCACGGTAAAAAACCTCTATTATTCAGGTTTTGGTAGTTTTTTCCATAAAGAAATACAGTAGTGTCTCCTGACTGTTGTGACACAAAAATATATCTGTTGAAAATAGTCTTGTGTAGGCCCGACATCCCAGTGTGGTTTCGCAGTTCTACGGGTAAAATCGCTGTACTATCCAGTTTTGGGCCTATGGTATCTAAAAAAAAAGCAGTTTGAGTGTGTCGCTCACTGTTCAGCCGCAAATATCTCTATTTTAAAAAGTGTGGTATACCCCAGTAAACAATAACTGTGGTTTTGCCATCCCACGGTAAAAAATCTCTATTATTCAGCTTTTGGTAGTTTTTCAGAAAAGAAAAACAGTAGTGTCTCCTGACTGTTGTGACACAAAAATATATCTGTTGAAAATAGTCTTGTGTAGGCCCGACATCCCAGTGTGGTTTCGCATTTCCACGGGTCAAATCGCTGTACTATCCAGTTTTGGGCCTTTGGTATCTAAAAAAAAAGCAGTTTGAGTGTGTCGCTCACTGTTCAGCCGCAAATATCTATATTTAAAAAAGTGTGGTATACCCCAGTAAACAATAACTGTGGTTTTGCCATCCCACGGTAAAAAATCTCTATTATTCAGCTTTTGGTAGTTTTTCCGTAAAGAAAAACAGTAGTGTCTCCTGACTGTTGTGACACAAAAATATATCTGTTGAAAATAGTCTTGTGTAGGCCCGACATCCCAGTGTGGTTTCGCAGTTCCACGGGTCAAATCGCTGTACTATCCAGTTTTGGGCCTTTGGTATCTAAAAAAAAAGCAGTTTGAGTGTGTCGCTCACTGTTCAGCCACAAATATCTCTATTTAAAAAAATGTGGTATACCCCAGTAAACAATAACTGAGGTTTTGCCATCCCACGGTAAAAAATCTCTATTATTCAGCTTTTGGTAGTTTTTTCCATAAAGAAAAACAGTAGTGTATCCTGACTGTTGTGATACAAAAATATATCTGTTGAAAATAGTCTTGTGTAGGCCCGACATCCCAGTGTGGTTTCACAGTTCCTCAGGTCAAATCGCTGTACTATCCAGTTTTGGGCCTTTGGTATCTAAAAAAATAGCAGTTTGAGTGTGTCGCTCACTGTTCAGCTGCAAATATCTCTATTTAAAAAAGTGTGGTATATCCCAGTAAACAATAACTGTGGTTTTGCCATCCCATGGTAAAAAATCTTTATTATTCAGCTTTTGGTAGTTTTTTCCGTAAAGAAAAACAGTAGTGTCTCCTGACTGTTGTGACACAAAAATATATCTGTTGAAAATAGTCTTGTGTAGGCCCGACATCCCAGTGAGGTTTCGCAGTTCCACGGGTCAAATGGCTGTACTATCCAGTTTTGGGCCTTTGGTATCTAAAAAAAAAGCAGTTTGAGTGTGTCGCTCACTGTTCAGCCGCAGATATCTCTATTTAAAAAAGTGTGGTATACCCCAGTAAACAATAACTGTGGTTTTGCCATCCCACGGTAAAAAATCTCAATTATTCAGGTTTTGGTAGTTTTTTCCGTAAAGAAAAACAGAAGTGTCTCCTGACTGTTGTGACACAAAAATATATCTGTTGAAAATAGTCTTGTGTAGGCCCGACATCCCAGTGTGGTTTCGCAGTTCCACGGGTCAAATCGCTGTACTATCCAGTTTTAGGCCTTTGGTATTTAAAAAAAAAGCAGTTTGAGTGTGTCGCTCACTGTTCAGCAGCAAATATATCTATTTAAAAAAGTGTGGTATACCCCAGTAAACAATGACTGTGGTTTTGCCATCCCACGGTAAAAAATCTCTATTATTCAGGTTTTGGTAGTTTTTTCTGTAAAGAAAAACAGTAGTGTCTCCTGACTGTTGTGACACAAAAATATATCTGTTGAAAATAGTCTTGTGTAGGCCCGACATCCCAGTGTGGTTTCGCAGTTCCATGGGTCAAATTGCTGTACTATCCAGTTTTGGGCCTTTGGTATCTTAAAAAAAAGCAGTTTGAGTGTTTCGCTCACTGTTCAGCCGCAAATATCTCTATTTAAAAAAGTGTGGTATACCTCAGTAAACAATAACTGTGGTTTTGCCATCCCACGGTAAAAAATCTCTATTATTCAGCTTTTGGTAGTTTTTTCCGTAAAGAAAAACAGTAGTGTCTCCTGACTGTTGTGACACAAAAATATATCTGTTGAAAATAGTCTTGTGTAGGCCCGACATCCCAGTGTGGTTTCGCAGTTCCATGGGTCAAATCGCTGTACTATCCAGTTTTGGGCCTTTGGGATCTAAAAAAAAAGCAGTTTGAGTGTGTCGCTCACTGTTCAGCCGCAAATATCTCTATTTAAAAAAGTGTGGTAAACCCCAGTAAACAATAACTGTGGTTTTGCCATCCCATGGTAAAAAATCTCTATTATTCAGGTTTTGGTAGTTTTTTCCGTAAAGAAAACAGTAGTGTCTCCTGACTGTTGTGACACAAAAATATATCTGTTGAAAATAGTCTTGTGTAGGCCCGACATCCCAGTGTGGTTTCGCTGTTCCACGGGTCAAATTGCTGTACTATCCAGTTTTGGGCCTTTGGTATCTAAAAAAAAAGCAGTTTGAGTGTGTCGCTCACTGTTCAGCTGCAAATATCTCTATTTAAAAAAGTGTGGTATAACCAAGTAAACAATAACTGTGGTTTTGCTATCCCACGGTAAAAAAACTCTATTATTCAGGTTTTGGTAGTTTTTTCCATAAAGAAATACAGTAGTGTCTCCTGACTGTTGTGACACAAAAATATATCTGTTGAAAATAGTCTTGTGTAGGCCCGACATCCCAGTGTGGTTTCGCAGTTCTACGGGTAAAATCGCTGTACTATCCAGTTTTGGGCCTATGGTATCTAAAAAAAAAGCAGTTTGAGTGTGTCGCTCACTGTTCAGCCGCAAATATCTCTATTTAAAAAAGTGTGGTATACCCCAGTAAAGAATAACTGTGGTTTTGCCATCCCACGGTAAAAAATGTCTATTATTCAGCTTTTGGTAGTTTTTCCGAAAAGAAAAACAGTAGTGTCTCCTGACTGTTGTGACACAAAAATATATCTGTTGAAAATAGTCTTGTGTAGGCCCGACATCCCAGTGTAGTTTCGCAGTTCCACGTGTCAAATCGCTGTACTATCCAGTTTTGGGCCTTTGGTATCTAAAAAAAAGCAGTTTGAGTGTGTCGCTCACTGTTAAGCCACAAATATCTCTATTTAAAAAAGTGTGGTATACCCCAGTAAACAATAACTGAGGTTTTGCCATCCCACTTTAAAAAATCTCTATTATTCAGCTTTTGGTAGTTTTTTCCGTAAAGAAAAACAGTAGCGTATCCTGACTGATGTGATACAAAAATATATCTGTTGAAAATAGTCTCGTGTAGGCCCGACATCCCAGTGTGGTTTCGCAGTTCCTCAGGTCAAATCGCTGTACTATCAAGTTTTGGGCCTTTGGTATCTAAAAAAAAGCAGTTTGAGTGTGTCGCTCACTGTTCAGCCGCAAATATCTCTATTTAAAAAAGTGTGGTATATCCCAATAAACAATAACTGTGGTTTTGCAATCCCACGGTAAAAAATCTTTATTATTCAGCTTTTGGTAGTTTTTTCCGTAAAGAAAAACAGTAGTGTCTCCTGACTGTTGTGACACAAAAATATATCTGTTGAAAATAGTCTTGTGTAGGCCCGACATCCCAGTGAGGTTTCGCAGTTCCACGCGTCAAATCGCTGTACTATCCAGTTTTGGGCCTTTGGTATCTAAAAAAAAAGCAGTTTGAGTGTGTCGCTCACTGTTCAGCTGCAGATATCTCTATTTAAAAAAGTGTGGTATACCCAGTAAACAATAACTGTGGTTTTGCCATCCCACGGTAAAAAATCGCTATTATTCAGGTTTTGGTAGTTTTTTCCGTAAAGAAAAACAGTAGTGTCTCCTGACTGTTGTGACACAAAAATATATCTGTTGAAAATAGTCTTGTGTAGGCCCGACATCCCAGTGTGGTTTCGCAGTTCCACGGGTCAAATCACTGTACTATCCAGTTTTGGGCCTTTGGTATCTAAAAAAAAAGCAGTTTGAGTGTGTCGCTCACTGTTCAGCTGCAAATATCTCTATTTAAAAAAGTGTGGTATACCCCAGTAAACAATAACTGTGGTTTTGCCATCCCACGGTAAAAAATCTCTATTATTCAGGTTTTGGTAGTTTTTTCCGTAAAGAAAAACAGGAGTGTCTCCTGACTGTTTTGACACAAAAATATATCTGTTGAAAATAGTCTTGTGTAGGTCCGACATCCCAGTGTGGTTTCGCAGTTCCACGGGTCAAATCGCTGTACTATCCAGTTTTGGGCCTTTGGTATCTAAAAAAAAAGCAGTTTGAGTGTGTCGCTCACTGTTCAGCTGCAAATCTCTCTATTTAAAAAAGTGTGGTATACCCCAGTAAACAATAACTGTGGTATTGCTATCCCACGGTAAAAAACCTCTATTATTCAGGTTTTGGTAGTTTTTTCCGTAAAGAAATACAGTAGTGTCTCCTGACTGTTGTGACACAAAAATATATCTGTTGAAAATAGTCTTGTTTAGGCCCGACATCCCAGTGTGGTTTCGCAGTTCCACGGGTCAAATCGCTGTACTATCCAGTTTTGGGCCTTTGATATCTAAAAAAAAAGCAGTTTGAGTGTGTCGCTCACTGTTCAGCCGCAAATATCTCTATTTAAAAAAGTGTGGTATACCCCAGTAAACAATAACTGTGGTTTTGCCATCCCACGGTAAAAAATCTCTATTATTCAGCTTTTGGTTGTTTTTCCGTAAAGAAAAACAGTAGTGTCTCCTGACTGTTGTGACACAAAAATATATCTGTTGAAAATAGTCTTGTGTAGGCCCGACATCCCAGTGTGGTTTCGCAGTTCCACGGGTCAAATCGCTGTAGTATCCAGTTTTGGGCCTTTGGTATCTAAAAAAAAAGCAGTTTGAGTGTGTCGCTCACTGTTCAGCCACAAATATCTCTATTTAAAAAAGTGTGGTATACCCCAGTAAACAATAACTGAGGTTTTGCCATCCCACGGTAAAAAATCTCTATTATTCAGCTTTTGGTAGTTTTTTCCGTAAAGAAAAACAGTAGTGTATCCTGACTGCTGTGATACAAAAATATATCTGTTGAAAATAGTCTTGTGTAGGCCCGACATCCCAGTGTGGTTTCACAGTTCCTCAGGTCAAATCGCTGTACTATCCAGTTTTGGGCCTTTGGTATCTAAAAAAATAGCAGTTTGAGTGTGTCGCTCACTGTTCAGCCGTAAATATCTCTATTTAAAAAAGTGTGGTATATCCCAGTAAACAATAACTGTGGTTTTGCCATCCCATGGTAAAAAATCTTTATTATTCAGCTTTTGGTAGTTTTTTCCGTAAAGAAAAACAGTAGTGTCTCCTGACTGTTGTGACACAAAAATATATCTGTTGAAAATAGTCTTGTGTAGGCCCGACATCCCAGTGTGGTTTCGTAGTTCCACGGGTCAAATCGCTGTACTATCCAGTTTTGGGCCTTTGGTATCTAAAAAAAAAGCAGTTTGAGTGTGTCGCTCACTGTTCAGCCGCAAATATCTCTATTTAAAAAAGTGTGGTATACCCCAGTAAACAATAACTGTGGTTTTGCCATCCCACGGTAAAAAATCTCTATTATTCAGCTTTTGGTAGTTTTTTCCGTAAAGAAAAACAGTAGTGTCTCCTGACTGTTGTGACACAAAAATATATCTGTTGAAAATAGTCTTGTGTAGGCCCGACATCCCAGTGTGGTTTCGCAGTTCCACTGGTCAAATCGCTGTACTATCCAGTTTTGGGCCTTTGGTATTTAAAAAAAAAGCAGTTTGAGTGTGTCGCTCACTGTTCAGCCGCAAATATATCTATTTAAAAAAATGTGGTATGCCCCAGTAAACAATAACTGTGGTTTTGCCATCCCACGGTAAAAAATCTCTATTATTCAGGTTTTGGTAGTTTTTTCCGTAAAGAAAAACAGTAGTGTCTCCTGATTGTTGTGACACAAAAATATATCTGTTGAAAATAGTCTTGTGTAGGCCCGACATCCCAGTGTGGTTTCGCAGTTCCATGGGTCAAATCGCTGTACTATCCAGTTTTGGGCCTTTGGTATCTAAAAAAAAAGCAGTTTGAGTGTTTCGCTCACTGTTCAGCCGCAAATATCTCTATTTAAAAAAGTGTGGTATACCCCAGTAAACAATAACTGTGGTTTTGCCATCCCACGGTAAAAAATCTCTATTATTCAGCTTTTGGTAGTTTTTTCCGTAAAGAAAAACAGTAGTGTCTCCTGACTGTTGTGACACAAAAATATATCTGTTGAAAATAGTCTTGTGTAGGCCCGACATCCCAGTGTGGTTTCGCAGTTCCACGGGTCAAATCGCTGTACTATCCAGTTTTTGGCCCTTGGTATTTAAAAAAAAAGCAGTTTGACTGTGTCGCTCTCTGTTCAGCAGCAAATATATCTATTTAAAAAAGTGTGGTATACCCCAGTAAACAATAACTGTGGTTTTGCCATCCCACGGTAAAAAATCTCTATTATTCAGGTTTTATTCGTTTTTTCCGTAAAGAAAAACAGTAGTGTCTCCTGACTGTTGTGACACAAAAATATATCTGTTGAAAATAGTCTTGTGTAGGCCCGACATCCCAGTGTGGTTTCGCAGTTCCATGGGTCAAATCGCTGTACTATCCAGTTTTGGGCCTTTGGTATCTAAAAAAAAAGCAGTTTGAGTGTTTCGCTCACTGTTCAGCCGCAAATGTCTCAGTTTAAAAAAGTGTGGTATACCCCAGTAAACAATAACTGTGGTTTTGCCATCCCACGGTAAAAAATCTCTATTATTCAGGTTTTGGTAGTTTTTTCCGTAAAGAAAAACAGTAGTGTCTCCTGACTGTTGTGACACAGAAATATATCTGTTGAAAATAGTCTTGTGCAGGCCCGACATCCCAGTGTGGTTTCGCAGTTCCACGGGTCAAATCGCTGTACTATCCAGTTTTGGGCCTTTGGGATCTAAAAAAAAAGCAGTTTGAGTGTGTCGCTCACTGTTCAGCCGCAAATATCTCTATTTAAAAAAGTGTGGTATACCCCAGTAAACAATAACTGTGGTTTTGCCATCCCACGGTAAAAAATCTCTATTATTCAGCTATTGGTAGTTTTTTCTGTAAAGAAAAACAGTAGTGTCTCCTGACTGTTGTGTCACAAAAATATATCTGTTGAAAATAGTCTTGTGTAGGCCCGACATCCCAGTGTGGTTTCGCAGTTCCATGGGTGAAATCGCTGTACTATCCAGTTTTGGGCCTTTGGTATCTAAAAAAAAAGCAGTTTGAGTGTTTCGCTCACTGTTCAGCCGCAAATATCTCTATTTAAAAAAGTGTGGTATACCCCAGTAAACAATAACTGTGGTTTTGCCATCCCACGGTAAAAAATCTCTATTATTCAGCTATTGGTAGTTTTTTCTGTAAAGAAAAACAGTAGTGTCTCCTGACTGTTGTGAAACAAAAATATATCTGTTGAAAATAGTCTTGTGTAGGCCCGACATCCCAGTGTGGTTTCGCAGTTCCACTGGTCAAATCGCTGTACTATCCAGTTTTGGGCCTTTGGTATCTAAAAAAAAAGCAGTTTGAGTGTTTCGCTCACTGTTCAGCCGCAAATATGTCTATTTAAAAAAGTGTGGTATACCCCAGTAAACAATAACTGTGGTTTTGCCATCCCACGGTAAAAAATCTCTATTATTCAGCTATTGGTAGTTTTTTCTGTAAAGAAAAACAGTAGTGTCTCCTGACTGTTGTGAAACAAAAATATGTCTGTTGAAAATAGTCTTGTGTAGGCCCGACATCCCAGTGTGGTTTCGCAGTTCCACTGGTCAAATCGCTTTACTATTCAGTTTTGGGCCTTTGGTATCTAAAAAAAAAGCAGTTTGAGTGTGTCGTTCACTGTTCAGCTGCAAAGATCTCAATTTAAAAAAGTGTGGTATACCCCAGTAAACAATAACTGTGGTTTTGCCATCCCACGGTAAAAAACCTCTATTATTCAGGTTTTGGTAGTTTTTTCCGTAAAGAAATACAGTAGTGTCTCCTGACTGTTGTGACACAAAAATATATCTGTTGAAAATAGTCTTGTGTAGGCCCGACATCCCAGTGTGGTTTCGCAGTTCCACGGGTCAAATCGCTGTACTATCCAGTTTTGGGCCTTTGGGATCTAAAAAAAAAGCAGTTTGAGTGTGTCGCTCACTGTTCAGCCGCAAATATATCTATTTAAAAAAATGTGGTATGCCCCAGTAAACAATAACTGTGGTTTTGCCATCCCACGGTAAAAAATCTCTATTATTCAGGTTTTGGTAGTTTTTTCCGTAAAGAAAAACAGTAGTGTCTCCTGATTGTTGTGACACAAAAATATATCTGTTGAAAATAGTCTTGTGTAGGCCCGACATCCCAGTGTGGTTTCGCAGTTCCATGGGTCAAATCGCTGTACTATCCAGTTTTGGGCCTTTGGTATCTAAAAAAAAAGCAGTTTGAGTGTTTCGCTCACTGTTCAGCCGCAAATATCTCTATTTAAAAAAGTGTGGTATACCCCAGTAAACAATAACTGTGGTTTTGCCATCCCACGGTAAAAAATCTCTATTATTCAGCTTTTGGTAGTTTTTTCCGTAAAGAAAAACAGTAGTGTCTCCTGACTGTTGTGACACAAAAATATATCTGTTGAAAATAGTCTTGTGTAGGCCCGACATCCCAGTGTGGTTTCGCAGTTCCAAGGGTCAAATCGCTGTACTATCCAGTTTTTGGCCTTTGGTATTTTAAAAAAAAGCAGTTTGAGTGTGTCGCTCTCTGTTCAGCAGCAAATATATCTATTTAAAAAAGTGTGGTATACCCCAGTAAACAATAACTGTGGTTTTGCCATCCCACGGTAAAAAATCTCTATTATTCAGGTTTTATTCGTTTTTTCCGTAAAGAAAAACAGTAGTGTCTCCTGACTGTTGTGACACAAAAATATATCTGTTGAAAATAGTCTTGTGTAGGCCCGACATCCCAGTGTGGTTTCGCAGTTCCATGGGTCAAATCGCTGTACTATCCAGTTTTGGGCCTTTGGTATCTAAAAAAAAAGCAGTTTGAGTGTTTCGCTCACTGTTCAGCCGCAAATGTCTCAGTTTAAAAAAGTGTGGTATACCCCAGTAAACAATAACTGTGGTTTTGCCATCCCACGGTAAAAAATCTCTATTATTCAGGTTTTGGTAGTTTTTTCCGTAAAGAAAAACAGTAGTGTCTCCTGACTGTTGTGACACAAAAATATATCTGTTGAAAATAGTCTTGTGCAGGCCCGACATCCCAGTGTGGTTTCGCAGTTCCACGGGTCAAATCGCTGTACTATCCAGTTTTGGGCCTTTGGGATCTAAAAAAAAAGCAGTTTGAGTGTGTCGCTCACTGTTCAGCCGCAAATATCTCTATTTAAAAAAGTGTGGTATACCCCAGTAAACAATAACTGTGGTTTTGCCATCCCACGGTAAAAAATCTCTATTATTCAGCTATTGGTAGTTTTTTCTGTAAAGAAAAACAGTAGTGTCTCCTGACTGTTGTGTCACAAAAATATATCTGTTGAAAATAGTCTTGTGTAGGCCCGACATCCCAGTGTGGTTTCGCAGTTCCATGGGTGAAATCGCTGTACTATCCAGTTTTGGGCCTTTGGTATCTAAAAAAAAAGCAGTTTGAGTGTTTCGCTCACTGTTCAGCCGCAAATATCTCTATTTAAAAAAGTGTGGTATACCCCAGTAAACAATAACTGTGGTTTTGCCATCCCACGGTAAAAAATCTCTATTATTCAGCTATTGGTAGTTTTTTCTGTAAAGAAAAACAGTAGTGTCTCCTGACTGTTGTGTCACAAAAATATATCTGTTGAAAATAGTCTTGTGTAGGCCCGACATCCCAGTGTGGTTTCGCAGTTCCATGGGTGAAATCGCTGTACTATCCAGTTTTGGGCCTTTGGTATCTAAAAAAAAAGCAGTTTGAGTGTTTCGCTCACTGTTCAGCCGCAAATATGTCTATTTAAAAAAGTGTGGTATACCCCAGTAAACAATAACTGTGGTTTTGCCATCCCACGGTAAAAAATCTCTATTATTCAGCTATTGGTAGTTTTTTCTGTAAAGAAAAACAGTAGTGTCTCCTGACTGTTGTGAAACAAAAATATATCTGTTGAAAATCGTCTTGTGTGGGCCCGACATCCCAGTGTGGTTTCGCAGTTCCACTGGTCAAATCGCTGTACTATCCAGTTTTGGGCCTTTGGTATCTAAAAAAAAAGCAGTTTGAGTGTGTCGTTCACTGTTCAGCTGCAAAGATCTCTATTTAAAAAAGTGTGGTATACCCCAGTAAACAATAACTGTGGTTTTGCCATCCCACGGTAAAAAAAATCTATTATTCAGGTTTTGGTAGTTTTTTCCGTAAAGAAATACAGTAGTGTCTCCTGACTGTTGTGACACAAAAATATATCTGTTGAAAATAGTCTTGTGTAGGCCCGACATCCCAGTGTGGTTTCGCAGTTCCACGGGTCAAATCGCTGTACTATCCACTTTTGGGCCTTTGGTATCTAAAAAAAAAGCAGTTTGAGTGTGTCGTTCACTGTTCAGCTGCAAAGATCTCAATTTAAAAAAGTGTGGTATACCCCAGTAAACAATAACTGTGGTTTTGCCATCCCACGGTAAAAAACCTCTATTATTCAGGTTTTGGTAGTTTTTTCCGTAAAGAAATACAGTAGTGTCTCCTGACTGTTGTGACACAAAAATATATCTGTTGAAAATAGTCTTGTGTAGGCCCGACATCCCAGTGTGGTTTCGCAGTTCCACGGGTCAAATCGCTGTACTATCCAGTTTTGGGCCTTTGGGATCTAAAAAAAAAGCAGTTTGAGTGTGTCGCTCACTGTTCAGCCGCAAATATCTCTATTTAAAAAAGTGTGGTATACCCCAGTAAACAATAACTGTGGTTTTGCCATCCCACGGTAAAAAATCTCTATTATTCAGGTTTTGGTAGTTTTTTCCGTAAAGAAAAACAGTAGTGTCTCCTGACTGTTGTGACACAAAAATATATCTGTTGAAAATAGTCTTGTGTAGGCCCGACATCCCAGTGTGGTTTCGCAGTTCCACGGGTCAAATCGCTGTACTATCCAGTTTTGGGCCTTTGGTATCTAAAAAAAAAGCAGTTTGAGTGTGTCACTCACTGTTCAGCCGCAAATATCTCTATTTAAAAAAGTGTGGTATACCCCAGTAAACAATAACTGTGGTTTTGCTATCCCACGGTAAAAAACCTCTATTATTCAGGTTTTGGTAGTTTTTTCCATAAAGAAATACAGTAGTGTCTCCTGACTGTTGTGACACAAAAATATATCTGTTGAAAATAGTCTTGTGTAGGCCCGACATCCCAGTGTGGTTTCGCAGTTCTACGGGTAAAATCGCTGTACTATCCAGTTTTGGGCCTATGGTATCTAAAAAAAAAGCAGTTTGAGTGTGTCGCTCACTGTTCAGCCGCAAATATCTCTATTTTAAAAAGTGTGGTATACCCCAGTAAACAATAACTGTGGTTTTGCCATCCCACGGTAAAAAATCTCTATTATTCAGCTTTTGGTAGTTTTTCCGAAAAGAAAAACAGTAGTGTCTCCTGACTGTTGTGACACAAAAATATATCTGTTGAAAATAGTCTTGTGTAGGCCCGACATCCCAGTGTGGTTTCGCAGTTCCACGGGTCAAATCGCTGTACTATCCAGTTTTGGGCCTTTGGTATCTAAAAAAAAAGCAGTTTGAGTGTGTCGCTCACTGTTCAGCCGCAAATATCTCTATTTAAAAAAGTGTGGTATACCCCAGTAAACAATAACTGTGGTTTTGCCATCCCACGGTAAAAAATCTCTATTATTCAGCTTTTGGTAGTTTTTCCGTAAAGAAAAACAGTAGTGTCTCCTGACTGTTGTGACACAAAAATATATCTGTTGAAAATAGTCTTGTGTAGGCCCGACATCCCAGTGTGGTTTCGCAGTTCCACGGGTCAAATCGCTGAACTATCCAGTTTTGGGCCTTTGGTATCTAAAAAAAAAGCAGTTTGAGTGTGTCGCTCACTGTTCAGCCACAAATATCTCTATTTAAAAAAATGTGGTATACCCCAGTAAACAATAACTGAGGTTTTGCCATCCCACGGTAAAAAATCTCTATTATTCAGCTTTTGGTAGTTTTTTCCATAAAGAAAAACAGTAGTGTATCCTGACTGTTGTGATACAAAAATATATCTGTTGAAAATAGTCTTGTGTAGGCCCGACATCCCAGTGTGGTTTCACAGTTCCTCAGGTCAAATCGCTGTACTATCCAGTTTTGGGCCTTTGGTATCTAAAAAAATAGCAGTTTGAGTGTGTCGCTCACTGTTCAGCTGCAAATATCTCTATTTAAAAAAGTGTGGTATATCCCAGTAAACAATAACTGTGGTTTTGCCATCCCATGGTAAAAAATCTTTATTATTCAGCTTTTGGTAGTTTTTTCCGTAAAGAAAAACAGTAGTGTCTCCTGACTGTTGTGACACAAAAATATATCTGTTGAAAATAGTCTTGTGTAGGCCCGACATCCCAGTGAGGTTTCGCAGTTCCACGGGTCAAATCGCTGTACTATCCAGTTTTGGGCCTTTGGTATCTAAAAAAAAAGCAGTTTGAGTGTGTCGCTCACTGTTCAGCCGCAGATATCTCTATTTAAAAAAGTGTGGTATACCCCAGTAAATAATAACTGTGGTTTTGCCATCCCACGGTAAAAAATCTCAATTATTCAGGTTTTGGTAGTTTTTTCCGTAAAGAAAAACAGAAGTGTCTCCTGACTGTTGTGACACAAAAATATATCTGTTGAAAATAGTCTTGTGTAGGCCCGACATCCCAGTGTGGTTTCGCAGTTCCACGGGTCAAATCGCTGTACTATCCAGTTTTAGGCCATTGGTATTTAAAAAAAAAGCAGTTTGAGTGTGTCGCTCACTGTTCAGCAGCAAATATATCTATTTAAAAAAGTGTGGTATACCCCAGTAAACAATGACTGTGGTTTTGCCATCCCACGGTAAAAAATCTCTATTATTCAGGTTTTGGTAGTTTTTTCCGTAAAGAAAAACAGTAGTGTCTCCTGACTGTTGTGACACAAAAATATATCTGTTGAAAATAGTCTTGTGTAGGCCCGACATCCCAGTGTGGTTTCGCAGTTCCATGGGTCAAATCGCTGTACTATCCAGTTTTGGGCCTTTGGTATCTTAAAAAAAAGCAGTTTGAGTGTTTCGCTCACTGTTCAGCCGCAAATATCTCTATTTAAAAAAGTGTGGTATACCTCAGTAAACAATAACTGTGGTTTTGCCATCCCACGGTAAAAAATCTCTATTATTCAGCTTTTGGTAGTTTTTTCCGTAAAGAAAAACAGTAGTGTCTCCTGACTGTTGTGACACAAAAATATATCTGTTGAAAATAGTCTTGTGTAGGCCCGACATCCCAGTGTGGTTTCGCAGTTCCACGGGTCAAATCGCTGTACTATCCAGTTTTGGGCCTTTGGGATCTAAAAAAAAAGCAGTTTGAGTGTGTCGCTCACTGTTCAGCCGCAAATATCTCTATTTAAAAAAGTGTGGTATACCCCAGTAAACAATAACTGTGGTTTTGCCATCCCATGGTAAAAAATCTCTATTATTCAGGTTTTGGTAGTTTTTTCCGTAAAGAAAACAGTAGTGTCTCCTGACTGTTGTGACACAAAAATATATCTGTTGAAAATAGTCTTGTGTAGGCCCGACATCCCAGTGTGGTTTCGCAGTTCCACGGGTCAAATTGCTGTACTATCCAGTTTTGGGCCTTTGGTATCTAAAAAAAAAGCAGTTTGAGTGTGTCGCTCACTGTTCAGCTGCAAATATCTCTATTTAAAAAAGTGTGGTATAACCAAGTAAACAATAACTGTGGTTTTGCTATCCCACGGTATTAAACCTCTATTATTCAGGTTTTGGTAGTTTTTTCCATAAAGAAATACAGTAGTGTCTCCTGACTGTTGTGACACAAAAATATATCTGTTGAAAATAGTCTTGTGTAGGCCCGACATCCCAGTGTGGTTTCGCAGTTCTACGGGTAAAATCGCTGTACTATCCAGTTTTGGGCCTATGGTATCTAAAAAAAAAGCAGTTTGAGTGTGTCGCTCACTGTTAAGCCACAAATATCTCTATTTAAAAAAGTGTGGTATACCCCAGTAAACAATAACTGAGGTTTTGCCATCCCACTTTAAAAAATCTCTATTATTCAGCTTTTGGTAGTTTTTTCCGTAAAGAAAAACAGTAGCGTATCCTGACTGATGTGATACAAAAATATATCTGTTGAAAATAGTCTCGTGTAGGCCCGACATCCCAGTGTGGTTTCGCAGTTCCTCAGGTCAAATCGCTGTACTATCAAGTTTTGGGCCTTTGGTATCTAAAAAAAAGCAGTTTGAGTGTGTCGCTCACTGTTCAGCCGCAAATATCTCTATTTAAAAAAGTGTGGTATATCCCAATAAACAATAACTGTGGTTTTGCAATCCCACGGTAAAAAATCTTTATTATTCAGCTTTTGGTAGTTTTTTCCGTAAAGAAAAACAGTAGTGTCTCCTGACTGTTGTGACACAAAAATATATCTGTTGAAAATAGTCTTGTGTAGGCCCGACATCCCAGTGAGGTTTCGCAGTTCCACGCGTCAAATCGCTGTACTATCCAGTTTTGGGCCTTTGGTATCTAAAAAAAAAGCAGTTTGAGTGTGTCGCTCACTGTTCAGCCGCAGATATCTCTATTTAAAAAAGTGTGGTATACCCAGTAAACAATAACTGTGGTTTTGCCATCCCACGGTAAAAAATCGCTATTATTCAGGTTTTGGTAGTTTTTTCCGTAAAGAAAAACAGTAGTGTCTCCTGACTGTTGTGACACAAAAATATATCTGTTGAAAATAGTCTTGTGTAGGCCCGACATCCCAGTGTGGTTTCGCAGTTCCACGGGTCAAATCGCTGTACTATCCAGTTTTGGGCCTTTGGTATCTAAAAAAAAAGCAGTTTGAGTGTGTCGCTCACTGTTCAGCTGCAAATATCTCTATTTAAAAAAGTGTGGTATACCCCAGTAAACAATAACTGTGGTTTTGCCATCCCACGGTAAAAAATCTCTATTATTCAGGTTTTGGTAGTTTTTTCCGTAAAGAAAAACAGGAGTGTCTCCTGACTGTTCTGACACAAAAATATATCTGTTGAAAATAGTCTTGTGTAGGTCCGACATCCCAGTGTGGTTTCGCAGTTCCACGGGTCAAATCGCTGTACTATCCAGTTTTGGGCCTTTGGTATCTAAAAAAAAAGCAGTTTGAGTGTGTCGCTCACTGTTCAGCTGCAAATCTCTCTATTTAAAAAAGTGTGGTATACCCCAGTAAACAATAACTGTGGTATTGCTATCCCACGGTAAAAAACCTCTATTATTCAGGTTTTGGTAGTTTTTTCCGTAAAGAAATACAGTAGTGTCTCCTGACTGTTGTGACACAAAAATATATCTGTTGAAAATAGTCTTGTTTAGGCCCGACATCCCAGTGTGGTTTCGCAGTTCCACGGGTCAAATCGCTGTACTATCCAGTTTTGGGCCTTTGATATCTAAAAAAAAAGCAGTTTGAGTGTGTCGCTCACTGTTCAGCCACAAATATCTCTATTTAAAAAAGTGTGGTATACCCCAGTAAACAATAACTGAGGTTTTGCCATCCCACGGTAAAAAATCTCTATTATTCAGCTTTTGGTAGTTTTTTCCGTAAAGAAAAACAGTAGTGTATCCTGACTGTTGTGATACAAAAATATATCTGTTGAAAATAGTCTTGTGTAGGCCCGACATCCCAGTGTGGTTTCACAGTTCCTCAGGTCAAATCGCTGTACTATCCAGTTTTGGGCCTTTGGTATCTAAAAAAATAGCAGTTTGAGTGTGTCGCTCACTGTTCAGCCGTAAATATCTCTATTTAAAAAAGTGTGGTATATCCCAGTAAACAATAACTGTGGTTTTGCCATCCCATGGTAAAAAATCTTTATTATTCAGCTTTTGGTAGTTTTTTCCGTAAAGAAAAACAGTAGTGTCTCCTGACTGTTGTGACACAAAAATATATCTGTTGAAAATCGTCTTGTGTGGGCCCGACATCCCAGTGTGGTTTCGCAGTTCCACTGGTCAAATCGCTGTACTATCCAGTTTTGGGCCTTTGGTATCTAAAAAAAAAGCAGTTTGAGTGTGTCGTTCACTGTTCAGCTGCAAAGATCTCTATTTAAAAAAGTCTGGTATACCCCAGTAAACAATAACTGTGGTTTTGCCATCCCACGGTAAAAAAAATCTATTATTCAGGTTTTATTCGTTTTTTCCGTAAAGAAAAACAGTAGTGTCTCCTGACTGTTGTGACACAAAAATATATCTGTTGAAAATAGTCTTGTGTAGGCCCGACATCCCAGTGTGGTTTTGCAGTTCCATGGGTCAAATCGCTGTACTATCCAGTTTTGGGCCTTTGGTATCTAAAAAAAAAGCAGTTTGAGTGTTTCGCTCACTGTTCAGCCGCAAATGTCTCAGTTTAAAAAAGTGTGGTATACCCCAGTAAACAATAACTGTGGTTTTGCCATCCCACGGTAAAAAATCTCTATTATTCAGGTTTTGGTAGTTTTTTCCGTAAAGAAAAACAGTAGTGTCTCCTGACTGTTGTGACACAAAAATATATCTGTTGAAAATAGTCTTGTGCAGGCCCGACATCCCAGTGTGGTTTCGCAGTTCCACGGGTCAAATCGCTGTACTATCCAGTTTTGGGCCTTTGGGATCTAAAAAAAAAGCAGTTTGAGTGTGTCGCTCACTGTTCAGCCGCAAATATCTCTATTTAAAAAAGTGTGGTATACCCCAGTAAACAATAACTGTGGTTTTGCCATCCCACGGTAAAAAATCTCTATTATTCAGCTATTGGTAGTTTTTTCTGTAAAGAAAAACAGTAGTGTCTCCTGACTGTTGTGAAACAAAAATATATCTGTTGAAAATAGTCTTGTGTAGGCCCGACATCCCAGTGTGGTTTCGCAGTTCCACTGGTCAAATCGCTGTACTATCCAGTTTTGGGCCTTTGGTATCTAAAAAAAAAGCAGTTTGAGTGTGTCGCTCACTGTTCAGCCGCAAATATCTCTATTTAAAAAAGTGTGGTATACCCCAGTAAACAATAACTGTGGTTTTGCCATCCCACGGTAAAAAATCTCTATTATTCAGGTTTTGGTAGTTTTTTCCGTAAAGAAAAACAGTAGTGTCTCCTGACTGTTGTGACACAAAAATATATCTGTTGAAAATAGTCTTGTGTAGGCCCGACATCCCAGTGTGGTTTTGCAGTTCCACGGGTCAAATCGCTGTACTATCCAGTTTTGGGCCTTTGGTATCTAAAAAAAAAGCAGTTTGAGTGTGTCACTCACTGTTCAGCCGCAAATATCTCTATTTAAAAATGCGTGGAATACCCCAGTAAACAATAACTGTGGTTTTGCCATCCCACGGTAAAAAATCTCTATTATTCAGCTTTTGGTAGTTTTTTCCGTAAAGAAAAACAGTTGTGTCTCCTGACTGTTGTGACACAAAAATATATCTGTTGAAAATCGTCTTGTGTGGGCCCGACATCCCAGTGTGGTTTCGCAGTTCCACTGGTCAAATCGCTGTACTATCCAGTTTTGGGCCTTTGGTATCTAAAAAAAAAGCAGTTTGAGTGTGTCGTTCACTGTTCAGCTGCAAAGATCTCTATTTAAAAAAGTGTGGTATACCCCAGTAAACAATAACTGTGGTTTTGCCATCCCACGGTAAAAAAAATCTATTATTCAGGTTTTGGTAGTTTTTTCCGTAAAGAAATACAGTAGTGTCTCCTGACTGTTGTGACACAAAAATATATCTGTTGAAAATAGTCTTGTGTAGGCCCGACATCCCAGTGTGGTTTCGCAGTTCCACGGGTCAAATCGCTGTACTATCCACTTTTGGGCCTTTGGTATCTAAAAAAAAAGCAGTTTGAGTGTGTCGTTCACTGTTCAGCTGCAAAGATCTCAATTTAAAAAAGTGTGGTATACCCCAGTAAACAATAACTGTGGTTTTGCCATCCCACGGTAAAAAACCTCTATTATTCAGGTTTTGGTAGTTTTTTCCGTAAAGAAATACAGTAGTGTCTCCTGACTGTTGTGACACAAAAATATATCTGTTGAAAATAGTCTTGTGTAGGCCCGACATCCCAGTGTGGTTTCGCAGTTCCATGGGTCAAATCGCTGTACTATCCAGTTTTGGGCCTTTGGTATATAAAAAAAAAGCAGTTTGAGTGTGTCGTTCACTGTTCAGCTGCAAAGATCTCAATTTAAAAAAGTGTGGTATACCCCAGTAAACAATAACTGTGGTTTTGCCATCCCACGGTAAAAAACCTCTATTGTTCAGGTTTTGGTAGTTTTTTCCGTAAAGAAATACAGTAGTGTCTCCTGACTGTTGTGACACAAAAATATATCTGTTGAAAATATTCTTGTGTAGGCCCGACATCCCAGTGTGGTTTCGCAGTTCCATGGGTCAAATCGCTGTACTATCCAGTTTTGGGCCTTTGGTATATAAAAAAAAAGCAGTTTGAGTGTGTCGTTCACTGTTCAGCTGCAAAGATCTCAATTTAAAAAAGTGTGGTATACCCCAGTAAACAATAACTGTGGTTTTGCCATCCCACGGTAAAAAACCTCTATTGTTCAGGTTTTGGTAGTTTTTTCCGTAAAGAAAAACAGTAGTGTCTCCTGACTGTTGTGACACAAAAATATATCTGTTGAAAATAGTCTTGTGTAGGCCCGACATCCCAGTGTGGTTTCGCAGTTCCACGGGTCAAATCGCTGTACTATCCAGTTTTGGGCCTTTGGTATCTAAAAAAAAAAGCAGTTTGAGTGTGTCGCTCACTGTTCAGCCGCAAATATCTCTATTTAAAAAAGTGTGGTATACCCCAGTAAACAATAACTGTGGTTTTGCCATCCCACGGTAAAAAATCTCTATTATTCAGGTTTTGGTACTTTTTTCCGTAAAGAAAAACAGTAGTGTCTCCTGACTGTTGTGACACAAAAATATATCTGTTGAAAATAGTCTTGTGTAGGCCCCACATCCCAGTGTGGTTTCGCAGTTCCATGGGTCAAATCGCTGTACTATCCAGTTTTGGGCCTTTGGTATCTAAAAAAAAGCAGTTTGAGTGTTTTGCTCACTGTTCAGCCGCAAATATCTCTATTTAAAAAAGCGTGGTATACCCCAGTAAACAATAACTGTGGTTTTGCCATCCCACGGTAAAAAATCTCTATTATTCAGCTATTGGTAGTTTTTTCTGTAAAGAAAAACAGTAGTGTCTCCTGACTGTTGTGAAACAAAAATATATCTGTTGAAAATAGTCTTGTGTAGGCCCGACATCCCAGTGTGGTTTCGCAGTTCCACTGGTCAAATCGCTGTACTATACAGTTTTGGGCCTTTGGTATCTAAAAAAAAAGCAGTTTGAGTGTGTCGCTCACTGTTCAGCCGCAAATATCTCTATTTAAAAAAGTATGGTATACCCCAGTAAACAATAACTGTGGATTTGCCATCCCACGGTAAAAAATCTCTATTATTCAGGTTTTGGTAGTTTTTTCTGTAAAGAAAAACAGTAGTGTCTCCTGACTGTTGTGACACAAAAATATATCTGTTGAAAATAGTCTTGTGTAGGCCCGACATCCCAGTGTGGTTTTGCAGTTCCACGGGTCAAATCGCTGTACTATCCAGTTTTGGGCCTTTGGTATCTAAAAAAAAAGCAGTTTGAGTGTGTCACTCACTGTTCTGCCGCAAATATCTCTATTTAAAAAAGCGTGGTATACCCCAGTAAACAATAACTGTGGTTTTGCCATCCCATGGTAAAAAAATCTCTATAATTCAGCTTTTGGTAGTTTTTTCCGTAAAGAAAAACAGTAGTGTCTCCTGACTGTTGTGACACAAAAATATATCTGTTGAAAATAGTCTTGTGTGGGCCCGACATCCCAGTGTGGTTTCGCAGTTCCACGGGTCAAATCGCTGTACTATCCAGTTTTGGGCCTTTGGTATCTAAAAAAAAAGCAGTTTGAGTTTGTCGCTCACTGTTCAGCTGCAAAGATCTCTATTTAAAAAAGTGTGGTATACCCCAGTAAACAATAACTGTGGTTTTGCCATCCCACGGTAAAAAACCTCTATTATTCAGGTTTTGGTAGTTTTTTCCGTAAAGAAATACAGTAGTTTCTCCTGACTGTTGTGACACAAAAATATATCTGTTGAAAATAGTCTTGTGTAGGCCCAACATCCCAGTGTGGTTTCGCAGTTCCACGGGTCAAATCGCTGTACTATCCAGTTTTGGGCCTTTGGTATCTAAAAAAAAGCAGTTTGAGTGTGTCGCTCACTGTTCAGCTGCAAATATCTCTATTTAAAAAAGTGTGGTATACCCCAGTAAACAATAACTGTGGTTTTGCCATCCCACGGTAAAAAATCTCTATTATTCAGCTTTTGGTAGTTTTTTCCATAAAGAAAAACAGTAGTGTCTCCTGACTGTTGTGACACAAAAATATATCTGTTGAAAATAGTCTTGTGTAGGCCCGACATCCCAGTGTGGTTTTGCAGTTCCACGGGTCAAATCGCTGTACTATCCAGTTTTGGGCCTTTGGTATCTAAAAAAAAAGCAGTTTGAGTGTGTCGCTCACTGTTCAGCCGCAAATATCTCTATTTAAAAAAGTGTGGTATACCCCAGTAAACAATAACTGTGGTTTTGCCATCCCACGGTAAAAAATCTCTATTATTCAGCTATTGGTAGTTTTTTCTGTAAAGAAAAACAGTAGTGTCTCCTGACTGTTGTGACACAAAAATATATCTGTTGAAAATAGTCTTGTGTAGGCCCGACATCACAGTGTGGTTTCGCAGTTCCGCTGGTCAAATCGCTGTACTATCCAGTTTTGGGCCTTTGGTATCTAAAAAAAAAGCAGTTTGAGTGTGTCACTCACTGTTCAGCCGCAAATATCTCTATTTAAAAAAGTGTGGTATACCCCAGTAAACAATAACTGTGGTTTTGCCATCCCACGGTAAAAAATCTCTATTATTCAGGTTTTGGTAGTTTTTTCCGTAAAGAAAAACAGTAGTGTCTCCTGACTGTTGTGACACAAAAATATATCTGTTGAAAATAGTCTTGTGTAGACCCGACATCCCAGTGTGGTTTCGAAGTTCCACTGGTCAAATCGCTGTACTATCCAGTTTTGGGCCTTTGGTATCTAAAAAAAAAGCAGTTTGAGTGTGTCGCTCACTGTTCAGCCGCAAATATCTCTATTTAAAAAAGTGTGGTATACCCCAGTAAACAATAACTTTGGTTTTGCCATCCCACGGTAAAAAATCTCTATTAATCAGGTTTTGGTAGTTTTTTCCGTAAAGAAAAACAGTAGTGTCTCCTGACTGTTGTGACACAAAAATATATCTGTTGAAAATAGTCTTGTGTAGGCCCGACATCCCAGTGTGGTTTCGCAGTTCCACGGGTCAAATCGCTGTACTATCAAGTTTTGGGCCTTTGGTATCTAAAAAAAAAGCAGTTTGAGTGTGTCGCTCACTGTTCAGCCGCAAATAGTTCTATTTAAAAAAGTGTGGTATACCCCAGTAAACAATAACTGTGGTTTTGCCATCCCACGGTAAAAAATCTCTATTATTCAGGTTTTGGTAGTTTTTTCCGTAAAGAAAAACAGTAGTGTCTCCTGACTGTTGTGACGCAAAAATATATCTGTTGAAAATAGTCTTGTGTAGGCCCGACATCCCAGTGTGGTTTCGCAGTTCCACGGGTCAAATCGCTGTACTATCCAGTTTTGGGCCTTTGGTATCTAAAAAAAAAGCAGTTTGAGTGTGTCGCTCACTGTTCAGCCGCAAATATGTCTATTTAAAAAAGAGTGGTATACCCCAGTAAACAATAACTGTGGTTTTGAAATCCCACAGTAAAAAAATCTCTATTATTCAGGTTTTGGTAGTTTTTTCCGTAAAGAAAAACAGTAGTGTCTCCTGACTGTTGTGACACAAAAATATATCTGTTGAAAATAGTCTTGTGTAGGCCCGACATCCCAGTGTGGTTGTGCAGTTCCACGGGTCAAATCGCTGTACTATCCAGTTTTGGGCCTTTGGTATCTAAAAAAAAAGCAGTTTGAGTGTGTCACTCACTGTTCAGCCGCAAATATCTCTATTTAAAAAAGCGTGGTATACCCCAGTAAACAATAACTGTGGTTTTGCCATCCCACGGTAAAAAATCTCTATTATTCAGCTTTTGATAGTTTTTTCCGTAAAGAAAATCAGTACTGTCTCCTGACTGTTGTGACACAAAAATATATCTGTTGAAAATAGTCTTGTGTAGGCCCGACATCCCAGTGTGGTTTCGCAGTTCCATGGGTCAAATCGCTGTACTATCCAGTTTTGGGCCTTTGGTATCTAAAAAAAAAGCAGTTTGAGTGTGTCGCTCACTGTTCAGCCGCAAATATCTCTATTTAAAAATGTGTGGTATACCCCAGTAAACAATAACTGTGGTTTTGCCATCCCACGGTAAAAAATCTCTATTATTCAGCTTTTGGTAGTTTTTTCCATAAAGAAAAACATTACTGTCTCCTGACTGATGTGACACAAAAATATATCTGTTGAAAATAGTCTTGTGTAGGCCCGACATCCCAGTGTGGTTTTGCAGTTCCACGGGTCAAATCGCTGTACTATCAAGTCTTGGGCCTTTGGTATCTAAAAAAAAAGCAGTTTGAGTCTGTCGCTCACTGTTCAGCCGCAAATAGTTCTATTTAAAAAAGTGTGGTATACCCCAGTAAACAATAACTGTGGTTTTGCCATCCCACGGTAAAAAATCTCTATTATTCAGGTTTTGGTAGTTTTTTCCGTAAAGAAAAACAGTAGTGTCTCCTGACTGTTGTGACGCAAAAATATATCTGTTGAAAATAGTCTTGTGTAGGCCCGACATCCCAGTGTGGTTTCGCAGTTCCACGGGTCAAATCGCTGTACTATCCAGTTTTGGGCCTTTGGTATCTAAAAAAAAAGCAGTTTGAGTGTGTCGCTCACTGTTCAGCCGCAAATATGTCTATTTAAAAAAGTGTGGTATACCCCAGTAAACAATAACTGTGGTTTTGAAATCCCACAGTAAAAAAATCTCTATTATTCAGGTTTTGGTAGTTTTTTCCGTAAAGAAAAACAGTAGTGTCTCCTGACTGTTGTGACACAAAAATATATCTGTTGAAAATAGTCTTGTGTAGGCCCGACATCCCAGTGTGGTTGTGCAGTTCCACGGGTCAAATCGCTGTACTATCCAGTTTTGGGCCTTTGGTATCTAAAAAAAAAGCAGTTTGAGTGTGTCACTCACTGTTCAGCCGCAAATATCTCTATTTAAAAAAGCGTGGTATACCCCAGTAAACAATAACTGTGGTTTTGCCATCCCACGGTAAAAAATCTCTATTATTCAGCTTTTGATAGTTTTTTCCGTAAAGAAAATCAGTACTGTCTCCTGACTGTTGTGACACAAAAATATATCTGTTGAAAATAGTCTTGTGTAGGCCCGACATCCCAGTGTGGTTTTGCAGTTCCATGGGTCAAATCGCTGTACTATCCAGTTTTGGGCCTTTGGTATCTAAAAAAAAGCAGTTTGAGTGTGTCGCTCACTGTTCAGCTGCAAATATCTCTATTTAAAAAAGTGTGGTATACCCCAGTAAACAATAACTGTGGTTTTGCCATCCCACGGTAAAAAACCTCTATTATTCAGGTTTTGGTAGTTTTTTCCGTAAAGAAATACAGTAGTGTCTTCTGACTGTTGTGACACAAAAATATATCTGTTGAAAATAGTCTTGTGTAGGCCCAACATCCCAGTGTGGTTTCGCAGTTCCACGGGTCAAATCGCTGTACTATCCAGTTTTGGGCCTTTGGTATCTAAAAAAAAAGCAGTTTGAGTGTGTCGCTCACTGTTCAGCCGCAAATATCTCTATTTAAAAAAGTGTGGTATACCCCAGTAAACAATAACTGTGGTTTTGCCATCCCACGGTAAAAAATCTCTATTATTCAGGTTTTGGTAGTTTTTTCCGTAAAGAAAAACAGTAGTGTCTCCTGACTGTTGTGACACAAAAATATATCTGTTGAAAATAGTCTTGTGTAGGCCCGACATCCCAGTGTGGTTTCGCAGTTCCATGGGTCAAATCGCTGTACTATCCAGTTTTGGGCCTTTGGTATCTAAAAAAAAAGCAGTTTGAGTGTTTCGCTCACTGTTCGGCCGCAAATATCTCTATTGAAAAAAATGTGGTATACCCCAGTAAACAATAACTTCGGTTTTGCCATCCCACGGTAAAAAATCTCTATTATTCAGCTATTGGTAGTTTTTTCCGTAAAGAAAAACAGTAGTGTCTCCTGACTGTTGTGAAACAAAAATATATCTGTTGAAAATAGTCTTGTGTAGGCCCGACATCCCAGTGTGGTTTCGCAGTTCCACTGGTCAAATCGCTGTACTATCCAGTTTTGGGCCTTTGGTATCTAAAAAAAAAGCAGTTTGAGTGTGTCGCTCATTGTTCAGCCGCAAATATCTCTATTTAAAAAAGTGTGGTATACCCCAGTAAACAATAACTGTGGTTTTGCCATCCCACGGAAAAAATCTCTATTATTCAGGTTTTGGTAGTTTTTTCCGTAAAGAAAAACAGTAGTGTCTCCTGACTGTTGTGACACAAAAATATATCTGTTGAAAATAGTCTTGTGTAGGCCCGACATCCCAGTGTAGTTTTGCAGTTCCACGGGTCAAATCGCTGTACTATCCAGTTTTGGGCCTTTGGTATCTAAAAGAAAAGCAGTTTCAGTGTGTCACACACTGTTCAGCCGCAAATATCTCTATTTAAAAAAGCGTGGTATACCCCAGTAAACAGTAACTGTGGTTTTGCCATCCCACGGTAAAAAATCTCAATTATTCAGCTATTGGTAGTTTTTTCCGTAAAGAAAAACAGTAGTGTCTCCTGACTGTTGTGACACAAAAATATATCTGTTGAAAATAGTCTTGTGTAGGCCCGACATCCCAGTGTGGTTTCGCAGTTCCACGGGTCAAATCGCTGTACTATCCAGTTTTGGGCCTTTGGTATCTAAAAAAAAAGCAGTTTGAGTTTGTCGCTCACTGTTCAGCTGCAAAGATCTCTATTTAAAAAAGTGTGGTATACCCCAGTAAACAATAACTGTGGTTTTGCCATCCCACGGTAAAAAACCTCTATTATTCAGGTTTTGGTAGTTTTTTCCGTAAAGAAATACAGTAGTGTCTCCTGACTGTTGTGACTCAAAAATATATCTGTTGAAAATAGTCTTGTGTAGGCCCGACATCCTAGTGTGGTTTCGCAGTTCCACGGGTCAAATCGCTGTACTATCCAGTTTTGGGCCTTTGGGATCTAAAAAAAAGCAGTTTGAGTGTGTCGCTCACTGTTCAGCTGCAAATATCTCTATTTAAAAAAGTGTGGTATACCCCAGTAAACAATAACTGTGGTTTTGCCATCCCACGGTAAAAAATCTCTATTATTCAGCTTTTGGTAGTTTTTTCCATAAAGAAAAACAGTAGTGTCTCCTGACTGTTGTGACACAAAAATATATCTGTTGAAAATAGTCTTGTGTAGGCCCGACATCCCAGTGTGGTTTCGCAGTTCCACGGGTCAAATCGCTGTACTATCCAGTTTTGGGCCTTTGGTATCTAAAAAAAAAGCAGTTTGAGTTTGTCGCTCACTGTTCAGCTGCAAAGATCTCTATTTAAAAAAGTGTGGTATACCCCAGTAAACAATAACTGTGGTTTTGCCATCCCACGGTAAAAAACCTCTATTATTCAGGTTTTGGTAGTTTTTTCCGTAAAGAAATACAGTAGTGTCTCCTGACTGTTGTGACACAAAAATATATCTGTTGAAAATAGTCTTGTGTAGGCCCGACATCCCAGTGTGGTTTCGCAGTTCCACGGGTCAAATCGCTGTACTATCCAGTTTTGTGCCTTTGGTATCTAAAAAAAAAGCAGTTAGAGTGTGTCGCTCACTGTTCAGCCGCAAATATCTCTATTTAAAAAAGTGTGGTATACCCCAGTAAACAATAACTGTGGTTTTGCCATCCCACGGTAAAAAATCTCTATTATTCAGGTTTTGGTAGTTTTTTCCGTAAAGAAAAACAGTAGTGTCTCCTGACTGTTGTGACACAAAAATATATCTGTTGAAAATAGTCTTGTGTAGGCCCGACATCCCAGTGTGGTTTCGCAGTTCCATGGGTCAAATCGCTGTACTATCCAGTTTTGGGCCTTTGGTATCTAAAAAAAAAAGCAGTTTGAGTGTTTCGCTCACTGTTCGGCCGCAAATATCTCTATTTAAAAAAGTGTGGTATACCCCAGTAAACAATAACTGTGGTTTTGCCATCCCACGGTAAAAAATCTCTATTATTCAGCTATTGGTAGTTTTTTCTGTAAAGAAAAACAGTAGTGTCTCCTGACTGTTGTGAAACAAAAATATATCTGTTGAAAATAGTCTTGTGTAGGCCCGACATCCCAGTGTGGTTTCGCAGTTCCACTGGTCAAATCGCTGTACTATCCAGTTTTGGACCTTTGGTATCTAAAAAAAAAGCAGTTTGAGTGTGTCGCTCACTGTTCAGCTGCAAATATCTCTATTTAAAAAAGTGTGGTATACCCCAGTAAACAATAACTGTGGTTTTGCCATCCCACGGTAAAAAATCTCTATTATTCAGGTTTTGGTAGTTTTTTCCGTAAAGAAAAACAGTAGTGTCTCCTGACTGTTGTGACACAAAAATATATCTGTTGAAAATAGTCTTGTGTAGGCCCGACATCCCAGTGTGGTTTTGCAGTTCCACGGGTCAAATCGCTGTACTATCCAGTTTTGGGCCTTTGGTATCTAAAAAAAAAGCAGTTTGAGTGTGTCGCTCACTGTTCAGCTGCAAATATCTCTATTTAAAAAAGTGTGGTATACCCCAGTAAACAATAACTGTATTTTTGCCATCCCACGGTAAAAAACCTCTATTATTCAGGTTTTGGTAGTTTTTTCGGTAAAGAAATACAGTAGTGTCTCCTGACTGTTGTGACACAAAAATATATCTGTTGAAAATAGTCTTGTGTAGGCCCGACATCCCAGTGTGGTTTCGTAGTTCCACGGGTCAAATCGCTGTACTATCCAGTTTTGGGCCTTTGGTATCTAAAAAAAAACAGTTTGAGTGTGTCGCTCACTGTTCAGCCGCAAATATCTCTATTTAAAAATGTGTGGTATACCCTAGTAAACAATAACTGTGGTTTTGCCATCCCACGGTAAAAAATCTCTATTATTCAGCTATTGGTAGTTTTTTCCGTAAAGAAAAACAGTAGTGTCTCCTGACTGTTGTGACACAAAAATATATCTGTTGAAAATAGTCTTGTGTAGGCCCGACATCCCAGTGTGGTTTCGCAGTTCCACGGGTCAAATCGCTGTACTATCCAGTTTTGGGCCTTTGGTATCTAAAAAAAAAGCAGTTTCAGTGTGTCGCTCACTGTTCAGCCGCAAATATCTCTATTTAAAAGAGTGTGGCATACCCCAGTAAACAATAACTGTGGTTTTGCCATCCCACGGTAAAAAATCTCTATTATTCAGGTTTTGGTAGTTTTTTCCGTAAAGAAAAACAGTAGTGTCTCCTGACTGTTGTGACACAAAAATATATCTGTTGAAAATAGTCTTGTGTAGGCCCAACATCCCAGTGTGGTTGTGCAGTTCCACGGGTCAAATCGCTGTACTATCCAGTTTTGGGCCTTTGGTATCTAAAAAAAAAGCAGTTTGAGTGTGTCACTCACTGTTCAGCCGCAAATATCTTTATTTAAAAAAGCGTGGTATACCCCAGTAAACAATAACTGTGGTTTTGCCATCCCACGGTAAAAAATCTCTATTATTCAGGTTTTGGTAGTTTTTTCCGTAAAGAAAAACAGTAGTGTCTCCTGACTGTTGTGACGCAAAAATATATCTGTTGAAAATAGTCTTGTGTAGGCCCGACATCCCAGTGTGGTTTCGCAGTTCCACGGGTCAAATCGCTGTACTATCCAGTTTTGGGCCTTTGGTATCTAAAAAAAAAGCAGTTTGAGTGTGTCGCTCACTGTTCAGCCGCAAATATGTCTATTTAAAAAAGTGTGGTATACCCCAGTAAACAATAACTGTGGTTTTGAAATCCCACAGTAAAAAAATCTCTATTATTCAGGTTTTGGTAGTTTTTTCCGTAAAGAAAAACAGTAGTGTCTCCTGACTGTTGTGACACAAAAATATATCTGTTGAAAATAGTCTTGTGTAGGCCCGACATCCCAGTGTGGTTGTGCAGTTCCACGGGTCAAATCGCTGTACTATCCAGTTTTGGGCCTTTGGTATCTAAAAAAAAAGCAGTTTGAGTGTGTCACTCACTGTTCAGCCGCAAATATCTCTATTTAAAAAAGCGTGGTATACCCCAGTAAACAATAACTGTGGTTTTGCCATCCCACGGTAAAAAATCTCTATTATTCAGCTTTTGATAGTTTTTTCCGTAAAGAAAATCAGTACTGTCTCCTGACTGTTGTGACACAAAAATATATCTGTTGAAAATAGTCTTGTGTAGGCCCGACATCCCAGTGTGGTTTCGCAGTTCCATGGGTCAAATCGCTGTACTATCCAGTTTTGGGCCTTTGGTATCTAAAAAAAAAGCAGTTTGAGTGTGTCGCTCACTGTTCAGCCGCAAATATCTCTATTTAAAAATGTGTGGTATACCCCAGTAAACAATAACTGTGGTTTTGCCATCCCACGGTAAAAAATCTCTATTATTCAGCTTTTGGTAGTTTTTTCCATAAAGAAAAACATTACTGTCTCCTGACTGATGTGACACAAAAATATATCTGTTGAAAATAGTCTTGTGTAGGCCCGACATCCCAGTGTGGTTTTGCAGTTCCACGGGTCAAATCGCTGTACTATCAAGTCTTGGGCCTTTGGTATCTAAAAAAAAAGCAGTTTGAGTCTGTCGCTCACTGTTCAGCCGCAAATAGTTCTATTTAAAAAAGTGTGGTATACCCCAGTAAACAATAACTGTGGTTTTGCCATCCCACGGTAAAAAATCTCTATTATTCAGGTTTTGGTAGTTTTTTCCGTAAAGAAAAACAGTAGTGTCTCCTGACTGTTGTGACGCAAAAATATATCTGTTGAAAATAGTCTTGTGTAGGCCCGACATCCCAGTGTGGTTTCGCAGTTCCACGGGTCAAATCGCTGTACTATCCAGTTTTGGGCCTTTGGTATCTAAAAAAAAAGCAGTTTGAGTGTGTCGCTCACTGTTCAGCCGCAAATATCTCTATTTAAAAATGTGTGGTATACCCCAGTAAACAATAACTGTGGTTTTGCCATCCCACGGTAAAAAATCTCTATTATTCAGCTTTTGGCAGTTTTTTCCATAAAGAAAAACATTACTGTCTCCTGACTGATGTGACACAAAAATATATCTGTTGAAAATAGTCTTGTGTAGGCCCGACATCCCAGTGTGGTTTTGCAGTTCCACGGGTCAAATCGCTGTACTATCAAGTCTTGGGCCTTTGGTATCTAAAAAAAAAAGCAGTTTGAGTGTGTCGCTCACTGTTCAGCCGCAAATAGTTCTATTTAAAAAAGTGTGGTATACCCCAGTAAACAATAACTGTGGTTTTGCCATCCCACGGTAAAAAATCTCTATTATTCAGCTTTTGGCAGCTTTTTCCATAAAGAAAAACATTACTGTCTCCTGACTGATGTGACACAAAAATATATCTGTTGAAAATAGTCTTGTGTAGGCCCGACATCCCAGTGTGGTTTTGCAGTTCCACGGGTCAAATCGCTGTACTATCAAGTCTTGGGCCTTTGGTATCTAAAAAAAAAAGCAGTTTGAGTGTGTCGCTCACTGTTCAGCCGCAAATAGTTCTATTTAAAAAAGTGTGGTATACCCCAGTAAACAATAACTGTGGTTTTGCCATCCCACGGTAAAAAATCTCTATTATTCAGGTTTTGGTAGTTTTTTCCGTAAAGAAAAACAGTAGTGTCTCCTGACTGTTGTGACGCAAAAATATATCTGTTGAAAATAGTCTTGTGTAGGCCCGACATCCCAGTGTGGTTTCGCAGTTCCACGGGTCAAATCGCTGTACTATCAAGTTTTGGGCCTTTGGTATCTAAAAAAAAAGCAGTTTGAGTGTGTCGCTCACTGTTCAGCCGCAAATATGTCTATTTAAAAAAATGTGGTATACCCCAGTAAACAATAACTGTGGTTTTGAAATCCCACAGTAAAAAAATCTCTATTATTCAGGTTTTGGTAGTTTTTTCCGTAAAGAAAAACAGTAGTGTCTCCTGACTGTTGTGACACAAAAATATATCTGTTGAAAATAGTCTTGTGTAGGCCCGACATCCCAGTGTGGTTGTGCAGTTCCACGGGTCAAATCGCTGTACTATCCAGTTTTGGGCCTTTGGTATCTAAAAAAAAAGCAGTTTGAGTGTGTCACTCACTGTTCAGCCGCAAATATCTCTATTTAAAAAAGCGTGGTATACCCCAGTAAACAATAACTGTGGTTTTGCCATCCCACGGTAAAAAATCTCTATTATTCAGCTTTTGATAGTTTTTTCCGTAAAGAAAATCAGTACTGTCTCCTGACTGTTGTGACACAAAAATATATCTGTTGAAAATAGTCTTGTGTAGGCCCGACATCCCAGTGTGGTTTCGCAGTTCCATGGGTCAAATCGCTGTACTATCCAGTTTTGGGCCTTTGGTATCTAAAAAAAAAGCAGTTTGAGTGTGTCGCTCACTGTTCAGCCGCAAATATCTCTATTTAAAAATGTGTGGTATACCCCAGTAAACAATAACTGTGGTTTTGCCATCCCACGGTAAAAAATCTCTATTATTCAGCTTTTGGTAGTTTTTTCCATAAAGAAAAACATTACTGTCTCCTGACTGATGTGACACAAAAATATATCTGTTGAAAATAGTCTTGTGTAGGCCCGACATCCCAGTGTGGTTTTGCAGTTCCACGGGTCAAATCGCTGTACTATCAAGTCTTGGGCCTTTGGTATCTAAAAAAAAAGCAGTTTGAGTGTGTCGCTCACTGTTCAGCCGCAAATAGTTCTATTTAAAAAAGTGTGGTATACCCCAGTAAACAATAACTGTGGTTTTGCCATCCCACGGTAAAAAATCTCTATTATTCAGGTTTTGGTAGTTTTTTCCGTAAAGATAAACAGTAGTGTCTCCTGACTGTTGTGACACAAAGATATATCTGTTGAAAATAGTCTTGTGTAGGCCCGACATCCCAGTGTGGTTTCGCAGTTCAACGGGTCAAATCGCTGTACTATCCAGTTTTGGGCCTTTGGTATCTAAAAAAAAAGCAGTTTAAGTGTGTCGCTCACTTTTCAGCTGCAAATATCTCTATTTAAAAAAGTGTGGTATAACCCAGTAAACAATAACTGTGGTTTTGCCATCCCATGGTAAAAAACCTCTATTATTCAGGTTTTGGTAGTTTTTTCCGTAAAGAAATACAGTAGTGTCTTCTGACTGTTGTGACACAAAAATATATCTGTTGAAAATAGTCTTGTGTAGGCCCAACATCCCAGTGTGGCTTCACAGTTCCACGGGTCAAATCGCTGTACTATCCAGTTTTGGGCCTTTGGTATCTAAAAAAAAAGCAGTTTGAGTGTGTCGCTCACTGTTCAGCCGCAAATATCTCTATTTAAAAAAGTGTGGTATACCCCAGTAAACAATAACTGTGGTTTTGCCATCCCACGGTAAAAAATCTCTATTATTCAGCTTTTGGTAGTTTTTTCCGTAAAGAAAAACAGTAGTGTCTCCTGACTGTTGTGACACAAAAATATATCTGTTGAAAATAGTCTTGTGTAGGCCCGACATCCCAGTGTGGTTTCGCAGTTCCACGGGTCAAATCGCTGTACTATGCAGTTTTGGACCTTTGGTATCTAAAAAATAAGCAGTTTGAGTGTGTCGCTCACTGTTCAGCCGCAAATATCTCTATTTAAAAAAGAGTGGTATAACCCAGTAAACAATAACTGTGGTTTTGCCATCCCACGGTAAAAAATCTCTATTATTCAGGTTTTGGTAGTTTTTTCCGTAAAGAAAAACAGTAGTGTCTCCTGACTGTTGTGACACAAAAATATATCTGTTGAAAATAGTCTTGTGTAGGCCCGACATCCCAGTGTGGTTCTGCAGTTCCACGGGTCAAATCGCTGTACTATCCAGTTTTGGGCCTTTGGTATCTAAAAAAAAAGCAGTTTGAGTGTGTCACTCACTGTTCAGCCGCAAATATCTCTATTTAAAAAAGCGTGGTATACCCCAGTAAACAATAACTGTGGTTTTGCCATCCCACGGTAAAAAATCTCTATTATTCAGCTTTTGGTAGTTTTTTCCATAAAGAAAAACATTACTGTCTCCTGACTGTTGTGACACAAAAATATATCTGTTGAAAATAGTCTTGTGTAGGCCCGACATCCCAGTGTGGTTTCGCAGTTCCACGGGTCAAATCGCTGTACTATCAAGTCTTGGGCCTTTGGTATCTAAAAAAAGCAGTTTGAGTGTGTCGCTCACTGTTCAGCAGCAAATAGTTCTATTTAAAAAAGTGTGGTATACCCCAGTAAACAATAACTGTGGTTTTGCCATCCCACGGTAAAAAATCTCTATTATTCAGGTTTTGGTAGTTTTTTCCGTAAAGAAAAACAGTAGTGTCTCCTGACTGTTGTGACACAAAGATATATCTGTTGAAAATAGTCTTGTGTAGGCCCGACATCCCAGTGTGGTTTCGCAGTTCAACGGGTCAAATCGCTGTACTATCCAGTTTTGGGCCTTTGGTATCTAAAAAAAAAGCAGTTTAAGTGTGTCGCTCACTTTTCAGCTGCAAATATCTCTATTTAAAAAAGTGTGGTATACCCCAGTAAACAATAACTGTGGTTTTACCATCCCACGGTAAAAAATCTCTATTATTCAACTTTTGGTAGTTTTTTCCGTAAAGAAAAACAGTAGTGTCTCCTGACTGTTGTGACACAAAAATATATCTGTTGAAAATAGTCTTGTGTAGGCCCGACTTCCCAGTGTGGTTTCGCAGTTCAACGGGTCAAATCGCTGTACTATCCAGTTTTGGGCGTTTGGTATCTAAAAAAAAAGCAGTTTGAGTGTGTAACTCACTGTTCAGCCGCAAATATCTCTATTTAAAAAAGTGTGGTATACCCCAGTAAACAATAACTGTGGTTTTGCCATCCCACGGTAAAAAATCTCTATTATTCAGCTTTTGGTAGTTTTTTCCGTAAAGAAAAACAGTAGCGTATCCTGACTGTTGTGACACAAAAATATATCTGTTGAAAATAGTCTTGTGTAGGCCCGACATCCCAGTGTGGTTTCGCAGTTCCATAGGTCAAATCGCTGTACTATCCAGTTTTGGGCCTTTGGTATATAAAAAAAAAGCAGTTTGAGTGTGTCGCTCACTGTTCAGCCGCAAATATCTCTTTTTAAAAATGTTTGGTATATCCCAGTAAACAATAACTGTGGTTTTGCCATCCCACGGTAAAAAATCTCTATTATTCAGCTATTGGTAGTTTTTTCCGTAAAGAAAAACAGTAGTGTCTCCTGACTGTTGTGACACAAAAATATATCTGTTGAAAATAGTCTTGTGTAGGCCCGACATCACAGTGTGGTTTCGCAGTTCCGCTGGTCAAATCGCTGTACTATCCAGTTTTGGGCCTTTGGTATCTAAAAAAAAAGCAGTTTGAGTGTGTCACTCACTGTTCAGCCGCAAATATCTCTATTTAAAAAAGTGTGGTATACCCCAGTAAACAATAACTGTGGTTTTGCCATCCCACGGTAAAAAATCTCTATTATTCAGGTTTTGGTAGTTTTTTCCGTAAAGAAAAACAGTAGTGTCTCCTGACTGTTGTGACACAAAAATATATCTGTTGAAAATAGTCTTGTGTAGACCCGACATCCCAGTGTGGTTTCGAAGTTCCACTGGTCAAATCGCTGTACTATCCAGTTTTGGGCCTTTGGTATCTAAAAAAAAAGCAGTTTGAGTGTGTCGCTCACTGTTCAGCCGCAAATATCTCTATTTAAAAAAGTGTGGTATACCCCAGTAAACAATAACTTTGGTTTTGCCATCCCACGGTAAAAAATCTCTATTAATCAGGTTTTGGTAGTTTTTTCCGTAAAGAAAAACAGTAGTGTCTCCTGACTGTTGTGACACAAAAATATATCTGTTGAAAATAGTCTTGTGTAGGCCCGACATCCCAGTGTGGTTTCGCAGTTCCACGGGTCAAATCGCTGTACTATCAAGTTTTGGGCCTTTGGTATCTAAAAAAAAAGCAGTTTGAGTGTGTCGCTCACTGTTCAGCCGCAAATAGTTCTATTTAAAAAAGTGTGGTATACCCCAGTAAACAATAACTGTGGTTTTGCCATCCCACGGTAAAAAATCTCTATTATTCAGGTTTTGGTAGTTTTTTCCGTAAAGAAAAACAGTAGTGTCTCCTGACTGTTGTGACGCAAAAATATATCTGTTGAAAATAGTCTTGTGTAGGCCCGACATCCCAGTGTGGTTTCGCAGTTCCACGGGTCAAATCGCTGTACTATCCAGTTTTGGGCCTTTGGTATCTAAAAAAAAAGCAGTTTGAGTGTGTCGCTCACTGTTCAGCCGCAAATATGTCTATTTAAAAAAGTGTGGTATACCCCAGTAAACAATAACTGTGGTTTTGAAATCCCACAGTAAAAAAATCTCTATTATTCAGGTTTTGGTAGTTTTTTCCGTAAAGAAAAACAGTAGTGTCTCCTGACTGTTGTGACACAAAAATATATCTGTTGAAAATAGTCTTGTGTAGGCCCGACATCCCAGTGTGGTTGTGCAGTTCCACGGGTCAAATCGCTGTACTATCCAGTTTTGGGCCTTTGGTATCTAAAAAAAAAGCAGTTTGAGTGTGTCACTCACTGTTCAGCCGCAAATATCTCTATTTAAAAAAGCGTGGTATACCCCAGTAAACAATAACTGTGGTTTTGCCATCCCACGGTAAAAAATCTCTATTATTCAGCTTTTGATAGTTTTTTCCGTAAAGAAAATCAGTACTGTCTCCTGACTGTTGTGACACAAAAATATATCTGTTGAAAATAGTCTTGTGTAGGCCCGACATCCCAGTGTGGTTTCGCAGTTCCATGGGTCAAATCGCTGTACTATCCAGTTTTGGGCCTTTGGTATCTAAAAAAAAAGCAGTTTGAGTGTGTCGCTCACTGTTCAGCCGCAAATATCTCTATTTAAAAATGTGTGGTATACCCCAGTAAACAATAACTGTGGTTTTGCCATCCCACGGTAAAAAATCTCTATTATTCAGCTTTTGGTAGTTTTTTCCATAAAGAAAAACATTACTGTCTCCTGACTGATGTGACACAAAAATATATCTGTTGAAAATAGTCTTGTGTAGGCCCGACATCCCAGTGTGGTTTTGCAGTTCCACGGGTCAAATCGCTGTACTATCAAGTCTTGGGCCTTTGGTATCTAAAAAAAAAGCAGTTTGAGTCTGTCGCTCACTGTTCAGCCGCAAATAGTTCTATTTAAAAAAGTGTGGTATACCCCAGTAAACAATAACTGTGGTTTTGCCATCCCACGGTAAAAAATCTCTATTATTCAGGTTTTGGTAGTTTTTTCCGTAAAGAAAAACAGTAGTGTCTCCTGACTGTTGTGACGCAAAAATATATCTGTTGAAAATAGTCTTGTGTAGGCCCGACATCCCAGTGTGGTTTCGCAGTTCCACGGGTCAAATCGCTGTACTATCCAGTTTTGGGCCTTTGGTATCTAAAAAAAAAGCAGTTTGAGTGTGTCGCTCACTGTTCAGCCGCAAATATCTCTATTTAAAAATGTGTGGTATACCCCAGTAAACAATAACTGTGGTTTTGCCATCCCACGGTAAAAAATTTCTATTATTCAGCTTTTGGCAGTTTTTTCCATAAAGAAAAACATTACTGTCTCCTGACTGATGTGACACAAAAATATATCTGTTGAAAATAGTCTTGTGTAGGCCCGACATCCCAGTGTGGTTTTGCAGTTCCACGGGTCAAATCGCTGTACTATCAAGTCTTGGGCCTTTGGTATCTAAAAAAAAAAGCAGTTTGAGTGTGTCGCTCACTGTTCAGCCGCAAATAGTTCTATTTAAAAAAGTGTGGTATACCCCAGTAAACAATAACTGTGGTTTTGCCATCCCACGGTAAAAAATCTCTATTATTCAGCTTTTGGCAGTTTTTTCCATAAAGAAAAACATTACTGTCTCCTGACTGATGTGACACAAAAATATATCTGTTGAAAATAGTCTTGTGTAGGCCCGACATCCCAGTGTGGTTTTGCAGTTCCACGGGTCAAATCGCTGTACTATCAAGTCTTGGGCCTTTGGTATCTAAAAAAAAAAGCAGTTTGAGTGTGTCGCTCACTGTTCAGCCGCAAATAGTTCTATTTAAAAAAGTGTGGTATACCCCAGTAAACAATAACTGTGGTTTTGCCATCCCACGGTAAAAAATCTCTATTATTCAGGTTTTGGTAGTTTTTTCCGTAAAGAAAAACAGTAGTGTCTCCTGACTGTTGTGACGCAAAAATATATCTGTTGAAAATAGTCTTGTGTAGGCCCGACATCCCAGTGTGGTTTCGCAGTTCCACGGGTCAAATCGCTGTACTATCAAGTTTTGGGCCTTTGGTATCTAAAAAAAAAGCAGTTTGAGTGTGTCGCTCACTGTTCAGCCGCAAATAGTTCTATTTAAAAAAGTGTGGTATACCCCAGTAAACAATAACTGTGGTTTTGCCATCCCACGGTAAAAAATCTCTATTATTCAGGTTTTGGTAGTTTTTTCCGTAAAGAAAAACAGTAGTGTCTCCTGACTGTTGTGACGCAAAAATATATCTGTTGAAAATAGTCTTGTGTAGGCCCGACATCCCAGTGTGGTTTCGCAGTTCCACGGGTCAAATCGCTGTACTATCCAGTTTTGGGCCTTTGGTATCTAAAAAAAAAGCAGTTTGAGTGTGTCGCTCACTGTTCAGCCGCAAATATGTCTATTTAAAAAAGTGTGGTATACCCCAGTAAACAATAACTGTGGTTTTGAAATCCCACAGTAAAAAAATCTCTATTATTCAGGTTTTGGTAGTTTTTTCCGTAAAGAAAAACAGTAGTGTCTCCTGACTGTTGTGACACAAAAATATATCTGTTGAAAATAGTCTTGTGTAGGCCCGACATCCCAGTGTGGTTGTGCAGTTCCACGGGTCAAATCGCTGTACTATCCAGTTTTGGGCCTTTGGTATCTAAAAAAAAAAGCAGTTTGAGTGTGTCACTCACTGTTCAGCCGCAAATATCTCTATTTAAAAAAGCGTGGTATACCCCAGTAAACAATAACTGTGGTTTTGCCATCCCACGGTAAAAAATCTCTATTATTCAGCTTTTGATAGTTTTTTCCGTAAAGAAAATCAGTACTGTCTCCTGACTGTTGTGACACAAAAATATATCTGTTGAAAATAGTCTTGTGTAGGCCCGACATCCCAGTGTGGTTTCGCAGTTCCATGGGTCAAATCGCTGTACTATCCAGTTTTGGGCCTTTGGTATCTAAAAAAAAAGCAGTTTGAGTGTGTCGCTCACTGTTCAGCCGCAAATATCTCTATTTAAAAATGTGTGGTATACCCCAGTAAACAATAACTGTGGTTTTGCCATCCCACGGTAAAAAATCTCTATTATTCAGCTTTTGGTAGTTTTTTCCATAAAGAAAAACATTACTGTCTCCTGACTGATGTGACACAAAAATATATCTGTTGAAAATAGTCTTGTGTAGGCCCGACATCCCAGTGTGGTTTTGCAGTTCCACGGGTCAAATTCCTGTACTATCAAGTCTTGGGCCTTTGGTATCTAAAAAAAAAGCAGTTTGAGTCTGTCGCTCACTGTTCAGCCGCAAATAGTTCTATTTAAAAAAGTGTGGTATACCCCAGTAAACAATAACTGTGGTTTTGCCATCCCACGGTAAAAAATCTCTATTATTCAGCTTTTGGCAGTTTTTTCCATAAAGAAAAACATTACTGTCTCCTGACTGATGTGACACAAAAATATATCTGTTGAAAATAGTCTTGTGTAGGCCCGACATCCCAGTGTGGTTTTGCAGTTCCACGGGTCAAATCGCTGTACTATCAAGTCTTGGGCCTTTGGTATCTAAAAAAAAAAGCAGTTTGAGTGTGTCGCTCACTGTTCAGCCGCAAATAGTTCTATTTAAAAAAGTGTGGTATACCCCAGTAAACAATAACTGTGGTTTTGCCATACCACGGTAAAAAATCTCTATTATTCAGGTTTTGGTAGTTTTTTCCGTAAAGAAAAACAGTAGTGTCTCCTGACTGTTGTGACGCAAAAATATATCTGTTGAAAATAGTCTTGTGTAGGCCCGACATCCCAGTGTGGTTTCGCAGTTCCACGGGTCAAATCGCTGTACTATCAAGTTTTGGGCCTTTGGTATCTAAAAAAAAAGCAGTTTGAGTGTGTCGCTCACTGTTCAGCCGCAAATATGTCTATTTAAAAAAATGTGGTATACCCCAGTAAACAATAACTGTGGTTTTGAAATCCCACAGTAAAAAAATCTCTATTATTCAGGTTTTGGTAGTTTTTTCCGTAAAGAAAAACAGTAGTGTCTCCTGACTGTTGTGACACAAAAATATATCTGTTGAAAATAGTCTTGTGTAGGCCCGACATCCCAGTGTGGTTTCGCAGTTCCACGGGTCAAATCGCTGTACTATCAAGTCTTGGGCCTTTGGTATCTAAAAAAAGCAGTTTGAGTGTGTCGCTCACTGTTCAGCAGCAAATAGTTCTATTTAAAAAAGTGTGGTATACCCCAGTAAACAATAACTGTGGTTTTGCCATCCCACGGTAAAAAATCTCTATTATTCAGGTTTTGGTAGTTTTTTCCGTAAAGAAAAACAGTAGTGTCTCCTGACTGTTGTGACACAAAGATATATCTGTTGAAAATAGTCTTGTGTAGGCCCGACATCCCAGTGTGGTTTCGCAGTTCAACGGGTCAAATCGCTGTACTATCCAGTTTTGGGCCTTTGGTATCTAAAAAAAAAGCAGTTTAAGTGTGTCGCTCACTTTTCAGCTGCAAATATCTCTATTTAAAAAAGTGTGGTATACCCCAGTAAACAATAACTGTGGTTTTACCATCCCACGGTAAAAAATCTCTATTATTCAACTTTTGGTAGTTTTTTCCGTAAAGAAAAACAGTAGTGTCTCCTGACTGTTGTGACACAAAAATATATCTGTTGAAAATAGTCTTGTGTAGGCCCGACTTCCCAGTGTGGTTTCGCAGTTCAACGGGTCAAATCGCTGTACTATCCAGTTTTGGGCGTTTGGTATCTAAAAAAAAAGCAGTTTGAGTGTGTAACTCACTGTTCAGCCGCAAATATCTCTATTTAAAAAAGTGTGGTATACCCCAGTAAACAATAACTGTGGTTTTGCCATCCCACGGTAAAAAATCTCTATTATTCAGCTTTTGGTAGTTTTTTCCGTAAAGAAAAACAGTAGCGTATCCTGACTGTTGTGACACAAAAATATATCTGTTGAAAATAGTCTTGTGTAGGCCCGACATCCCAGTGTGGTTTCGCAGTTCCATAGGTCAAATCGCTGTACTATCCAGTTTTGGGCCTTTGGTATATAAAAAAAAAGCAGTTTGAGTGTGTCGCTCACTGTTCAGCCGCAAATATCTCTTTTTAAAAATGTTTGGTATATCCCAGTAAACAATAACTGTGGTTTTGCCATCCCACGGTAAAAAATCTCTATTATTCAGCTATTGGTAGTTTTTTCCGTAAAGAAAAACAGTAGTGTCTCCTGACTGTTGTGACACAAAAATATATCTGTTGAAAATAGTCTTGTGTAGGCCCGACATCACAGTGTGGTTTCGCAGTTCCGCTGGTCAAATCGCTGTACTATCCAGTTTTGGGCCTTTGGTATCTAAAAAAAAAGCAGTTTGAGTGTGTCACTCACTGTTCAGCCGCAAATATCTCTATTTAAAAAAGTGTGGTATACCCCAGTAAACAATAACTGTGGTTTTGCCATCCCACGGTAAAAAATCTCTATTATTCAGGTTTTGGTAGTTTTTTCCGTAAAGAAAAACAGTAGTGTCTCCTGACTGTTGTGACACAAAAATATATCTGTTGAAAATAGTCTTGTGTAGACCCGACATCCCAGTGTGGTTTCGAAGTTCCACTGGTCAAATCGCTGTACTATCCAGTTTTGGGCCTTTGGTATCTAAAAAAAAAGCAGTTTGAGTGTGTCACTCACTGTTCAGCCGCAAATATCTCTATTTAAAAAAGTGTGGTATACCCAGTAAACAATAACTTTGGTTTTGCCATCCCACGGTAAAAAATCTCTATTAATCAGGTTTTGGTAGTTTTTTCCGTAAAGAAAAACAGTAGTGTCTCCTGACTGTTGTGACACAAAAATATATCTGTTGAAAATAGTCTTGTGTAGGCCCGACATCCCAGTGTGGTTTCGCAGTTCCACGGGTCAAATCGCTGTACTATCAAGTTTTGGGCCTTTGGTATCTAAAAAAAAAGCAGTTTGAGTGTGTCGCTCACTGTTCAGCCGCAAATAGTTCTATTTAAAAAAGTGTGGTATACCCCAGTAAACAATAACTGTGGTTTTGCCATCCCACGGTAAAAAATCTCTATTATTCAGGTTTTGGTAGTTTTTTCCGTAAAGAAAAACAGTAGTGTCTCCTGACTGTTGTGACGCAAAAATATATCTGTTGAAAATAGTCTTGTGTAGGCCCGACATCCCAGTGTGGTTTCGCAGTTCCACGGGTCAAATCGCTGTACTATCCAGTTTTGGGCCTTTGGTATCTAAAAAAAAAGCAGTTTGAGTGTGTCGCTCACTGTTCAGCCGCAAATATGTCTATTTAAAAAAGTGTGGTATACCCCAGTAAACAATAACTGTGGTTTTGAAATCCCACAGTAAAAAAATCTCTATTATTCAGCTTTTGGTAGTTTTTTCCGTAAAGAAAAACAGTAGTGTCTCCTGACTGTTGTGACACAAAAATATATCTGTTGAAAATAGTCTTGTGTAGGCCCGACATCCCAGTGTGGTTGTGCAGTTCCACGGGTCAAATCGCTGTACTATCCAGTTTTGGGCCTTTGGTATCTAAAAAAAAAGCAGTTTGAGTGTGTCACTCACTGTTCAGCCGCAAATATCTCTATTTAAAAAAGCGTGGTATACCCCAGTAAACAATAACTGTGGTTTTGCCATCCCACGGTAAAAAATCTCTATTATTCAGCTTTTGATAGTTTTTTCCGTAAAGAAAATCAGTACTGTCTCCTGACTGTTGTGACACAAAAATATATATGTTGAAAATAGTCTTGTGTAGGCCCGGCATCCCAGTGTGGTTTCGCAGTTCCATGGGTCAAATCGCTGTACTATCCAGTTTTGGGCCTTTGGTATCTAAAAAAAAAGCAGTTTGAGTGTGTCGCTCACTGTTCAGCCGCAAATATCTCTATTTAAAAATGTGTGGTATACCCCAGTAAACAATAACTGTGGTTTTGCCATCCCACGGTAAAAAATCTCTATTATTCAGCTTTTGGTAGTTTTTTCCATAAAGAAAAACATTACTGTCTCCTGACTGATGTGACACAAAAATATATCTGTTGAAAATAGTCTTGTGTAGGCCCGACATCCCAGTGTGGTTTTGCAGTTCCACGGGTCAAATCGCTGTACTATCAAGTCTTGGGCATTTGGTATCTAAAAAAAAAGCAGTTTGAGTGTGTCGCTCACTGTTCAGCCGCAAATAGTTCTATTTAAAAAAGTGTGGTATACCCCAGTAAACAATAACTGTGGTTTTGCCATCCCACGGTAAAAAATCTTTATTATTCAGGTTTTGGTAGTTTTTTCCGTAAAGAAAAACAGTAGTGTCTCCTGACTGTTGTGACACAAAGATATATCTGTTGAAAATAGTCTTGTGTAGGCCCGACATCCCAGTGTGGTTTCGCAGTTCAACGGGTCAAATCGCTGTACTATCCAGTTTTGGGCCTTTGGTATCTAAAAAAAAAGCAGTTTGAGTGTGTCGCTCACTGTTCAGCCGCAAATATCTCTATTTAAAAAAGTGTGGTATACCCCAGTAAACAATAACTTTGGTTTTGCCATCCCACGGTAAAAAATCTCTATTAATCAGGTTTTGGTAGTTTTTTCCGTAAAGAAAAACAGTAGTGTCTCCTGACTGTTGTGACACAAAAATATATCTGTTGAAAATAGTCTTGTGTAGGCCCGACATCCCAGTGTGGTTTCGCAGTTCCACGGGTCAAATCGCTGTACTATCAAGTTTTGGGCCTTTGGTATCTAAAAAAAAAGCAGTTTGAGTGTGTCGCTCACTGTTCAGCCGCAAATAGTTCTATTTAAAAAAGTGTGGTATACCCCAGTAAACAATAACTGTGGTTTTGCCATCCCACGGTAAAAAATCTCTATTATTCAGGTTTTGGTAGTTTTTTCCGTAAAGAAAAACAGTAGTGTCTCCTGACTGTTGTGACGCAAAAATATATCTGTTGAAAATAGTGTTGTGTAGGCCCGACATCCCAGTGTGGTTGTGCAGTTCCACGGGTCAAATCGCTGTACTATCCAGTTTTGGGCCTTTGGTATCTAAAAAAAAAGCAGTTTGAGTGTGTCGCTCACTGTTCAGCCGCAAATATCTCTATTTAAAAATGTGTGGTATACCCCAGTAAACAATAACTGTGGTTTTGCCATCCCACGGTAAAAAATCTCTATTATTCAGCTTTTGGTAGTTTTTTCCATAAAGAAAAACATTACTGTCTCCTGACTGATGTGACACAAAAATATATCTGTTGAAAATAGTCTTGTGTAGGCCCGACATCCCAGTGTGGTTTTGCAGTTCCACGGGTCAAATCGCTGTACTATCAAGTCTTGGGCATTTGGTATCTAAAAAAAAAGCAGTTTGAGTGTGTCGCTCACTGTTCAGCCGCAAATAGTTCTATTTAAAAAAGTGTGGTATACCCCAGTAAACAATAACTGTGGTTTTGCCATCCCACGGTAAAAAATCTTTATTATTCAGGTTTTGGTAGTTTTTTCCGTAAAGAAAAACAGTAGTGTCTCCTGACTGTTGTGACACAAAGATATATCTGTTGAAAATAGTCTTGTGTAGGCCCGACATCCCAGTGTGGTTTCGCAGTTCAACGGGTCAAATCGCTGTACTATCCAGTTTTGGGCCTTTGGTATCTAAAAAAAAAGCAGTTTGAGTGTGTCGCTCACTGTTCAGCCGCAAATATGTCTATTTAAAAAAGTGTGGTATACCCCAGTAAACAATAACTGTGGTTTTGAAATCCCACAGTAAAAAAATCTCTATTATTCAGGTTTTGGTAGTTTTTTCCGTAAAGAAAAACAGTAGTGTCTCCTTACTGTTGTGACACAAAAATATATCTGTTGAAAATAGTCTTGTGTAGGCCCGACATCCCAGTGTGGTTGTGCAGTTCCACGGGTCAAATCGCTTTACTATCCAGTTTTGGGCCTTTGGTATCTAAAAAAAAAGCAGTTTGAGTGTGTCACTCACTGTTCAGCCGCAAATATCTCTATTTAAAAAAGCGTGGTATACCCCAGTAAACAATAACTGTGGTTTTGCCATCCCACGGTAAAAAATCTCTATTATTCAGCTTTTGATAGTTTTTTCCGTAAAGAAAATCAGTACTGTCTCCTGACTGTTGTGACACAAAAATATATCTGTTGAAAATAGTCTTGTGTAGGCCCGACATCCCAGTGTGGTTTCGCAGTTCCATGGGTCAAATCGCTGTACTATCCAGTTTTGGGCCTTTGGTATCTAAAAAAAAAGCAGTTTGAGTGTGTCGCTCACTGTTCAGCCGCAAATATCTCTATTTAAAAATGTGTGGTATACCCCAGTAAACAATAACTGTGGTTTTGCCATCCCACGGTAAAAAATCTCTATTATTCAGCTTTTGGTAGTTTTTTCCATAAAGAAAAACATTACTGTCTCCTGACTGATGTGACACAAAAATATATCTGTTGAAAATAGTCTTGTGTAGGCCCGACATCCCAGTGTGGTTTCGCAGTTCCACGGGTCAAATCGCTGTACTATCAAGTTTTGGGCCTTTGGTATCTAAAAAAAAAGCAGTTTGAGTGTGTCGCTCACTGTTCAGCTGCAAATAGTTCTATTTAAAAAAGTGTGGTATACCCCAGTAAACAATAACTGTGGTTTTGCCATCCCACGGTAAAAAATCTCTATTATTCAGGTTTTGGTAGTTTTTTCCGTAAAGAAAAACAGTAGTGTCTCCTGACTGTTGTGACGCAAAAATATATCTGCTGAAAATAGTCTTGTGTAGGCCCGACATCCCAGTGTGGTTTCGCAGTTCCACGGGTCAAATCGCTGTACTATCCAGTTTTGGGCCTTTGGAATCTAAAAAAAAAGCAGTTTGAGTGTGTCGCTCACTGTTCAGCCGCAAATATGTCTATTTAAAAAAGTGTGGTATACCCCAGTAAACAATAACTGTGGTTTTGAAATCCCACAGTAAAAAAATCTCTATTATTCAGCTTTTGGTAGTTTTTTCCGTAAAGAAAAACAGTAGTGTCTCCTGACTGTTGTGACACAAAAATATATCTGTTGAAAATAGTCTTGTGTAGGCCCGACATCCCAGTGTGGTTGTGCAGTTCCACGGGTCAAATCGCTGTACTATCCAGTTTTGGGCCTTTGGTATCTAAAAAAAAAGCAGTTTGAGTGTGTCACTCACTGTTCAGCCGCAAATATCTCTATTTAAAAAAGCGTGGTATACCCCAGTAAACAATAACTGTGGTTTTGCCATCCCACGGTAAAAAATCTCTATTATTCAGCTTTTGATAGTTTTTTCCGTAAAGAAAATCAGTACTGTCTCCTGACTGTTGTGACACAAAAATATATATGTTGAAAATAGTCTTGTGTAGGCCCGACATCCCAGTGTGGTTTCGCAGTTCCATGGGTCAAATCGCTGTACTATCCAGTTTTGGGCCTTTGGTATCTAAAAAAAAAGCAGTTTGAGTGTGTCGCTCACTGTTCAGCCGCAAATATCTCTATTTAAAAATGTGTGGTATACCCCAGTAAACAATAACTGTGGTTTTGCCATCCCACGGTAAAAAATCTCTATTATTCAGGTTTTGGTAGTTTTTTCCGTAAAGAAAAACAGTAGTGTCTCCTGACTGTTGTGACACAAAGATATATCTGTTGAAAATAGTCTTGTGTAGGCCCGACATCCCAGTGTGGTTTCGCAGTTCAACGGGTCAAATCGCTGTACTATCCAGTTTTGGGCCTTTGGTATCTAAAAAAAAAGCAGTTTGAGTGTGTCGCTCACTGTTCAGCCGCAAATATCTCTATTTAAAAAAGTGTGGTATACCCCAGTAAACAATAACTTTGGTTTTGCCATCCCACGGTAAAAAATCTCTATTAATCAGGTTTTGGTAGTTTTTTCCGTAAAGAAAAACAGTAGTGTCTCCTGACTGTTGTGACACAAAAATATATCTGTTGAAAATAGTCTTGTGTAGGCCCGACATCCCAGTGTGGTTTCGCAGTTCCATGGGTCAAATCGCTGTACTATCAAGTTTTGGGCCTTTGGTATCTAAAAAAAAAGCAGTTTGAGTGTGTCGCTCACTGTTCAGCCGCAAATAGTTCTATTTAAAAAAGTGTGGTATACCCCAGTAAACAATAACTGTGGTTTTGCCATCCCACGGTAAAAAATCTCTATTATTCAGGTTTTGGTAGTTTTTTCCGTAAAGAAAAACAGTAGTGTCTCCTGACTGTTGTGACGCAAAAATATATCTGTTGAAAATAGTCTTGTGTAGGCCCGACATCCCAGTGTGGTTGTGCAGTTCCACGGGTCAAATCGCTGTACTATCCAGTTTTGGGCCTTTGGTATCTAAAAAAAAAGCAGTTTGAGTGTGTCGCTCACTGTTCAGCCGCAAATATCTCTATTTAAAAATGTGTGGTATACCCCAGTAAGCAATAACTGTGGTTTTGCCATCCCACGGTAAAAAATCTCTATTATTCAGCTTTTGGTAGTTTTTTCCATAAAGAAAAACATTACTGTCTCCTGACTGATGTGACACAAAAATATATCTGTTGAAAATAGTCTTGTGTAGGCCCGACATCCCAGTGTGGTTTTGCAGTTCCACGGGTCAAATCGCTGTACTATCAAGTCTTGGGCATTTGGTATCTAAAAAAAAAGCAGTTTGAGTGTGTCGCTCACTGTTCAGCCGCAAATAGTTCTATTTAAAAAAGTGTGGTATACCCCAGTAAACAATAACTGTGGTTTTGCCATCCCACGGTAAAAAATCTTTATTATTCAGGTTTTGGTAGTTTTTTCCGTAAAGAAAAACAGTAGTGTCTCCTGACTGTTGTGACACAAAGATATATCTGTTGAAAATAGTCTTGTGTAGGCCCGACATCCCAGTGTGGTTTCGCAGTTCAACGGGTCAAATCGCTGTACTATCCAGTTTTGGGCCTTTGGTATCTAAAAAAAAAGCAGTTTGAGTGTGTCGCTCACTGTTCAGCCGCAAATATGTCTATTTAAAAAAGTGTGGTATACCCCAGTAAACAATAACTGTGGTTTTGAAATCCCACAGTAAAAAAATCTCTATTATTCAGGTTTTGGTAGTTTTTTCCGTAAAGAAAAACAGTAGTGTCTCCTTACTGTTGTGACACAAAAATATATCTGTTGAAAATAGTCTTGTGTAGGCCCGACATCCCAGTGTGGTTGTGCAGTTCCACGGGTCAAATCGCTTTACTATCCAGTTTTGGGCCTTTGGTATCTAAAAAAAAAGCAGTTTGAGTGTGTCACTCACTGTTCAGCCGCAAATATCTCTATTTAAAAAAGCGTGGTATACCCCAGTAAACAATAACTGTGGTTTTGCCATCCCACGGTAAAAAATCTCTATTATTCAGCTTTTGATAGTTTTTTCCGTAAAGAAAATCAGTACTGTCTCCTGACTGTTGTGACACAAAAATATATCTGTTGAAAATAGTCTTGTGTAGGCCCGACATCCCAGTGTGGTTTCGCAGTTCCATGGGTCAAATCGCTGTACTATCCAGTTTTGGGCCTTTGGTATCTAAAAAAAAAGCAGTTTGAGTGTGTCGCTCACTGTTCAGCCGCAAATATCTCTATTTAAAAATGTGTGGTATACCCCAGTAAACAATAACTGTGGTTTTGCCATCCCACGGTAAAAAATCTCTATTATTCAGCTTTTGGTAGTTTTTTCCATAAAGAAAAACATTACTGTCTCCTGACTGATGTGACACAAAAATATATCTGTTGAAAATAGTCTTGTGTAGGCCCGACATCCCAGTGTGGTTTCGCAGTTCAACGGGTCAAATCGCTGTACTATCCAGTTTTGGGCCTTTGGTATCTAAAAAAAAAGCAGTTTAAGTGTGTCGCTCACTTTTCAGCTGCAAATATCTCTATTTAAAAAAGTGTGGTATACCCCAGTAAACAATAACTGTGGTTTTGCCATCCCATGGTAAAAAAACTCTATTATTCAGGTTTTGGTAGTTTTTTCCGTAAAGAAATACAGTAGTGTCTTCTGACTGTTGTGACACAAAAATATATCTGTTGAAAATAGTCTTGTGTAGGCCCAACATCCCAGTGTGGCTTCGCAGTTCCACGGGTCAAATCGCTGTACTATCCAGTTTTGGCCTTTGGTATCTAAAAAAAAAGCAGTTTGAGTGTGTCGCTCACTGTTCAGCCGCAAATATCTCTATTTAAAAAAGTGTGGTATACCCCAGTAAACAATAACTGTGGTTTTGCCATCCCACGGTAAAAAATCTCTATTATTCAGCTTTTGGTAGTTTTTTCCGTAAAGAAAAACAGTAGTGTCTCCTGACTGTTGTGACACAAAAATATATCTGTTGAAAATAGTCTTGTGTAGGCCCGACATCCCAGTGTGGTTTCGCAGTTCCACGGGTCAAATCGCTGTACTATGCAGTTTTGGACCTTTGGTATCTAAAAAATAAGCAGTTTGAGTGTGTCGCTCACTGTTCAGCCGCAAATATCTCTATTTAAAAAAGAGTGGTATAACCCAGTAAACAATAACTTTGGTTTTGCCATCCCACGGTAAAAAATCTCTATTATTCAGGTTTTGGTAGTTTTTTCCGTAAAGAAAAACAGTAGTGTCTCCTGACTGTTGTGACACAAAAATATATCTGTTCAAAATAGTCTTGTGTAGGCCCGACATCCCAGTGTGGTTCTGCAGTTCCACGGGTCAAATCGCTGTACTATTCAGTTTTGGGCCTTTGGTATCTAAAAAAAAAGCAGTTTGAGAGTGTCACTCACTGTTCAGCTGCAAATATCTCTATTTAAAAAAGCGTGGTATACCCCAGTAAACAATAACTGTGGTTTTGCCATCCCACTTTAAAAAATCTCTATTATTCAGCTTTTGGTAGTTTTTTCCGTAAAGAAAATCAGTACTGTCTCCTGACTGTTGTGACACAAAAATATATCTGTTGAAAATAGTCTTGTGTAGGCCCGACATCCCAGTGTGGTTTCGCAGTTCCATGGGTCAAATCGCTGTACTATCCAGTTTTGGGCCTTTGGTATCTAAAAAAAAAGCAGTTTGAGTGTGTCGCTCACTGTTCAGCCGCAAATATCTCTATTTAAAAATGTGTGGTATACCCCAGTAAACAATAACTGTGGTTTTGCCATCCCACGGTAAAAAATCTCTATTATTCAGCTTTTGGTAGTTTTTTCCATAAAGAAAAACATTACTGTCTCCTGACTGTTGTGACACAAAAATATATCTGTTGAAAATAGTCTTGTGTAGGCCCGACATCCCAGTGTGGTTTCGCAGTTCCACGGGTCAAATCGCTGTACTATCAAGTCTTGGGCCTTTGGTATCTAAAAAAAGCAGTTTGAGTGTGTCGCTCACAGTTCAGCCGCAAATAGTTCTATTTAAAAAAGTGTGGTATACCCCAGTAAACAATAACTGTGGTTTTGCCATCCCACGGTAAAAAATCTCTATTATTCAGGTTTTGGTAGTTTTTTCCGTAAAGAAAAACAGTAGTGTCTCCTGACTGTTGTGACACAAAGATATATCTGTTGAAAATAGTCTTGTGTAGGCCCGACATCCCAGTGTGTTTTCGCAGTTCAACGGGTCAAATCGCTGTACTATCCAGTTTTGGGCCTTTGGTATCTAAAAAAAAAGCAGTTTAAGTGTGTCGCTCACTTTTCAGCTGCAAATATCTCTATTTAAAAAAGCGTGGTATACCCCAGTAAACAATAACTGTGGTTTTACCATCCCACGGTAAAAAATCTCTATTATTCAACTTTTGGTAGTTTTTTCCGTAAAGAAAAACAGTAGTGTCTCCTGACTGTTGTGACACAAAAATATATCTGTTGAAAATAGTCTTGTGTAGGCCCGACTTCCCAGTGTGGTTTCGCAGTTCCATAGGTCAAATCGCTGTACTATCCAGTTTTGGGCCTTTGGTATATAAAAAAAAAGCAGTTTGAGTGTGTCGCTCACTGTTCAGCCGCAAATATCTCTTTTTAAAAATGTTTGGTATATCCCAGTAAACAATAACTGTGGTTTTGCCATCCCACGGTAAAAAATCTCTATTATTCAGCTATTGGTAGTTTTTTCCGTAAAGAAAAACAGTAGTGTCTCCTGACTGTTGTGACGCAAAAATATATCTGTTGAAAATAGTCTTGTGTAGGCCCGACATCACAGTGTGGTTTCGCAGTTCCGCTGGTCAAATCGCTGTACTATCCAGTTTTGGGCCTTTGGTATCTAAAAAAAAAGCAGTTTGAGTGTGTCACTCACTGTTCAGCCGCAAATATCTCTATTTAAAAAAGTGTGGTATACCCCAGTAAACAATAACTGTGGTTTTGCCATCCCACGGTAAAAAATCTCTATTATTCAGGTTTTGGTAGTTTTTTCCGTAAAGAAAAACAGTAGTGTCTCCTGACTGTTGTGACACAAAAATATATCTGTTGAAAACAGTCTTGTGTAGGCCCGACATCCCAGTGTGGTTTCGAAGTTCCACGGGTCAAATCGCTGTAATATCCAGTTTTGGGCCTTTGGTATCTAAAAAAAAAGCAGTTTGAGTGTGTCGCTCACTGTTCAGCCGCAAATATCTCTATTTAAAAAAGTGTGGTATACCCCAGTAAACAATAACTTTGGTTTTGCCATCCCACGGTAAAAAATCTCTATTAATCAGGTTTTGGTAGTTTTTTCCGTAAAGAAAAACAGTAGTGTCTCCTGACTGTTGTGACACAAAAATATATCTGTTGAAAATAGTCTTGTGTAGGCCCGACATCCCAGTGTGGTTTCGCAGTTCCACGGGTCAAATCGCTGTACTATCCAGTTTTGGGCCTTTGGTATCTAAAAAAAAAGCAGTTTGAGTGTGTCGCTCACTGTTCAGCCGCAAATATCTCTATTTAAAAAAGTGTCGTATACCCCAGTAAACAATAACTTTGGTTTTGCCATCCCACGGTAAAAAATCTCTATTATTCAGGTTTTGGTAGTTTTTTCCGTAAAGAAAAACAGTAGTGTCTCCTGACTGTTGTGACACAAAAATATATCTGTTGAAAATAGTCTTGTGTAGGCCCGACATCCCAGTGTGGTTTCGCAGCTCCACGGGTCAAATCGCTGTACTATCCAGTTTTGGGCCTTTGGTATCTAAAAAAAAAGCAGTTTGAGTGTGTCGCTCACTGTTAAGCCGCAAATATCTCTATTTAAAAAAGTGTGGTATACTCCAGTAAACAATAACAGTGGTTTTGCCATCCCACGGTAAAAAATCTCTATTATTCAGGTTTTGGTAGTTTTTTCCGTAAAGAAAAACAGTAGTGTCTCCTGACTGTTGTGACACAAAAATATATCTGTTGAAAATAGTCTTGTGTAGGCCCGACATCCCAGTGTGGTTTTGCAGTTCCACGGGTCAAATCGCTGTACTATCCAGTTTTGGGCCTTTGGTATCTAAAAAAAAAGCAGTTTGAGTGTGTCGCTCACTGTTCAGCCGCAAATATCTCTATTTAAAAAAGTTTGGTATACCCCAGTAAACAATAACTGGTTTTGCCATCCCACGGTAAAAAATCTCTATTATTCAGCTTTTGGTAGTTTTTTCCGTAAAGAAAAACAGTAGTGTCTCCTGACTGTTGTGACACAAAGATATATCTGTTGAAAATAGTCTTGTGTAGGCCCGACATCCCAGTGTGGTTTCGCAGTTCCACGGGTCAAATCGCTGTACTATCCAGTTTTGGGCCTTTGGTATCTAAAAAAAAGCAGTTTGAGTGTGTCACTCACTGTTCAGCCGCAAATATCTCTATTTAAAAAAGCGTCGTATACCCCAGTAAACAATAACTGTGGTTTTGCCATCCCACGGTAAAAAATCTCTATTATTCAGGTTTTGGTAGTTTTTTCCGTAAAGAAAAACAGTAGTGTCTCCTGACTGTTGTGACACAAAAATATATCTGTTGAAAATAGTCTTGTGTAGGCCCGACATCCCAGTGTGGTTTTGCAGTTCCACGAGTCAAATCGCTGTACTATCCAGTCTTGGGCCTTTGGTATCTTAATAAAAAGCAGTTTGAGTGTGTCGCTCACTGTTCATCCGCAAAGAGTTCTGTTTAAAAAAGTGTGGTATACCCCAGTAAACAATAACTGTGGTTTTCCATCCCACGGTAAAAAATCTCTATTATTCAGTTTTTGGTAGTTTTTTCCGTAAAGAAAAACAATAGTGTCTCCTGATTGTTGTGACACAAAGATATATCTGTTGAAAATAGTCTAGTGTAGGCCCGACATCCCAGTGTGGTTTCGCAGTTCAACGGGTCAAATCGCTGTACTATCCAGTTTTGGGCCTTTGGTATCTAAAAAAAAAGCAGTTTGAGTGTGTCGCTCACTTTTCAGCTGCAAATATCTCTATTTAAAAAAGTGTGGTATACCCCAGTAAACAATAACTGTGGTTTCACCATCCCACGGTAAAAAATCTCTATTATTCAACTTTTGGTAGTTTTTTCCGTAAAGAAAAACAGTAGTGTCTCCTGACTGTTGTGACACAAAAATATATCTGTTGAAAATAGTCTTGTGTAGGCCCGACTTCCCAGTGTGGTTTCGCAGTTCAACGGGTCAAATTGCTGTACTATCCAGTTTTGGGCCTTTGGTATCTAAAAAAAAGCAGTTTGAGTGTGTCACTCACTGTTCAGCCGCAAATATCTCTATTTAAAAAAGCGTCGTATACCCCAGTAAACAATAACTGTGGTTTTGCCATCCCACGGTAAAAAATCTCTATTATTCAGCTTTTGGTAGTTTTTCCGTAAAGAAAAACAGTATTGTCTCCTGACTGTTGTGACACAAAAATATATCTGTTGAAAATAGTCTTGTGTAGGCCCGACATCCCAGTGTGGTTTTGCAGTTCCACGAGTCAAATCGCTGTACTATCCAGTCTTGGGCCTTTGGTATCTTAAAAAAAAGCAGTTTGAGTGTGTCGCTCACTGTTCATCCGCAAAGCGTTCTATTTAAAAAAGCGTGGTATACCCCAGTAAACAATAACTGTGGTTTTCCATCCCACGGTAAAAAATCTCTATTATTCAGTTTTTGGTAGTTTTTTCCGTAAAGAAAAACAATAGTGTCTCCTGATTGTTGTGACACAAAGATATATCTGTTGAAAATAGTCTAGTGTAGGCCCGACATCCCAGTGTGGTTTCGCAGTTCAACGGGTCAAATCGCTGTACTATCCAGTTTTGGGCCTTTGGTATCTAAAAAAAAAGCAGTTTGAGTGTGTCGCTCACTTTTCAGCTGCAAATATCTCTATTTAAAAAAGTGTGGTATACCCCAGTAAACAATAACTGTGGTTTCACCATCCCACGGTAAAAAATCTCTATTATTCAACTTTTGGTAGTTTTTTCCGTAAAGAAAAACAGTAGTGTCTCCTGACTGTTGTGACACAAAAATATATCTGTTGAAAATAGTCTTGTGTAGGCCCGAAATCCCAGTGTGGTTTCGCAGTTCAACGGGTCAAATTGCTGTACTATCCAGTTTTGGGTGTTTGGTATTTAAAAAAAAAAGCAGTTTGAGTGTGTCACTCACTGTTCAGCTGCAAATATCTCTATTTAAAAAAGTGTGGTATACCCCAGTAAACAATAACTGTGGTTTTGCCATCCCACGGTAAAAAATCTCTATTATTCAGGTTTTGGTAGTTTTTTCCGTAAAGAAAAACAGTAGTGTCTCCTGACTGTTGTGACACAAAAATATATCTGTTGAAAATAGTCTTGTGTAGGCCCGACATCCCAGTGTGGTTTCGCAGTTCCACGGGTCAAATCGCTGTACTATCCAGTTTTGGGCCTTTGGTATCTAAAAAAAAAGCAGTTTGAGTGTGTCGCTCACTGTTCAGCCACAAATATCTCTATTTAAAAAAGTGTGGTATACCCCAGTAAAGAATTACTGTAGTTTTGCCATCCCACGGTAAAAAATCTCTATTATTCAGCTTTTGGTAGTTTTTTCCGTAAAGAAAAACAGTAGTGTCTCCTGACTGTTGTGACACAAAAATATATCTGTTGAAAATAGTCTTGTGTAGGTCCGACATCCCAGTGTGGTTTTGCAGTTGCCCGGGTCAAATCGCTGTACTATCCAGTTTTGGGCCTTTGGTATCTAAAAAAAAAGCAGTTTGAGTGTGTCGCTCACTTTTCAGCTGCAAATATCTCTATTTAAAAAAGTGTGGTATACCCCAGTAAACAATAACTGTGGTTTTGCCATCCCACGGTAAAAAATCTCTATTATTCAGGTTTTGGTAGTTTTTTCCGTAAAGAAAAACAGTAGTGTCTCCTGACTGTTGTGTCACAAAAATATATCTGTTGAAAATAGTCTTGTGTAGGCCCAACATCCCAGTGTGGTTTCGCAGTTCCACGGGTCAAATCGCTGTACTATCCAGTTTTGGGCCTTTGGAATCTAAAAAAAAAGCAGTTTGAGTGTGTCGCTCACTGTTCAGCCGCAAATATCTCTATTTAAAAAAGTGTGGTATACCCCAGTAAACAATAACTGTGGTTTTGCCATCCCACGGTAAAAATCTCTATTATTCAGGTTTTGGTAGTTTTTTCCGTAAAGAAAAACAGTAGTGTCTCCTGACTGTTGTGACACAAAAATATATCTGTTGAAAATAGTCTTGTGTAGGCTCGACATCCCAGTGTGGTTTCGCAGTTCCACGGGTCAAATCGCGTTACTATCCAGTTTTGGGCCTTTGGTATCTAAAAAAAAGCAGTTTGAGTGTGTCGCTCACTGTGCAGCTGCAAATATCTCTATTTAAAAAAGTGTGGTATACCCCAGTAAACAATAACTGTGGTTTTGCCATCCCACGGTAAAAAATCTCTGTTATTCAGGTTTTGGTAGTTTTTTCCGTAAAGAAAAACACTAGTGTCTCCTGACTGTTGTGACACAAAAATATATCTGTTGAAAATAGTCTTGTGTAGGCCCGACATCCCAGTGTGGTTTCGCAGTTCAACGGGTCAAATTGCTGTACTATCCAGTTTTGGGCCTTTGGTATCTAAAAAAAAAAGCAGTTTGAGTGTGTCACTCACTGTTCAGCTGCAAATATCTCTATTTAAAAAAGTGTGGTATACCCCAGTAAGCAATAACTGTGGTTTTGCCATCCCACGGTAAAAAATCTCTATTATTCAGGTTTTGTAAGTTTTTTCCGTAAAGAAAAACAGTAGTGTCTCCTGACTGTTGTGACACAAAAATATATCTGTTGAAAATAGTCTTGTGTAGGCCCGACATCCCAGTGTGGTTTCGCAGTTCCACGGGTCAAATCGCTGTACTATCCAGTTTTGGGCCTTTGGAATCTAAAAAAAAAGCAGTTTGAGTGTGTCGCTCACTGTTCAGCCGCAAATATCTCTATTTAAAAAAGTGTGGTATACCCCAGTAAACAATAACTGTGGTTTTGCCATCCCACGGTAAAAAATCTCTATTATTCAGGTTTTGGTAGTTTTTTCCGTAAAGAAAAACAGTAGTGTCTCCTGACTGTTGTGACACAAAAATATATCTGTTGAAAATAGTCTTGTGTAGGCTCGACATCCCAGTGTGGTTTCGCAGTTCCACGGGTCAAATTGCTGTACTATCCAGTTTTGGGCCTTTGGTATCTAAAAAAAAAGCAGTTTGAGTGTGTCGCTCACTGTTCAGCTGCAAATATCTCTATTTAAAAAAGTGTGGTATACCCCAGTAAACAATAACTGTGGTTTTGCCATCCCACGGTAAAAAATCTCTGTTATTCAGATTTTGGTAGTTTTTTCCGTAAAGAAAAACACGAGTGTCTCCTGACTGTTGTGACACAAAAATATATCTGTTGAAAATAGTCTTGTGTAGGCCCGACATCCCAGTGTGGTTTCGCAGCTCCACGGGTCAAATCGCTGTACTATCCAGTTTTGGGCCTTTGGTATCTAAAAAAAAAGCAGTTTGAGTGTGTCGCTCACTGTTCAGCCGCAAATATCTCTATTTAAAAAAGTGTGGTATACCCCAGTAACCAATAACTGTGGTTTTACCATCCCACGGTAAAAAATCTCTATTATTCAACTTTTGGTAGTTTTTTCCGTAAAGAAAAACAGTAGTGTCTCCTGACTGTTGTGACACAAAAATATATCTGTTGAAAATAGTCTTGTGTAGGCCCGACATCCCAGTGTGGTTTCGCAGTTCCACTGGTCAAATCGCTGTACTATCCAGTCTTGGGCCTTTGGTATCTAAAAAAAAAGCAGTTTGAGTGTGTCGCTCACTGTTCAGCCGCAAATATCTCTATTTAAAAAAGTGTGGTATACCCCAGTAAACAATAACTGTGGTTTTGCCATCCCACGGTAAAAAATCTCTATTATTCAGGTTTTGGTAGTTTTTTCCGTAAAGAAAAACAGTAGTGTCTCCTGACTGTTGTGACACAAAAATATATCTGTTGAAAGTAGTCTTGTGTAGGCCCGATATCCCAGTGTGGTTTCGCAGTTCAACGGGTCAAATCGCTGTACTATCCAGTTTTGGGCGTTTGGTATCTAAAAAAAAAGCAGTTTGAGTGTGTCACTCACTGTTCAGCAGCAAATATCTCTATTTAAAAAAGTGTGGTATACCCCATTAAACAATAACTGTGGTTTTGCCATCCCACGGTAAAAAATCTCTATTATTCAGGTTTTGGTAGTTTTTTCCGTAAAGAAAAACATTAGTGTCTCCTGACTGTTGTGACACAAAAATATATCTGTTGAAAATAGTCTTGTGTAGGCCCGACATCCCAGTGTGGTTTCGCAGTTCCACGGGTCAAATCGCTGTACTATCCAGTTTTGGGCCTTTGGTATCTTAAAAAAAAGCAGTTTGAGTGTGTCGCTCACTGTTCAGCCGCAAATATCTCTATTTAAAAAAGTGTGGTATAACCCAGTAAACAATAACTGTGGTTTTGCCATCCCACGGTAAAAAATCTCTATTATTCAGCTTTTGGTAGTTTTTTCCGTAAAGAAAAACAGTAGCGTATCCTGACTGTTGTGACACAAAAATATATCTGTTGAAAATAGTCTTGTGTAGGCCCGACATCCCAGTGTGGTTTCGCAGTTCCATGGGTCAAATCGCTGTACTATCCAGTTTTGGGCCTTTGGTATCTAAAAAAAAAGCAGTTTGAGTGTGTCGCTCACTCTTCAGCCACAAATATCTCTATTCAAAAATGTGTGGTTTATCCCAGTAAACAATAACTGTGGTTTTGCCATCCCACGGTAAAAAATCTCTATTATTCAGCTATTGGTAGTTTTTTCCATAAAGAAAAACAGTAGTGTCTCCTGACTGTTGTGACACAAAAATATATCTGTTGAAAATAGTCTTGTGTAGGCCCGACATCCCAGTGTGGTTTCGCAGTTCCACTGGTCAAATCGCTGTACTATCCAGTTTTGGGCCTTTGGTATCTAAAAAAAAAGCAGTTTGAGTGTGTCGCTCACTGTTCAGCCGCAAATATCTCTATTTAAAAAAGTATGGTATACTCCGGTAAACAATAACTGTGGTTTTGCCATCCCACGGTAAAAAATCTCTATTATTCAGGTTTTGGTAGTTTTTTCCGTAAAGAAAAACAGTAGTGTCTCCTGACTGTTGTGACACAAAAATATATCTGTTGAAAATAGTCTTGTGTAGGCCCGACATCCCAGTGTGGTTTCGCAGCTCCACGGGTCAAATCGCTGTACTATCCAGTTTTGGGCCTTTGGTATCTAAAAAAAAAACAGTTTGAGTGTGTCGCTCACTGTTCAGCCGCAAATATCTCTATTTAAAAAAGTGTGGTATACCCCAGTAAACAATAACTGTGGTTTTACAATCCCACGGTAAAAAATCTCTATTATTCAAATTTTGGTAGTTTTTTCCGTAAAGAAAAACAGTAGTGTCTCCTGACTGTTGTGACATAAAAATATATCTGTTGAAAATAGTCTTGTGTAGGCCCGACATCCCAGTGTGGTTTCGCAGTTCCACGGGTCAAATCGCTGTACTATCCAGTTTTGGGCCTTTGGTATCTAAAAAAAAAGCAGTTTGAGTGTGTCGCTCACTGTTCAGCCGCAAATATCTCTATTTAAAAAAGTGTGGTATACCCCAGTAAACAATAACTGTGATTTTGCCATCCCACGGTAAAAAATCTCTATTATTCAGGTTTAGGTAGTTTTTTCCATAAAGAAAAACAGTAGTGTCTCCTAACTGTTGTGACACAAAAATATATCTGTTGAAAATAGTCTTGTGTAGGCCCGAAATCCCAGTGTGGTTTCGCAGTTCCACGGGTCAAATCGCTGTACTATCCAGTTTTGGGCCTTTGGTATCTAAAAAAAAAGCAGTTTGAGTGTGTCGCTCACTGTTCAGCCGCAAATATCTCTATTTAAAAAAGTGTGGTATACCCCAGTAAACAATAACTGTGGTTTTGCCATCCCACGGTAAAAAATCTCTATTATTCAGGTTTTGGTACTTTTTTCCGTAAAGAAAAACAGTAGTGTCTCCTGACTGTTGTGACACAAAAATATATCTGTTGAAAATAGTCTTGTGTAGGCCCAACATCCCAGTGTGGTTTTGCAGTTCCACGGGTCAAATCGCTGTACTATCCAGTTTTGGGCCTTTGGTATCTAAAAAAAAAGCAGTTTGAGTGTGTCACTCACTGTTCAGCCGCAAATATCTCAATTTAAAAAAGCGTGGTATACCCCAGTAAACAATAACTGTGGTTTTGCCATCCCACGGTAAAAAATCTCTATTATTCAGCTTTTGGTAGTTTTTTCCGTAAAGAAAAACAGTAGTGTCTCCTGACTGTTGTGACACAAAAATATATCTGTTGAAAATAGTCTTGTGTAGGCCCGACATCCCAGTTTGATTTCGCACTTCAACGGGTCAAATCGCTGTACTATCCAGTTTTGGGCCTTTGGTATCTAAAACAAAAAGCAGTTTGAGTGTGTCACTCACTGTTCAGCCGCAAATATCTCTATTTAAAAAAGTGTGGTATACCCCAGTAAAGAATTACTGTAGTTTTGCCATCCCACGGTAAGATATCTCTATTATTCAGCTTTTGGTAGTTTTTTCCGTAAAGAAAAACAGTAGTGTCTCCTGACTGTTGTGACACAAAAATATATCTGTTGAAAATAGTCTTGTGTAGGCCCGACATCATAGTGTGGTTTCTCAGTTCCCCGGGTCAAATCGCTGTACTATCCAGTTTTTGGCCTTTGGTATCTAAAAAAAAAGCAGTTTGAGTGTGTCGCTCACTTTTCAGCCGCAAATATCTCTATTTAAAAAAGTGTGGTATACCCCAGTAAACAATAACTGTGGTTTTACCATCCCACGGTAAAAAATCTCTATTATTCAGGTTTTGGTAGTTTTTTCCGTAAAGAAAAACAGTAGTGTGTCCTGACTGTTGTAACACAAAAATATATCTGTTGAAAATAGTCTTGTGTAGGCCCGACATCCCAGTGTGGTTTCGCAGTTCCACGGGTCAAATCGCTGTACTATACAGTTTTGGGCCTTTGGTATCTAAAAAAAAAGCATTTTGAGTGTGTCGCTCACTGTTCAGCCGCAAATATCTCTATTTAAAAACGTGTGGTATACCCCAGTAAACAATAACTGTGGGTTTGCCATCCCACGGTAAAAAATCTCTATTATTCAGGTTTTGGTAGTTTTTTCCGTAAAGAAAAACAGTAGTGTCTTCTGACTGTTGTGACACAAAAATATATCTGTTGAAAATAATCTTGTGCAGGCCCGACATCCCAGTGTGGTTTTGCAGTTCCACGGGTCACATCACTGTACTATCCAGTTTTGGGCCTTTGGTATCTAAAAAAAAAGCAGTTTGAGTGTGTCACTCACTGTTCAGCCGCAAATATCTATATTTAAAAAAGCGTGGTATACCCCAGTAAACAATAACTGTGGTTTTGCCATCCCACGGTAAAAAATCTCTATTATTCAGCTTTTGGTAGTTTTTTCCGTAAAGAAAAACAGTAGTGTCTCCTGACTGTTGTGACACAAAAATATATCTGTTGAAAATAGTCTTGTGTAGGCCCGACATCCCAGTGTGGTTTCGCAGTTCAACGGGTCAAATCGCTGTACTATCCAGTTTTGGGCCTTTGGTATCTAAAAAAAAGCAGTTTGAGTGTGTCGCTCACTGTTCAGCCGCAAATATCTCTATTTAAAAAAGTGTGGTATACCCCAGTAAAGAATAACTGTAGTTTTGCCATCCAACGGTAAAAAATCTCTATTATTCAGCTTTTGGTAGTTTTTTCCGTAAAGAAAAACAGTAGTGTCTCCTGACTGTTGTGACACAAAAATATATCTGTTGAAAATAGTCTTGTGTAGGCCCGACATCCCATAGTGGTTTCGCAGTTCCCCGGGTCAAATCGCTGTACTATCCAGTTTTGGGCCTTTGGTATCTAAAAAAAAAAGCAGTTTGAGTGTGTCGCTCACTTTTCAGCCGCAAATATCGCCATTTAAAAAAGTGTGGTATACCCCAGTAAACAATAACTGTGGTTTTGCCATCCCACGGTAAAAAAATCTCTATTATTCAGCTTTTGGTAGTTTTTTCCGTAAAGAAAAACAGTAGTGTCTCCTGACGGTTGTGACACAAAAATATATCTGTTGAAAGCAGTCTTGTGTAGGCCCGACATCCCAGTGTGGTTTCGCAGTTCAACGGGTCAAATCGCTGTACTATCCAGTTTTGGGCGTTTGGTATCTAAAAAAAAAGCAGTTTGAGTGTGTCGCTCACTGTTCAGCCGCAAATATCTCTATTTAAAAAAGTGTGGTATACCCCAGTAAACAATAACTGTGGTTTTGCCATCCCACGGTAAAAAATCTCTATTATTCAGGTTTTGGTAGTTTTTTCCGTAAAGAAAAACAGTAGTGTCTCCTGACTGTTGTGACACAAAAATATATCTGTTGAAAGTAGTCTTGTGTAGGCCCGATATCCCAGTGTGGTTTCGCAGTTCAACGGGTCAAATCGCTGTACTATCCAGTTTTGGGCGTTTGGTATCTAAAAAAAAAGCAGTTTGAGTGTGTCACTCACTGTTCAGCAGCAAATATCTCTATTTAAAAAAGTGTGGTATACCCCATTAAACAATAACTGTGGTTTTGCCATCCCACGGTAAAAAATCTCTATTATTCAGGTTTTGGTAGTTTTTTCCGTAAAGAAAAACATTAGTGTCTCCTGACTGTTGTGACACAAAAATATATCTGTTGAAAATAGTCTTGTGTAGGCCCGAAATCCCAGTGTGGTTTCGCAGTTCCACGGGTCAAATCGCTGTACTATCCAGTTTTGGGCCTTTGGTATCTTAAAAAAAAGCAGTTTGAGTGTGTCGCTCACTGTTCAGCCGCAAATATCTCTATTTAAAAAAGTGTGGTATACCCCAGTAAACAATAACTGTGGTTTTGCCATCCCACGGTAAAAAATCTCTATTATTCAGCTTTTGGTAGTTTTTTCCGTAAAGAAAAACAGTAGCGTATCCTGACTGTTGTGACACAAAAATATATCTGTTGAAAATAGTCTTGTGTAGGCCCGACATCCCAGTGTGGTTTCGCAGTTCCATGGGTCAAATCGCTGTACTATCCAGTTTTGGGCCTTTGGTATCTAAAAAAAAAGCAGTTTGAGTGTGTCGCTCACTGTTCAGCCACAAATATCTCTATTCAAAAATGTGTGGTTTATCCCAGTAAACAATAACTGTGGTTTTGCCATCCCACGGTAAAAAATCTCTATTATTCAGCTATTGGTAGTTTTTTCCATAAAGAATAACAGTAGTGTCTCCTGACTGTTGTGACACAAAAATATATCTGTTGAAAATAGTCTTGTGTAGGCCCGACATCCCAGTGTGGTTTCGCAGTTCCACTGGTCAAATCGCTGTACTATCCAGTTTTGGGCCTTTGGTATCTAAAAAAAAAGCAGTTTGAGTGTGTCGCTCACTGTTCAGCCGCAAATACCTCTATTTAAAAAAGTATGGTATACCCCAGTAAACAATAACTGTGGTTTTGCCATCCCACGGTAAAAAATCTCTATTATTCAGGTTTTGGTAGTTTTTTCCGTAAAGAAAAACAGTAGTGTCTCCTGACTGTTGTGACACAAAAATATATCTGTTGAAAATAGTCTTGTGTAGGCCCGACATCCCAGTGTGGTTTCGCAGCTCCACGGGTCAAATCGCTGTACTATCCAGTTTTGGGCCTTTGGTATCTAAAAATAAAACAGTTTGAGTGTGTCGCTCACTGTTCAGCCGCAAATATCTCTATTTAAAAAAGTGTGGTATACCCCAGTAAACAATAACTGTGGTTTTACAATCCCACGGTAAAAAATCTCTATTATTCAAGTTTTGGTAGTTTTTTCCGTAAAGAAAAACAGTAGTGTCTCCTGACTGTTGTGACACAAAAATATATCTGTTGAAAATAGTCTTGTGTAGGCCCGACATCATAGTGTGGTTTCTCAGTTCCCCGGGTCAAATCGCTGTACTATCCAGTTTTTGGCCTTTGGTATCTAAAAAAAAAGCAGTTTGAGTGTGTCGCTCACTTTTCAGCCGCAAATATCTCTATTTAAAAAAGTGTGGTATACCCCAGTAAACAATAACTGTGGTTTTACCATCCCACGGTAAAAAATCTCTATTATTCAGGTTTTGGTAGTTTTTTCCGTAAAGAAAAACAGTAGTGTGTCCTGACTGTTGTGACACAAAAATATATCTGTTGAAAATAGTCTTGTGAAGGCCCGACATCCCAGTGTGGTTTCGCAGTTCCACGGGTCAAATCGCTGTACTATACAGTTTTGGGCCTTTGGTATCTAAAAAAAAAGCATTTTGAGTGTGTCGCTTACTGTTCAGCCGCAAATATCTCTATTTAAAAAAGTGTGGTATACCCCAGTAAACAATAACTGTGGGTTTGCCATCCCACGGTAAAAAATCTCTATTATTCAGGTTTTGGTAGTTTTTTCCGTAAAGAAAAACAGTAGTGTCTTCTGACTGTTGTGACACAAAAATATATCTGTTGAAAATAATCTTGTGCAGGCCCGACATCCCAGTGTGGTTTTGCAGTTCCACGGGTCACATCACTGTACTATCCAGTTTTGGGCCTTTGGTATCTAAAAAAAAAGCAGTTTGAGTGTGTCACTCACTGTTCAGCCGCAAATATCTATATTTAAAAAAGCGTGGTATACCCCAGTAAACAATAACTGTGGTTTTGCCATCCCACGGTAAAAAATCTCTATTATTCAGCTTTTGGTAGTTTTTTCCGTAAAGAAAAACAGTAGTGTCTCCTGACTGTTGTGACACAAAAATATATCTGTTGAAAATAGTCTTGTGTAGGCCCGACATCCCAGTGTGGTTTCGCAGTTCAACGGGTCAAATCGCTGTACTATCCAGTTTTGGGCCTTTGGTATCTAAAAAAAAGCAGTTTGAGTGTGTCGCTCACTGTTCAGCCGCAAATATCTCTATTTAAAAAAGTGTGGTATACCCCAGTAAAGAATAACTGTAGTTTTGCCATCCAACGGTAAAAAATCTCTATTATTCAGCTTTTGGTAGTTTTTTCCGTAAAGAAAAACAGTAGTGTCTCCTGACTGTTGTGACACAAAAATATATCTGTTGAAAATAGTCTTGTGTAGGCCCGACATCCCATAGTGGTTTCGCAGTTCCTCGGGTCAAATCGCTGTACTATCCAGTTTTGGGCCTTTGGTATCTAAAAAAAAAAGCAGTTTGAGTGTGTCGCTCACTTTTCAGCCGCAAATATCTCTATTTAAAAAAGTGTGGTATACCCCAGTAAACAATAACTGTGGTTTTGCCATCCCACGGTAAAAAAATCTCTATTATTCAGGTTTTGGTAGTTTTTTCCGTAAAGAAAAACATTAGTGTCTCCTGACTGTTGTGACACAAAAATATATCTGTTGAAAGCAGTCTTGTGTAGGCCCGACATCCCAGTGTGGTTTCGCAGTTCCACGGGTCAAATCGCTGTACTATCCAGTTTTGGGCCTTTTTTATCTTAAAAAAAAGCAGTTTGAGTGTGTCGCTCACTGTTCAGCCGCAAATATCTCTATTTAAAAAAGTGTGGTATACCCCAGTAAACAATAACTGTGGTTTTGCCATCCCACGGTAAAAAATCTCTATTATTCAGCTTTTGGTAGTTTTTTCCGTAAAGAAAAACAGTAGCGTATCCTGACTGTTGTCACACAAAAATATATCTGTTGAAAATAGTCGTGTGTAGGCCCGACATCCCAGTGTGGTTTCACAGTTCCATGGGTCAAATCGCTGTACTATCCAGTTTTGGGTCTTTGGTATCTAAAAAAAAAGCAGTTTGAGTGTGTCGCTCACTGTTCAGCCACAAATATCTTTTTTAAAAATGTGTGGTTTAACCCAGTAAACAATAACTGTGGTTTTGCCATCCCACGGTAAAAAATCTCTATTATTCAGCTATTGGTAGTTTTTTCCGTAAAGAAAAACAGTAGTGTCTCCTGACTGTTGTGACACAAAAATATATCTGTTGAAAATAGTCTTGTGTAGGCCCGACATCCCAGTGTGGTTTCGCAGTTCCACTGGTCAAATCGTTGTACTATCCAGTTTTGTGCCTTTGGTATCTAAAAAAAAAGCAGTTTGAGTGTTTCGCTCACTGTTCAGCCGCAAATATCTCTATTTAAAAAAGTGTGGTATACCCCAGTAAACAATAACTGTGGTTTTGCCATCCCACGGTAAAAAAATCTCTATTATTCAGCTTTTGGTAGTTTTTTCCGTAAAGAAAAACAGTAGTGTCTCCTGACGGTTGTGACACAAAAATATATCTGTTGAAAGCAGTCTTGTGTAGGCCCGACATCCCAGTGTGGTTTCGCAGTTCAACGGGTCAAATCGCTGTACTATCCAGTTTTGGGCGTTTGGTATCTAAAAAAAAAGCAGTTTGAGTGTGTCGCTCACTGTTCAGCCGCAAATATCTCTATTTAAAAAAGTGTGGTATACCCCAGTAAACAATAACTGTGGTTTTGCCATCCCACGGTAAAAAATCTCTATTATTCAGGTTTTGGTAGTTTTTTCCGTAAAGAAAAACAGTAGTGTCTCCTGACTGTTGTGACACAAAAATATATCTGTTGAAAGTAGTCTTGTGTAGGCCCGATATCCCAGTGTGGTTTCGCAGTTCAACGGGTCAAATCGCTGTACTATCCAGTTTTGGGCGTTTGGTATCTAAAAAAAAAGCAGTTTGAGTGTGTCACTCACTGTTCAGCAGCAAATATCTCTATTTCAAAAAGTGTGGTATACCCCATTAAACAATAACTGTGGTTTTGCCATCCCACGGTAAAAAATCTCTATTATTCAGGTTTTGGTAGTTTTTTCCGTAAAGAAAAACATTAGTGTCTCCTGACTGTTGTGACACAAAAATATATCTGTTGAAAATAGTCTTGTGTAGGCCCGACATCCCAGTGTGGTTTCGCAGTTCCACGGGTCAAATCGCTGTACTATCCAGTTTTGGGCCTTTGGTATCTTAAAAAAAAGCAGTTTGAGTGTGTCGCTCACTGTTCAGCCGCAAATATCTCTATTTAAAAAAGTGTGGTATACCCCAGTAAACAATAACTGTGGTTTTGCCATCCCACGGTAAAAAATCTCTATTATTCAGCTTTTGGTAGTTTTTTCCGTAAAGAAAAACAGTAGCGTATCCTGACTGTTGTGACACAAAAATAAATCTGTTGAAAATAGTCTTGTGTAGGCCCGACATCCCAGTGTGGTTTTGCAGTTCCATGGGTCAAATCGCTGTACTATCCAGTTTTGGGCCTTTGGTATCTAAAAAAAAAGCAGTTTGAGTGTGTCGCTCACTGTTCAGCCACAAATATCTCTATTCAAAAATGTGTGGTTTATCCCAGTAAACAATAACTGTGGTTTTGCCATCCCACGGTAAAAAATCTCTATTATTCAGCTATTGGTAGTTTTTTCCATAAAGAAAAACAGTAGTGTCTCCTGACTGTTGTGACACAAAAATATATCTGTTGAAAATAGTCTTGTGTAGGCCCGACATCCCAGTGTGGTTTCGCAGTTCCACTGGTCAAATCGCTGTACTATCCAGTTTTGGGCCTTTGGTATCTAAAAAAAAAGCAGTTTGAGTGTGTCGCTCACTGTTCAGCCGCAAATATCTCTATTTAAAAAAGTATGGTATACCCCAGTAAACAATAACTGTGGTTTTGCCATCCCACGGTAAAAAATCTCTATTATTCAGGTTTTGGTAGTTTTTTCCGTAAAGAAAAACAGTAGTGTCTCCTGACTGTTGTGACACAAAAATATATCTGTTGAAAATAGTCTTGTGTAGGCCCGACATCCCAGTGTGGTTTCGCAGCTCCCCGGGTCAAATCGCTGTACTATCCAGTTTTGGGCCTTTGGTATCTAAAAAAAAAACAGTTTGAGTGTGTCGCTCACTGTTCAGCCGCAAATATCTCTATTTAAAAAAGTGTGGTATACCCCAGTAAACAATAACTGTGGTTTTACAATCCCACGGTAAAAAATCTCTATTATTCAAGTTTTGGTAGTTTTTTCCGTAAAGAAAAACAGTAGTGTCTCCTGACTGTTGTGACATAAAAATATATCTGTTGAAAATAGTCTTGTGTAGGCCCGACATCCCAGTGTGGTTTCGCAGTTCCACGGGTCAAATCGCTGTACTATCCAGTTTTGGGCCTTTGGTATCTAAAAAAAAAGCAGTTTGAGTGTGTCGCTCACTGTTCAGCCGCAAATATCTCTATTTAAAAAAGTGTGGTATACCCCAGTAAACAATAAATGTGGTTTTGCCATCCCACGGTAAAAAATCTCTATTATTCAGGTTTTGGTAGTTTTTTCCGTAAAGAAAAACAGTAGTGTCTCCTGACTGTTGTGACACAAAAATATATCTGTTGAAAATAGTCTTGTGTAGGCCCGACATTCCAGTGTGGTTTTGCAGTTCCACGGGTCAAATCGCTGTACTATCCAGTTTTGGGCCTTTGGTATCTAAAAAAAAAGCAGTTTGAGTGTGTCGCTCACTGTTCAGCCACAAATATCTCTATTCAAAAATGTGTGGTTTATCCCAGTAAACAATAACTGTGGTTTTGCCATCCCACGGTAAAAAATCTCTATTATTCAGCTATTGGTAGTTTTTTCCATAAAGAAAAACAGTAGTGTCTCCTGACTGTTGTGACACAAAAATATATCTGTTGAAAATAGTCTTGTGTAGGCCCGACATCCCAGTGTGGTTTCGCAGTTCCACTGGTCAAATCGCTGTACTATCCAGTTTTGGGCCTTTGGTATCTAAAAAAAAAGCAGTTTGAGTGTGTCGCTCACTGTTCAGCCGCAAATATCTCTATTTAAAAAAGTATGGTATACCCCAGTAAACAATAACTGTGGTTTTGCCATCCCACGGTAAAAAATCTCTATTATTCAGGTTTTGGTAGTTTTTTCCGTAAAGAAAAACAGTAGTGTCTCCTGACTGTTGTGACACAAAAATATATCTGTTGAAAATAGTCTTGTGTAGGCCCGACATCCCAGTGTGGTTTCGCAGCTCCACGGGTCAAATCGCTGTACTATCCAGTTTTGGGCCTTTGGTATCTAAAAAAAAAACAGTTTGAGTGTGTCGCTCACTGTTCAGCCGCAAATATCTCTATTTAAAAAAGTGTGGTATACCCCAGTAAACAATAACTGTGGTTTTACAATCCCACGGTAAAAAATCTCTATTATTCAAGTTTTGGTAGTTTTTTCCGTAAAGAAAAACAGTAGTGTCTCCTGACTGTTGTGACATAAAAATATATCTGTTGAAAATAGTCTTGTGTAGGCCCGACATCCCAGTGTGGTTTCGCAGTTCCACGGGTCAAATCGCTGTACTATCCAGTTTTGGGCCTTTGGTATCTAAAAAAAAAGCAGTTTGAGTGTGTCGCTCACTGTTCAGCCGCAAATATCTCTATTTAAAAAAGTGTGGTATACCCCAGTAAACAATAACTGTGATTTTGCCATCCCACGGTAAAAAATCTCTATTATTCAGGTTTAGGTAGTTTTTTCCATAAAGAAAAACAGTAGTGTCTCCTAACTGTTGTGACACAAAAATATATCTGTTGAAAATAGTCTTGTGTAGGCCCGAAATCCCAGTGTGGTTTCGCAGTTCCACGGGTCAAATCGCTGTACTATCCAGTTTTGGGCCTTTGGTATCTAAAAAAAAAGCAGTTTGAGTGTGTCGCTCACTGTTCAGCCGCAAATATCTCTATTTAAAAAAGTGTGGTATACCCCAGTAAACAATAACTGTGGTTTTGCCATCCCACGGTAAAAAATCTCTATTAATCAGGTTTTGGTAGTTTTTTCCGTAAAGAAAAACAGTAGTGTCTCCTGACTGTTGTGACACAAAAATATATCTGTTGAAAATAGTCTTGTGTAGGCCCAACATCCCAGTGTGGTTTTGCAGTTCCACGGGTCAAATCGCTGTACTATCCAGTTTTGGGCCTTTGGTATCTAAAAAAAAAGCAGTTTGAGTGTGTCACTCACTGTTCAGCCGCAAATATCTCTATTTAAAAAAGCGTGGTATACCCCAGTAAACAATAACTGTGGTTTTGCCATCCCACGGTAAAAAATCTCTATTATTCAGCTTTTGGTAGTTTTTTCCGTAAAGAAAAACAGTAGTGTCTCCTGACTGTTGTGACACAAAAATATATCTGTTGAAAATAGTCTTGTGTAGGCCAGACATCCCAGTTTGGTTTCGCACTTCAACGGGTCAAATCGCTGTACTATCCAGTTTTGGGCCTTTGGTATCTAAAACAAAAAGCAGTTTGAGTGTGTCACTCACTGTTCAGTCGCAAATATCTCTATTTAAAAAAGTGTGGTATACCCCAGTAAAGAATTACTGTAGTTTTGCCATCCCACGGTAAAATATCTCTATTATTCAGCTTTTGGTAGTTTTTTCCGTAAAGAAAAACAGTAGTGTCTCCTGACTGTTGTGACACAAAAATATATCTGTTGAAAATAGTCTTGTGTAGGCCCGACATCATAGTGTGGTTTCTCAGTTCCCCGGGTCAAATCGCTGTACTATCCAGTTTTTGGCCTTTGGTATCTAAAAAAAAATCAGTTTGAGTGTGTCGCTCACTTTTCAGCCGCAAATATCTCTATTTAAAAAAGTGTGGTATACCCCAGTAAACAATAACTGTGGTTTTACCATCCCACGGTAAAAAATCTCTATTATTCAGGTTTTGGTAGTTTTTTCCGTAAAGAAAAACAGTAGTGTGTCCTGACTGTTGTGACACAAAAATATATCTGTTGAAAATAGTCTTGTGTAGGCCCGACATCCCAGTGTGGTTTCGCAGTTCCACGGGTCAAATCGCTGTACTATACAGTTTTGGGCCTTTGGTATCTAAAAAAAAAGCATTTTGAGTGTGTCGCTCACTGTTCAGCCGCAAATATCTCTATTTAAAAAAGTGTGGTATACCCCAGTAAACAATAACTGTGGGTTTGCCATCCCACGGTAAAAAATCTCTATTATTCAGGTTTTGGTAGTTTTTTCCGTAAAGAAAAACAGTAGTGTCTTCTGACTGTTGTGACACAAAAATATATCTGTTGAAAATAATCTTGTGCAGGCCCGACATCCCAGTGTGGTTTTGCAGTTCCACGGGTCACATCACTGTACTATCCAGTTTTGGGCCTTTGGTATCTAAAAAAAAAGCAGTTTGAGTGTGTCACTCACTGTTCAGCCGAAAATATCTATATTTAAAAAAGCGTGGTATACCCCAGTAAACAATAACTGTGGTTTTGCCATCCCACGGTAAAAAATCTCTATTATTCAGCTTTTGGTAGTTTTTTCCGTAAAGAAAAACAGTAGTGTCTCCTGACTGTTGTGACACAAAAATATATCTGTTGAAAATAATCTTGTGCAGGCCCGACATCCCAGTGTGGTTTTGCAGTTCCACGGGTCACATCACTGTACTATCCAGTTTTGGGCCTTTGGTATCTAAAAAAAAAGCAGTTTGAGTGTGTCACTCACTGTTCAGCCGAAAATATCTATATTTAAAAAAGCGTGGTATACCCCAGTAAACAATAACTGTGGTTTTGCCATCCCACGGTAAAAAATCTCTATTATTCAGCTTTTGGTAGTTTTTTCCGTAAAGAAAAACAGTAGTGTCTCCTGACTGTTGTGACACAAAAATATATCTGTTGAAAATACTCTTGTGTAGGCCCGACATCCCAGTGTGGTTTCGCAGTTCAACGGGTCAAATCGCTGTACTATCCAGTTTTGGGCCTTTGGTATCTAAAAAAAAGCAGTTTGAGTGTGTCGCTCACTGTTCAGCCGCAAATATCTCTATTTAAAAAAGTGTGGTATACCCCAGTAAAGAATAACTGTAGTTTTGCCATCCAACGGTAAAAAATCTCTATTATTCAGCTTTTGGTAGTTTTTTCCGTAAAGAAAAACAGTAGTGTCTCCTGACTGTTGTGACACAAAAATATATCTGTTGAAAATAGTCTTGTGTAGGCCCGACATCCCATAGTGGTTTCGCAGTTCCCCGGGTCAAATCGCTGTACTATCCAGTTTTGGGCCTTTGGTATCTAAAAAAAAAAGCAGTTTGAGTGTGTCGCTCACTTTTCAGCCGCAAATATCTCTATTTAAAAAAGTGTGGTATACCCCAGTAAACAATAACTGTGGTTTTGCCATCCCACGGTAAAAAAATCTCTATTATTCAGGTTTTGGTAGTTTTTTCCGTAAAGAAAAACATTAGTATCTCCTGACTGTTGTGACACAAAAATATATCTGTTGAAAGTAGTCTTGTGTAGGCCCGACATCCCAGTGTGGTTTCGCAGTTCCACGGGTCAAATCGCTGTACTATCCAGTTTTGGGCCTTTTTTATCTTAAAAAAAAGCAGTTTGAGTGTGTCGCTCACTGTTCAGCCGCAAATATCTCTATTTAAAAAAGTGTGGTATACCCCAGTAAACAATAACTGTGGTTTTGCCATCCCACGGTAAAAAATCTCTATTATTCAGCTTTTGGTAGTTTTTTCCGTAAAGAAAAACAGTAGCGTATCCTGACTGTTGTCACACAAAAATATATCTGTTGAAAATAGTCGTGTGTAGGCCCGACATCCCAGTGTGGTTTCGCAGTTCCATGGGTCAAATCGCTGTACTATCCAGTTTTGGGTCTTTGGTATCTAAAAAAAAAGCAGTTTGAGTGTGTCGCTCACTGTTCAGCCACAAATATCTTTTTTTAAAAATGTGTGGTTTAACCCAGTAAACAATAACTGTGGTTTTGCCATCCCACGGTAAAAAATCTCTATTATTCAGCTATTGGTAGTTTTTTCCGTAAAGAAAAACAGTAGTGTCTCCTGACTGTTGTGACACAAAAATATATCTGTTGAAAATAGTCTTGTGTAGGCCCGACATCCCAGTGTGGTTTCGCAGTTCCACTGGTCAAATCGTTGTACTATCCAGTTTTGTGCCTTTGGTATCTAAAAAAAAAGCAGTTTGAGTGTGTCGCTCACTGTTCAGCCGCAAATATCTCTATTTAAAAAAGTGTGGTATACCCCAGTAAACAATAACTGTGGTTTTGCCATCCCACGGTAAAAAATCTGTATTATTCAGGTTTTGGTAGTTTTTTCCGTAAAGAAAAACAGTAGTGTCTCCTGACTGTTGTGACACAAAAATATATCTGTTGAAAATAGTCTTGTGTAGGCCTGACATCCCAGTGTGGTTTCGCAGTTCCACGGGTCAAATCGCTGTACTATCCAGTTTTGGGCCTTTGGTATCTAAAAAAAAAGCAGTTTGAGTGTGTCGCTCACTGTTCAGCCGCAAATATCTCTATTTAAAAAAGTGTGGTATACCCCAGTAAACAATAACTGTGGTTTTGCCATCCAACGGTAAAAAATCTCTATTATTCAGGTTTTGGTAGTTTTTTCCGTAAAGAAAAACAGTAGTGTCTCCTGACTGTTGTGACACAAAAATATATCTGTTGAAAATAGTCTTGTGTAGGCCCGACATCCCAGTGTGGTTTCGCAGTTCCACGGGTCAAATCGCTGTACTATCCAGTTTTGGGCCTTTGGTATCTAAAAAAAAAGCAGTTTGAGTGTGTCGCTCACTGTTCAGCCGCAAATATCTCTATTTAAAAAAGTGTGGTATACCCCAGTAAACAATAACTGTGGTTTTGCCATCCCACGGTAAAAAATCTCTATTATTCAGGTTTTGGTATTTTTTTCCGTAAAGAAAAACAGTAGTGTCTCCTGACTGTTGTGACACAAAAATATATCTGTTGAAAATAGTCTTGTGTAGGCCCGACATTCCAGTGTGGTTTTGCAGTTCCACGGGTCAAATCGCTGTACTATCCAGTTTTGGGCCTTTGGTATCTAAAAAAAAGGCAGTTTCAGTGTGTCGCTCACTGTTCAGCCGCAAATATCTCTATTTAAAAAAGTGTGGTATACCCCAGTAAACAATAACTGTGATTTTGCCATCCCACGGTAAAAAATCTCTATTATTCAGGTTTAGGTAGTTTTTTCCGTAAAGAAAAACAGTAGTGTCTCCTAACTGTTGTGACACAAAAATATATCTGTTGAAAATAGTCTTGTGTAGGCCCGACATCCCAGTGTGGTTTCGCAGTTCCACGGGTCAAATCGCTGTACTATCCAGTTTTGGGCCTTTGGTATCTAAAAAAAAAGCAATTTGAGTGTGTCGCTCACTGTTCAGCCGCAAATATCTCTATTTAAAAAGTGTGGTATACCCCAGTAAACAATAACTGTGGTTTTGCCATCCCACGGTAAAAAATCTCTATTATTCAGGTTTTCGTAGTTTTTTCCGTAAAGAAAAACAGTAGTGTCTCCTGACTGTTGTGACACAAAAATATATCTGTTGAAAATAGTCTTGTGTAGGCCCGACATCCCAGTGTGGTTTTGCAGTTCCACGGGTCAAATCGCTGTACTATCCAGTTTTGGGCCCTTGCTATCTAAAAAAAAAGCAGTTTGAGTGTGTCACTCACTGTTCAGCCGCAAATATCTCTATTTAAAAAAGCGTGGTATACCCCAGTAAACAATAACTGTGGTTTTGCCATCCCACGGTAAAAAATCTCTATTATTCAGCTTTTGGTAGTTTTTTCCGTAAAGAAAAACAGTAGTGTCTCCTGACTGTTGTGACACAAAAATATATCTGTTGAAAATGGTCTTATGTAGGCCCGACATCCCAGTGTGGTTTCGCAGTTCAACGGGTCAAATCGCTGTACTATCCAGTTTTGGGCCTTTGGTATCTAAAAAAAAAGCAGTTTGAGTGTGTCGCTCACTTTTCCGTTGCAAATATCTCTATTTAAAAAGTGTGGTATTCCCCAGTAAACAATAACTGTGGTTTTGCCATCCCACGGTAAAAAATCTCTATTATTCAGGTTTTGGTAGTTTTTTCCGTAAAGAAAAACAGTAGTGTCTCCTGACTGTTGTGACACAAAAATATATCTGTTGAAAATAGTCTTGTGTAGGCCCGACATCCCAGTGTGGTTTCGCAGTTCCAGGGGTCAAATCGCTGTACTATCCAGTTTTGGGCCTTTGGTATCTAAAAAAAAAGCAGTTTGAGTGTGTCGCTCACTGTTCAGCCGCAAATATCTCTATTTAAAAAAGTGTGGTATACCCCAGTAAACAATAACTGTGGTTTTGCCATCCCATGGTAAAAAATCTCTATTATTCAGGTTTTGGTAGTTTTTTCCGTAAAGAAAAACAGTAGTGTCTCCTGACTGTTGTGACACAAAAATATATCTGTTGAAAATAGTCTTGTGTAGGCCCGACATCCCATAGTGGTTTCGCAGTTCCCCGGGTCAAATCGCTGTACTATCCAGTTTTGGGCCTTTGGTATCTAAAAAAAAAAGCAGTTTGAGTGTGTCGCTCACTTTTCAGCCGCAAATATCTCTATTTAAAAAAGTGTGGTATACCCCAGTAAACAATAACTGTGGTTTTGCCATCCCACGGTAAAAAAATCTCTATTATTCAGGTTTTGGTAGTTTTTTCCGTAAAGAAAAACATTAGTATCTCCTGACTGTTGTGACACAAAAATATATCTGTTGAAAGTAGTCTTGTGTAGGCCCGACATCCCAGTGTGGTTTCGCAGTTCCACGGGTCAAATCGCTGTACTATCCAGTTTTGGGCCTTTTTTATCTTAAAAAAAAGCAGTTTGAGTGTGTCGCTCACTGTTCAGCCGCAAATATCTCTATTTAAAAAAGTGTGGTATACCCCAGTAAACAATAACTGTGGTTTTGCCATCCCACGGTAAAAAATCTCTATTATTCAGCTTTTGGTAGTTTTTTCCGTAAAGAAAAACAGTAGCGTATCCTGACTGTTGTCACACAAAAATATATCTGTTGAAAATAGTCGTGTGTAGGCCCGACATCCCAGTGTGGTTTCGCAGTTCCATGGGTCAAATCGCTGTACTATCCAGTTTTGGGTCTTTGGTATCTAAAAAAAAAGCAGTTTGAGTGTGTCGCTCACTGTTCAGCCACAAATATCTTTTTTTAAAAATGTGTGGTTTAACCCAGTAAACAATAACTGTGGTTTTGCCATCCCACGGTAAAAAATCTCTATTATTCAGCTATTGGTAGTTTTTTCCGTAAAGAAAAACAGTAGTGTCTCCTGACTGTTGTGACACAAAAATATATCTGTTGAAAATAGTCTTGTGTAGGCCCGACATCCCAGTGTGGTTTCGCAGTTCCACTGGTCAAATCGTTGTACTATCCAGTTTTGTGCCTTTGGTATCTAAAAAAAAAGCAGTTTGAGTGTGTCGCTCACTGTTCAGCCGCAAATATCTCTATTTAAAAAAGTGTGGTATACCCCAGTAAACAATAACTGTGGTTTTGCCATCCCACGGTAAAAAATCTGTATTATTCAGGTTTTGGTAGTTTTTTCCGTAAAGAAAAACAGTAGTGTCTCCTGACTGTTGTGACACAAAAATATATCTGTTGAAAATAGTCTTGTGTAGGCCTGACATCCCAGTGTGGTTTCGCAGTTCCACGGGTCAAATCGCTGTACTATCCAGTTTTGGGCCTTTGGTATCTAAAAAAAAAGCAGTTTGAGTGTGTCGCTCACTGTTCAGCCGCAAATATCTCTATTTAAAAAAGTGTGGTATACCCCAGTAAACAATAACTGTGGTTTTGCCATCCAACGGTAAAAAATCTCTATTATTCAGGTTTTGGTAGTTTTTTCCGTAAAGAAAAACAGTAGTGTCTCCTGACTGTTGTGACACAAAAATATATCTGTTGAAAATAGTCTTGTGTAGGCCCGACATCCCAGTGTGGTTTCGCAGTTCCACGGGTCAAATCGCTGTACTATCCAGTTTTGGGCCTTTGGTATCTAAAAAAAAAGCAGTTTGAGTGTGTCGCTCACTGTTCAGCCGCAAATATCTCTATTTAAAAAAGTGTGGTATACCCCAGTAAACAATAACTGTGGTTTTGCCATCCCACGGTAAAAAATCTCTATTATTCAGGTTTTGGTATTTTTTTCCGTAAAGAAAAACAGTAGTGTCTCCTGACTGTTGTGACACAAAAATATATCTGTTGAAAATAGTCTTGTGTAGGCCCGACATTCCAGTGTGGTTTTGCAGTTCCACGGGTCAAATCGCTGTACTATCCAGTTTTGGGCCTTTGGTATCTAAAAAAAAGGCAGTTTCAGTGTGTCGCTCACTGTTCAGCCGCAAATATCTCTATTTAAAAAAGTGTGGTATACCCCAGTAAACAATAACTGTGATTTTGCCATCCCACGGTAAAAAATCTCTATTATTCAGGTTTAGGTAGTTTTTTCCGTAAAGAAAAACAGTAGTGTCTCCTAACTGTTGTGACACAAAAATATATCTGTTGAAAATAGTCTTGTGTAGGCCCGACATCCCAGTGTGGTTTCGCAGTTCCACGGGTCAAATCGCTGTACTATCCAGTTTTGGGCCTTTGGTATCTAAAAAAAAAGCAATTTGAGTGTGTCGCTCACTGTTCAGCCGCAAATATCTCTATTTAAAAAGTGTGGTATACCCCAGTAAACAATAACTGTGGTTTTGCCATCCCACGGTAAAAAATCTCTATTATTCAGGTTTTCGTAGTTTTTTCCGTAAAGAAAAACAGTAGTGTCTCCTGACTGTTGTGACACAAAAATATATCTGTTGAAAATAGTCTTGTGTAGGCCCGACATCCCAGTGTGGTTTTGCAGTTCCACGGGTCAAATCGCTGTACTATCCAGTTTTGGGCCCTTGGTATCTAAAAAAAAAGCAGTTTGAGTGTGTCACTCACTGTTCAGCCGCAAATATCTCTATTTAAAAAAGCGTGGTATACCCCAGTAAACAATAACTGTGGTTTTGCCATCCCACGGTAAAAAATCTCTATTATTCAGCTTTTGGTAGTTTTTTCCGTAAAGAAAAACAGTAGTGTCTCCTGACTGTTGTGACACAAAAATATATCTGTTGAAAATGGTCTTATGTAGGCCCGACATCCCAGTGTGGTTTCGCAGTTCAACGGGTCAAATCGCTGTACTATCCAGTTTTGGGCCTTTGGTATCTAAAAAAAAAGCAGTTTGAGTGTGTCGCTCACTTTTCCGTTGCAAATATCTCTATTTAAAAAGTGTGGTATTCCCCAGTAAACAATAACTGTGGTTTTGCCATCCCACGGTAAAAAATCTCTATTATTCAGGTTTTGGTAGTTTTTTCCGTAAAGAAAAACAGTAGTGTCTCCTGACTGTTGTGACACAAAAATATATCTGTTGAAAATAGTCTTGTGTAGGCCCGACATCCCAGTGTGGTTTCGCAGTTCCAGGGGTCAAATCGCTGTACTATCCAGTTTTGGGCCTTTGGTATCTAAAAAAAAAGCAGTTTGAGTGTGTCGCTCACTGTTCAGCCGCAAATATCTCTATTTAAAAAAGTGTGGTATACCCCAGTAAACAATAACTGTGGTTTTGCCATCCCATTGTAAAAAATCTCTATTATTCAGGTTTTGGTAGTTTTTTCCGTAAAGAAAAACAGTAGTGTCTCCTGACTGTTGTGACACAAAAATATATCTGTTGAAAATAGTCTTGTGTAGGCTCGACATCCCAGTGTGGTTTCGCAGTTCCACGGGTCAAATCGCTGTACTATCCAGTTTTGGGCCTTTGGTATCTAAAAAAAAAGCAGTTTGAGTGTGTCGCTCACTGTTCAACTGCAAATATCTCTATTTAAAAAAGTGTAGTATACCCCAGTAAACAATAACTGTGGTTTTGCCATCCCACGGTAAAAAATCTCTATTATTCAGGTTTTGGTAGTTTTTTCCGTAAAGAAAAACACTAGTGTCTCCTGACTGTTGTGACACAAAACTATATCTGTTGAAAATAGTCTTGTGTAGGCCCGACATCCCAGTGTGGTTTCTCAGCTCCACGGGTCAAATCGCTGTACTATCCAGTTTTGGGCCTTTGGTATCTAAAAAAAAAGCAGTTTGAGTGTGTCGCTCACTGTTCAGCCGCAAATATCTCTATTTAAAAAAGTTTGGTATACCCCAGTAAACAATAACTGTGATTTTGCCATCCCACGGTAAAAAATCTCTATTATTCAGGTTTAGGTAGTTTTTTCCGTAAAGAAAAACAGTAGTGTCTCCTATCTGTTGTGACACAAAAATATATCTGTTGAAAATAGTCTTGTGTAGGCCCAACATCCCAGTGTGGTTTTGCAGTTCCACGGGTCAAATCGCTGTACTATCCAGTTTTGGGCCTTTGGTATCTAAAAAAAAAGCAGTTTGAGTGTGTCGCTCACTGTTCAGCCGCAAATATCTCTATTTAAAAAAGTGTGGTATACCGCAGTAAACAATAACTGTGGTTTTGCCATCCCACGGTAAAAAATCTCTATTATTCAGGTTTTCGTAGTTTTTTCCGTAAAGAAAAAAAGTAGTGTCTCCTGACTGTTGTGACACAAAAATATATCTGTTGAAAATAGTCTTGTGTAGGCCCGACATCCCAGTGTGGTTTTGCAGTTCCACGGGTCAAATCGCTGTACTTTCCAGTTTTGGGCCTTTGGTATCTAAAAAAAAAGCAGTTTGAGTGTGTCACTCACTGTTCAGCCGCAAATATCTCTATTTAAAAAAGCGTGGTATACCCCAGTAAACAATAACTGTGGTTTTGCCATCCCACGGTAAAAAATCTCTATTATTCAGGTTTTGGTAGTTTTTTCCGTAAAGAAAAACAGTAGTGTCTCCTGACTGTTGTGACACAAAAATATATCTGTTGAAAATAGTCTTGTGTAGGCCCGACATTCCAGTGTGGTTTTGCAGTTCCACGGGTCAAATCGCTGTACTATCCAGTTTTGGGCCTTTGGTATCTAAAAAAAAAACAGTTTGAGTGTGTCGCTCACTGTTCAGCCGCAAATATCTCTATTTAAAAAAGTGTGGTATACCCCAGTAAACAATAACTGTGATTTTGCCATCCCACGGTAAAAAATCTCTATTATTCAGGTTTAGGTAGTTTTTTCCGTAAAGAAAAACAGTAGTGTCTCCTAACTGTTGTGACACAAAAATATATCTGTTGAAAATAGTCTTGTGTAGGCCCGACATCCCAGTGTGGTTTCGCAGTTCCACGGGTCAAATCGCTGTACTATCCAGTTTTGGGCCTTTGGTATCTAAAAAAAAAGCAGTTTGAGTGTGTCGCTCACTGTTCAGCCGCAAATATCTCTATTTAAAAAAGTGTGGTATACCCCAGTAAACAGTAACTGTGGTTTTGCCATCCCACGGTAAAAAATCTCTATTATTCAGGTTTTGGTAGTTTTTTCCGTAAAGAAAAACAGTAGTGTCTCATGACTGTTGTGACACAAAAATATATCTGTTGAAAATAGTCTTGTGTAGGCCCGACATTCCAGTGTGGTTTTGCAGTTCCACGGGTCAAATCGCTGTACTATCCAGTTTTGGGCCTTTGGTATCTAAAAAAAAAGCAGTTTGAGTGTGTCGCTCACTGTTCAGCCGCAAATATCTCTATTTAAAAAAGTGTGGTATACCCCAGTAAACAATAACTGTGGTTTTGCCATCCCACGGTAAAAAATCTCTATTATTCAGGTTTTGGTAGTTTTTTCCGTAAAGAAAAACAGTAGTGTCTCCTGACTGTTGTGACACAAAAATATATCTGTTGAAAATAGTCTTGTGTAGGCCCGACATCCCAGTGTGGTTTTGCAGTTCCACGGGTCAAATCGCTGTACTATCCAGTTTTGGGCCTTTGGTATCTAAAAAAAAAGCAGTTTGAGTGTGTCACTCACTGTTCAGGAGCAAATATCTCTATTTAAAAAAGCGTGGTATACCCCAGTAAACAATAACTGTGGTTTTGCCATCCCACGGTAAAAAATCTCTATTATTCAGCTTTTGGTAGTTTTTTCCGTAAAGAAAAACAGTAGTGTCTCCTGACTGTTGTGACACAAAAATATATCTGTTGAAAATAGTCTTGTGCAGGCCCGACATCCCAGTGTGGTTTTGCAGTTCCACGGGTCAAATCGCTGTACTATCCAGTTTTGGGCCTTTGGTATCTAAAAAAAAAGCAGTTTGAGTGTGTCACTCACTGTTCAGCCGCAAATATCTCTATTAAAAAAGCGTGGTATATCCCAGTAAACAATAACTGTGGTTTTGCCATCCCACGGTAAAAAATCTCTATTATTCAGCTTTTGGTAGTTTTTTCCGTAAAGAAAAACAGTAGTGTCTCCTGACTGTTGTGACACAAAAATATATCTGTTGAAAATAGTATTGTGTAGGCCCGACATCCCAGTGTGGTTTCGCAGTTCAACGGGTCAAATCGCTGTACTATCCAGTTTTGGGCCTTTGGTATCTAAAACAAAAAGCAGTTTGAGTGTGTCACTCACTGTTCAGCCGCAAATATCTCTATTTAAAAAAGTGTGGTATAATCCAGTAAAGAATTACTGTAGTTTTGCCATCCCACGGTAAAATATCTCTATTATTCAGCTTTTGGTAGTTTTTTCCGTAAAGAAAAACAGTAGTGTCTCCTGACTGTTGTGACACAAAAATATATCTGTTGAAAATAGTCTTGTGTAGGCCCGACATCCCAGTGTGGTTTCTCAGTTCCCCGGGTCAAATCGCTGTACTATCCAGTTTTTGGCCTTTGGTATCTAAAAAAAAAGCAGTTTGAGTGTGTCGCTCACTTTTCAGCCGCAAATATCTCTATTTAAAAAAGAGTGGTATACCCCAGTAAACAATAACTGTGGTTTTGCCATCCCACGGTAAAAAATCTCTATTATTCAGGTTTTGGTAGTTTTTTCGTAAAGAAAAACAGTAGTGTGTCCTGACTGTTGTGACACTAAAATATATCTGTTGAAAATAGTCTTGTGTAGGCCCGACATCCCAGTGTGGTTTCGCAGTTCCACGGGTCAAATCGCTGTACTATCCAGTTTTGGGCGTTTGGTATCTAAAAAAAAAGCAGTTTGAGTGTGTCACTCACTGTTCAGCCGCAAATATCTCTATTTAAAAAAGTGTGGTATACCCCATTAAACAATAACTGTGGTTTTGCCACCCACGGTAAAAAATCTCTATTATTCAGGTTTTGGTAGTTTTTTCCGTAAAGAAAAACATTAGTGTCTCCTGACTGTTGTGACACAAAAATATATCTGTTGAAAATAGTCTTGTGTAGGCCCGACATCCCAGTGTGGTTTCGCAGTTCCACGGGTCAAATCGCTGTACTATCCAGTTTTGGCCCTTTGGTATCTTAAAAAAAAGCAGTTTGAGTGTGTCGCTCACTGTTCAGCCGCAAATATCTCTATTTAAAAAAGTGTGGTATACCCCAGTAAACAATAACTGTGGTTTTGCCATCCCACGGTAAAAAATCTCTATTATTCAGCTTTTGGTAGTTTTTTCCGTAAAGAAAAACAGTAGCGTATCCTGACTGTTGTGACACAAAAATATATCTGTTGAAAATAGTCTTGTGTAGGCCCGACATCCCAGTGTGGTTTCGTAGTTCCATGGGTCAAATCGCTGTACTATCCAGTTTTGGGCCTTTGGTATCTAAAAAAAAAGCAGTTTGAGTGTGTCGCTCACTGTTCAGCCACAAATATCTCTATTCAAAAATGTGTGGTTTATCCCAGTAAACAATAACTGTGGTTTTGCCATCCCACGGTAAAAAATCTCTATTATTCAGCTATTGGTAGTTTTTTCCATAAAGAAAAACAGTTGTGTCTCCTGACTGTTGTGACACAAAAATATATCTGTTGAAAATAGTCTTGTGTAGGCCCGACATCCCAGTGTGGTTTCGCAGTTCCACTGGTCAAATCGCTGTACTATCCAGTTTTGGGCCTTTGGTATCTAAAAAAAAAGCAGTTTGAGTGTGTCGCTCACTGTTCAGCCGCAAATATCTCTATTTAAAAAAGTGTGGTATACCTCAGTAAACAATAACTGTGGTTTTGCCATCCCACGGTAAAAAATCTCTATTATTCAGGTTTTGGTAGTTTTTTCCGTAAAGAAAAACAGTAGTGTCTCCTGACTGTTGTGACACAAAAATATATCTGTTGAAAATAGTCGTGTGTAGGCCCGACATCCCAGTGTGGTTTCGCAGCTCCACGGGTCAAATCGCTGTACTATCCAGTTTTGGGCCTTTGGTATCTAAAAAAAAAACAGTTTGAGTGTGTCGCTCACTGTTCAGCCGCAAATATCTCTATTTAAAAAAGTGTGGTATACCCCAGTAAACAATAACTGTGGTTTTACCATCCCACGGTAAAAAATCTCTATTATTCAACTTTTGGTAGTTTTTTCCGTAAAGAAAAACAGTAGTGTCTCCTGACTGTTGTGACACAAAAATATATCTGTTGAAAATAGTCTTGTGTAGGCCCGACATCCCAGTGTGGTTTCGCAGTTCCACGGGTCAAATCGCTGTACTATCCAGTTTTGGGCCTTTGGTATCTAAAAAAAAAGCAGTTTGAGTGTGTCGCTCACTGTTCAGCCGCAAATATCTCTATTTAAAAAAGTGTGGTATACCCCAGTAAACAATAACTGTGGTTTTGCCATCCCACGGTAAAAAATCTCTATTATTCAGGTTTTGGTAGTTTTTTCCGTAAAGAAAAACAGTAGTGTCTCCTGACTGTTGTGACACAAAAATATATCTGTTGAAATTAGTCTTGTGTAGGCCCGACATTCCAGTGTGGTTTTGCAGTTCCACGGGTCAAATCGCTGTACTATCCAGTTTTGGGCCTTTGGTATCTAAAAAAAAAGCAGTTTGAGTGTGTCGCTCACTGTTCAGCCGCAAATATCTCTATTTAAAAAAGTGTGGTATACCCCAGTAAACAATAACTGTGATTTTGCCATCCCACGGTAAAAAATCTCTATTATTCAGGTTTAGGTAGTTTTTTCCGTAAAGAAAAACAGTAGTGTCTCCTAACTGTTGTGACACAAAAATATATCTGTTGAAAATAGTCTTGTGTAGGCCCGACATCCCAGTGTGGTTTCGCAGTTCCACGGGTCAAATCGCTGTACTATCCAGTTTTGGGCCTTTGGTATCTAAAAAAAAAGCAGTTTGAGTGTGTCGCTCACTGTTCAGCCGCAAATATCTCTATTTAAACAAGTGTGGTATACCCCAGTAAACAATAACTGTGGTTTTGCCATCCCACGGTAAAAAATCTCTATTATTCAGGTTTTGGTAGTTTTTTCCGTAAAGAAAAACAGTAGTGTCTCCTGACTGTTGTGACACAAAAATATATCTGTTGAAAATAGTCTTGTGTAGGCCCGACATCCCAGTGTGGTTTTGCAGTTCCACGGGTCAAATCGCTGTACTATCCAGTTTTGGGCCTTTGGTATCTAAAAAAAAAGCAGTTTGAGTGTGTCACTCACTGTTCAGCCGCAAATATCTCTATTTAAAAAAGCGTGGTATACCCCAGTAAACAATAACTGTGGTTTTGCCATCCCACGGTAAAAAATCTCTATTATTCAGGTTTTGGTAGTTTTTTCCGTAAAGAAAAACAGTAGTGTCTTCTGACTGTTGTGACACAAAAATATATCTGTTGAAAATAGTCTTCTGTAGGCCCGACATCCCAGTGTGGTTTCGCAGTTCAATGGGTCAAATCGCTGTACTATCCAGTTTTGGGCCTTTGGTATCTAAAAAAAAGCAGTTTGAGTGTGTCGCTCACTGTTCAGCCGCAAATATCTCTATTTAAAAAAGTGTGGTATACCCCAGTAAAGAATAACTGTAGTTTTGCCATCCAACGGTAAAAAATCTCTATTATTCAGCTTTTGGTAGTTTTTTCCGTAAAGAAAAACAGTAGTGTCTCCTGACTGTTGTGACACAAAAATATATCTGTTGAAAATAGTCTTGTGTAGGCCCGACATCCCATAGTGGTTTCGCAGTTCCCCGGGTCAAATCGCTGTACTATCCAGTTTTGGGCCTTTGGTATCTAAAAAAAAAGCAGTTTGAGTGTGTCGCTCACTTTTCAGCCGCAAATATCTCTATTTAAAAAAGTGTGGTATACCCCAGTAAACAATAACTGTGGTTTTGCCATCCCACGGTAAAAAAATCTCTATTATTCAGGTTTTGGTAGTTTTTTCCGTAAAGAAAAACATTAGTGTCTCCTGACTGTTGTGACACAAAAATATATCTGTTGAAAGTAGTCTTGTGTAGGCCCGACATCCCAGTGTGGTTTCGCAGTTCCACGGGTCAAATCGCTGTACTATCCAGTTTTGGGCCTTTTTTATCTTAAAAAAAAGCAGTTTGAGTGTGTCGCTCACTGTTCAGCCGCAAATATCTCTATTTAAAAAAGTGTGGTATACCCCAGTAAACAATAACTGTGGTTTTGCCATCCCACGGTAAAAAATCTCTATTATTCAGCTATTGGTAGTTTTTTTCCTAAAGAAAAACAGTAGTGTCTCCTGACTGTTGTGACACAAAAATATATCTGTTGAAAATAGTCTTGTGTAGGCCCGACATCCCAGTGTGGTTTCGCAGTTCCACTGGTCAAATCGTTGTACTATCCAGTTTTGGGCCTTTGGTATCTAAAAAAAAAGCAGTTTGAGTGTGTCGCTCACTGTTCAGCCGCAAATATCTCTATTTAAAAAAGTGTGGTATACCCCAGTAAACAATAACTGTGGTTTTGCCATCCCACGGTAAAAAATCTGTATTATTCAGGTTTTGGTAGTTTTTTCCGTAAAGAAAAACAGTAGTGTCTCCTGACTGTTGTGACACAAAAATATATCTGTTGAAAATAGTCTTGTGTAGGCCTGACATCCCAGTGTGGTTTCGCAGTTCCACGGGTCAAATCGCCGTACTATCCAGTTTTGGGCCTTTGGTATCTAAAAAAAAAGCAGTTTGAGTGTGTCGCTCACTGTTCAGCCGCAAATATCTCTATTTAAAAAAGTGTGGTATACCCCAGTAAACAATAACTGTGGTTTTGCCATCCAACGGTAAAAAATCTCTATTATTCAGGTTTTGGTAGTTTTTTCCGTAAAGAAAAACAGTAGTGTCTCCTGACTGTTGTGACACAAAAATATATCTGTTGAAAATAGTCTTGTGTAGGCCCGACATCCCAGTGTGGTTTCGCAGCTCCACGGGTCAAATCGCTGTACTATCCAGTTCTGGGCCTTTGGTATCTAAAAAAAAAGCAGTTTGAGTGTGTCGCTCACTGTTCAGCCGCAAATATCTCTATTTAAAAAAGTGTGGTATACCCCAGTAAACAATAACTGTGGTTTTGCCATCCCACGGTAAAAAATCTCTATTATTCAGGTTTTGGTAGTTTTTTCCGTAAAGAAAAACAGTAGTGTCTCCTGACTGTTGTGACACAAAAATATATCTGTTGAAAATAGTCTTGTGTAGGCCCGACATCCCAGTGTGGTTTTGCAGTTCCACGGGTCAAATCGCTGTACTATCCAGTTTTGGGCCTTTGGTATCTAAAAAAAAAGCAGTTTGAGTGTGTCACTCACTGTTCAGCCGCAAATATCTCTATTTAAAAAAGCGTGGTATACCCCAGTAAACAATAACTGTGGTTTTGCCATCCCACGGTAAAAAATCTCTATTATTCAGCTTTTGGTAGTTTTTTCCGTAAAGAAAAACAGTAGTGTCTCCTGACTGTTGTGACCCAAAAATATATCATTTGAAAATAGTCTTCTGTAGGCCCGACATCCCAGTGTGGTTTCGCAGTTCAATGGGTCAAATCGCTGTACTATCCAGTTTTGGGCCTTTGGTATCTAAAAAAAAGCAGATTGAGTGTGTCGCTCACTGTTCAGCCGCAAATATCTCTATTTAAAAAAGGGTGGTATACCCCAGTAAAGAATAACTGTAGTTTTGCCATCCAACGGTAAAAAATCTCTATTATTCAGCTTTTGGTAGTTTTTTCCGTAAAGAAAAACAGTAGTGTCTCCTGACTGTTGTGACACAAAAATATATCTGTTGAAAATAGTCTTGTGTAGGCCCGACATCCCATAGTGGTTTCGCAGTTCCCCGGGTCAAATCGCTGTACTATCCAGTTTTGGGCCTTTGGTATCTAAAAAAAAAGCAGTTTGAGTGTGTCGCTCACTTTTCAGCCGCATATATCTCTATTTAAAAAAGTGTGGTATACCCCAGTAAACAATAACTGTGGTTTTGCCATCCCACGGTAAAAAAATCTCTATTATTCAGGTTTTGGTAGTTTTTTCCGTAAAGAAAAACATTAGTGTCTCCTGACTGTTGTGACACAAAAATATATCTGTTGAAAGTAGTCTTGTGTAGGCCCGACATCCCAGTGTGGTTTCGCAGTTCCACGGGTCAAATCGCTGTACTATCCAGTTTTGGGCCTTTTTTATCTTAAAAAAAAGCAGTTTGAGTGTGTCGCTCACTGTTCAGCCGCAAATATCTCTATTTAAAAAAGTGTGGTATACCCCAGTAAACAATAACTGTGGTTTTGCCATCCCACGGTAAAAAATCTCTATTATTCAGCTATTGGTAGTTTTTTCCGTAAATAAAAACAGTAGTGTCTCCTGACTGTTGTGACACAAAAATATATCTGTTGAAAATAGTCTTGTGTAGGCCCGACATCCCAGTGTGGTTTCGCAGTTCCACTGGTCAAATCGTTGTACTATCCAGTTTTGGGCCTTTGGTATCTAAAAAAAAAGCAGTTTGAGTGTGTCGCTCACTGTTCAGCCGCAAATATCTCTATTTAAAAAAGTGTGGTATACCCCAGTAAACAATAACTGTGGTTTTGCCATCCCACGGTAAAAAATCTGTATTATTCAGGTTTTGGTAGTTTTTTCCGTAAAGAAAAACAGTAGTGTCTCCTGACTGTTGTGACACAAAAATATATCTGTTGAAAATAGTCTTGTGTAGGCCTGACATCCCAGTGTGGTTTCGCAGTTCCACGGGTCAAATCGCCGTACTATCCAGTTTTGGGCCTTTGGTATCTAAAAAAAAAGCAGTTTGAGTGTGTCGCTCACTGTTCAGCCGCAAATATCTCTATTTAAAAAAGTGTGGTATACCCCAGTAAACAATAACTGTGGTTTTGCCATCCAACGGTAAAAAATCTCTATTATTCAGGTTTTGGTAGTTTTTTCCGTAAAGAAAAACAGTAGTGTCTCCTGACTGTTGTGACACAAAAATATATCTGTTGAAAATAGTCTTGTGTAGGCCCGACATCCCAGTGTGGTTTCGCAGCTCCACGGGTCAAATCGCTGTACTATCCAGTTCTGGGCCTTTGGTATCTAAAAAAAAAGCAGTTTGAGTGTGTCGCTCACTGTTCAGCCGCAAATATCTCTATTTAAAAAAGTGTGGTATACCCCAGTAAACAATAACTGTGGTTTTGCCATCCCACGGTAAAAAATCTCTATTATTCAGGTTTTGGTTGTTTTTTCCGTAAAGTAAAACAGTAGTGTCTCCTGACTGTTGTGACACAAAGATATATCTGTTGAAAATAGTCTTATGTAGGCCCGACATCCCAGTGTGGTTTCGCAGTTCAACGGGTCAAATCGCTGTACTATCCAGTTTTGGGCCTTTGGTATCTAAAAAAAAAGCAGTTTGAGTGTGTCGCTCACTTTTCCGCTGCAAATATCTCTATTTAAAAAAGTGTGGTATACCCCAGTAAACAATAACTGTGGTTTTACCATCCCACGGTAAAAAATCTCTATTATTCAACTTTTGGTAGTTTTTTCCGTAAAGAAAAACAGTAGTGTCTCCTGACTGTTGTGACACAAAAATATATCTGTTGAAAATAGTCTTGTGTAGGCCCGACATCCCAGTGTGGTTTCGCAGTTCAACGGGTCAAATTGCTGTACTATCCAGTTTTGGGCGTTTGGTATCCAAAAAAAAAAGCAGTTTGAGTGTGTCACTCACTGTTCAGCTGCAAATATCTCTATGTAAAAAAAGTGTGGTATTCCCCAGTAAACAATAACTGTGGTTTTGCCATCCCACGGTAAAAAATCTCTATTATTCAGGTTTTGGTAGTTTTTTCCGTAAAGAAAAACAGTAGTGTCTCCTGACTGTTGTGACACAAAAATATATCTGTTGAAAATAGTCTTGTGTAGGCCCGACATCCCATAGTGGTTTCGCAGTTCCCCGGGTCAAATCGCTGTACTATCCAGTTTTGGGCCTTTGGTATCTAAAAAAAAAGCAGTTTGAGTGTGTCGCTCACTTTTCAGCCGCATATATCTCTATTTAAAAAAGTGTGGTATACCCCAGTAAACAATAACTGTGGTTTTGCCATCCCACGGTAAAAAAATCTCTATTATTCAGGTTTTGGTAGTTTTTTCCGTAAAGAAAAACATTAGTGTCTCCTGACTGTTGTGACACAAAAATATATCTGTTGAAAGTAGTCTTGTGTAGGCCCGACATCCCAGTGTGGTTTCGCAGTTCCACGGGTCAAATCGCTGTACTATCCAGTTTTGGGCCTTTTTTATCTTAAAAAAAAGCAGTTTGAGTGTGTCGCTCACTGTTCAGCCGCAAATATCTCTATTTAAAAAAGTGTGGTATACCCCAGTAAACAATAACTGTGGTTTTGCCATCCCGCGGTAAAAAATCTCTATTATTCAGCTATTGGTAGTTTTTTCCGTAAATAAAAACAGTAGTGTCTCCTGACTGTTGTGACACAAAAATATATCTGTTGAAAATAGTCTTGTGTAGGCCCGACATCCCAGTGTGGTTTCGCAGTTCCACTGGTCAAATCGTTGTACTATCCAGTTTTGGGCCTTTGGTATCTAAAAAAAAAGCAGTTTTGAGTGTGTCGCTCACTGTTCAGCCGCAAATATCTCTATTTAAAAAAGTGTGGTATACCCCAGTAAACAATAACTGTGGTTTTGCCATCCCACGGTAAAAAATCTGTATTATTCAGGTTTTGGTAGTTTTTTCCGTAAAGAAAAACAGTAGTGTCTCCTGACTGTTGTGACACAAAAATATATCTGTTGAAAATAGTCTTGTGTAGGCCTGACATCCCAGTGTGGTTTCGCAGTTCCACGGGTCAAATCGCCGTACTATCCAGTTTTGGGCCTTTGGTATCTAAAAAAAAAGCAGTTTGAGTGTGTCGCTCACTGTTCAGCCGCAAATATCTCTATTTAAAAAAGTGTGGTATACCCCAGTAAACAATAACTGTGGTTTTGCCATCCAACGGTAAAAAATCTCTATTATTCAGGTTTTGGTAGTTTTTTCCGTAAAGAAAAACATTAGTGTCTCCTGACTGTTGTGACACAAAAATATATCTGTTGAAAATAGTCTTGTGTAGGCCCGACATCCCAGTGTGGTTTCGCAGTTCCACGGGTCAAATCGCTGTACTATCCAGTTTTGGCCCTTTGGTATCTTAAAAAAAAGCAGTTTGAGTGTGTCGCTCACTGTTCAGCCGCAAATATCTCTATTTAAAAAAGTGTGGTATACCCCAGTAAACAATAACTGTGGTTTTGCCATCCCACGGTAAAAAATCTCTATTATTCAGCTTTTAGTAGTTTTTTCCGTAAAGAAAAACAGTAGCGTATCCTGACTGTTGTGACACAAAAATATATCTGTTGAAAATAGTCTTGTGTAGGCCCGACATCCCAGTGTGGTTTCGTAGTTCCATGGGTCAAATCGCTGTACTATCCAGTTTTGGGCCTTTGGTATCTAAAAAAAAAGCAGTTTGAGTGTGTCGCTCACTGTTCAGCCACAAATATCTCTATTCAAAAATGTGTGGTTTATCCCAGTAAACAATAACTGTGGTTTTGCCATCCCACGGTAAAAAATCTCTATTATTCAGCTATTGGTAGTTTTTTCCATAAAGAAAAACAGTTGTGTCTCCTGACTGTTGTGACACAAAAATATATCTGTTGAAAATAGTCTTGTGTAGGCCCGACATCCCAGTGTGGTTTCGCAGTTCCACTGGTCAAATCGCTGTACTATCCAGTTTTGGGCCTTTGGTATCTAAAAAAAAAGCAGTTTGAGTGTGTCGCTCACTGTTCAGCCGCAAATATCTCTATTTAAAAAAGTGTGGTATACCTCAGTAAACAATAACTGTGGTTTTGCCATCCCACGGTAAAAAATCTCTATTATTCAGGTTTTGGTAGTTTTTTCCGTAAAGAAAAACAGTAGTGTCTCCTGACTGTTGTGACACAAAAATATATCTGTTGAAAATAGTCGTGTGTAGGCCCGACATCCCAGTGTGGTTTCGCAGCTCCACGGGTCAAATCGCTGTACTATCCAGTTTTGGGCCTTTGGTATCTAAAAAAAAAACAGTTTGAGTGTGTCGCTCACTGTTCAGCCGCAAATATCTCTATTTAAAAAAGTGTGGTATACCCCAGTAAACAATAACTGTGGTTTTACCATCCCACGGTAAAAAATCTCTATTATTCAACTTTTGGTAGTTTTTTCCGTAAAGAAAAACAGTAGTGTCTCCTGACTGTTGTGACACAAAAATATATCTGTTGAAAATAGTCTTGTGTAGGCCCGACATCCCAGTGTGGTTTCGCAGTTCCACGGGTCAAATCGCTGTACTATCCAGTTTTGGGCCTTTGGTATCTAAAAAAAAAGCAGTTTGAGTGTGTCGCTCACTGTTCAGCCGCAAATATCTCTATTTAAAAAAGTGTGGTATACCCCAGTAAACAATAACTGTGGTTTTGCCATCCCACGGTAAAAAATCTCTATTATTCAGGTTTTGGTAGTTTTTTCCGTAAAGAAAAACAGTAGTGTCTCCTGACTGTTGTGACACAAAAATATATCTGTTGAAATTAGTCTTGTGTAGGCCCGACATTCCAGTGTGGTTTTGCAGTTCCACGGGTCAAATCGCTGTACTATCCAGTTTTGGGCCTTTGGTATCTAAAAAAAAAGCAGTTTGAGTGTGTCGCTCACTGTTCAGCCGCAAATATCTCTATTTAAAAAAGTGTGGTATACCCCAGTAAACAATAACTGTGATTTTGCCATCCCACGGTAAAAAATCTCTATTATTCAGGTTTAGGTAGTTTTTTCCGTAAAGAAAAACAGTAGTGTCTCCTAACTGTTGTGACACAAAAATATATCTGTTGAAAATAGTCTTGTGTAGGCCCGACATCCCAGTGTGGTTTCGCAGTTCCACGGGTCAAATCGCTGTACTATCCAGTTTTGGGCCTTTGGTATCTAAAAAAAAAGCAGTTTGAGTGTGTCGCTCACTGTTCAGCCGCAAATATCTCTATTTAAACAAGTGTGGTATACCCCAGTAAACAATAACTGTGGTTTTGCCATCCCACGGTAAAAAATCTCTATTATTCAGGTTTTGGTAGTTTTTTCCGTAAAGAAAAACAGTAGTGTCTCCTGACTGTTGTGACACAAAAATATATCTGTTGAAAATAGTCTTGTGTAGGCCCGACATCCCAGTGTGGTTTTGCAGTTCCACGGGTCAAATCGCTGTACTATCCAGTTTTGGGCCTTTGGTATCTAAAAAAAAAGCAGTTTGAGTGTGTCACTCACTGTTCAGCCGCAAATATCTCTATTTAAAAAAGCGTGGTATACCCCAGTAAACAATAACTGTGGTTTTGCCATCCCACGGTAAAAAATCTCTATTATTCAGCTTTTGGTAGTTTTTTCCGTAAAGAAAAACAGTAGTGTCTCCTGACTGTTGTGACACAAAAATATATCTGTTGAAAATAGTCTTCTGTAGGCCCGACATCCCAGTGTGGTTTCGCAGTTCAATGGGTCAAATCGCTGTACTATCCAGTTTTGGGCCTTTGGTATCTAAAAAAAAGCAGTTTGAGTGTGTCGCTCACTGTTCAGCCGCAAATATCTCTATTTAAAAAAGTGTGGTATACCCCAGTAAAGAATAACTGTAGTTTTGCCATCCAACGGTAAAAAATCTCTATTATTCAGCTTTTGGTAGTTTTTTCCGTAAAGAAAAACAGTAGTGTCTCCTGACTGTTGTGACACAAAAATATATCTGTTGAAAATAGTCTTGTGTAGGCCCGACATCCCATAGTGGTTTCGCAGTTCCCCGGGTCAAATCGCTGTACTATCCAGTTTTGGGCCTTTGGTATCTAAAAAAAAAGCAGTTTGAGTGTGTCGCTCACTTTTCAGCCGCAAATATCTCTATTTAAAAAAGTGTGGTATACCCCAGTAAACAATAACTGTGGTTTTGCCATCCCACGGTAAAAAAATCTCTATTATTCAGGTTTTGGTAGTTTTTTCCGTAAAGAAAAACATTAGTGTCTCCTGACTGTTGTGACACAAAAATATATCTGTTGAAAGTAGTCTTGTGTAGGCCCGACATCCCAGTGTGGTTTCGCAGTTCCACGGGTCAAATCGCTGTACTATCCAGTTTTGGGCCTTTTTTATCTTAAAAAAAAGCAGTTTGAGTGTGTCGCTCACTGTTCAGCCGCAAATATCTCTATTTAAAAAAGTGTGGTATACCCCAGTAAACAATAACTGTGGTTTTGCCATCCCACGGTAAAAAATCTCTATTATTCAGCTATTGGTAGTTTTTTTCCTAAAGAAAAACAGTAGTGTCTCCTGACTGTTGTGACACAAAAATATATCTGTTGAAAATAGTCTTGTGTAGGCCCGACATCCCAGTGTGGTTTCGCAGTTCCACTGGTCAAATCGTTGTACTATCCAGTTTTGGGCCTTTGGTATCTAAAAAAAAAGCAGTTTGAGTGTGTCGCTCACTGTTCAGCCGCAAATATCTCTATTTAAAAAAGTGTGGTATACCCCAGTAAACAATAACTGTGGTTTTGCCATCCCACGGTAAAAAATCTGTATTATTCAGGTTTTGGTAGTTTTTTCCGTAAAGAAAAACAGTAGTGTCTCCTGACTGTTGTGACACAAAAATATATCTGTTGAAAATAGTCTTGTGTAGGCCTGACATCCCAGTGTGGTTTCGCAGTTCCACGGGTCAAATCGCCGTACTATCCAGTTTTGGGCCTTTGGTATCTAAAAAAAAAGCAGTTTGAGTGTGTCGCTCACTGTTCAGCCGCAAATATCTCTATTTAAAAAAGTGTGGTATACCCCAGTAAACAATAACTGTGGTTTTGCCATCCAACGGTAAAAAATCTCTATTATTCAGGTTTTGGTAGTTTTTTCCGTAAAGAAAAACAGTAGTGTCTCCTGACTGTTGTGACACAAAAATATATCTGTTGAAAATAGTCTTGTGTAGGCCCGACATCCCAGTGTGGTTTCGCAGCTCCACGGGTCAAATCGCTGTACTATCCAGTTCTGGGCCTTTGGTATCTAAAAAAAAAGCAGTTTGAGTGTGTCGCTCACTGTTCAGCCGCAAATATCTCTATTTAAAAAAGTGTGGTATACCCCAGTAAACAATAACTGTGGTTTTGCCATCCCACGGTAAAAAATCTCTATTATTCAGGTTTTGGTAGTTTTTTCCGTAAAGAAAAACAGTAGTGTCTCCTGACTGTTGTGACACAAAAATATATCTGTTGAAAATAGTCTTGTGTAGGCCCGACATCCCAGTGTGGTTTTGCAGTTCCACGGGTCAAATCGCTGTACTATCCAGTTTTGGGCCTTTGGTATCTAAAAAAAAAGCAGTTTGAGTGTGTCACTCACTGTTCAGCCGCAAATATCTCTATTTAAAAAAGCGTGGTATACCCCAGTAAACAATAACTGTGGTTTTGCCATCCCACGGTAAAAAATCTCTATTATTCAGCTTTTGGTAGTTTTTTCCGTAAAGAAAAACAGTAGTGTCTCCTGACTGTTGTGACCCAAAAATATATCATTTGAAAATAGTCTTCTGTAGGCCCGACATCCCAGTGTGGTTTCGCAGTTCAATGGGTCAAATCGCTGTACTATCCAGTTTTGGGCCTTTGGTATCTAAAAAAAAGCAGATTGAGTGTGTCGCTCACTGTTCAGCCGCAAATATCTCTATTTAAAAAAGGGTGGTATACCCCAGTAAAGAATAACTGTAGTTTTGCCATCCAACGGTAAAAAATCTCTATTATTCAGCTTTTGGTAGTTTTTTCCGTAAAGAAAAACAGTAGTGTCTCCTGACTGTTGTGACACAAAAATATATCTGTTGAAAATAGTCTTGTGTAGGCCCGACATCCCATAGTGGTTTCGCAGTTCCCCGGGTCAAATCGCTGTACTATCCAGTTTTGGGCCTTTGGTATCTAAAAAAAAAGCAGTTTGAGTGTGTCGCTCACTTTTCAGCCGCATATATCTCTATTTAAAAAAGTGTGGTATACCCCAGTAAACAATAACTGTGGTTTTGCCATCCCACGGTAAAAAAATCTCTATTATTCAGGTTTTGGTAGTTTTTTCCGTAAAGAAAAACATTAGTGTCTCCTGACTGTTGTGACACAAAAATATATCTGTTGAAAGTAGTCTTGTGTAGGCCCGACATCCCAGTGTGGTTTCGCAGTTCCACGGGTCAAATCGCTGTACTATCCAGTTTTGGGCCTTTTTTATCTTAAAAAAAAGCAGTTTGAGTGTGTCGCTCACTGTTCAGCCGCAAATATCTCTATTTAAAAAAGTGTGGTATACCCCAGTAAACAATAACTGTGGTTTTGCCATCCCACGGTAAAAAATCTCTATTATTCAGCTATTGGTAGTTTTTTCCGTAAATAAAAACAGTAGTGTCTCCTGACTGTTGTGACACAAAAATATATCTGTTGAAAATAGTCTTGTGTAGGCCCGACATCCCAGTGTGGTTTCGCAGTTCCACTGGTCAAATCGTTGTACTATCCAGTTTTGGGCCTTTGGTATCTAAAAAAAAAGCAGTTTGAGTGTGTCGCTCACTGTTCAGCCGCAAATATCTCTATTTAAAAAAGTGTGGTATACCCCAGTAAACAATAACTGTGGTTTTGCCATCCCACGGTAAAAAATCTGTATTATTCAGGTTTTGGTAGTTTTTTCCGTAAAGAAAAACAGTAGTGTCTCCTGACTGTTGTGACACAAAAATATATCTGTTGAAAATAGTCTTGTGTAGGCCTGACATCCCAGTGTGGTTTCGCAGTTCCACGGGTCAAATCGCCGTACTATCCAGTTTTGGGCCTTTGGTATCTAAAAAAAAAGCAGTTTGAGTGTGTCGCTCACTGTTCAGCCGCAAATATCTCTATTTAAAAAAGTGTGGTATACCCCAGTAAACAATAACTGTGGTTTTGCCATCCAACGGTAAAAAATCTCTATTATTCAGGTTTTGGTAGTTTTTTCCGTAAAGAAAAACAGTAGTGTCTCCTGACTGTTGTGACACAAAAATATATCTGTTGAAAATAGTCTTGTGTAGGCCCGACATCCCAGTGTGGTTTCGCAGCTCCACGGGTCAAATCGCTGTACTATCCAGTTCTGGGCCTTTGGTATCTAAAAAAAAAGCAGTTTGAGTGTGTCGCTCACTGTTCAGCCGCAAATATCTCTATTTAAAAAAGTGTGGTATACCCCAGTAAACAATAACTGTGGTTTTGCCATCCCACGGTAAAAAATCTCTATTATTCAGGTTTTGGTTGTTTTTTCCGTAAAGTAAAACAGTAGTGTCTCCTGACTGTTGTGACACAAAGATATATCTGTTGAAAATAGTCTTATGTAGGCCCGACATCCCAGTGTGGTTTCGCAGTTCAACGGGTCAAATCGCTGTACTATCCAGTTTTGGGCCTTTGGTATCTAAAAAAAAAGCAGTTTGAGTGTGTCGCTCACTTTTCCGCTGCAAATATCTCTATTTAAAAAAGTGTGGTATACCCCAGTAAACAATAACTGTGGTTTTACCATCCCACGGTAAAAAATCTCTATTATTCAACTTTTGGTAGTTTTTTCCGTAAAGAAAAACAGTAGTGTCTCCTGACTGTTGTGACACAAAAATATATCTGTTGAAAATAGTCTTGTGTAGGCCCGACATCCCAGTGTGGTTTCGCAGTTCAACGGGTCAAATTGCTGTACTATCCAGTTTTGGGCGTTTGGTATCCAAAAAAAAAAGCAGTTTGAGTGTGTCACTCACTGTTCAGCTGCAAATATCTCTATGTAAAAAAAGTGTGGTATTCCCCAGTAAACAATAACTGTGGTTTTGCCATCCCACGGTAAAAAATCTCTATTATTCAGGTTTTGGTAGTTTTTTCCGTAAAGAAAAACAGTAGTGTCTCCTGACTGTTGTGACACAAAAATATATCTGTTGAAAATAGTCTTGTGTATGCCCGACATCCCAGTGTGGTTTCGCAGTTCCATGGGTCAAATCGCTGTACTATCCAGTTTTGGGCCTTTGGTATCTAAAAAAAAACAGTTTGAGTGTGTCGCTCACTGTTCAGCCGCAAATATCTCTATTTAAAAAAGTGTGGTATACCCCAGTAAACAATAACTGTGGTTTTGCCATCCCACGGTAAAAAATCTCTATTATTCAGGTTTTGGTAGTTTTTTCCGTAAAGAAAAACAGTAGTGTCTCCTGACTGTTGTGACACAAAAATATATCTGTTGAAAATAGTCTTGTGTAGGCTCGACATCCCAGTGTGGTTTCGCAGTTCCACGGGTCAAATCGCTGTACTATCCAGTTTTGGGCCTTTGGTATCTAAAAAAAAAGCAGTTTGAGTGTGTCGCTCACTGTTCAGCTGCAAATATCTCTATTTAAAAAAGTGCAGTATACCCCAGTAAACAATAACTGTGGTTTTGCCATCCCACGGTAAAAAATCTCTATTATTCAGGTTTTGGTAGTTTTTTTCGTAAAGAAAAACACTAGTGTCTCCTGACTGTTGTGACACAAAACTATATCTGTTGAAAATAGTCTTGTGTAGGCCCGACATCCCAGTGTGGTTTCGCAGCTCCACGGGTCAAATCGCTGTACTATCCAGTTTTGGGCCTTTGGTATCTAAAAAAAAAGCAGTTTGAGTGTGTCGCTCACTGTTCAGCCGCAAATATCTCTATTTAAAAAAGTGTGGTATACCCCAGTAAACAATAACTGTGGTTTTACCATCCCACGGTAAAAAATCTCTATTATTCAACTTTTGGTAGTTTTTTCCGTAAAGAAAAACAGTAGTGTCTCCTGACTGTTGTGACACAAAAATATATCTGTTGAAAATAGTCTTGTGTAGGCCCGACATCCCAGTGTGGTTTCGCAGCTCCACGGGTCAAATCGCTGTACTATCCAGTTCTGGGCCTTTGGTATCTAAAAAAAAAGCAGTTTGAGTGTGTCGCTCACTGTTCAGCCGCAAATATCTCTATTTAAAAAAGTGTGGTATACCCCAGTAAACAATAACTGTGGTTTTGCCATCCCACGGTAAAAAATCTCTATTATTCAGGTTTTGGTAGTTTTTTCCGTAAAGAAAAACAGTAGTGTCTCCTGACTGTTGTGACACAAAAATATATCTGTTGAAAATAGTCTTGTGTAGGCCCGACATCCCAGTGTGGTTTCGCAGCTCCACGGGTCAAATCGCTGTACTATCCAGTTCTGGGCCTTTGGTATCTAAAAAAAAAAGCAGTTTGAGTGTGTCGCTCACTGTTCAGCCGCAAATATCTCTATTTAAAAAAGTGTGGTATACCCCAGTAAACAATAACTGTGGTTTTGCCATCCCACGGTAAAAAATCTCTATTATTCAGGTTTTGGTAGTTTTTTCCGTAAAGAAAAACAGTAGTGTCTCCTGACAGTTGTGACACAAAAATATATCTGTTGAAAATAGTCTTGTGTAGGCCCGACATCCCAGTGTGGTTTTGCAGTTCCACGGGTCAAATCGCTGTACTATCCAGTTTTGGGCCTTTGGTATCTAAAAAAAAAGCAGTTTGAGTGTGTCACTCACTGTTCAGCCGCAAATATCTCTATTTAAAAAAGCGTGGTATACCCCAGTAAACAATAACTGTGGTTTTGCCATCCCACGGTAAAAAATCTCTATTATTCAGCTTTTGGTAGTTTTTTCCGTAAAGAAAAACAGTAGTGTCTCCTGACTGTTGTGACCCAAAAATATATCTGTTGAAAATAGTCTTCTGTAGGCCCGACATCCCAGTGTGGTTTCGCAGTTCAATGGGTCAAATCGCTGTACTATCCAGTTTTGGGCCTTTGGTATCTAAAAAAAAGCAGTTTGAGTGTGTCGCTCACTGTTCAGCCGCAAATATCTCTATTTAAAAAAGTGTGGTATACCCCAGTAAAGAATAACTGTAGTTTTGCCATCCAACGGTAAAAAATCTCTATTATTCAGCTTTTGGTAGTTTTTTCCGTAAAGAAAAACAGTAGTGTCTCCTGACTGTTGTGACACAAAAATATATCTGTTGAAAATAGTCTTGTGTAGGCCCGACATCCCATAGTGGTTTCGCAGTTCCCCGGGTCAAATCGCTGTACTATCCAGTTTTGGGCCTTTGGTATCTAAAAAAAAAGCAGTTTGAGTGTGTCGCTCACTTTTCAGCCGCAAATATCTCTATTTAAAAAAGTGTGGTATACCCCAGTAAACAATAGCTGTGGTTTTGCCATCCCACGGTAAAAAAATCTCTATTATTCAGGTTTTGGTAGTTTTTTCCGTAAAGAAAAACATTAGTGTCTCCTGACTGTTGTGACACAAAAATATATCTGTTGAAAGTAGTCTTGTGTAGGCCCGACATCCCAGTGTGGTTTCGCAGTTCCACGGGTCAAATCGCTGTACTATCCAGTTTTGGGCCTTTTTTATCTTAAAAAAAAGCAGTTTGAGTGTGTCGCTCACTGTTCAGCCGCAAATATCTCTATTTAAAAAAGTGTGGTATACCCCAGTAAACAATAACTGTGGTTTTGCCATCCCACGGTAAAAAATCTCTATTATTCAGCTATTGGTAGTTTTTTCCGTAAAGAAAAACAGTAGTGTCTCCTGACTGTTGTGACACAAAAATATATCTGTTGAAAATAGTCTTGTGTAGGCCCGACATCCCAGTGTGGTTTCGCAGTTCCACTGGTCAAATCGTTGTACTATCCAGTTTTGGGCCTTTGGTATCTAAAAAAAAAGCAGTTTGAGTGTGTCGCTCACTGTTCAGCCGCAAATATCTCTATTTAAAAAAGTGTGGTATACCCCAGTAAACAATAACTGTGGTTTTGCCATCCCACGGTAAAAAATCTGTATTATTCAGGTTTTGGTAGTTTTTTCCGTAAAGAAAAACAGTAGTGTCTCCTGACTGTTGTGACACAAAAATATATCTGTTGAAAGTAGTCTTGTGTAGGCCCGACATCCCAGTGTGGTTTCGCAGTTCCACGGGTCAAATCGCTGTACTATCCAGTTTTGGGCCTTTTTTATCTTAAAAAAAAGCAGTTTGAGTGTGTCGCTCACTGTTCAGCCGCAAATATCTCTATTTAAAAAAGTGTGGTATACCCCAGTAAACAATAACTGTGGTTTTGCCATCCCACGGTAAAAAATCTCTATTATTCAGCTATTGGTAGTTTTTTCCGTAAAGAAAAACAGTAGTGTCTCCTGACTGTTGTGACACAAAAATATATCTGTTGAAAATAGTCTTGTGTAGGCCCGACATCCCAGTGTGGTTTCGCAGTTCCACTGGTCAAATCGTTGTACTATCCAGTTTTGGGCCTTTGGTATCTAAAAAAAAAGCAGTTTGAGTGTGTCGCTCACTGTTCAGCCGCAAATATCTCTATTTAAAAAAGTGTGGTATACCCCAGTAAACAATAACTGTGGTTTTGCCATCCCACGGTAAAAAATCTGTATTATTCAGGTTTTGGTAGTTTTTTCCGTAAAGAAAAACAGTAGTGTCTCCTGACTGTTGTGACACAAAAATATATCTGTTGAAAATAGTCTTGTGTAGGCCTGACATCCCAGTGTGGTTTCGCAGTTCCACGGGTCAAATCGCCGTACTATCCAGTTTTGGGCCTTTGGTATCTAAAAAAAAAGCAGTTTGAGTGTGTCGCTCACTGTTCAGCCGCAAATATCTCTATTTAAAAAAGTGTGGTATACCCCAGTAAACAATAACTGTGGTTTTGCCATCCAACGGTAAAAAATCTCTATTATTCAGGTTTTGGTAGTTTTTTCCGTAAAGAAAAACAGTAGTGTCTCCTGACTGTTGTGACACAAAAATATATCTGTTGAAAATAGTCTTGTGTAGGCCCGACATCCCAGTGTGGTTTTGCAGTTCCACGGGTCAAATCGCTGTACTATCCAGTTTTGGGCCTTTGGTATCTAAAAAAAAAGCAGTTTGAGTGTGTCACTCACTGTTCAGCCGCAAATATCTCTATTTAAAAAAGCGTGGTATACCCCAGTAAACAATAACTGTGGTTTTGCCATCCCACGGTAAAAAATCTCTATTATTCAGCTTTTGGTAGTTTTTTCCGTAAAGAAAAACAGTAGTGTCTCCTGACTGTTGTGACCCAAAAATATATCTGTTGAAAATAGTCTTCTGTAGGCCCGACATCCCAGTGTGGTTTCGCAGTTCAATGGGTCAAATCGCTGTACTATCCAGTTTTGGGCCTTTGGTATCTAAAAAAAAGCAGTTTGAGTGTGTCGCTCACTGTTCAGCCGCAAATATCTCTATTTAAAAAAGTGTGGTATACCCCAGTAAAGAATAACTGTAGTTTTGCCATCCAACGGTAAAAAATCTCTATTATTCAGCTTTTGGTAGTTTTTTCCGTAAAGAAAAACAGTAGTGTCTCCTGACTGTTGTGACACAAAAATATATCTGTTGAAAATAGTCTTGTGTAGGCCCGACATCCCATAGTGGTTTCGCAGTTCCCCGGGTCAAATCGCTGTACTATCCAGTTTTGGGCCTTTGGTATCTAAAAAAAAAGCAGTTTGAGTGTGTCGCTCACTTTTCAGCCGCAAATATCTCTATTTAAAAAAGTGTGGTATACCCCAGTAAACAATAACTGTGGTTTTGCCATCCCACGGTAAAAAAATCTCTATTATTCAGGTTTTGGTAGTTTTTTCCGTAAAGAAAAACATTAGTGTCTCCTGACTGTTGTGACACAAAAATATATCTGTTGAAAGTAGTCTTGTGTAGGCCCGACATCCCAGTGTGGTTTCGCAGTTCCACGGGTCAAATCGCTGTACTATCCAGTTTTGGGCCTTTTTTATCTTAAAAAAAAGCAGTTTGAGTGTGTCGCTCACTGTTCAGCCGCAAATATCTCTATTTAAAAAAGTGTGGTATACCCCAGTAAACAATAACTGTGGTTTTGCCATCCCACGGTAAAAAATCTCTATTATTCAGCTATTGGTAGTTTTTTCCGTAAAGAAAAACAGTAGTGTCTCCTGACTGTTGTGACACAAAAATATATCTGTTGAAAATAGTCTTGTGTAGGCCCGACATCCCAGTGTGGTTTCGCAGTTCCACTGGTCAAATCGTTGTACTATCCAGTTTTGGGCCTTTGGTATCTAAAAAAAAAGCAGTTTGAGTGTGTCGCTCACTGTTCAGCCGCAAATATCTCTATTTAAAAAAGTGTGGTATACCCCAGTAAACAATAACTGTGGTTTTGCCATCCCACGGTAAAAAATCTGTATTATTCAGGTTTTGGTAGTTTTTTCCGTAAAGAAAAACAGTAGTGTCTCCTGACTGTTGTGACACAAAAATATATCTGTTGAAAGTAGTCTTGTGTAGGCCCGACATCCCAGTGTGGTTTCGCAGTTCCACGGGTCAAATCGCTGTACTATCCAGTTTTGGGCCTTTTTTATCTTAAAAAAAAGCAGTTTGAGTGTGTCGCTCACTGTTCAGCCGCAAATATCTCTATTTAAAAAAGTGTGGTATACCCCAGTAAACAATAACTGTGGTTTTGCCATCCCACGGTAAAAAATCTCTATTATTCAGCTATTGGTAGTTTTTTCCGTAAAGAAAAACAGTAGTGTCTCCTGACTGTTGTGACACAAAAATATATCTGTTGAAAATAGTCTTGTGTAGGCCCGACATCCCAGTGTGGTTTCGCAGTTCCACTGGTCAAATCGTTGTACTATCCAGTTTTGGGCCTTTGGTATCTAAAAAAAAAGCAGTTTGAGTGTGTCGCTCACTGTTCAGCCGCAAATATCTCTATTTAAAAAAGTGTGGTATACCCCAGTAAACAATAACTGTGGTTTTACCATCCCACGGTAAAAAATCTCTATTATTCAACTTTTGGTAGTTTTTTCCGTAAAGAAAAACAGTAGTGTCTCCTGACTGTTGTGACACAAAAATATATCTGTTGAAAATAGTCTTGTGTAGGCCCGACATCCCAGTGTGGTTTCGCAGTTCCACGGGTCAAATCGCTGTACTATCCAGTTTTGGGCCTTTGGTATCTAAAAAAAAAAGCAGTTTGAGTGTGTCGCTCACTGTTCAGCCGCAAATATCTCTATTTAAAAAAGTGTGGTATACCCCAGTAAACAATAACTGTGGTTTTGCCATCCCACGGTAAAAAATCTCTATTATTCAGGTTTTGGTAGTTTTTTCCGTAAAGAAAAACAGTAGTGTCTCCTAACTGTTGTGACACAAAAATATATCTGTTGAAAATAGTCTTGTGTAGGCCCGACATCCCAGTGTGGTTTCGCAGTTCCACGGGTCAAATCGCTGTACTATCCAGTTTTGGGCCTTTGGTATCTAAAAAAAAAGCAATTTGAGTGTGTCGCTCACTGTTCAGCCGCAAATATCTCTATTTAAAAAAGTGTGGTATACCCCAGTAAACAGTAACTGTGGTTTTGCCATCCCACGGTAAAAAATCTCTATTATTCAGGTTTTGGTAGTTTTTTCCGTAAAGAAAAACAGTAGTGTCTCCTGACTGTTGTGACAGAAAAATATATCTGTTGAAAATAGTCTTGTGTAGGCCCGACATTCCAGTGTGGTTTTGCAGTTCCACGGGTCAAATCGCTGTACTATCCAGTTTTGGGCCTTTGGTATCTAAAAAAAAAGCAGTTTGAGTGTGTCGCTCAATGTGCAGCCGCAAATATCTCTATTTAAAAAAGGTGGTATACCCCAGTAAACAATAACTGTGGTTTTGCCATCCCACGGTAAAAAATCTCTATTATTCAGGTTTTCGTAGTTTTTTCCGTAAAGAAAAACAGTAGTGTCTCCTGACTGTTGTGACACAAAAATATATCTGTTGAAAATAGTCTTGTGTAGGCCCGACATCCCAGTGTGGTTTTGCAGTTCCACGGGTTAAATCGCTGTACTATCCAGTTTTGGGCCTTTGGTATCTAAAAAAAAAGCAGTTTGAATGTGTCACTCACTGTTCAGCCGCAAATATCTCTATTTAAAAAAGCGTGGTATACCCCAGTAAACAATAACTGTGGTTTTGCCATCCCACGGTAAAAAATCTCTATTATTCAGCTTTTGGTAGTTTTTTCCGTAAAGAAAAACAGTAGTGTCTCCTGACTGTTGTGACACAAAAATATATCTGTTGAAAATAGTCTTATGTAGGCCCGACATCCCAGTGTGGTTTCGCAGTTCAACGGGTCAAATCGCTGTACTATCCAGTTTTGGGCCTTTGGTATCTAAAAAAAAAGCAGTTTGAGTGTGTCGCTCACTGTTCAGCCACAAATATCTCTATTTAAAAAAGTGTGGTATACCCCAGTAAACAATAACTGTGGTTTTACCATCCCACGGTAAAAAATCTCTATTATTCAACTTTTGGTAGTTTTTTCCGTAAAGAAAAACAGTAGTGTCTCCTGACTGTTGTGACACAAAAATATATCTGTTGAAAATAGTCTTGTGTAGGCCCGACATACCAGTGTGGTTTCGCAGTTCCACTGGTCAAATCGCTGTACTATCCAGTTTTGGGCCTTTGGTATCTAAAAAAAAAGCAGTTTGAGTGTGTCGCTTACTGTTCAGCCATAAATATCTCTATTTAAAAAAGTGTGGTATACCCCAGTAAACAATAACTGTGGTTTTACCATCCCACGGTAAAAAATCTCTATTATTCAACTTTTGGTAGTTTTTTCCGTAAAGAAAAACAGTAGTGTCTCCTGACTGTTGTGACACAAAAATATATCTGTTGAAAATAGTCTTGTGTAGGCCCGACATACCAGTGTGGTTTCGCAGTTCCACGGGTCAAATCGCTGTACTATCCAGTTTTGGGCCTTTGGTATCTAAAAAAAAAGCAGTTTGAGTGTGTCGCTCACTGTTCAGCCGCAAATATCTCTATTTAAAAAAGTGTGGTATACCCCAGTAAACAATAACTGTGGTTTTGCCATCCCACGGTAAAAAATCTCTATTATTCAGGTTTTGGTAGTTTTTTCCATAAAGAAAAACAGTAGTGTCTCCTGACTGTTGTGACACAAAAAATATATCTGTTGAAAATAGTCTTGTGTAGGCCCGACATTCCAGTGTGGTTTTGCAGTTCCACGGGTCAAATCGCTGTATTATCCAGTTTTGGGCCTTTGGTATCTAAAAAAAAAGCAGTTTGAGTGTGTCGCTCACTGTTCAGCCGCAAATATCTCTATTTAAAAAAGTGTGGTATACCCCAGTAAACAATAACTGTGATTTTGCCATCCCACGGTAAAAAATCTCTATTATTCAGGTTTAGGTAGTTTTTTCCGTAAAGAAAAACAGTAGTGTCTCCTAACTGTTGTGACACAAAAATATATCTGTTGAAAATAGTCTTGTGTAGGCCCGACATCCCAGTGTGGTTTCGCAGTTCCACGGGTCAAATCGCTGTACTATCCAGTTTTGGGCCTTTGGTATCTAAAAAAAAAGCAGTTTGATTGTGTCGCTCACTGTTCAGCCGCAAATATCTCTATTTAAAAAAGTGTGGTATTCCCCAGTAAACAATAACTCTGGTTTTGCCATCCCACGGTAAAAAATCTCTATTATTCAGGTTTTCGTAGTTTTTTCCGTAAAGAAAAACAGTAGTGTCTCCTGACTGTTGTGACACAAAAATATATCTGTTGAAAATAGTCTTGTGTAGGCCCGACATCCCAGTGTGGTTTTGCAGTTCCACGGGTCAAATCGCTGTACTATCCAGTTTTGGGCCTTTGGTATCTAAAAAAAAAGCAGTTTGAGTGTGTCACTCACTGTTCAGCCGCAAATATCTCTATTTAAAAAAGCGTGGTATACCCCAGTAAACAATAACTGTGGTTTTGCCATCCCACGGTAAAAAATCTCTATTATTCAGCTTTTGGTAGTTTTTTCCGTAAAGAAAAACAGTAGTGTCTCCTGACTGTTGTGACACAAAAATATATCTGTTGAAAATAGTCTTGTGTAGGCCCGACATCCCAGTGTGGTTTCGCAGTTCAACGGGTCAAATCGCTGTACTATCCAGTTTTGGGCCTTTGGTATCTAAAAAAAAAGCAGTTTGAGTGTGTCGCTCACTGTTCAGCCGCAAATATCTCTATTTAAAAAAGCGTGGTATACCCCAGTAAACAATAACTGTGGTTTTACCATCCCACGGTAAAAAATCTCTATTATTCAACTTTTGGTAGTTTTTTCCGTAAAGAAAAACAGTAGTGTCTCCTGACTGTTGTGACACAAAAATTTATCTGTTTAAAATAGTCTTGTGTAGGCCCGACATCCCAGTGTGGTTTCACAGTTCCACGGGTCAAATCGCTGTACTATCCAGTTTTGGGCCTTTGGTATCTAAAAAAAAAGCAGTTTGAGTGTGTCGCTCACTGTTCAGCCGCAAATATCTCTATTTAAAAAAGTGTGGTATACCCCAGTAAACAATAACTGTGGTTTTGCCATCCCACGGTAAAAAATCTCTATTATTCAGGTTTTGGTAGTTTTTTCCGTAAAGAAAAACAGTAGTGTCTCCTGACTGTTGTGACACAAAAATATATCTGTTGAAAATAGTCTTGTGTAGGCCCGACATCCCAGTGTGGTTTTGCAGTTCCACGGGTCAAATCGCTGTACTATCCAGTTTTGGGCCTTTGGTATCTAAAAAAAAAGCAGTTTGAGTGTGTCACTCACTGTTCAGCCGCAAATATCTCTATTTAAAAAAGCGTGGTATACCCCAGTAAACAATAACTGTGGTTTTGCCATCCCACGGTAAAAAATCTCTATTATTCAGCTTTTGGTAGTTTTTTCCGTAAAGAAAAACAGTAGTGTCTCCTGACTGTTGTGACACAAAAATATATCTGTTGAAAATAGTCTTGTGTAGGCCCGACATCCCAGTGTGGTTTCGCAGTTCAACGGGTCAAATCGCTGTACTATCCAGTTTTGGGCCTTTGGTATCTAAAAAAAAAGCAGTTTGAGTGTGTCGCTCACTGTTCAGCCGCAAATATCTCTATTTAAAAAAGTGTGGTATACCCCAGTAAACAATAACTGTGGTTTTACCATCCCACGGTAAAAAATCTCTATTATTCAACTTTTGGTAGTTTTTTCCGTAAAGAAAAACAGTAGTGTCTCCTGACTGTTGTGACACAAAAATTTATCTGTTGAAAATAGTCTTGTGTAGGCCCGACATCCCAGTGTGGTTTCACAGTTCCACGGGTCAAATCGCTGTACTATCCAGTTTTGGGCCTTTGGTATCTAAAAAAAAAGCAGTTTGAGTGTGTCGCTCACTGTTCAGCCGCAAATATCTCTATTTAAAAAAGTGTGGTATACCCCAGTAAACAATAACTGTGGTTTTGCCATCCCACGGTAAAAAATCTCTATTATTCAGGTTTTGGTAGTTTTTTCCGTAAAGAAAAACAGTAGTGTCTCCTGACTGTTGTGACACAAAAATATATCTGTTGAAAATAGTCTTGTGTAGGCCCGACATCCCATTATGGTTTTGCAGTTCCACGGGTCAAATCGCTGTACTATCCAGTTTTGGGCCTTTGGTATCTAAAAAAAAAGCAGTTTGAGTGTGTCACTCACTGTTCAGCCGCAAATATCTCTATTTAAAAAAGCGTGGTATACCCCAGTAAACAATAACTGTGGTTTTGCCATCCCACGGTAAAAAATCTCTATTATTCAGCTTTTGGTAGTTTTTTCCGTAAAGAAAAACAGTAGTGTCTCCTGACTGTTGTGACACAAAAATATATCTGTTGAAAATAGTCTTGTGTAGGCCCGACATCCCAGTGTGGTTTCGCAGTTCAACGGGTCAAATCGCTGTACTATCCAGTTTTGGGCCTTTGGTATCTAAAAAAAAAGCAGTTTGAGTGTGTCGCTCACTGTTCAGCCGCAAATATCTCTATTTAAAAAAGTGTGGTATACCCCAGTAAACAATAACTGTGGTTTTACCATCCCACGGTAAAAAATCTCTATTATTCAACTTTTGGTAGTTTTTTCCGTAAAGAAAAACAGTAGTGTCTCCTGACTGTTGTGACACAAAAATTTATCTGTTGAAAATAGTCTTGTGTAGGCCCGACATCCCAGTGTGGTTTCACAGTTCCACGGGTCAAATCGCTGTACTATCCAGTTTTGGGCCTTTGGTATCTAAAAAAAAAGCAGTTTGAGTGTGTCGCTCACTGTTCAGCCGCAAATATCTCTATTTAAAAAAGTGTGGTATACCCCAGTAAACAATAACTGTGGTTTTGCCATCCCACGGTAAAAAATCTCTATTATTCAGGTTTTGGTAGTTTTTTCCGTAAAGAAAAACAGTAGTGTCTCCTGACTGTTGTGACACAAAAATATATCTGTTGAAAATAGTCTTGTGTAGGCCCGACATCCCATTATGGTTTTGCAGTTCCACGGGTCAAATCGCTGTACTATCCAGTTTTGGGCCTTTGGTATCTAAAAAAAAAGCAGTTTGAGTGTGTCACTCACTGTTCAGCCGCAAATATCTCTATTTAAAAAAGCGTGGTATACCCCAGTAAACAATAACTGTGGTTTTGCCATCCCACGGTAAAAAATCTCTATTATTCAGCTTTTGGTAGTTTTTTCCGTAAAGAAAAACAGTAGTGTCTCCTGACTGTTGTGACACAAAAATATATCTGTTGAAAATAGTCTTGTGCAGGCCCGACATCCCAGTGTGGTTTTGCAGTTCCACGGGTCAAATCGCTGTACTATCCAGTTTTGGGCCTTTGGTATCTACAAAAAAAAGCAGTTTGAGTGTGTCACTCACTGTTCAGCCGCAAATATCTCTATTTAAAAAAGCGTGGTATACCCCAGTAAACAATAACTGTGGTTTTGCCATCCCACGGTAAAAAATCTCTATTATTCAGGTTTTGGTAGTTTTTTTTGTAAAGAAAAACAGTAGTGTCTCCTGACTGTTGTGACACAAAAATATATCTGTTGAAAATAGTCTTGTGTAGGCCCGACATCCCAGTGTGGTTTTGCAGTTCCACGGGTCAAATCGCTGTACTATCCAGTTTTGGGCCTTTGGTATCTAAAAAAAAAGCAGTTTGAGTGTGTCACTCACTGTTCAGCCGCAAATATCTCTATTTAAAAAAGCGTGGTATACCCCAGTAAACAATAACTGTGGTTTTGCCATCCCACGGTAAAAAATCTCTATTATTCAGCTTTTGGTAGTTTTTTCCGTAAAGAAAAACAGTAGTGTCTCCTGACTGTTGTGACACAAAAATATATCTGTGGAAAATAGTCTTGTGTAGGCCCGACATCCCAGTGTGGTTTCGCAGTTCAACGGGTCAAATCGCTGTACTATCCAGTTTTGGGCCTTTGGTATCTAAAAAAAAAGCAGTTTGAGTGTGTCGCTCACTGTTCAGCCGCAAATATCTCTATTTAAAAAAGTGTGGAATACCCCAGTAAACAATAACTGTGGTTTTACCATCCCACGGTAAAAAATCTCTATTATTCAACTTTTGGTAGTTTTTTCCATAAAGAAAAACAGTAGTGTCTCCTGACTGTTGTGACACAAAAATTTATCTGTTGAAAATAGTCTTGTGTAGGCCCGACATCCCAGTGTGGTTTGGCAGTTCCACGGGTCAAATCGCTGTACTATCCAGTTTTGGGCCTTTGGTATCTAAAAAAAAAGCAGTTTGAGTGTGTCGCTCACTGTTCAGCCGCAAATATCTCTATTTAAAAAAGTGTGGTATACCCCAGTAAACAATAACTGTGGTTTTGCCATCCCACGGTAAAAAATCTCTATTATTCAGGTTTTGGTAGTTTTTTCCGTAAACAAAAACAGTAGTGTCTCCTGACTGTTGTGACACAAAAATATATCTGTTGAAAATAGTCTTGTGTAGGCCCGACATCCCAGTGTGGTTTTGCAGTTCCACGGGTCAAATCGCTGTACTATCCAGTTTTGGGCCTTTGGTATCTAAAAAAAAAGCAGTTTGAGTGTGTCACTCACTGTTCAGCCGCAAATATCTCTATTTAAAAAAGCGTGGTATACCCCAGTAAACAATAACTGTGGTTTTGCCATCCCACGGTAAAAAATCTCTATTATTCAGCTTTTGGTAGTTTTTTCCGTAAAGAAAAACAGTAGTGTCTCCTGACTGTTGTGACACAAAAATATATCTGTTGAAAATAGTCTTGTGCAGGCCCGACATCCCAGTGTGGTTTTGCAGTTCCACGGGTCAAATCGCTGTACTATCCAGTTTTGGGCCTTTGGTATCTAAAAAAAAAGCAGTTTGAGTGTGTCACTCACTGTTCAGCCGCAAATATCTCTATTTAAAAAAGTGTGGTATACCCCAGTAAACAATAACTGTGGTTTTGCCATCCCACAGTAAAAAATCTCTATTATTCAGCTTTTGGTAGTTTTTTCCGTAAAGAGAAACAGTAGTGTCTCCTGACTGTTGTGACACATAAATATATCTGTTGAAAATAGTCTTGTGCAGGCCCGACATCCCAGTGTGGTTTCACAGTTCCACGGGTCAAATCGCTGTACTATCCAGTTTTGGGCCTTTGGTATCTAAAAAAAAAGTAAGTTTGAGTGTGTCGCTCACTGTTCAGCCGCAAGTATCTCTATTTAAAAAAGTGTGGTATACCCCAGTAAACAATAACTGTGGTTTTGCGATCCCACGGTAAAAAATCTCTATTATTCAACTTTTGGTAGTTTTTTCCGTAAAGAAAAACGGTAGTGTCTCCTGACTGTTGTGACCCAAAAATATATCTGTTGAAAATAGTCTTGTGTAGGCCCGACATCCCAGTGTGGTTTCGCAGTTCCACGGGTCAAATCGCTGTACTATCCAGTTTTGGGCCTTTGGTACCTAAAAAAAAAGTAGTTTGAGTGTGTCGCTCACTGTTCAGCCGCAAAAATCTCTATTTAAAAAAAGTGTGGCATACCCCAGTAAACAATAACTGTGGTTTTGCCATCCCACGGTAAAAAATCTCTATTATTCAGCTTTTGCTAGTTTTTTCCGTAAAGAAAAACAGTAGTGTCTCCTGACTGTTGTGACACAAAAATATATCTGTTGAAAATAGTCTTGTGTAGGCCCGAAATCCCAGTGTGGTTTCGCAGTTCCACGGGTCAAATCGCTGTACTATCCAGTTTTGGGCCTTTGGTATCTAGCAAAAAGCAGTTTGAGTGTGTCGCTCACTGTTCAGCCGCAAATATCTCTATTTAAAAAAGTGTGGTATACCCCAGTAAACAATAACTGTGGTTTTGCCATCCCACGGTAAAAAATCTCTATTATTCAGGTTTTGGTAGTTTTTTCCATAAGGGAAAAACAGTAGTGTCTCCTGACTGTTGTGACACATGAATATATCTGTTGAAAATAGTCTTGTGTAGGCCCGACATCCCAGTGTGGTTTCACAGTTCCACGGGTCAAATCGCTGTACTATCCAGTTTTGGGCCTTTGGTATCTAAAAAAAAAGCAGTTTGAGTGTGTCGCTCACTGTTCAGCCGCAAGTATCTCTATTTAAAAAAGTGTGGTATACCCCAGTAAACAATAACTGTGGTTTTGCCATCCCACGGTAAAAAATCTCTATTATTCAACTTTTGGTAGTTTTTTCCGTAAAGAAAAACAGTAGTGTCTCCTGACTGTTGTGACACAAAAATATATCTGTTGAAAATAGTCTTGTGTAGGCCTGTCATTCCAGTGTGGTTTCGCAGATCCACGGGTCAAATCGCTGTACTATCCAGTTTTGGGCCTTTGGTATTTAAAGAAAAGCAGTTTGAGTGTGTCGCTCACTGTTCAGCCGCAAATATCTCTATTTAAAAAAGTGTGGTATACCCCAGTAAACAATAACTGTGGTTTTACCATCCCACGGAAAAAAATCTCTATTATTCAGCTTTTGGTAGTTTTTTCCGTAAAGAAAAACAGTAGTGTCTCCTGACTGTTGTGACACAAAAATATATCTGTTGAAAATAGTCTTGTGTAGGCCCGACATCCCAGTGTGGTTTCGCAGTTCAACGGGTCAAATCGCTGTACTATCCAGTTTTGGGCCTTTGGTATCTAAAAAAAAGCAGTTTGCGTGTGTCGCTCACTGTTCAGCCGCAAATATCTCTATTTAAAAAAGTGTGGTATACCCCAGTAAACAATAACTGTGGTTTTGCCATCCCATGGTAAAAAATCTCTGTTATTCAACTTTTGGTAGTTTTTTTCGTAAAGAAAAACAGTACTGTCTCCTGACAGTTGTGACACAAAAATATATCTGTTGAAAATAGTCTTGTGTAGGCCCGACATCCCAGTGTGGTTTCGCAGTTCCACGGGTCAAATCGCTGAACTATCCAGTTTTGGGCCTTTGGTATGTAAAAAAAAAAGCAGTTTGAGTGTGTCGATCACTGTTCAGCCGCAAATATCTCTATTTAAAAAAGTGTGGTATACCCCAGTAAACAATAACTGTGGTTTTGCCATCCCATGGTAAAAAATCTCTATTATTCAGGTTTTGGTAGTTTTTTCCATAAGGGAAAAACAGTAGTGTCTCCTGACTGTTGTGACACATAAATATATCTGTTGAAAATAGTCTTGTGTAGGCCCGACATCCCAGTGTGGTTTCACAGTTCCACGGGTCAAATCGCTGTACTATCCAGTTTTAGGCCTTTGGTATCTAAAAAAAAAGCAGTTTGAGTGTGTCGCTCACTGTTCAGCCACAAGTATCTCTATTTAAAAAGTGTGGTATACCCCAGTAAACAATAACTGTGGTTTTGCGATCCCACGGTAAAAAATCTCTATTATTCAACTTTTGGTAGTTTTTTCCGTAAAGAAAAACAGTAGTGTCTCCTGACTGTTGTGACCCAAAAATATATCTGTTGAAAATAGTCTTGTGTAGGCCCGACATCCCAGTGTGGTTTCGCAGTTCCACGGGTCAAATCGCTGTACTATCCAGTTTTGGGCCTTTGGTACCTAAAAAAAAAGCAGTTTGAGTGTGTCGCTCACTGTTCAGCCGCAAATATCTCTATTTAAAAAAGTGTGGTATACCCCAGTAAACAATAACTGTGGTTTTGCCATCCCACGGTAAAAAATCTCTATTATTCAGCTTTTGGTAGTTTTTCCCGTAAAGAAAAACAGTAGTGTCTCCTGACTGTTGTGACACAAAAATATATCTGTTGAAAATAGTCTTGTGTAGGCCCGACATCCCAGTGTGGTTTCGCAGTTCCATGGGTCAAATCGCTGTACTATCCAGTTTTGGGCCTTTGGTATCTAAAAAAATGCAATTTGAGTTTGTCGCTCACTGTTCAGCCGCAAATATCTCTATTTAAAAAAGTGTGGTATACCCCAGTAAACAATAACTGTGGTTTTGCCATCCCACGGTAAAAAATCTCTATTATTCAACTTTTGGTAGTTTTTTCCGTAAAGAAAAACAGTAGTGTCTCCTGACTGTTGTGACACAAAAATATATCTGTTGAAAATAGTCTTGTGTAGTCCCAACATCCCAGTGTGGTTTCGCAGTTCCACGGGTCAAATACCTGTACTATCCAGTTTTGGGCCTTTGGTATCTAAAAAAAATGCAGTTTGAGTGTGTCGCTCACTGTTCAGCCGCAAATATCTCTATTTAAAAAAGTGTGGTATACCCCAGTAAACAATAACTGTGGTTTTGCCATCCCACGGTAAAAAATCTCTATTATTCAGCTTTTGGTAGTTTTTTCCGTAAAGAAAAACAGTAGTGTCTCCTGATTGTTGTGACACAAAAATATATCTGTTGAAAATAATCTTGAGTAGGCCCGACATCCCATTATGGTTTCGCAGTTCCATGGGTCAAATCGCTGTACTATCCAGTTTTGGGCCTTTGGTATCTAAAAAAAAAGTAGTTTGAGTGTGTCGCTCACTGTTCAGCCGCAAATATCTCTATTTAAAAAAGTGTGGTATACCCCAGTAAACAATAACTGTGGTTTTGCCATCCCACGGTAAAAAATCTCTATTATTCAGCTTTTGGTAGTTTTTTCCGTAAAGAAAAACAGTAGTGTCTCCTGACTGTTGTGACACAAAAATATATCTGTTGAAAATAGTCTTGTGTAGGCCTGTCATTCCAGTGTGGTTTCGCAGATCCACGGGTCAAATCGCTGTACTATCCAGTTTTGGGCATTTGGTATCTAAAAGAAAAGCAGTTTGAGTGTGTCGCTCACTGTCCAGCCGCAAATATCTCTATTTAAAAAAGTGTGGTATACCCCAGTAAACAATAACTGTGGTTTTGCCATCCCACGGAAAAAAATCTCTATTATTCAGCTTTTGGTAGTTTTTTCCGTAAAGAAAAACAGTAGTGTCTCCTGACTGTTGTGACACAAAAATATATCTGTTGAAAATAGTCTTGTGTAGGCCCGACATCCCAGTGTGGTTTCGCAGTTCCACGGGTCAAATCGCTGTACTATCCAGTTTTGGGCCTTTGGTATCTAAAAAAAAGCAGTTTGAGTGTGTCGCTCACTGTTCAGCCGCAAATATCTCTATTTAAAAAAGTGTGGTATACCCCAGTAAACAATAACTGTGGTTTTGCCATCCCACGGTACAAAATCTCTGTTATTCAACTTTTGGTAGTTTTTTCCGTAAAGAAAAACAGTACTGTCTCCTGACTGTTGTGACACAAAAAAATATCTGTTGAAAATAGTCTTGTGTAGGCCCGACATCCCAGTGTGGTTTCGCAGTTCCACGGGTCAAATCGCTGTACTATCCAGTTTTGGGCCTTTGGTACCTAAAAAAAAAGTAGTTTGAGTGTGTCGCTCACTGTTCAGCCGCAAATATCTCTATTTAAAAAAGTGTGGTATACCCCAGTAAACAATAACTGTGGTTTTGCCATCCCACGGTAAAAAATCTCTATTATTCAGGTTTTGGTAGTTTTTTCCATAAGGGAAAAACAGTAGTGTCTCCTGACTGTTGTGACACATAAATATATCTGTTGAAAATAGTCTTGTGTAGGCCCGACATCCCAGTGTGGTTTCACAGTTCCACGGGTCAAATCGCTGTACTATCCAGTTTTAGGCCTTTGGTATCTAAAAAAAAAGCAGTTTGAGTGTGTCGCTCACTGTTCAGCCACAAGTATCTCTATTTAAAAAGTGTGGTATACCCCAGTAAACAATAACTGTGGTTTTGCGATCCCACGGTAAAAAATCTCTATTATTCAACTTTTGGTAGTTTTTTCCGTAAAGAAAAACAGTAGTGTCTCCTGACTGTTGTGACCCAAAAATATATCTGTTGAAAATAGTCTTGTGTAGGCCCGACATCCCAGTGTGGTTTCGCAGTTCCACGGGTCAAATCGCTGTACTATCCAGTTTTTGGGCCTTTGGTACCTAAAAAAAAAGCAGTTTGAGTGTGTCGCTCACTGTTCAGCCGCAAATATCTCTATTTAAAAAAGTGTGGTATACCCCAGTAAACAATAACTGTGGTTTTGCCATCCCACGGTAAAAAATCTCTATTATTCAGCTTTTGGTAGTTTTTCCCGTAAAGAAAAACAGTAGTGTCTCCTGACTGTTGTGACACAAAAATATATCTGTTGAAAATAGTCTTGTGTAGGCCCGACATCCCAGTGTGGTTTCGCAGTTCCATGGGTCAAATCGCTGTACTATCCAGTTTTGGGCCTTTGGTATCTAAAAAAAAGCAATTTGAGTGTGTCGCTCACTGTTCAGCCGCAAATATCTCTATTTAAAAAAGTGTGGTATACCCCAGTAAACAATAACTGTGGTTTTGCCATCCCACGGTAAAAAATCTCTATTATTCAACTTTTGGTAGTTTTTTCCGTAAAGCAAAACAGTAGTGTCTCCTGACTGTTGTGACACAAAAATATATCTGTTGAAAATAGTCTTGTGTAGGCCCGAAATCCCAGTGTGGTTTCGCAGTTCCACGGGTCAAATCGCTGTACTATCCAGTTTTGGGCCTTTGGTATCTAAAAAAAAAGCAGTTTGAGTGTGTCGCTCACTGTTCAGCCGCAAATATCTCTATTTAAAAAAGTGTGGTATACCCCAGTAAACAATAACTGTGGTTTTGCCATCCCACGGTAAAAAATCTCTATTATTCAGCTTTTGGTAGTTTTTTCCGTAAAGAAAAACAGTAGTGTCTCCTGATTGTTGTGACACAAAAATATATCTGCTGAAAATAATCTTGAGTAGGCCCGACATCCCATTATGGTTTCGCAGTTCCATGGGTCAAATCGCTGTACTATCCAGTTTTGGGCCTTTGGTATCTAAAAAAAAAGTAGTTTGAGTGTGTCGCTCACTGTTCAGCCGCAAATATCTCTATTTAAAAAAGTGTGGTATACCCCAGTAAACAATACCTGTGGTTTTGCCATCCCACGGTAAAAAATCTCTATTATTCAGCTTTTGGTAGTTTTTTCCGTAAAGAAAAACAGTAGTGTCTCCTGACTGTTGTGACACAAAAATATATCTGTTGAAAATAGTCTTGTGTAGGCCTGTCATTCCAGTGTGGTTTCGCAGATCCACGGGTCAAATCGCTGTACTATCCAGTTTTGGGAATTTGGTATCTAAAAGAAAGGCAGTTTGAGTGTGTCGCTCACTGTCCAGCCGCAAATATCTCTATTTAAAAAAGTGTGGTATACCCCAGTAAACAATAACTGTGGTTTTGCCATCCCACGGAAAAAAATCTCTATTATTCAGCTTTTGGTAGTTTTTTCCGTAAAGAAAAACAGTAGTGTCTCCTGACTGTTGTGACACAAAAATATATCTGTTGAAAATAGTCTTGTGTAGGCCCGACATCCCAGTGTGGTTTCGCAGTTCCACGGGTCAAATCGCTGTACTATCCAGTTTTGGGCCTTTGGTATCTAAAAAAAAGCAGTTTGAGTGTGTCGCTCACTGTTCAGCCGCAAATATCTCTATTTAAAAAAGTGTGGTATACCCCAGTAAACAATAACTGTGGTTTTGCCATCCCACGGTAAAAAATCTCTATTATTCAGGTTTTGGTAGTTTTTTCCATAAGGGAAAAACAGTAGTGTCTCCTGACTGTTGTGACACATAAATATATCTGTTGAAAATAGTCTTGTGTAGGCCCGACATACCAGTGTGGTTTCACAGTTTCACGGGTCAAATCGCTGTACTATCCAGTTTTAGGCCTTTGGTATCTAAAAAAAAAGCAGTTTGAGTGTGTCGCTCACTGTTCAGCCGCAAGTATCTCTATTTAAAAAGTGTGGTATACCCCAGTAAACAATAACTGTGGTTTTGCGATCCCACGGTAAAAAATCTCTATTATTCAACTTTTGGTAGTTTTTTCCGTAAAGAAAAACAGTAGTGTCTCCTGACTGTTGTGACCCAAAAATATATCTGTTGAAAATAGTCTTGTGCAGGCCCGACATCCCAGTGTGGTTTCGCAGTTCCACGGGTCAAATACCTGTACTATCCAGTTTTGGGCCTTTGGTACCTAAAAAAAAAGCAGTTTGAGTGTGTCGCTCACTGTTCAGCCGCAAATATCTCTATTTAAAAAAGTGTGGTATACATCAGTAAACAATAACTGTGGTTTTGCCATCCCACGGTAAAAAATCTCTATTATTCAACTTTTGGTAGTTTTTTCCGTTAAGAAAAACAGTAGTGTCTCCTGACTGTTGTGACACAAAAATATATCTGTTGAAAATAGTCTTGTGTAGTCCCGACATCCCAGTGTGGTTTCGCAGTTCCACGGGTCAAATACCTGTACTATCCAGTTTTGGGCCTTTGGTATCTAAAAAAAAAGCAGTTTGAGTGTGTCGCTCACTGTTCAGCCGCAAATATCTCTATTTAAAAAAGTGTGGTATACCCCAGTAAACAATAACTGTGGTTTCGCCATCCCACGGTAAAAAATCTCTATTATTCAGCTTTTGGTAGTTTTTTCCGTAAAGAAAAACAGTAGTGTCTCCTGTTTGTTGTGACACAAAAATATATCTGTTGAAAATAGTCTTGTGTAGGCCTGTCATTCCAGTGTGGTTTCGCAGATCCACGGGTCAAATCGCTGTACTATCCAGTTTTGGGCCTTTGGTATCTAAAAGAAAAGCAGTTTGAGTGTGTCGCTCACTGTTCAGCCGCAAATATCTCTATTTAAAAAAGTGTGGTATACCCCAGTAAACAATAACTGTGGTTTTACCATCCCACGGAAAAAAATCTCTATTATTCAGCTTTTGGTAGTTTTTTCCGTAAAGAAAAACAGTAGTGTCTCCTGACTGTTGTAACAAAAATATATCTGTTGAAAATAGTCTTGTGTAGGCCCGACATCCCAGTGTGGTTTCGCAGTTCCACGGGTCAAATCGCTGTACTATCCAGTTTTGGGCCTTTGGTATCTAAAAAAAAGCAGTTTGCGTGTGTCGCTCACTGTTCAGCCGCAAATATCTCTATTTAAAAAAGTGTGGTATACCCCAGTAAACAATAACTGTGGTTTTGCCATCCCACGGTAAAAAATCTCTGTTATTCAACTTTTGGTAGTTTTTTCCGTAAAGAAAAACAGTACTGTCTCCTGACTGTTGTGACACAAAAATATATTTGTTGAAAATAGTCTTGTGTAGGCCCGACATCCCAGTGTGGTTTCGCAGTTCCACGGGTCAAATCGCTGAACTATCCAGTTTTGGGCCTTTGGTATCTAAAAAAAAAGCAGTTTGAGTGTGTCGCTCACTGTTCAGCCGCAAATATCTCTATTTAAAAAAGTGTGGTATACCTCAGTAAACAATAACTGTGGTTTTGCCATCCCACGGTAAAAAATCTCTATTATTCAGGTTTTGTTAGTTTTTTCCGTAAAGAAAAACAGTAGTGTCTCCTGACTGTTGTGACACAAAAATATATCTGTTGAAAATAGTCTTGTGTAGGCCCGAAATCCCAGTGTGGTTTCGCAGTTCCACGGGTCAAATCGCTGTACTATCCAGTTTTGGGCCTTTGGTATCTAAAAAAAAAGCAGTTTGAGTGTGTCGCTCACTGTTCAGCCGCAAATATCTCTATTTAAAAAAGTATGGTATACCCCAGTAAACAATAACTGTGGTTTTGCCATCCCACGGTAAAAAATCTCTATTATTCAGCTTTTGGTAGTTTTTTCCGTAAAGAAAAACAGTAGTGTCTCCTGACTGTTGTGACACAAAAATATATCTGTTGAAAATAGTCTTGTGTAGGCCTGTCATTCCAGTGTGGTTTCGCAGATCCACGGGTCAAATCGCTGTACTATCCAGTTTTGGGCATTTGGTATCTAAAAGAAAAGCAGTTTGAGTGTGTCGCTCACTGTCCAGCTGCAAATATCTCTATTTAAAAAAGTGTGGTATACCCCAGTAAACAATAACTGTGGTTTTGCCATCCCACGGAAAAAAATCTCTATTATTCAGCTTTTGGTAGTTTTTTCCGTAAAGAAAAACAGTAGTGTCTCCTGACTGTTGTGACACAAAAATATATCTGTTGAAAATAGTCTTGTGTAGGCCCGACATCCCAGTGTGGTTTCGCAGTTCCACGGGTCAAATCGCTGTACTATCCAGTTTTGGGCCTTTGGTATCTAAAAAAAAGCAGTTTGAGTGTGTCGCTCACTGTTCAGCCGCAAATATCTCTATTTAAAAAAGTGTGGTATACCCCAGTAAACAATAACTGTGGTTTTGCCATCCCACGGTAAAAAATCTCTATTATTCAGCTTTTGGTAGTTTTTTCCGTAAAGAAAAACAGTAGTGTCTCCTGACTGTTGTGACACAAAAATATATCTGTTGAAAATAGTCTTGTGTAGGCCTGTCATTCCAGTGTGGTTTCGCAGATCCACGGGTCAAATCGCTGTACTATCCAGTTTTGGGCATTTGGTATCTAAAAGAAAAGCAGTTTGAGTGTGTCGCTCACTGTCCAGCCGCAAATATCTCTATTTAAAAAAGTGTGGTATACCCCAGTAAACAATAACTGTGGTTTTGCCATCCCACGGAAAAAAATCTCTATTATTCAGCTTTTGGTAGTTTTTTCCGTAAAGAAAAACAGTAGTGTCTCCTGACTGTTGTGACACAAAAATATATCTGTTGAAAATAGTCTTGTGTAGGCCCGACATCCCAGTGTGGTTTCGCAGTTCCACGGGTCAAATCGCTGTACTATCCAGTTTTGGGCCTTTGGTATCTAAAAAAAAGCAGTTTGAGTGTGTCGCTCACTGTTCAGCCGCAAATATCTCTATTTAAAAAAGTGTGGTATACCCCAGTAAACAATAACTGTGGTTTTGCCATCCCACGGTACAAAATCTCTATTATTCAGGTTTTGGTAGTTTTTTCCATAAGGGAAAAACAGTAGTGTCTCCTGACTGTTGTGACACATAAATATATCTGTTGAAAATAGTCTTGTGTAGGCCCGACATCCCAGTGTGGTTTCACAGTTCCACGGGTCAAATCGCTGTACTATCCAGTTTTAGGCCTTTGGTATCTAAAAAAAAAGCAGTTTGAGTGTGTCGCTCACTGTTCAGCCACAAGTATCTCTATTTAAAAAGTGTGGTATACCCCAGTAAACAATAACTGTGGTTTTGCGATCCCACGGTAAAAAATCTCTATTATTCAACTTTTGGTAGTTTTTTCCGTAAAGAAAAACAGTAGTGTCTCCTGACTGTTGTGACCCAAAAATATATCTGTTGAAAATAGTCTTGTGTAGGCCCGACATCCCAGTGTGGTTTCGCAGTTCCACGGGTCAAATCGCTGTACTATCCAGTTTTGGGCCTTTGGTACCTAAAAAAAAAGCAGTTTGAGTGTGTCGCTCACTGTTCAGCCGCAAATATCTCTATTTAAAAAAGTGTGGTATACCCCAGTAAACAATAACTGTGGTTTTGCCATCCCACGGTAAAAAATCTCTATTATTCAGCTTTTGGTAGTTTTTCCCGTAAAGAAAAACAGTAGTGTCTCCTGACTGTTGTGACACAAAAATATATCTGTTGAAAATAGTCTTGTGTAGGCCCGACATCCCAGTGTGGTTTCGCAGTTCCATGGGTCAAATCGCTGTACTATCCAGTTTTGGGCCTTTGGTATCTAAAAAAAAGCAATTTGAGTGTGTCGCTCACTGTTCAGCCGCAAATATCTCTATTTAAAAAAGTGTGGTATACCCCAGTAAACAATAACTGTGGTTTTGCCATCCCACGGTAAAAAATCTCTATTATTCAACTTTTGGTAGTTTTTTCCGTAAAGAAAAACAGTAGTGTCTCCTGACTGTTGTGACACAAAAATATATCTGTTGAAAATAGTCTTGTGTAGGCCCGAAATCCCAGTGTGGTTTCGCAGTTCCACGGGTCAAATCGCTGTACTATCCAGTTTTGGGCCTTTGGTATCTAAAAAAAAAGCAGTTTGAGTGTGTCGCTCACTGTTCAGCCGCAAATATCTCTATTTAAAAAAGTGTGGTATACCCCAGTAAACAATAACTGTGGTTTTGCCATCCCACGGTAAAAAATCTCTATTATTCAGCTTTTGGTAGTTTTTTCCGTAAAGAAAAACAGTAGTGTCTCCTGATTGTTGTGACACAAAAATATATCTGCTGAAAATAATCTTGAGTAGGCCCGACATCCCATTATGGTTTCGCAGTTCCATGGGTCAAATCGCTGTACTATCCAGTTTTGGGCCTTTGGTATCTAAAAAAAAAGTAGTTTGAGTGTGTCGCTCACTGTTCAGCCGCAAATATCTCTATTTAAAAAAGTGTGGTATACCCCAGTAAACAATAACTGTGGTTTTGCCATCCCACGGTAAAAAATCTCTATTATTCAGCTTTTGGTAGTTTTTTCCGTAAAGAAAAACAGTAGTGTCTCCTGACTGTTGTGACACAAAAATATATCTGTTGAAAATAGTCTTGTGTAGGCCTGTCATTCCAGTGTGGTTTCGCAGATCCACGGGTCAAATCGCTGTACTATCCAGTTTTGGGCATTTGGTATCTAAAAGAAAGGCAGTTTGAGTGTGTCGCTCACTGTCCAGCCGCAAATATCTTTATTTAAAAAAGTGTGGTATACCCCAGTAAACAATAACTGTGGTTTTGCCATCCCACGGAAAAAAATCTCTATTATTCAGCTTTTGGTAGTTTTTTCCGTAAAGAAAAACAGTAGTGTCTCCTGACTGTTGTGACACAAAAATATATCTGTTGAAAATAGTCTTGTGTAGGCCCGACATCCCAGTGTGGTTTCGCAGTTCCACGGGTCAAATCGCTGTACTATCCAGTTTTGGGCCTTTGGTATCTAAAAAAAAGCAGTTTGAGTGTGTCGCTCACTGTTCAGCCGCAAATATCTCTATTTAAAAAAGTGTGGTATACCCCAGTAAACAATAACTGTGGTTTTGCCATCCCACGGTAAAAAATCTCTATTATTCAGGTTTTGGTAGTTTTTTCCATAAGGGAAAAACAGTAGTGTCTCCTGACTGTTGTGACACATAAATATATCTGTTGAAAATAGTCTTGTGTAGGCCCGACATACCAGTGTGGTTTCACAGTTTCACGGGTCAAATCGCTGTACTATCCAGTTTTAGGCCTTTGGTATCTAAAAAAAAAGCAGTTTGAGTGTGTCGCTCACTGTTCAGCCGCAAGAATCTCTATTTAAAAAGTGTGGTATACCCCAGTAAACAATAACTGTGGTTTTGCGATCCCACGGTAAAAAATCTCTATTATTCAACTTTTGGTAGTTTTTTCCGTAAAGAAAAACAGTAGTGTCTCCTGACTGTTGTGACCCAAAAATATATCTGTTGAAAATAGTCTTGTGCAGGCCCGACATCCCAGTGTGGTTTCGCAGTTCCACGGGTCAAATCGCTGTACTATCCAGTTTTGGGCCTTTGGTACCTAAAAAAAAAGCAGTTTGAGTGTGTCGCTCACTGTTCAGCCGCAAATATCTCTATTTAAAAAAGTGTGGTATACATCAGTAAACAATAACTGTGGTTTTGCCATCCCACGGTAAAAAATCTCTATTATTCAACTTTTGGTAGTTTTTTCCGTAAAGAAAAACAGTAGTGTCTCCTGACTGTTGTGACACAAAAATATATCTGTTGAAAATAGTCTTGTGTAGTCCCGACATCCCAGTGTGGTTTCGCAGTTCCACGGGTCAAATACCTGTTCTATCCAGTTTTGGGCCTTTGGTATCTAAAAAAAAAGCAGTTTGAGTGTGTCGCTCACTGTTCAGCCGCAAATATCTCTATTTAAAAAAGTGTGGTATACCCCAGTAAACAATAACTGTGGTTTCGCCATCCCACGGTAAAAAATCTCTATTATTCAGCTTTTGGTAGTTTTTTCCGTAAAGAAAAACAGTAGTGTCTCCTGATTGTTGTGACACAAAAATATATCTGTTTAAAATAGTCTTGTGTAGGCCTGTCATTCCAGTGTGGTTTCGCAGATCCACGGGTCAAATCGCTGTACTATCCAGTTTTGGGCCTTTGGTATCTAAAAGAAAAGCAGTTTGAGTGTGTCGCTCACTGTTCAGCCGCAAATATCTCTATTTAAAAAAGTGTGGTATACCCCAGTAAACAATAACTGTGGTTTTACCATCCCACGGAAAAAAATCTCTATTATTCAGCTTTTTGTAGTTTTTTCCGTAAAGAAAAACAGTAGTGTCTCCTGACTGTTGTAACAAAAATATATCTGTTGAAAATAGTCTTGTGTAGGCCCGACATCCCAGTGTGGTTTCGCAGTTCCACGGGTCAAATCGCTGAACTATCCAGTTTTGGGCCTTTGGTATCTAAAAAAAAAGCAGTTTGAGTGTGTCGCTCACTGTTCAGCCGCAAATATCTCTATTTAAAAAAGTGTGGTATACCTCAGTAAACAATAACTGTGGTTTTGCCATCCCACGGTAAAAAATCTCTATTATTCAGGTTTTGTTAGTTTTTTCCGTAAAGAAAAACAGTATTGTCTCCTGACTGTTGTGACACAAAAATATATCTGTTGAAAATAGTCTTGTGTAGGCCCGAAATCCCAGTGTGGTTTCGCAGTTCCACGGGTCAAATCGCTGTACTATCCAGTTTTGGGCCTTTGGTATCTAAAAAAAAAGCAGTTTGAGTGTGTCGCTCACTGTTCAGCCGCAAATATCTCTATTTAAAAAAGTATGGTATACCCCAGTAAACAATAACTGTGGTTTTGCCATCCCACGGTAAAAAATCTCTATTATTCAGCTTTTGGTAGTTTTTTCCGTAAAGAAAAACAGTAGTGTCTCCTGACTGTTGTGACACAAAAATATATCTGTTGAAAATAGTCTTGTGTAGGCCTGTCATTCCAGTGTGGTTTCGCAGATCCACGGGTCAAATCGCTGTACTATCCAGTTTTGGGCATTTGGTATCTAAAAGAAAAGCAGTTTGAGTGTGTCGCTCACTGTCCAGCTGCAAATATCTCTATTTAAAAAAGTGTGGTATACCCCAGTAAACAATGACTGTGGTTTTGCCATCCCACGGAAAAAAATCTCTGTTATTCAACTTTTGGTAGTTTTTTCCGTAAAGAAAAACAGTACTGTCTCCTGACTGTTGTGACACAAAAATATATCTGTTGAAAATAGTCTTGTGTAGGCCCGACATCCCAGTGTGGTTTCGCAGTTCCACGGGTCAAATCGCTGTACTATCCAGTTTTGGGCCTTTGGTATCTAAAAAAAAAGCAGTTTGAGTGTGTCTCTCACTGTTCAGCCGCAAATATCTCTATTTAAAAAAGTGTGGTATACCCCAGTAAACAATAACTGTGGTTTTGCCATCCCACGGTAAAAAATCTCTATTATTCAGCTTTTGGTAGTTTTTCCATAAAGAAAAACTGTAGTGTCTCCTGACTGTTGTGACACAAAAATATATCTGTTGAAAATAGTCTTGTGTAGGCCCGACATCCCAGTGTGGTTTCGCAGTTCCACGGGTCAAATCGCTGTACTATCCAGTTTTGGGCCTTTGGTATCTAAAAAAAAATCAGTTTGAGTGTGTCGCTCACTGTTCAGCCGCAAATATCTCTATTTAAAAAAGTGTGGTATACCCCAGTAAACAATAACTGTGGTTTTGCCATCTCACGGAAAAAAATCTCTTTTATTCAGCTTTTGGTAGTTTTTTCCGTAAAGAAATACAGTAGTGTCTCCTGACTGTTGTGACACAAAAATATATCTGTTGAAAATAGCCTTGTGTAGCCCCGACATCCCAGGGTGGTTTCGCAGTTCCACGGGTCAAATCGCTGTACTATCCAGTTTTGGGCCTTTGGTATCTAAACAAAAGCAGTTTGAGTGTGTCGCTCACTGTTCAGCCACAAATATCTCTATTTAAAAAAATGTGGTATACCCCAGTAAACAATAACTGTGGTTTTGCCATCCCACGGTAAAAAATCTCTATTATTCAGGCTTTGGTAGTTTTTTCCATAAGGGAAAAACAGTAGTGTCTCCTGACTGTTGTGACACATAAATATATCTGTTGAAAATAGTCTTGTGTAGGCCCGACATCCCAGCGTGGTTTCGCAGTTCCACGGGTCAAATCGCTGTACTATCCAGTTTTGGGCCTTTGGTATCTAAAAAAAAAGCAGTTTGAGTGTGTCACTCACTGTTCAGCCGCAAATATCTCTATTTAAAAACGCGTGGTATACCCCAGTAAACAATAACTGTGGTTTTGCCATCCCACGGTAAAAAATCTCTATTATTCAGCTTTTGGTAGTTTTTTCCGTAAAGAAAAACAGTAGTGTCTCCTGACTGTTGTGACACAAAAATATATCTGTTGAAAATAGTCTTGTGTAGGCCCGACATCCCAGTGTGGTTTCGCAGTTCAACAGGTCAAATCGCTGTACTATCCAGTTTTGGGCCTTTGGTATCTAAAACAAAAAGCAGTTTGAGTGTGTCACTCACTGTTCAGCCGCAAATATCTCTATTTAAAAAAGTGTGGTATACCCCAGTAAAGAATTACTGTAGTTTTGCCATCCCACGGTAAAATATCTCTCTTATTCAGCTTTTGGTAGTTTTTTCCGTAAAGAAAAACAGTAGTGTCTCCTGACTGTTGTGACACAAAAATATATCTGTTGAAAATAGTCTTGTGTAGGCCCGACATCCCAGTGTGGTTTCTCAGTTCCCCGGGTCAAATCGCTGTACTATCCAGTTTTTGGCCTTTGATATCTAAAAAAAAAGCAGTTTGAGTGTGTCGCTCACTTTTCAGCCGCAAATATCTCTATTTAAAAAAGTGTGGTATACCCCAGTAAACAATAACTGTGGTTTTGCCATCCCACGGTAATAAATCTCTATTATTCAGGTTTTGGTAGTTTTTTCCATAAGGGAAAAACAGTAGTGTCTCCTGACTGTTGTGACACATAAATATATCTGTTGAAAATAGTCTTGTGTAGGCCCGACATCCCAGTGTGGTTTCGCAGTTCCACGGGTCAAATCGCTGTACTATCCAGTTTTGGGCCTTTGGTATCTAAAAAAAAAGCAGTTTGAGTGTGTCACTCACTGTTCAGCCGCAAATATCTCTATTTAAAAACGCGTGGTATACCCCAGTAAACAATAACTGTGGTTTTGCCATCCCACGGTAAAAAATCTCTATTATTCAGCTTTTGGTATTTTTTTCCGTAAAGAAAAACAGTAGTGTCTCCTGACTGTTGTGACACAAAAATATATCTGTTGAAAATAGTCTTGTGTAGGCCCGACATCCCAGTGTGGTTTCGCAGTTCAACAGGTCAAATCGCTGTACTATCCAGTTTTGGGCCTTTGGTATCTAAAACAAAAAGCAGTTTGAGTGTGTCACTCACTGTTCAGCCGCAAATATCTCTATTTAAAAAAGTGTGGTATACCCCAGTAAAGAATTACTGTAGTTTTGCCATCCCACGGTAAAATATCTCTATTATTCAGCTTTTGGTAGTTTTTTCCGTAAAGAAAAACAGTAGTGTCTCCTGACTGTTGTGACACAAAAATATATCTGTTGAAAATAGTCTTGTGTAGGCCCGACATCCCAGTGTGGTTTCTCAGTTCCCCGGGTCAAATCGCTGTACTATCCAGTTTTTGGCCTTTGATATCTAAAAAAAAAGCAGTTTGAGTGTGTCGCTCACTTTTCAGCCGCAAATATCTCTATTTAAAAAAGTGTGGTATACCCCAGTAAACAATAACTGTGGTTTTGCCATCCCACGGTAATAAATCTCTATTATTCAGGTTTTGGTAGTTTTTTCCATAAGGGAAAAACAGTAGTGTCTCCTGACTGTTGTGACACATAAATATATCTGTTGAAAATAGTCTTGTGTAGGCCCGACATCCCAGTGTGGTTTCGCAGCTCCACGGGTCAAATCGCTGTACTATCCAGTTTTGGGCCTTTGGTATCTAAAAAAAAAGCAGTTTGAGTGTGTCACTCACTGTTCAGCCGCAAATATCTCTATTTAAAAACGCGTGGTATACCCCAGTAAACAATAACTGTGGTTTTGCCATCCCACGGTAAAAAATCTCTATTATTCAGCTTTTGGTATTTTTTTCCGTAAAGAAAAACAGTAGTGTCTCCTGACTGTTGTGACACAAAAATATATCTGTTGAAAATAGTCTTGTGTAGGCCCGACATCCCAGTGTGGTTTCGCAGTTCAACAGGTCAAATCGCTGTACTATCCAGTTTTGGGCCTTTGGTATCTAAAACAAAAAGCAGTTTGAGTGTGTCACTCACTGTTCAGCCGCAAATATCTCTATTTAAAAAAGTGTGGTATACCCCAGTAAAGAATTACTGTAGTTTTGCCATCCCACGGTAAAATATCTCTATTATTCAGCTTTTGGTAGTTTTTTCCGTAAAGAAAAACAGTAGTGTCTCCTGACTGTTGTGACACAAAAATATATCTGTTGAAAATAGTCTTGTGTAGGCCCGACATCCCAGTGTGGTTTCTCAGTTCCCCGGGTCAAATCGCTGTACTATCCAGTTTTTGGCCTTTGATATCTAAAAAAAAAGCAGTTTGAGTGTGTCGCTCACTTTTCAGCCGCAAATATCTCTATTTAAAAAAGTGTGGTATACCCCAGTAAACAATAACTGTGGTTTTGCCATCCCACGGTAATAAATCTCTATTATTCAGGTTTTGGTAGTTTTTTCCATAAGGGAAAAACAGTAGTGTCTCCTGACTGTTGTGACACATAAATATATCTGTTGAAAATAGTCTTGTGTAGGCCCGACATACCAGTGTGGTTTCACAGTTTCACGGGTCAAATCGCTGTACTATCCAGTTTTAGGCCTTTGGTATCTAAAAAAAAAGCAGTTTGAGTGTGTCGCTCACTGTTCAGCCGCAAGTATCTCTATTTAAAAAGTGTGGTATACCCCAGTAAACAATAACTGTGGTTTTGCGATCCCACGGTAAAAAATCTCTATTATTCAACTTTTGGTAGTTTTTTCCGTAAAGAAAAACAGTAGTGTCTCCTGACTGTTGTGACCCAAAAATATATCTGTTGAAAATAGTCTTGTGCAGGCCCGACATCCCAGTGTGGTTTCGCAGTTCCACGGGTCAAATCGCTGTACTATCCAGTTTTGGGCCTTTGGTACCTAAAAAAAAAGCAGTTTGAGTGTGTCGCTCACTGTTCAGCCGCAAATATCTCTATTTAAAAAAGTGTGGTATACCCCAGTAAACAATAACTGTGGTTTTGCCATCCCACGGTAAAAAATCTCTATTATTCAGCTTTTGGTAGTTTTTCCCGTAAAGAAAAACAGTAGTGTCTCCTGACTGTTGTGACACAAAAATATATCTGTTGAAAATAGTCTTGTGTAGGCCCGACATCCCAGTGTGGTTTCGCAATTCCATGGGTCAAATCGCTGTACTATCCAGTTTTGGGCCTTTGGTATCTAAAAAAAAAGCAGTTTGAGTGTGTCGCTCACTGTTCAGCCGCAAATATCTCTATTTAAAAAAGTCTGGTATACCCCAGTAAACAATAACTGTGGTTTTGCCATCCCACGGTAAAAAATCTCTATTATTCAGCTTTTGGTAGTTTTTTTCGTAAAGACAAACAGTAGTGTCTCCTGACTGTTGTGACACAAAAATATATCTGTTGAAAATAGTCTTGTGTAGGCCTGTCATTCCAGTGTGGTTTCGCAGATCCACGGGTCAAATCGCTGTACTATCCAGTTTTGGGCCTTTGGTATCTAAAAGAAAAGCAGTTTGAGTGTGTCGCTCACTGTTCAGCCGCAAATATCTCTATTTAAAAAAGTGTGGTATACCCCAGTAAACAATAACTGTGGTTTTACCATCCCACGGAAAAAAATCTCTATTATTCAGCTTTTGGTAGTTTTTTCCGTAAAGAAAAACAGTAGTGTCTCCTGACTGTTGTAACAAAAATATATCTGTTGAAAATAGTCTTGTGTAGGCCCGACATCCCAGTGTGGTTTCGCAGTTCCACGGGTCAAATCGCTGTACTATCCAGTTTTGGGCCTTTGGTATCTAAAAAAAAGCAGTTTGCGTGTGTCGCTCACTGTTCAGCCGCAAATATCTCTATTTAAAAAAGTGTGGTATACCCCAGTAAACAATAACTGTGGTTTTGCCATCCCACGGTAAAAAATCTCTGTTATTCAACTTTTGGTAGTTTTTTCCGTAAAGAAAAACAGTAGTGTCTCCTGACTGTTGTGACACAAAAATATATCTGTTGAAAATAGTCTTGTGTAGGCCCGACATCCCAGTGTGGTTTCGCAATTCCATGGGTCAAATCGCTGTACTATCCAGTTTTGGGCCTTTGGTATCTAAAAAAAAAGCAGTTTGAGTGTGTCGCTCACTGTTCAGCCGCAAATATCTCTATTTAAAAAAGTGTGGTATACCCCAGTAAACAATAACTGTGGTTTCGCCATCCCACGGTAAAAAATCTCTATTATTCAGCTTTTGGTAGTTTTTTCCGTAAAGAAAAACAGTAGTGTCTCCTGATTGTTGTGACACAAAAATATATCTGTTGAAAATAGTCTTGTGTAGGCCCGACATCCCATTGTGGTTTCGAAGTTCCATGGGTCAAATCGCTGTACTATCCAGTTTTGGGCCTTTGGTATCTAAAAAAAAAGCAGTTTGAGTGTGTCGCTCACTGTTCAGCCGCAAATATCTCTATTTAAAAAAGTCTGGTATACCCCAGTAAACAATAACTGTGGTTTTGCCATCCCACGGTAAAAAATCTCTATTATTCAGCTTTTGGTAGTTTTTTTCGTAAAGAGAAACAGTAGTGTCTCCTGACTGTTGTGACACAAAAATATATCTGTTGAAAATAGTCTTGTGTAGGCCTGTCATTCCAGTGTGGTTTCGCAGATCCACGGGTCAAATCGCTGTACTATCCAGTTTTGGGCCTTTGGTATCTAAAAGAAAAGCAGTTTGAGTGTGTCGCTCACTGTTCAGCCGCAAATATCTCTATTTAAAAAAGTGTGGTATACCCCAGTAAACAATAACTGTGGTTTTACCATCCCACGGAAAAAAATCTCTATTATTCAGCTTTTGGTAGTTTTTTCCGTAAAGAAAAACAGTAGTGTCTCCTGACTGTTGTAACAAAAATATATCTGTTGAAAATAGTCTTGTGTAGGCCCGACATCCCAGTGTGGTTTCGCAGTTCCACGGGTCAAATCGCTGTACTATCCAGTTTTGGGCCTTTGGTATCTAAAAAAAAGCAGTTTGCGTGTGTCGCTCACTGTTCAGCCGCAAATATCTCTATTTAAAAAAGTGTGGTATACCCCAGTAAACAATAACTGTGGTTTTGCCATCCCACGGTAAAAAATCTCTGTTATTCAACTTTTGGTAGTTTTTTCCGTAAAGAAAAACAGTACTGTCTCCTGACTGTTGTGACACAAAAATATATTTGTTGAAAATAGTCTTGTGTAGGCCCGACATCCCAGTGTGGTTTCGCAGTTCCACGGGTCAAATCGCTGAACTATCCAGTTTTGGGCCTTTGGTATCTAAAAAAAAAGCAGTTTGAGTGTGTCGCTCACTGTTCAGCCGCAAATATCTCTATTTAAAAAAGTGTGATATACCTCAGTAAACAATAACTGTGGTTTTGCCATCCCACGGTAAAAAATCTCTATTATTCAGGTTTTGTTAGTTTTTTCCGTAAAGAAAAACAGTAGTGTCTCCTGACTGTTGTGACACAAAAATATATCTGTTGAAAATAGTCTTGTGTAGGCCCGAAATCCCAGTGTGGTTTCGCAGTTCCACGGGTCAAATCGCTGTACTATCCAGTTTTGGGCCTTTGGTATCTAAAAAAAAGCAGTTTGAGTGTGTCGCTCACTGTTCAGCCGCAAATATCTCTATTTAAAAAAGTATGGTATACCCCAGTAAACAATAACTGTGGTTTTGCCATCCCACGGTAAAAAATCTCTATTATTCAGCTTTTGGTAGTTTTTTCCGTAAAGAAAAACAGTAGTGTTTCCTGACTGTTGTGACACAAAAATATATCTGTTGAAAATAGTCTTGTGTAGGCCTGTCATTCCAGTGTGGTTTCGCAGATCCACGGGTCAAATCGCTGTACTATCCAGTTTTGGGCATTTGGTATCTAAAAGAAAAGCAGTTTGAGTGTGTCGCTCACTGTCCAGCTGCAAATATCTCTATTTAAAAAAGTGTGGTATACCCCAGTAAACAATAACTGTGGTTTTGCCATCCCACGGAAAAAAATCTCTATTATTCAGCTTTTGGTAGTTTTTTCCGTAAAGAAAAACAGTAGTGTCTCCTGACTGTTGTGACACAAAAATATATCTGTTGAAAATAGTCTTGTGTAGGCCCGACATCCCAGTGTGGTTTCGCAGTTCCACGGGTCAAATCGCTGTACTATCCAGTTTTGGGCCTTTGGTATCTAAAAAAAAGCAGTTTGAGTGTGTCGCTCACTGTTCAGCCGCAAATATCTCTATTTAAAAAAGTGTGGTATACCCCAGTAAACAATAACTGTGGTTTTGCCATCCCACGGTACAAAATCTCTGTTATTCAACTTTTGGTAGTTTTTTCCGTAAAGAAAAACAGTACTGTCTCCTGACTGTTGTGACACAAAAATATATCTGTTGAAAATAGTCTTGTGTAGGCCCGACATCCCAGTGTGGTTTCGCAGTTCCACGGGTCAAATCGCTGTACTATCCAGTTTTGGGCCTTTGGTATCTAAAAAAAAAGCAGTTTGAGTGTGTCTCTCACTGTTCAGCCGCAAATATCTCTATTTAAAAAAGTGTGGTATACCCCAGTAAACAATAACTGTGGTTTTGCCATCCCACGGTAAAAAATCTCTATTATTCAGCTTTTGGTAGTTTTTCCATAAAGAAAAACAGTAGTGTCTCCTGACTGTTGTGACACAAAAATATATCTGTTGAAAATAGTCTTGTGTAGGCCCGACATCCCATTGTGGTTTCGCAGTTCCACGGGTCAAATCGCTGTACTATCCAGTTTTGGGCCTTTGGTATCTAAAAAAAAATCAGTTTGAGTGTGTCGCTCACTGTTCAGCCGCAAATATCTCTATTTAAAAAAGTGTGGTATACCCCAGTAAACAATAACTGTGGTTTTGCCATCTCACGGAAAAAAATCTCTTTTATTCAGCTTTTGGTAGTTTTTTCCGTAAAGAAAAACAGTAGTGTCTCCTGACTGTTGTGACACAAAAATATATCTGTTGAAAATAGCCTTGTGTAGCCCCGACATCCCAGGGTGGTTTCGCAGTTCCACGGGTCAAATCGCTGTACTATCCAGTTTTGGGCCTTTGGTATCTAAACAAAAGCAGTTTGAGTGTGTCGCTCACTGTTCAGCCACAAATATCTCTATTTAAAAAAGTGTGGTATACCCCAGTAAACAATAACTGTGGTTTTGCCATCCCACGGTAAAAAATCTCTATTATTCAGGCTTTGGTAGTTTTTTCCATAAGGAAAAAACAGTAGTGTCTCCTGACTGTTGTGACACATAAATATATCTGTTGAAAATAGTCTTGTGTAGGCCCGACATCCCAGTGTGGTTTCGCAGTTCCACGGGTCAAATCGCTGTACTATCCAGTTTTGGGCCTTTGGTATCTAAAAAAAAAGCAGTTTGAGTGTGTCACTCACTGTTCAGCCGCAAATATCTCTATTTAAAAAAGCGTGGTATACCCCAGTAAACAATAACTGTGGTTTTGCCATCCCACGGTAAAAAATCTCTATTATTCAGCTTTTGGTAGTTTTTTCCATAAAGAAAAACAGTAGTGTCTCCTGACTGTTGTGACACAAAAATATATCTGTTGAAAATAGTCTTGTGTAGGCCCGACATCCCAGTGTGGTTTCGCAGTTCAACAGGTCAAATCGCTGTACTATCCAGTTTTGGGCCTTTGGTATCTAAAACAAAAAGCAGTTTGAGTGTGTCACTCACTGTTCAGCCGCAAATATCTCTATTTAAAAAAGTGTGGTATACCCCAGTAAAGAATTACTGTAGTTTTGCCATCCCACGGTAAAATATCTCTATTATTCAGCTTTTGGTAGTTTTTTCCGTAAAGAAAAACAGTAGTGTCTCCTGACTGTTGTGACACAAAAATATATCTGTTGAAAATAGTCTTGTGTAGGCCCGACATCCCAGTGTGGTTTCTCAGTTCCCCGGGTCAAATCGCTGTACTATCCAGTTTTTGGCCTTTGATATCTAAAAAAAAAGCAGTTTGAGTGTGTCGCTCACTTTTCAGCCGCAAATATCTCTATTTAAAAAAGTGTGGTATACCCCAGTAAACAATAACTGTGGTTTTGCCATCCCACGGTAAAAAATCTCTATTATTCAGGTTTTGGTAGTTTTTTCCGTAAAGAAAAACAGTAGTGTGTCCTGACTGTTGTGACACAAAAATATATCTGTTGAAAATAGTCTTGTGTAGGCCCGACATCCCAGTTTGGTTTGCAGTTCCACGGGTCAAATCGCTGTACTATCCAGTTTTGGGCCTTTGGTATCTAAAAAAAAAAGCAGTTTGAGTGTGTCACTCACTGTTCAGCCGCAAATATCTCTATTTAAAAAAGCGTGGTAAACCTCAGTAAACAATAACTGTGGTTTTGCCATCCCACGGTAAAAAATCTCTATTATTCAGCTTTTGGTAGTTTTTTCCGTAAAGAAAAGCAGTAGTGTCTCCTGACTGTTGTGACACAAAAATATATCTGTTGAAAATAGTCTTGTGTAGGCCCGACATCCCAGTGTGGTTTTGCAGTTCCACGGGTCAAATCGCTGTACTATCCAGTTTTGGGCCTTTGGTATCTAAAAAAAAAGCAGTTTGAGTGTGTCACTCACTGTTCAGCTGCAAATATCTCTATTTAAAAAAGTGTGGTATACCCCAGTAAACAATAACTGTGGTTTTGCCATCCCACAGTAAAAAATCTCTATTATTCAGCTTTTGGTAGTTTTTTCCGTAAAGAGAAACAGTAGTGTCTCCTGACTGTTGTGACACAAAAATATATCTGTTGAAAATAGTCTTGTGTAGGCCCGACATCCCAGTGTGGTTTCACAGTTCCACGGGTCAAATCGCTGTACTATCCAGTTTTGGGCCTTTGGTATCTAAAAAAAAGCAGTTTGAGTGTGTCGCTCACTGTTCAGCCGCAAATATCTCTATTTAAAAAAGTGTGGTATGCCCCAGTAAACAATAACTGTGGTTTTGCCATCCCACGGTAAAAAATCTCTATTATTCAGGCTTTGGTAGTTTTTTCCATAAGGGAAAAACAGTAGTGTCTCCTGACTGTTGTGACACATAAATATATCTGTTGAAAATAGTCTTGTGTAGGCCCGACATCCCAGTGTGGTTTCGCAGTTCCACGGGTCAAATCGCTGTACTATCCTGTTTTGGGCCTTTGGTATCTAAAAAAAAGGCAGTTTGAGTGTGTCGCTCACTGTTCAGCCGCAAATATCTCTATTTAAAAAAGTGTGGTATACCCCAGTAAACAATAACTGTGGTTTTGCCATCCCACGGTAAAAAATCTCTATTATTCAGCTTTTGGTAGTTTTTTCCGTAAAGAAAAACAGTAGTGTCTCCTGATTGTTGTGACACAAAAATATATCTGTTGAAAATAATCTTGAGTGGGCCTGACATCCCATTATGGTTTCGCAATTCCATGGGCCAAATCGCTGTACTATCCAGTTTTGGGCCTTTGGTATCTAAAAAAAAAGCAGTTTGAGTGTGTCGCTCACTGTTCAGCCGCAAATATCTCTATTTAAAAAAGTGTGGTATACCCCAGTAAACAATAACTGTGGTTTTGCCATCCCACGGTAAAAAATCTCTATTATTCAGCTTTTGGTAGTTTTTTCCGTAAAGAAAAACAGTAGTGTCTCCTGACTGTTGTGACACAAAAATATATCTGTTGAAAATAGTCTTGTGTAGGCCTGTCATTGCAGTGTGTTTTCGCAGATCCACGGGTCAAATCGCTGTACTATCCAGTTTTGGGCATTTGGTATCTAAAAGAAAAGCAGTTTGAGTGTGTCGCTCACTGTCCAGCCGCAAATATCTCTATTTAAAAAAGTGTGGTATACCCCAGTAAACAATAACTGTGGTTTTGCCATCCCACGGAAAAAAATCTCTATTATTCAGCTTTTGGTAGTTTTTTCCATAAGGGAAAAACAGTAGTGTCTCCTGACTGTTGTGACACATAAATATATCTGTTGAAAATAGTCTTGTGTAGGCCCGACATCCCAGTGTGGTTTCACAGTTCCACGGGTCAAATCGCTGTACTATCCAGTTTTAGGCCTTTGGTATCTAAAAAAAAAGCAGTTTGAGTGTGTCGCTCACTGTTCAGCCACAAGTATCTCTATTTAAAAAGTGTGGTATACCCCAGTAAACAATAACTGTGGTTTTGCGATCCCACGGTAAAAAATCTCTATTATTTAACTTTTGGTAGTTTTTTCCGTAAAGAAAAACAGTAGTGTCTCCTGACTGTTGTGACCCAAAAATATATCTGTTGAAAATAGTCTTGTGTAGGCCCTACATCCCAGTGTGGTTTCGCAGTTCCACGGGTCAAATCGCTGTACTATCCAGTTTTGGGCCTTTGGTATCTAAAAAAAAGCAGTTTGAGTGTGTCGCTCACTGTTCAGCCGCAAATATCTCTATTTAAAAAAGTGTGGTATACCCCAGTAAACAATAACTGTGGTTTTGCCATCCCACGGTAAAAAATCTCTATTATTCAACTTTTGGTAGTTTTTTCCGTAAAGAAAAACAGTAGTGTCTCCTGACTGTTGTGACACAAAAATATATCTGTTGAAAATAGTCTTGTGTAGTCCCCACATCCCAGTGTGGTTTCGCAGTTCCACGGGTCAAATACCTGTACTATCCAGTTTTGGGCCTTTGGTATCTAAAAAAAAAGCAGTTTGAGTGTGTCGCTCACTGTTCAGCCGCAAATATCTCTATTTAAAAAAGTGTGGTATACCCCAGTAAACAATAACTGTGGTTTCGCCATCCCACGGTAAAAAATCTCTATTATTCAGCTTTTGGTAGTTTTTTCCGTAAAGAAAAACAGTAGTGTCTCCTGATTGTTGTGACACAAAAATATATCTGTTGAAAATAGTCTTGTGTAGGCCCGACATCCCATTGTGGTTTCGAAGTTCCATGGGTCAAATCGCTGTACTATCCAGTTTTGGGCCTTTGGTATCTAAAAAAAAAGCAGTTTGAGTGTGTCGCTCACTGTTCAGCCGCAAATATCTCTATTTAAAAAAGTCTGGTATACCCCAGTAAACAATAACTGTGGTTTTGCCATCCCACGGTAAAAAATCTCTATTATTCAGCTTTTGGTAGTTTTTTTCGTAAAGAAAAACAGTAGTGTCTCCTGACTGTTGTGACACAAAAATATATCTGTTGAAAATAGTCTTGTATAGGCCTGTCATTCCAGTGTGGTTTCGCAGATCCACGGGTCAAATCGCTGTACTATCCAGTTTTGGGCCTTTGGTATCTAAAAGAAAAGCAGTTTGAGTGTGTCGCTCACTGTTTAGCCGCAAATATCTCTATTTAAAAAAGTGTGGTATACCCCAGTAAACAATAACTGTGGTTTTCCCATCCCACGGAAAAAAATCTCTATTATTCAGCTTTTGGTAGTTTTTTCCGTAAAGAAAAACAGTAGTGTCTCCTGACTGTTGTGACACAAAAATATATCTGTTGAAACTAGTCTTGTGTAGGCCCGACATCCCAGTGTGGTTTCGCAGTTCCACGGGTCAAATCGCTGTACTATCCAGTTTTGGGCCTTTGGTATCTAAAAAAAAGCAGTTTGCGTGTGTCGCTCACTGTTCAGCCGCAAATATCTCTATTTAAAAAAGTGTGGTATACCCCAGTAAACAATAACTGTGGTTTTGCCATCCCACGGTAAAAAATCTCTGTTATTCAACTTTTGGTAGTTTTTTCCGTAAAGAAAAACAGTACTGTCTCCTGACTGTTGTGACACAAAAATATATCTGTTGAAAATAGTCTTGTGTAGGCCCGACATCCCAGTGTGGTTTCGCAGTTCCACGGGTCAAATCGCTGAACTATCCAGTTTTGGGCCTTTGGTATCTAAAAAAAAAGCAGTTTGAGTGTGTCGCTCACTGTTCAGCCGCAAATATCTCTATATAAAAAAGTGTGGTATACCTCAGTAAACAATAACTGTGGTTTTGCCATCCCACGGTAAAAAATCTCTATTATTCAGGTTTTGGTAGTTTTTTCCGTAAAGAAAAACAGTAGTGTCTCCTGACTGTTGTGACACAAAAATATATCTGTTGAAAATAGTCTTGTGTAGGCCCGAAATCCCAGTGTGGTTTCGCAGTTCCACGGGTCAAATCGCTGTACTATCCAGTTTTGGGCCTTTGGTATCTAAAAAAAAAGCAGTTTGAGTGTGTCGCTCACTGTTCAGCCGCAAATATCTCTATTTAAAAAAGTGTGGTATACCCCAGTAAACAATAACTGTGGTTTTGCCATCCCACGGTACAAAATCTCTGTTATTCAACTTTTGGTAGTTTTTTCCGTAAAGAAAAACAGTACTGTCTCCTGACTGTTGTGACACAAAAATATATCTGTTGAAAATAGTCTTGTGTAGGCCCGATATCCCAGTGTGGTTCGCAGTTCCACGGGTCAAATCGCTGAACTATCCAGTTTTGGGCCTTTGGTATCTAAAAAAAAAGCAGTTTGAGTGTGTCTCTCACTGTTCAGCCGCAAATATCTCTATTTAAAAAAGTGTGGTATACCCCAGTAAAGAATAACTGTGGTTTTGCCATCCCACGGTAAAAAATCTCTATTATTCAGCTTTTGGTAGTTTTTCTGTAAAGAAAAACAGTAGTGTCTCCTGACTGTTGTGACACAAAAATATATCTGTTGAAAATAGTCTTGTGTAGGCCCGACATCCCAGTGTGGTTTCGCAGTTCCACGGGTCAAATCGCTGTACTATCCAGTTTTGGGCCTTTGGTATCTAAAAAAAAAGCAGTTTGAGTGTGTCGCTCATTGTTCAGCCGCAAATATCTCTATTTAAAAAAGTGTGGTATACCCCAGTAAACAATTACTGTGGTTTCGCCATCCCACGGTAAAAAATCTCTATTATTCAGCTTTTGGTTGTTTTTTCCATAAAGAAAAACAGTAGTGTCTCCTGACTGTTGTGACACAAAAATATATCTGTTGAAACTAGTCTTGTGTAGGTCCGACATCCCAGTGTGGTTTCGCAGTTCCACGGGTCAAATCGCTGTACTATCCAGTTTTGGGCCTTTGGTATCTAAAAAAAAAGCAGTTTGAGTGTGTCGCTCACTGCTCAGCCGCAAATATCTCTATTTAAAAAAGTGTGGTATACCCCAGTAAACAATAACTGTGGTTTTGCCATCCCACGGTAAAAAATCTCTATTATTCAGCTTTTGGTAGTTTTTTCCGTAAAGAAAAACAGTAGTGTCTCCTGACTGTTGTGACACAAAAATATATCTGTTGAAAATAGTCTTGTGTAGGCCTGTCATTCCAGTGTGGTTTCGCAGATCCACGGATCAAATCGCTGTACTATCCAGTTTTGGGACTTTGGTATCTAAAAGAAAAGCAGTTTGAGTGTGTCGCTCACTGTTCAGCCGCAAATATCTCTATTTAAAAAGTGTGGTATACCCCAGTAAACAATAACTGTGGTTTTGCCATCCCACGGAAAAAAATCTCTATTATTCAGCTTTTGGTAGTTTTTTCCGTAAAGAAAAACAGTAGTGTCTCCTGACTGTTGTGACACAAAAATATATCTGTTGAAAATAGTCTTGTGTAGGCCCGACATCCCAGTGTGGTTTCGCAGTTCCACGGGTCAAATCGCTGTACTATCCAGTTTTGGGCCTTTGGTATCTAAAAAAAAAAGCAGTTTGAGTGTGTCGCTCACTGTTCAGCCGCAAATATCTCTATTTAAAAAAGTGTTGTATACCCCAGTAAACAATAACGGTGGTTTTGCCATCCCACGGTAAAAAATCTCTATTATTCAGCTATTGGTAGTTTTTTCCGTAAAGAAAAACAGTAGTGTCTCCTGACTGTTGTGACACAAAAATATATCTGTTGAAAATAGTCTTGTGTAGGCCCGACATCCCAGTGTGGTTTCGCAGTTCCACAGGTCAAATCGCTGTACTATCCAGTTTTGGGCCTTTGGTATCTAAAAAAAAGCAGTTTGAGTGTGTCGCTCACTGTTCAGCCGCAAATATCTCTATTTAAAAAGGTGTGGTATACCCCAGTAAACAATAACTGTGGTTTTGCCATCCCACGGTAAAAAATCTCTATTATTCAGCTTTTGGTAGTTTTTCCGTAAAGAAAAACAGTAGTGTCTCCTGACTGTTGTGACACAAAAATATATCTGTTGAAAATAGTCTTGTGTAGGCCCTACATCCCAGTGTGGTTTCGCAGTTCCACGGGTCAAATCGCTGTACTATCCAGTTTTGGGCCTTTGGTATCTAAAAAACAGCAGTTTGAGTGTGTCGCTCACTGTTCAGCCGCAAATATCTCTATTTAAAAAAGTGTGGTATACCCCAGTAAACAATAACTGTGGTTTTTTGCATCCCACGGTAAAAAATCTCTATTATTCAACTTTTGGTAGTTTTTTCCGTAAAGAAAAACAGTAGTGTCTCCTGACTGTTGTGACACAAAAATATATCTGTTGAAAATAGTCTTGTGTAGGCCCGACATCCCAGTGTGGTTTCGCAGTTCCACGGGTCAAATCGCTGTACTATCCAGTTTTGGGCCTTTGGTATATAAAAAAAAAGCAGTTTGAGTGTGTCGCTCACTGTTCAGCCGCAAATATCTCTATTTAAAAAAGTGTGGTATACCCCAGTAAACAATAACTGTGGTTTTGCCATCCCACGGTAAAAAATCTCTATTATTCAGCTTTTGGTAGTTTTTTCCGTAAAGAAAAACAGTAGTGTCTCCTGACTGTTGTGACACAAAAATATATCTGTTGAAAATAGTCTTGTGTAGGCCCGACATCCCAGTGTGGTTTCGCAGTTCCACGGGTCAAATCGCTGTACTATCCAGTTTTGGGCCTTAGAGATATTTGCGGCTGAACAGTGAGCGACACACTCAAACTGCTTTTTTTTTAGATACCAATTTAAAAAAGTGTGGTATACCCCAGTAAACAATAACTGTGGTTTTGCCATCCCACGGTAAAAAATCTCTATTATTCAGCTTTAGGTAGTTTTTTCCATAAAGAAAAACAGTAGTGTCTCCTGACTGTTGTGACACAAAAATATATCTGTTGAAAAGAGTCTTGTGTAGGCCCGACATCCCATTGTGGTTTCGCAGTTCCATGGGTTAAATCGCTGTACTATCCAGTTTTGGGCCTTTGGTATCTAAAAAAAAGCAGTTTGAGTGTGTCGCTCACTGTTCAGCCGCAAATATCTCTATTTAAAAAAGTGTGGTATACCCCAGTAAACAATAACTGTGGTTTTGCCATCCCACGGTAAAAAATCTCTATTATTCAGCTTTTGGTAGTTTTTTCCGTAAAGAAAAACAGTAGTGTCTCCTGACTGTTGTGACACAAAAATATATCTGTTGAAAATAGTCTTGTGTAGGCCCAACATCCCAGTGTGGTTTCGCAGTTCCACGGGTCAAATCGCTGTACTCTCCAGTTTTGGGCCTTTGGTATCTAAAAATCAGCAGTTTGAGTGTGTCGCTCACTGTTCAGCCGCAAATATCTCTATTTTAAAAAGTGTGGTATACCCCAGTAAACAATAACTGTGGTTTTGCCATCCCACTGTAAAAAATCTCTATTACTCAACTTTTGGTAGTTTTTTCCGTAAAGAAAAACAGTAGTGTCTCCTGACTGTTGTGACACAAAAATATATCTGTTGAAAATAGTCTTGTGTAGGCCCGACATCCCAGTGTGGTTTCGCAGTTCCACGGGTCAAATCGCTGTACTATCCAGTTTTGGGCCTTTGGTATCTAAAAAAAAAAGCAGTTTGAGTGTGTCGCTCACTGTTCAGCCGCAAATATCTCTATTTAAAAAAGTGTTGTATACCCCAGTAAACAATAACGGTGGTTTTGCCATCCCACGGTAAAAAATCTCTATTATTCAGCTTTTGGTAGTTTTTTCCGTAAAGAAAAACAGTAGTGTCTCCTGACTGTTGTGACACAAAAATATATCTGTTGAAAATAGTCTTGTGTAGGCCCGACATCCCAGTGTGGTTTCGCAGTTCCACAGGTCAAATCACTGTACTATCCAGTTTTGGGCATTTGGTATCTAAAAAAAAGCAGTTTGAGTGTGTCGCTCACTGTTCAGCCGCAAATATCTCTATTTAAAAAAGTGTGGTATACCCCAGTAAACAATAACTGTGGTTTTGCCATCCCACGGTAAAAAAATCTCTATTATTCAGCTTTTGGTAGTTTTTTCCGTAAAGAAAAACAGTAGTGTCTCCTGACTGTTGTGACACAAAAATATATCTGTTGAAAATAGTCTTGTGTAGGCCCAACATCCCAGTGTGGTTTCGCAGTTCCACGGGTCAAATCGCTGTACTCTCCAGTTTTGGGCCTTTGGTATCTAAAAAACAGCAGTTTGAGTGTGTCGCTCACTGTTCAGCCGCAAATATCTCTATTTTAAAAAGTGTGGTATACCCCAGTAAACAATAACTGTGGTTTTGCCATCCCACTGTAAAAAATCTCTATTATTCAACTTTTGGTAGTTTTTTCCGTAAAGAAAAACAGTAGTGTCTCCTGACTGTTGTGACACAAAAATATATCTGTTGAAAATAGTCTTGTGTAGGCCCGACATCCCAGTGTGGTTTCGCAGTTCCATGGGTCAAATCGCTGTACTATCCAGTTTTGGGCCTTTGGTATCTAAAAAAATAGCAGTTTGAGTGTGTTGCTCACTGTTCAGCCGCAAATATCTCTATTTAAAAAAGTGTGGTATACCCCAGTAAACAATAACTGTGGTTTTGCCATCCCACGGTAAAAAATCTCTATTATTCAGCTTTTGGTAGTTTTTTCCGTAAAGAAAAACAATAGTGTCTCCTGACTGTTGTGACACAAAAATATATCTGTTGAAAATAGTCTTGTGTAGGCCCGACATCCCAGTGTGGTTTCGCAGTTCCACGGGTCAAATCGCTGTACTATCCAGTTTTGGGCCTTTGGTATCTAAAAAAAAGCAGTTTGAGTGTGTCGCTCACTGTTCAGCCGCAAATATCTCTATTTAAAAAAGTGTGGTATACCCCAGTAAACAATAACTGTGGTTTTGCCATCCCACGGTAAAAAATCTCTATTATTCAGCTTTTGGTAGTTTTTTCCGTAAAGAAAAACAGTAGTGTCTCCTGACTGTTGTGACACAAAAATATATCTGTTGAAAATAGTCTTGTGTAGGCCCAACATCCCAGTGTGGTTTCGCAGTTCCACGGGTCAAGTCGCTGTACTCTCCAGTTTTGGGCCTTTGGTATCTAAAAAACAGCAGTTTGAGTGTGTCGCTCACTGTTCAGCCGCAAATATCTCTATTTAAAAAAGTGTGGTATACCCCAGTAAACAATAACTGTGGTTTTGCAATCCCACTGTAAAAAATCTCTATTATTCAGCTTTTGGTAGTTTTTTCCGTAAAGAAAAACAGTAGTGTCTCCTGACTGTTGTGACACAAAAATATATCTGTTGAAAATAGTCTTGTGTAGGCCTGTCATTCCAGTGTGGTTTCGCAGATCCACGGGTCAAATTGCTGTACTATCCAGTTTTGGGACTTTGGTATCTAAAAGAAAAGCAGTTTGAGTGTGTCGCTCACTGTTCAGCCGCAAATATCTCTATTTAAAAAAGTGTGGTATACCCCAGTAAACAATAACTGTGGTTTTGCCATCCCACTGTAAAAAATCTCTATTATTCAGCTTTTGGTAGTTTTTTCCGTAAAGAAAAACAGTAGTGTCTCCTGACTGTTGTGACACAAAAATATATCTGTTGAAAATAGTCTTGTGTAGGCCCGACATCCCAGTGTGGTTTCGCAGTTCCACGTGTCAAATCGCTGTACTATCCAGTTTTGGGCCTTTGGTATCTAAAAAAAGATCAGTTTGAGTGTGTCGCTCACTGTTCAGCCGCAAATATCTCTATTTAAAAAAGTGTTGTATACCCCAGTAAACAATAACGGTGGTTTTGCCATCCCACGGTAAAAAATCTCTATTATTCAGCTTTTGGTAGTTTTTTCCGTAAAGAAAAACAGTAGTGTCTCCTGACTGTTGTGACACAAAAATATATCTGTTGAAAATAGTCTTGTGTAGGCCCGACATCCCAGTGTGGTTTCGCAGTTCCACAGGTCAAATCGCTGTACTATCCAGTTTTGGGCCTTTGGTATCTAAAAAAAAGCAGTTTGAGTGTGTCGCTCACTGTTCTGCCGCAAATATCTCTATTTAAAAAAGTGTGGTATACACCAGTAAACAATAACTGTGGTTTTGCCATCCCACGGTAAAAAATCTCTATTATTCAGCTTTTGGTAGTTTTTTCCGTAAAGAAAAACAGTAGTGTCTCCTGACTGTTGTGACACAAAAATATATCTGTTGAAAATAGTCTTGTGTAGGCCCAACATCCCAGTGTGGTTTCGCAGTTCCACGGGTCAAATCGCTGTACTCTCCAGTTTTGGGCCTTTGGTATCTAAAAAACAGCAGTTTGAGTGTGTCGCTCACTGTTCAGCCGCAAATATCTCTATTTAAAAAAGTGTGGTATACCCCAGTAAACAATAACTGTGGTTTTGCCATCCCACTGTAAAAAATCTCTATTATTCAACTTTTGGTAGTTTTTTCCGTAAAGAAAAACAGTAGTGTCTCCTGACTGTTGTGACACAAAAATATATCTGTTGAAAATAGTCTTGTGTAGGCCCGACATCCCAGTGTGGTTTCGCAGTTAAATGGGTCAAATCGCTGTACTATCCAGTTTTGGGCCTCTGGTATCTAAAAAAAAAGCAGTTTGAGTGTGTTGCTCACTGTTCAGCCGCAAATATCTCTATTTAAAAAGTGTGGTATACCCCAGTAAACAATAACTGTGGTTTTGCCATCCCACGGTAAAAAATCTCTATTATTCAGCTTTTGGTAGTTTTTTCCGTAAAGAAAAACAATAGTGTCTCCTGACTGTTGAGAAACAAAAATATATCTGTTGAAAATAGTCTTGTGTAGGCCCGACATCCCAGTGTGGTTTCGCAGTTCCACGGGTCAAATCGCTGTACTGTCCAGTTTTGGGCCTTTGGTATCTAAAAAAAAGCAGTTTGAGTGTGTCGCTCACTGTTCAGCCGCAAATATCTCTATTTAAAAAAGTGTGGTATACCCCAGTAAACAATAACTGTGGTTTTGCCATCCCACGGTAAAAAATCTCTATTATTCAGCTTTTGGTAGTTTTTTCCGTAAAGAAAAACAGTAGTGTCTCCTGACTGTTGTGACACAAAAATATATCTGTTGAAAATAGTCTTGTGTAGGCCCAACATCCCAGTGTGGTTTTGCAGTTCCACAGGTCAAATCGCTGTACTATCCAGTTTTGGGCCTTTGGTATCTAAAAAAAAGCAGTTTGAGTGTGTCGCTCACTGTTCAGCCGCAAATATCTCTATTTAAAAAAGTGTGGTATACCCCAGTAAACAATAACTGTGGTTTTCCCATCCCACGGTAAAAAATCTCTATTATTCAGCTTTTGGTAGTTTTTCCGTAAAGAAAAACAGCAGTGTCTCCTGACTGTTGTGACACAAAAATATATCTGTTGAAAATAGTCTTGTGTAGGCCCGACATCCCAGTGTGGTTTCGGAGTTCCACGGGTCAAATCGCTGTACTATCCAGTTTTGTGCCTTTGGTATCTAAAAAAAAGCAGTTTGAGTGTGTCGCTCACTGTTCAGCCGCAAATATCTCTATTTAAAAAAGTGTGGTATACCCCAGTAAACAATAACTGTGGTTTTGCCATCCCACGGTAAAAAAATCTCTATTATTCAGCTTTTGGTAGTTTTTTCCGTAAAGAAAAACAGTAGTGTCTCCTGACTGTTGTGACACAAAAATATATCTGTTGAAAATAGTCTTGTGTAGGCCCAACATCCCAGTGTGGTTTCACAGTTCCACGGGTCAAATCGCTGTACTATCCAGTTTTGGGCCTTTGGTATCTAAAAAACAGCAGTTTGAGTGTGTCGCTCACTGTTCAGCCGCAAATATCTCTATTTAAAAAGTGTGGTATACCCCAGTAAACAATAACTGTGGTTTTGCCATCCCACGGTAGAAAATCTCTATTATTCAACTTTTGGTAGTTTTTTCCGTAAAGAAAAACAGTAGTGTCTCCTGACTGTTGTGACACAAAAATATATCTGTTGAAAATAGTCTTGTGTAGGCCCGACATCCCAGTGTGGTTTCGCAGTTCCACGGGTCAAATCGCTGTACTATCCAGTTTTGGGCCTTTGGTATCTAAAAAAAAAGCAGTTTGAGTGTGTCGCTCACTGTTCAGCCGCAAATATCTCTATTTAAAAAAGTGTGGTATACCCCAGTAAACAATAACTGTGGTTTTGCCATCCCACGGTAAAAAATCTCTATTATTCAGCTTTTGGTAGTTTTTCCGTAAAGAAAAACAGTAGTGTCTCCTGACTGTTGTGACACAAAAATATATCTGTTGAAAATAGTCTTGTGTAGGCCCGACATCCCAGTGTGGTTTCGCAGTTCCACGGGTCAAATCGCTGTACTATCCAGTTTTGGGCCTTTGGTATCTAAAAAAAAAGCAGTTTGAGTGTGTCGCTCACTGTTCAGCCGCAAATATCTCTATTTAAAAAAGTGTGGTATACCCCAGTAAACAATAACTGTGGTTTTGCCATCCCACGGTAAAAAATCTCTATTATTCAGCTTTTGGTAGTTTTTTCCATAAAGAAAAACAGTAGTGTCTCCTGACTGTTGTGACACAAAAATATATCTGTTGAAAATAGTCTTGTGTAGGCCCGACATCCCAGTGTGGTTTCGCAGTTCCACGGGTCAAATCGCTGTACTATCCAGTTTTGGGCCTTTGGTATCTAAAAAAAAAGCAGTTTGAGGGTGTCGCTCACTGTTCAGCCGCAAATATCTCTATTTAAAAAAGTGTGGTATACCCCAGTAAACAATAACTGTGGTTTCGCCATCCCACGGTAAAAAATCTCTATTATTCAGCTTTTGGTAGTTTTTTCCATAAAGAAAAACAGTAGTGTCTCCTGACTGTTGTGACACAAAAATATATCTGTTGAAAAGAGTCTTGTGTAGGCCCGACATCCCATTGTGGTTTCGCAGTTCCATGGGTCAAATCGCTGTACTATCCAGTTTTGGGCCTTTGGTATCTAAAAAAAAGCAGTTTGAGTGTGTCGCTCACTGTTCAGCCGCAAATATCTCTATTTAAAAAAGTGTGGTATACCCCAGTAAACAATAACTGTGGTTTTGCCATCCCACGGTAAAAAATCTCTATTATTCAGCTTTTGGTAGTTTTTTCCGTAAAGAAAAACAGTAGTGTCTCCTGACTGTTGTGACACAAAAATATATTTGTTGAAAATAGTCTTGTGTAGGCCCAACATCCCAGTGTGGTTTCGCAGTTCCACGGGTCAAATCGCTGTACTCTCCAGTTTTGGGCCTTTGGTATCTAAAAAACAGCAGTTTGAGTGTGTCGCTCACTGTTCAGCCGCAAAAATCTCTATTTAAAAAAGTGTGGTATACCCCAGTAAACAATAACTGTGGTTTTGCCATCCCACTGTAAAAAATCTCTATTATTCAACTTTTGGTAGTTTTTTCCGTAAAGAAAAACAGTAGTGTCTCCTGACTGTTGTGACACAAAAATATATCTGTTGAAAATAGTCTTGTGTAGGCCCGACATCCCAGTGTGGTTTCGCAGTTCCATGGGTCAAATCGCTGTACTATCCAGTTTTGGGCCTTTGGTATCTAAAAAAAAAGCAGTTTGAGTGTGTTGCTCACTGTTCAGCCGCAAATATCTCTATTTAAAAAAGTGTGGTATACCCCAGTAAACAATAACTGTGGTTTTGCCATCCCACGGTAAAAAATCTCTATTATTCAGCTTTTGGTAGTTTTTTCCGTAAAGAAAAACAGTAGTGTCTCCTGACTGTTGTGACACAAAAATATATCTGTTGAAAATAGTCTTGTGTAGGCCCAACATCCCAGTGTGGTTTTGCAGTTCCACAGGTCAAATCGCTGTACTATCCAGTTTTGGGCCTTTGGTATCTAAAAAAAAGCAGTTTGAGTGTGTCGCTCACTGTTCAGCCGCAAATATCTCTATTTAAAAAAGTGTGGTATACCCCAGTAAACAATAACTGTGGTTTTCCCATCCCACGGTAAAAAATCTCTATTATTCAGCTTTTGGTAGTTTTTCCGTAAAGAAAAACAGCAGTGTCTCCTGACTGTTGTGACACAAAAATATATCTGTTGAAAATAGTCTTGTGTAGGCCCGACATCCCAGTGTGGTTTCGGAGTTCCACGGGTCAAATCGCTGTACTATCCAGTTTTGGGCCTTTGGTATCTAAAAAAAAGCAGTTTGAGTGTGTCGCTCACTGTTCAGCCGCAAATATCTCTATTTAAAAAAGTGTGGTATACCCCAGTAAACAATAACTGTGGTTTTGCCATCCCACGGTAAAAAAATCTCTATTATTCAGCTTTTGGTAGTTTTTTCCGTAAAGAAAAACAGTAGTGTCTCCTGACTGTTGTGACACAAAAATATATCTGTTGAAAATAGTCTTGTGTAGGCCCAACATCCCAGTGTGGTTTCACAGTTCCACGGGTCAAATCGCTGTGCTATCCAGTTTTGGGCCTTTGGTATCTAAAAAACAGCAGTTTGAGTGTGTCGCTCACTGTTCAGCCGCAAATATCTCTATTTAAAAAGTGTGGTATACCCCAGTAAACAATAACTGTGGTTTTGCCATCCCACGGTAGAAAATCTCTATTATTCAACTTTTGGTAGTTTTTTCCGTAAAGAAAAACAGTAGTGTCTCCTGACTGTTGTGACACAAAAATATATCTGTTGAAAATAGTCTTGTGTAGGCCCGACATCCCAGTGTGGTTTCGCAGTTCCACGGGTCAAATCGCTGTACTATCCAGTTTTGGGCCTTTGGTATCTAAAAAAAAAGCAGTTTGAGTGTGTCGCTCACTGTTCAGCCGCAAATATCTCTATTTAAAAAAGTGTGGTATACCCCAGTAAACAATAACTGTGGTTTTGCCATCCCACGGTAAAAAATCTCTATTATTCAGCTTTTGGTAGTTTTTCCGTAAAGAAAAACAGTAGTGTCTCCTGACTGTTGTGACACAAAAATATATCTGTTGAAAATAGTCTTGTGTAGGCCCGACATCCCAGTGTGGTTTCGCAGTTCCACGGGTCAAATCGCTGTACTATCCAGTTTTGGGCCTTTGGTATCTAAAAAAAAAGCAGTTTGAGTGTGTCGCTCACTGTTCAGCCGCAAATATCTCTATTTAAAAAAGTGTGGTATACCCCAGTAAACAATAACTGTGGTTTTGCCATCCCACGGTAAAAAATCTCTATTATTCAGCTTTTGGTAGTTTTTCCATAAAGAAAAACAGTAGTGTCTCCTGACTGTTGTGACACAAAAATATATCTGTTGAAAATAGTCTTGTGTAGGCCCGACATCCCAGTGTGGTTTCGCAGTTCCACGGGTCAAATCGCTGTACTATCCAGTTTTGGGCCTTTGGTATCTAAAAAAAAAGCAGTTTGAGGGTGTCGCTCACTGTTCAGCCGCAAATATCTCTATTTAAAAAAGTGTGGTATACCCCAGTAAACAATAACTGTGGTTTCGCCATCCCACGGTAAAAAATCTCTATTATTCAGCTTTTGGTAGTTTTTTCCATAAAGAAAAACAGTAGTGTCTCCTGACTGTTGTGACACAAAAATATATCTGTTGAAAAGAGTCTTGTGTAGGCCCGACATCCCATTGTGGTTTCGCAGTTCCATGGGTCAAATCGCTGTACTATCCAGTTTTGGGCCTTTGGTATCTAAAAAAAAGCAGTTTGAGTGTGTCGCTCACTGTTCAGCCGCAAATATCTCTATTTAAAAAAGTGTGGTATACCCCAGTAAACAATAACTGTGGTTTTGCCATCCCACGGTAAAAAATCTCTATTATTCAGCTTTTGGTAGTTTTTTCCGTAAAGAAAAACAGTAGTGTCTCCTGACTGTTGTGACACAAAAATATATTTGTTGAAAATAGTCTTGTGTAGGCCCAACATCCCAGTGTGGTTTCGCAGTTCCACGGGTCAAATCGCTGTACTCTCCAGTTTTGGGCCTTTGGTATCTAAAAAACAGCAGTTTGAGTGTGTCGCTCACTGTTCAGCCGCAAAAATCTCTATTTAAAAAAGTGTGGTATACCCCAGTAAACAATAACTGTGGTTTTGCCATCCCACTGTAAAAAATCTCTATTATTCAACTTTTGGTAGTTTTTTCCGTAAAGAAAAACAGTAGTGTCTCCTGACTGTTGTGACACAAAAATATATCTGTTGAAAATAGTCTTGTGTAGGCCCGACATCCCAGTGTGGTTTCGCAGTTCCATGGGTCAAATCGCTGTACTATCCAGTTTTGGGCCTTTGGTATCTAAAAAAAAAGCAGTTTGAGTGTGTTGCTCACTGTTCAGCCGCAAATATCTCTATTTAAAAAAGTGTGGTATACCCCAGTAAACAATAACTGTGGTTTTGCCATCCCACGGTAAAAAATCTCTATTATTCAGCTTTTGGTAGTTTTTTCCGTAAAGAAAAACAATAGTGTCTCCTGACTGTTGTGAAACAAGAATATATCTGTTGAAAATAGTCTTGTGTAGGCCCGACATCCCAGTGTGGTTTCGCCGTTCCACGGGTCAAATCGCTGTACTATCCAGTTTTGGGCCTTTGGTATCTAAAAAAAAGCAGTTTGAGTGTGTCGCTCACTGTTCAGCCGCAAATATCTCTATTTAAAAAAGTGTGGTATACCCCAGTAAACAATAACTGTGGTTTTGCCATCCCACGGTAAAAAATCTCTATTATTTAGCTTTTGGTAGTTTTTTCCGTAAAGAAAAACAGTAGTGTCTCCTGACTGTTGTGACACAAAAATATATCTGTTGAAAATAGTCTTGTGTAGGCCCAACATCCCAGTGTGGTTTCGCAGTTCCACAGGTCAAATCGCTGTACTATCCAGTTTTGGGCCTTTGGTATCTAAAAAAAAGCAGTTTGAGTGTGTCGCTCACTGTTCAGCCGCAAATATCTCTATTTAAAAAAGTGTGGTATACCCCAGTAAACAATAACTGTGGTTTTCCCATCCCACGGTAAAAAATCTCTATTATTCAGCTTTTGGTAGTTTTTCCGTAAAGAAAAACAGCAGTGTCTCCTGACTGTTGTGACACAAAAATATATCTGTTGAAAATAGTCTTGTGTAGGCCCGACATCCCAGTGTGGTTTCGCAGTTCCACGGGTCAAATCGCTGTACTATCCAGTTTTGGGCCTTTGGTATCTAAAAAACAGCAGTTTGAGTGTGTTGCTCACTGTTCAGCCGCAAATATCTCTATTTAAAAAAGTGTGGTATACCCCAGTAAACAATAACTGTGGTTTTGCCATCCCACTGTAAAAAATCTCTATTATTCAACTTTTGGTAGTTTTTTCCGTAAAGAAAAACAGTAGTGTCTCCTGACTGTTGTGACACAAAAATATATCTGTTGAAAATAGTCTTGTGTAGGCCCGACATCCCAGTGTGGTTTCGCAGTTAAATGGGTCAAATCGCTGTACTATCCAGTTTTGGGCCTTTGGTATCTAAAAAAAAAGCAGTTTGAGTGTGTTGCTCACTGTTCAGCCGCAAATATCTCTATTTAAAAAAGTGTGGTATACCCCAGTAAACAATAACTGTGGTTTTGCCATCCCACGGTAAAAAATCTCTATTATTCAGCTTTTGGTAGTTTTTTCCGTAAAGAAAAACAATAGTGTCTCCTGACTGTTGAGAAACAAAAATATATCTGTTGAAAATAGTCTTGTGTAGGCCCGACATCCCAGTGTGGTTTCGCAGTTCCACGGGTCAAATCGCTGTACTATCCAGTTTTGGGCCTTTGGTATCTAAAAAAAAGCAGTTTGAGTGTGTCGCTCACTGTTCAGCCGCAAATATCTCTATTTAAAAAAGTGTGGTATACCCCAGTAAACAATAACTGTGGTTTTGCCATCCCACGGTAAAAAATCTCTATTATTCAGCTTTTGGTAGTTTTTTCCGTAAAGAAAAACAGTAGTGTCTCCTGACTGTTGTGACACAAAAATATATCTGTTGAAAATAGTCTTGTGTAGGCCCAACATCCCAGTGTGGTTTTGCAGTTCCACAGGTCAAATCGCTGTACTATCCAGTTTTGGGCCTTTGGTATCTAAAAAAAAGCAGTTTGAGTGTGTCGCTCACTGTTCAGCCGCAAATATCTCTATTTAAAAAAGTGTGGTATACCCCAGTAAACAATAACTGTGGTTTTCCCATCCCACGGTAAAAAATCTCTATTATTCAGCTTTTGGTAGTTTTTCCGTAAAGAAAAACAGCAGTGTCTCCTGACTGTTGTGACACAAAAATATATCTGTTGAAAATAGTCTTGTGTAGGCCCGACATCCCAGTGTGGTTTCGGAGTTCCACGGGTCAAATCGCTGTACTATCCAGTTTTGGGCCTTTGGTATCTAAAAAAAAGCAGTTTGAGTGTGTCGCTCACTGTTCAGCCGCAAATATCTCTATTTAAAAAAGTGTGGTATACCCCAGTAAACAATAACTGTGGTTTTGCCATCCCACGGTAAAAAAATCTCTATTATTCAGCTTTTGGTAGTTTTTTCCGTAAAGAAAAACAGTAGTGTCTCCTGACTGTTGTGACACAAAAATATATCTGTTGAAAATAGTCTTGTGTAGGCCCAACATCCCAGTGTGGTTTCACAGTTCCACGGGTCAAATCGCTGTACTATCCAGTTTTGGGCCTTTGGTATCTAAAAAACAGCAGTTTGAGTGTGTCGCTCACTGTTCAGCCGCAAATATCTCTATTTAAAAAGTGTGGTATACCCCAGTAAACAATAACTGTGGTTTTGCCATCCCACGGTAGAAAATCTCTATTATTCAACTTTTGGTAGTTTTTTCCGTAAAGAAAAACAGTAGTGTCTCCTGACTGTTGTGACACAAAAATATATCTGTTGAAAATAGTCTTGTGTAGGCCCGACATCCCAGTGTGGTTTCGCAGTTCCACGGGTCAAATCGCTGTACTATCCAGTTTTGGGCCTTTGGTATCTAAAAAAAAAGCAGTTTGAGTGTGTCGCTCACTGTTCAGCCGCAAATATCTCTATTTAAAAAAGTGTGGTATACCCCAGTAAACAATAACTGTGGTTTTGCCATCCCACGGTAAAAAATCTCTATTATTCAGCTTTTGGTAGTTTTTCCGTAAAGAAAAACAGTAGTGTCTCCTGACTGTTGTGACACAAAAATATATCTGTTGAAAATAGTCTTGTGTAGGCCCGACATCCCAGTGTGGTTTCGCAGTTCCACGGGTCAAATCGCTGTACTATCCAGTTTTGGGCCTTTGGTATCTAAAAAAAAAGCAGTTTGAGTGTGTCGCTCACTGTTCAGCCGCAAATATCTCTATTTAAAAAAGTGTGGTATACCCCAGTAAACAATAACTGTGGTTTTGCCATCCCACGGTAAAAAATCTCTATTATTCAGCTTTTGGTAGTTTTTTCCATAAAGAAAAACAGTAGTGTCTCCTGACTGTTGTGACACAAAAATATATCTGTTGAAAATAGTCTTGTGTAGGCCCGACATCCCAGTGTGGTTTCGCAGTTCCACGGGTCAAATCGCTGTACTATCCAGTTTTGGGCCTTTGGTATCTAAAAAAAAAGCAGTTTGAGGGTGTCGCTCACTGTTCAGCCGCAAATATCTCTATTTAAAAAAGTGTGGTATACCCCAGTAAACAATAACTGTGGTTTCGCCATCCCACGGTAAAAAATCTCTATTATTCAGCTTTTGGTAGTTTTTTCCATAAAGAAAAACAGTAGTGTCTCCTGACTGTTGTGACACAAAAATATATCTGTTGAAAAGAGTCTTGTGTAGGCCCGACATCCCATTGTGGTTTCGCAGTTCCATGGGTCAAATCGCTGTACTATCCAGTTTTGGGCCTTTGGTATCTAAAAAAAAGCAGTTTGAGTGTGTTGCTCACTGTTCAGCCGCAAATATCTCTATTTAAAAAAGTGTGGTATACTCCAGTAAACAATAACTGTGGTTTTGCCATCCCACGGTAAAAAATCTCTATTATTCAGCTTTTGGTAGTTTTTTCCGTAAAGAAAAACAGTAGTGTCTCCTGACTGTTGTGACACAAAAATATATTTGTTGAAAATAGTCTTGTGTAGGCCCAACATCCCAGTGTGGTTTCGCAGTTCCACGGGTCAAATCGCTGTACTCTCCAGTTTTGGGCCTTTGGTATCTAAAAAACAGCAGTTTGAGTGTGTCGCTCACTGTTCAGCCGCAAATATCTCTATTTAAAAAAGTGTGGTATACCCCAGTAAACAATAACTGTGGTTTTGCCATCCCACTGTAAAAAATCTCTATTATTCAACTTTTGGTAGTTTTTTCCGTAAAGAAAAACAGTAGTGTCTCCTGACTGTTGTGACACAGAAATATATCTGTTGAAAATAGTCTTGTGTAGGCCCGACATCCCAGTGTGGTTTCGCAGTTCCATGGGTCAAATCGCTGTACTATCCAGTTTTGGGCCTTTGGTATCTAAAAAAAAAGCAGTTTGAGTGTGTTGCTCACTGTTCAGCCGCAAATATCTCTATTTAAAAAAGTGTGGTATACCCCAGTAAACAATAACTGTGGTTTTGCCATCCCACGGTAAAAAATCTCTATTATTCAGCTTTTGGTAGTTTTTTCCGTAAAGAAAAACAATAGTGTCTCCTGACTGTTGTGAAACAAAAATATATCTGTTGAAAATAGTCTTGTGTAGGCCCGACATCCCAGTGTGGTTTCGCCGTTCCACGGGTCAAATCGCTGTACTATCCAGTTTTGGGCCTTTGGTATCTAAAAAAAAGCAGTTTGAGTGTGTCGCTCACTGTTCAGCCGCAAATATCTCTATTTAAAAAAGTGTGGTATACCCCAGTAAACAATAACTGTGGTTTTGCCATCCCACGGTAAAAAATCTCTATTATTCAGCTTTTGGTAGTTTTTTCCGTAAAGAAAAACAGTAGTGTCTCCTGACTGTTGTGACACAAAAATATATCTGTTGAAAATAGTCTTGTGTAGGCCCAACATCCCAGTGTGGTTTCGCAGTTCCACAGGTCAAATCGCTGTACTATCCAGTTTTGGGCCTTTGGTATCTAAAAAAAAGCAGTTTGAGTGTGTCGCTCACTGTTCAGCCGCAAATATCTCTATTTAAAAAAGTGTGGTATACCCCAGTAAACAATAACTGTGGTTTTCCCATCCCACGGTAAAAAATCTCTATTATTCAGCTTTTGGTAGTTTTTCCGTAAAGAAAAACAGCAGTGTCTCCTGACTGTTGTGACACAAAAATATATCTGTTGAAAATAGTCTTGTGTAGGCCCGACATCCCAGTGTGGTTTCGCAGTTCCACGGGTCAAATCGCTGTACTATCCAGTTTTGGGCCTTTGGTATCTAAAAAAAAGCAGTTTGAGTGTGTCGCTCACTGTTCAGCCGCAAATATCTCTATTTAAAAAAGTGTGGTATACCCCAGTAAACAATAACTGTGGTTTTGCCATCCCACGGTAAAAAAATCTCTATTATTCAGCTTTTGGTAGTTTTTTCCGTAAAGAAAAACAGTAGTGTCTCCTGACTGTTGTGACACAAAAATATATCTGTTGAAAATAGTCTTGTGTAGGCCCAACATCCCAGTGTGGTTTCACAGTTCCACGGGTCAAATCGCTGTACTATCCAGTTTTGGGCCTTTGGTATCTAAAAAACAGCAGTTTGAGTGTGTCGCTCACTGTTCAGCCGCAAATATCTCTATTTAAAAAAGTGTGGTATACCCCAGTAAACAATAACTGTGGTTTTTCCATCCCACGGTAGAAAATCTCTATTATTCAACTTCAGGTAGTTTTTTCCGTAAAGAAAAACAGTAGTGTCTCCTGACTGTTGTGACACAAAAATATATCTGTTGAAAATAGTCTTGTGTAGGCCCGACATCCCAGTGTGGTTTCGCAGTTCCACGGGTCAAATCGCTGTACTATCCAGTTTTGGGCCTTTGGTATCTAAAAAAAAAGCAGTTTGAGTGTGTCGGTCACTGTTCAGCCGCAAATATCTCTATTTAAAAAAGTGTGGTATACCCCAGTAAACAATAACTGTGGTTTTGCCATCCCACGGTAAAAAATCTCTATTATTCAGCTTTTGGTAGTTTTTCCGTAAAGAAAAACAGTAGTGTCTCCTGACTGTTGTGACACAAAAATATATCTGTTGAAAATAGTCTTGTGTAGGCCCGACATCCCAGTGTGGTTTCGCAGTTCCACGGGTCAAATCGCTGTACTATCCAGTTTTGGGCCTTTGGTATCTAAAAAAAAAGCAGTTTGAGTGTGTCGCTCACTGTTCAGCCGCAAATATCTCTATTTAAAAAAGTGTGGTATACCCCAGTAAACAATAACTGTGGTTTTGCCATCCCACGGTAAAAAATCTCTATTATTCAGCTTTTGGTAGTTTTTTCCATAAAGAAAAACAGTAGTGTCTCCTGACTGTTGTGACACAAAAATATATCTGTTGAAAATAGTCTTGTGTAGGCCCGACATCCCAGTGTGGTTTCGCAGTTCCACGGGTCAAATCGCTGTACTATCCAGTTTTGGGCCTTTGGTATCTAAAAAAAAAGCAGTTTGAGGGTGTCGCTCACTGTTCAGCCGCAAATATCTCTATTTAAAAAAGTGTGGTATACCCCAGTAAACAATAACTGTGGTTTCGCCATCCCACGGTAAAAAATCTCTATTATTCAGCTTTTGGTAGTTTTTTCCATAAAGAAAAACAGTAGTGTCTCCTGACTGTTGTGACACAAAAATATATCTGTTGAAAAGAGTCTTGTGTAGGCCCGACATCCCATTGTGGTTTCGCAGTTCCATGGGTCAAATCGCTGTACTATCCAGTTTTGGGCCTTTGGTATCTAAAAAAAAGCAGTTTGAGTGTGTCGCTCACTGTTCAGCCGCAAATATCTCTATTTAAAAAAGTGTGGTATACCCCAGTAAACAATAACTGTGGTTTTGCCATCCCACGGTAAAAAATCTCTATTATTCAGCTTTTGGTAGTTTTTTCCGTAAAGAAAAACAGTAGTGTCTCCTGACTGTTGTGACACAAAAATATATTTGTTGAAAATAGTCTTGCGTAGCCCCAACATCCCAGTGTGGTTTCGCAGTTCCACGGGTCAAATCGCTGTACTCTCCAGTTTTGGGCCTTTGGTATCTAAAAAACAGCAGTTTGAGTGTGTCGCTCACTGTTCAGCCGCAAATATCTCTATTTAAAAAAGTGTGGTATACCCCAGTAAACAATAACTGTGGTTTTGCCATCCCACTGTAAAAAATCTCTATTATTCAACTTTTGGTAGTTTTTTCCGTAAAGAAAAACAGTAGTGTCTCCTGACTGTTGTGACACAAAAATATATCTGTTGAAAATAGTCTTGTGTAGGCCCGACATCCCAGTGTGGTTTCACAGTTCCATGGGTCAAATCGCTGTACTATCCAGTTTTGGGCCTTTGGTATCTAAAAAAAAGCAGTTTGAGTGTGTTGCTCACTGTTCAGCCGCAAATATCTCTATTTAAAAAAGTGTGGTATACCCCAGTAAACAATAACTGTGGTTTTGCCATCCCACGGTAAAAAATCTCTATTATTCAGCTTTTGGTAGTTTTTTTCCGTAAAGAAAAACAATAGTGTCTCCTGACTGTTGTGACACAAAAATATATCTGTTGAAAATAGTCTTGTGTAGGCCCGACATCCCAGTGTGGTTTCGCAGTTCCACGGGTCAAATCGCTGTACTATCCAGTTTTGGGCCTTTGGTATCTAAAAAAAAGCAGTTTGAGTGTGTCGCTCACTGTTCAGCCGCAAATATCTCTATTTAAAAAAGTGTGGTATACCCCAGTAAACAATAACTGTGGTTTTCCCATCCCACGGTAAAAAATCTCTATTATTCAGCTTTTGGTAGTTTTTCCGTAAAGAAAAACAGTAGTGTCTCCTGACTGTTGTGACACAAAAATATATCTGTTGAAAATAGTCTTGTGTAGGCCCGACATCCAAGTGTGGTTTCGCAGTTCCACGGGTCAAATCGCTGTACTATCCAGTTTTGGGCCTTTGGTATCTAAAAAAAAGCAGTTTGAGTGTGTCGCTCACTGTTCAGCCGCAAATATCTCTATTTAAAAAAGTGTGGTATACCCCAGTAAACAATAACTGTGGTTTTGCCATCCCACGGTAAAAAAATCTCTATTATTCAGCTTTTGGTAGTTTTTTCCGTAAAGAAAAACAGTAGTGTCTCCTGACTGTTGTGACACAAAAATATATCTGTTGAAAATAGTCTTGTGTAGGCCCAACATCCCAGTGTGGTTTCGCAGTTCCACGGGTCAAATCGCTGTACTATCCAGTTTTGGGCCTTTGGTATCTAAAAAACAGCAGTTTGAGTGTGTCGCTCACTGTTCAGCCGCAAATATCTCTATTTAAAAAAGTGTGGTATACCCCAGTAAACAATAACTGTGGTTTTGCCATCCCACGGTAGAAAATCTCTATTATTCAACTTTTGGTAGTTTTTTCCGTAAAGAAAAACAGTAGTGTCTCCTGATTGTTGTGACACAAAAATATATCTGTTGAAAATAGTCTTGTGTAGGCCCGACATTCCAGTGTGGTTTCGCAGATCCACGGGTCAAATCGCTGTACTATCCAGTTTTGGGCCTTTGGTATCTAAAAAAAAAGCAGTTTGAGTGTGTCGCTCACTGTTCAGCCGCAAATATCTCTATTTAAAAAAGTGTGGTATACCCCAGTAAACAATAACTGTGGTTTTGCCATCCCACGGTAAAAAATCTCTATTATTCAGTTTTTGGTAGTTTTTCCGTAAAGAAAAAAAGGAGTGTCTCCTGACTGTTGTGACACAAAAATATATCTGTTGAAAATAGTCTTGTGTAGGCCCGACATCCCAGTGTGGTTTCGCAGTTCCACGGGTCAAATCGCTGTACTATCCAGTTTTGGGCCTTTGGTATCTAAAAAAAAGCAGTTTGAGTGTGTCGCTCACTGTTCAGCCGCAAATATCTCTATTTAAAAAAGTGTGGTATACCCCAGTAAACAATAACTGTGGTTTTCCCATCCCACGGTAAAAAATCTCTATTATTCAGCTTTTGGTAGTTTTTCCGTAAAGAAAAACAGTAGTGTCTCCTGACTGTTGTGACACAAAAATATATCTGTTGAAAATAGTCTTGTGTAGGCCCGACATCCCAGTGTGGTTTCGCAGTTCCACGGGTCAAATCGCTGTACTATCCAGTTTTGGGCCTTTGGTATCTAAAAAAAAGCAGTTTGAGTGTGTCGCTCACTGTTCAGCCGCAAATATCTCTATTTAAAAAAGTGTGGTATACCCCAGTAAACAATAACTGTGGTTTTGCCATCCCACGGTAAAAAAATCTCTATTATTCAGCTTTTGGTAGTTTTTTCCGTAAAGAAAAACAGTAGTGTCTCCTGACTGTTGTGACACAAAAATATATCTGTTGAAAATAGTCTTGTGTAGGCCCAACATCCCAGTGTGGTTTCGCAGTTCCACGGGTCAAATCGCTGTACTATCCAGTTTTGGGCCTTTGGTATCTAAAAAACAGCAGTTTGAGTGTGTCGCTCACTGTTCAGCCGCAAATATCTCTATTTAAAAAAGTGTGGTATACCCCAGTAAACAATAACTGTGGTTTTGCCATCCCACGGTAGAAAATCTCTATTATTCAACTTTTGGTAGTTTTTTCCGTAAAGAAAAACAGTAGTGTCTCCTGACTGTTGTGACACAAAAATATATCTGTTGAAAATAGTCTTGTGTAGGCCCGACATCCCAGTGTGGTTTCGCAGATCCACGGGTCAAATCGCTGTACTATCCAGTTTTGGGCCTTTGGTATCTAAAAAAAAAGCAGTTTGAGTGTGTCGCTCACTGTTCAGCCGCAAATATCTCTATTTAAAAAAGTGTGGTATACCCCAGTAAACAATAACTGTGGTTTTGCCATCCCACGGCAGAAAATCTCTATTATTCAACTTTTGGTAGTTTTTTCCGTAAAGAAAAACAGTAGTGTCTCCTGACTGTTGTGACACAAAAATATATCTGTTGAAAATAGTCTTGTGTAGGCCCGACATCCCAGTGTGGTTTCGCAGATCCACGGGTCAAATCGCTGTACTATCCAGTTTTGGGCCTTTGGTATCTAAAAAAAAAGCAGTTTGAGTGTGTCGCTCACTCTTCAGCCGCAAATATCTCTATTTAAAAAAGTGTGGTATACCCCAGTAAACAATAACTGTGGTTTTGCCATCCCACGGTAAAAAATCTCTATTATTCAGCTTTTGGTAGTTTTTCCGTAAAGAAAAACAGTAGTGTCTCCTGACTGTTGTGACACAAAAATATATCTGTTGAAAATAGTCTTGTGTAGGCCCGACATCCCATTGTGGTTTCGCAGTTCCACGGGTCAAATCGCTGTACTATCCAGTTTTGGGCCTTTGGTATCTAAAAAAAAGCAGTTTGAGTGTGTCGCTCACTGTTCAGCCGCAAATATCTCTATTTAAAAAAGTGTGGTATACCCCAGTAAACAATAACTGTGGTTTTCCCATCCCACGGTAAAAAATCTCTATTATTCAGCTTTTGGTAGTTTTTCCGTAAAGAAAAACAGTAGTGTCTCCTGACTGTTGTGACACAAAAATATATCTGTTGAAAATAGTCTTGTGTAGGCCCGACATCCCAGTGTGGTTTCGCAGTTCCACGGGTCAAATCGCTGTACTATCCAGTTTTGGGCCTTTGGTATCTAAAAAAAAGCAGTTTGAGTGTGTCGCTCACTGTTCAGCCGCAAATATCTCTATTTAAAAAAGTGTGGTATACCTCAGTAAACAATAACTGTGGTTTTGCCATCCCACGGTAAAAAAATCTCTATTATTCAGCTTTTGGTAGTTTTTTCCGTAAAGAAAAACAGTAGTGTCTCCTGACTGTTGTGACACAAAAATATATCTGTTGAAAATAGTCTTGTGTAGGCCCAACATCCCAGTGTGGTTTCGCAGTTCCACGGATCAAATCGCTGTACTATCCAGTTTTGGGCCTTTGGTATCTAAAAAAAAAGCAGTTTGAGTGTGTCGCTCACTGTTCAGCCGCAAATATCTCTATTTAAAAAAGTGTGGTATACCCCAGTAAACAATAACTGTGGTTTTGCCATCCCACGGTAGAAAATCTCTATTATTCAACTTTTGGTAGTTTTTTCCGTAAAGAAAAACAGTAGTGTCTCCTGACTGTTGTGACACAAAAATATATCTGTTGAAAATAGTCTTGTGTAGGCCCGACATCCCAGTGTGGTTTCGCAGATCCACGGGTCAAATCGCTGTACTATCCAGTTTTGGGCCTTTGGTATCTAAAAAAAAAGCAGTTTGAGTGTGTCGCTCACTGTTCAGCCGCAAATATCTCTATTTAAAAAAGTGTGGTATACCCCAGTAAACAATAACTGTGGTTTTGCCATCCCACGGTAAAAAATCTCTATTATTCAGCTTTTGGTAGTTTTTCCGTAAAGAAAAACAGTAGTGTCTCCTGACTGTTGTGACACAAAAATATATCTGTTGAAAATAGTGTTGTGTAGGCCAGACATCCCAGTGTGGTTTCGCAGTTCCACGGGTCAAATCGCTGTACTATCCAGTTTTGGGCCTTTGGTATCTAAAAAAAAAGCAGTTTGAGTGTGTCGCTCACTGTTCAGCCGCAAATATCTCTATTTAAAAAAGTGTGGTATACCCCAGTAAACAATAACTGTGGTTTTGCCATCCCACGGTAAAAAATCTCTATTATTCAGCTTTTGGTAGTTTTTTCCGTAAAGAAAAACAGTAGTGTCTCCTGACTGTTGTGACACAAAAATATATCTGTTGAAAATAGTCTTGTGTAGGCCCGACATCCCAGTGTGGTTTCACAGTTCCACGGGTCAAATCGCTGTACTATCCAGTTTTGGGCCTTTGGTATCTAAAAAAAAAGCAGTTTGAGTGAGTCGCTCACTGTTCAGCCGCAAATATCTCTATTTAAAAAAGTGTGGTATACCCCAGTAAACAATAACTGTGGTTTCGCCTTCCCACGGTAAAAAATCTCTATTATTCAGCTTTTGGTAGTTTTTTCCATAAGGAAAAACAGTAGTGTCTCCTGACTGTTGTGACACAAAAATATATCTGTTGAAAAGAGTCTTCTGTAGGCCCGACATCCCATTGTGGTTTCGCAGTTCCATGGGTTAAATCGCTGTACTATCCAGTTTTGGGCCTTTGGTATCTAAAAAAAAGCAGTTTGAGTGTGTCGCTCACTGTTCAGCCGCAAATATCTCTATTTAAAAAAGTCTGGTATACACCAGTAAACAATAACTGTGGTTTTGCCATCCCACGGTAAAAAATCTCTATTATTCAGCTTTTGGTAGTTTTTTCCATAAAGAAAAACAGTAGTGTCTCCTGACTGTTGTGACACAAAAATATATCTGTTGAAAATAGTCTTGTGTAGGCCCAACATCCCAGTGTGGTTTCGCAGTTCCACGGGTCAAATCGCTGTACTCTCCAGTTTTGGGCCTTTGGTATCTAAAAAACAGCAGTTTGAGTGTGTCGCTCACTGTTCAGCCGCAAATATCTCTATTTAAAAAAGTGTGGTATACCCCAGTAAACAATAACTGTGGTTTTGCCATCCCACGGTAAAAAATCTCTATTATTCAACTTTTGGTAGTTTTTTCCGTAAAGAAAAACAGTAGTGTCTCCTGACTGTTGTGACACAAAAATATATCTGTTGAAAATAGTCTTGTGTAGGCCCGACATCCCAGTGTGGTTTCGCAGTTCCATGGGTCAAATCGCTGTACTATCCAGTTTTGGGCCTTTGGTATCTAAAAAAAAAGCAGTTTGAGTGTGTTGCTCACTGTTCAGCCGCAAATATCTCTATTTAAAAAAGTGTGGTATACCCCAGTAAACAATAACTGTGGTTTTGCCATCCCACGGTAAAAAATCTCTATTATTCAGCTTTTGGTAGTTTTTTCCGTAAAGAAAAACAGTAGTGTCTCCTGACTGTTGTGACACAAAAATATATCTGTTGAAAATAGTCTTGTGTAGGCCCAACATCCCAGTGTGGTTTCGCAGTTCCACAGGTCAAATCGCTGTACTATCCAGTTTTGGGCCTTTGGTATCTAAAAAAAAGCAGTTTGAGTGTGTCGCTCACTGTTCAGCCGCAAATATCTCTATTTAAAAAAGTGTGGTATACCCCAGTAAACAATAACTGTGGTTTTGCCATCCCACGGTAAAAAATCTCTATTATTCAGCTTTTGGTAGTTTTTCCGTAAAGAAAAACAGTAGTGTCTCCTGACTGTTGTGACACAAAAATATATCTGTTGAAAATAGTCTTGTGTAGGCCCGACATCCCAGTGTTGTTTCGCAGTTCCACGGGTCAAATCGCTGTACTATCCAGTTTTGGGCCTTTGGTATCTAAAAAAAAAGCAGTTTGAGTGTGTCGCTCACTGTTCAGCCGCAAATATCTCTATTTAAAAAAGGGTGGTATACCCCAGTAAACAATAACTGTGGTTTTGCCATCCCACGGTAAAAAATCTCTATTATTCAGCTTTTGGTAGTTTTTCCGTAAAGAAAAACAGTAGTGTCTCCTGACTGTTGTGACACAAAAATATATCTGTTGAAAATAGTCTTGTGTAGGCCCAACATCCCAGTGTGGTTTCGCAGTTCCACGGGTCAAATCGCTGTACTCTCAAGTTTTGGGCCTTTGGTATCTAAAAAACAGCAGTTTGAGTGTGTCGCTCACTGTTCAGCCGCAAATATCTCTATTTAAAAAAGTGTGGTATACCCCAGTAAACAATAACTGTGGTTTTGCCATCCCACGGTAAAAAATCTCTATTATTCAACTTTTGGTAGTTTTTTCCGTAAAGAAAAACAGTAGTGTCTCCTGACTGTTGTGACACAAAAATATATCTGTTGAAAATAGTCTTGTGTAGGCCCGACATCCCAGTGTGGTTTCGCAGTTCCATGGGTCAAATCGCTGTACTATCCAGTTTTGGGCCTTTGGTATCTAAAAAAAAAGCAGTTTGAGTGTGTTGCTCACTGTTCAGCCGCAAATATCTCTATTTAAAAAAGTGTGGTATACCCCAGTAAACAATAACTGTGGTTTTGCCATCCCACGGTAAAAAATCTCTATTATTCAGCTTTTGGTAGTTTTTTCCGTAAAGAAAAACAGTAGTGTCTCCTGACTGTTGTGACACAAAAATATATCTGTTGAAAATAGTCTTGTGTAGGCCCAACATCCCAGTGTGGTTTCGCAGTTCCACAGGTCAAATCGCTGTACTATCCAGTTTTGGGCCTTTGGTATCTAAAAAAAAGCAGTTTGAGTGTGTCGCTCACTGTTCAGCCGCAAATATCTCTATTTAAAAAAGTGTGGTATACCCCAGTAAACAATAACTGTGGTTTTGCCATCCCACGGTAAAAAATCTCTATTATTCAGCTTTTGGTAGTTTTTCCGTAAAGAAAAACAGTAGTGTCTCCTGACTGTTGTGACACAAAAATATATCTGTTGAAAATAGTCTTGTGTAGGCCCGACATCCCAGTGTTGTTTCGCAGTTCCACGGGTCAAATCGCTGTACTATCCAGTTTTGGGCCTTTGGTATCTAAAAAAAAAGCAGTTTGAGTGTGTCGCTCACTGTTCAGCCGCAAATATCTCTATTTAAAAAAGGGTGGTATACCCCAGTAAACAATAACTGTGGTTTTGCCATCCCACGGTAAAAAATCTCTATTATTCAGCTTTTGGTAGTTTTTCCGTAAAGAAAAACAGTAGTGTCTCCTGACTGTTGTGACACAAAAATATATCTGTTGAAAATAGTCTTGTGTAGGCCCGACATCCCAGTGTGGTTTCGCAGTTCCACTGGTCAAATCGCTGTACTATCCAGTTTTGGGCCTTTGGTATCTAAAAAAAAAGCAGTTTGAGTGTGTCGCTCACTGTTCAGCCGCAAATATCTCTATTTAAAAAAGTGTGGTATACCCCAGTAAACAATAACTGTGGTTTTGCCATCCCACGGTAAAAAATCTCTATTATTCAGCTTTTGGTAGTTTTTTCCATAAAGAAAAACAGTAGTGTCTCCTGACTGTTGTGACACAAAAATATATCTGTTGAAAAGAGTCTTGTGTAGGCCCGACATCCCATTGTGGTTTCGCAGTTCCATGGGTCAAATCGCTGTACTATCCAGTTTTGGGCCTTTGGTATCTAAAAAAAGCAGTTTGAGTGTGTCGCTCACTGTTCAGCCGCAAATATCTCTATTTAAAAAAGTGTGGTATACCCCAGTAAACAATAACTGTGGTTTTGCCATCCCACGGTAAAAAATCTCTATTATTCAGCTTTTGGTAGTTTTTTCCGTAAAGAAAAACAGTAGTGTCTCCTGACTGTTGTGACACAAAAATTTATCTGTTGAAAATAGTCTTGTGTAGGCCCGACATCCCAGTGTGGTTTCACAGTTCCATGGGTCAAATCGCTGTACTATCCAGTTTTGGGCCTTTGGTATCTAAAAAAAAGCAGTTTGAGTGTGTCGCTCACTGTTCAGCCGCAAATATCTCTATTTAAAAAAGTGTGGTATACCCCAGTAAACAATAACTGTGGTTTTCCCATCCCACGGTAAAAAATCTCTATTATTCAGCTTTTGGTAGTTTTTCCGTAAAGAAAAACAGTAGTGTCTCCTGACTGTTGTGACACAAAAATATATCTGTTGAAAATAGTCTTGTGTAGGCCCGACATCCCAGTGTGGTTTCGCAGTTCCACGGGTCAAATCGCTGTACTATCCAGTTTTGGGCCTTTGGTATCTAAAAAAAAGCAGTTTGAGTGTGTCGCTCACTGTTCAGCCGCAAATATCTCTATTTAAAAAAGTGTGGTATACCCCAGTAAACAATAACTGTGGTTTTCCCATCCCACGGTAAAAAATCTCTATTATTCAGCTTTTGGTAGTTTTTCCGTAAAGAAAAACAGTAGTGTCTCCTGACTGCTGTGACACAAAAATATATCTGTTGAAAATAGTCTTGTGTAGGCCCGACATCCCAGTGTGGTTTCGCAGTTCCACGGGTCAAATCGCTGTACTATCCAGTTTTGGGCCTTTGGTATCTAAAAAAAAGCAGTTTGAGTGTGTCGCTCACTGTTCAGCCGCAAATATCTCTATTTAAAAAAGTGTGGTATACCTCAGTAAACAATAACTGTGGTTTTGCCATCCCACGGTAAAAAAATCTCTATTATTCAGCTTTTGGTAGTTTTTTCCGTAAAGAAAAACAGTAGTGTCTCCTGACTGTTGTGACACAAAAATATATCTGTTGAAAATAGTCTTGTGTAGGCCCAACATCCCAGTGTGGTTTCGCAGTTCCACGGGTCAAATCGCTGTACTATCCAGTTTTGGGCCTTTGGTATCTAAAAAAAAAGCAGTTTGAGTGTGTCGCTCACTGTTCAGCCGCAAATATCTCTATTTAAAAAAGTGTGGTATACCCCAGTAAACAATAACTGTGGTTTTGCCATCCCATGGTAGAAAATCTCTATTATTCAACTTTTGGTAGTTTTTTCCGTAAAGAAAAACAGTAGTGTCTCCTGACTGTTGTGACACAAAAATATATCTGTTGAAAATAGTCTTGTGTAGGCCCGACATCCCAGTGTGGTTTCGCAGATCCACGGGTCAAATCGCTGTACTATCCAGTTTTGGGCCTTTGGTATCTAAAAAAAAAGCAGTTTGAGTGTGTCGCTCACTGTTCAGCCGCAAATATCTCTATTTAAAAAAGTGTGGTATACCCCAGTAAACAATAACTGTGGTTTTGCCATCCCACGGTAAAAAATCTCTATTATTCAGCTTTTGGTAGTTTTTCCGTAAAGAAAAACAGTAGTGTCTCCTGACTGTTGTGACACAAAAATATATCTGTTGAAAATAGTGTTGTGTAGGCCCGACATCCCAGTGTGGTTTCGCAGTTCCACGGGTCAAATCGCTGTACTATCCAGTTTTGGGCCTTTGGTATCTAAAAAAAAAGCAGTTTGAGTGTGTCGCTCACTGTTCAGCCGCAAATATCTCTATTTAAAAAAGTGTGGTATACCCCAGTAAACAATAACTGTGGTTTTGCCATCCCACGGTAAAAAATCTCTATTATTCAGCTTTTGGTAGTTTTTTCCGTAAAGAAAAACAGTAGTGTCTCCTGACTGTTGTGACACAAAAATATATCTGTTGAAAATAGTCTTGTGTAGGCCCGACATCCCAGTGTGGTTTCACAGTTCCACGGGTCAAATCGCTGTACTATCCAGTTTTGGGCCTTTGGTATCTAAAAAAAAAGCAGTTTGAGTGAGTCGCTCACTGTTCAGCCGCAAATATCTCTATTTAAAAAAGTGTGGTATACCCCAGTAAACAATAACTGTGGTTTCGCCTTCCCACGGTAAAAAATCTCTATTATTCAGCTTTTGGTAGTTTTTTCCATAAAGAAAAACAGTAGTGTCTCCTGACTGTTGTGACACAAAAATATATCTGTTGAAAAGAGTCTTGTGTAGGCCCGACATCCCATTGTGGTTTCGCAGTTCCATGGGTTAAATCGCTGTACTATCCAGTTTTGGGCCTTTGGTATCTAAAAAAAAGCAGTTTGAGTGTGTCGCTCACTGTTCAGCCGCAAATATCTCTATTTAAAAAAGTCTGGTATACACCAGTAAACAATAACTGTGGTTTTGCCATCCCACGGTAAAAAATCTCTATTATTCAGCTTTTGGTAGTTTTTTCCGTAAAGAAAAACAGTAGTGTCTCCTGACTGTTGTGACACAAAAATATATCTGTTGAAAATAGTCTTGTGTAGGCCCAACATCCCAGTGTGGTTTCGCAGTTCCACGGGTCAAATCGCTGTACTCTCCAGTTTTGGGCCTTTGGTATCTAAAAAACAGCAGTTTGAGTGTGTCGCTCACTGTTCAGCCGCAAATATCTCTATTTAAAAAAGTGTGGTATACCCCAGTAAACAATAACTGTGGTTTTGCCATCCCACGGTAAAAAATCTCTATTATTCAACTTTTGGTAGTTTTTTCCGTAAAGAAAAACAGTAGTGTCTCCTGACTGTTGTGACACAAAAATATATCTGTTGAAAATAGTCTTGTGTAGGCCCGACATCCCAGTGTGGTTTCGCAGTTCCATGGGTCAAATCGCTGTACTATCCAGTTTTGGGCCTTTGGTATCTAAAAAAAAAGCAGTTTGAGTGTGTTGCTCACTGTTCAGCCGCAAATATCTCTATTTAAAAAAGTGTGGTATACCCCAGTAAACAATAACTGTGGTTTTGCCATCCCACGGTAAAAAATCTCTATTATTCAGCTTTTGGTAGTTTTTTCCGTAAAGAAAAACAGTAGTGTCTCCTGACTGTTGTGACACAAAAATATATCTGTTGAAAATAGTCTTGTGTAGGCCCAACATCCCAGTGTGGTTTCGCAGTTCCACAGGTCAAATCGCTGTACTATCCAGTTTTGGGCCTTTGGTATCTAAAAAAAAGCAGTTTGAGTGTGTCGCTCACTGTTCAGCCGCAAATATCTCTATTTAAAAAAGTGTGGTATACCCCAGTAAACAATAACTGTGGTTTTGCCATCCCACGGTAAAAAATCTCTATTATTCAGCTTTTGGTAGTTTTTCCGTAAAGAAAAACAGTAGTGTCTCCTGACTGTTGTGACACAAAAATATATCTGTTGAAAATAGTCTTGTGTAGGCCCGACATCCCAGTGTTGTTTCGCAGTTCCACGGGTCAAATCGCTGTACTATCCAGTTTTGGGCCTTTGGTATCTAAAAAAAAAGCAGTTTGAGTGTGTCGCTCACTGTTCAGCCGCAAATATCTCTATTTAAAAAAGGGTGGTATACCCCAGTAAACAATAACTGTGGTTTTGCCATCCCACGGTAAAAAATCTCTATTATTCAGCTTTTGGTAGTTTTTCCGTAAAGAAAAACAGTAGTGTCTCCTGACTGTTGTGACACAAAAATATATCTGTTGAAAATAGTCTTGTGTAGGCCCGACATCCCAGTGTGGTTTCGCAGTTCCACTGGTCAAATCGCTGTACTATCCAGTTTTGGGCCTTTGGTATCTAAAAAAAAAGCAGTTTGAGTGTGTCGCTCACTGTTCAGCCGCAAATATCTCTATTTAAAAAAGTGTGGTATACCCCAGTAAACAATAACTGTGGTTTTGCCATCCCACGGTAAAAAATCTCTATTATTCAGCTTTTGGTAGTTTTTTCCATAAAGAAAAACAGTAGTGTCTCCTGACTGTTGTGACACAAAAATATATCTGTTGAAAAGAGTCTTGTGTAGGCCCGACATCCCATTGTGGTTTCGCAGTTCCATGGGTCAAATCGCTGTACTATCCAGTTTTGGGCCTTTGGTATCTAAAAAAAGCAGTTTGAGTGTGTCGCTCACTGTTCAGCCGCAAATATCTCTATTTAAAAAAGTGTGGTATACCCCAGTAAACAATAACTGTGGTTTTGCCATCCCACGGTAAAAAATCTCTATTATTCAGCTTTTGGTAGTTTTTTCCGTAAAGAAAAACAGTAGTGTCTCCTGACTGTTGTGACACAAAAATTTATCTGTTGAAAATAGTCTTGTGTAGGCCCGACATCCCAGTGTGGTTTCACAGTTCCATGGGTCAAATCGCTGTACTATCCAGTTTTGGGCCTTTGGTATCTAAAAAAAAGCAGTTTGAGTGTGTTGCTCACTGTTCAGCCGCAAATATCTCTATTTAAAAAAGTGTGGTATACCCCAGTAAACAATAACTGTGGTTTTGCCATCCCACGGTAAAAAATCTCTATTATTCAGCTTTTGGTAGTTTTTTCCGTAAAGAAAAACAATAGTGTCTCCTGACTGTTGTGACACAAAAATATATCTGTTGAAAATAGTCTTGTGTAGGCCCGACATCCCAGTGTGGTTTCGCAGTTCCACGGGTCAAATCACTGTACTATCCAGTTTTGGGCCTTTGGTATCTAAAAAAAAGCAGTTTGAGTGTGTCGCTCACTGTTCAGCCGCAAATATCTCTATTTAAAAAAGTGTGGTATACCCCAGTAAACAATAACTGTGGTTTTGCCATGCCACGGTAAAAAATCTCTATTATTCAGCTTTTGGTAGTTTTTTCCGTAAAGAAAAACAGTAGTGTCTCCTGACTGTTGTGACACAAAAATATATCTGTTGAAAATAGTCTTGTGTAGGCCCAACATCCCAGTGTGGTTTCGCAGTTCCACGGGTCAAATCGCTGTACTCTCCAGTTTTGGGCCTTTGGTATCTAAAAAACAGCAGTTTGAGTGTGTCGCTCACTGTTCAGCCGCAAATATCTCTATTTAAAAAAGTGTGGTATACCCCAGTAAACAATAACTGTGGTTTTGCCATCCCACTGTAAAAAATCTCTATTATTCAACTTTTGGTAGTTTTTTCCGTATAGAAAAACAGTAGTGTCTCCTGACTGTTGTGACACAAAAATATATCTGTTGAAAATAGTCTTGTGTAGGCCCGACATCCCAGTGTGGTTTCGCAGTTCCATGGGTCAAATCGCTGTACTATCCAGTTTTGGGCCTTTGGTATCTAAAAAAAAAGCAGTTTGAGTGTGTTGCTCACTGTTCAGCCGCAAATATCTCTATTTAAAAAAGTGTGGTATACCCCAGTAAACAATAACTGTGGTTTTGCCATCCCACGGTAAAAAATCTCTATTATTCAGCTTTTGGTAGTTTTTTCCGTAAAGAAAAACAATAGTGTCTCCTGACTGTTGTGACACAAAAATATATCTGTTGAAAATAGTCTTGTGTAGGCCCAACATCCCAGTGTGGTTTCGCAGTTCCACGGGTCAAATCGCTGTACTATCCAGTTTTGGGCCTTTGGTATCTAAAAAAAGCAGTTTGAGTGTGTCGCTCACTGTTCAGCCGCAAAAAGCTCTATTTAAAAAAGTGTGGTATACCCCAGTAAACAATAACTGTGGTTTTGCCATCCCACGGTAAAAAATCTCTATTATTCAGTTTTTGGTAGTTTTTTCCGTAAAGAAAAACAGTAGTGTCTCCTGACTGTTGTGACACAAAAATATATCTGTTGAAAATAGTCTTGTATAGGCCCGACATCCCAGTGTGGTTTCGCAGTTCCACGGGTCAAATCGCTGTACTATCCAGTTTTGGGCCTTTGGTATCTAAAAAAAAGCAGTTTGAGTGTGTCGCTCACTGTTCAGCCGCAAATATCTCTATTTAAAAAAGTGTGGTATACCCCAGTAAACAATAACTGTGGTTTTGCCATCCCACGGTAAAAAATCTCTATTATTCAGCTTTTGGTAGTTTTTCCGTAAAGAAAAACAGTAGTGTCTCCTGACTGTTGTGACACAAAAATATATCTGTTGAAAATAGTCTTGTGTAGGCCCGACATCCCAGTGTGGTTTCACAGTTCCACGGGTCAAATCGCTGTACTATCCAGTTTTGGGCCTTTGGTATCTAAAAAAAAAGCAGTTTGAGTGTGTTGCTCACTGTTCAGCCGCAAATATCTCTATTTAAAAAAGTGTGGTATACCCCAGTAAACAATAACTGTGGTTTTGCCATCCCACGGTAAAAAATCTCTATTATTCAGCTTTTGGTAGTTTTTTCCGTAAAGAAAAACAATAGTGTCTCCTGACTGTTGTGACACAAAAATATATCTGTTGAAAATAGTCTTGTGTAGGCCCAACATCCCAGTGTGGTTTCGCAGTTCCACGGGTCAAATCGCTGTACTATCCAGTTTTGGGCCTTTGGTATCTAAAAAAAGCAGTTTGAGTGTGTCGCTCACTGTTCAGCCGCAAAAAGCTCTATTTAAAAAAGTGTGGTATACCCCAGTAAACAATAACTGTGGTTTTGCCATCCCACGGTAAAAAATCTCTATTATTCAGTTTCTGGTAGTTTTTTCCGTAAAGAAAAACAGTAGTGTCTCCTGACTGTTGTGACACAAAAATATATCTGTTGAAAATAGTCTTGTATAGGCCCGACATCCCAGTGTGGTTTCGCAGTTCCACGGGTCAAATCGCTGTACTATCTAGTTTTGGGCCTTTGGTATCTAAAAAAAAGCAGTTTGAGTGTGTCGCTCACTGTTCAGCCGCAAATATCTCTATTTAAAAAAGTGTGGTATACCCCAGTAAACAATAACTGTGGTTTTGCCATCCCACGGTAAAAAATCTCTATTATTCAGCTTTTGGTAGTTTTTCCGTAAAGAAAAACAGTAGTGTCTCCTGACAGTTGTGACACAAAAATATATCTGTTGAAAATAGTCTTGTGTAGGCCCGACATCCCAGTGTGGTTTCGCAGTTCCACGGGTCAAATCGCTGTACTATCCAGTTTTGGGCCTTTGGTATCTAAAAAAAAAGCAGTTTGAGTGTGTCGCTCACTGTTCAGCCGCAAATATCTCTATTTAAAAAAGTGTGGTATACCCCAGTAAACAATACCTGTGGTTTTGCAATCCCACGGTAAAAAATCTCTATTATTCAGGTTTTGGTAGTTTTTTCCGTAAAGAAAAACAGTAGTGTCTCCTGACTGTTGTGACACAAAAATATATCTGTTGAAAATAGTCTTGTGTAGGCCCGTCATTCCAGTGTGGTTTCGCAGATCCACGTGTCAAATCGCTGTACTATCCAGTTTTGGGCCTTTGGTATCTAAAAGAAAAGCAGTTTGAGTGTGTCGCTCACTGTTCAGCCGCAAATATCTCTATTTAAAAAAGTGTGGTATACCCCAGTAAACAATAACTGTGGTTTTGCCATCCCACGGTAAAAAATCTCTATTATTCAGCTTTTGGTAGTTTTTCCGTAAAGAAAAACAGTAGTGTCTCCTGACTGTTGTGACACAAAAATTTATCTGTTGAAAATAGTCTTGTGTAGGCCCGACATCCCAGTGTGGTTTCACAGTTCCATGGGTCAAATCGCTGTACTATCCAGTTTTGGGCCTTTGGTATCTAAAAAAAAGCAGTTTGAGTGTGTCGCTCACTGTTCAGCCGCAAATATCTCTATTTAAAAAAGTGTGGTATACCCCAGTAAACAATAACTGTGGTTTTCCCATCCCACGGTAAAAAATCTCTATTATTCAGCTTTTGGTAGTTTTTCCGTAAAGAAAAACAGTAGTGTCTCCTGACTGTTGTGACACAAAAATATATCTGTTGAAAATAGTCTTGTGTAGGCCCGACATCCCAGTGTGGTTTCGCAGTTCCACGGGTCAAATCGCTGTACTATCCAGTTTTGGGCCTTTGGTATCTAAAAAAAAGCAGTTTGAGTGTGTCGCTCACTGTTCAGCCGCAAATATCTCTATTTAAAAAAGTGTGGTATACCCCAGTAAACAATAACTGTGGTTTTCCCATCCCACGGTAAAAAATCTCTATTATTCAGCTTTTGGTAGTTTTTCCGTAAAGAAAAACAGTAGTGTCTCCTGACTGTTGTGACACAAAAATATATCTGTTGAAAATAGTCTTGTGTAGGCCCGACATCCCAGTGTGGTTTCGCAGTTCCACGGGTCAAATCGCTGTACTATCCAGTTTTGGACCTTTGGTATCTAAAAAAAAGCAGTTTGAGTGTGTCGCTCACTGTTCAGCCGCAAATATCTCTATTTAAAAAAGTGTGGTATACCCCAGTAAACAATAACTGTGGTTTTGCCATCCCACGGTAAAAAATCTCTATTATTCAGCTTTTGGTAGTTTTTTCCGTAAAGAAAAACAGTAGTGTCTCCTGACTGTTGTGACACAAAAATATATCTGTTGAAAATAGTCTTGTGTAGGCCCGACATCCCAGTGTGGTTTCACAGTTCCACGGGTCAAATCGCTGTACTATCCAGTTTTGGGCCTTTGGTATCTAAAAAAAAAGCAGTTTGAGTGAGTCGCTCACTGTTCAGCCGCAAATATCTCTATTTAAAAAAGTGTGGTATACCCCAGTAAACAATAACTGTGGTTTCGCCTTCCCACGGTAAAAAATCTCTATTATTCAGCTTTTGGTAGTTTTTTCCATAAAGAAAAACAGTAGTGTCTCCTGACTGTTGTGACACAAAAATATATCTGTTGAAAAGAGTCTTGTGTAGGCCCGACATCCCATTGTGGTTTCGCAGTTCCATGGGTTAAATCGCTGTACTATCCAGTTTTGGGCCTTTGGTATCTAAAAAAAAGCAGTTTGAGTGTGTCGCTCACTGTTCAGCCGCAAATATCTCTATTTAAAAAAGTCTGGTATACACCAGTAAACAATAACTGTGGTTTTGCCATCCCACGGTAAAAAATCTCTATTATTCAGCTTTTGGTAGTTTTTTCCGTAAAGAAAAACAGTAGTGTCTCCTGACTGTTGTGACACAAAAATATATCTGTTGAAAATAGTCTTGTGTAGGCCCAACATCCCAGTGTGGTTTCGCAGTTCCACGGGTCAAATCGCTGTACTCTCCAGTTTTGGGCCTTTGGTATCTAAAAAACAGCAGTTTGAGTGTGTCGCTCACTGTTCAGCCGCAAATATCTCTATTTAAAAAAGTGTGGTATACCCCAGTAAACAATAACTGTGGTTTTGCCATCCCACGGTAAAAAATCTCTATTATTCAACTTTTGGTAGTTTTTTCCGTAAAGAAAAACAGTAGTGTCTCCTGACTGTTGTGACACAAAAATATATCTGTTGAAAATAGTCTTGTGTAGGCCCGACATCCCAGTGTGGTTTCGCAGTTCCATGGGTCAAATCGCTGTACTATCCAGTTTTGGGCCTTTGGTATCTAAAAAAAAAGCAGTTTGAGTGTGTTGCTCACTGTTCAGCCGCAAATATCTCTATTTAAAAAAGTGTGGTATACCCCAGTAAACAATAACTGTGGTTTTGCCATCCCACGGTAAAAAATCTCTATTATTCAGCTTTTGGTAGTTTTTTCCGTAAAGAAAAACAGTAGTGTCTCCTGACTGTTGTGACACAAAAATATATCTGTTGAAAATAGTCTTGTGTAGGCCCAACATCCCAGTGTGGTTTCGCAGTTCCACAGGTCAAATCGCTGTACTATCCAGTTTTGGGCCTTTGGTATCTAAAAAAAAGCAGTTTGAGTGTGTCGCTCACTGTTCAGCCGCAAATATCTCTATTTAAAAAAGTGTGGTATACCCCAGTAAACAATAACTGTGGTTTTGCCATCCCACGGTAAAAAATCTCTATTATTCAGCTTTTGGTAGTTTTTCCGTAAAGAAAAACAGTAGTGTCTCCTGACTGTTGTGACACAAAAATATATCTGTTGAAAATAGTCTTGTGTAGGCCCGACATCCCAGTGTTGTTTCGCAGTTCCACGGGTCAAATCGCTGTACTATCCAGTTTTGGGCCTTTGGTATCTAAAAAAAAAGCAGTTTGAGTGTGTCGCTCACTGTTCAGCCGCAAATATCTCTATTTAAAAAAGGGTGGTATACCCCAGTAAACAATAACTGTGGTTTTGCCATCCCACGGTAAAAAATCTCTATTATTCAGCTTTTGGTAGTTTTTCCGTAAAGAAAAACAGTAGTGTCTCCTGACTGTTGTGACACAAAAATATATCTGTTGAAAATAGTCTTGTGTAGGCCCGACATCCCAGTGTGGTTTCGCAGTTCCACTGGTCAAATCGCTGTACTATCCAGTTTTGGGCCTTTGGTATCTAAAAAAAAAGCAGTTTGAGTGTGTCGCTCACTGTTCAGCCGCAAATATCTCTATTTAAAAAAGTGTGGTATACCCCAGTAAACAATAACTGTGGTTTTGCCATCCCACGGTAAAAAATCTCTATTATTCAGCTTTTGGTAGTTTTTTCCATAAAGAAAAACAGTAGTGTCTCCTGACTGTTGTGACACAAAAATATATCTGTTGAAAAGAGTCTTGTGTAGGCCCGACATCCCATTGTGGTTTCGCAGTTCCATGGGTCAAATCGCTGTACTATCCAGTTTTGGGCCTTTGGTATCTAAAAAAAGCAGTTTGAGTGTGTCGCTCACTGTTCAGCCGCAAATATCTCTATTTAAAAAAGTGTGGTATACCCCAGTAAACAATAACTGTGGTTTTGCCATCCCACGGTAAAAAATCTCTATTATTCAGCTTTTGGTAGTTTTTTCCGTAAAGAAAAACAGTAGTGTCTCCTGACTGTTGTGACACAAAAATTTATCTGTTGAAAATAGTCTTGTGTAGGCCCGACATCCCAGTGTGGTTTCACAGTTCCATGGGTCAAATCGCTGTACTATCCAGTTTTGGGCCTTTGGTATCTAAAAAAAAGCAGTTTGAGTGTGTTGCTCACTGTTCAGCCGCAAATATCTCTATTTAAAAAAGTGTGGTATACCCCAGTAAACAATAACTGTGGTTTTGCCATCCCACGGTAAAAAATCTCTATTATTCAGCTTTTGGTAGTTTTTTCCGTAAAGAAAAACAATAGTGTCTCCTGACTGTTGTGACACAAAAATATATCTGTTGAAAATAGTCTTGTGTAGGCCCGACATCCCAGTGTGGTTTCGCAGTTCCACGGGTCAAATCACTGTACTATCCAGTTTTGGGCCTTTGGTATCTAAAAAAAAGCAGTTTGAGTGTGTCGCTCACTGTTCAGCCGCAAATATCTCTATTTAAAAAAGTGTGGTATACCCCAGTAAACAATAACTGTGGTTTTGCCATGCCACGGTAAAAAATCTCTATTATTCAGCTTTTGGTAGTTTTTTCCGTAAAGAAAAACAGTAGTGTCTCCTGACTGTTGTGACACAAAAATATATCTGTTGAAAATAGTCTTGTGTAGGCCCAACATCCCAGTGTGGTTTCGCAGTTCCACGGGTCAAATCGCTGTACTCTCCAGTTTTGGGCCTTTGGTATCTAAAAAACAGCAGTTTGAGTGTGTCGCTCACTGTTCAGCCGCAAATATCTCTATTTAAAAAAGTGGGGTATACCCCAGTAAACAATAACTGTGGTTTTGCCATCCCACTGTAAAAAATCTCTATTATTCAACTTTTGGTAGTTTTTTCCGTATAGAAAAACAGTAGTGTCTCCTGACTGTTGTGACACAAAAATATATCTGTTGAAAATAGTCTTGTGTAGGCCCGACATCCCAGTGTGGTTTCGCAGTTCCATGGGTCAAATCGCTGTACTATCCAGTTTTGGGCCTTTGGTATCTAAAAAAAAAGCAGTTTGAGTGTGTTGCTCACTGTTCAGCCGCAAATATCTCTATTTAAAAAAGTGTGGTATACCCCAGTAAACAATAACTGTGGTTTTGCCATCCCACGGTAAAAAATCTCTATTATTCAGCTTTTGGTAGTTTTTTCCGTAAAGAAAAACAATAGTGTCTCCTGACTGTTGTGACACAAAAATATATCTGTTGAAAATAGTCTTGTGTAGGCCCAACATCCCAGTGTGGTTTCGCAGTTCCACGGGTCAAATCGCTGTACTATCCAGTTTTGGGCCTTTGGCATCTAAAAAAAGCAGTTTGAGTGTGTCGCTCACTGTTCAGCCGCAAAAAGCTCTATTTAAAAAAGTGTGGTATACCCCAGTAAACAATAACTGTGGTTTTGCCATCCCACGGTAAAAAATCTCTATTATTCAGTTTTTGGTAGTTTTTTCCGTAAAGAAAAACAGTAGTGTCTCCTGACTGTTGTGACACAAAAATATATCTGTTGAAAATAGTCTTGTATAGGCCCGACATCCCAGTGTGGTTTCGCAGTTCCACGGGTCAAATCGCTGTACTATCCAGTTTTGGGCCTTTGGTATCTAAAAAAAAGCAGTTTGAGTGTGTCGCTCACTGTTCAGCTGCAAATATCTCTATTTAAAAAAGTGTGGTATACCCCAGTAAACAATAACTGTGGTTTTGCCATCCCACGGTAAAAAATCTCTATTATTCAGCTTTTGGTAGTTTTTCCGTAAAGAAAAACAGTAGTGTCTCCTGACTGTTGTGACACAAAAATATATCTGTTGAAAATAGTCTTGTGTAGGCCCGACATCCCAGTGTGGTTTCGCAGTTCCACTGGTCAAATCGCTGTACTATCCAGTTTTGGGCCTTTGGTATCTAAAAAAAAAGCAGTTTGAGTGTGTCGCTCACTGTTCAGCCGCAAATATCTCTATTTAAAAAAGTGTGGTATACCCCAGTAAACAATAACTGTGGTTTTGCCATCCCACGGTAAAAAATCTCTATTATTCAGCTTTTGGTAGTTTTTTCCATAAAGAAAAACAGTAGTGTCTCCTGACTGTTGTGACACAAAAATATATCTGTTGAAAAGAGTCTTGTGTAGGCCCGACATCCCATTGTGGTTTCGCAGTTCCATGGGTCAAATCGCTGTACTATCCAGTTTTGGGCCTTTGGTATCTAAAAAAAGCAGTTTGAGTGTGTCGCTCACTGTTCAGCCGCAAATATCTCTATTTAAAAAAGTGTGGTATACCCCAGTAAACAATAACTGTGGTTTTGCCATCCCACGGTAAAAAATCTCTATTATTCAGCTTTTGGTAGTTTTTTCCGTAAAGAAAAACAGTAGTGTCTCCTGACTGTTGTGACACAAAAATTTATCTGTTGAAAATAGTCTTGTGTAGGCCCGACATCCCAGTGTGGTTTCACAGTTCCATGGGTCAAATCGCTGTACTATCCAGTTTTGGGCCTTTGGTATCTAAAAAAAAGCAGTTTGAGTGTGTTGCTCACTGTTCAGCCGCAAATATCTCTATTTAAAAAAGTGTGGTATACCCCAGTAAACAATAACTGTGGTTTTGCCATCCCACGGTAAAAAATCTCTATTATTCAGCTTTTGGTAGTTTTTTCCGTAAAGAAAAACAATAGTGTCTCCTGACTGTTGTGACACAAAAATATATCTGTTGAAAATAGTCTTGTGTAGGCCCGACATCCCAGTGTGGTTTCGCAGTTCCACGGGTCAAATCACTGTACTATCCAGTTTTGGGCCTTTGGTATCTAAAAAAAAGCAGTTTGAGTGTGTCGCTCACTGTTCAGCCGCAAATATCTCTATTTAAAAAAGTGTGGTATACCCCAGTAAACAATAACTGTGGTTTTGCCATGCCACGGTAAAAAATCTCTATTATTCAGCTTTTGGTAGTTTTTTCCGTAAAGAAAAACAGTAGTGTCTCCTGACTGTTGTGACACAAAAATATATCTGTTGAAAATAGTCTTGTGTAGGCCCAACATCCCAGTGTGGTTTCGCAGTTCCACGGGTCAAATCGCTGTACTCTCCAGTTTTGGGCCTTTGGTATCTAAAAAACAGCAGTTTGAGTGTGTCGCTCACTGTTCAGCCGCAAATATCTCTATTTAAAAAAGTGTGGTTTACCCCAGTAAACAATAACTGTGGTTTTGCCATCCCACTGTAAAAAATCTCTATTATTCAACTTTTGGTAGTTTTTTCCGTATAGAAAAACAGTAGTGTCTCCTGACTGTTGTGACACAAAAATATATCTGTTGAAAATAGTCTTGTGTAGGCCCGACATCCCAGTGTGGTTTCGCAGTTCCATGGGTCAAATCGCTGTACTATCCAGTTTTGGGCCTTTGGTATCTAAAAAAAAAGCAGTTTGAGTGTGTTGCTCACTGTTCAGCCGCAAATATCTCTATTTAAAAAAGTGTGGTATACCCCAGTAAACAATAACTGTGGTTTTGCCATCCCACGGTAAAAAATCTCTATTATTCAGCTTTTGGTAGTTTTTTCCGTAAAGAAAAACAATAGTGTCTCCTGACTGTTGTGACACAAAAATATATCTGTTGAAAATAGTCTTGTGTAGGCCCAACATCCCAGTGTGGTTTCGCAGTTCCACGGGTCAAATCGCTGTACTATCCAGTTTTGGGCCTTTGGTATCTAAAAAAAGCAGTTTGAGTGTGTCGCTCACTGTTCAGCCGCAAAAAGCTCTATTTAAAAAAGTGTGGTATACCCCAGTAAACAATAACTGTGGTTTTGCCATCCCACGGTAAAAAATCTCTATTATTCAGTTTTTGGTAGTTTTTTCCGTAAAGAAAAACAGTAGTGTCTCCTGACTGTTGTGACACAAAAATATATCTGTTGAAAATAGTCTTGTATAGGCCCGACATCCCAGTGTGGTTTCGCAGTTCCACGGGTCAAATCGCTGTACTATCCAGTTTTGGGCCTTTGGTATCTAAAAAAAAGCAGTTTGAGTGTGTCGCTCACTGTTCAGCCGCAAATATCTCTATTTAAAAAAGTGTGGTATACCCCAGTAAACAATAACTGTGGTTTTGCCATCCCACGGTAAAAAATCTCTATTATTCAGCTTTTGGTAGTTTTTCCGTAAAGAAAAACAGTAGTGTCTCCTGACTGTTGTGACACAAAAATATATCTGTTGAAAATAGTCTTGTGTAGGCCCGACATCCCAGTGTGGTTTCACAGTTCCACGGGTCAAATCGCTGTACTATCCAGTTTTGGGCCTTTGGTATCTAAAAAAAAAGCAGTTTGAGTGTGTTGCTCACTGTTCAGCCGCAAATATCTCTATTTAAAAAAGTGTGGTATACCCCAGTAAACAATAACTGTGGTTTTGCCATCCCACGGTAAAAAATCTCTATTATTCAGCTTTTGGTAGTTTTTTCCGTAAAGAAAAACAATAGTGTCTCCTGACTGTTGTGACACAAAAATATATCTGTTGAAAATAGTCTTGTGTAGGCCCAACATCCCAGTGTGGTTTCGCAGTTCCACGGGTCAAATCGCTGTACTATCCAGTTTTGGGCCTTTGGTATCTAAAAAAAGCAGTTTGAGTGTGTCGCTCACTGTTCAGCCGCAAAAAGCTCTATTTAAAAAAGTGTGGTATACCCCAGTAAACAATAACTGTGGTTTTGCCATCCCACGGTAAAAAATCTCTATTATTCAGTTTCTGGTAGTTTTTTCCGTAAAGAAAAACAGTAGTGTCTCCTGACTGTTGTGACACAAAAATATATCTGTTGAAAATAGTCTTGTATAGGCCCGACATCCCAGTGTGGTTTCGCAGTTCCACGGGTCAAATCGCTGTACTATCCAGTTTTGGGCCTTTGGTATCTAAAAAAAAGCAGTTTGAGTGTGTCGCTCACTGTTCAGCCGCAAATATCTCTATTTAAAAAAGTGTGGTATACCCCAGTAAACAATAACTGTGGTTTTGCCATCCCACGGTAAAAAATCTCTATTATTCAGCTTTTGGTAGTTTTTCCGTAAAGAAAAACAGTAGTGTCTCCTGACAGTTGTGACACAAAAATATATCTGTTGAAAATAGTCTTGTGTAGGCCCGACATCCCAGTGTGGTTTCGCAGTTCCACGGGTCAAATCGCTGTACTATCCAGTTTTGGGCCTTTGGTATCTAAAAAAAAAGCAGTTTGAGTGTGTCGCTCACTGTTCAGCCGCAAATATCTCTATTTAAAAAAGTGTGGTATACCCCAGTAAACAATACCTGTGGTTTTGCAATCCCACGGTAAAAAATCTCTATTATTCAGGTTTTGGTAGTTTTTTCCGTAAAGAAAAACAGTAGTGTCTCCTGACTGTTGTGACACAAAAATATATCTGTTGAAAATAGTCTTGTGTAGGCCCGTCATTCCAGTGTGGTTTCGCAGATCCACGTGTCAAATCGCTGTACTATCCAGTTTTGGGCCTTTGGTATCTAAAAGAAAAGCAGTTTGAGTGTGTCGCTCACTGTTCAGCCGCAAATATCTCTATTTAAAAAAGTGTGGTATACCCCAGTAAACAATAACTGTAGTTTTGCCATCCCACGGAAAAAAATCTCTATTATTCAGCTTTTGGTAGTTTTTTCCGTAAAGAAAAACAGTAGTGTCTCCTGACTGTTGTGACACAAAATTATATCTGTTGAAAATAGTCTTGTGTAGGCCCGACATCCCAGTGTGGTTTCGCAGTTCCACGGGTCAAATCGCTGTACTATCCAGTTTTGGGCCTTTGGTATCTAAAAAAAAAGCAGTTTGAGTGTGTCGCTCACTGTTCAGCCGCAAATATCTCTAATTAAAAAAGTGTGGTATACCCCAATAAACAATAACTGTGGTTTTGCCATCCCACGGTAAAAAATCTCTATTATTCAGCTTTTAGTAGTTTTTTTCCGTAAAGAAAAACAGTAGTGCCTCCTGACTGTTGTGACACATAAATATATCTGTTGAAAATAGTCTTGTGTAGGCCCGACATCCCAGTGTAGTTTCGCAGTTCCACGGGTGAAATCGCTGTACAATCCAGTTTTGGGCCTTTGGTATCTAAAAAAAAAGCAGTTTGAGTGTGTCGCTCACTGTTCAGCCGCAAATATCTCTATTTTAAAAAGTGTGGTATACCCCAGTAAACAATAACTGTGGTTTCGCCATCCCACGGTAAAAAATCTCTATTATTCAGCTTTTGGTAGTTTTTTCCGTAAAGAAAAACAGTAGTGTCTCCTGACTGTTGTGACACAAAAATATATCTGTTGAAAATAGTCTTGTGTAGGCCCGACATCCCATTGTGGTTTCGCAGTTCAACGGGTCAAATCGCTGTACTATCCAGTTTTGGGCCTTTGGTATCTAAAAAAAAGCAGTTTGAGTGTGTCGCTCACTGTTTAGCCGCAAATATCTCTATTTAAAAAAGTGTGGTATACCCCAGTAAACAATAACTGTGGTTTTGCCATCCCATGGAAAAAAATCTCTATTATTCAGCTTTTGGTAGTTTTTTCCGTAAAGAAAAACAGTAGTGTCTCCTGACTGTTGTGACACAAAATTGTATCTGTTGAAAATAGTCTTGTGTAGGCCCGACATCCCAGTGTGGTTTCGCAGTTCCACGGGTCAAATCGCTGTACTATCCAGTTTTGGGCCTTTGGTATCTAAAAAAAAATCAGTTTGAGTGTGTCGCTCACTGTTCAGCCGCAAATATCTCTATTTAAAAAAGTGTGGTATACCCCAGTAAACAATAACTGTGGTTTTGCCATCCCACGGTAAAAAATCTCTATTATTCAGCTTTTGGTAGTTTTTTCCGTAAAGAAAAACAGTAGTGTCTCCTGACTGTTGTGACACAAAATTATATCTGTTGAAAATAGTCTTGTGTAGGCCCGACATCCCAGTGTGGTTTCGCAGTTCCACGGGTCAAATCGCTGTACTATCCAGTTTTGGGCCTTTGGTATCTAAAAAAAAAGCAGTTTGAGTGTGTCGCTCACTGTTCAGCCGCAAATATCTCTAATTAAAAAAGTGTGGTATACCCCAGTAAACAATAACTGTGGTTTTGCCATCCCACGGTAAAAAATCTCTATTATTCAGCTTTTAGTAGTTTTTTTCCGTAAAGAAAAACAGTAGTGTCTCCTGACTGTTGTGACACATAAATATATCTGTTGAAAATAGTCTTGTGTAGGCCCGACATCCCAGTGTGGTTTCGCAGTTCCACGGGTGAAATCGCTGTACAATCCAGTTTTGGGCCTTTGGTATCTAAAAAAAAAGCAGTTTGAGTGTGTCGCTCACTGTTCAGCCGCAAATATCTCTATTTAAAAAAGTGTGGTATACCCCAGTAAACAATAACTGTGGTTTTGCCATCCCACGCAAAAAAATCTCTATTATTCAGCTTTTGGTAGTTTTTCCGTAAAGAAAAACAGTAGTGTCTCCTGACTGTTGTGACACAAAAATATATCTGTTGAAAATAGTCTTGTGTACGCCCGACATCCCAGTGTGGTTTCGCAGTTCCACGGGTCAAATCGCTGTACTATTCAGTTTTGGGCCTTTGGTATAAAAAAAAAAGCAGTTTGAGTGTGTCGCTCACTGTTCAGCCGCAAATATCTCTATTTAAAAAAGTGTGGTATACCCCAGTAAACAATAACTGTGGTTTCGCCATCCCACGGTAAAAAATCTCTATTATTCAGCTTTTGGTAGTTTTTTCCGTAAAGAAAAACAGTAGTGTCTCCTGACTGTTGTGACACAAAAATATATCTGTTGAAAATAGTCTTGTGTAGGCCCGACATCCCATTGTGGTTTCGCAGTTCAACGGGTCAAATCGCTGTACTATCCAGTTTTGGGCCTTTGGTATCTAAAAAAAAGCAGTTTGAGTGTGTCGCTCACTGTTCAGCCGCAAATATCTCTATTTAAAAAATTGTGGTATACCCCAGTAAACAATAACTGTGGTTTTGCCATCCCATGGAAAAAAATCTCTATTATTCAGCTTTTGGTAGTTTTTTCCGTAAAGAAAAACAGTAGTGTCTCCTGACTGTTGTGACAAAAATTTGTATCTGTTGAAAATAGTCTTGTGTAGGCCCGACATCCCAGTGTGGTTTCGCAGTTCCACGGGTCAAATCGCTGTACTATCCAGTTTTGGGCCTTTGGTATCTAAAAAAAAAGCAGTTTGAGTGTGTCGCTCACTGTTCAGCCGCAAATATCTCTATTTAAAAAAGTGTGGTATACCCCAGTAAACAATAACTGTGGTTTTGCCATCCCACGGTAAAAAATCTCTATTATTCAGCTTTTAGTATTTTTTTCCGTAAAGAAAAACAGTAGTGTCTCCTGACTGTTGTGACACAAAAATATATCAGTTGAAAATAGTCTTGTGTAGGCCCGACATCCCAGTGTGGTTTCGCAGTTCCACGGGTCAAATCGCTGTACTATCCAGTTTTGGGCCTTTGGTATCTAAAAAAAAATCAGTTTGAGTGTGTCGCTCACTGTTCAGCCGCAAATATCTCTATTTAAAAAAGTGTGGTATACCCCAGTAAACAGTAACTGTGGTTTTGCCATCCCACGGTAAAAAATCTCTATTATTCAGCTTTTGGTAGTTTTTTCCGTTAAGAAAAACAGTAGTGTCTCCTGACTGTTGTGACACAAAAATATATCTGTTGAAAATAGTCTTGTGTAGGCCCGACATCCCAGTGTGGTTTCGCAGTTCCACGGGTCAAATCGCTGTACTATCCAGTTTTGGGCCTTTGGTATCTAAAAAAAAAGCAGTTTGAGTGTGTCGATCACTGTTCAGCCGCAAATATCTCTATTTAAAAAAGTGTGGTATACCCCAGTAAACAATACCTGTGGTTTTGCAATCCCACGGTAAAAAATCTCTATTATTCAGGTTTTGGTAGTTTTTTCCATAAAGAAAAACAGTAGTGTCTCCAGACTGTTGTGACACAAAAATATATCTGTTGAAAATAGTCTTGTGTAGGCCCGACATCCCAGTGTGGTTTCGCAGTTCCACGGGTAAAATCGCTGTACTATCCAGTTTTGGGCCTTTGGTATCTAAAAAAAAAGCAGTTTGAGTGTGTCGCTCACTGTTCAGCCGCAAATATCTCTTTTTAAAAAAGTGTGGTATACCCCAGTAAACAATAACTGTGGTTTTGCCATCCCACGGTAAAAAATCTCTATTATTCAGCTTTTAGTAGTTTTTTCCGTAAAGAAATACAGTAGTGTCTCCTGACTGTTGTGACACATAAATATATCTGTTGAAAATAGTCTTGTGTAGGCCCGACATTCCAGTGTGGTTTCGCAGTTCCACGGGTCAAATCGCTGTGCTATCCAGTTTTGGGCCTTTGGTATCTAAAAAAAAAAGCAGTTTGAGTGTGTCGCTCACTGTTCAGCCGCAAATATCTCTATTTAAAAAAGTGTGGTATACCCCAGTAAACAATAAGTGTGGTTTTGCCATCCCACGGTAAAAAATCTCTATTATTCAGCTTTTGGTAGTTTTTCCGTAAAGAAAAACAGTAGTGTCTCCTGACTGTTGTGACACAAAAATATGTCTGTTGAAAATAGTCTTGTGTAGGCCCGACATCCCAGTGTGGTTTTGCAGTTCCACGGGTCAAATCGCTGTACTATCCAGTTTTGGGTCTTTGGTATCTAAAAAAAAAAGCAGTTTGAGTGTGTTGCTCACTGTTCAGTCGCAAATATCTCTATTTAAAAAAGTGTGGTATACCCCAGTAAACAATAACTGTGGTTTCGCCATCCCACGGTAAAAAATCTCTATTATTCAGCTTTTGGTAGTTTTTTCCGTAAAGAAAAACAGTAGTGTCTCCTGACTGTTGTGACACAAAAATATATCTGTTGAAAATAGTCTTGTGTAGGCCCGACATCCCATTGTGGTTTCGCAGTTCCACGGGTAAAATCGCTGTACTATCCAGTTTTGGGCCTTTGGTATCTAAAAAAAAAGCAGTTTGAGTGTGTCGTTCACTGTTCAGCTGCAAATATCTCTATTTAAAAAAGTGTGGTATACCCCAGTAAACAATAACTGTGGTTTTGCCATCCCACGGAAAAAAATCTCTATTATTCAGCTTTTGGTAGTTTTTTCTGTAAAGAAAAACAGTAGTGTCTCCTGACTGTTGTGACACAAAAATATATCTGTTGAAAATAGTCTTGTGTAGGCCCGACATCCCAGTGTGGTTTCGCAGTTCCACGGGTCAAATCGCTGTACTATCCAGTTTTGGGCCTTTGGTATCTAAAAAAAAAGCAGTTTGAGTGTGTCGCTCACTGTTCAGTCGCAAATATCTCTATTTAAAAAAGTGTGGTATACCCCAGTAAACAATAAATGTGGTTTCGCCATCCCACGGTAAAAAATCTCTATTATTCAGCTTTTGGTAGTTTTTTCCGTAAAGAAAAACAGTAGTGTCTCCTGACTGTTGTGACACAAAAATATATCTGTTGAAAATAGTCTTGTGTAGGCCCGACATCCCATTGTGGTTTCGCAGTTCCACGGGTCAAATCGCTGTACTATCCAGTTTTGGGCCTTTGGTATCTAAAAAAAAAGTAGTTTGAGTGTGTCGCTCACTGTTCAGCCGCAAATATCTCTATTTAAAAAAGTGTGGTATACCCCAGTAAACAATAACTGTGGTTTTGCCATCCCACGGAAAAAAATCTCTATTATTCAGCTTTTGGTAGTTTTTTCTGTAAAGAAAAACAGTAGTGTCTCCTGACTGTTGTGACACAAAATTGTATCTGTTGAAAATAGTCTTGTGTAGGCCTGACATCCCAGTGTGGTTTCGCAGTTCCACGGGTCAAATCGCTGTACTATCCAGTTTTGGGCCTTTGGTATCTAAAAAAAAAGCAGTTTGAGTGTGTCGCTCACTCTTCAGCCGCAAATATCTCTATTTAAAAAAGTGTGGTATACCCCAGTAAACAATAACTGTGGTTTTGCCATCCCACGGTAAAAAATCTCTATTATTCAGCTTTTAGTATTTTTTTCCGTAAAGAAAAACAGTAGTGTCTCCTGACTGTTGTGACACATAAATATATCTGTTGAAAATAGTCTTGTGTACGCCCGACATCCCAGTGTGGTTTCGCAGTTCCACGGGTCAAATCGCTGTACTATCCAGTTTTGGGCCTTTGGTATCTAAAAAAAAAGCAGTTTGAGTGTGTCGCTCACTGTTCAGCCGCAAATATCTCTATTTAAAAAAGTGTGGTATACCCCAGTAAACAATAACTGTGGTTTTGCCATCCCACGGTAAAAAATCTCTATTATTCAGCTTTTGGTAGTTTTTCCATAAAGAAAAACAGTAGTGTCTCCTGACTGTTGTGACACAAAAATATATCTGTTGAAAATAGTCTTGTGTAGGCCCGACATCCCAGTGTGGTTTCGAAGTTCCACGGGTCAAATCGCTGTACTATCCAGTTTTGCGCATTTGGTATCTAAAAAAAAAGCAGTTTGAGTGTGTCGCTCACTGTTCAGCCGCAAATATCTCTATTTAAAAAAGTGTGGTATACCCCAGTAAACAATAACTGTGGTTTCGCCATCCCACGGTAAAAAATCTCTATTATTCAGCTTTTGGTAGTTTTTTCCGTAAAGAAAAACAGTAGTGTCTCCTGACTGTTGTGACACAAAAATATATCTGTTGAAAATAGTCTTGTGTAGGCCCAACATCCCATTTTGGTTTCGCAGTTCAACGGGTCAAATCGCTGTACTATCCAGTTTTGGGCCTTTGGTATCTAAAAAAAAAGCAGTTTGAGTGTGTCGCTCACTGTTCAGCCGCAAATATCTCTATTTAAAAAAGTGTGGTATACCCCAGTAAACAATAACTGTGGTTTTGCCATCCCACGGAAAAAAATCTCTATTATTCAGCTTTTGGTAGTTTTTTCCGTAAAGAAAAACAGTAGTGTCTCCTGACTGTTGTGACACAAAATTGTATCTGTTGAAAATAGTCTTGTGTAGGCCCAACATCCCAGTGTGGTTTCGCAGTTCCACGGGTCAAATCCCTGTACTATCCAGTTTTGGGCCTTTGGTATCTAAAAAAAAGCAGTTTGAGTGTGTCGCTCACTGTTCAGCCGCAAATATCTCTATTTAAAAAAGTGTGGTATACCCCAGTAAACAATAACTGTGGTTTTGCCATCCCACGGTAAAAAATCTCTATTATTCAGCTTTTGGTAGTTTTTTCCGTAAAGAAAAACAGTAGTGTCTCCTGACTGTTGTGACACAAAAATATATCTGTTGAAAATAGTCTTGTGTAGGCCCAACATCCCAGTGTGGTTTCAAGTTCCACTTGTCAAATCGCTGTACTATCCAGTTTTGGGCCTTTGGTATCTAAAAAACAGCAGTTTGAGTGTGTCGCTCACTGTTCAGCCGCAAATATCTCTTTTTAAAAAAGTGTGGTATACCCCAGTAAACAATAACTGTGGTTTTGCCATCCCACGGTAAAATTCTCTATTATTCAACTTTTGGTAGTTTTTTCCGTAAAGAAAAACAGTAGTGTCTCCTGACTGTTGTGACACAAAAATATATCTGTTGAAAATAGTCTTGTGTAGGCCCGACATCCCAGTGTGGTTTCGCAGTTCCACGGGTCAAATCGCTGCACTATCCAGTTTTGGGCCTTTGGTATCTAAAAAAAAAGCAGTTTGAGTGTGTCGCTCACTGTTCAGCCGCAAATATCTCTATTTAAAAAAGTGTGGTATACCCCAGTAAACAATAACGGTGGTTTTGCCATCCCACGGTAAAAAATCTCTATTATTCAGCTTTTGGTAGTTTTTCCCATAAAGAAAAACAGTATTGTCTCCTGACTGTTGTGACACAAAAATATATCTGTTGAAAATAGTCTTGTGTAGGCCCGACATCCCAGTGTGGTTTCGCAGTTCCACGGGTCAAATCACTGTACTATCCAGTTTTGGGCCTTTGGTATCTAAAAAAAAGCAGTTTGAGTGTGTCGCTCACTGTTCAGCCGCAAATATCTCTATTTAAAAAAGTGTGGTATACCCCAGTAAACAATAACTGTGGTTTTGCCATCCTACGCTAAAAAATCTCTATTATTCAGCTTTTGGTAGTTTTTTCCGTAAAGAAAAACAATAGTGTCTCCTGACTGTTGTGACACAAAATTATATCTGTTGAAAATAGTCTTGTGTAGGCCCGACATCCCAGTGTGGTTTCGCAGTTCCACGTGTCAAATCGCTGTACTATCCAGTTTTGGGCGTTTGGTATCTAAAAAAAAAGCAGTTTGAGTGTGTCGCTCACTGTTCAGCCGCAAATATCTCTATTTAAAAAAGTGTGGTATACCCCAGTAAACAATAACTGTGGTTTCGCCATCCCACGGTAAAAAATCTCTATTATTCAGCTTTTGGTAGTTTTTTCCGTAAAGAAAAACAGTAGTGTCTCCTGACTGTTGTGACACAAAAATATATCTGTTGAAAATAGTCTTGTGTAGGCCAGACATCCCATTGTGGTTTCGCAGTTCCACGGGTCAAATCGCTGTACTATCCAGTTTTGGGCCTTTGGTATCTAAAAGAAAAGCAGTTTGAGTGTGTCGCTCACTGTTCAGCCGCAAATATCTCAATTTAAAAAAGTGTGGTATACCCCAGTAAACAATAACTGTGGTTTTGCAATCCCACGGAAAAAAATCTCTATTATTCAGCTTTTGGTAGTTTTTTCCGTAAAGAAAAACAGTAGTGTCTCCTGACTGTTGTGACACAAAATTGTATCTGTTGAAAATAGTCTTGTGTAGGCCCGACATCCCAGTGTGGTTTTGCAGTTCCACGGGTCAAATCGCTGTACTATCCAGTTTTGGGCCTTTGGTATCTAAAAAAAAGCAGTTTGAGTGTGTCGCTCACTGTTCAGCCGCATATATCTCTATTTAAAAAAGTGTGGTATACCCCAGTAAACAATAACTGTGGTTTTGCCATCCCACGCTAAAAAATCTCTATTATTCAGCTTTTGGTAGTTTTTTCCGTAAAGAAAAACAGTAGTGTCTCCTGACTGTTGTGACACAAAATTATATCTGCTGAAAATAGTCTTGTGTAGGCCCGACATCCCAGTGTGGTTTCGCAGTTCCACGTGTCAAATCGCTGTACTATCCAGTTTTGGGCCTTTAGTATCTAAAAAAAAAGCAGTTTGAGTGTGTCGCTCACTGTTCAGCCGCAAATATCTCTATTTAAAAAAGTGTGGTATACCCCAGTAAACAATAACTGTGGTTTTGCCATCCCACGGTAAAAAATCTCTATTATTCAGCTTTTAGTAGCTTTTTCCGTAAAGAAAAACAGTAGTGTCTCCTGACTGTTGTGACACATAAATATATCTGTTGAAAATAGTCTTGTGTAGGCCCGACATCCCAGTGTGGTTTCGCAGTTCCACGGGTCAAATCGCTGTACTATCCAGTTTTGGGCCTTTGGTATCTAAAAAAACAGCAGTTTGAGTGTGTCGCTCACTGTTCAGCCGCAAATATCTCCATTTAAAAACGTGTGGTATACCCCAGTAAACAATAACTGTGGTTTCGCCATCCCACGGTAAAAAATCTCTATTATTCAGCTTTTGGTAGTTTTTTCCGTAAAGAAAAACAGTAGTGTCTCCTGACTGTTGTGACACAAAAATATATCTGTTGAAAATAGTCTTGTGTAGGCCCGACATCCCATTGTGGTTTCGCAGTTCCACGGGTCAAATCGCTGTACTATCCAGTTTTGGGCCTTTGGTATCTAAAAGAAAAGCAGTTTGAGTGTGTCGCTCACTGTTCAGCCGCAAATATCTCTATTTAAAAAAGTGTGGTATACCCCAGTAAACAATAACTGTGGTTTTGCAATCCCACGGAAAAAAATATCTATTATTCAGCTTTTGGTAGTTTTTTCCGTAAAGAAAAACAGTAGTGTCTCCTGACTGTTGTGACACAAAATCGTATCTGTTGAAAATAGTCTTGTGCAGGCCCGACATCCCAGTGTGGTTTTGCAGTTCCACGGGTCAAATCGCTGTACTATCCAGTTTTGGGCCTTTGGTATCTAAAAAAAAGCAGTTTGAGTGTGTCGCTCACTGTTCAGCCGCAAATGTCTCTATTTAAAAAAGTGTGGTATACCCCAGTAAACAATAACTGTGGTTTTGCCATCCCACGGTAAAAAATCTCTATTATTCAGCTTTTAGTAGTTTTTTCCGTAAAGAAAAACAGTAGTGTCTCCTGATTGTTGTGACACATAAATATATCTGTTGAAAATAGTCTTGTGTAGGCCCGACATCCCAGTGTGGTTTCGCAGTTCCACGGGTCAAATCGCTGTACTATCCAGTTTTGGGCCTTTGGTATCTAAAAAAAAATCAGTTTGAGTTTGTCGCTCACTGTTCAGCCGCAAATATCTCTATTTAAAAAAGTGTGATATACCCCAATAAACAATAACTGTGGTTTTGCCATCCCACGGTAAAAAATCTCTATTATTCAGGTTTTGGTAGTTTTTTCCGTAAAGAAAAACAGTAGTGTCTCCTGACTGTTGTGACACAAAAATATATCTGTTTAAAATAGTCTTGTGTAGGCCCGACATCCCAGTGTGGTTCCGCAGTTCCACGGGTCAAATCGCTGTACTATCCAGTTTTGGGACTTTGGTATCTAAAAAAAAGCAGTTTGAGTGTGTCGCTCACTGTTCAGCCGCAAATATCTCTATTTAAAAAAGTGTGGTATACCCCAGTAAACAATAACTGTGGTTTTGCCATCCCACGGTAAAAAATCTCTATTATTCAGCTTTTGGTAGTTTTTTCCGTAAAGAAAAACAGGAGTGTCTCCTGACTGTTGTGACACAAAAATATATCTGTTGAAAATAGTCTTGTGTAGGCCCAACATCCCAGTGTGGTTTCGCAGTTCCACGGGTCAAATCGCTGTACTATCCAGTTTTGGGCGTTTTTTATCTTAAAAACAGCAGTTTGAGTGTGTCGCTCAATGTTCAGCTGCAAATATCTCTATTTAAAAAAGTGTGGTATACCCCAGTAACCAATAACTGTGGTTATGCCATCAAACAGTAAAATTCTCTATTATTCAACTTTTGGTAGTTTTTTCCGTAAAGAAAACAGTAGTGTCTCCTGACTGTTGTGACACAAAAATATATCTGTTGAAAATAGTCTTGTGTAGGCCCGACATCCCAGTGTGGTTTCGCAGTTCCACTTGTCAAATCGCTGTACTATCATGTTTTGGGCCTTTGGTATCTAAAAAACAGCAGTTTGAGTGTGTCGCTCACTGTTCAGCCGCAAATATCTCTATTTAAAAAAGTGTGGTATACCCCAGTAAACAATAACTGTGGTTTTGCCATCCCACGGTAAAATCTCTATTATTCAACTTTTGGTAGTTTTTTCCGTAAAGAAAAACAGTAGTGTCTCCTGACTGTTGTGACACAAAAATATATCTGTTGAAAATAGTCTTGTGTAGGCCCGACATCCCAGTGTGGTTTCGCAGTTCCACGGGTCAAATCGCTGTACTATCCAGTTTTGGGCCTTTGGTATCTAAAAGAAAAGCAGTTTGAGTGTGTCGCTCACTGTTCAGCCGCAAATATCTCTATTTAAAAAAGTGTGGTATACCCCAGTAAACAATAACGGTGGTTTTGCCATCCCACGGTAAAAAATCTCTATTATTCAGCTTTTGGTAGTTTTTTCCATAAAGAAAAACAGTATTGTCTCCTGACTGTTGTGACACAAAAATATATCTGTTGAAAATAGTCTTGTGTAGGCCCGACATCCCAGTGTGGTTTCGCAGTTCCACGGGTCAAATCACTGTACTATCTAGTTTTGGGCCTTTGGTATCTAAAAAAAAGCAGTTTGAGTGTGTCGCTCACTGTTCAGCCGCAAATATCTCTATTTAAAAAAGTGTGGTATACCCCAGTAAACAATAACTGTGGTTTTGCCATCCCATGCTAAAAAATCTCTATTATTCAGCTTTTGGTAGTTTTTTCCGTAAAGAAAAACAGTAGTGTCTCCTGACTGTTGTGACACAAAATTATATCTGTTGAAAATAGTCTTGTGTAGGCCCGACATCCCAGTGTGGTTTCGCAGTTCCACGTGTCAAATCGCTGTACTATCCAGTTTTGGGCCTTTGGTATCTAAAAAAAAAGCAGTTTGAGTGTGTCGCTCACTGTTCAGCCGCAAATATCTCTATTTAAAAAAGTGTGGTATACCCCAGTAAACAATAACTGTGGTTTTTCCATCCCACGGTAAAAAATCTCTATTATTCAGCTTTTAGTAGCTTTTTCCGCAAAGAAAAACAGTAGTGTCTCCTGACTGTTGTGACACATAAATATATCTGTTGAAAATAGTCTTGTGTAGGCCCGACATCCCAGTGTGGTTTCGCAGTTCCACGGGTCAAATCGCTGTACTATACAGTTTTGGGCCTTTGGTATCTAAAAAAAAGCAGTTTGAGTGTGTCGCTCACTGTTCAGCCGCAAATATCTCCATTTAAAAAAGTGTGGTATACCCCAGTAAACAATAACTGTGGTTTCGCCATCCCACGGTAAAAAATCTCTATTATTCAGCTTTTGGTAGTTTTTTCCGTAAAGAAAAACAGTAGTGTCTCCTGACTGTTGTGACACAAAAATATATCTGTTGAAAATTGTCTTGTGTAGGCCCGACATCCCATTGTGGTTTCGCAGTTCCACGGGTCAAATCGCTGTACTATCCAGTTTTGGGCCTTTGGTATCTAAAAGAAAAGCAGTTTGAGTGTGTCGCTCACTGTTCAGCCGCAAATATCTCTATTTAAAAAAGTGTGGTATACCCCAGTAAACAATAACTGTGGTTTTGCAATCCCACGGAAAAAAATCTCTATTATTCAGCTTTTGGTAGTTTTTTCCGTAAAGAAAAACAGTAGTGTCTCCTGACTGTTGTGACACAAAATTGTATCTGTTGAAAATAGTCTTGTGTAGGCCCGACATCCCAGTGTGGTTTTGCAGTTCCACGGGTCAAATCGCTGTACTATCCAGTTTTGGGCCTTTGGTATCTAAAAAAAAGCAGCTTGAGTGTGTCGCTCACTGTTCAGCCGCAAATATCTCTATTTAAAAAAGTGTGGTATACCCCAGTAAACAATAACTGTGGTTTTGCCATCCCACGGTAAAAAATCTCTATTATTCAGCTTTTAGTAGTTTTTTCCGTAAAGAAAAACAGTAGTGTCTCCTGATTGTTGTGACACATAAATATATCTGTTGAAAATAGTCTTGTGTAGGCCCGACATCCCAGTGTGGTTTCGCAGTTCCACGGGTCAAATCGCTGTACTATCCGGTTTTGGTCCTTTGGTATCCAAAAAAAAATCAGTTTGAGTGTGTCGCTCACTGTTCAGCCGCAAATATCTCTATTTAAAAAAGTGTGATATTCCCCAGTAAACAATAACTGTGGTTTTGCCATCCCACGGTAAAAAATCTCTATTATTCAGGTTTTGGTAGTTTTTTCCGTAAAGAAAAACAGTAGTGTCTCCTGACTGTTGTGACACAAAAATATATCTGTTGAAAATAGTCTTGTGTAGGCCCGACATCCCAGTGTGGTTCCGCAGTTCCACGGGTCAAATCGCTGTACTATCCAGTTTTGGGCCTTTGGTATCTAAAAAAAAGCAGTTTGAGTGTGTCGCTCACTGTTCAGCCGCAAATATCTCTATTTAAAAAAGTGTGGTATACCCCAGTAAACAATAACTGTGGTTTTGCCATCCCACGGTAAAAAATCTCTATTATTCAGCTTTTGGTAGTTTTTTCCGTAAAGAAAAACAGGAGTGTCTCCTGACTGTTGTGACACAAAAATATATCTGTTGAAAATAGTCTTGTGTAGCCCCGACATCCCAGTGTGGTTTCGCAGTTCCACGGGTCAAATCGCTGTCCTATCCAGTTTTGGGCCTTTGGTATCTAAAAAAAATGCAGTTTGAGTGTGTCGCTCACTGTTCAGCCGCAAATATCTCTATTTAAAAAAGTGTGGTATACCCCAGTAAACAATAACGGTGGTTTTGCCATCCCACGGTAAAAAATCTCTATTATTCAGCTTTTGGTAGTTTTTTCCATAAAAAAAACAGTATGGTCTCCTGACTGTTGTGACACAAAAATATATCTGTTGAAAATAGTCTTGTGTAGGCCCGACATCCCAGTGTGGTTTCGCAGTTCCACGGGTCAAATCACTGTACTATCCAGTTTTGGGCCTTTAGTATCTAAAAAAAAGCAGTTTGAGTGTGTCGCTCACTGTTCAGCCGCAAATATCTCTATTTAAAAAAGTGTGGTTTACCCCAGTAAACAATAACTGTGGTTTTGCCATCCCACGGTAAAAAAATCTCTATTTTTCAGCTTTTGGTAGTTTTTTCCGTAAAGAAAAACAGTAGTGTCTCCTGACTGTTGTGACACAAAATTATATCTGTTGAAAATAGTCTTGTGTATGCCCAACATCCCAGTGTGGTTTCGCAGTACCACGGGTCAAATCGCTGTACTATCCAGTTTTGGGCCTTTGGTATCTAAAAAAAAAGCAGTTTGAGTGTGTCGCTCACTGTTCAGCCGCAAATATCTCTATTTAAAAAAGTGTGGTATACCCCAGTATACAATAACTGTGGTTTTGCCATCCCACGGTAAAAAATCTCTATTATTCAGCTTTTAGTAGTTTTTTCCGTAAAGAAAAACAGTAGTGTCTCCTGACTGTTGTGACACATAAATATATCTGTTGAAAATAGTCTTGTGTAGGCCCGACATCCCAGTGTGGTTTCGCAGTTCCACGGGTCAAATCGCTGTACTATCCAGTTTTGGGCCTTTGGTATCTAAAAAAAAAGCAGTTTGAGTGTGTCGCTCACTGTTCAGCCGCAAATATCTCTATTTAAAAAAGTGTGGTATACCCCAGTAAACAATAACTGTGGTTTTGCCATCCCACGGTAAAAAATCTCTATTATTCAGCTTTTAGTAGTTTTTTCCGTAAAGAAAAACAGTAGTGTCTCCTGACTGTTGTGACACATAAATATATCTGTTGAAAATAGTCTTGTGTAGGCCCGACATCCCAGTGTGGTTTCGCAGTTCCACGGGTCAAATCGCTGTACTATCTAGTTTTGGGCCTTTGGTATCTAAAAAAAAAAGCAGTTTGAGTGTGTCGCTCACTGTTCAGCCGCAAATATCTCTATTTAAAAATGTGTGGTATACCCCAGTAAACAATAACTGTGGTTTTGCCATCCCACGGTAAAATTCTCTATTATTCAACTTTTGGTAGTTTTTTCCGTAAAGAAAAACAGTAGTGTCTCCTGACTGTTGTGACACAAAAATATATCTGTTGAAAATAGTCTTGTGTAGGCCCGACATCCCAGTGTGGTTTCGCAGTTCCACGGGTCAAATCACTGTACTATCCAGTTTTGGTCCTTTAGTATCTAAAAAAAAGCAGTTTGAGTGTGTCGCTCACTGTTCAGCCGCAAATATCTCTATTTAAAAAAGTGTGGTATACCCCAGTAAACAATACCTGTGGTTTTGCCATCCCACGGTAAAAAATCTCTATTATTCAGCTTTTGGTAGATTTTTCCGTAAAGAAAAACAGTAGTGTCTCCTGACTGTTGTGACACAAAAATATATCTGTTGAAAATAGTCTTGTGAAGGCCCGTTATTCCAGTGTGGTTTCGCAGATCCACGGGTCAAATCGCTGTACTATCCAGTTTTGGGCCTTTGGTATCTAAAAGAAAAGCAGTTTGAGTGTGTCGCTCACTGTTCAGCCGCAAATATCTCTATTTAAAAAAGTGTGGTATACCCCAGTAAACAATAACTGTGGTTTTGCCATCCCACGGAAAAAAATCTCTATTATTCAGCTTTTTTTAGTTTTTTCCGTAAAGAAAAACAGTAGCGTCTCCTGACTGTTGTGACACAAAATTGTATCTGTTGAAAATAGTCTTGTGTAGGCCCGACATCCCAGTGTGGTTTCGCAGTTCCACGGGTCAAATCGCTGTACTATCCAGTTTTGGGCCTTTGGTATCTAAAAAAAAAGCAGTTTGAGTGTGTCGCTCACTGTTCAGCCGCAAATATCTCTATTTGAAAAAGTGTGGTATACCCCAGTAAACAATAACTGTGGTTTTGCCATCCCATGGTAAAAAATCTCTATTATTCAGCTTTTAGTAGTTTTTTCCGTAAAGAAAAACAGTAGTGTCTCCTGACTGTTGTGACACAAAAATATATCTGTTGAAAATAGTCTTGTGTAGGCCCGACATCCCATTGTGGTTTCGCAGTTAAACGGGTCAAATCGCTGTACTATCCAGTTTTGGGCCTTTGGTATCTAAAAAAAAGCAGTTTGAGTGTGTCGCTCACTGTTCAGCCGCAAATATCTCTATTTAAAAAAGTGTGGTATACCCCGTAAACAATAACTGTGGTTTTGCCATCCCACGGTAAAAAATCTCTATTATTCAGCTTTTGGTAGTTTTTTCCGTAAAGAAAAACAGTAGTGTTTCCTGACTGTTGTGACACAAAAATATATCTGTTGAAAATAGTCTTGTGTAGGCCTGTCATTCCAGTGTGGTTTCGCAGATCAACGGGTCAAATCGCTGTACTATCCAGTTTTAGGACTTTGGTATCTAAAAGAAAAGCAGTTTGAGTGTGTCGCTCACTGTTCAGCCGCAAATATCTCTATTTAAAAAAGTGTGGTATACCCCAGTAAACAATAACTGTGGTTTTGCCATCCCACGGAAAAAAATCTCTATTATTCAGCTTTTGGTAGTTTTTTCCGTAAAGAAAAACAGTAGTGTCTCCTGACTGTTGTGACACAAAAATATATCTGTTGAAAATAGTCTTGTGTACGCCCGACATCCCAGTGTGGTTTTGCAGTTCCACTGGTCAAATCGCTGTACTATCCAGTTTTGGTCCTTTGGTATCTAAAAAAAAAGCAGTTTGAGTGTGTCGCTCACTGTTCAGCTGCAAATATCTCTATTTAAAAAAGTGTTGTACACCCCAGTAAACAATAACGGTGGTTTTGCCATCCCACGGTAAAAAATCTCTATTATTCAGCTTTTGGTAGTTTTTTCCGTAAAGAAAAACATTATTGTCTCCTCACTGCTGTGATACAAAAATATATCTGTTGAAAATAGACTTGTGTGGGCCCGACATCCCAGTGTGGTTTCGCAGTTCCATGGGTCAAATCACTGTACTATCCAGTTTTGGGCCTTTGGTATCTAAAAAAAAGCAGTTTGAGTGTGTCGCTCACTGTTCAGCCGCAAATATCTCTATTTAAAAAAGTGTGGTATACCGCAGTAAACAATAACTGTGGTTTTGCCATCCCACGGTAAAAAATCTCTATTATTCAGCTTTTGGTAGTTTTTTCCTTAAAGAAAAACAGTAGTGTCTCCTGACTGTTGTGACACAAAAATATATCTGTTGAAAATAGTCTTGTGCAGGCCCGACATCCCAGTGTGGTTTCGCAGTTCCACGGGTGAAATCGCTGTACTATCCAGTTTTGGGCCTTTGGTATCTAAAAAAAAGCAGTTTGAGTGTGCCGCTCACTGTTCAGCCGCAAATATCTCTATTTAAAAAAGTGTGGTATACCCCAGTAAACAATAACTGTGGTTTTGCCATCCCACGGTAAAAAATCTCTATTATTCAGCTTTTGGTAGTTTTTTCCGTAAAGAAAAACAGTAGTGTCTCCTGACTGTTGTGACACAAAAATATATCTGTTGAAAATAGTCTTGTGTAGGCCCGACATCCCAGTGTGGTTCCGCAGTTCCACGGGTCAAATCGCTGTACTATCCAGTTTTGGGCCTTTGGTATCTAAAAAACAGCAGTTTGAGTGTGTCGCTCACTGTTCAGCCGCAAATATCTCTATTTAAAAAAGTGTGGTATACCCAAGTAAACAATAACTGTGGTTTTGCCATCCCACGGTAAAATTCTCTATTATTCAACTTTTGGTAGTTTTTTCCGAAAAGAAAAACAGTAGTGTCTCCTGACTGTTGTGACACAAAAATATATCTGTTGAAAATAGTCTTGTGTAGGCCCGACATCCCAGTGTGGTTTCGCAGTTCCACGGGTAAAATCGCTGTACTATCCAGTTTTGGGCCTTTGGTATCTAAAAAAAAAGCAGTTTGAGTGTGTCGCTCACTGTTCAGCCGCAAATATCTCTATTTAAAAAAGTGTGGTATACCCCAGTAAACAATAACTTTGGTTTTGCCATCCCATGGTAAAAAATCTCTATTATTCAGCTTTTGGTAGTTTTTCCGTAAAGAAAAACAGTAGTGTCTCCTGACTGTTGTGACACAAAAATATATCTGTTGAAAATAGTCTTGTGTAGGCCCGACATCCCAGTGTGGTTTCGCAGTTCCACGGGTCAAATCGCTGTACTATCCAGTTTTGGGCCTTTGGTATCTAAAAAAAAAGCAGTTTGAGTGTGTCGCTCACTGTTCAGCCGCAAATATCTCTATTTAAAAAAGTGTGGTATACCCCAGTAAACAATAACTGTGGTTTCGCCATCCCACGGTAAAAAATCTCTATTATTCAGCTTTTGGTAGTTTTTTCCGTAAAGAAAAACATTATTGTCTCCTGACTGTTGTGACACAAAAATATATCTGTTGAAAATAGTCTTGTGTAGGCCCGACATCCCAGTGTGGTTTCGCAGTTCCACGGGTCAAATCACTGTACTATCCAGTTTTGGGCCTTTGGTATCTAAAAAAAAGCAGTTTGAGTGTGTCGCTCACTGTTCAGCCGCAAATATCTCTATTTAAAAAAGTGTGGTATACCCCAGTAAACAATAACTGTGGTTTGCCATCCCACGGTAAAAAATCTCTATTATTCAGCTTTTGTTAGTTTTTTCCGTAAAGAGAAACAGTAGTGTCTCCTGACTGTTGTGACACAAAAATATATCTGTTGAAAATAGTCTTGTGTAGGCCCGACATCCCAGTGTGGTTTCGCAGTTCCACGGGTAAAATCGCTGTACTATCCAGTTTTGGGCCTTTGGTATCTAAAAAAAAGCAGTTTGAGTGTGTCGCTCACTGTTCAGCCGCAAATATCTCAATTTAAAAAAGTGTGGTATACCCCAGTAAACAATAACTGTGGTTTTGCCATCCCACGGTAAAAAATCTCTATTATTCAGCTTTTGGTATTTTTTTCCGTAAAGAAAAACAGTAGTGTCTCCTGACTGTTGTGACACAAAAATATATCTGTTGAAAATAGTCTTGTGTAGACCCAACATCCCAGTGTGGTTTCGCAGTTCCACGGGTCAAATCGCTGTACTATCCAGTTTTGGGCCTTTGGTATCTAAAAAACAGCAGTTTGAGTGTGTCGCTCACTGTTCAGCCGCAAATATCTCTATTTAAAAAAGTGTGGTATACCCCAGTAAACAATAACTGTGGTTTTGCCATCCCACGGTAAAAAATCTCTATTATTCAGCTTTTGGAAGTTTTTCCGTAAAGAAAAACAGTAGTGTCTCCTGACTGTTGTGACACAAAAATATATCTGTTGAAAATAGTCTTGTGTAGGCCTGTGATTCCAGTGTGGTTTTGCAGATCCACGGGTCAAATCGCTGTACTATCCAGTTTTAGGACTTTGGTATCTAAAAGAAAAGCAGTTTGAGTGTGTCGCTCACTGTTCAGCCGCAAATATCTCTATTTAAAAAAGTGTGGTATACCCCAGTAAACAATAACTGTGGTTTTGCCATCCCACGGAAAATAATCTCTATTATTCAGCTTTTGGTAGTTTTTTCCGTAAAGAAAAACAGTAGTGTCTCCTGACTGTTGTGACACAAAAATATATCTGTTGAAAATAGTCTTGTGTAGGCCCGACATCCCAGTGTGGTTTCGCAGTTCCACTGGTCAAATCGCTGTACTATCCAGTTTTGGTCCTTTGGTATCTAAAAAAAAAGCAGTTTGAGTGTGTCGCTCACTGTTCAGCTGCAAATATCTCTATTTAAAAAAGTGTTGTATACCCCAGTAAACAATAACAGTGGTTTTGCCATCCCACGGTAAAAAATCTCTATTATTCAGCTTTTGGTATTTTTTTCCGTAAAGAAAAACAGTAGTGTCTCCTGACTGTTGTGACACAAAAATATATCTGTTGAAAATAGTCTTGTGTAGGCCCGACATCCCAGTGTGGTTTCGCAGTTCCACGGGTCAAATCGCTGTACTATCCAGTTTTGGGCCTTTGGTATCTAAAAAAAAAGCAGTTTGAGTGTGTCGCTCACTGTTCAGCCGCAAATATCTCTATTTAGAAAAGTGTGGTATACCCCAGTAAACAATAACTGTGGTTTTGCCATCCCACGGTAAAAAATCTCTATTATTCAGCTTTTGGTAGTTTTTCCGTAAGAAAAACAGTAGTGTCTCCTGACTGTTGTGACACAAAAATATATCTGTTGAAAATATTCTTGTGTAGGCCCAACATCCCATTGTGGTTTCGCAGTTCCACGGGTCAAATCGCTGTACTATCCAGTTTTGGGCCTTTGGTATCTAAAAAAAAAGCAGTTTGAGTGTGTCACTCACTGTTCAGCCGCAAATATCTCTATTTAAAAAAGTGTGGTATACCCCAGTAAACAATACCTGTGGTTTTGCCATCCCACGGTAGAAAATCTCTATTATTCAGCTTTTGGTAGTTTTTTCTGTAAAGAAAAACAGTAGTGTCTCCTAACTGTTGTGACACAAAAATATATCTGTTGAAAATAGTCTTGTGTAGGCCCGTCATTCCAGTGTGGTTTCGCAGATCCACGGGTCATATCGCTGTACTATCCAGTTTTGGGCCTTTGGTATCTAAAAGAAAAGCAGTTTGAGTGTGTCGCTCACTGTTCAGCCGCAAATATCTCTATTTAAAAAAGTGTGGTATACCCCAGTAAACAATAACTATGGTTTTGCCATCCCACGGAAAAAAATCTCTATTATTCAGCTTTTGGTAGTTTTTTCCGTAAAGAAAAACAGTAGTGTCTCCTGACTGTTGTGACACAAAATTATATCTGTTGAAAATAGTCTTGTGTAGGCCCGACATCCCAGTGTGGTTTCGCAGCTCCACAGGTCAAATCGCTGTACTATCCAGTTTTGGGCCTTTGGTATCTAAAAAAAAAGCAGTTTGAATGTGTCGCTCACTGTTCAGCCGCAAATATCTCTATTTAAAAAAGTGTGGTATACCCCAGTAAACAATAACTGTGGTTTTGCCATCCCACGGTAAAAAATCTCTATTATTCAGCTTTTAGTAGTTTTTTCCGTAAAGAAAAACAGTAGTGTCTCCTGACTGTTGTGACACATAAATATATCTCTTGAAAATAGTCTTGTGTAGGCCCGACATCCCAGTGTGGTTTCGCAGTTCCACGGGTCAAATCGCTGTACTATCCAGTTTTGGGCCTTTGGTATCTAAAAAAAAATCAGTTTGAACGTGTCGCTCACTGTTCAGCCGCAAATATCTCTATTTAAAAAAGTGTGGTATACCCCAGTAAACAATAACTGTGGTTTTGCCATCCCACGGTAAAAAATCTCTATTATTCAGGTTTTGGTAGTTTTTTCCGTAAAGAAAAACAGTAGTGTCTCCTGACTGTTGTGACACAAAAATATATCTGTTGAAAATAGTCTTGTGTAGGCTCGTCATCCCAGTGTGGTTTCGCGGTTCCCTGGGTCAAATCGTTGTACTATCCAGTTTTGGGCCTTTGGTATCTAAAAAAAAGCAGTTTGAGTGTGTCGCTCACTGTTCAGCCGCAAATATCTCTATTTTAAAAAGTGTGGTATACACCAGTAAACAATAACTGTGGTTTTGCCATCCCACGGTAAAAAATCTCTATTATTCAGCTTTTGGTAGTTTTTTCCGTAAAGAAAAACAGTAGTGTCTCCTGACTGTTGTGACACAAAAATATATCTGTTGAAAATAGTCTTGTGTAGGCCCGACATCCCAGTGTGGTTTCGCAGTTCCATGGGTCAAATCGCTGTACTATCCAGTTTTGGGCCTTTGGTATCTAAAAAAAAGCAGATTGAGTGTGTCGCTCACTGTTCAGCCGCAAATATCTCTATTTAAAAAAGTGTGGTATACCCCAGTAAACAATAACTGTGGTTTTGCCATCCCACGGTAAAAAATCTCTATTATTCAGCTTTTGGTAGTTTTTCCGTAAAGAAAAACAGTAGTGTCTCCTGACTGTTGTGACACAAAAATATATCTGTTGAAAATAGTCTTGTGTAGGCCCGACATCCCAGTGTGGTTTCGCAGTTCCACGGGTCAAATCGCTGTACTATCCAGTTTTGGGTCTTTGGTATCTAAAAAAAAAGCAGTTTGAGTGTGTCGCTCACTGTTCAGCCGCAAATATCTCTATTTAAAAAAGTGTGGTATACCCCAGTAAACAATAACTGTGGTTTCGCCATCCCACGGTAAAAAATCTCTATCATTCAGCTTTTGGTAGTTTTTTCCGTAAAGAAAAACAGTAGTGTCTCCTGACTGTTGTGACACAAAAATATATCTGTTGAAAATAGTCTTGTGTAGGCCCAACATCCCATTGTGGTTTCGCAGTTCCACGGGTCAAATCGCTGTACTATCCAGTTTTGGGCCTTTGGTATCTAAAAAAAAAGCAGTTTGAGTGTGTCACTCACTGTTCAGCCGCAAATATCTCTATTTAAAAAAGTGTGGTATACCCCAGTAAACAATACCTGTGGTTTTGCCATCCCACGGTAAAAAATCTCTATTATTCAGCTTTTGGTAGTTTTTTCTGTAAAGAAAAACAGTAGTGTCTCCTGACTGTTGTGACACAAAAATATATCTGTTGAAAATAGTCTTGTGTAGGCCCGTCATTCCAGTGTGGTTTCGCAGATCCACGGGTCATATCGCTGTACTATCCAGTTTTAGGCCTTTGGTATCTAAAAGAAAAGCAGTTTGAGTGTGTCGCTCACTGTTCAGCCGCAAATATCTCTATTTAAAAAAGTGTGGTATACCCCAGTAAACAATAACTGTGGTTTTGCCATCCCAAGGAAAAAAATCTCTATTATTCAGCTTTTGGTAGTTTTTTCCGTAAAGAAAAACAGTAGTGTCTCCTGACTGTTGTGACACAAAATTATATCTGTTGAAAATATTCTTGTGTAGGCCCGACATCCCAGTGTGGTTTCGCAGCTTCACAGGTCAAATCGCTGTACTATCCAATTTTGGGCCTTTGGTATCTAAAAAAAAAGCAGTTTGAATGTGTCGCTCACTGTTCAGCCGCAAATATCTCTATTTAAAAAAGTGTGGTATACCCCAGTAAACAATAACTGTGGTTTTGCCATCCCACGGTAAAAAATCTCTATTATTCAGCTTTTAGTAGTTTTTTCCGTAAAGAAAAACAGTAGTGTCTCCTGACTGTTGTGACACATAAATTTATCTCTTGAAAATAGTCTTGTGTAGGCCCGACATCCCAGTGTGGTTTCTCAGTTCCACGGGTCAAATCGCTGTACTATCCAGTTTTGGGCCTTTGGTATCTAAAAAAAAATCAGTTTGAGCGTGTCGCTCACTGTTCAGCCGCAAATATCTCTATTTAAAAAAGTGTGGTATACCCCAGTAAACAATAACTGTGGTTTTGCCATCCCAGGGTAAAAAATCTCTATTATTCAGGTTTTGGTAGTTTTTTCCGTAAAGAAAAACAGTAGTGTCTCCTGACTGTTGTGACACAAAAATATATCTGTTGAAAATAGTCTTGTGTAGGCTCGACATCCCAGTGTGGTTTCGCAGTTCCACGTGTCAAATAGTTGTACTATCCAGTTTTGGGCCTTTGGTATCTAAAAAAAAGCAGTTTGAGTGTGTCGCTCACTGTTCAGCCGCAAATATCTCTATTTAAAAAAGTGTGGTATACACCAGTAAACAATAACTGTGGTTTTGCCATCCCACGGTAAAAAATCTCTATTATTCAGCTTTTGGTAGTTTTTTTCGTAAAGATAAACAGTAGTGTCTCCTGACTGTTGTGACACAAATATATATCTGTTGAAAATAGTCTTGTGTAGGCCCGACATCCCAGTGTGGTTTCGCAGTTCCACGGGTCAAATCGCTGTATTATCCAGTTTTGGGACTTTGTTATCTAAAAAAAAGCAGTTTGAGTGTGTCGCTCACTGTTCAGCCGCAAATATCTCTATTTAAAAAAGTGTGGTATACCCCAATAAACAATAACAGTGGTATTGCCATCCCACGGTAAAAAATCTCTATTATTCAGCTTTTGGTAGTTTTTTCCGTAAAGAAAAACAGTAGTGTCTCCTGACTGTTGTGACACAAAAATATATTTGTTGAAAATAGTCTTGTGTAGGCCCGACATCCCAGTGTGGTTTCGCAGTTCCATGGGTCAAATCGCTGTACTATCCAGTTTTGGGCCTTTGGTATCTAAAAAAAAGCAGATTGAGTGTGTCGCTCACTGTTCAGCCGCAAATATCTCTATTTAAAAAAGTGTGGTATACCCCAGTAAACAATAACTGTGGTTTTGCCATCCCACGGTAAAAAATCTCTATTATTCAGCTTTTGGTAGTTTTTCCGTAAAGAAAAACAGTAGTGTCTCCTGACTGTTGTGACACAAAAATATATCTGTTGAAAATAGTCTTGTGTAGGCCCGACATCCCAGTGTGGTTTCGCAGTTCCACGGGTCAAATCGCTGTACTATCCAATTTTGGGCCTTTGGTATCTAAAAAAAAAGCAGTTTGAGTGTGTCGCTCACTGTTCAGCCGCAAATATCTCTATTTAAAAAAGTGTGGTATACCCCAGTAAACAATAACTGTGGTTTCGCCATCCCACGGTAAAAAATCTCTATTATTCAGCTTTTGGTAGTTTTTTCCGTAAAGAAAAACAGTAGTGTCTCCTGACTGTTGTGACACAAAAATATATCTGTTGAAAATAGTCTTGTGTAGGCCCGACATCCCAGTGTGGTTTCGCAGTTCCACGGGTCAAATCGCTGTACTATCCAGTTTTGGGCCTTTGCTATCTAAAAAAAAAGCAGTTTGAGTGTGTCGCTCACTGTTCAGCCGCAAATATCTCTATTTAAAAAAGTGTGGTATACCCCAGTAAACAATAACTGTGGTTTCGCCATCCCACGGTAAAAAATCTCTATCATTCAGCTTTTGGTAGTTTTTTCCGTAAAGAAAAACAGTAGTGTCTCCTGACTGTTGTGACACAAAAATATATCTGTTGAAAATAGTCTTGTGTAGGCCCAACATCCCATTGTGGTTTCGCAGTTCCACGGGTCAAATCGCTGTACTATCCAGTTTTGGGCCTTTGGTATCTAAAAAAAAAGCAGTTTGAGTGTGTCACTCACTGTTCAGCCGCAAATATCTCTATTTAAAAAAGTGTGGTATACCCCAGTAAACAATACCTGTGGTTTTGCCATCCCACGGTAAAAAATCTCTATTATTCAGCTTTTGGTAGTTTTTTCTGTAAAGAAAAACAGTAGTGTCTCCTGACTGTTGTGACACAAAAATATATCTGTTGAAAATAGTCTTGTGTAGGCCCGTCATTCCAGTGTGGTTTCGCAGATCCACGGGTCATATCGCTGTACTATCCAGTTTTGGGCCTTTGGTATCTAAAAGAAAAGCAGTTTGAGTGTGTCGCTCACTGTTCAGCCGCAAATATCTCTATTTAAAAAAGTGTGGTATACCCCAGTGAACAATAACTGTGATTTTGCCATCCCAAGGAAAAAAATCTCTATTATTCAGCTTTTGGTAGTTTTTTCCGTAAAGAAAAACAGTAGTGTCTCCTGACTGTTGTGACACAAAATTATATCTGTTGAAAATATTCTTGTGTAGGCCCGACATCCCAGTGTGGTTTCGCAGCTTCACAGGTCAAATCGCTGTACTATCCAGTTTTGGGCCTTTGGTATCTAAAAAAAAAGCAGTTTGAATGTGTCGCTCACTGTTCAGCCGCAAATATCTCTATTTAAAAAAGTGTGGTATACCCCAGTAAACAATAACTGTGGTTTTGTCATCCCACGGTAAAAAATCTCTATTATTCAGCTTTTAGTAGTTTTTTCCGTAAAGAAAAACAGTAGTGTCTCCTGACTGTTGTGACACATAAATATATCTCTTGAAAATAGTCTTGTGTAGGCCCGACATCCCAGTGTGGTTTCGCAGTTCCACGGGTCAAATCGCTGTACTATCCAGTTTTGGGCCTTTGGTATCTAAAAAAAAATCAGTTTGAGCGTGTCGCTCACTGTTCAGCCGCAAATATCTCTATTTAAAAAAGTGTGGTATACCCCAGTAAACAATAACTGTGGTTTTGCCATCCCAGGGTAAAAAATCTCTATTATTCAGGTTTTGGTAGTTTTTTCCGTAAAGAAAAACAGTAGTGTCTCCTGACTGTTGTGACACAAAAATATATCTGTTGAAAATAGTCTTGTGTAGGCTCGACATCCCAGTGTGGTTTCGCAGTTCCACGTGTCAAATAGTTGTACTATCCAGTTTTGGGCCTTTGGTATCTAAAAAAAAGCAGTTTGAGTGTGTCGCTCACTGTTCAGCCGCAAATATCTCTATTTAAAAAAGTGTGGTATACACCAGTAAACAATAACTGTGGTTTTGCCATCCCACGGTAAAAAATCTCTATTATTCAGCTTTTGGTAGTTTTTTCCGTAAAGATAAACAGTAGTGTCTCCTGACTGTTGTGACACAAATATATATCTGTTGAAAATAGTCTTGTGTAGGCCCGACATCCCAGTGTGGTTTCGCAGTTCCACGGGTCAAATCGCTGTACTATCCAGTTTTGGGACTTTGTTATCTAAAAAAAAGCAGTTTGAGTGTGTCGCTCACTGTTCAGCCGCAAATATCTCTATTTAAAAAAGTGTGGTATACCCCAATAAACAATAACAGTGGTTTTGCCATCCCACGGTAAAAAATCTCTATTATTCAGCTTTTGGTAGTTTTTTCCGTAAAGAAAAACAGTAGTGTCTCCTGACTGTTGTGACACAAAAATATGTCTGTTGAAAATAGTCTTGTGAAGGCCCGACATTCCAGTGTGGTTTCGCAGTTCCACGGGTCAAATCGCTGTACTATCCAGTTTTGGGCCTTTGGTATCTAAAAAAAAAGCAGTTTGAGTGTGTCACTCACTGTTCAGCCGCAAATATCTCTATTTAAAAAAGTGTGGTATACCCCAGTAAACAATACCTGTGGTTTTGCCATCCCACGGTAAAAAATCTCTATTATTCAGCTTTTGGTAGTTTTTTCTGTAAAGAAAAACAGTAGTGTCTCCTGACTGTTGTGACACAAAAATATATCTGTTGAAAATAGTCTTGTGTAGGCCCATCATTCCAGTGTGGTTTCGCAGATCCACGGGTCATATCGCTGTACTATCCAGTTTTGGGCCTTTGGTATCTAAAAGAAAAGCAGTTTGAGTGTGTCGCTCACTGTTCAGCCGCAAATATCTCTATTTAAAAAAGTGTGGTTTACCCCAGTAAACAATAACTGTGGTTTTGCCATTCCACGCTAAAAATTCTCTATTATTCAGCTTTTGGTAGTTTTTTCCGTAAAGAAAAACAGTAGTGTCTCCTGACTGTTGTGACACAAGATTATATCTGTTGAAAATATTCTTGTGTAGGCTCGACATCCCAGTGTGGTTTCGCAGCTTCACAGGTCAAATCGCTGTACTATCCAGTTTTGGGCCTTTGGTATCTAAAAAAAAAGCAGTTTGAATGTGTCGCTCACTGTTCAGCCGCAAATATCTCTATATAAAAAAGTGTGGTATACCCCAGTAAACAATAACTGTGGTTTTGCCATCCCACGGTAAAAAATCTCTATTATTCAGCTTTTAGTAGTTTTTTCCGTAAAGAAAAACAGTAGTGTCTCCTGACTGTTGTGACACATAAATATATCTCTTGAAAATAGTCTTGTGTAGGCCCGACATCCCAGTGTGGTTTCGCAGTTCCACGGGTCAAATCGCTGTACTATCCAGTTTTGGGCCTTTGGTATCTAAAAAAAAATCAGTTTGAGCGAGTCGCTCACTGTTCAGCCGCAAATATCTCTATTTAAAAAAGTGTGGTATACCCCAGTAAACAATAACTGTGGTTTTGCCATCCCAGGGTAAAAAATCTCTATTATTCAGGTTTTGGTAGTTTTTTCCGTAAAGAAAAACAGTAGTGTCTCCTGACTGTTGTGACACAAAAATATATCTGTTGAAAATAGTCTTGTGTAGGCTCGACATCCCAGTGTGGTTTCGCAGTTCCACGTGTCAAATAGTTGTACTATCCAGTTTTGGGCCTTTGGTATCTAAAAAAAAGCAGTTTGAGTGTGTCGCTCACTGTTCAGCCGCAAATATCTCTATTTAAAAAAGTGTGGTATACACCAGTAAACAATAACTGTGGTTTTGCCATCCCACGGTAAAAAATCTCTATTATTCAGCTTTTGGTAGTTTTTTCCGTAAAGATAAACAGTAGTGTCTCCTGACTGTTGTGACACAAATATATATCTGTTGAAAATAGTCTTGTGTAGGCCCGACATCCCAGTGTGGTTTCGCAGTTCCACGGGTCAAATCGCTGTACTATCCAGTTTTGGGACTTTGTTATCTAAAAAAAAGCAGTTTGAGTGTGTCGCTCACTGTTCAGCCGCAAATATCTCTATTTAAAAAAGTGTGGTATACCCCAATAAACAATAACAGTGGTATTGCCATCCCACGGTAAAAAATCTCTATTATTCAGCTTTTGGTAGTTTTTTCCGTAAAGAAAAACAGTAGTGTCTCCTGACTGTTGTGACACAAAATATATCTGTTGAAAATAGTCTTGTGTAGGCCCGACATCCCAGTGTGGTTTCGCAGTTCCACGGGTCAAATCGCTGTACTATCCAGTTTTGGGCCTTTGGTATCTAAAAAAAAAGCAGTTTGAGTGTGTCGCTCACTGTTCAGCCGCAAATATCTCTATTTAAAAAAGTGTGGTATACCCCAGTAAACAATAACTGTGGTTTTGCCATCCCACGGTAAAAAATCTCTATTATTCAACTTTTGGTAGTTTTTTCCATAAAGAAAAACAGTAGTGTCTCCTGACTGTTGTGATACAAAAATATATCTGTTGAAAATAGTCTTGTGTAGGCCCGACATCGCAGTGTGGTTTCGCAGTTCCACGTGTCAAATCGCTGTACTATCCAGTTTTGGGCCTTTGGTATCCAAAAAAAAAGCAGTTTGAGTGTGTCGCTCACTGTTCAGCCGCAAATATCTCTATTTAAAAAAGTGTGGTATACCCCAGTAAACAATAACTGTGGTTTTGCCATCCCACGGTAAAAAATCTCTATTATTCAGCTTTTGGTAGTTTTTTCCGTAAAGAAAACAGTAGTGTCTCCTGACTGTTGTGACACAAAAATATATCTGTTGAAAATAGTCTTGTGTAGGCCCGACATCCCAGTGTGGTTTCGCAGTTCCACGGGTCAAATCGCTGTACTATCCAGTTTTGGGCCTTTGGTATCTAAAAAAAAAGCAGTTTGAGTGTGTCGCTCACTGTTCAGCCGCAAATATCTCTATTTAAAAAAATGTGGTATACCCCAGTAAACAATAACTGTGGTTTTGCCATCCCACGGTAAAAAATCTCTATTATTCAGCTTTTGTTAGTTTTTTCCGTAAAGAAAAACAGTAGTGTCTCCTGACTGTTGTGACACAAAAATATGTCTGTTGAAAATAGTCTTGTGAAGGCCCGACATTCCAGTGTGGTTTCGCAGTTCCACGGGTCAAATCGCTGTACTATCCAGTTTTGGGCCTTTGGTATCTAAAAAAAAACAGTTTGAGTGTGTCACTCACTGTTCAGCCGCAAATATCTCTATTTAAAAAAGTGTGGTATACCCCAGTAAACAATACCTGTGGTTTTGCCATCCCACGGTAAAAAATCTCTATTATTCAGCTTTTGGTAGTTTTTTCTGTAAAGAAAAACAGTAGTGTCTCCTGACTGTTGTGACACAAAAATATATCTGTTGAAAATAGTCTTGTGTAGGCCCGTCATTCCAGTGTGGTTTCGCAGATCCACGGGTCATATCGCTGTACTATCCAGTTTTGGGCCTTTGGTATCTAAAAAAAAAGCAGTTTGAGTGTGTCACTCACTGTTCAGCCGCAAATATCTCTATTTAAAAAAGTGTGGTATACCCCAGTAAACAATAACTGTGGTTTTGCCATCCCACGGTAAAAAATCTCTATTATTCAACTTTTGGTAGTTTTTTCCATAAAGAAAAACAGTAGTGTCTCCTGACTGTTGTGATACAAAAATATATCTGTTGAAAATAGTCTTGTGTAGGCCCGACATCCCAGTGTGGTTTCGCAGTTCCACGTGTCAAATCGCTGTACTATCCAGTTTTGGGCCTTTGGTATCTAAAAAAAAAGCAGTTTGAGTGTGTCGCTCACTGTTCAGCCGCAAATATCTCTATTTAAAAAAGTGTGGTATACCCCAGTAAACAATAACTGTGGTTTTGCCATCCCACTGTAAAAAATCTCTATTATTCAGCTTTTGGTAGTTTTTTCCGTAAAGAAAACAGTAGTGTCTCCTGACTGTTGTGACACAAAAATATATCTATTGAAAATAGTCTTGTGTAGGCCCGACATCCCAGTGTGGTTTCGCAGTTCCACGGGTCAAATCGCTGTACTATCCAGTTTTGGGCCTTTGGTATCTAAAAAAAAAGCAGTTTGAGTGTGTCGCTCACTGTTCAGCCGCAAATATCTCTATTTAAAAAAATGTGGTATACCCCAGTAAACAATAACTGTGGTTTTGCCATCCCACGGTAAAAAATCTCTATTATTCAGCTTTTGTTAGTTTTTTCCGTAAAGAAAAACAGTAGTGTCTCCTGACTGTTGTGACACAAAAATATGTCTGTTGAAAATAGTCTTGTGAAGGCCCGACATTCCAGTGTGGTTTCGCAGTTCCACGGGTCAAATCGCTGTACTATCCAGTTTTGGGCCTTTGGTATCTAAAAAAAAAGCAGTTTGAGTGTGTCACTCACTGTTCAGCCGCAAATATCTCTATTTAAAAAAGTGTGGTATACCCCAGTAAACAATACCTGTGATTTTGCCATCCCACGATAAAAAATCTCTATTATTCAGCTTTTGGTAGTTTTTTCTGTAAAGAAAAACAGTAGTGTCTCCTGACTGTTGTGACACAAAAATATATCTGTTGAAAATAGTCTTGTGTAGGCCCGTCATTCCAGTGTGGTTTCGCAGATCCACGGGTCATATCGCTGTACTATCCAGTTTTGGGCCTTTGGTATCTAAAAGAAAAGCAGTTTGAGTGTGTCGCTCACTGTTCAGCCGCAAATATCTCTATTTAAAAAAGTGTGGTATACCCCAGTAAACAATAACTGTGGTTTTGCCATTCCACGCTAAAAATTCTCTATTATTCAGCTTTTGGTAGTTTTTTCCGTAAAGAAAAACAGTAGTGTCTCCTGACTGTTGTGACACAAAAATATATCTGTTGAAAACAGTCTTGTGTAGGCCCGACATCCCAGTGTGGTTTCGCAGTTCCACGGGTCAAAACGCTGTACTATCCAGTTTTGGGCCTTTGGTATCTAAAAAAAAAGCAGTTTGAGTGTGTCGCTCACTGTTCAGCCGCAAATATCTCTATTTAAAAAAGTGTGGTATACCCCAGTAAACAATAACTGTGGTTTTGCCATCCCACGGTAAAAAATCTCTACTATTCAGCTTTTGGTAGTTTTTTCCGTAAAGAAAAACAGTAGTGTCTCCTGACTGTTGTGACACAAAAATCTATCTGTTGAAAATAGTCTTGTGTAGGCCCGACATCCCAGTGTGGTTTCGCAGTTCCACGGGTCAAATCGCTGTACTATCCAGTTTTGGGCCTTTGGTTTCTAAAAAAAAAGCAGTTTGAGTGTGTCGCTCACTGTTCAGCCGCAAATATCTCTATTTAAAAAAGTGTGGTATACTCCAGTAAACAATAACTGTGGTTTTGCCATTCCACGGTAAAAATTCTCTATTATTCAGCTTTTGGTAGTTTTTTCCGTAAAGAAAAACAGTAGTGTATCCTGACTGTTGTGACACAAAAATATATCTGTTGAAAACAGTCTTGTGTAGGCCCGACATCCCAGTGTGGTTTCGCAGTTCCACGGGTCAAATCGCTGTACTATCCAGTTTTGGGCCTTTGGTATCTAAAAAAAAAGCAGTTTGAGTGTGTCGCTCACTGTTCAGCCGCAAATATCTCTATTTAAAAAAGTGTGGTATACCCCAGTAAACAATAACTGTGGTTTTCCTCTTCCACGGTTCTAATCTAATCTTTATTACCCTTTTTCCATTGATAGTGCAAGTGTAAGCTATTTTACTTCATTTACAATGGGCAAGGCGCTTGGCAAAGGACGTTGAAGTGGACGTTCTGGTGATGGTTCGTGCAGAGGACGGGGCCGTGGCCAAGGTGAAAATGTGCCACAACCAACAGCCACATCTTCTCGCTCCCACTTCTTGACCGAATTACTAGGGAAGCACAGAACAACACCAGTATTGAGAACTGATCAGTGTGAACAGGTTATTAATTGGATAGCAGATAATACTTCCAGTTATCTGGGCATCACCACCTCCGGTCTGTCTTCCACACGGTCAACTCTTAGTAGCCGTGAGTCTCGACCGCATACTCCTCCTCACCCTGATGCTCCTTCCTCCCACCATGCCGAGTGTCGTCAGACAGCAAGTGATCCCACACTTGGACACTCTGAAGAGCTGTTCACTGGTCCATTTCCATATTTGGGCCCCTCGCCTGATACGCTTGAAGTGGTGGAAGAGGAGATCCCATCTTGCGATGCCCAAATATTTGAACAGCCACGGCCACAGGAAGTCGACGTTGACAATCTGTCACAAGAGGTGGATGATGACGAGACACAATTGCCAGGAAGTGAGGAGGAGGATCGTGGTGCGCAAGTGGATGAGGAGGAGGTGGTGGATGATCTAGTAACTGACCCAACATGGAAGGAGGACATGCAGAGTGAGGCCAGCAGCACACAGGGGGAGGGAGGCAGAGTACCCCAACAGGCAGGAAGAAGCAGTGTGGTGGCCGCTGACAGAAGGCAGGCAACCGTTCCCCGTAAAACCAACACGAGGGACGTTGCCAGTACAAGCGGTAGGTCTTCCAGAGTCTGGAATTTTTTTAAAGACTCTGCTGATAACCCCAAAAAGGCCATATGTTCCACCTGCCATGCCAGCATCAGCAGGGGTGACAAAACTACCAGCCTGACCACCACCAGCATGATCAGGCACATGGCTGCAAAGCACCCGACTTTGTGGGGCGAATCCCGGGGTCCACGACCAGTGTCAGCGGGTGTCACCACTGCTTCTTCCACTGTTGTGCGTGCAATAGAACCCCCTGTTGTGTGTGCAAGGCAATCCCCTGTCCATACTGCATGTAAAGATGCCCCCTCCTCTCAGTCTTCACTTGTTATGGCAGTTTCTCAAGAAATAGCATCAACGTCCTCGTCCATGTCCCAACGCAGCGTTCAGTTGTCCATATCCCAGACCTTTGAACGAAAGCGGAAATTCGCAGCTAACGCCCCACAGGCCACAGTCCTAAATTCGCACATTTCACGACTGCTTGCATTGGAAATGCTGCCTTTTAGGCTGGTGGAGACGGAATCCTTCCGCAATCTTATGGCGGTGGCCGTCCCTCGGTACTCGGTCCCCAGCCGACACTATTTTGCCCGGTGTGCCATCCCCGCACTACACAAGCACGTGTCCCAAAGCATCTGCCGTGCTCTCAACAACGCAGTTACTGGGAGAGTCCACCTGACAACGGACACGTGGACAAGTGCTTGTGGCCAGGGACGGTACATCTCTCTGACGGCACACTGGGTAAACATAGTGGAAGCCGGGACCCAGTCGGACCTTGGGACGGAACACATCCTCCCCACGCCGAGGATTGCGAGCCCTATGTCAGTCAGAGTTGCCCCCACAGTGTACAGCTCCTGCGCATCCTCCTCCTCCTCATGTTCAGCCTCCATCTCAGATATCACCACATCAGTTACAAGCTGGAAGCATTGCAGTACTGCCTCCGCCAAGCGGCAACAGGCTGTGCTGAAACTCATAAGCTTAGGTGATAAACCTCACACTGCTTGTGAGTTGTGGACAGCTGTGAAAGAGCAGGCAGATCTGTGGCTGAAACCGCTGAACCTACATCCCGGCATGGTCGTGTGTGACAATGGCCGTAACCTGGTGGCAGCTCTGAGGCGAGGTGAGATCACACACGTATCATGCCTGGCTCATGTGTTTAACCTCGTGGTTCAGCGGTTTCTTAAATCGTACCCCGAGTTGCCAGATCTGCTAGTGAAAGTACGCCGCCTGTCAGCTCATTTTTGCAAGTCGGCTACAGCTTCCGCCGCCCTTGCTGTGTTGCAGCAGCGTTTGCAGCTTCCGGCACACCGACTGGTGTGTGATGTCCCCACACGTTGGAACTCTACCCTCCACATGTTGCAAAGGATTTGTGAGCAGAAGAGAGCAGTTGTGGAGTACCAGCTGCAACAAGGCCGTCGATATTCAGGTCAGACTCCACACTTAAGACCTCAGGAGTGGACCTGGATGTCTGACATATGTACCATCCTGACAAACTTTGAGGAGGCCACCAAGATGGTGAGTGGCGATGACGCCATCATTAGTGTCAGCATCCCACTTGTCTGTCTTTTGCAACGCTATCTGCAGAGAATTAAAGAGGAGGCATTGAAGCCAGAGTATGATGAGATGGATCAAGAAGCCGTAGCGGGCGATTACACACAGCCCAGCCTCATCTCATCCCAACGTGCATTGGGGGACAATGAGGGAGAGGAGAAGGAAGAGGAGGAGGAAGAACAGGAGCTGCTATCATGCGTTGTAGACGGTAGTACCTGTACAACTGTCATACCGTCGGTTCAGCATGGGTGGCCTGAGGACAGGGGGGGAGGAGGAAGAGGAGGAGGAGGAGGAGGAGGAGAGCATGGTCAGTCGTCATCTTGGTGAGGACACGGAAATCTTGCCCGTTACCAGTCTGGCACGCATTGCTGACTTTATGTTACGCTGCCTTAACCGTGACCCTCGCGTTGTCAAAATGTTGGGTGACAGTCATTACTGGTTGGTGTACACTTGTAGACCCCCGCTACAAGGAGAACTTTCACTCTCTTATTCCTGAGGTGGAGAGGTCTACAAAAATGGGGCAATACCAGAAGGCCCTTACTGCAGAACTCTTAAAAAAAATCCCATCTGAACACGCTAGCGGCAGAGGTCACAGTTCGTTGCCCAACCAAGGCGTACAGGCGAGAGAGATGCAACTCCAATCCAGCAGAGGCAGGGGAACACTGTCAACGTTCTGGGACAGTTTTCTGACACCCGCCCAGCTTACAGGCCCTGAGGCGCGGGGTACTCTCACAAGGAGTGGAAAGTTTCAAAAGATGGTGAGAGAGTACCTTGCCGATCGTACCAGCGTCCTCCGTGATTCCTCTGTGCCTTTTAATTATTGGGTATCCAAGCTGGACACTTGGAATGAACTCGCTCTGTACGCCTTGGAGGTCCTGGCCTGCCTTGCCGCTAGAGTGTTATCGGAGCGTGTTTTTAGTGCCGCTGGGGGAATTATAACTGATAAGCGCACTCGCCTGTCAACTGACAATGCTGACAAGCTGACCCTTATCAAAATGAACAAGGGCTGGATTGGGCCAGACTTCTCATCACCACCAAATGACAGCAGAGTAACATAAAGTCAAATCCACTGTGTTATTTCGGGAGGTGTATTCACATGCACCGCTTCACACCCACACATGGGTATACGCTTCCTCATTTCGGCTGTTTAATCTTCTTCTCCTTATCCTCAGCCTCCACAACCACTATACCACCAGGGTGCCAGCATTGCAAGTTCCTCCGTCCTTATTTTTGGCAGCTTTTGCTTGCAAGGCATAAGCAAATACTATGGGACACCCACTCCCCAATAATGGGACTTATGTTTGTAATATGCTGTACTGCATGGCTCTTGTAAGGGGCACTGCAAGTTGCTCGGTCCTAATTTTTGGCAGCTTTTGCTTGGAAAGCATAAGCAAATACTATGGGACACCCACTCCCCAATAATGGGACTTATGTTTGTAATATGCTGTACTGCACGGCTCTTGTAAGGGGCATTGCAAGTTGCTCCATCCTAATTTTTGGCAGCTTTTGCTGGGAAAGCATAAGCAAATACTATGGGACACCCACTCCCCAATAATGGGACTTATGTTTGTAATATGCTGTACTGCATGGCTCTTGTAAGGGGCATTGCAAGTTGCTCCGTCCTAATTTTTGGCAGCTTTTGCTGGGAAAGCATAAGCAAATACTATGGGACACCCACTCCCCAATAATGGGACTCATGTTTGTAATATGCTGTACTGCATGGCTCTTGTAAGGGGCATTGCAAGTTGCTCCGTCCTAATTTTTGCCAGCTTTTGCTGGGAAAGCATAAGCAAATACTATGGGACACCCACTCCCCAATAATGGGACTCATGTTTGTAATATGCTGTACTGCATGGCTCTTGTAACGGGCATTGCAAGTTGCTCCGTCCTAATTTTTGGCAGCTTTTGATGGGAAAGTATAAGCAAATACTATGGGACACCCACTCCCCAATAATGGGACTTATGTTTGTAATATGCTGTACTGCATGGCTCTTGTAAGGGGCATTGCAAGTTGCTCCGTCCTAATTTTTGGCAGCATTTGCTGGGAAAGCATAAGCAAATACTATGGGACACCCACTCCCCAATAATGGGACTTATGTTTGTAATATGCTGTACTGCATGGCTCTTGTAAGGGGCATTGCAAGTTGCTCCGTCCTAATTTTTGGCAGCTTTTGCTGGGAAAGCATGAGCAAATACTATGGGACACCCACTCCCCAATAATGGGACTTATGTTTGTAATATGCTGTACTGCATGGCTCTTGTAAGGGGCATTGCAAGTTGCTCCGTCCTAATTTTTGGCAGCTTTTGCTGGGAAAGCATAAGCAAATACTATGGGACACCCACTCCCCAATAATGGGACTTATGTTTGTAATATGCTGTACTGCATGGCTCTTGTAAGGGGCATTGCAAGTTGCTCCGTCCTAATTTTTGGCAGCTTTTGCTGGGAAACCATAAGCAAATACTATGGGACACCCACTCCCCAATAATGGGACTTATGTTTGTAATATGCTGTACTGCATGGCTCTTGTAAGGGGCATTGCAAGCTGCTCCGTCCTAATTTTTGGCAGCTTTTGCTGGGAAAGCATAAGCAAATACTATGGGACACCCACTCCCCAATAATGGGACTTATGTTTGTAATATGCTGTACTGCATGACTCTTGTAAGGGGCATTGCAAGTTGCTCCGTCCTAATTTTTGGCAGCTTTTGCAGGGAAAGCATAAGCAAATACTATGGGACACCCACTCCCCAATAATGGGACTTATGTTTGTAATATGCTGTACTGCATGGTTTTTGTAAGGGGCATTGCAAGTTGCTCCGTCCTAATTTTTGGCAGCTTTTGCTGGGAAAGCATAAGCAAATACTATGGGACACCCACTCCCCAGTAATTTGACTTATGTTTGTAATATGCTGTACTGCATGTGAAGCGCCCCATGGGCCGTGTGTACACGTGTGTGGGATACCCGGTGCCCGGTCTCTGGGGTCTGTAGTCTCCGTGGCGGTGACCCGGTCCCGTTGCTCAGGCTGGTCAAACCAGTGGCAGTCTTTCTTAGGTTTTGAGGTTAATTGTCCGACTGCGCCACCCGTGGATTGCCGTCAGGGAGTACCACCGCTGCGAGGCAGACCGCTGAGGCTGGTGTTGTGTGCGCAGCATAGAATGGGATAACTCCCCTCGGGAGGAGTATAGCCTCAGGGCAGTGAGTGTGGATGATGGGGGTGATGGTGCACGAGCGCAGCAGGAATGACTCAGAATCTTTGCAGTACAGTTCAGGGTCTTTACTGATGATTATAAGGTAGACCCTCCCGGGAGTACTGGCTAGCATAAGAGGCCTGGTCAGTCTGTGAGCAAGCAGGAGTTCCCCTGGCCAGGTGGAGTTGTAGGCCTCCCCGTCTGTCTGCACTCTTCCTTGCTACCTTGCTGTAAGCGGGTAGAAGTAGCCCACGTCCCTGAGTGTACCGTGTAGTGCTCACCCGTATGGCTGGTGACTTGGGGCCTTCTGTTAGCCTCCGCTCCACGACGGCGGTGCTGGTCCCTTGCTTGTGACTGAGCCTCCGGGCTTCTATGGCCAGAGGACCTGAAATCCCCTGCCGGCTGGTTTCTGCTGCTGGATATATAAGTCCTCACAGCTTCGGACTCCTGTGTCCGGTTCCTATTGTCTTCTGCCAGGGCGAGCTCTGCTCAGCTTCCAGCCCCTGGTCTTTAGCTCCTAGCTCCTACAGAGCTCCTTGCTGTTACTTTCCCTTGCTCTCACTCTGATTCTGACTGTTCTCTGACTCACTCAACCCCACCCCAGATCCAGTTTATAAGGGCAGAATTCTCCCCTCCCAGGATTGGGGCAGGAGGATGTTGCATGTTTAAGGGATCCTGACCAGGAAACCTCCCACTTGCTCTCCGACGTAATATCTCTATTACTGTGGTGACCAGACCCCTGGAGTGCCACACATGGCTCTTGTAAGGGGCATTGCAGTTCCTCATAATTTTTGGAAAGCCTTCCATTCACTGGTTAGGCCAACAGTGCACGGGAGACCCAGTTGCTATAAATGGAAAAAATGGTTTAGTTAACGCCCTCTGACGTCTGACCTCCATGTCATTTCCAAGAGGCATTGGAGTGGCTCGAAATTTTTGGTAGGCATTGCACTCACTGTATGCCCTATAACTGTGTAGCCGAACCGCTCCTTTTGTTACAGAAACATATCCTACAAGACATATCTGGTTGACTGGCCTGATATTGATGTGAATGGTCCCTGTTCCTCCTGCTCTTTCTCCTTTGCCACTACCTCATCCATCATTTATCACCTGAAGCTTTGTTTTAACGGGAGTCATAGAACTTGGATAGTAGCAGGAAAACATCCAGCAATCCTCGGAGGAGGTAGGATATGCGCCAAAACGCTGACCACCTCAGGCCTAGCCGCTACTACATACATGCACTTGCATTACAACAAAACAAAGCAGATGCTAACTTCTATCATCCTCATCATGCTCCTCACCTTGGCACTCTCAACTCCCCTGATGGAGAAGCCAGGGCCCACCGGAGGAGTCTGATAGTCCGGTGGGCTTGGCCAATGCTGCCCTAAAGCAGGCCAGTCTAAGAAAAGTGTGGGAAAGGTTACCGGGACAAATAGGGGTGGCTGGGGACCGAGTATGGACACCCGGCCACCCCCTGGAGGCTGGGGACCAAGCGGGGACACCCGGCCACCAGGCTGCTGGGGACTAAGTATGGATACCAGGCCGCCGACACAGCCATGGCGTGGTGGCAAGATTCCGCCTCCACATGCCTAAAAGGCCCAATTTAAAGTGCAAGCAAGCAAGCAGTACGGTATTGCAGCCTGGGGGTGGGTGGGTGGCAGGCTGCATACTTGCGCTTGCATTGCAAGGAATGGGAGAGGTGCAATTGAACACTGCCCTGGGACAAGGACTTGAATGGGGATAGTTGCAAGTCTGCAACGACAGGTGCAAGGTGGGAGGAATCTTCACATGTACCATGAACAGGGGTTTGGCATGCACACACTACAGCGGAATAGGCTCTCCTTCCCACTAAATGCACTGGGGAGGGCACAGGTAATGTTTTGGTATACGCGCTTAATCTTATGTATAAGGCACACCAGGACAAATATGGGCGGCTGGGGACTGAGTATGGATACCTCGCTGCCGAAGCAGCCATGAGGTAGTGGCCAGCTTCGGCCTCCTCCAAACTAAAAGGCCCCATTTCAAGTGCAAGCTAGCAGTATGGAATTGCAGTCTGGGGGTGGGTGGGTGGCAGGCTGCACACTTACACTTGCATTAAAAGAAAACATAGCAGATGCTAACTTCTGTCATCATCATCATGCTCCTCACCTTGGCACTCTCAACTCCACCGATGGAGAAGTCAGGGGTCACGGAGGAGTCTGGTTCTCTGGTGGGCTCGTCCAATGCTGCCTAAAGCAGGCCGGGCTAAGAAAAGTGTGTGGGGGGATGTTCCAAGGAGAAATAGGGGCGGCTGGGGACCCCTTTATGGACACCCGGCTGCCCCCAGGCGGCTTGGGACCGTGTGTGGACACCCGGCCGCGGGGCGGCTGGGGACCGAGTATGGACACCCAGCCGCCGGGCGGCTGGGGACTGAGTATGGATTCCAGGCCGCCAACACAGCCATGACGTGGTGGCCAGATTCCGCCTCCACAAGCCTAAAAGGCCCAATTTCAAGTTCAAGCAAGCAAGCAGTATGGTATTGCAGCCTGGGGGTGGGTGGGTGGCAGGCTGCATACTTGAGCTTGTATTGCAAGGAATGGGGGAGGTACAATTGAACACTGCCCTGGGACTAGAACTTGCATGGGGATAGTTGCAAGTCTGCATCTTCTGATGCGGTAAGGATCACTTATGATGGGCACACTTTTAGACAGTGACCTGGGAGTCAGAGATGCTTCCAGGGGTCTTCCCCATGCTGTTCCCTTGTCTTTTCAGCACTTTATGCATGTGTCACACAGCACATGGCCAGATAAGGTTGTAAAATGTTAAAATGACATTTCACGGTGAATGCATTTGTCATAGCAATACAAAAGTGCAAAAACGCATAAAAAATGCTACTTGTGAACATAGCCGAAGGTGCGGAGGAGTATTTTTGCTTTTGGTCATTTATTTTAACTTATACACAAGTCTTTACCCTGGAAAGGATGTTCCTTAACATATTTCACAGGAAAAAAGTTTCACTTTCGTTTTTGAACGCTTTATTGTGAGCCTGTAAAAGTGGCTTAATACCTCTTACCACGTTGTTGACAGCAGTGACCTGGGGGTCAGAAATGCTTCCTGGGGCGATCCCCATGCTGTCCCCATGTCATTTGAGCACTGTCACTATCGTTTTGGGCACTTGTTAGGCTTTTAAAAGACTGCCGGGGGTGCCACCGCAAAAATGCTCGAGTCTCCCTTAGACTAACATTGGGCTCGTTGCTCGGGTCGAGCACCCGAGTATCACGGCGAGCTCGGCCCAAGCTTCGAGCACCCGAGCATTTTAGTGCTCGCTCATCACTAGTGCAGAGCGATTCCACACCACGTTCATATTGCACAGTCATGGCTCACCGCAATCAGGCAATCTTAAAGTTAATATGCCTTGGAGATCGCAGTGAAGAGTTGAGGGCAGCTCTCCAGGCTCAGTTTGAGCAATGGTTGTCTCCACTGAACTTACAGCAAGGGAAAGCCATGTGCAATATCGGTAGAAACCTGTTAGCGGCCGTAGGCTGAGGCAAACTCACACAGTTGCCTTGTATGGCTCATGTCCTCAACCTGGTGGTACAGCGATTTCTCCACCACTATCCTGACCTGGATGAGCTGCTTCACAAAGAATGGAAGCTGTTTGCTCACTTCCACCGTTAGCACCTCTCATGTCATCGCTTTGCATTGATACAGAGGTCTTTGTCCATGCCCGTTAACAGGTTGATCTGTGATGTGCCGACACGGTGGAATTCCACTCTGCACATTTTAAAGCGACTGTGTCAGCAGCAACGAGCTCTGACGCAGTATGTCATGTAGCATAGCCTGGGCCAACGCAGTACCGGCGTGGGGCATATCACATTTATGGAGTGGAAACAGATTAGCACCCTTCTGCACAGTTTTGAAATGGCTAATAAACTGGTTAGCGTTGATGATGTCGGCATCAGCATCACTATTCCGATCATCTACATGCTGGAGCAGACTTTGAATACCCTGCGGCACAAAGTGGGGGTCCCAGAAGAAGAGGAGTATGCGGACGGGATGAGAATGTCTCAAAGTTCCAGACTCTCGTCACACAGGCGGATGCCAAGTGACGGTGGATTCATGTGATAGAGGTGGTTTGGTGATACCTGGCAAACAGTTAGTGAAGGTGCAAGAGCTGAGGAAGTAATGGAGGAGGAAGAGGTGATGGGCGAGCAGAAGTCAGTGGATGAGGAGGATAATCATCCCCTCTCGGTTGAACGTGGTTGGCAGGCGGAGACGGAGAAAACAAGCATCAGTGTTACGCAGCCCAAAATACAGTCTGGCTTTGGACCTCCTGCAAGAGTCCAACATATGAGTGCCTTCTTGATGCACTATCTGCAACAAATCCCCGTATAGTTAGGATTCAAAATAATGCTGACTACTGGGTTGCCAGATTCTTCCCGCCCTGGAAAGGGACCCGCTTATGTTGGAATATCGAAACAAGCTTTTAAGCAACCTTAATAGAGCTTTTCACCAAGATAGCAGTGAGGCACACAGTGTGCATCCCAGCTGTAGTCTTTCAACCTCCAGCAATTCAGTTTGTCAATGCCAAAACATTAGCAGCAGCAGCAGAGTAAGTGGCAGAAGCAATTTCTGTGAGTCCTTTCACACATTTTTTAGTCCACCTCATGCACCAGCACAACAGAGTACAAGTCTGACAGGTGGTGAATGACTGGAGAGGATGGTGGATGGGTATATAGAGCTTAATATGAACGATTTGGACCCTTTTACATTTTGATCTTCAAAAATGGATGAATAGCCTGAGGTCGCCTGTCACGCCTTGGAGGTTTTATCATGCCGGGCATCTAGCGTTCTCTCAGAACGTGTCTTCAGTGCTGCTGGTGTTGTCTTGATGGATAAGCACAGCCAGCTGTCCAGTGAAAGTGTAGACCACCTAACTTTCATCAAGATGAACATGTCATGGATCTACAAGGACTTTTGCACCCCAATTGCAGACTGTACAGAGTAGGCGATTTATAGTTTTTAGTGTGCTGCATTGATCTCTTGGAATTTCAGTCTGCCGTATGGCTTCTGTGACTGACTTGCTGCTGCTGCAGGTTTTGGGCCCTAATTTTGGGAAATGTGAAGGATCGTGATTGGGTCTACATCCATTGGGTTGGCTGTAGTGGGAGAGGTTTGGGTGTCCATTAAACTACTTGTACTCTGATGAAATTGATGCCACTTCAGTGGTGTTAGGCCCTCATTTAGGGACATGTGAACACTCCTGGTTAGGTCTCCATCTCCTGGGTTTTATGTACTGGAAGTGGTGTGGGTCTTATTTACACTATTTCTACTGTAGTGAAATTGATTACACTTTGCTAGCTTCTGCCACTAATTTTTGGAAATAACTTCGAAGATCAGAAACATCACGTCCAGATCTGCGTCTCCTAAATTCTCCATTGCAAGAAGCTGCGGCTGCAGTAACCAGGCCAATGAAGTAATAATGCGGGATGTGAATATTTTCACAGCATTGACACCATTAGACACGTCTTCTTTCTGGAGGCGCTGACAGGAGCCGCAGTAACTCACACTCCAACCCTGCCTAATTTTTGGAAATGCGGAGAATCCTGATTGAGTCTCAATTAGTGATGAGCGAATGTGCTCGTTACTGCTCGTTACTCGCCCGAGCATCACTGTGCTTGACGAGCTCTGCACTCGGTGAGTATTTCCGGGTTGCTCGGCCGGGAACTCGGGTTCCCTCCCTGCATGTTTGGCACTCTTTAGAGAGCCAATGAACATGCAGGGATTGCCTGCAATGCACTGTAATGCCGTAGTCATGTTGGTTGTGGGCATTACAGTGATTGGCTGGCTGCACAGCATCATCAGGTGTATATAAAACCGGGAGTCACCATGCTCATCACAGTCTACACCAGAACCAGGCAGAATAGGGAGAGCTGCTGCTGCATCAGGGAGAGATTTGCTTGTTATAGTTTGTGTAGGTATTCCACAACATATATACAGTATATATATCCAACTGAACTAACAGTCCTTCTGAGGACTAATCCAGCTGCATATATTGGTGGTGATAGCAGGAGTTAGGCAGGCAGGCAGTGTATGTGGCAGACTGCAGTGCATGATACAGCACAAGAGGGTCCATTGAACGTGCTGTTAGTATAGGTATTACACAACATATACTGTAATTTATATATCTCCATCTGAACTAACAGTCCTTCTGAGGACTAATCCAGCGGCATATATTCAGTGATGATAGCAAGAATTAGGCAGGCAGTGGATATAGTGCAAGAGGATGCATGGAACGTTCGTGCTGTTTCTGTTCTTACAGATATTTATAGACATAGCCAAAGATATCAGGAACCAGGGAAAATTTTCTTTGATCTTAATCCTGGTTATTTGCTTAAAGAGCAATCCAGAGTACAGCATTTTTCTGCTTCATTTGCTTGTTCTCACTGCGGAATAAAGCCAGATCTGTTCCATATTTCAGCGATAAAAATTCAGAAATTTAAACTGAACGTGGAAAATATTGGCCTCTTTTTCCATTCTGTTGCAGTGTGTCTGTCAAGCTATTCACACTAGATGTCTGTGAAGGATAGTATTAGCAAATTACAGGCCTGCTATTTAAAACCGTGGTTCTCTGTCAGACATAACACCTATAAGAGTGTTCCAAAATCAGACATTTCTTCCATTTTCATTCCATTGCAGTTCATCGGTCAAGCTATTCACACTACGTGTCTGTGAAGGATAGTATTAGCAAATTACAGGCCTGCTATTTAAAACCGTTGTTCTCTGTCAGACATAACACCTATAAGAGTGTTCCAAAATCAGACATATCTTCCATTTTCATTCCGTTGCAGTGTGTCGGTCAAGCTATTCACACTAGGTGTCTGTGAACGATAATATTAGAAAATTAAAGGCTTGATATTTAAAACCGTTGTTCTCTGTCAGACGTAACACCTATAACAATGTCCCAAAGTCAGACGTTTCTTCCATTTTCATTCCATTGCAGTGTGTCGGTCAAACTATTCACACTAGGTATCTGTGAAAGATAGTATTAGCAAATTACAGGCCTGCTATTTAAAACCGTTGTTCTCTGTCAGACATAACTCCTATAAGAGTGTTCCAAAATCAAACATATCTTCCATTTTCATTCCATTGCAGTGTGTCGGTCAAGCTATTCACACTAGGTGTCTGTGAACGATAATATTAGAAAATTAAAGGCTTGCTATTTAAAACCGTGGTTCTCTGTCAGACGTAACACCTATAACAATGTCCCAAAGTCAGACGTTTCTTCCATTTTCATTCCGTTGCAGTGTGTTGGTCAAACTATTCACACTAGGTATCTGTGAAGGATAGTATTAGCAAATTACAGGCCTGCTATTTAAAACCGTGGTTCTCTGTCAGACATAACACCTATAAGAGTGTTCCAAAATCAGACATATCTTCCATTTTCATTCCGTTGCAGTGTGTCGGTCAAGCTATTCACACTAGGTGTCTGTGAAGGATAGTATTAGCAAATTAAAGGCTTGCTATTTTAAACCATGGTTCTCTGTCAGACGTGACACCTATAACAATATCCCAAAATCAGACATTTCTTCCATTTTCATTCTGTTGCAGTGTATCAGTCATGCCATTCACACTAGGTGTCTGTGAAGGATAGTATTAGCAAATTACAGGCCTGCTATTTAAAACCGTGGTTCTCTGTCAGACATAACACCTATAAGAGTGTTCCAAAATCAGACATTTCTTCCATTTTAATTTCATTGCAGTGTGTCGGTCAAGCTATTCACACTTGGTGTCTGTGAAGGATTTTATTAGCAAATTACAGGCCTGCTATTTAAAATTGTGGTTCTCTGTCAGACGTATCACATATAACTGCGTTCCAAAATCAGCCATTTCTTGTGAACGTGGAAAATATTGTCCTCCATTAAAAATGGGCAAGGTGCGTGACAAGGGACGGGGAAGTGGACGTGATGGTGACGGTGCGTGCAGAGGCCGTGGACGTGGCCGTGGACAAGCTGAAATTGTGCCACAACAAACAACCACATCTTGTAGCTCAACCTTCCTGTCCCAATTACTAGAGGACCTCAAAACACCACTACTGAACATAGAGCAGTGTCAAAAGGTTATTGGTTGGATAGCAGATAATGTTTCCAGTCACTTAGCCACCACCACCACCCTGTCTTCCACACAGTCAAGTCTCAGTAACTGTGAGTCTGGACCACATATTCCTCACCCTGATCCTCCTTCCTCCCACCATGCCGAGTACCTGGAGACAACTAATCCCACACTTGGACACTCAGAAGAACTGTTCACTTTTCCATTTATAGATTTGGGCTTTTCACCCAGCCAGCTTCAAGGCAGTCAAGAGGAGAACGCGTGTAGTGATGCCCAAATATTGGAGCAGCCGCGGTCACACGAAGGCAACAGTGGAAAAGTGCAGTTACTGTCGCAAGAGGTGGATGATGATGAGACAATTGCCAGAAAGTCAGGAGGAGGACCAGGGTGCAGATGTGGAAGACGGGGTGGATGATATAGTAACTGACCCAACATGGCAGAGGGACATACAGAGCGAGGAGAGCAGAAAACATGGAGGAAGGCGTAGCACCACAACAAGCAGGAAAAAGCAGTGTGGTCGCTGCAGACACAGGGTAGGAAAGCGTTCCTCGTAACACCAACTGAAGTTGCCAGTACAACTGTTAGGTCATCCTGAGTCTGGTTATTTTTTAAAGACTCTTCAGATAACACCAAAAAGGCCATTTGTAGCACCTGCCAGGCCAGCATCAGCAGGGGTAGCAAAACTAGCAGCCTGACCACTACCAGCATGATCAGGCACATGGCAGCAAAGCACTCGACTAAGTGAGCCAAACCTCAGGGTCCAGCAACAGTGTCTGCAATCCCCTGTCCATGGCGCATGCCAAGATGCCTCCCGCCCTGCAGCTGTCGTTGCACACTCTCAGCTAGCACCAACAGCAAGCACGTCAATGTTCTTGTCCCAGCGCAGCGTTCAGTTGTCCTCACCCAGTCCTTGGAATGCAAGTGCAAATATGCAGCCAACGCCCCACAGCCCACACTACTAAATTCACACATTTCGAGAAAGCTTGCGCTCTAAATGTTACGTTTTAGGCTCATGGAGATGGAAGCTTTCTGTAACCTGATGGCGGCTGGAAGCTACTAGTTCTCTCGGTGTGCTGTCCCCGCATTACACAAGCAAGTGTCCCTTAACATTAGACATGCCCTCAACAACATGGTTACTGAGAAAGTACTCATAATCACAGACACGTGGACAAGTGCTTGTGGGCAGGGACGGTACATCTCGCTGACGGCACACTGGGTTAATATAGTGGAAGCCATGACCCAGTCGGACCTTGGGACAGAACAAGTCCTCCCGATGCCGAGAATTGCGGGCCCTGGGTCAATCAGGGTTTCCCCCACATTCTACAGTTCCTGCACCTCCTCCTCTTCAGCCTCTATCTCTGAAATTACCACATCAGACACAAGCTGGAAGCACTGCAGCACTGCCTTGGCCGAGTAGCAACAGGCTGTGCTGAAACTAATATGCTTAGGTGACAAACCGCACAATGCTGAAGAGTTGTGGACAGCTCTGAAAGAGCAGGCAGATCTGTGGCTGTCACCGCTGACCCTACGACCAGGCATAGTCGTGTGTAACAGTGGCCGGAACCTGGTAGCGGCTCTGAGGCTAGGCAAGCTCACAATGTTCCATGCCTGGTGCATGTGCTTAACCTCGTGGTTCAGCGGTTTCTCAAAACCTACCCAGATCTGTCGGATCTGCTTGTCAAAGTACGCTGGCTGTGTGCCCATTTTAGAATGTCAGCTAGAGCTTCCGCCGCCCTTGCTGTGCTTCAGCATCGTTTGCAGCATCCAGCTCACCGATTGATCTGCGTTGTCCCCACGCGTTGAACCTCTACATTGCAAATGTTGAGAAGGATTTGTGAGCAGAATAGTTAAGTTGTTCACTGCCTGCATCAAGAAGGCCGTCATTATTCAGGTCAGACTCCACACATAAAACCTCAGGAGTGGACATTGATGTCAGACATATGTACCATCCATCCTTTGAGGACTCCAACAAGATGGTGAGCGGCGATGACACCATGATTAGCTTCACCATCCCGATTCTCTGCCTTCTGATATGCTCTCTGCTCACAATTAAAGAGGATGCATTGCAGGCGGATCATGATGAGATGGAGCAAGGAATCATACAGGGTGATTTCACACAGCCCAGTCTCATCTCATCTCAATGTTGATTGGGTGACAATGAGGAAGAGGAGGAAGAACAGGAGCTAGTTTCCTATGATATAGACGGTACTACCAGCACAACTATCATACCGTCTATTCAGCGTGGATGGCCTGAGGACAGGAATGAGGAGGAAGAGGAGGAGGACGAGGAGGAGAACATGGTCAGTCTGGCACACATGGCTGAGTTTATGCTACAATGCCTGTCCCGTGACTCTCGTGTTGTCCAAATTTTGGGTGAGAGTCATTACTGGTTGGTGACATATCTAGATCCACTCTAAAAGGAGAACTTTCTGTCTCTTATTCCCTTGCAGGACAGGCATAATAAAATGGGGCAGTAAGAGAAGGCCCTTGTTGTGGAATTATTTAAAAAATTCCTATCTGAATACGCTGGCGGCAGAGGTCACAGTTCGTTGGACAAACAATTAGAACAGGCAAGAGAGAGACAAATGCAATCCAGCAGAGGCAGGGGAACACTGCAAAAAATGTTCTGGGACAGTTTTCTCAGACCCTCCAATTACACAGGTCCTGAGGCGCGAGGTATTCTCCTAAGGAAAGAAAAGTTTCGGAAGATAGTGAGGGTGTACCTTGCCGACCGTACCAACATCCTCCGTCATTCCTCTGTGCCTTATAATTATTGGGTATCCAAGCTGGACACGTGGCATGAACTGGCTCTATACTCCTTGGAGGTCCTATCCTGCCCTGCCGCTAGCATTTTATCAGAGTGGGTTTTTAGTGCCGTTGTTGGAATTATAACCGATTGGCGCATCCACCTGTCAACTGAAAATGCTGACAGGCTGACTCTTATAAAAATGAACAAATGGGCCAGACTTCTCAACACCACCGAATGATAACAGCGTAACAAACTCAAATACAGTGTCTTTTTTTGGGAGAACTAACTCTTTTCACATGCACCTCTGTCTTCACACCCAGACATGGGTATACGCTTCCTGATTTTGTCTATATGATCTTGTCCTCCTCCATCTCCGCATCCTCATCCTAAACCACCATATCACCACCATATGTACCATATCAACATATCTACGTCTCTTGCAAAGGGCATTGGAGTTCCTCCAAACTTATGGCAGCCGTTGCTTCATTGCATAGTCAAACAGCATGGGAGACTCACTTCCTAATAATGGGAGCATTTTTTTCTGGAGGCCCTCTGACCTCTACGTCTCTTGCAAGGGGCATTGGAGTTCCTCCAAATTTTTAGCAGCCATTGCTTCACTGCATAGGCAAACAATATTGGACACAAACTTCCTAATAATGGGAACTTTGTTTTCAGGAGGCCCTCCGACATCTATGTCTCTTGAAAGGGGCATTGGAGCTCCTCCAAATTTTTGGCAGCCGTTGCTTCACTGCATAGGCAAACAGTATGGGAGACACACTTCCTAATAATGGGAGCATTTTTTGTAGGATGCCCTCCGACCTTTTTGTCTCTTGCAAGGGGCATTGGAATTCCTCCAAATTTTTGGCAGCCGTTGCTTCACTGCATAGGCAAACAGTATGGGAGACATACTTCCTAATAATGAGAGCATTTTTTGCAGGAAAATGACATTTCTCGGTGAATGAATTTGTCTTGGTTGAAAGCAATGCAAAAGTGCAAATACGCATCAAAACGCTACGTATGAACATAGCCCATGGTGTGGAGGAGCATTTTTGTTTTTGGTTATTTATTGTGCCTTATATACAAGTCATTACCTTGGAAAGAATGTTCCTTAACATATTTCCCTGGAAAATACATTTTGATTTAATATTTGGATGTTTTATAGTGAATCCGTAAAAGTGGCGTAATACCTCTGACAATGTTGTTGACAGCAGTGACCTGGGAGTCAGAAATGCTTCCAGGGGTCTTCCCCATGCTGTTCCCATGTCATTTGAGCACTGTTACTATCAATTTCGGTTATTTTTTTGGCCCTCTGCAGACCGCCGGGGGGAGCTGCTGGAAAAATGCTTGAGTTTCCCATAGACTTACATTGGGCTCGTTACTCGGTCCGAGCACTCAAGCATTCCAATTAGCTTGACTCGAACAACGAGTACCAGAGAATTTTAGTGCTCACTCATCACTTATCTCCATCTATTGGGTTGGCTGTAGTGGTAGAGGTTTGGGTCTCCATTATTGATGACCGAGTATGTTTTGTTAACCCTTTCGCCGAGTATGCTCGGGCCGAGCACCGAGTAGTTACAGCTGCTCGGTGTTATGTGTGAATCACTCCCGTGTGTATTATTTGCAACTGTTTGACAGCTTTAATACATGTGAGGAATGTGTAACCCATAACAAGCGTCATCATCCCGCTTCTCTGTCTACTGAAATGCTTGTTGCTCACAGTTAAAGAGAAGGCATTGCAGGTAGAACAAGGAACTATGCAGCCCAGCCTCATCTCAATGCAGATTGGGTGATAATGAGGAGGAGGGGGATGAGGAGGAGAACATGGACAGTCATCCTCTTGGGAAGGACAGTGAAGTCTTGCCTGTCTTGGAAGTCTTGATACTCCTTTATCAGTCTGTGGGAAAGCTGTATGAGTTTTGCTTAATGACCTTCAGTGGTCTAAACCGTGGCTTTGCTTATGCATGTTATTTCTCAAAACGCATTGCAGATCAAGACATTGTTCAACTCTGTAGTGATTAAATTCAAGGCGTAAAGAAAGATCTTTGTCTGTGGCTAAGCATCAATGAGAAGTGTGAGCTGATATTGGAAGAGCTGCCATTGCTTAAGCAAGAAGCTGCATTAGAGGACTTCCTTGGGAGAAATGACAGCTGGAGGAGATATGGGTTTCCCAAGTCCTTTTACTGAGCTAAAGAATATGGCTGTGGTGAAATACAACTCTCACCGACAAGCTGTGGACTGGCTCCTTACCGTCCCTGGCCACATTCACTCTTCCATGTGTTTGTGGTTAGGCGGTCCTTCCCAGTAAGAGCACTGGGGAGGGCACGGGTAATGTTCTAGGACCCAGGCTCTTCTCCATCTACACGTTCAGCCTGGGACAGCTCATGGTCTCATGGCTTTCAGTATCACCTCTATGCTGATGACACACAGATCTACCTCTCTGGACCTGATATCACCTCCTTACTAACCACAATCCCACAATGTGTGTCCTGTATTTCATCTTTCTTCTCTGCTAGCTTTGTGAAAGTTAACATGGATAGAACCGAATGCATCGTCTTTCCACCATCTCATTCATCCCCCCCCAACTGACCTATCCATCAAAGTGAATGGCTGCCCACTCTTCCCAGTCCCACAAGCTTGACTCTGATCTGTCCTTCAAATGTCAGATCCAAGCCCTTTCCACTTGCTGCTGACTCTAACTCCAAAGTATCTCGGGGATCCGCACATTCCTCAACCATATATCTAGAAAAATAACAGTACATGCCTTCATCATCTCCCGCCTCTTTTACTACAAACTCCTGCTCTGTGGCCTCCTTTCTACCACTCTCACACCTCTCCAATCTATCCTAAAGTGTGATGACTGATTAATCCACCTGTCACCCCGCAACTCCCAGGCTTCTCCCCTCTGTCAATCCCTGTGTGTGCTCCCTGTTGCCAGACACTCCAGTTGAAAAGAATAACTTTGACATACCAAGCCAAGCCATCGAAAACCTGTTTCCTCCATACATGTGTGACCTAGTCTCCCTGTTCTAGTTACCTGCACACAACCTCCCATCCTTCCAAGATCTCCTTCTTGTAACGGGTCTGGGAGGCGGAACCTCAAAGCTACTATACAAGGGGGCGGTCCTTGTAAGGGAGCGGGTGGCGACCAGGGAAGACGGGCAGGCAGTCACAGCAGGTGACCGGGACAGTCTCTGGGTGAATGGGCAGGTGGTCACGGTAGATGACCGGGGCAGTCTCTGGATGAACGAGCTGGAGGTCACGGCAAGTGACCGGGGCAGTCTCTGGAAGAACGGGCTGGAGGTCACGGCAAGTGACCGGGGCAGTCTCTGGGTAAAGGGTAGGTACGACCTGTGATGGCTGAACCTCCAGGTAGGCTAGCAGGCAGATGGAAGATGTATGCTCCCAGGTGAGCAAGCGAGAGTCTCTGGATGAACGGGTGGTCACAGCATGTGACGGCGGATCTTCCAGGTAGGCAAACAGGCAGGTAGCGGAGGAGCGCTCCCAGGTGAGCGGGCAAGAGTCTCTGGAATAGCAGGTGGTCACAGCACGTGACGGCGGAGCCTCCAGGTAGGCAAGCAGGCAGGTAGCGGAGAAGCGCTCCCAGGTGAGCGGGCAGGAGTCTCTGGAATAGCAGGTGGTCACAGCACGTGACGGCGGAGCCTCCAGGTAGGCTAGCAGGCAGGTAGCAGATGTGCGCTCCCAGGTGAGCGGCCAAGCTGGTCCATAGACAGACTGACAGGAGTAGGAAGGCAGACCGTCGGACCTCAGGCTAGCAAGCAGGTAGCAGGAATATCAGGCAGGAAACAGACAGCAAACTGGCAGGACTCTGGCAGGAATCAGGCAGGTAACTGACAGGTAACTGGCAACGGGACCTGAGGGCTGAAGCAGAGTAGTGAACAGTGCAACAACATTGCTCGGGCACCTCCATTTTGGAGGAGGTGCCTTATATATGGTGAAGTCCTCCGGCCATTGGCCGGGGATTCCTTAGGACGGCGCCCTTTTAAGAGGGAGGGAGAGCGCGCGCGCGCGCCCTAAGCACAGTGGCCGGGAAGGAGCGCGCGCTGCCAGCAGAGCGGGAGGAGGACGCCGGGCTCGGAGCAGAGAGGTGAGGGGAACAGCGTCCCTGCCTAGCAGAGGGCAGGGACGCCGACGCTACACTTCTCTACTTCCCTCTTATCTCATCTTGTCACAATCACAATCACATACAAGATTTGTCCGGTGCATCTACGCTAGTGTTTAAATCTATACCCCAACATATCAGACTGTCGCCTGTCATGGAAACCTTGAAAAGGAAGCTGAAGACCAACTTCTTGTGACAAGCGTACAATCTGCGGTAAGCCTTGCTCCTGCACACCGCTGCACGACTAGCTGTACCCTGACTTACTGTATCCTCACCCATTCCTTGCAGATTGTTTGTGCGCCCTCACAATCAGGTTCCTCTCTCCTCTTGTACCAGTCGGTGACCCGTTTTGACATGAAAAGCGCACTGGAATAAATGTCGCTGTCATAGTAATAATAATTATAGTACTTGAACTCTGGGTCAATTGATGGCACTTCCCTGCTGTCTACACCTAATTTGATGTGTTTTGGCAGCTTTGGGCCCGTTTGTAGGTGTTGAATATGCATTTTTTTGGTCCCCACATTGACTCCTATGGTGTTCGGGAATGCTCGTCTAATGTTCGACGAACAAATTCGGCAAATGTCTATTTCTTTGGTGAACTTTTTAGACTGAAACATTGAAATGTTCGCACATCTCTAGTACTCAGAAGGTCTGTTAGTTCAGATGGATATATAGATATGCTGTGGAACACCTATGCTAACTATAAGCAAGAAAATCTCTTCCTGACTCAGCAGCAGCTCTCCCTACTCTGCCTGTTTCTGTGATGAGCCTAGCATCACCAGGTCTTAAATAAACCCGATGACGCTGTTTGGCCAGCCAATCACTGCAATGCCCACAACCACGCGTGGCAGGCAATCCCTGCATGTTCATTGGCTCTCTAAAGAGCACCAGACATGCAGGGCAGGGACTCGAGCTCCTGCCCGAGCAGCCTAGAAATACTCGCCGAGCTTCGAGCTTGTCGAGCACCGTGATGCTCTGGCGAGTACCGAGAAGTGGCGAGCACATTCGCTCATCACTAATTTTCATCCATTTCTTCCTTGGAAATTTCTTTCAATAATGTGAGATTCCTGGGTCATCTTGCATGCACTGCTATTTTGAGGTCTAGCCACAGATGTTCAATGATGTTCAGATCAGGGGACTTTGTAGCCCAATTTAAAACCTTCAGCTTGCGCTTTTTGAGGTAGTCTATTGTGTATTTTGATGTGTGTTTATGATCGTTATCCATTTGTAGAATCCATCCTCTTTACAACTTCAGCTTTTTTACAGATGGTGATGCTTACATCAAGAATTTGTTGAAATTTCATTCAATCCATTCTTCCCTCTACTTGTGAAATGTTCCCCGTGCCATTGGCTGCTACACAACTCCAAAGTATGATTGATCCACCCCCATGCTTAATGGTTGGAGAGATCTTCTTCATACATAACTTTTAAATATTGTGGCCAAAGAGTTCTATTGTTCCTCATCAGTCCACAGGACTTGTTTCCAAAATGCACCAGGCTTGTTTAATGTTGTTTTGCATACTTCTGATGCTGAATTTCATGGTGCAGATGCAGAAGAGGTTTTGTTCTGATGACTATTCCATGAAGGCCATATTCGTTCAGGTGTCTCTAAACAGTAGAACAATTTACCAAAACTCCAGAGTTTGACAAATCTTTCTGAAGGTCTTTTGCAGTTAAGTGGGAGTTCTGATTTGCCTCCCTAGCTATCCTGTGTGCAGCTGTCACTAAAATTTTGCTTGGTCTTTCAGACTCTATCTTGACCTTCACTGTTCCTCTTAGCTGCAATTTCTTAATTACATGTTAAACTGAGGAAAGGGCACATTGAAAATGCTTTGCTATCTTCTAATAGCCTTCTGCTTTGTGAGCCTCCATCATATTTATATTCAGAGTGCTGGGAATCTGCTTAGAAGAACCCATCTTTGCTGTTTTTTGGCACAAGGTTAGAGGAGGCAGGGTTTTTATAAAGCTGGGAAATTCACATACCCTTGCCTTTCCTAACAATAATAGTGAACAAGCCATAACCGTAACAAGCTTATTAAGGTCTGAAACACAAATCTCCAAGGGTGTCCAAAATTTTGCATTGGCCCATTTTCCTTTTTGTAATTTTTAAAATGTAAAAAATTAAAATATATATTTTTTTGCCTAAAATACAGAGGAAATGTGTCATCTTTAACGCCAGGCCTTTTAGAGATCATTTCAACTTCAACTTGCCTAACTGTTCACAATAATAGTAATTTTGACCAGGGGTGCCCAAACTTTTACATGCAACTGTATATGTATACTATTGTCATATTTTATAAAAATAATTCACTTTTCACTGTATTTGTTAGTCCCATTGGGGACTTGAACCTGTGATCGTCTGATCACTTGTACTATACACAGCAGTACTACTGTACTACAGTACTGTTGTGTATGGCACAAATCATGGTCTCCTATGAACACAAGTCAGAAGATGTTGTTAGCAGGAGATCCGTCAGTTCAGGCAATGTAATCCCTGTAAATGGGTTAAGTTGTGAAAATCAGGAAACTCCTTAGATTCTTCTAAGCAAAGTTCACTGCTTAGTAGAATATAAGGAGTCTGGTTGCTTTCAGCCATCACATGATGTACATAAATGCTATATTGCTTATGTCAGGGATTATATAAAATGCTAAGGTAATTGATGGACAGGACATCATCACCTCCATTGCTCGCTGTGGAACAGGGGTGATGGGAGATTCAAGGTGTAAGTAATTATTATTTTTATAGCATTCCCTACTTTGGGACCAATTTTTTTAAATACTGGAAAACCCCTTTAATTTTACATAACATTCATTTTTGTAAACTATTCCTTAATGTTTGCAGCCACTAACAGTGCAACATATTCCAAGCAGCTATCCAGTAATGTATTAGTGGAGCTGGGTTAAAATCAATTCCCTGAAGAAATCAATAGAAATAATTAACTATCCTTGGTTGGAGCTCTGAAGTATAGCCCCTCAGGGGTGTTTTTTTGCATATATATGTGTCTTTGTTTGCAGGGTGAAAAGAAGTGAAAATTTATTTTATTGTACAAATAAGAAAGATCAGAACAGAAGCATAAATGAAGAAAAAGATATCATCTAAGCAAAGGAAATTAAGAGACTCAAGAAAATATTTCTTCTTTACAAGCAATCTTCATGTAGTCTGCTAAAGGGAATAATTTCAGTCTTTAGAATGGTGTTCCCATTATTTTTAACTCTATTCACAATTACAGAAACATTGGTTTAGCTACTGATTCAATAAAGTTACTTCTGAACCTAATCAAGAGTGCATCCAGGTCAAAAGTTAAATAAATGAGAAAGCATATTTTTTAAAGCATTTTCTGAAAAATGTATTGATGGTAAAAAAAAAATGTTCACCTTATGTTACGCTTAAATATGAAATAACTATAAATTTTAGATCTCATTTTCATTTGTGTAATTTGGTTGATTACTTGCTTGAGTGTTTGTATACCAAAACCAGAATTGGGTCCAAATATAGATGAGCTTCAAATGTCATTTTTATTTTACATTTTTTTTATTTTGGAATGCAATTTCATTGTTAGGATTTCTTCATCATAGACTACTATCATTGAAACAAAAAACCTCTATCATATATATTTTTTTAGAATTTACAGTTTTTCTTTAGAAATTAGTCCATCATACAATAAAATAAAATACCATACAAAAATAGCATAAATTATTGTTGCATTTGTTTAGGGTCTGTCATTGTCACTTGAATAATTCATAAATGTATAATTATCATTTTGTATAAATAGATTCCACTAATGAGGAAATCAATTTTGCTTTCAGATGTCTGCCTGATGAGATCGTAATGGTAATTAACCCAGATTTTTTACAATAGCATTTGCCATGAAGAGTAGGACACACAATGTCAATGAAGAAACACATACTTAACAAGTGTTCGGGATTAATACTTCAAGTGACTAATGTTACCAAAAGCAGAGCTTTCGAAATACAGTATGTTACTAAATCATTGTATACATTTATAAAAATGTAAATTAATAGAAAAAACAAGTCCAAGCTCCAAAGGCAATCTGTGTCACAGGTTGTCCTATTTTCAAATACAGTTGGAAAATTAATATGCTCCTAGTATCTATTGAATCTGAGGACTTATAGCTGGGTAAGTATTGTTTAATTGGAACGTGTGTACTAGTTTAGGTTGACTAATATTGTACTACGACATTATTAGTGAAATCATTTACTCTGTGATAAGTGTTTATTGTGGGGAAAAAAATGGAACTTAGAATCTAACTACAGATTCGGAACTCTTTGGGCTCATGCTTATAAGTCAAATTATGTTGTATATTAAATGGATTATCTGATACTATTATTATTATTTTTTAGCCATGGGCTGTTGATAAAATCAGTAATGACATACTCATTTCTTATCACTAAAGTTAAGACAGCGAAAGAACAAGAGGCTCTCCCTGTGTAACACCATTGATAACAGGTGGAGGTGAGAGAGAGGGTTGGTTGCTCACCTAAGCAGGTTGTGCTTGGCACAACTTCACGGAAAAGTGATAAGATCTCCGATCATGGCTGTTGCTGTGGCTGCTTTGCTCACACCAGATGAAGGGAGGACATGACGAAGGAGAAAGGAGTATGGTGGATCATGCCTGAGGAAGAAGTAAAACCTATTCTGAAATGCGTTGCAATAAAGTATGAATTTTTTATACTTACCGCCTGGTATACATCTTGTCTGCGCCAGAGCCCAGAAAACACAACACTCATATCTTCTTCATTTATCACCAAAATTTGGAACTCAATGGCTGGCGAATGCTTCCACTGACAGGATCAACTATTTGCCGCAGGGGTTGGAAGTCAAATCTGCTGCAATAAGCTTATCACTATGTCAGATTTCATATTAAATGGTACGTCTTTGATGAGATAACCCTTTAAAAATTGAGTAAACATTCTTAACAAAATTAGCTGCAAGATTTGTCCAAATTTATTGTGAGCTATTTTCTTTTTTGTCATTCCAGGTTTTATTTCAATTAAAGACATCAGCAATATATTTTGAATTATGACTTTTATTTTGGTCAATTCATTTTGTAGGCTGCAAAATACCTGAATACAGACCAAAGATTTGAAATAAATGATAGGATGTTTCTGTCATGCTGGGTTATTGGATTATAGTACAGTTGTAGCAATTAAATTGAGAAAATGAAAAACACTGCCAATGTGGATGCCAAGAGATAGCAATGAACTGCAGAGAATAAATGGTCACATAGCAACAATTATGACTTGGAGGTGTATTCCATAATTGACTACTGGGCTAATCTTCACTAATCTGAATTGCATCCCAGCACTGCAATAATTAACAAAGTGAATTTGTTCTCATTGACCTATCAGCTAAACAGCATTAAAACAAATGTTACAAGGTGCTTGACACTTATTGTTAGCTCATATGTGGAAAACATGGTCTTGTCAGCCTTGCTTTAACTTTAATAAATATATTTCAAAGTCAAAAGCTTTTAGGGAAAATACTGCTGTGATAAAAGTGGACTGAAATGCTGAAGAGTTAGAAATTCATGACAAAAAATACCTATGAAATTATATTATTGGAAGTACGCATGGACAAAAGCACAACAGAGAAAACTGCGAACAGAAATCATATTTACATGTGTTCTTTTCAGCTTTTTGACCACTTGTTGATCTATATGCTTTACTATAAATGTGAGACATCTCAAAAGGAAATGTGTCACCTGTAAAAGAGTATATAAAACATGTTTTTTAGTCTATAAGACTATACATTATTACACCGTTCGTTAAGAGAAACAAACAACACATATTCAATTTTTTGCAACTCACATTTTAACTTTACTGTGTTGACTCTAAATACGTAGACATAGTGGGTATAGAGATTTAGTAACAATACACTGCACATTGAAATTAATCTATGTATTCATATCTATGTATGTACTCATTGACTTTCTGGAGACTATAATAATGACACTTTTTTGTAAATCAAAAGGAATCTGTCAATAGGATCAACTTTTCTAAGCCGTCATAGGAAGCTGAATAAAATTATACCTTGATATCTGTGATCCAATGTTTTATTCCAGAGAAATCCACATTTTTCTTATAAGTAAATGAGCTGTTAAGATCTATAGGCTGTACAATGATCTGCATGAGAATCTGCCTCCAGAGCTTATAATAAATGAAAAAGGGTGATACCACTGTGAGACATGTAACTAACACAGAACAGTAGAACTAAAGCTTGTCTCATAACAAATACATTAGCAACTGCAGCCCTGCTGTAATACAACACTGGCTGTCTGTGAGATGGAAGATGAAACACTGAGAGGAACCTGCAGATGAGTCAGTTATAATCTGTAGCGTCGGCGCCCTGCCCTCTGCTAGGCAGGGACGCTGTTCCCCTCACCTCTCTGCTCCGAGCCCGGCGTCCTCCTCCCGCTCTGCTGGCAGCGCGCGCTCCTTCCCGGCCACTGTGCTTAGGGCGCGCGCGCGCTCCCTCCCTCTTAAAGGGGCCGCGCGTGCCGTCCTAAGGAGTCCCCGGCCAATGGCCGGAGGACTTCACCATATATAAGGCACCTCCTCCAAAATGGAGGTGCCCGAGCAATGTTGTTGCACTGTTCACTACTCTGCTTCAGCCCTCAGGTCCCGTTGCCAGTTACCTGCCTGATTCCTGCCAGAGTCCTGCCAGTTTGCTGTCTGTTTCCTGCCTGATATTCCTGCTACCTGCTTGCTAGCCTGAGGTCCGACGGTCTGCCTTCCTACTCCTGTCAGTCTGTCTATGGACCAGCTTGGCCGCTCACCTGGGAGCGCACATCTGCTACCTGCCTGCTAGCCTTCCTGGAGGCTCTGCCGTCACGTGCTGTGACCACCTGCTATTCCAGAGACTCCTGCCCGCTCACCTGGGAGCGCTCCTCCGCTACCTGCCTGCTTGCCTACCTGGAGGCTCCGCCGTCACGTGCTGTGACCACCTGCTATTCCAGAGACTCTTGCCCGCTCACCTGGGAGCGCTCATCTGCTACCTGTCTGTTGGACTTCCTGGAGGCTCCGCCGTCACATGCTGTGACCACCCGATTATCCAGAGACTCTCGCCTGCTCACCTGGGAGCTCACGTCTATCATCTGCCGCCACAGGTCGTACCAATCCTTTACCCAGAGACTGCCCCGGTCACTTGCCGTGACCTCCTGCCCGTTCATCCAGAGACTGCCCCGGTCACTTGCCGTGACCTCCTGCCCGTTCATCCAGAGACTGCCCCGGTCACTTGCCGTGACCTCCTGCCCGTTCATCCAGAGACTGCCCCGGTCACTTGCCGTGACCTCATGTTCGTTCTTTCAGAGACTGTCCCAGTCACCTGCTGTGACTGCCTGCCCGTCTACCCTGGTCGCCACCCGCTCCCTTACAAGGACCGCCCCCTTGTATAGTAGCTCAGAGGTTCCGCCTCCCAGACCCGTTACAGTTTGCTCGGGCCATGGAACCCGGTGGCACCCAAGCTCCCTCGCTCTCGGACCTCTGTCATGAACTGTCCCGTCAGAGGTCCCAACAGGAGTCCATCCTGGGTCACCTGCGGAATGTCAATTCTCACCTGGACACTCTGACTGCTCCACCAGCAACCACCGCCAATACCATGGTATCATACCCCGGACCCCGGCTTTCTGCACCTCCTCGCTTCGGAGGCGACTCCGCCCAGGCTCGGGGCTTCATAAATCAGTGCACCCTGCACTTTGAACTCCTGTCCCACCAGTTTAACTCCGACCGGGCCAAAATTGCCTTCATCATGTCCCATCTCACCGGGGAGGCCCTGGCCTGGCTAAATCCTCTATGGGAGAGAGGAGACCCCCTGGTGTCCGACTTGCCTGCCTTTCTCATGGCTTTCCGGAAAGTCTTCGACGAACTCGGACGGAAGACCTCATCCGCATCATCTCTGCTACGCCTCCGTCAGGGAAGTCTCACCGTGGGCCAATATGCCATACGGTTCCGTACCCTTGCCTCGGAGCTGGCCTGGGATAACGACGCTCTGGTATCCGTCTTCTATGAGGGTCTGTCCGGCCGTATTAAAGATGAACTTGCCGGTCGGGACATTCCTACCACTCTCGATGACCTAATAACTCTTGCCACCCGGATTGACCTACGGTTCCAGGAGCGTGCCAAAGAGGTCACCCGTGAGAGGAGGTTTCCACGTCTAGCTCCTACTTTTCAGAAATCCGTCTCTCCCCAGGTACACTCTCCTGAGCCTATGCAGGTCGACCAGACCAAGATGGTCAACACCCGTCAGGACTTACGCCGTGCCGAAGGGAGCTGCTTCTACTGTGGCAGTAAGGAGCACCGGATCCGTACCTGCCCGGAGAGGTCGGGAAACGCCTGTGTCTAGGTTCGCTCAGAGAGGTCAACCTAGACAAGACTAAATCCTCTCCATCTCTGTTACTGTCAGTCTCTATTATCTGCGGGGAGAATCGTTATTTCGAACTATCCCAACTTGACTCTGGAGCGGCCGAGAATCTTATCTCACAGTCCCTGGTAGAAAAATACCGCATTCCCACCAAACCTCTGGCTGTACCATTATCTGTCGCTGCTGTGGATGGGGGCCTCTTACCACGTCCCATCCAACTCATCACCGAATCCGTAACTCTGCAGGTGGGAATGCTGCATTCTGAGAGCATCTCTTTTCATGTTCTGCCTGGACTCTCTCACGCCCTCTTACTAGGTCTACCTTGGCTCCAGAGACATGCACCCGTGCTTGACTGGCAGACCGGAGAAGTCCTTCGCTGGGGACCGGACTGTCATAAGACTTGTTTGGTTCCTGTTCATCCCGTCCGTCCTTCTCCTACCCCAACTAATCTACCTGGACTTCCGATTCCCTATTGGTCATTTGCTGATGTCTTTAATAAAAAGGAGGCAGAAACATTACCCCCTCATAGACCATACGACTGTCCTATCGACCTGTTACCCGGTACTACTCCTCCCCGTGGGCGTATTTACCCATTGTCCGCTGCTGAGACCCGGTCGATGTCCGAATATATTGAGGAGAATTTGGCCAGGGGATTCATCCGGAAATCTACCTCCCCGGCGGGAGCAGGCTTCTTCTTCGTAAAAAAGAAGGACGGCTCTCTCCGTCCCTGTATAGACTATAGAGGCCTTAACCAGATCACGGTGAAGAATAAGTACCCCCTTCCGCTCATTCCAGAATTATTTGATCGCCTGAGGGGGGCTAGAGTCTTCACCAAACTGGACCTCCGTGGGGCGTACAACCTGGGCCGTATCCGTCAAGGGGATGAATGGAAGACTGCATTCAACACCCGGGACGGCCACTATGAATATCTGGTAATGCCCTTTGGTCTCTGTAACGCTCCTGCCGTCTTTCAAGAGTTGGTCAATGACATCTTCCGGGACCTTCTCTACTCCTGCGTTGTGGTGTACCTGGACGACATCTTGGTCTTCTCTCCGGATCTCCAGACTCACCGGAGGGACGTTCGTCAGGTCCTGCTCAGGCTCAGGCAGAACCACCTCTTCGCTAAATATGAGAAGTGCCTCTTTGAGCAGACCTCGCTTCCGTTTTTGGGCTACATTATTTCTCAGACCGGCCTACGAATGGATCCAGAGAAACTGTCTGCCATCGAGAAATGGCCCCGACCGGAGGGGTTGAAGGCCATTCAGCGGTTCCTGGGCTTCGCCAACTACTACCGCCTCTTCATACCGCACTTCTCTTCCCGGACTGCCCCAATTTCCGCGCTCACCCGTAAGGGTACTAATCCCAAAGAGTGGCCGCCCGAAGCAGAGGAGGCCTTTCTTTCCTTAAAACAGGCCTTCTCTTCCGCCCCGGTGCTGCATCGTCCGGACGGCAACAAGCAGTTCTTTCTGGAGGTTGATGCCTCCTCCTCTGGAGCCGGAGCTGTACTTACTCAAAAATCTTCTTCCGGGAGGATGGTAACTTGCGGCTTCTTCTCCAAACTCTTCTCCTCTTCTGAGCGCAATTATTCCATAGGAGACCGAGAGTTATTGGCCATCAAGCTGGCATTGGAGGAGTGGCGTTAACTACTCGAGGGGGCTCTTCATCCGGTAATAATTTACACTGACCACAAGAACTTGGCTTATCTCCAGCATGCCCAGAGACTTAATCCGCGCCAAGCCCGGTGGTCCTTGTTTTTTGCTCGCTTTGATTTTGTTCTACATTTTCGCCCGTCTGACAAGAACATCAAAGCAGACGCCTTGTCCCGATCCTTTCTGGTATCTGATCTCGAGGAAGAACCTAAACATATCATCGATCCCGCCAGAGTAATGCAGGTGGCTCCCGTGAGTCTAAATCGTCTCCCTCCCGGTAAGACTTTCGTATCGGTACCTGATCGGGAGAAGATCCTACACTGGGGTCATTCGTCTAAACTAGCTGGCCACGCCGGTCAGAAAAAGACCCTCCAGCTTATTTCCCGGCACTACTGGTGGCCTAACCTGCGCAAGGATGTAATAGACTTTGTTTCTGCCTGTGTGTCCTGTGCCCGCAACAAAGTTCCGAGACACCTGCCAGCCGGTCGCCTTCTTCCTCTGCCAGTACCTGCTGCCCCCTGGCAGCATATAGCGATGGACTTCATAACTGATCTTCCCGTCTCTGCCGGTTGTACGGTCATTTGGGTGGTCGCTGACCGCTTTTCCAAGATGGCTCACTTCATTCCCCTGCCAGGCCTCCCGTCTGCACCCGAGCTGGCTAAAGACTTTATCCGCCACATCTTCCGTCTTCATGGCCTGCCCCGTCACATCGTGTCGGATCGTGGGGTACAGTTCACTTCTCGTTTCTGGAGAGCCACTTGTAAATTGCTAGACGTCACCCTGGACTTCTCCTCCGCTTACCACCCACAGTCTAATGGTCAAGTGGAGCGGATCAATCAGATCCTGACCAGTTACCTCCGGCACTTCGTTAATGCCCACCATTCTGACTGGGTGGATCTCCTGCCATGGGCCGAATTCTCGTACAACAATCACGAGAGCGAATCTTCCTCCAAATCCCCGTTTTTTGTAGTCTTCGGTCAGCATCCTCGGATCCCGTTTCCCGTCTCCACCTCGGTGGACAATCCGGCTGCGGAATCTCTTGTTAACAAATTTTCCTCCACATTGGAGAGTACCCGGTCCGCACTCCTTCTGTCATCCGAGCGTATGAAAAGACATGCTGACAAAAAACGTCTGGATCCTCCTCAATTCCGTCCAGGGGATAAGGTCTGGCTCTCGTCCAAGTATGTCCGGCTCAAGATTCCTTCCTATAAGTTAGGGCCTCGGTTCATCGGTCCTCTGGAAGTCATCAGTCAGATCAACCCGGTGGCCTATAAATTGAAACTCCCGGCCAACTTGCGGATCCCTAAATCCTTCCATGTATCTCTCCTCAAACCTGTGGTACTTAACTCTTTTTCCAAGTCTACAGGCATGCCTCCTGCTCCGGTTTCCGCTGAAAACGAATTTGAGGTAGAGAACATTCTGGCCACCAAAAGGGTAAGAGGGAAGACCTTTTTTCTAGTAGATTGGAAGGGGTTTGGTCCTGAAGAGAGAACGTGGGAGCCCCGGGAGAACATCCATGCCCCTCTCATCCTTGCTAAATTTCTGTCTGGCCTAAAATAGGGGGGGCCTAAAGGGGGGGGGGTACTGTAGCGTCGGCGTCCCTGCCCTCTGCTAGGCAGGGACGCTGTTCCCCTCACCTCTCTGCTCCGAGCCCGGAGTCCTCCTCCCGCTCTGCTGGCAGCGCGCGCTCCTTCCCGGCCACTGTGCCTAGAGCGCGCGCGCTCGCGCTCCCTCCCTCTTAAAGGGGCCGCGCGCGCCGTCCTAAGGAGTCCCCGGCCAATGGCCGGAGGACTTCACCATATATAAGGCACCTCCTCCAAAATGGAGGTGCCCGAGCAATGTTGTTGCACTGTTCACTACTCTGCTTCAGCCCTCAGGTCCCGTTGCCAGTTACCTGCCTGATTCCTGCCAGAGTCCTGCCAGTTTGCTGTCTGTTTCCTGCCTGATATTCCTGCTACCTGCTTGCTAGCCTGAGGTCCGACAGTCTGCCTTCCTACTCCTGTCAGTCTGTCTATGGACCAGCTTGGCCGATCACCTGGGAGCGCACATCTGCTACCTGCCTGCTAGCTTTCCTGGAGGCTCTGCCGTCACGTGCTGTGACCACCTGCTATTCCAGAGACTCCTGCCCGCTCACCTGGGAGCGCTCCTCCGCTACCTGCCTGCTTGCCTACCTGGAGGCTCCGCCGTCACGTGCTGTGACCACCTGCTATTCCAGAGACTCTTGCCCGCTCACCTGGGAACGCTCATCTGCTACCTGTCTGTTGGACTTCCTGGAGGCTCCGCCGTCACATGCTGTGACCACCCGATTATCCAGAGACTCTCACCTGCTCACCTGGGAGCTCACGTCTATCATCTGCCGCCACAGGTCGTACCAATCCTTTACCCAGAGACTGCCCCGGTCACTTGCCGTGACCTCCTGCCCGTTCATCCAGAGACTGCCCCGGTCACTTGCCGTGACCTCCTGCCCGTTCATCCAGAGACTGCCCCGGTCACTTGCCGTGAACTCCTGCCCGTTCATCCAGAGACTGCCCCGGTCACTTGCCGTGACCTCCTGTCCGTTCTTTCAGAGACTGTCCCAGTCACCTGCTGTGACTGCCTGCCCGTCTACCCTGGTCGCCACCCGCTCCCTTACAAGGACCGCCCCCTTGTATAGTAGCTCAGAGGTTCCGCCTCCCAGACCCGTTACATAATCACACACAGCTCTGCAGTGAGATCAGGAGAGCAGAGATCGGCCATTACAAGTGACACTGGTAACACTGGTAACCTCTACATGTCTCACATTTGTAATTTCCTCTTTTATTTAAAACAAACTCAGGAGACAGATTCTCAATCAGATCAGTGTACGGCCCATAGATCTGAATAGCACATTAACATTTAAGAAAGTATGGATTTCTCTGAAATAAGACATCTGATTGTAGATATCAAGGTATCATTTTATTCAGCGTCCTATTACCTACATGCCCATATAGATGGCTTAGGATGGTTGATCCTACTGACAAATTCCCTTTAAAGGGGTACTCCGAGAAATGCAATAAAAATAAATAATTCAAAGAAATAAAGTACATTTAAATATTTTAAATTTTACTTAATATCTTTATTTAGCAAAAATTTAGCAAAAAGGTAATCTTTAGTTAATACACTATTAGGATTTTAAATATGCCTACTTGACTGACATATACAGCAAATACAGTGTAACATACATTTTTACTCAGGAGAGGCTAAAGACAGTTTGTATAGTTAATTCGAGCAGCTCAATGGCGTCTTCCTGCCCTCCAATAAATTTATCGGGCTGATGAGGTAAATGTTGAATCTCAGTCAGCTAGAAAGGTTATCTCCTGCTTTAGTCCATACTCGCTCCTCCTGTTGTCCTGTCAGGTTTAGTGAACAGAATGCACATTAACAATACTTGACAGGACGCTGCCCTCACCTGATGTCTGTATCGAGCAGACGTCTTTACACAGCCTGTCCCACAACCTCACAGTTGAGACGGCTAGGAAACTGCTCGGTGCTGACATATTTAAAATCACGATAGTGCACTAACTAAAGATTATCTTTTTGCAGAATTTTTGCTAAATAAAGGTATCTAGTAAAATTTTAAATATTTAACCCTGCTGTTCTGTTTGGGTCTACTATACACCTATAATGTTCCGGTCAACTTTGACCGGACCTATTAAAGTCTTGATTTTTAGCTAAATTAAGGGTTTTATTTGAATATCTTTTGCATTATTATACTGTATGTGAACATGGTTGTTCATAATCAAATGAAAAATGAAATCAAAAACTTATTTTTTTTTTTTATTGTATCAAAAAATGTTACACTGACCTATTTAAATATTCATGCAAATTGCACATTTGCACATAAAAACATACTCTTTATATAACTGTAAACTATAACTAATAGCATCAAACTGTATGTAAATATATTTAAAAAAAAAAAATTAAAAAAATATAAAATGGTAAATCTTTGGCATAAGTACTTTGCACAACTGCAATATATCACATTTGTTTTGTGATTACTTGATGTTGGACAGAAGGCGCATTGTTTCCGTTTTAGGCTGGTTGCGTTGCTGGTGGAGGCCATGGGTATCATAGCAGTACTGGTGGAAGCCGTTAGTTCACTTTCTTTAGCATGCTGTTTGATCCTGTGGACAATGGCTGCCGCTCCATCATCTTTGGGTGTTACTTTTCTTTTTTCGATATATGGGCCAACCAGTGATTTCCCAACTCCTCTATAAAAATTCTTCTTTTATATAGTTTACTTTTGTTGCAATATGGGTGTATTTCATCCCATAACACAAATGCATTGTATGCCGACTAGTGATGAGCGAGCATGCTCGCTACTGCTCTGTGCTCGCCCCAGCATCTCACTGCTCGAGATGCTCACCGAGTATTTCCGGGTTGCTCGGGCGGTAACTCGGGTCCCCTCCCTGCATGTTTGGCGCTCTTTAGAGAGCCAATGAACATGCAGGGATTGCCTGCCATGCACTGTAATGCCGTAGCCATGTTGGTTGTGGGCATTACAGTGATTGGCTGGTCGCACAGCGCCATCAGGTCTATATCAGACCAGGCGCCGCCATGCTCGTCACAGTTACTACGGAATCAGACAGTGTAGGGAGAGGTGCTGCTGCGTCAGGGAGAGATTTGCTTGTGTATTAGGTAGTGTTGGGAGAAAAAACGTACGTTACACATATCCATCTTAACAAACAGTCCTTCTGAGGACTAATCCATCTGCAGAGATATCAGACAGGCAGGGTGTATAGGCAGGCAATGTATATAGCAGACTGCAGTGCATATAGCACAAGAGGCTCCATTCTAATTCTGCCTTCTGCTGCTGTTCGATATTTCTATACAAAGGCCAAGGTCTCAGGGGCTAGGAATACTTTTCTTTGGATCTTAATCCTCATTATTTGCTTAAAAAGCAATCCAGAGAACACAGTTTTTGTGCGCCATTTGCTTGTTGGCACTGCAGAATACAGCCAGGTCCTTTCCATATTACAGCGCTAGAAATCCAGCTATTTAAAACTGTGTTTTCTCCATCAAATGGATCGCATATATGTTGTCAGAAAATACTGCCATTTCTGGCCTCCATTAAAAATTTCTTTCAGTGTGTCAGTGAAACAATGCACAGCAGTTTGCTGTTCAAACTACTTACTTACAGGCCAAGTATTTAAAACTCTGTTTTCTCTGTCACACGGATCACATATACATTGTCGGAAAATACTGCCATTTCTGGCCTCCATTAAAAATTTCCTTTAGTATGTCAGTGAAGCAATTCACAGCAGTTTGCTGTTCAAACAACTTACCTACAGGCCAGGTATTGAAAACTCTGTTTTCTCCGTCACACGGATCACATATACATTGTCAGAAAATACTGCCATTTCTGTCCTCCATAAAAAATTTCCTTTAGTTTGTCAGTGAAGCAATTCACAGCAGTTTGCTGTTCAAACTACTTACCTACAGGCCAGGTATTTAAAACTCTGTTTTCACCATCACACGGATCACATATACGTTGTCAGAAAATACTGCCATTTCTGGCCTCCATTAAAAATTTCTTTCAGTGTGTCAGTGAAGCAATTCACAGCAGTTTGCTGTTCAAACTACTTACCTACAGGCCAGGTATTTAAAACTCTGTTTTCTCTGTCACACGGATCACATATACGTTCGCTCCAAACTCAGTCATTTGTAGTGAGCGTGGAAGATTCTGTCCTCCATTTAAAATGGGCAAGGCACGTGGCAAGGGACAGGGAACTGGACGTGATGGTAATGGTGCATGCAAAAGCCGAGGACAAGGCCGTGGCAAGCCGAAATTGTGCCACAACAAACACCCACATCTTCTCGCCTGACCTTCCTGTCCCAATTTCTATGGGACCGCAGCACACCACTATTGAACCCAGAGCAGTGTCAAAAGGTTGTTGGTTGGATAGGGGATAATGCTTCCAGTCACTTTTCCATCACCACTACAAACACCCTGTCTTCCACATGGTCAAGTCTCAGTAGCCGTGAGTCTGGACCGCATATTCCTCACCCTGATCCTCCTTCCTCCCACCATGCCGAGTACCCAGAGACAATTAATCCCACACTTTGACACTTTGAAGAGCTGTTCACTTTTCCATTTATAGATTTGGGCCTCTCACCCGGTTTACTTGAAGCGGGGCAAGAGGAGATCGCGTGTAGCGATGCCCAAATATTTGAGCAGCCACGGTCACATGAAGGCAATGGTGGGAAAATGTCACAAGAGGTGGACGATGATGAGACACCATTGCCAGAAAGTCAGGAGGAGGACCAGGGTGTGGAAGTGGAAGACGATGTGGTGGATGATATAGTAACTGACCCAACCTGGCAGAAGGACATATAGAGCGAGGAAAGCAGCACACAGGGTGAGGGAGGCAGAGCACCCCAACAGGCAGGAAGAAGCAGTGTGGTGGCAGCAGACAGAATGCAGGCAACCGTTCCCCATAACACCAACACAAAGGAAGTTGCCAGTACAACTGGTAGGTCTTCCAGAGTCTGGTTGTTTTTTAAAGACTCTGCAGATAACCCCAAAAAGGCCATTTGCACCACCTGCCAGGCTAGCATCAGCAGGGGTGGCAAAAGACCAGCCTGACCACCACCAGCATGATCAGGCACATGGCAGCAAAGCACCCGACTTTGTGGGCAGAACCTCAGGGTCCAGGAACAATGTCTGCTGATGGTACCATTGCTTCTTCCGCTGTTGTGCATGCAAGCCAATCCCCTGTCCATGGTACAAGCGAATATACCTCTTGCCCTGCACCTGTCATTGCACACTCTCAAGTAGCAGCATCAGCAAGCACGTCCATGTCCTTGTCCCAGCGCAGCGTTAAGTTGTCCATACCCCAGTCCTTTGAATGCAAGTGCAAATTTGTAGCCAACGCACCACAGGCCACACTACTAAATTCTCACATTTCACGACTGCTTGCGCTCGAAATGTTGCCTCTTAGGCTCGTGGAGACGGAAGCATTCTGCAACCTGATGGTGGCAGTCCCTCGGTACTCAGTCCCCAGTTGCCACTATTTCTCCTGCTGTGCCGTCCCCGCATTACACAAGCACGTGTCCCAAAACATTAGCCGTACCCTCCACAACGCAGTTAAGGGTAAAGTCCACCTAACCATGGACACGTGGACAAGTGCTTGTGGGCAGGGATGGTACATCTCGCTGACGGCACACTGGGTTAAAATAGTGGAAGCCAGGACTCAGTCGGACCTTGGGACGGAACACATCCTCCCGACGCCAAGGATTGCGGGCCCTAGGTCAATCAGGGTTGCCCCCACAGTCTACAGCTCCTGCGCCTCATCCTCCTCAGGCTCCTCCTCCTCATCAGCCTCCATCTCTGAAATGACCACATCAGTCACAAGCTGAAAGCACTGCAGCACTGCCTCGGCCAAGCGGCAACAGGCTGTGCTGAAGCTAATATGCTTAGGTGACAAACTGCTCAATGCTGAAGAGTTGTGGACAGCTCTGAAAGAGCAGGAAGATCTGTGGCTCTCACCGCTGAATCTTCAGCCAGGCATGGTTGTGTGTGACAATGGCCGGAACCTGGTGGCGGCTCTGAGGCGAGGCGAGCTCACACACGTACCATGCCTGGCCCATGTGCTTAACCTCGAGGTTTGGCGATTTCTCAAATCCTACCCGGGGCTGCCGGAACTGCTTGTTAAAGTACGCCACCTGTGTGCCCATTTTAGAAAGTCAGATACATCTTTCGCCGCCCTTGAAGTGTTTCAGCAGCGTTTGCAGCTTCCGGCTTACAGACTGGTGTTTGATGTCCCCATGCATTGGAACTCTACACTGCAGATGTTGGGAAGGATTTGTGAGCAGAAGAGGGCAGTTGTTGACTATCAGCATCAACAAGGCCGTCGGTATTCAGTTCAGACTCCACACATAAGACATTAGGACTGGACATGGATGTCAGACATATGTACTATCCTCCAAAACTTTGAGGACTCCACCAAGATGGTGAGCGTCGATGACGCCATAATTAGCGTCACCATCCCACTTCTCTGTCTTCCTAAACGCTCTCTGCTCACAATCAAAGGGGATGCATTGCAGGCAGAGAACGATGAGATGGAGCAAGTAACCATACAGGGTGATTAAACACAGCCAAGCCTCATCTCATTCCAATGTGGATTGGATGACAATTAGGAAGAGGAGGAGAAGGAGGAAGGAAAGGAGCTAGTTTCATGCACTATAGATGGTACTACCTGCACAGCTGTCATACCGTCTGTTCAGCGTGGATGGCCAGAGGACAGACATGAGGAGGAGGAGGAGAGCATGGTCAGTCATCCTCTTGGTGAGGACACGAAAGTCTTGCCTGTTAGTAGTCTGGCACGCATGGCTGAGTTTATGTTATGCTGCCTTTCCCATGACCCTCGCGTTCTCAAAATTTTGAGTAACAGTCATTACTGGTTGGTGACACTTATAGACCCAAGCTACAAGGAGAACTTTATATCTCTTATTCCTGAGGCGGACAGGTCTACAAAAATGGGGTTGTACCAGAAGGCCCTAAATGCGGAACTATTAAAAAAATTCCCATATGAAAACGCTGGCGGCAGAGGGCACACATCGTTGGACAACCAAGGAGTACAGGCGAGAGAGACACAAATGCAATCCAGCAGAAGCAGGTGAACACTGTCAAATTTCTGGGAGAGTTTTCTCAGACCCTCCCATCGGACAGGCCCTGAGGCGCGGGGTACTCTCACAAGGAGTGCAAAGTTTGGGAAGATGCTGAGGGAGTACCTTGCCGACCATGCCAACGTCCTCCGTGATTCCACTGTGCCTTATAATTATTGGGTATCCAAGGTGGATACATGGCTCTCTATGCCTTGGATGTATTGGCCTGCCCTGCTGCTAGGGTTTTATCAGAGCGGGTTTTTAGTGCCGCTGGTGGAATTATAACTGATAAGCACATCCGCCTGTCAACTGAAAATGCTGACAGGCTGACTCTTATAAAAATTAACAAGGGCTAGATTGGGCTAGATTGGGCCAGACTTCTCAACACCACCGAATGATAGTAGCATAACATAAGCTCAAATCCAGTGTCTTTTCTTGGGAGCTGTATTCCCATGCCCCTTTTCACACCCACACATGGGTATACGCTTCCTGATTTTGGCTATTTGCTCTTGTCCTCCTCCTTCTCCTCATCCTCCACCACCATATCACCAGGGTGACCATGGTCCGTGATGTCTTAAAATTCTTAGTGGGGTTTTTCCTAAAATTGTTCAGCCGTTGGACTCACTGCATACCCTATAACTGCATTGCAGACCCTCTCCTTTCTAATGGGAACATGTTGTACCTTGTTACTGTGGCCCTGCTCTATGTGTCTTTAAATTCTTAGTGGAGTTTTTCCTAAAATTGGTCAGCCGTTGGACTTGCTACATATCCTATAACTGTATAGCAGTCCCTCTCCTTTCTAATTGGAACATGTCGTACCTTGTTACTGTGGCTCTGCTCTGTGTGTCTTTAAATTCTTAGTGGGGTTTTTCCTAAAATTGTTCAGCCGTTGGACTAACTGCATACCCTATAACTGCATAGCAGACCCTCTCCTTTCTAATGGGAACATGTCATACCTTGTTACTGTGGCCCTGCTCTAAGTGTCTTTAAATTCTTAGTGGGGTTTTTCCTAAAATTGGTCAGCCGTTGGACTCACTGCATACCCTATAACTATATAGCAGACCCTCTCCTTTTTAATGGGAACATGTCGTACTTGTTACTGTGGCCCTGCTCTGTGTGTCTTTAAATTCTTAGTGGGGTTTTTCCCCAATTTTGGCAGCCCTTGCAGTCACAGCATGTTCATTACCACTATCGGAGACCCGCTCCATTATAATGGGAAATTTTTTTTTACTGAGACCCTCCTCTATGTCTTTTCAAAGGGGTATTGGGTTGCGTCCAAATTTTTGGAGGCCCTTGCAGTCACTGGATATGCAATAACAGTATAGGAGACCCACTTGTTAATAATGGGAACAACAAAGCATACCGTGTTTCCCCGAAAGTAAGGCCCTGTCTTACATTAATTTTACCCCCAAAAGTCCCACCCTGCCTTACTTTCGGGGGGTGCCCTACATTGGCGGACCCCCCCCCCCCGAAACCCCCCACCCTGCCTTACTTTCGGGGGGGTCTTACTTTCGAGGAAACACGGTATCGTACCGGTACCGTACACACACTGACACATACAGCCCCATACGGCACCCATACACATACCGTACACATACCGTACACACACACACACACACACACACAGAGAGAGTTTCGGAACTTACCGTTACTTTCCTTCTGTTTCGATCTCCTCTGCGGTGCCGGGCTGACGATTCGGATGCCGGGGAAGCTGGACCAATCGGAGCGAGCCTGTAGGCGGTGACGTCGCAGCTGATTCGGCCAATCAGCTGCGAGCCGGCTGACTGGCCAATCACAGCTCGAGCTGGTGGCCAGCAGGGACTAGGGAGCCTGTGACGAACAGGCTGATCGGCCAATCAGCCTTACATTCCCCGCCCCCCCCCCGCTACCCTGCCTTACAATCGGGGGGTGCCCTACATTGGCGGACCCCCCCCCCCCCGAAACCCCCCACCCTGCCTTACTTTCGGGGGGGTCTTACTTTCGAGGAAACACGGTAGCTGGCTGATGGCTCTCTAACAATAGCGAGGGCAAACTGCTGGCCTTTTAAGAATTGTAAGGTCGTCTGATGTCCCTATAAAAATGGGCTTTATGACTTTCAGAGTCCCTCCATCATAAATCAAACAGGATGTGTCTGATGATTGCCACCACATTGCCAGATAAAGTTGTAAAATGTTAAAATGACATTTCCCGGTGAATGCATTTGTCTTAAAAAATAACACAAAAAAGACAAAACAATAGGATCTTTCTTTAGTATGAAAAACAGCGTCACCAATTTAACCTCAGTGTAATCACATTGTTCAGCTCATGCACCTCCTCCTCCATCTCTGAAATGACCACATCAGTCACAAGCTGAGAGCACTGCCGCACTGCCTTGGCCAAGCGGCAACAGGCTGTGCTGAAGATAACATGCTTAATGCTTAATTGACAAACCCCCAGCAGTGCAGAGTTGTTGGAAGCCTTACCACAGCAGCCTGATCTCTCTCCCACTGAACATACAGCCAGGCATGGTCGTGTGTGACAATGGGCGGAACATGGTGACGGAGAAATGACAGCTGGAGTAGATACGGTTTCCCTCTATGCCTGTCCTTTCACCGAGCTAAATACAACTCTCAGCAAAAAAAGTTGTGGACTGGCTCAGTACCGTCCCTGGCCACATTCACCTGTCCACGTGTTTGTGGTTAGGGGGTCCTTCCCAGTGCACTGGGGAGGGCACGGGTAATGTTGCAGGACCCGTGCTTGTGAAAGGCGGAGGCGACACTGGGAGAAATAGTGGCGGCTGGGGACCGAGTATGGACACCTGGCTGCCGCCGGCATGAGGTTCTGAAAAGCTTCCGCCTCCTCGAGCTTAAAAGGCCATATTTCAAGTGCAAGCAGCTGCCCAGAAATCTGGCAATATAGTATTGCAGCCTGTGGGTGGGTGGCTGGCTGCATACTTGCGCTTGCATTCCAAGGAATGGTGTAGGGACAACTAAACACTTCACTGGGACAATGACATGGATGGTGATTGTGGCAAGTCTGCAACGACAGGTGCATGGCAGGAGGCATCTTCGCATGCACCAAGGATCACTTATGATGGCACACTTTTAGGCAGTGACCTGGGAGTCAGAAATGCTTCCAGAGGTCTTCCCCATGCTGTTCCCATGTCTTTTCAGCACTGTATGCATGTGTCTGGTGTTGTGTCACACACCACATGGCCAGATAAGGTTGTAAAATGTTAAAATGACCTTTCCCAGTGAATGCATTTGTCTTTGTTGAAAGCAATGCAAAAGTGCAAAAACGCATCAAAAACGCTACGTGTGAACATAGCCCAAGGTGTGGAGGAGTATTTTTGTTTTTGTTTATTTATTTTGCTTTATATACATTGTACATGTCATGGAAAGGATGTTCCTTAACATATTTCCCAGGAAAATCCATTTAGGTTTCGTTTTGGAATGTTTTATTGTGAGTCCGTAAAAGTGGCGTAATACCTCTGACAACGTTGTTGATAGCAGTGATCTGGGAGTCAGAAATGCTTCCAGGTGTCTTCCCCATGCTGTTCCCATGTCATTTGAGCACTGTTCCAATCGATTTGGGCAATTTTTAGGCCCTCTGCAGACCGCCGGGGGGAGCCACCTGAAAAATGCTTGAGTTTCCCATAGACTTACATAGGGCTCGTTGCTCGGGTCGAGCACCCGAGTTTTCCAATTTGCTCGACCCAAGCAACGAGTACCCGAGCATTTTAGTGCTCGCTCATCACTAATGCCGACACATCAAGAATGTTAAAAAAAACAACCATTGGCCACCGATTTGTTTTACGTTTACAAGTGTAAGTGCCTATCAGTTGATCTAGAGCAGTGATGGTGAACCTTTTAGAGACTGAGTGCCCAACCAGCAACCCAAAACCCACTTATTTATCGTAAAGTGCGAACACGGCAATTTAACTTGGGGCTGAAGTAGGCATCACAGGAGACTTGCAAAATACTCCCCACACACTGCCCCTCTGCAAAATACACACACATACTGCCCCGCTGCAAAATACACACACACACACACTGTTCCTCTGCAAAATACCCACGGTGCCCCTCTGCAAAATACACAAACACATTGCCCCTCTGCAATATATATTCACACACATAGGGCCTGCTTCAGGTTTCTGTAGACCCAGGGCAAAGAGTCTGTGGGCTACTTTCACACATACCACGATTCATGATGCAAAGATACATCAGAGAAATATAGGTTTACAACATAGGGCCCAGGCTGTCCCCTCATCCTTCACAATGCACACACACGGTAAGCAGACATGCACACACACAGTACACAGATATGCACACACACACACGTTACGCAGACATGCACACACACGGTACGCAGACATGCACACACACACGGTACTCTAACATGTATACACGGTATTCAGATTTGCACACATACAATACGCAGACATGTATACTCAGTGCGCAGACATGCACACACATACAATACGCAGACATGCACACACATACAATACGCAGACATGTACACATATACAATACGCAGGCGTGAACACATACAATATGCAGACATGCCCACTCTTACAGTACACAGACATGTATACACAGTATGCAGACATGTATACACAGTACGCCGACATGCGCCCACATAGTACGCAGACATGCGCACACACAGTACACAGACATGTGCACACAATATGCAGACATGTGCACACACAGTATGCAAACATGTGCACACACAGTATGCAGACATGTGCACACACAGTATGCAGACATGTGCACACACAGTACGCAGATATGCGCACACACACATACACAGATACATATACATACAGTACATATACATATTTGAAGACAAATTCACAAAAAAACATATAAACAGACATGAATATATACACTGCTACACTGACATATACACTGACATACATAGATATTGTAATGCAGCGGCATTACGGTAATGGTCCAGGATGTGTTTTGGCTGACCATGTACCTCCCCCTTAGGTGACTGGTCACATGACTGTGATATAGCACAGTTCCTGTGCACACAGAATGTCTGATCACATGACTGTGACATCAGCACAGGTCCTGTGTGCGTTGGAAGATATATAAACCCTGTTAGTTTTGAGGCAGGTGAGAGGCGTGAGGCCTGTTCCCGTGTGGGACACCGCTAGAGTGTGAGTCCTAGTGAAGCATATTGAAGCCTGTTGAGCCTGAAAGGCGGAGGCTGGATACTAAGGTGTAAGCGATCCCAGCAGCCTTGGAGGGCCAGAGACTTGGAAGGCAAGAGTCCTGGAAGGCTAAGGCTGGATGTGGGGTGAGACCACATACCAGTAGCCTTTGAGGGAGCGAGGGCTGGAGACCACTATCTGGGAAGCCGTAAAGCCACAGCGGTGGCCAAACAAACCTGAAGCAGCTAGAACCCGGCGAAGGTAAAAACACTGATTGATGTGAACATTTATGTTGTTGCCTGGCTGAGGGCTGTATCTGGAGCCAAGTGGACGTGTCTGTCACTGGAGAGGCTCTTGGACATTATGTGTATGAAATGTCGGCGAGCCACTGAGTTGGACTCGGCTATAGCAGTTATGATGTATAATAAACTGCTGGAGTGTGAAAACTGGAAAAACGTTGCTGGTGTGCTTTAATTGACCCGGTGCAGCGAGTATCCCCCAGTATGATGACTATCGCTGCCTTACATGTGGTTGGAGAATGCGGGCAACGGCATCCCGGTTGCTAGGGGCAATGGCACAGAACGACGAGTGTGGATACAAGCATCTTGCTGTGACTCGGCGGGGTCACGAAAATTAAAGCATCTTGCTGTAACTCGGCGGGGTTACGAAAATTGTCTTCGCACTCAAACCTGGTTTGCTGTGGCTCGGCGGGGTCACAAAAATTAAAGCATCTGGCTGGAGCTCGGCGGGGTTACGAAAATTGTCCTCGCACTCAAACCTGGTTTGCTATAACTTGGCGGGGTTACAAAAATTGTCCTCGCACTCAAATCTGGTTTACTGTGGCTCGGCAGGGCCTCGAAAATTTTTCCAGGGAAAGTGGTGAAGTGTCTAGTGTGAATAGTGTACCGCGATGGCTATGAATGGAGCAGTATTCCCAGACGGAATGGAGATGTGGTTAGATGTCCAGCTGCAAACGTTCTGCGGCAAAATGGAGCATCCTGAAGAAACGCAGGAGCTGATAAAAATGACTGTGAAGGCAGCAGCAGATGAGAATGAAGCTGTTGAACGATTAAAGTGCCTGTTAAAATCGCAGCAGCAGGCATCTGAGAAACAACAGCTGGCAATTGAGAAACGACAAAAGGACTCGCAGCAGGCATTTGAGAAACGACATCAGGTCTTGGTACAGGAAGGGCAGGAGCTGTGGGGCCTTTACAGAATGGCAGTAGCAGACCATTCCTTGAGCTCTCCTGTTGCGCCAGTGCTATCCCAGAGTGCCCAGGGAGGTAGTAAGATATGTTGTGAACTGGATCCTTAGACTATTGTTGATTTTTTTTGTAAAATTCCCCCTACAGGTGTGGGTGTCCAAAAGGGGGCGGAGTCTCAAAAGGGGGCAGATTTTCACAATAGCATATAGAAAACCAAAATTTGTTACTGGTTGTGAATTGGTGCCGCCTAAAAATGACGATTTGACCGTTGATAACGGGGTAGCTCCAGTAGAAGGGGTTGACGTCAAAGTGGGAGGTGACCTGTTAGTCCACAAAACCATGGGGAGTGACAAAGACCCCGTAGCTGACAGTGACACTATGAAAGTAGAAAGAGAGGTCAGTCAGGTGGGGCTAGACGAGGGGAGAGAGTCCCCCTCTCGTTGTCGACGGCGCAAGGGCCACAAAAAGATTGCTCCTGTAGTCTTTGCTGAAAGTGAAAATAAAGAAAATGTAGTACCGTGTGCCTTCGTTTCAAGTGTGAATCCTCCTTTAGAGGCAGAAGAGGAGGTGACGTTGCCGGTAGCAACCTCCGGTACAGTACTGAGACAGAAGGATCAGGATCTGAAAAAGGAAGCGGGGAGTCATGACCAAGAGCTGGAGCCTATCAGGCAGCAGTGTCAGAGTGACGTGCAGCAACTATGGGAAAACCTGGAGGGAAGCAACGAGGAAATTAACCAATGGATGGAAATGTTCCAGGAAATTAAGGAGGACCGCCGCAAAACCAAGGAGGAGGTGTTGCAGTTGAAGCTTGAGAAGGAGGCGCTGCAGGATGAAGTTTCTGGGTGTGAACAAAACCTAGAACGACTGCGCGAACAGTTCAACCCGGAACTGTGTGAATCCAAGAAGGAATATGGTGAACGCAGTGGGGAACTGCAACAAATTAAGAGAGACTATGAGAATCTCCTCAGGGTTAAATAAAAACTAGAGGATGATAAGGCGGATGCAGAGGACATGCGCCAAGTGGTTGAGACCACTCTGCAGGACACCCGTGTTGAAAATGGTGATCTTCGCAGAAAGACCCTAGGTCTGGAAGCTCAGGTGAAGCAGCTGCAGACGTTCTGTGATAACCTCCAGAGGGCTGAAACGTGCCTCAAGGAAAGAATCAGCAAGATGGAAGCTGAGCGGAAAAAGATGGAGGAGTCTATCGGAGAAGAAACAGACCAGGGCCAGGAGTTGGCCACTGGAGATGGGAGGTATGAAACAAATACCTACTCGAATAATGCGAGCTCGGATGATTCGGTGGATGAAGGAGCCGAGATCAAGGAGCTCAAGGAGTCGCTACAAGCCCATTTGAAGCAAGAGAAGCTTGAGAGACTGGCTGTTGAGAGCCGAGTGGGCGCATTGGAGACAGAGAGGTCTGAGAGAACTCTACTGTTAAAGGAGCAGATGAAGCAGGAAGAGCTTCAGAGATGGGCTGCTGAGAGGCGAGTAGCTGAGCTAGAGGAAGAAGTTTTCAAGCTCAAAAGTCGCCTGGCAAAGTATCACTCAGTGAATGAGGCCTCCTTGGAGAAGGAAAAGGGAAAAAAGGTTGCACTCACTCCCTTATACCATGAGAAGATGGACCTGAGGAGAGCTAAGAGAATGTTAACACAAGATAAATATGAATTGGATGTGGTCAAGATGGAAATTCTTGAAGTTGTAGCTGTGAGTTAGCTCAGGTGAAGCATACAGGGTGAAGAAGCTGAATGTCTGTTGTCCCTGAAACCTGAGCTGGTTGATCGTCTGGAAACCACTGGTGAGACAGAAACATCTTGGTACAAATGCCTCATAGATGTACCCGAGGATTTGAGAGAAGAATGCACCAGTGAGTCCGTGCATGAAGAGTTTAAGAAGGCCGTGGGAGCCTGTAAGGTGTACTCGACCTCAGAAGCTAAACAGCTGGTTGCCCTGTCCACGACCGAAGTCACAGTGAAGAGGGTGGCGATCCTAAGTGACATACACTTGCGATGTATTCGCACAAAGCGGTTTCTCCTGTTGAAGATGGAACAAGCCGTTAGACAACTGGAGCATATAAGAAAAGCTCACAGTATGCGGGAAGAGGTCATCCGGGTGCCTCATGTTCTGGTGAGAAAGCTCATTGGGAGAAATGGCCGAGCCATGCAGATGATGGTAAAGAAGTCTGGTGTGATGAGAGTAAGCAGTCCATGTGATCGACAGGACTGGATACCAGATGAAGACGGCATGGTGTCATTCTCCGCTGTAGGAACGGAAGAAAGTCTTGCATATATATGCATGCTGATGGAGTACCGAGTGACCTACCTGCGAGAGGTAGAACAGTTAAATCTCGCAAGACTGCGAGTGGAAAGAAAGAATCGCCTGAGCGGCAGAAAGTGGCAGCCGTCTAGAAATTGTGAGACCAGACAGAGAAAGGGCCCCCTAAATAACAGAACAGCTACAGCTGAAGTTAGGGACCTTTCAAGATGTCCTGAGAGTAGTAGGCGTGGGTTTAGAGGTAGTGAGACCCCCAGAATCTCAGGTTTGAGTGGCCCATACAAACGACCTAATAGAGGACGGGACAGTACAGAGTTGAACCGGACCTTAGATACCAGGGCATGTGAGTCACACTGCTGTATTGACCGCTGGGAGCGGGGGAGGTCTGACAAGGTTATGACTGACCGCTGGGAGCGGGGGAGGTCTGACAAGGTTACGACCCGGAAATGTGACTTGACAAAGTCAGTGACAATGACAGATGGTAGGTCCCTAAGGAATGGGTTAATGTCGGTGACTAATGTTCCAGGGGCTGAGCAGCGCAATTGTCAAGTACATGGTCTCGGTGTGAACTGGGGGTTATAATGTGATTGTGTATATTATGTGTTCAACCTCACAAGTTTGAACAGGGGGGGGATATGTAATGCAGCGGCATTACGGTAATGGTTCAGGATGTATTTTGGCTGACCATGTACCTCCCCCTCAGGTGACTGGTCACATGCCTGTGCCATAGCACAGGTCCTGTGCACACAGAATGTCTGATCACATGACTGTGACATCAGCACAGGTCCTGTGTGAGTCCTAGTGAGGCCTATTGAAGCCTTGTGGAGCCTGAAAGGCGGAGGCTGGATCCTAAGGTGTAAGCGATCCCAGTAGCCTTGGAGGGCCAGAGGCTTGGAAGGCAAGAGTCCTGGAAGGCAAAGGCTGGATGTGGGGTGAGACCACACACCAGTAGCCTTTGAGGGAGTGAGGGCTGGAGACCCCCATCTGGGAAGCCGTAAAGCCACAGCGGTGGCCGAACACACCTGAAGCAGCTAGAACCCGGCGAAGGTAAAAACACTGATTGATGTGGACATTTATGTTGTTGCCTGGCTGAGGGCTGTATCTGGAGCCAAGTGGACGTGTCTGTCGCTGGAGAGGCTCTTGGACATTATGTGTATGAAATGTCGGCAAGCCACTGAGTTGGACTCGGTTATAGCAGTTATGATGTATAATAAACTGCTGGAGTGTGAAAACTGGAAAAGCGTGGCTGGTGATGAAAAGCGTGGTGGTGATGACTAGCGCAGCCTTACAATATACACGTAATACATGCCTACACACAGACACATTAGACTTTTTTTAATATGATAACTCCAGCAGCAAGCCTCCCTCACATCCCCCCGGCTTGTGTCACGTCCAGCTCCCCTGGCATGTGGCTGTGGCGGGTGCGCTGCTTTATTGCTGTCACTTAAATAGACATGGCAGCATGCAGTGCACTGTGCGGCTGTGTCTGCTAGTAATGATGCTGCCGGGTTGGCACTGCACCCTTAATTTTGCTTGTACATTGACCTGGCTGCGTCATTACTAGCAGAGAAAGTGCACTGCGCGCGGCCATCTCTGCTTAAGCAACAGAAATCAAGCAGCGCCGTCGACCCTTTACAGCTGCTGGGGAGCAGCCCAGGCCCCGATGGTGAGTGGGCCCCTCCCTTTATCCAGGGCACTGGCACTTGCCCGGGTGCTGACCCCGGCCCTGAATACACACACTGTCCCTCTGCACAATATATATACACACACACATATACACACACACACACACACACACACACACACACACAGATGCTCACTGTTCCTCTGCAAAATATACACAGACACTCATTGTTCCTCTGCAAAATATGACACACCCCAAGTGGGGTACTCGGTAGCCGGGCCGGTCAGTGCTTGGGATGTCACAGTGGCAGTGACCCGGTCCATGACCCAGGGCGGTCAATTCAATGGAAAGTAAAAGGGGAATAAAGTTTTTTGAGATAATGTTCGTGATGCCACCTGTGGTATGCGGCTATATGGGGGCACCGCTGCGGAATAGATCCACTGGAGCTGATGGTGACACAGCAGAGTTGGTTCAGCTCTCCACAGGCAGAGCTAAGCTCCGGGCAGTATATGTAGAATTGTGGAGGTAGATGTTGTTGGTGCGATGTAATGCAGGTGATGGCGCAGAAAATGACCAGTCCTCAACTTAATGGCGGTTTCCTCTTATCTTTCCTTGCGGTTTGTTAAGCAGACCGGGGCACGGGTACTAGCTGGTAGTAGAGGTCCAGGTGGCCTGGGAGCAAGTTGGGGATCCACCTCGCCAGGTGAAGTTGTGGGCCTTCCCTCTGCACTAATCTCTTTGGCCCTGCTGCTTGAAGCTATGCTGCGGCCCTCGTGCCTGAGTAAAACGTCTTTTTCCTCACCCAGATGGCAGGCAGCTTGGGCCTTTCTTAAGTGTCACTCCCACGTGGCGGTGCTGGGCCCTATGATGCTGCTGAGCCACCGGGCGTCTGGTGGGGCCAGGAGACCAGCAGTCTCCTGCCCTCCGGATTCAGCTGCTGGGCCTTCAGTGCCCCACAACCACGGACTCCGGTGTCCGGTTCCTTTGAGCTTCTCTCCGGGGTGAGCTTATCCACAGCTCCCTACCCCAGGTCCCTCCTCGTCACTCTCCTGTCTCCAACTCCTCTCAACTCACTCTTACTAACCCCACCTCCAGGTTCCAGTGTAAAGGGGAGGAGCTCCCCTTTCTGGTCTGGAGCCAGGAAAGTGTTGTATGCTGGTAAACCTGATTAGGGGGCCCCTCCTTGCTTCCAGGCATGGCATCACCCCCTGTGAGGAAGGCAATGCCACTGTGGCAACAGGACTCCTGGGATGCCACATTTATATATAAATATATATATATATATATATATATATATACATACATACATATACACACACAGTTCTTCATCAAAACATATATATACACACACTCTCAGCCTTCTGGAAAATACACACAGACACACACACTGCCCCTCTGAATAAAGAAGCCCCCCATCCTGACACATTGCCACTAGCCAAACTCCTGCTGGAGCTCTTACCAATTCCCCACGCACAGCACGCTGTTTCTTCTCCGCTGCGGCCCCGGCACAGGCAGCAGTGTGATGAGGTCAGTGGCTAGATGACGTCAATACACTGCTGCACATTGGACCCAGGCCTGACAGGCACTCTCTCTGCCCCAGTCCACACAGCACTGTTCAAATGTATTCACGTTTAAAACACGCAAATGCATTTGAACATGGGAGCGGAGCGGTGTACGCGTGGTGGGCCTGGCGTGCATGCCCACAGGGAGGGCTCTGAGTGCCACCTCTGGCACGCGTGCCATAGGTTCGCTAATGCTGATCGAGAGTATCAACTACCCCTTTTGTGGCATTGTAATGTAAAATCATGTCCGCCTTTCTGTCGTCTCGATTACTGATTGCACTATCATAGTGCAGTGTGCTCATCAGAATGACCTGTTTGTGTTTTTTGGGAACGTAAGAAACTACTGTTGTATCCTTAGTAAAATAAAACATAGAACTATAAACGTCTCTCTTACTGAGGATACCTTGCGGCAGTTCTGGTTTATACGAAAATATTTTCATTTACAATGTGAAATGTTGGCAACTGGATTGTACTATTTCTATATGAACAGCAGGGTAAATAAGATACAGCGAAAAAATTTTACACATAACTATACTGGAAGCGAATCCATCTGCTGTATCGTAATTTGAAAATGTATGTATGTGTAAATGTACACGGACCAAAATGACCTAGATAAATTGATAAATAGTAGTAGATGCAAGATATAGTCCAAAATGAGATTATAACTCCTTTATTTTACTCAAAAAATGGCTGGAGATTAATATAAAAGGCTATCGGACCAAACAGTACAAGTGTAAAAAAACGTGGAGCAAAAAGTAAACAAAAAAAAAAATACCCATAGTAATAACCCCTCAAATGAGGAAAAGTCAATTAACCACAAGTTTCAGAACCCCATAATGAATATTTAAAAAAATATCACATTTCAAATTCGGTCATTTTTGACCGAACAGAACAGCAGAGTTAAATGTGCTTTATTTATTTTAATTATTTATTTTTATTACATTTCTCAGAGTACCCCTTTAACTATCACTATCCACGTTCACTATAAAGTAATCACATAGTAGCAAACTCGCTATGAAGACATAGACAATATATGTGTGGCCTATGCTTTTCCATCCACTTAACTTTTTCAGAATAAAAATTAAAATATCTACAACAGGAAAATGCTAAGCATTAGAAGAAGTCATCAGGGGGAAGTATAACAGGGACAATAAATGATGAGGGTGGGGAATGCAGCGATCATGTTAGGATTTTACAGTCTAAAAATAGGAGGACAGAGCACAAAGCTCATCATTACAGATAGGAGATATAAAGCCTAAGGCCACGGCCCCACTATCATTATTTGGTCAGTATTCGGTCAGTATTTCTTCTCAACAGCCCCAAACACCATGTCTGCAAATTGAGATTCTGATTTGGCTTATATCCTAAGTCATATTGCATGACTCGTTAAAGGGTTGATTGTGACTTGTAGGATTGCTGCTTCCAATAGGTGGCGCTATAGAGTACAAGTCCTATTTTTCTCTGAAGAGGCAATTTGCATGTTTCTCAGGAGTGGGAGCCAAACCAGGTGAGGAACAATCAGACAAAAGGTATAATAGAAACACGTCACCAATTCTGTATTTATCATTTATCAACCACTTCTGATTTTGGCTCCCACTGCTGAGAAAAAATACTGACCAAATACTGATAGTGAGGCCATGGCCTTAATCTGATTGTGGTGTTCTACTGCAGCAATTAAAAACATGTACCATATAATATGAGGGAAGTTCAAGCTGTTGCATTTAAGGATTTTACACTCTAACAATAATAGGTCAGAGCTCACAGCTCATTACACATAAATATAAAAAAAAGCCTAAATCTGAAATGGTAAAGCACGCTGAAAACAGTAGTGGTAGTCTCAGTCTGTAAATAATAATTAGAGATGAGCGTTGTTCTACTCGAACTGTTCGCCAATCTCAAATTCGAGCTGTTTTGGGCGGTGTTCGAGCCGGTCGGCGAACACGAACAATTTGAGAAAAATTCGGCTGTTCGAGGTTATGTTCGATAACTGTTCGTGCACCAAAATCATAACTGGATTTTTTCTCAGTAATGATGAAAATTAATGTTAATACGCAGTTTGAGTGTACAGCGGGGCGGGGGGAGGGGCAGGGGATGGATCTCTGCAGGAACAATGAAGATCTCCATTTTTTTTTCTCTTTCCCGCATTTGCAGTGGGGAGGTGCAATCTGTCAGCCTATCAGCAGCGCACACACGGAGCGAAGTGCTTTTTTTCACACAAGCAAGGGCATGTGTGATTGGCAGTGTATGTCACATGTCCTTGCCCTATAAGACCAAGCCATTTTCCCCGTCGCCACCATTTTCTCACTGCTGCAGCTGCGTGTTAGACGCCACCGCTGTTGCTGTGTGCGCTATACCTTGTTAATTTCAAGCCAATTTTCGCACAAATATACAGATAGCTTGGGAGTAGGGAATAGTTGTGATTGCAGTCCTTTTAAGGACTAGGTTACAGCATTTCCTACGACTTTTATCAGGCAGGTCTGTGCTCTTAAATAGATAGATTGTGGGAGTAAAGACTAATTGTAATTGGAGTCCTTTTCAGGACTAGGTTACATCAGTTCCTATCAGTTTTTGCCAGGCAGGTCTGTGCCAGTGCTGTGCAAGTTTTTTTCACAGCATTTGGCTGAATCTAGCAAAGCTAATCCTTTTTGGCCTATTGCAGAGTGTGTTAGTCAGTGGAGTAGTCTATCTGTGTTGCAAGATATAACACCTGTGTATAGAATACCAATTTTTTTACTGCACCTAGTGAAGTAAAATCTTTTGGGCATAGCATCATTCTATTAGTCCATCTATACTGACCTCCATCAGGTTGCAAACTGAATATAATTTTTTTCTGCATCTAGCTCTGAAAAAATATTTGGGCTTCTAGCAGTGTGTGGGACTTGGTCTATTAGTCCATCTATACTGACCTCCATCAGGTTGCAAATTAAAAATAATTTTTTTCTTCATTTAGCTCTGAAAAAATATTTGGGCTTCTAGCAGTGTGTGGGACTTGTTCTATTAGTCCTTCTATACTGACCTCCAGCAGGTTGCACATTGAATATAATTTTTTTCTGCATCTAGCTCTGAAAAAATATTTGGGCTTCTAGCGGTGTGTGGGACTTGGTCTATTAGTCCATCTATACTGACCTCCATCAGGTTGCAAATTAAAAATAATTTTTTTCTGCATCTAGCTCTGAAAAAATATTTGGGCTTCTAGCGGTGTGTGGGACTTGGTCTATTAGTCCATCTATACTGACCTCCATCAGGTTGCAAACTGAATATAATTTTTTTCTGCATCTAGCTCTGAAAAAATATTTGGGCTTCTAGCAGTGTGTGGGACTTGGTCTATTAGTCCATCTATACTGACCTCCATCAGGTTGCAAATTAAAAATAATTTTTTTCTTCATTTAGCTCTGAAAAAATATTTGGGCTTCTAGCAGTGTGTGGGACTTGTTCTATTAGTCCTTCTATACTGACCTCCAGCAGGTTGCACATTGAATATAATTTTTTTCTGCATCTAGCTCTGAAAAAATATTTGGGCTTCTAGCGGTGTGTGGGACTTGGTCTATTAGTCCATCTATACTGACCTCCATCAGGTTGCAAATTAAAAATAATTTTTTTCTGCATCTAGCTCTGAAAAAATATTTGGGCTTCTAGCGGTGTGTGGGACTTGGTCTATTAGTCCATCTATACTGACCTCCATCAGGTTGCAAATTAAAAATAATTTTTTTCTGCATCTAACCCAGCCAATAGTTTTGGCCTAATACCACAGTTTGGCCACTCAGCTCTGCTCGGTTACCATCCATTGTTTTTTTGTGCAAACAACTCCAGAGTTGTGAATTAGTTAACCACCAAAATGAGTGGAAAAAGGCCTGCTGCTGGTGGAAAGGGGAATAGGTGTGTTGGGAAGGGGAAAAAAGGTTGTGTCCGTGGGGTAGGTGCAGAAGAAAGACCATCTTCCAGCCAAACTAAAATGTCTACTTCTTTTAGCGGACAATGTGATAAGATCCCTTTCTTACGGCCACGCCAATCGCTACAAATTCCAGATGAGGCACAAAAACAGCAGGTGCTTCAACGGATATCAAGTGCTCCTTTAAGTGGGCTCTCCTCCACATCAACTTCAACATCACAAATACTCCAGTCCTCAAAGGTGTCACCCAAATCGCACTTGCTTCCTCACAGCTCCCAAATCTCCAGCTGCCCGTCTGAGTATGAGGTAGAACAGATGGTTGAGTCTGCAGAGCTGTTTACTCATACTATAGCCTGGGAATCAGAGGTCGACTCCAGCGCTTCTGTGAATCCAGACGAGGAAATGATCTGCACTGATGCCCAGAATCTTTATGAGTCGGATCCAGGACCAGACGCAGAAGGTTCTGACCATAATGTAGACCCTCATTCCCAAACTGTAACTCCTGTTGGTGGAGACAATGAGGAAGACGATGATAAGACTCAAATACCTGATTGGAGCGACAACTTTAGTTTTTTGTCAGGGCAGGAACAGGTTGGCTCTGAGGACGACGGGTGTGATAACGCACAGGGTGATGATGATGAGGTCGGAGATCCCACTTACTGTCAACCCACAGTCAGCCAAGAGATGAGGTCAGCAGAGGAGGTGGAGGAAGATGCTAGTGACGACGAGGTCAGGTTGCGCCTTCCTGGACAGAGACGTAGTACTGGAAGCACGTCAACAACTGCATCCTCAAACACAACTCTGCCTCTCACCACAAGTCGTGGTGGCTCTTCAGGTCGCATGGGTGCTAAGCCTTGCATAGCCTGGGCATTTTTTCAGATCGATAAAGATGACCCAACTCGTGTTATCTGTAACATTTGTCAGCAAAAGCTAAGTAGAGGCCAAAAAATACATAGTTTGAGTACTTCATGCATGAACCGGCACATGGACATGAAGCATAAGTTGCAGTGGGAAGCTCAGTGTGCTACAATGCGGTCTAGCCGGCCGGGCCAACCACCGTCTGCCATATCTTGTGCATCCGCGGCCTCTTCATCCTCTGTGACTGGGGGGACAGCAGTCACACCTGTTTTGGGGCGCAGACCTGCCACCTCTTTACCCGCAACAGCCAGCGTGATTGGCAGGTCATCATTTTCTTTGGAGGTGGTAACACCAGCTGGTCTTGAGCGCTGTCCGACATCGATAGCACCACCTTTGGATCAAGGCAACCTAACATGTCCGCCTGCATCTTCCTCACAGACCGGCATTTTGCCGGGGACACCCTTATCAACCCCGTCTAAGCACAATAGCCAGCCCTCGGTCCCTCAGATGTGGACAAGTAAAAGACCATTTCCTCCTAGCCATGAGAAAGCTAAGAGGTTGAATTTCACCATCTGCAAGCTCTTGGCTACAGAAATGCTGCCTTTCCGCCTGGTGGACACAGAGGATTTTCGAGACCTTATGTCCTTCGCAGTGCCCCAGTACCAGATGCCCAGTCGGCACTACTTCTCAAAGAAAGGTGTGCCTGCGCTCCACCAGCATGTCGCACACAACATCACCGCTTCTTTGAGAAACTCTGTGTGTGACAGGGTGCATTTCACCACAGACACTTGGACGAGTAGGCATGGACAGGGGCGTTACATGTCGCTGACTGGGCACTGGGTAACTATGGTGACAGCAGGACAAGGGGCTGCTGTCCAAGTCTTGCCGTCCCCACGAGTTGTGCGTCAATCCTCTTTATGTCATTTTTCCTCCACTGCTTCTGCCTCCTCAACCCCCTCTCGGTCTTCCACCTGCACCCAAAGCCTGTCTGGTCATGCCACAAGCTTTCTAACTGCGCAGAAGGGATCCTGCACACCTCCTCACTATGCTGGCAGTAGGGCTCAACGTCATCAGGCGGTTTTTACATTGAAATGTCTGGGAAATGTGAGTCACACAGCTGAGGAGTTGTGGTCAGCTCTGGAGAACCAATTTCATGAATGGTTGTCTCCACTGGACCTGAAACCAGGGAAGGCCATGTGCGACAATGCTGCAAACCTGGGTGCGGCCCTTCGCCGGGGCAATGTCACACACGTGCCTTGTATGGCTCACGTGTTGAACCTGGTTGTCCAGCAATTTTTAGCCCACTATCCCAGACTAGATGGCCTTCTGCAGAGGGCACGGTCGCTGTGTGCTCACTTCCGCCGTTCGCATCCCGCAGCTCAGCGACTTACGTCTCTACAGAAGTCGTTGGGCCTGCCACTTCACCGGCTAAAATGCGATGTGCCTACCCGGTGGAATTCAACTCTGCACATGTTGCAGCGACTGTGGCAGCACCTACAAGCCCTGGTGCAATACGTTCTGACGTATAGCCTGGGCCAACGAGATTCAGAGGTGGGGCAAATCACGCTGGAGGAGTGGTCTCAGATCAGGGACCTATGCACCCTTCTGCACAGTTTTGAAATGGCGACGAAGATGTTTAGTGCTGACGATGCCATTATCAGCATGACTATTCCGGTGATTTACATGCTGGAGCACATGTTAAACAGAATTCGGAGTCAGGTGGTGGCACAAGAGGAGGTGGAGGAAGTAGAGGAGGAGGAGTTGTATGCGGAAGGGCTAACATCTGCAAGGTCCAGACGGTCGGCAGCACCAGGGCGGCAGGCATGTGAGGGTGGGGGAGATGGTTTTACCAGGGCGCATGGTAGCAGCCAAACTAGTGAGGAAGGTGCAGGAGCCCAGGAAGAAGTGGAGGACGAACTGATGGAAGACTCATCAGATGAGGGAGACCTTGATCACATTTCTGTTGTGCGAGGTTGGGGGGAGAGGACAGAGGAAGGAAGCATGATTGTTACCTCGCCACCAACACAACAGGGACTTGGTGCTCCTGGATGCGCAACACACATGAGTGCCTTCTTGCTGCACTACCTGCAACATGACCCTCGAATTGTGAGAATTAGAAATAATCCTGACTACTGGGTTGCCACACTGTTAGATCCCCGGTACAAAAGTAAATTTGCAGAAATTATTCCTGCCATAGAAAGGGATGCACGCATGCAGGAGTATCAGCAGAGACTGTTGCAGAATCTTACATGTGCTTTTCCACAAAATACCAGTGGTGCACGTAGTGAATCTCACAGTTCCAACTTGCCAACCGTGGGACCGTCAAGTGTTCAGCACTCAAACCGTAACAGAACCACAGTATCTGCTGGTAACATCAATTTTGCGGAATCATTTCACCACTTTTTTAGCCCATCCTTTGCAAGGCCACAGGAGACAAGAAGTCTGACACATAGTCAACGCCTAGAGACGATGGTACAGGAGTATCTCCAAGTAAACATTGAAGCCACGACTGTGTCACTGGACCCTTGCTCTTTTTGGGCTTCCAATCTGGATAAATGGCCGGAGCTAGCCACTTACGCCTTGGAGATCTTGTCATGCCCCGCAGCCAGCGTTCTGTCTGAACGTGTGTTCAGCGCTGCTGGTGGTGTGCTGACAGATAAGCGCACGCGGCTCTCCACTGATAATGTAGACAGACTCACGTTCATAAAGATGAACAAATCATGGATCCGAAACGACTTTTCTACCCCTGTGTCATCCTGGGGAGAGTAAAAGCTTGATGATTGGTTAAAATCACCCTACCAACCGTTTTAAGCTTTCAAATTACTAATCATGTTTATCTGTATCTTGACTGGAAAATAATTTGGGCTTTGTAGCAGTGTGCAGCACTGATCCTATTAGGCCATCTATAATAAGCTTCACCAGATTTAAAATTAAAAATAATTTTTAGCTGCATCTAGCCCGGAAAATAATTTTGGGGCTCCGAGATGCGCAAGACACATAAGTGCCTTCTTGCTGCACTACCTGCAGCATGACCCTCATATTGTCAGAATTCGAAGTAATCATGACTACTGGGTTGCCACACTCTTAGATCCCCCAAACTTTTCGATCAACCTTTTCATTTTAATAAAGACCAAAAAAATGGTCATTTTTGAAATTATAAGCATTAGCAGGTTGTTAGAAACTGAAATCAAACAGTTTTCAACTCAAAACTTTATTCTAGGTGATGTTACATTTTCACATAGGACCCCTTGTTCGAAAGGAGCTTCTGAACTCTCTCGTCCATTGAATTTGTCAGGTTTTGGATGGTTTCTGCTTCAATTGTTTTGCATGAGGACAGAATACCCTCCCAGAGCTGTTGCTTAGATGTGAACTGCCTCCCGCCATCATAGACACTCCTTTTAATGATGCTCCAAAGGTTCTGAATGGGGTAGAGGTCAGGGGAGCATGGGGGTCACACCATAAGTTTGTCCCCTTTTATGCCCATATCAGCCAGAGATGCAGATGTTTTATGTGCAGCATGAGATGGTGCATTATCATGCAGAAAAATGATCTTGCTGTGAAATACACGGTTCTTCTTCTTGAACCATGGCAGGAAGTGCTGTTTGAGAAAATCCACATACATTATGGAGTTCATCTTTAGCGCCTTCAGGGATCCTAAAGGGGCCGACAATCTCTCTCCCCATGATTCCAGCCCAAAACATTACTCCACCTCCTCCTTGTTGGCGCTGTAGCCGTGTTTGCGTGGGGTGTCCATCAACCAGCCATCCTCCACTCCATTCATCTGGACCATCGAGCGCTGCAGGGCACTCATCCGTGAACAAAACAGTTTTGAAATCAGTCTTCATGTAATGTTTGGCCCACTGGAGCCGTTTCTGCTTGTGTGAAGTGGATAGAGGAGGTCGACAGGATGGCGTATGCACAGCTGCAAACCTCTGAAGGACCCTGCATCTTGTTGTTCGGGGGACGTTGGAGGCACAAGCAGCTTCAAAAACTTGTCTGCTGCTATGACAAGGCTTTTTTGCCGCTGCTCTTTCAACCTGACGTAATTGCCTGTAGGAAAGAGTCCTCAATTTGCCCTTATCAGCACGCACACGTGTGTACTGTGAATCAGCTACATACTTCTTGATTGCCAAGACACTTCATCCTGATCATCGCACAATGTTGATTGTAGTCATGCCTTGACCTAAGCACTCCACAATTTGTTGCTTCTCAGCAGCCGACACATCCTTTTTCTTTCCCATTTTGGCAGAAAATGTAGGCTGCTTAATAATGTGAGAGAGCCTTCTTAAGTAGTCTTGCCTTTCATTGGACACACCTGCCAAACTAATTAGCACAGGTGTCTGCAATTGCTTACAGTGATATAAAGAGCCCTGACACACATCACCATCAATGAGTTTAACTGACAAACAAACAAATTCTTCCCTTATCACTCCTAAACACTTTTTGCATAATAATTTGGAACGCGGTGTACATGTGCTTTTCCACAAAACACCAGTGGTTCACGTAGTGAATCTTACAGTTCTAACTTGCCAACCGTGGTCTGTATGGAATTGTTCAATAAAGGGCCCAAAATTAAGATAACATAGATGGGAGAGGTCTCTATGAATAGGAATTCCTAAGTATTTGATACCCTGTGAGGGCCAGGCAAAGGGAAAGTTGGACTGGATGGAATCCTATATGGATTTAGGGAGGGAGACATCGAGGGCCTCAGACTTCGCTGCATTGATTTTAAAATTTTACCATGTAACAAAGTGATCTATTTCAGCCATAACAGCAGGGATGGATATATGTGATTGAGTGATATATACTAGGACATCATCAGCAAATAGAGAGCACTTGTACTCGGTGCCTCCCACCTCAATCCACCTAATATTGGGGTTATGGCGAATTGATGAGAGCAGGTGCTCCGTCACTAGGATGTATAAGAGAGGGGACAGAGGACATCCCTGCCTTGTCCCATTGGTGATTGTGAAAGGTGATGAAAATGTTCTGACGCACCCCCTGGGCCTTGGGACACCTGGAGCCGGACCCTTTTTGGTGGATGCTGGTGGTTGTAGTCTTCGTGGCGGCGATCCGGTTCCGTGGCTCAGGGCGGTCAAACCAGTGGCGGAACTATTTATGTGGTTTTGATGTTTAAATGTCCGACTACGCCACCCGTGGATTGCGGTCAGAGTGAACCGCCGCTACAGGGCAGACCGCTAAGGCTGGTGTTGTGGGTGCAGCAGAGCGTAGCATAACTCCCCACGGGAGGAGTATAGCCTCAGGGCAGTGTATGCGGAGGATGGGGGTGATGGTGCAGGGCAGCAGCAGTAACGACACGGAGTCAGTGATGCAGTTCAGGGCCTTTACTCACAGTTCTTATTATCCAGACCACGTCTGCAGGTAACGGCTGCCCACGTCGTACTGTGCTCACCAGGTGAGGGGCTCAGACAACTCCCAGATAACTTTGGAGCGCTTCACAGGACCCCCTTTGTGTGTCCTTTGTCTGGCCTTTCTTACCAACACTTCTGTCCGGCTGCCTCGGGCCTCCTCTTGGTAAACTTGGCGCCAGTTTCCCTGACCCTATGTGGTGCCTTCCTAGCGGGTGGAGCAAGGGGCTGCGCCACATAAAATGTCAGAGCCTCCGGTTTCTAGCTGAGGGTCGTTTCCTGCCTCCACTAGTTCGGGGACCGGTCTCCCCCTTTGGCCTGACCCCTCCACGCAGGTGGATTCGGGCGTGCGGTGGCGACTCGCCCGTCCGCACCCCTGGGATCCCTTCATTCCTCGTTCCTGGAGCCTTCTCCGCTCCTCTTCCTTCCTTCTCCCTCTTGCAGGCCTGGGCCTCTGTTACTAGGCCCGCCTCCGGAGCAGAGCTCATGCAGAGCCCCTGCTCCCTGCCACTTCTGCTCAGACTTCTCTGCACTGAACTAAGATGGTGCCCACCTTTTATACTCCCTTCTCAATGCACCCAGGAACTGCTTCCTCCCTGCTCCTGCACTGCAGGGTTCCCCTTCCTCAGTGTTCCCTCCCCCCACTCCAGCCAGGGACAGGGACTGTCGTGCCCATCTCAGGGGCATATTGGTCGCCCTGCCCCACGGCAATGTGGTGTAATGCATGCAGGTGTCGGGTCCTGATCCACACTCCATCCTTATCTGAGAGTGAGATATCACACCTCTGGGTGAGGTGCAATACGTCTGTAGCAACCGAGCCCTCGGTGCTACAGTTCCATTTATCTTCAGCCTAGGTGACGTATTGTGATACAGGGCCATGATTTTGGCTATAAAAGGGTCCCCTAGACCCCTACCCCAAGCTTTTTAAGAGAATCATATATGGCGTGCCAGGAGACTCTATGGAATGCTTTCTCAGCATCCAACGAGAGTATCTACTTACAAATTTTTAACTGCATCTAGCCCAGGAAATACTTTGTGCCTAGTAGCAGTGTCTGCTAGTCAGCGGATTATCCCGGCTGTTAAGCAAGCTACACCACCTGTAGTTTGGACACTTAATTTTTTCAAAGGAAATGCTTCGGGACCACGGGATACTTAGTGAAGAGCATCAGGAGGCACCCCAAGGCATAGGGGCTGGGACTGGCACTAGGATGCCTTGCGGTGGACAGCCGAGCTCGATCCTTATAAAAGCTTTTTAACTGCAGCAGCTTTAGTGGACGCTACTGGAGCTGGAATTACGCGGCTGCTGGCATGAGACTTGCCCTCCAATAGATCCTTGTAAATGGATTTAAAGTGTATTCATTCAAATTAGAGGGACAATTTAAATTAAAAAGCTTAGAGCTGCCTCCACCACAGGGGGGCTCTCTCGACCCACCAGCGGACAGGCACCAGTATTGGGAGAGGGGGGCTGGCCGTCAGGGTTCACCGCGGCTCTGGCACAAACCCGGCGACACGGAGGTGGCATGGGCAGGAGCGGACTGGCCGTCTCGGCTTCTCACTTTTTGGATTTTAGAAGGGCATGACATGCCTATATCTGTGTCTCCCCCTCCTTTTACTCCTCCACCTCTTTTCTTTTCGCATGACTATATGTACTTGTCACTTTTCCATGTGTTAGTTGTGTCTTCTGAGCAGTTTGTCAGCTTTTGGACACCTTTGAAGGTGTTTTCTATGTGTTTCTATGTGTTTTTGTTTGCCTGCCATTGGTTTTAACGGTGTTCGAAGGTGTTCGACGAACAGTTCGACGAACAGTTCGGCGAACACACGGGTGTTCGACGAACCGAACCGAACTCGAACACTACGGGGGTGGCTCAACACTAATAATAATACAACGATTCAAGTGATAATAAGGTGCAGGACCTGCAGAATCATTGTGACTGTGTATTTATAAATGTGTGATACACTGAATTTTGAGCCTTAAAACCACCATTTTTATTATTCTTGATGCACAATAACAAGGGGGGCAGTTTATCACTCCTCTGTCATAATTTTGTGTTTTCATTAAAGTGCTCAAATAGGGTACAAAATATGACTATGAAACTCAGAGTGTTATGTACATCTTTTCTGGGCAACCAGAAGATATGCACTGTTGAGACTCAATTTATTTATTAACTGCAAATCAAATTTTTGGAGGAAAATTTGGTTAAGCCGTCAAATTTGAATTTTAAAGATTAGCTCCTCTCTATAAACATTTTATTTTCTTTCTACAACTTAAATCTTATGAACATAACTCAACATTAACAGTGTTTTTTAGAATTATGTCTGTTATATTACAAACATAAATAACACCTAAAAAATATTACAAACATAGTAATGCATTATACAATGCAGTATTAAACTTTTCATTACAAATCGTCCTTGTATAGCAATCTCCAGTACTACTAGCTTTGTATTTCAATGACAGAACTTTACACTAATATTGTCTAATTGCCATACAGTCAACTCAAGCCCATATGTACCTAAAATGCCACATACATCACATCAATTGCATCATAAGATGAAAAGAAAAGGCACCGACTTTGAGGCATTAGGATGATCTATTCAGAATAGATGTGTAACATGCAAGGAATATAGCAACTCTGATTTTGTACATTTTCTGCCTGTGGTATAAATATTGTATGCTGTTTTATGTTAGGTGTGCATTACAATAGAAAATGTTTTCAGGATTTCATAAAACACCAGTGATATTTTAAGAGCTTCCATGAAATCTTCCTTCAAGTCATTGAGAAAGCTATATATCATTCCTTTAAATATTTAACTTGACAATGTAATTGCCTGTGACAATATACTTCATACGTCAGTAGTCATCAATCAAGACCAATGATCCTGAGCAATGTTAGAATCTTGAATTGATGTATACCATTATTTTACCTTGGTAAGTATAATAATTAATCTCTTGTGGTTTGTTGTCATCTGGTCACACTCAGAAGTGATGTAGGTCTACAACAAGATACAGGTGGCATTGTGTATTAGCAGAACATAAATATAGACTCAAAAGCATTAGAATTGTTATATATTTGTGGAAAATCCTTTTATGAAACATGGACCATAGACTGTTAAAAAGAAAAAAAGTATGGTGAATATATGGTGCTATATATATATCCAGAAGCTTGAATAAGCACTCTCAACTTAAGTCAAGTTTCTGTGACATTTGTACATGATTTTTTTGGGTTATTTTTGTTAAAATAAGAAACACTAAAATTCTTAACACATAGTTCTTTGCTTCATTCGTGTTATGGGTTTGCTAAGATCTCACCTATCATGCAGCGCACTATAAGGCACTTCATGATGGATTCCCTTGGTAATGCGCCTCTCTTCCCATGATACGGCACGACTCTGAGTGTGTCACTGAGATGCATTCCTTTGGTAACGAGCGGTGCTCTTGAGTAATGTGGACATGAGATTGATCTCACCACTCAGAACTTATCTAGAACGCCGGTTACAAGTGAGCTAATGTGCACCCTATTTAATACATCCAGTTCAAGTGAAAATGCCTTGTGACTACACTTTTATTGTATGCCATGCAACACCCTGCCGGCTTCTGCTAGCGTTTCGTGTAACTAGAGGACCCTATCTACTACTTTCCCTTACCCCACCACAAAACATACTCACCTGAAGAATTCAACTTCAGCCTGGTCCAGCTTTAAAAAGTCAAAGGTGATGAATTCAGAAGATTTTCCTGGGTTACTTGAGAAACATGGACTGCTGAAAAAGGAGGTGGCCATAGGAGAAGGGAGTAAGTATAAAATGTATATACTTTACTAGGCATGGATTAAAATTCTAAATAAACTGCAGTATCAAAAGTGTATCTGTATTAAAAAATGTTATCCTGTATTGCTCAAGAGAGTACAGCCTATGTATTAAACAGACCCTTGCTTCATTTATTCGTTCACTGAAAGAATCTCCCATACAGTGCTAATTAAGCTAAATCTGAAACACTCTCAACCATTCTCATGAGAACCAGATTGATTATAAGTTCTGAACCTGTGGAATCGATCTTGTTTCCTGTTTGGGCTTCATGGATCTCTCACTCATTGCTTGAGTATTGTGTCTAGCTGTTTAGAATAGTTCCAGTCTTCAGCTTCTGGACTGTCTTACTCAGACTGTTCTCACCTATCTATGGATTGTTTCCTACAACTCCTTTGCTAACTCCAAGAACTTCTACTTTGGTGCTCACCCTGCTCACTTCCATACTGACAGATCAAGGGTATTGTGTATCATTATGCTACTGACACATAAAGCTTTAGCTTGGGCCAGCCCCCTTATTGATACTCATGATTATCAACTTAATGATCTAGAGGCTTTCCTAGGAGCCATGAACCAGGTGTTTGATGATTCAAATTGTTGTGCAACAGCTTTAGCTACACTGATAGTTTTAAGTTACGGTAAGCACTCTGTTGCAGAATACGCCACAGAAATCAGATTGTGGGTGATTGATACCGAATGGAATAATGCTGGAAAATTATCTTTTTTTAAGAACAGACTCACCAGTGCTCTCAAAGATGAACTAGCCCGGGCCGATGCTCAGACAAATTTTGATGATTTCATTCACCATTGTATTCGTATGGACACCCGATTATCAGAGAGAAAATTGGTAAAATGGAATTCAAACTGGTCCCGTAACAGTAACCGTTATCTATCTGCTGCAACCCCCAGTCCCAAAGACTTTGAGTTAAAGAGTCCTCACATATCTGAAGTTGAATCCATGCTGTTTTGACAGGCTGTTAAAATGTGAAAGTGCTGAGAGAAAAGAACGAATGCCTCAAGGTTTTTATTGTGGCAAGACTGACCACTTTCTCATTTGTCCTTCTCAATTGTCCTTCTCGACTACATAAAACAGTGGCAGTGGTAGAGGATCCCAACTTTTCCGACAAAGTATCAGTCTTGCCTGAACCAGCTCCTCCAGTGAATGCCGTCATCCAATAAATTTCCTCTCTTGCACCCAACATTAAAAAAGAAAACAAGGACTCTCATTGCTTGCTTTCTATCAAGTTTAAAGTTGATTCTCAATGGATTTCCACATCTGCCATGGTTCATTCAGGAGCTAACAGAAATTTTATGGACATTACTTTTGCAAAGGAACATGGGGTAAAAAATTCAAAACAGACTTTCATCCATTATGAAAACTTTTGACAGATCTAGACTAAATTTGGGACCAGCGAATCAAGAGTCTGAACCTTTAGAGATAGTTATGGAACCCAATCACCATGAGGTTTTATCATTCCTAATAATCTCATCTCCACATTTTCCAATCCTGGGGTTGCCATGGCTACAGACTCAAAATCTCACAATAAATTGGGAAATCAAAGAAGTGTCTTTTTCATGTACTGTACACTTCCCATAGTCTTCATCAACTGAAGAGGTTATAGAGGATCCTGAACAATGTTCTATATTACCATCTATATATAGGGAATTTGCTGATGTATGTGCCAAGAAAATTGCACAAACCCCCTCCTAAGGTGTCGTATGATTGCTCAATTTATCTATTGGCTGGAGCAGCAATATCCTTTGGAAGCATTTACCCACTGGCAGAGCAGGAATTAAAAACACCCATGGAATACATCAATGAAAATTTAGCTAAAGGGTTTATTCGACCATCTTCATCCCCATCAGATGAGCCTATATTTTTTGTCAAAAAGAAAAACTGTTCCTTAAGACCCTGCTTTGATTACAGAGAATTGAATAAAATTACTTTAAAAAATCATTATCCTCTGCCTTTGATCCCTGAGTTGCTGGACAGAGATTGTCATGCTCATTCGGCCATTGAATTCAAGCAGTGCTATGCCAGTATCATAACAAATGTATTCTTCACATAGATATCCTTTCTTTCTTTTTGTCTTTACTCAATATATCTCAAGATATGGGGCATAAGATTAAGCTGTTGAGAAAAAAAATATTTTATGAAATTCTGTTATATGTTTATTCTGTTATGATCCCTTTGGATCTCTATAACGAAACCAAAAGCTTAGTTGTATTCAAGTCTTAACAATGTATCTGGCTAGGAAGGAATGGTAACCAACAGCCTATTTAACAACACTGTACTAACAGACTTTTTAGACTACTTAAATCATACAGTTGGTCCAAAAATTATCCCTTTTTGGGCATAGATACCTATATTGCTTGTGCTTATACACATCCGGTGCAAAAAAAAGAAGCTGGGGCTTTTTCACACGATATGGTGCCAGGTAGGTTCACATCTAAAAAACAAGCAACAGCAAAGGGCTGCTGTAATCAGGTGGTGTATACAGGTTGTAAATCGGACTATTACAGCAAGGAAGTGAGGAAAAAAATTTTTTTACAACACACACACTTAATGAGGTCAACAATAGAGATGAGCGAACCTTTCAAGGTTTGGTTTGGTTCTGTTTGGCGAATTTCCAAATATTCGCAGAACAATTCGCCCAACAGTTCATCAAAGATATTTGAACCCCATTGAATTCAATGGGAGGCAAAACCAAAGGCAAAGACAACAGCTTCAAAGGGGCCCAAAAGCTGCCAAAACAGATCAAATTAGGTGCAGACACTAGGAAAAGCGGCATCAATTGACTCACAGTCTAAATTTTATAATGGCACAGCAGCAGTCAGCCATGGGCCATGCATAAGGTATCAGGGTTTGGGCCAGAATTTACAGCTTTGAATTTAACTTCAAATTAAGATGAGATGGATGAGGGACTGGTGTAGGCCTGCTGTGCTGGGAGCGTTGGTACCATATGCAACAACTCAAGCTGCATTTCTGCTCAGCCATACTCAGGTGGCACAAATATCAGTTTTGTAGACTACTATTGCTAGAAAAATTTAAGAATAGTAACCCAGGTAATTGACTCAAAGTAAATGCAGGCCTGCCAGTCTGGGAGCCCTACTGCTTCATGCAGCACACATAAAGGAGACCCAACTTGGAGTGCAAACATTTCCAAAAATTATTGCCACACACCACTAAAGTGGCATCAATTTCACCAGAGTAGAAGTAGTATAATGGGGCACTGACACTCCTTCCACTACAGGCAACACACCAGATGTAGACCCAACTATGAGTCTCAACATTTTAAAAAATTACTGATAACTAGTGATGTACGAGCACTAAAATGCTCGGGTACTCGTTGCTCGGGTCGAGTAATGAGCCCAATGTAAGTCTATGGGAAACTCGGACATTTTTCCGGCGGCTCCCCCCGGCGGTCAGAAGAAGGCCTAAAAATTGCGCAAATTGATGGGAACAGTGCTCAAATGACATGGGAACAGCATGGGGAAGACACCTGGAAGCATTTCTGACTCCCAGATCACTGCTGTCAACAATTTTGTCAGAGGTATTATACCACTTTTATGGACTCACAATAAAAAAACAAGACCAAAATGGGATTTCCTGGGAAATATGTTAAGGAACATCCTTTCCAGGGTAATTGCTAGTATATAAGGCAAAATAAATAGCAAATACCAAAAATTCTAATCCTCACATTGGGCTATGTTCACATGTAGCGTTTTTGCACTTTTGCATTGCTTTCAATGGTGAAAAATACATTCACCAGTAAATGTAATTTTAACATTTTACAACCTTATCTGGCAATGTTGTGTGTGAAACATCATAAGACACATTCTGTTTCATTTATGACGGAGGGATTGTGAAAGTCACAAACATTATTTTTACAGCCTTACTATTCTTAAAGAGCCAGCAGTCGGCTATGCTTTGTTGTTACCATTATTAAAGAGTGGGTCTCGTATACTGTTATTGCGTATGCAGTGACTGCAAGGGCTGCCAAAAATTAGGACGCAACCCAATACTCCTTTGAAGAGACATAGAGGAGGGTCTCAGCGAAAAAAAATGTTCCACTTATAAAGGAGTGGGTCTCCTATAGTGGTAATGCCCATGCCGTGACTGCAAGGGCTGCCAAAATTTGGGAAAAAACCCACTAACAATTTAAAGACACATAGAGCTGGGCTACAGTAACGAGTACGACATGTTCCCATTAAAAAGGAGTGAGTCTCCCATACTGTTTGCCTATGGAGTGAATGCAATGGCAAAAATGTGGAGGAACTCCAGTGTCCCTTGCAAGAGACGTAGAGGTTGGAGGGCCTCCTGAAAACAATGTTCCCATTATTAGGAAGTGGGTCTCCCATACTGTTTGTCTATGCAGTAAATGCAACAGCTGCCAAAAATTTGGAGGAACTCCAATGCCCCTTGCAAGAGACATAGATATGGTCATATGGTAGATATGGTGGTGATATGGAGGAGGATATTGAGGATGAGGAGAAGGAGGAGGACAAGAGCAGGAAGCGTTTACCCATGTGTGGGTGTGAAGACAGAGGTGCATGGAAATAGAGTTAGACCTCCCAAAAAAAAACCATTGTATTTGAGTTTGTTTTGCTGCTATCATTCGGTGGTGTTGAGAAGTCCCAATCTAGTCCTTGTTTATTTTTATAAGAGTCAGCCTGTCCGCATTTTCACTTGACAGGCAGATGCGCCTATCGGTTTTAATTCCACCTGTGGCACTAAAAACCCGCTCTGACAAAACGCTAGTGGCAAGGGCAGGCCTGGACTTCCAAGGCGTAGAGAGCCAGTTCATGCCACGTGTCCAGCTGGTATGCGCAATAATTCTAAGGCACATAGGAATCACGGAGGACGTTGGTACAGTTAACAAGGCACTCCCTCACCATCTTCCCAAACTTTTCCCTCCTTGGGAGAGTACCCCACGCCCCAGGGCCTGTGCAATAGTAGGGTCATGGGATGAAGATAGTATTCAATAAATTTACATGTTGAATCGCATAGCCATCCAATGCCAGAGACAATCGGACGACCTGGGGGTGTCTCTGAATTTGTCTGACCCTTATCTGTACCAGATGCACTTTATTTTCCCTCTTTTGCCTTCGTGTTATTCTTTTCCCCTACCTTGCCTCTCTGCTCAGTCCTTTGTTTATCCCATTATTGCCTCCAAGATTTGTATAAACTGTCCACAATGTAACCGATTAATAAACAGAATTGCATTTTGAGCACTAGCATGGACATTCTTGGTATTCTTATTTGGCCCATTATGTACTCATTATTTTTTGGTTTAAATTTGAATATGGAGTAGAAGGCCCTTCCTTAACTATGTTGACGTCCTGGTTGTGTCCTTTTATTTATTATTGTGTATCATCATCATCATCATCCACTTCTTGTGATAGTAATTGCACTTTCCCACCATTGCCGTCGTCTGAATGTGGCTACACCAATATTTGAGCATTGCTACACGCGTTCTCCTCTTGACTCGCTTGAAGTTGGCCGGCCGAGAGACCTGAATCTACAAATGGAAAAGTGAACAGCTCTTGTGAGTGTCCAAGTGTGGGATCAGTTGTCTCCGGGCACCCGGAATGGTGGGAGTAAGGAGGATCAGGGTGAGGAATATGCGGTCCACACTAACAGATACTGAGACTTGACCGTGTGGAAGACAGGATGATGGTGGTGGCAAAGTGACTGGAAGCATTATCTGTAGTGTTGAGCGAGCATGCTCGACACTGCTCGGTACTTGCCCGAGCATCTCACTACTCAGGATGTTCGGCGAGCAGTGAGCATTTCCGGGTTACTCGGGCAGGAGCTCGGGTCTCCGCCCTGCATGTTTGGCGCTCTTTACAGAGCCAATGAACATGCAGGGATAGCCAGCCAGTCACTGTAATGCCGCAGCCATGTTGTTTGTGGGCATTACAGTGATTGGCTGGCTGCACAGCGTCACCTCGAGTATTTAAAACCGGGCGCCGCCATCTTGGACACAGTCGCTCCGGATCAGACAGTGTAGGGAGAGTGCTGCTGAGCTTGGGAGAGATTTATACTGCGAAATAAGTAGTGTAGGGTCTCTAAAGCCTGCAAAATCAAACAAACAGTCCTTCTCAGGACTAATATCCATCCCAGATATTAGGCAGGCAGGCAGGCTGTATAGGAGATGCAGTGGTTATAGCAACAAACACTGAATTACAGTCCTGTGTGCTCCTGCTGGTCAAATTGCTAGACTTAGCCCCGGGTCTCAGGAGCCAGAAAAAATCCTTTTTTTTCCATCTAAATCCTGTTTTGTTTTGTTTTTCCTCAGTCAGACTGTACAAATACCTGTCTTATTAACATTTTGGTATTTCCCCCCCCCCCCAAAAAAAAAATTCAGTGTGTCTGTGAGTGTTCAGACACAAATATATCTGTTTAAAAGCGTCTGGTGTAGGCCAGATAACTAGAACTGTGGTTTTCCTTTTCCACGGTTCAAATCTGGGTGTTATCAACTTACTTGCCTTTTTTCCATAAAAAAAAACAGTTTGAGTGTGTTGCTGACTGTTCAGACACAAATATATCTATTTTAACAAGTCTGGTACACACCAGGAAATTATAACTGTGGTTTTGCAGTTCCACGGTTCAAATCTCTGTATTATCCACTTTTTTGTCTTTTTTCCATAAAAAAAAACATTTTCAGTGTCTCGCTGACTGTTCAGGCACCAATATATCTGTTTAAAAGATTCTGGTGTAGGCCAGATAGCTAGAATTGTGTTTTTCCTCTTCCACGGTTCAAATCTGGGTGTTATCCAACTGCTTGCCTTTTTTTCCATAAAAAAAACTGTTTGAGTGTGTCGCAGACTGTTCAGACACAAATATATCTATTTTAACAAGTCTGGTATACACCAGGAAATTATAACTCTGGTTTTGCAGTTACACTGTTCAAATCTCTGTATTATTCACTTTTTTGTCTTTTTTTCATAAAAAAACATTTTCATTGTCTCGCTGACTGTTCAGACACCAATATATCTGTTTAAAAGATTCTGGTGAAGGCTAGAGAAATAGAACTGTTGTTTTCCTCTTCCACGGTTCTAATCTCCTTTTTATTACCCTTTTGCCATTGATAGTGTGAGTGTAATCTATTTTACTTCATTTACAATGGGCAAGGTGCATGGCAAGGGACGTGGAACTGGACGTTCTGGTGATGGTGCGCACAGAGAACGGGGCCGTGGCCAAGGTGAATATGTGCCACAACCATCAGCCACATTTTCTTGCTCCCAGTTCTTGACTGAATTACTAGGGAAGCACACAACAACAAGACCACTATTGCGAAATGATCAGTGTGAACAGGTTATTAATTGGATAGCAGATAATACTTCCAGTCACCTGGGCACTACCACCTCTGGTCTGTCTTCCACATGGTCAAGTGTTAGTAGCCGTGAGTCTCGACCACATACTCCTCCTCACCCTGATGCTCCTTCCTCCCACCATGCCGAGTGTCGTCAGACAGCAACTGATCCCACAGTTGGACACTCTGAAGAGCTGTTCACTGGTCCATTTCCATATTTGGGCCACTCGCCTGCTCCGCTTGAAGTGGTGGAAGAGGAGATCCCATGAAGCGATGGCCAAATATTTGAACAGCCACGGCCACAGGAAGGCGACGCTGACGAGACACAATTGCCACAAAGTGAGGAGGAGGACCGTGGTGCAGAAGTGGAAGAGGAGGAGGTGGGGGATTATCTAGTAACTGACCCAATGTGGCAGGAGGACATGCAGAGCGAGGCCAGCAGCACACATGGGGAGGGAGGCAGAATACCCCAACAGGCAGGAAGAGGCAGTGTGGTGGCCACAGACAGAAGGCGGGCAACCATTCCCCATAAGACCAACACGAGTGACGTTGCCGGTACAACCAGTAGGTGTTCTAGAGTCTGGAATTTTTTTAAAGACTCTGCTGATAACCCCAAAAAGGCCATTTGTACCACCTGCCAGGCCAGCATCAGCAGGGGTGACAAAACTACCAGCCTGACCACCACCAGCATGATCAGGCACATGTCAGCAAAGCACCCGACTTTGTGGGGCGAACCTCAGGGTCCACGACCAGTGTCAGCGGGCGTCACCACTGCTGCTTCCACTGTTGTGCATGTAAGAGAACCCCCTGTTGTGCATGCAAGGCAATCCCCTGTCCATAGTGCATGAAAAGATGCCCCCACCTCTCAGTATTCACTTGTTATGGCAGTTTCTCAAGAAACAGCATCAACATCCACGTCCACGTCTCACTGTAACGTTCAATTGTCCATATCGCAGCCAACGCCCCACAGGCCACCGTCCTAAATTCGCACATTTCACGACTGCTTGCGTTGAAAATGCTGCCTTTTAGGCTGGTGGAGATGGAATCCTTCTGCAACTTTATGGCGGTGGCCGTCCCTCGGTACTCAGTCCCCAGCTGACACTATTTTGCGTGGTGTGCCATCCCCGCACTACACAAGCACGTGTCCCAAAACATCTGCCGTGCCCTCAACAACGCAGTTACTGGGAGAGTCCACCTGACAACGGACACGTGGACAAGTGCTTGTGGCCAGGGACGGTACATCTCCCTGACGGCACACTGGGTAAACATAGTGGAAGCCGGGACCAGTCGGACCTTGGGACGGAACACATCCTCCCCACACCGAGGATTGCGGGCCCTATGTCAGTCAGAGTTGCCCCCACAGTGTACTGCTCCTGCGCATCATCCTCCTACTCCTCCTCATGTTCAGCCTCCATCTCAGATATCACCACATCAGTTACAAGCTGGAAGCACTGTAGTACTGCCTCCGCCAAGCAGCAACAGGCTGTGCTGAAACTCATAAGCTTAGGTGATAAACCTCACACTGCTTGTGAGTTGTGGACAGCTGTGAAAGAGCAGGCAGATCTGTGGCTGAGACTGCTGAACCTACATCCAGGCATGGTCGTGTTTGACAATGGCATTAACCTGGTGACGGCTCTGAGGCAAGGTGAGATCACACACGTACCATGCCTGGCTCATGTGCTTAAACTAGTGGTTCAGCGGTTTCTTAAATCATACCCCGATTTGCCCGATCTGCTCGTCAAAGTACGCTGCCTGTCAGCTCATTTTCGGAAGTCGGCTACAGCTTCCGCCGCCCTTGCTGTGTTGCAGCAGCGTTTGCAGCTTCCGGCACACAGACTGGTGTGTGATGTCCCCACACGTTGGAACTCTACCACATGTTGCAAAGGATTTGTGAGCAGAAGAAAGCAGTTGTGGAGTACCATCTGCAACAAGGCCGTCGATATTCAGGTCAGACTCCACACATAAGACCTCAGGAGTGGACCTGGATGTCTGACATATGTACCATCCTGACAAACTTTGAGGAGTCCACCAAGATGGTGAGTGGCGATGACGCCGTCATTAGCGTCAGCATCCCACTTGTCTGTCTTTTGCATGCTCTCTGCAGAGAATTAAAGAGGAGGCATTGCAGCCAGAGTATGATGAGATGGATCAAGAAGCTGTAGAGGGCGATTACACACAGCCCAACCTCATCTCATCCCAACATGCATTGAGGGACAATGAGGGAGAGGAGGAGGAGGAGGAGGGGGAAAAACAGGAGCTGGTATCATGCGCTGTATAAGGTAGTACCTGTACAACTGTCATACCCTCAGGTCAGCGTGGGAGGCCTGAGAACAGGGGGAGGAGGAGGAGGAGAGCATAGTCAGTCGTCATCTTGGTGAGGACACGGAAGTCTTGCTCGTTACCAGTCTGGCACGCATGGCTGACTTTATGTTATGCTGCCTTATCTATGACCCTCGCGTTGTCAAAATGTTGGGTGACAGTCATTACTGGTTGGTAACACTTTTAGACCCCCGCTACAAGGAGAACTTTCACTCTATTATTCCTGAGGTGGAGAGGTCTACAAAAATGTGGCAGTACCAGAAGGCCCTTGCTGCAGAACTGTTAAAAAAATTCCCATCTGAACACGCTAGCGGCAGAGGTCACAGTTCGTTGACGAACCAAGTCGTACAGGCGAGAGAGACGCAACTCCAATCCAGCATAGGCAGGGGATCACTGTCAACATTCTGGGACAGTTTTCTGAGACCCGCCCAGCTTAAAGGCCCTGAGGCGTGGGGTACTCTTACAAGGAGTGGAAAGTTTCAAAAGATGGTGAGGGAGTGCCTTGCCAACCATACCAGCATCCTCTGTGATTCCTCTGTGCCTTTTAATTATTGGGTATCCAAGCTGGACACTTGGAATGAACTCGCTCTGTGCGCCTTGGAGGTCCTGGCCTGCCCTGCCGCTAGCGTGTTATCGAAGCGTGTTTTTAGTGCCACTGGGGGGAATTATAACTGATAAGCGCACTCGCCTGTCAACTGACAATGCTGACAAGCTGACCATTATCAAAATGAACAAGGGCTGGATTGGGCCAGACTTCTCATCACCACCAAATGACAGTGGAGTAACATAAAGTCAAATCCACTGTGTTGTTTCGGGAGTTGTATTCCCATGCACCACTTCACACCCACACATGGGTATATGATTCCTCATTTCGGCTGTTTTTTGCTCTTCTCCTTATCCTCAGCCTCCACCACCACTATACCACCAGGGTGACCATGGTCCATGCAGTCAGCATTGCAAGTTCCTCCGTCCTAATTTTTGGCAGCTTTTGCTTGGAAGGCATAGGCAAAGACTATGGGAGACCCACTTCCTCATAATTGGAATAATGTTTTTAATATGCTGCACTACATGGCTCTTGTATGGGGCATTGCAAGCTCCTCCGTCCTAATTTTTGGCAGCTTTTGCTTGGAAGGCATAGGCAAAGACAATGGGAGACCCACTTCTTCTTAATGGAAATAATGTTTTTAATATGCTGTACTGCATGGCTCTTGTAAGGGGCATTAACATCAGCTTGTTAAGCTACTGTGACCTCCACCTCTTATCCACGGGGCATTGATATTGTCTTTTTATTCCACTGTGACCTCCACCACTTTTCCAAGGGGCATTAAAACCGTCTTGTTAAGCTACTGTGACCTCCACGTCTCTTCCACGGGGCATTGATATTATCTTTTTATTACACTGCGACCTCCACCACTCTTCCAAGGGGCATTAAAACGTCTTGTTAAGCTACTGTGACCTACACGTCTCTTCCAAGGGGCATTAAAACCGTCTTGCTAAACCACTCTGAACTAGAAAGCTCTTCCAAGGGGCATTGAAATGTTGTTTTTAATTACCTCTAACCTCCATGACTCTTCCAACGGGCATTGCATTTCCTCCTAATTTTAGTCAGCTTTTGCTTTTCAATGCATAGGCGAACACTAAGGGAGACCCACTCCCCAATAATTGGTAGAAGGTTTTTAGTACACTGTAATCCACGTCTGTTTCAAGGGGCATTGCAGTTCCTCATAATATTTGGAAAGCCTTCCATTCACTGCTTAGGCCAACAGTGTACAGGAGACCCACTTGCTATAAAGGGAAAAAAACAGTTTAGTTAAGGCCCTCTGACCTCCATGTCACTTCCAAGGGGCATTGGAGTGCCTCGAAATTTTTGGTAGGCATTGCACTCACTGTATGCCCTATAACTGTGTAGCCAAACCGCTCCTTTTGGTACAGAAACATATCCTACAAGACATGTGTGGTTGACTGGCCTGATATTGATGTGAATGGTCCCTGTTCCTCCTGCTCTTTCTCCTATGCCACCACCTCATCCATCATTCATCACCTGAAGTTTTGTTTTAACAGGAGTCATAGAACTGGGATAGTAGCAGGAAAACATCCAGCAATCCTCGGAGGAGGTAGGATATGCGCCAAAACACTGACCACCTCAGGCCTAGCCGCTACTACATACATGCGCTTACATTCCAAGGAACAGAAAGCTGAGGAGATGGATGGCCTCATGATCATGAATAATTTACTCATTGTGTAGGAGGCTGACCACTGCTGCTGTCTACCTTCTGAACTTTGTGTTGAAGCCTGATTGACACAGGACCCGCAATCCTCTATGTCTGGAGGACGTGTTGCATCCCAGTGTCCAGCTGTGTCCCGGCTTCCACAATATTAACCCAGTGTGAAGGCGTCAGTGAGATGGACCATCCCTGGCCACATTCACTTGTCCACGTGTTTGTGGTTAGGCTGTCCGTCCCACTAAATACCCTGGGGAGGGCACAGGTAATGTTTTGGTATGCACACTTGTGTATAAGGTGCACCGAGACAAATAGGGGCGGCTGAGGACCGTTTATGGACACCTGGCCGCCCCCAATCGGCTGGGGATCGTGTGTGGGCATCCGGCCGCGGGGCGACTGGGGACCGAGTATGGACACCCGGCCGCCCCCTGGCGGCTGGGGACCAAGCGTGGACATCCGGCCGCCGGGCGGCTGGGGACTGAGTATGGATACCAGGCCGCCGACGCAGCCATGATGCGGTGGCCGGCATCTGCCTCCACAAGCCTAAAAGGCCTCATTTCAAGTGCAAGCAAGCTAGCAGTTTGGTATTGCTGCCTGGGGGTGGCTGGGTGGCAGGCTGCACACTTACACTTGCATTCCAAGAAAACATAGCAGATGCTAACTTCTATCCTCATCATCATGCTCCTCACCTTGGCACTCTCAACTCCCCTGATGGAGAAGCCAGGGCCCACCGGAGGAGTCTGGTTGTCTGGTGGGCTCGGCCAATGCTGCCCTAAAGCAGGCCAGGCTAAGAAAAGTGTGGGGAAGGTTACCGGGACAAATAGGGGTGGCTGAGGACCGAGTATGGACACCCGGCCACCCGCTGGCGGCTGGGGACGAAGCATGGAAACCTGGCCGCTGGGCGGCTGGGGACTGAGTATGGACACCAGGCCGCCGACGCAGCCATGACGTTGTGGCCAGATTCCGCCACCACATGCCTAAAAGGCCCAATTTCAAGTGCAAGCAAGCAACCATTATGGTTTTGCAGCCTGGGGGTGGGTGGGTGGCAGGCTGCATACTTGTGCTTGCATTGCAAGGAATGGGGGAGGTACAATTGAACACTGCCCTGGGACAAGGACTTGCACTTGGATAGTTGCAAGTCTGCATCTTCTGAAGCGGCAAGGATCCCTTCTGATGGGCACACTTTTAGGCAGTGACCTGGGTGTCAGAGATGCTTCCAGGGGTCTTCCCCACGCTGTTCCCATGTCTTTTCAGCACTGTATGCATGTGTCACACAGCACATGGCCAGATAAGGTTGTAAAATGTTAAAATGACATTTCCCGGTGAATGCATTTGTCACGGTTGAAAGCAATACAAAAGTGCAAAAACGCATAAAAAATGCTACTTGTGAACATAGCCCAAGGTGTGGAGGAGTATTTTTGTCCCTCCTTTTATGAAGGAGGGACTTTGAAACTTACAAAGCTTATGCGGACAATGCTGGAACAGCCAAAAATTAGAAGCAAGAGGGACACTGATACACCCTGAATTAGACATAAAGGATACCCTCATACACATTCTGGTAAAATTGTTAGGTAGTTAGTGCATAGGCATTATGGGTCTAGGAGTCCAAGTGCAAGGGCTGCCAAAAATTAGAAGGAGGGACTGCAATACATAATGGAAGACACATATAGGAGGGCATCTGAAAACATTTTTTTCCCATTTTTAATGAGTGGGAACCCTAGACTGGGAACACCTAAGTACTAAGTGCAAGTGCTTAAAACATTTACCCTTGGAGGATATGCATATATATATATATATATATATATATATATATATTTTTTTATTTTTTTTTTTTCAGATGTAAGAGATATGTAAGAGGTAAGCTTCATACACATCAAGTCATGCTAAGTATGGGAAGGTCCCAGTGAACGACAATGGGAAAAGGGGGGAAGCACTGTAACTAGGGAAACGGAGAGTGGAGACCTCTAGGAATATCCAACAGCACCATGACTCCCCTAACATCCATAGATAGGTTCCTCACCTATCGCCGAGCAGGATACCTAAGCCTCGGCTGTCCCCAGAACTGGGCCCTAGGTAGGGAGGAGGAGGTGTGAGCACTAGAGATGAGCGTTGTTCGACTAGAACTGTTCGCCAATCTCAAATTCGAGCTGTTTTGGGCGGTGTTCGAGTTGTTCGACGAACCCGAACGATTTGCAAAAAATTCGGCTGTTCGAGGTTATCTTCGATAACTGTTCGTGCACCAAAAGCGTGTCCTGCATGTCTGGCGCTATTTAGAGCACCAATCATGCAGGGATTGTCTGCCACTCACTGTAATGCCACAGCCATGGTGGTTGTGGCATTACAGTGATTGCCCAAATCAATGGGAACAGTGCCAACAGTGAAACATGAAAAGCCGGCAATTCAGCAGCGGCATACACCGGTACCCGACAATTTAGAACCGAAAGAATAGAGCTTCACACATAGATTAGATAGATATAAACATGTCAGTCACATATATATGAAGTACAGTGAAAGTGCTGCTTACTGTACTTGTCATTTAGTGTAAAGGATTTATTAAAAAAAATAATAGTGTTTTCATGCACCGTCTCTTTAAGAAAGCCGGCGGCAATTCAGCGTCTGTACCCGACAATTTATAACAGACAGAATAGAGCTTCACACATAGATTAGATAGATAGAAACATGTCAGTCACATATATATGAAGTACAGTGATAGTGTTGGTTACTGTACTTGTCATTTAGTATTAAAATAAAGGATTTATTATTAAAAAAATTGGCGTGGGGTTCCCCTTAATTTTAGGCTCTAGCGGAGGTTAAGCAGACAGCTGGGGCAGATGTTTGAAGCCTGGGAAGGGGGTAATACCCACGGAGCTTCCCAGGCTACTAATATCAGCCCCCAGCTGAATACATAGCCTTTACTAGCTATTAAAATGGGGGACCCCCCCCAAAAAATGACGTGGGGTCCCCCCTAATTTAATAGCTAGCAAAGGCTAGGCAGACAGCTGGGGGCTGATATTAATAGCCCAGGAAGGGAGCCATGAATATTGGCCCCCTCCCAGGCTAGAAACACCAGCCGTCAGCCGCCCCAGAAATGGCGCATTCATAGGATGCGCCAATTCTAGCACTTAGCCTCGCTCTTCCACGCTGCCCTGGTGTGGTGGCAGGGGGTAATAGGGCTGGGGTTGATGTCAGCTTATAATGCCAGCTGACATCAAGCCCAGGTTAGTAATGGAGAGGCGTCTATAAGACATCCCCATTACTAACCCCATAGTCAAAGTTAAAAAAAAAAAACACAAACACCCAGAATAAAGTCCTTTAATTGAAATAAAGACACAATTCTTTATTGTTCTAAATTAAACCATACTTACCGTCACGCCCATTCCAGCTGAAGCCAACGATCTCCTGTAATAAAAATAAAATAATAAACCAACCTCATCCTTACCTTTCCATGGTTCCCACGACAGCTTCAGCTCTGCTACATCGAGATGACAGGCTGGACTGCAGCAGAACGCCGCCATCCAGCCTGTCATCCCGCAGACACTGAGAAGAGCAGGCATGCTTGTGCTCCACATTGTCTCTCTGTGACGGCATAAAGATGAGCCGAGGTCATGTCCAATGAACTCGGCTCACCTCATGCACGTCACTGACAGCGTGGGAGAATTCTCACGCTGAAGCGCTGAGTGCAGGAGAATTTTCCCACGCTGTCAGTGAGGTGCATGAGGTGAGCTGAGTTCATTGGACATGAGCTCACCTCATGCACGTCACTGACAGCGTGGGAGAATTCTCCTGCACTCAGCACTTCAGCGTGAGAATTTTCCCACGCTGTCAGTGACGTGCATGAGGTGAGCCGAGTTCATTGGACATGACCTCGGCTCATCTTTATGCCGTCACAGCGAGACACTGAGGAGCGCAAGCATGCCTGCTCTTCTCAGTGTCTGCGGCATGACAGGCTGGATGGCAGCGTTCTGCTGCGGTCCAGTCTGTCATCTCGATGTAGCAGAGCTGAAGCTGTCGTGGGAACCATGGAAAGGTAAGGATGAGGTTGGTTTATTATTTTTCTTTTATTGCAGGAGATCGTTGGCTTCAGCTGGAATGGGCGTGATGGTAAGTATAGTTTAATTTAGAACAATAAAGAATTGTGTGTTTATTTCAATTAAAGGACTTTATTCTGGGTGTTGTGTTTTTTTTAAATACTTTACTAGAAATTCATGGCGGTCATGTCTAATACTGGCGTGACCCCATGAATTTTGGGCTTGGGGCCAGCTGATAATACCAAGCTGGCCCTAACCCCTTTATTACCCAGTGAGCCACCGCACCAGGGCCCTGGATGAGTTGGGTACAGCGCCAGAAGATGGCGCTTCTATGAACGCGCCATTTTCCGGGGTGGCTGCGGACTGCAATTTGCAGCGGGGGGGGCCCAGAAAGCTTGGGCCTCCCTGCGCTGCAGATTCCAGCCCCCAGCTGCCTAGTTGTACCTGGCTGGACACAAAAATAGGGCGAAGCCCCACGTATTTTTTTTTTAATTATTTCATGAAATTCATGAAATAATTAAGAAAAAAAGGCCTTCCCTATATTGTTGTGTCCGGCCAGGTACAAATAGTCAGCTGGTGGTTGGGGGCAGCCCGTTCCTGCCTGCTGTACCTGGCTGGACACAAATATAGTGCGAAGCCCCACTTCAATTTTTTTTAATTATTTCATGAAATTCATGAAATAATTAAGAAAAAAAGGCCTTCCCTATATTGTTGTGTCCGGCCAGGTACAAATAGGCAGCTGGTGGTTGGGGGCAGCCCGTTCCTGCCTGCTGTACCTGGCTGGACACAAATATAGTGCGAAGCCCCACTTCAATTTTTTTAAATTATTTCAGGAAATTCATGAAATAATTAAAAAAAAATTGACGTGGGGCTTCGCACTATATTTGTGTCCAGTCAGGTGCAGCAGGCAGGAACGGGCTGCCCCCAACCACCAGCTGCCTATTTGTACCTGGCCGGACACAACAATATAGGGAAGCCCTTTTTTTCTTAATTATTTCATGAAATAATTTAAAGAAAATTGACGTGGGGCTTCGCCCTGTTTTTGTGTCCAGCCAGGTACAACTAGGCAGCTGGGGGCTGGAATCTGCAGTGCAGGGAGGCCCAAGCTTTCTGGGCCACCCCCGCTGCAAATTGCAGTCCGCAGCCACCCCGGAAAATGGCACGTTCATAGAAGCGCCATCTTCTGGCGCTGTACCCAACTCATCCAGGGCCCTGATGCGGTGGCTCACTGGGTAATAAAGGGGTTAGGGCCAGCTTGGCATTATCAGCTGGCCCTAAGCCCAAAATTCATGGGGTCACGCCAATATTAGACATGACCACCATGAATTTCTAGTAAAGTATTTAAAAAAAACACAACACCCAGAAAAAAGTCCTTTAATTGAAATAAACACACAATTCTTTATTGTTCTAAATTAAACCATACTTACCGTCACGCCCATTCCAGCTGAAGCCAACGATCTCCTGAAATAAAAGAAAAATAATAAAGCAACATCATCCTTACCTTTCCATGGTTCCCATGACAGCTTCAGCTCTGCTACATCGAGATGACAGGCTGGACCGCAGCAGAACGCTGCCATCCAGCCTGTCATCCCGCAGACACTGAGAAGCGCAGGCTTGCTTGCGCTCCACAGTGTCTATCTGTGAGGGCATCCAGATGAGCCGAGTTAATGTCCAATGAACTCGGCTCACCTCATGCACGTCACTGACAGAGTGGGAAAATTCTCCTGCACTCAGCGCTTCAGCGTAGGAGAATTCTCACACTGAAGCGCTGAGTGCAGGAGAATTCTCCCACGCTGTCAGTGACGTGCAGGAGGTGAGCTGAGTTCATTGGACATGAGCTCACCTTATGCACGTCACTGACAGCGTGGGAAAATTCTCCTGCACTCAGCACTTCAGCGTGGGAGAATTCTCACGCTGAAGCGCTGAGTGCAGGAGAATTCTCCCACGCTGTCAGTGACGTGCAGGAGGTGAGCTGAGTTCATTGGACATGAGCTCACCTTATGCACGTCACTGACAGCGTGGGAGAATTCTCCTGCACTCAGCGCTTCAGCATGAGAATTTTCCCACGCTGTCAGTGACGTGCATGAGGTGCGCCGAGTTCATTGGACATGAACTCGTCTCATCTTTATGCCGTCACAGCCAGACACTGCAGAGCGCAAGCAAGCCTGCGCTTCTCAGTGTCTGCGGGATGACAGGCTGGATGGCAGCTTTCTGCTGCGGTCCAGCCTGTCATCTCGATGTAGCAGAGCTGAAGCTGTCGTGGGAACCATGGAAAGGTAAGGATGATGTTGCTTTATTATTTTACTTTTATTGCAGGAGATCGTTGGCTTCAGCTGGAATGGGCGTGACGGTAAGTATGGTTTAATTTAGAACAATAAAGGATTGTGTCTTTATTTCAATTAAAGGACTTTATTCTGGGTGTTTGTGTTTTCTTTTAACTTTGACTATGGGGTTAGTAATGGGGGTGTCTTATAGACGCCTCTCCATTACTAACCTGGGCTTGATGTCAGCTGGCATTATAAGCTGACATCAACCCCAGCCCTATTACCCCCTGCCACCGCTACAGGGCAGCGTGGAAGAGCAAGGCTAAGTGCCAGAATTGGCGCATCCTATGAATGCGCCATTTCTGGGGCGGCTGATGGTTGGTGTTTCTAGCCTGGGAGGGGGCCAATATTCATGGCACCCTTCCTGGGCTATTAATATCAGCCCCCAGCTGTCTGCCTAGCCTTTGCTAGCAATTAAATTAGGGGGGACCCCACGTCATTTTTTTGGGGGGGTCCCCCATTTTAATAGCTAGTAAAGGCTATTTATTCAGCTGGGGGCTCATATTAGTAGCCTGGGAAGCTCCGTGGGTATTACCCCCTTCCCAGGCTTCAAACATCTGCCCCAGCTGTCTGCTTAACCTCCGCTAGAGCCTAAAATTAAGGGGAACCCCACGCCAATTTTTTTTTAATAATAAATCCTTTATTTTAATACTAAATGACAAGTACAGTAACCAACACTATCACTGTACTTCATATATATGTGACTGACATGTTTCTATCTATCTAATCTATGTGTGAAGCTCTATTCTGTCTGTTATAAATTGTCGGGTACAGTTGCTGAATTGCCGGCCGGCTTTTTTAAAGAGACGGTGCATGAAAACACTATTATATTTTTTAATAAATCCTTTACACTAAATGACAAGTACAGTAAGCAACACTGTCACTGTACTTCATATATATGTGACTGACATGTTTCTATCTATCTAATCTATGTGTGAGGCTCTATTCCTTCTTGTCTAAATTGTCGGGTACCGGTGTATGCCGCTGCTGAATTGCCGGCCGGCTTTTTTAAAGAAAGCGTCTTCTGAGCAGTTTGTCAGCTTTTGGATACCTTTGAAGGTGTTTTCTATGTGTTTCTATGTGTTTTTGTTTGCCTGCCATTGGTTTTAACGGTGTTCGACGGTGTTCTAAGGTGTTCGACGAACAGTTCGACGAACAGTTCCTCGAACATCCCGGTGTTCGACGAACCGAACCGAACCCGAACACTACGGGGGTGGCTCAACACTAGTGAGCACTAGTCAGCCCCACTGCAACTAGAGACAAACAAGGGAAACAGGGGATACACTTAGCTTTGAGAAGACACCAGAGAGATGACGACTACAATCCTCAAAGGAACTCCAAGATGAATCTAGCCGACTGCTAGCACACCAGACCTGACCAGAGGATTTTACTCTATCAGCGGCGATTCTCTGGAGACACTGAGGGTTTTTAAGGATCCAGCAAGGGTGTGTTAATTAGCAGCAGAAGGTGGAGATCACTGCTGGGTCCTAGAGAGCGAAGGATGATGAAAGGATCAAGAAGGTGTCTGCAAGGCCATGCTCAGCGACCTTGTACAGCTGGATCCAGAATGACTGTCTTTCAAACCTCATACACCCATGACACATCTCTAAAAATTATGAAGGAGGGCATCATACACACCCTGGAAAAATTAAGATGAGGGTCGCATGATGACACTTTAAAAATTCTAAACGATGGCCGCCTGATGACTCTCTAAAAATTATGCATGAGAACCACCTTTTTACCCTCTAAAAATTATGAGTGAGGACCACCTGATGACCCTCTAAAAATTATGAGCACGGGCCATCTGTTTACCCTCTAAAAATTATAAGTGAAGGAAGGGTCACATGGGAACCCTCTTGATATGGTGGAGGAGGAGCAGGACAAGAAAAAGTAGAAACCATGAACCATATATTCTTTTTTGGGTGGGAAGAGGTGCATCGGAATACAGCAGAAAAAGAAAGAATATTTGAATTGGCTTTATGTTCAACTGCTGTCATCCGGAGGGGTTGAGAAGTCTGGGTCAATCCAGACCTTGTTCATTTTGATAAGACTCCAGTCATCATTTTCAGTTGACAGGCAGATGTGCCTATCGGTTATTATGCCCCTGGTGGCACTAAAAACCTGCTCTAACAAAATGCTAGCATCAGGGCAGACCAGAACCTCCAAAGCTTAGAGGGACAATTAATGCCACGTGTCCATCTTGGAGTAACCCTTGCTCCACCATACCGCTGCGTGACCAGCTCTACCTTCACCTACTGTTTCCTCACCCATCCCTTGTAGATTGTGAGCCCTCGGGGGCAGAGTCCACGCTTCCCCTGTACCAGTCGCTGACTCGTTTTTGTTCAATTTATTGTACAGTACTTGTTGTTTGCTATGTATATCTCTTTTAAACATGTAAAGCGCCATGGAATTAATGGCGCTATAATAATAAATAAATAATAATAATACCCAATAATTGTACGGCACAGAGGAATCATGTTAGATGCTGATACGGTTGGCTAGGAACTCATTCACCATGTTCAAAAACTGTTCCCACCTTGTCAGACTATCCCGCAGGGTCTAATGAAATTGTCCCAGACCTTTGATAGCAATCCCCTGCCTCTTTTGGACCTGATGGTCTCTCCCTCGTCTCGCCTCTTTGGTTTCCTAAGGAACAATGACCTCTGCCACCAGCATTTTCAGATGGGAATTTTTGTACTAATTGTTCAACTAGGCTCTTCTGGTATTGCATCATTTTGGTAGCCCTATCCACCTCAGGAAGGGGAGATAGAAAGGTCTCATTGTAGTGTGCGTCGAGAAGGATGAAAAAACAGTAATTAATGTTGGCCAAAATGAATATAAAGCGAAGGTCACGGGAAATGCTACAGGACAAAAAGTCAGCCATGTGTGCGAGACTCCCAACAGGCAAGACTTCCCTGTCCCCACCAGGAGGACGACTCTCCATCTCCTCCTTCTTCTCCTCCTCTTCAGCCCATCCATGCTGAACAGATGGTGTAATGACACAGCTTTTAACCTTAATTATCCAGACATCTAAATTCAGTAGGCCAGGAGAAATACACTATTATATAAACCTATAAAAAGTGTCACTCAAGGTGACCATAACCCAAATCAATGAGTATACCAAAAAAGAAGCTATTATTCCCAAATCTCTAGTATGAACAGCAATGTGACTCAAAGAGCAGGGAATTAAATAAACTGTGGAGCCAGTTTATGCAAAAGTGATACGTTTTATTTTTAATAGTACATAATAACAAAATCAGAAAAAGACAGTGTCAAAAACAGGTCTGGAAAAAGAGAAAAGACTGTTAAAAAATGGTAAGGTGTGGGGAAATGAGATCTCTAATGTACCCAAAAGATCAAAAAGACCAAATGAGTTCCTGTCACCGGAGACAGAGCATAAAGGTCTAAGTGTGGGGCATAAATCAAAGTACGTTATGATCATACGGCTAGTAACTCATGACAGAAAATAAACATGATACAAATAACATATATGAAAGCATGATGCATAGCCGAATGTGTATAGCCAAAGAAAGCCCCTCCATGTTAGAAATGCAAAACCAGCCAATGTGATAGATTGCCGGTATTACCTTGAGTCATGATGCTCCGGTGGAGAAGGAAACCCACGTGCAGCCTCGACGCGCGTTTCACCTTCCGGCTTCGTCAGGAGGCGTGGCGTGAATAAGAAATGGGGGCCATAAATATGAATGGAGCGGGGACTATAGCGAATCGACGCGCTACATGTCATGATGTCCCACCCCGGGGCGCGGCCAGCCGGCGGTTACAGGAAGTGACGGAGGGGAGGACAGACGTCATCCCCCCCGTCTCCCAGGCAACCCGCCCGGCCAGCGACGCCGCAGGACACGGGCAGCGCATGATCAAGTGCACGTCTGCGCTGGGAGAATGCAGTGCAGAAGGTAAATGGTAAATAGAAAAAGTGCATGTGCCTGGTCTATACAATGTGAACATACTGCATGGGAACAAGGGGGAAAGATGATGACAGAAGGAGGAAATATTAAATAACCATGTATGCTGCAGAAATGGAGGAGATCTGGTGACAACCTACCGGGATGTTTTACTATAATTGTGAAATTCAAAGCATTAGATTGAATTAATTAAAGCTATGGAGAAGTAAATATGAATAAGACATACGTAGTATAAGATAAAATTCATATAATAACAAAAGAAATCCTTTGAACAACATCACTTAGTCATATATGATATAGTGATTCATAGATAAAAAGATGCTCGGTCTAGCCTGTAAGGTGGTCATCAGATCCCCCACCAACAGCAATATATATTCCCATAATATGAATCCAGTACGGATAGCCAAGTATATACATATCAATTACTCAAAGATGAGCAAGTATATAAAGCATTTTGCCCCAAATCATAGCATTTTACATAGCCGTGTTAATATCATATGCATAAGATAATACATATATTATATATATTATATATATTAGAAGGATCATATGCCATAGTATATCCCATTTATATTAATCGGCCTACCGTATATAGTCAGGCAAAAGTATTTGCAAAAGGCCATATTATAAGGGGGTATACTATATCCATCTTGCCCAGTATATCCATCTTGTGCCATAGTATATCCCATTTATATTAATCGACCTACCGTGCATAGTCAAGCAAAAATATTTGTAAAAGGCCATATTATAAGGGGGTATACTATATCCATCTTGCCCAGGAAAAACGGAAATGTCAAAACATAAGGACATAATTAAGTCATGCATGCAAGATAAAGTAATATATCAAATTCCTCCCGGATAAGTGCAGAGAGAGAAAGTCCTCTTTATGTATGTTCATCTTTTCTCCGTTATTCAGACATGTTGGCGGATCCAAAAGGCTCATGCGTTCTTGCATTAAGTAGATCTCACTCCCCCGACAGCGATAAAAGATGTAACGAAATAAAGTACTAGCTCTAAAGAAAGCAAAACAACATAATGAAAATCCAAACACTACCTGAGACAAAAATTAATTAAAAAAACATATGGCCACCCATGATAAAAACACACAAAAAGCACTGAAGAGGAATTTAAAGAAAAGATTTGAAACTAATAGCCTCATTGAGGCCGTTGGGGACACCCGTATCTAACATAACCATCCACTTGGTCTCCTTTTGGAGGAGTTTCTGCCTGGCGTTCCCACCCCTAATCCCCATATAGACGTGATCTATACCACAGGCCTTGAGGCCCTTGGGATTGGAATTGTGGTAATGAAAAAAATGTCTGGGGATGGTCTTTAAAATTTGGGGTTCCTTGGAATTAGCCGCATTCTTTATATCTCGGATATGTTCTTGAATCCTAATTTTTAGAGCCCTTGTGGTCATACCTATATAAAGAAGACCACAGGGACATCTAATTTGATAGATTACGGCCTCTGTTTCACATGTAATGTGATGAACGATTTTGAAATCTTTATCGTGTTTAGAATTAGAGAAAGATTTAGTTCTCTGTATATATTGGCACACTGAGCATTTCCCACAAGAAAAACAGCCCCAAGGTGGACCTGGACCATCAAAGAGAAACTTACTTTTAGGTGGAGTGTAATGACTTCTGCATAGTATGTCACCCAGTGTACGTGACTTACGCCATGTAATAGAGGGGTGTTTAGGAAGTTCATATTGTAGACACCTGTCTGTCCGCAATATTGACCAATGTTTTTGTAGAATGTCTTGTATTTCCTTCCATTTTGAATTGAAGGTGGTAATAAATCGTGGGGGGACAGACGTGGCAAGAGGTTTTTTCTTTTTTTGACTCATAATAAGGGTCTTTCTATCAGTTCCTTTGGCGCGATTAAAACCCTTACAGATATCTCGTTGTTTATACCCCCTTTCCTTGAATCTAGTGGAAAGCTCCTGAGGTTGTTCGCAGAATCTTAGATCATCAGAGCAGATACGACGTGCTCTGAGGTACTGACTAATGGGAATAGATTTCTTCAGGTTAGGTGGATGCGAAGATTCAAAGTGTAGAAGAGAATTAGCTGATGTCTCTTTCCTGAAGATGTCAGTACTGATGGTACCATCCAAAGATTTGGTGATCAATAAATCCAAAAAATCAATCCGTGTCTTGCTATATTTCCAAGTGAGCTTCACATTGATGTCATTAATATTGAGCAAGTCAAGGAAGCTGTCTAGCTGCGACGCGGAGCCCTGCCAAATAAATAGCATATCATCGATATACCGCGACCATGAGATCACATGATCATGGCCTGGAGTACCAAGGACCACATCCCTCTCCCACAGCCCCAGGAAGAGGTTGGCGTATGAGGGCGCACAAGTGGCCCCCATCGCCGTTCCCTGGAGCTGAAGGAAGGGGCGGTCCTTAAATACAAAAAAGTTGTGTGTCAGAACAAATTGTAAAAGTGAAACAATAAAGGTGATCAGATCAGGTTCCAGATTAGTCATACTCAAAAAGATTCTAGCGGCCCTGATCCCATGGTCGTGGCATATCGATGTGTAGAGGGACTCCACGTCGCAGGTAACTAGCCACATATCATCATCTAATGTAACCCCCTCCAATCTCCTCAGTACATCAGTAGTGTCCTTGACAAATGAGGGCAAGGTTTCTACACATTTTTGCAGGTAGAAATCAATGAATTGGCAGGCAGGTTCACAAAGACCCCCAATCCCAGAGACAATGGGTCTGCGCATGATCAAGTGCACGTCTGCGCTGGGAGAATGCAGTGCAGAAGGTAAATGGTAAATAGAAAAAGTGCATGTGCCTGGTCTATACAATGTGAACATACTGCATGGGAACAAGGGGGAAAGATGATGACAGAAGGAGGAAATATTAAATAACCATGTATGCTGCAGAAATGGAGGAGATCTGGTGACAACCTACCGGGATGTTTTACTATAATTATGAAATTCAAAGCATAAGATTGAATTAATTAAAGCTATGGAGAAGTAAATATGAATAAGACATACGTAGTATAAGATAAAATTCATATAATAACAAAAGAAATCCTTTGAACAACATCACTTAGTCATATATGATATAGTGATTCATAGATAAAAAGATGCTCGGTCTAGCCTGTAAGGTGGTCATCAGATCCCCCACCAACAGCAATATATATTCCCATAATATGAATCCAGTACGGATAGTACGGATTCATATGCATAAGATAATACATATATTATATATATTATATATATTAGAAGTAGAGATGAGCGTTGTTCTACTCGAACTGTTCGCCAATCTCAAATTCGAGCTGTTTTGGGCGGTGTTCGAGCCGTTCGGCGAACACGAACGATTTGAGAAAAATTCGGCTGTTCGAGGTTATGTTCGATAACTGTTCGTGCACCAAAATCATAACTGGATTTTTTCTCAGTAATGATGAAAATTAATGTTAATACGCAGTTTGAGTGTACAGCGGGGTGGGGGGAGGGGCAGGGGATGGATCTCTGCAGGAATAATGAAGATCTCCATTTTTTTTTCTCTATCCCGCATTTGCAGTGGGGAGGTGCAGTCTGTCAGCCTATCAGCAGCGCACACACGGAGCGAACTGCTGTTTTTCACACAAGCAAGGGCATGTGTCATTGGCAGTGTATGTCACATGTCCTTGCCCTATAAGACCAAGCCATTTTCCCCGTCGCCACCATTTTCTCACTGCTGCAGCTGCGTGTTAGACGGCACCGCTGTTGCTGTGTGCGCTATACCTTGTTAATTCAAGCCAATTTTCGCACAAATCTACAGATAGCTTGGGAGTAGGGAATAGTTATGATTGCAGTCCTTTTAAGGACTAGGTTACAGCATTTCCTACGACTTTTATCAGGCAGGTCTGTGCTCTTAAATAGATAGATTGTGGGAGTAAAGACTAATTGTAATTGCAGTCCTTTTCAGGACTAGGTTACATCAGTTCCTATCAGTTTTTGCCAGGCAGGTCTGTGCCAGTGCTGTGCAAGTTTTTTTCACAGCATTTGGCTGAATCTAGCAAAGCTAATCCTTTTTGGCCTATTGCAGAGTGTGTTAGTCAGTGGAGTAGCCTATCTGTGTTGCAAGATATACCACCTGTGTATAGAATACCAATTTTTTTACTGCACCTAGTGAAGTAAAATCTTTTGGGCATAGCATCATTCTATTAGTCCATCTATACTGACCTCCATCAGGTTGCAAATTGAATATAATTTTTTTCTGCATCTAGCTCTGAAAAAATATTTGGGCTTCTAGCAGTGTGTGGGACTTGTTCTATTAGTCCATCTATACTGACCTCCATCAGGTTGCAAACTGAATATAATTTTTTTCTGCATCTAGCTCTGAAAAAATATTTGGCCTTCTAGCAGTGTGTGGGACTTTCTCTATTAGTCCATCTATACTGACCTCCATCAGGTTGCAAATTAAAAATAATTTTTATCTGCATCTAGCTCTGAAAAAATATTTGGCCTTCTAGCAGTGTGTGGGACTTTCTCTATTAGTCCATCTATACTGACCTCCATCAGGTTGCAAATTAAAAATAATTTTTATCTGCATCTACCTCTGAAAAAATATTTGGGCTTCTAGCTGTGTGTGGGACTTGTTCTATTAGTCCATATATACTGACCTCCATCAGGTTGCAAACTGAATAGAATTTTTTTCTGCATCTAGCTCTGAAAAAATATTTGGCCTTCTAGCAGTGTGTGGCACTTTCTCTATTAGTCCATCTATACTGACCTCCATCAGGTTGCAAATTAAAAAAAAAATTTTTTCTGCATCTACCTCTGAAAAAATATTGGGCTTCTAGCTGTGTGTGGGACTTGTTCTATTAGTCCATCTATACTGACCTCCATCAGGTTGCAAACTGAATATAATTTTTTTCTGCATCTAGCTCTGAAAAAATATTTGGCCTTCTAGCAGTGTGTGGGACTTTCTCTATTAGTCCATCTATACTGACCTCCATCAGGTTGCAAATTAAAAATAATTTTTTTTCTGCATCTACCTCTGAAAAAATATTGGGCTTCTAGCTGTGTGTGGGACTTGTTCTATTAATCCATCTATACAGACCTCCATCAGGTTGCAAACTGAATATAATTTTTTTCTGCATCTAGCTCAGAAAAAATATTTGGCCTTCTAGCAGTGTGTGGGACTTTCTCTATTAGTCCATCTATACTGACCTCCATCAGGTTGCAAATTAAAAATAATTTTTATCTGCATCTACCTCTGAAAAAATATTTGGGCTTCTAGCTGTGTGTGGGACTTGTTCTATTAGTCCATCTATACTGACCTCCATCAGGTTGCAAACTGAATATAATTTTTTTCTGCATCTAGCTCTGAAAAAATATTTGGCCTTCCAGCAGTGTGTGGGACTTGTTCTATTAGTCCACCTATACTGACCTCCATCAGGTTGCAAATTCAAAATAATTTTTTGTCTGCATCTAGCTCTGAAAAAATATTTGGCCTTCTAGCAGTGTGTGGGACTTTCTCTATTAGTCCATCTATACTGACCTCCATCAGGTTGCAAACTGAATATATTTTTTTTCTGCATCTACCTCTGAAAAAATATTTGGGCTTCTAGCTGTGTGTGGGACTTGTTCAATTAGTCCATCTATACTGACCTCCATCAGGTTGCAAATCGAATATAATTTTTTTCTGCATCTAACCCAACCAATAGTTTTGGCCTAATACCACAGTTTGGCCACTCAGCTCTGCTCGGTTTCCATCCATTGTTTTTTTGTGCAAACAACTCCAGAGTTGTGAATTAGTTAAACACTAGTGTTGAGCCACTCCCGTAGTGTTCGAGTTCGGTTCGGTTCGTCGAACACCCGTGTGTTCGCCGAACTGTTCGTCGAACTGTTCGTCGAACACCTTCGAACTCCGTTAAAACCAATGGCAGGCAAACAAAAACACATAGAAACACATAGAAAACACCTTCAAAGGTGTCCAAAAGCTGACAAACTGCTCAGAAGACACAACTAACACATGGAAAAGTGACAAGTACATATAGTCATGCGAAAAGAAAAGAGGTGGAGGAGTAAAAGGAGGGGGAGACACAGATATAGGCATGTCATGCCCTTCTAAAATCCAAAAAGTGAGAAGCCGACACGTTCAGTCCGCTCCTGCCTGTGCCACCTCCGTGTCGCCGGGTTTGTGCCAGAGCCGCGGTGAACCCTGACGGCCAGCCCCCCTCTCCCAATACTGGTGCCTGTCCGCTGGTGGGTCGAGCGAGCCCCCCTGTGGTGGAGGCAGCTCTAAGCTTTTTAATTTAAATTGTCTCTCTAATTTGAATAAATACACTTTAAATCCATTTACAAGGATCTATTGGAGGGCAAGTCTCATGCCAGCAGCCGCGTAATTCCAGCTCCAGTAGCGTCCACTAAAGCTGCTGCAGTTAAAAGGCTTTTATAAGGATCGAGCTCGGCTGTCCACCGCAAGGCATCCTACTGCCAGTCCGAGCCCCTATGCCTTGGGGTGCCTCCTTATGCTCTTCACTGAGTATCCCGTGGTCCCGAAGCATTTCCTTTGAAAAAATTAAGTGTCCAAACTACAGGTGGTGTAGCTTGCTTAACAGCCGGGATAATCCGCTGACTAGCAGACCCTGCTACTAGGCACAAAGTATTTCCTTGGCTAGATGCAGTTAAAAATTTGTAATTAGATACTCTCGTTGGATGCTGAGAAAGCATTCCATAGAGTCTCCTGGCACGCCATATATGATTCTCTTAAAAAGCTTGGGGTAGGGGTCTAGGGGACCCTTTTATAGCCAAAATCACGGCCCTGTATCGCAATACGTCACCTAGGCTGAAGATAAATGGAACTGTAGCACCCTGAGGGCTCGGTTGCTACAGAGGTATTGCACCTCACCCAGAGGTGTGATATCTCACTCTCAGGTAAGGATGTAGTGTGGATCAGGACCCGACACATGCATGCATTACACCACATTGCCGTGGGGCAGGGCGACCAATATGCCCCTGAGATGGGCACGACAGTCCCTGTCCCTGGCTGGAGTGGGGGGAGGGAACACTGAGGAAGGGGAACCCTGTAGTGCAGGAGCAGGGAGGAAGCAGTTCCTGGGTGCATTGAGAAGGGAGTATAAAAGGTGGGCACCATCTTAGTTCAGTGCAGAGAAGTCTGAGCAGAAGTGGCAGGGAGCAGGGGCTCTGCATGAGCTCTGCTCCGGAGGCGGGCCTAGTAACAGAGGCCCAGGCCTGGACGAGGGAGAAGGAAGGAAGAGGAGCGGTGAAGGCTCCAGGAACGAGGAACGAAGGGATCTCAGGGGTGCGGAAGGGCGAGTCGCCACCGCACGCCCGAATCCACCTGCGTGGAGGGGTCAGGCCAAAGGGGGAGACCGGTCCCCGAAACTAGTGGAGGCAGGAAATGACCCTCAGCTAGAAACAGGAGGCTGTGACATTTTATGTGGCGCAGCCCCTCGCTACACCCGCTAGGAAGGCACCACATAGGGTCAGGGAAACTGGCGCCAAGTTTACCAAGAGGACGCCCGAGGCAGCCGGACAGAAGGGTTGATAAGAAAGGCCAGACAAAGCACACAGAAAGGGGGTCCTGTGAAGCACTCCAAAGTTATCTGGGAGTTGTCTGAGCCCCTCACCTGGTGAGCACAGTACGACATGGGCAGCCGTTACCTGCAGACGTGGTCTGGATAATAAGAACTGTGAGTAAAGGCCCTGGACTGCATCACTGACTCCGTGTCATTACTGCTGCTGCCCTGCACCATCACCCCCATCCTCCGCATACACTGCCCTGAGGCTATACTCCTCCCGTGGGGAGTTATGCTATGCTCTGCTGCACTCACAACACCAGCCTCAGCGGTGTGCCCTGGAGCGGCGGTTCACTCTGACCGCAATCCACGGGTGGCGTAGTCGGACATTTAAACATCAAAACCACATAAATAGTTCCGCCACTGGTTTGACTGCCCTGAGCCACGGAACCGGGTTGCCGCCACGGAGACTACAACCACCAGCATCCACCAAAAAGGGTCCGGCTCCGGGTGTCCCAAGGCCCAGGGGGCGCGTCAGAACATTTTCATCACCTTTCACAATCACCAATGGGACAAGGCAGGGATGTTCTCTGTCCCCTCTCTTATACATCCTAGTGACGGAGCACCTGCTCTCATCAATTCGCCATAACCCCAATATTAGGTGGATTGAGGTGGGAGGCACCGAGTACAAGTGCTCTCTATTTGCTGATGATGTCCTAGTATATATCACTCAATCACATATATCCATCCATGCTGTTATGGCTGAAATAGATCACTTTGTTACATGGTCAAATTTTAAAATCAATGCAGCGAAGTCTGAGGCCCTCGATGTCTCCCTCCCCAAATCCATATAGGATTCCATCCAGTCCAACTTTCCCTTTGCCTGGCCCTCACAGGGTATCAAATACTTAGGAATTCCTATTCATAGAGACCTCTCCCATCTATGTTATCTTAATTTTGGGCCCTTTATTGAACAACTCCATACAGACCACGGTTGGCAAGTTAGAACTGTAAGATTCACTACGTGAACCACTGGTGTTTTGTGGAAAAGCACATGTACACTGTGTTCCAAATTATTATGCAAAAAGTGTTTAGGAGTGATAAGGGAAGAATTTGTTTGTTTGTCAGTTAAACTCATTGATGGTGATGTGTGTCAGGGCTCTTTATATCACTGTAAGCAATTGCAGACACCTGTGCTAATTAGTTTGGCAGGTGTGTCCAATGAAAGGCAAGACTACTTAAGAAGGCTGTCTCACATTATTAAGCAGCCTACATTTTCTGCCAAAATGGGAAAGAAAAAGGATGTGTCGGCTGCTGAGAAGCAACAAATTGTGGAGTGTTTAAGTCAAGGCATGATACAATCAACATTATGCGATGATCAGGATGAAGTGTCTTGGCAATCAAGAAGTATGTAGCTGATTCACAGTACACACGTGTGCGTGCTGATAAGGGCAAATTGAGGACTCTTTCCTACAGGCAATTACGTCAGGTTGAAAGAGCAGCGGCAAAAAAGCCTTGTCATAGCAGCAGACAAGTTTTTGAAGCTGCTTGTGCCTCCAACGTCCCCCGAACAACAAGATGCAGGGTCCTTCAGAGGTTTGCAGCTGTGCATACGCCATCCTGTCGACCTCCTCTATCCACTTCACACAAGCAGAAACGGCTCCAGTGGGCCAAACATTACATGAAGACTGATTTCAAAACTGTTTTGTTCACGGATGAGTGCCCTGCAGCACTCGATGGTCCAGATGGATGGAGTGGAGGATGGCTGGTTGATGGACACCCCGCGCAAACACGGCTACAGCGCCAACAAGGAGGAGGTGGAGTAATGTTTTGGGCTGGAATCATGGGGAGAGAGATTGTCGGCCCCTTTAGGATCCCTGAAGGTGCTAAAGATGAACTCCATAATGTATGTGGATTTTCTCAAACAGCACTTCCTGCCATGGTTCAAGAGGAAGAACCGTGTATTTCACAGCAAGATCATTTTTCTGCATGATAATGCACCATCTCATGCTGCACATAAAACATCTGCATCTCTGGCTGATATGGGCATAAAAGGGGACAAACTTATGGTGTGACCCCCATGCTCCCCTGACCTCTACCCCATTCAGAACCTTTGGAGCATCATTAAAAGGAGTGTCTATGATGGCGGGAGGCAGTTCACATCTAAGCAACAGCTCTGGGAGGGTATTCTGTCCTCATGCAAAACAATTGAAGCAGAAACCATCCAAAACCTGACAAATTCAATGGACAAGAGAGTTCAGAAGCTCCTTTCGAACAAGGGGTCCTATGTGAAAATGTAACATCACCTAGAATAAAGTTTTGAGTTGAAAACTGTTTGATTTCAGTTTCTAACAACCTGCTAATGCTTATAATTTCAAAAATGACCATTTTTTTGGTCTTTATTAAAATGAAAAGGTTGATCGAAAAGTTTGGGGGATCTAAGAGTGTGGCAACCCAGTAGTCATGATTACTTCGAATTCTGACAATATGAGGGTCATGCTGCAGGTAGTGCAGCAAGAAGGCACTTATGTGTCTTGCGCATCTCGGAGCCCCAAAATTATTTTCCGGGCTAGATGCAGCTAAAAATTATTATTAATTTTAAATCTGGTGAAGCTTTAGTATAGATGGCCTAATAGGATCAGTGCTGCACACTGCTACAAAGCCCAAATTATTTTCCAGTCAAGATACAGATAAATATGATTAGTAATTTTAAATCTGGTGGAGCTTATTATAGATGGCCTAATAGAATCAGTGCTGCACACTGCTACAAAGCCCAAATTATTTTCCAGCCAAGATACAGATAAACATGATTAGTAATTTGAAAGCTTAAAACGGTTGGTAGGGTGATTTTAATCAATCATCAAGCTTTTACTCTCCCCAGGATGACACAGGGGTAGAAAAGTCGTTTCGGATCCATGATTTGTTCATCTTTGTGAACGTGAGTCTGTCTACATTATCAGTGGAGAGCCGCGTGCGCTTATCTGTCAGCACACCACCAGCAGCGCTGAACACACGTTCAGACAGAACGCTGGCTGCGGGGCATGACAAGATCTCCAAGGCGTAAGTGGCTAGCTCCGGCCATTTATTCAGATTGGAAGCCCAAAAAGAGCAAGGGTCCAGTGACACAGTCGTGGCTTCAATGTTTACTTGGAGATACTCCTGTACCATCGTCTCTAGGCATTGACTATGTGTCAGACTTCTTGTCTCCTGTGGCCTTGCAAAGGATGGGCTAAAAAAGTGGTGAAATGATTCCGCAAAATTGATGTTACCAGCAGATACTGTGGTTCTGTTACGGTTTGAGTGCTGAACACTTGACGGTCCCACGGTTGCCAAGTTGGAACTGTGAGTTTCACTACGTGCACCACTGGTATTTTGTGGAAAAGCACATGTAAGATTCTGCAACAGTCTCTGCTGATACTCCTGCATGCGTGCATCCCTTTCTATGGCAGGAATAATTTCTGCAAATTTACTTTTGTACCAGGGATCTATCAGTGTGGCAACCCAGTAGTCAGGATTATTTCTAATTCTCACAATTCGAGGGTCATGTTGCAGGTAGTGCAGCAAGAAGGCACTCATGTGTGTTGCGCATCCAGGAGCACCAAGTCCCTGTTGAGTTGGTGGCGAGGTAACAATCATGCTTCCTTCCTCTGTCCTCTCCCCCCAACCTCGCACAACAGAAATGTGATCAAGGTCTAACTCATCTGATGAGTCTTCCATCAGTTCGTCCTCCACTTCTTCCTGGGCTCCTGCACCTTCCTCACTAGTTTGGCTGCTACCATGCACCCTGGTAAAACCATCTCCCCCACCCTCACATGCCTGCCGCCTTGGTGCTGCCGACCGTCTGGACCTTGCAGATGTTAGCACTTCCGCATACAACTCCTCCTCCTCTACTTCCTCCACCTCCTCTTGTGCCACCACCTGACTCCGAATTCTGTTTAACATGTGCTCCAGCATGTAAATCATCGGAATAGTCATGCTGATAATGGCATCGTCAGCACTAAACATCTTCGTCGCCATTTCAAAACTGTGCAGAAGGGTGCATAGGTCCCTGATCTGAGAACACTCCTCCAACGTGATTTGCCCCACCTCTGGATCTCGTTGGCCCAGGCTATACGTCAGAACGTATTGCACCAGGGCTTGTCGGTGCTGCCACAGTCGCTGCAACATGTGCAGAGTTGAATTCCACCGGGTAGGCACATCGCATTTTAGCCGGTGAAGTGGCAGGCCCAACGACTTCTGTAGAGATGTAAGTCGCTGAGCTGCGGGATGAGATCGGCGAAAGTGAGCACACAGCGACCGTGCCCTCTGCAGAATGCCATCTAGTCTGGGATAGTGGGCTAAAAATTGCTGGACAACCAGGTTCAACACGTGAGCCATACAAGGCACGTGTGTGACATTGCCCCGGCGAAGGGCCGCACCCAGGTTTGCAGCATTGTCGCACACGGCCTTCCCTGGTTTCAGGTCCAGTGGAGACAACCATTCATGAAATTGGTTCTCCAGAGCTGACCACAACTCCTCAGCTGTGTGACTCACATTTCCCAGACATTTCAATGTAAAAACTGCCTGATGATGTTGAGCCCTACTGCCAGCATAGTAAGGAGGTGTGCAGGATCCCTTCTGCGCAGTTAGAAAGCTTGTGGCATGACCAGACAGGCTTTGGGTGCAGGTGGAAGACCGAGAGGAGGTTGAGGAGGCAGAAGCAGTGGAGGAACTTTGACATAAAGAGGATTGACGCACAACTCGTGGGGACGGCAAGACTTGGACAGCAGCCCCTTGTCCTGCTGTCACCATAGTTACCCAGTGCCCAGTCAGCGACATGTAACGCCCCTGTCCATGCCTACTCGTCCAAGTGTCTGTGGTGAAATGCACCCTGTCACACACAGAGTTTCTCAAAGAAGCGGTGATGTTGTGTGCGACATGCTGGTGGAGCGCAGGCACACCTTTCTTTGAGAAGCAGTGCCGACTGGGCATCTGGTACTGGGGCACTGCGACGGACATAAGGTCTCGAAAATCCTCTGTGTCCACCAGGCGGAAAGGCAGCATTTCTGTAGCCAAGAACTTGCAGATGGTGAAATTCAACCTCTTAGCTTTCTCATGGCTAGGAGGAAATGGTCTTTTACTTGTCCACATCTGAAGGACCGAGGGCTGGCTATTGTGCTTAGACGGGGTTGATAAGGGTGTCCCCGGCAAACTGCCGGTCTGTGAGGAAGATGCAGGCGGACATGTTAGGTTGCCTTGATCCAAAGGTGGTGCTATCGATGTCGGACAGCGCTCAACACCAGCTGGTGTTACCACCTCCAAAGAAAATGATGACCTGCCAATCACGCTGGCTGTTGCGGGTAAAGAGGTGGCAGGTCTGCGCCCCAAAACAGGTGTGACTGCTGTCCCCCCAGTCACAGAGGATGAAGAGGCCGCGGATGCACAAGATATGGCAGACGGTGGTTGGCCCGGCCGGCTAGGCCGCATTGTAGCACACTGAGCTTCCCACTGCAACTTATGCTTCATGTCCATGTGCCGGTTCATGCATGAAGTACTCAAACTATGTATTTTTTGGCCTCTACTTAGCTTTTGCTGACAAATCTTACAGATAACACGAGTTGGGTCATCTTTATCGATCTGAAAAAATGCCCAGGCTATGCAAGGCTTAGCACCCATGCGACCTGAAGAGCCACCACGACTTGTGGTGAGAGACAGAGTTGTGTTTGAGGATGCAGTTGTTGACGTGCTTCCAGTACTACGTCTCTGTCGAGGAAGGCGCAACCTGACCTCGTCGTCACTAGCATCTTCCTCCACCTCCTCTGCTGACCTCATCTCTTGGCTGACTGTGGGTTGACAGTAAGTGGGATCTCCAACCTCATCATCATCACCCTGTGCGTTATCACACCCGTCGTCCTCAGAGCCAACCTGTTCCTGCCCTGACAAAAAACTAAAGTTGTCGCTCCAATCAGGTATTTGAGTCTTATCATCGTCTTCCTCATTGTCTCCACCAACAGGAGTTACAGTTTGGGAATGAGGGTCTACATTATGGTCAGAACCTTCTGCGTCTGGTCCTGGATCCGACTCATAAAGATTCTGGGCATCAGTGCAGATCATTTCCTCGTCTGGATTCACAGAAGCGCTGGAGTCGACCTCTGATTCCCAGGCTATAGTATGAGTAAACAGCTCTGCAGACTCATACTCATTCTACCTCATACTCAGACGGGCAGCTGGAGATTTGGGAGCTGTGAGGAAGCAAGTGCGATTGGGGTGACACCTTTGAGTACTGGAGTATTTGTGATGTTGAAGTTGATGTGGAGGAGAGTCCACTTAAAGGAGCACTTGATATCCGTTGAAGCACCTGCTGTTTTTGTGCCTCATCTGGAATTTGTAGCGATTGGCGTGGCCGTAAGAAAGGGATCTTATCACATTGTCCGCTAAAAGAAGTAGACATTTTAGTTTGGCTGGAAGATGGTCTTTCTTCTGCAGATGTTACTGTTGCTTTAACACCTACCCCACGGACACAACCTTTTTTCCCCTTCCCAACACGCCTATTCCCATTTCCACCAGCAGCAGGCCTTTTTCCACTCATTTTGGTGGTTAATAGAGATGAGCGTTGTTCTACTCGAACTGTTCGTCAATCTCAAATTCGAGCTGTTTTGGGCGGTGTTCGAGCCATTCGGCGAACACGAACAATTTGAGAAAAATTCGGCTGTTCGAGGTTATGTTCGATAACTGTTCGTGCACCAAAATCATAACTGGATTTTTTCTCAGCTCTGAGGATGACGGGACGACGGGTGTGATAACGCACAGGGTGATGATGATGAGGTTGGAGATCCCACTTACTGTCAACCCACAGTCAGCCAAGAGATGAGGTCAGCAGAGGAGGTGGAGGAAGATGCTAGTGACGACGAGGTCAGGTTGCGCCTTCCTGGACAGAGACGTAGTACTGGAAGCATGTCAACAACTGCATCCTCAAACACAACTCTGCCTCTCACCACAAGTCGTGGTGGCTCTTCAGGTCGCATGGGTGCTAAGCCTTGCACAGCCTGGGCATTTTTTCAGATCGATAAAGATGACCCAACTCATGTTATCTGTAACATTTGTCAGCAAAAGCTAAGTAGAGGCCAAAAAATTCATAGTTTGAGTACTTCATGCATGAACCGGCACATGGACATGAAGCATAAGTTGCAGTGGGAAGCTCAGTGTGCTACAATGCGGCCTAGCCGGCCGGGCCAACCGCCGTCTGCCATATCTTGTGCATCCGCGGCCTCTTCATCCTCTGTGACTGGGGGGACAGCAGTCACACCTGTTTTGGGGCGCAGACCTGCCACCTCTTTACCCGCAACAGCCAGCGTGATTGGCAGGTCATCATTTTCTTTGGAGGTGGTAACACCAGCTGGTGTTGAGCGCTGTCCGACATCGATAGCACCACCTTTGGATCAAGGCAACCTAACATGTCCGCCTGCATCTTCCTCACAGATCGGCAGTTTGCCGGGGACACCCTTATCAACCCCGTCTAAGCACAATAGCCAGCCCTCGGTCTCTCAGATGTGGACAAGTAAAAGACCATTTCCTCCTAGCCATGAGAAAGCTAAGAGGTTGAATTTCACCATCTGCAAGCTCTTGGCTACAGAAATGCTGCCTTTCCGCCTGGTGGACACAGAGGATTTTCGAGACCTTATGTCCGTCGCAGTGCCCCAGTACCAGATGCCCAGTTGGCACTACTTCTCAAAGAAAGGTGTGCCTGCGCTCCACCAGCATGTCTCACACAACATCACCGCTTCTTTGAGAAACTCTGTGTGTGACAGGGTGCATTTCACCACAGACACTTGGACGAGTAGGCATGGACAGGGGCGTTACATGTCGCTGACTGGGCACTGGGTAACTATGGTGACAGCAGGACAAGGGGCTGCTGTCCAAGTCTTGCCGTCCCCACGAATTGTGCGTCAATCCTCTTTATGTCAAAGTTCCTCCACTGCTTCTGCCCCGTCAACCTCCTCTCGGTCTTCCACCTGCACCCAAAGCCTGTCTGGTCATGCCACAAGCTTTCTAACTGCGCAGAAGGGATCCTGCACACCTCCTTACTATGCTGGCAGTAGGGCTCAATGTCATCAGGCGGTTTTTACTTTGAAATGTCTGGGAAATGTGAGTCACACAGCTGAGGAGTTGTGGTCAGCTCTGGAGAACCAATTTCATGAATGGTTGTCTCCACTGGACCTGAAACCAGGGAAGGCCATGTGCGACAATGCTGCAAACCTGGGTGCGGCCCTTCGCCGGGGCAATGTCACACACGTGCCTTGTATGGCTCACGTGTTGAACCTGGTTGTCCAGCAATTTTTAGCCCACTATCCCAGACTAGATGGCCTTCTGCAGAGGGCACGGTCGCTGTGTGCTCACTTCCGACATTTGCATCCCGCAGCTCAGCGACTTACATCTCTAGAGAAGTCGTTGGGCCTGCCACTTCACCGGCTAAAATGCGATGTGCCTACCCGGTGGAATTCAACTCTGCACATGTTGCAGCGACTGTGGCAGCACCGACAAGCCCTGGTGCAATACGTTCTGACGTATAGCCTGGGCCAACGAGATCCAGAGGTGGGGCAAATCACGCTGGAGGAGTGGTCTCAGATCAGGGACCTATGCACCCTTCTGCACAGTTTTGAAATGGCGACGAAGATGTTTAGTGCTGACGATGCCATTATCAGCATGACTATTCCGGTGATTTACATGCTGGAGCACATGTTAAACAGAATTCGGAGTCAGGTGGTGGCACAAGAGGAGGTGGAGGAAGTAGAGGAGGAGGAGTTGTATGCGGAAGGGCTAACATCTGCAAGGTCCAGACGGTCGGCAGCACCAAGGCGGCAGGCATGTGAGGGTGGGGGAGATGGTTTTACCAGGGCGCATGGTAGCAGCCAAACTAGTGAGGAAGGTGCAGGAGCCCAGGAAGAAGTGGAGGACGAACTGATGGAAGACTCATCAGATGAGGGAGACCTTGATCACATTTCTGTTGTGCGAGGTTGGGGGGAGAGGACAGAGGAAGGAAGCATGATTGTTACCTCGCCACCAACACAACAGGGACTTGGTGCTCCTGGATGCGCAACACACATGAGTGCCTTCTTGCTGCACTACCTGCAACATGACCCTCGAATTGTGAGAATTAGAAATAATCCTGACTACTGGGTTGCCACACTGTTAGATCCCCGGTACAAAAGTAAATTTGCCGAAATTATTCCTGCCATAGAAAGGGATGCACGCATGCAGGAGTATCAGCAGAGACTGTTGCAGAATCTTACATGTGCTTTTCCACAAAACACCAGTGGTGCACGTAGTGAAACTCACAGTTCCAACTTGCCAACCGTGGGACCGTCAAGTGTTCAGCACTCAAACCGTAACAGAACCACAGTATCTGCTGGTAACATCAATTTTGCGGAATCATTTCACCACTTTTTTAGCCCATCCTTTGCAAGGCCACAGGAGACAAGAAATCTGACACATAGTCAACGCCTAGAGACGATGGTACAGGAGTATCTCCAAGTAAACATTGAAGCCATGACTGTGTCACTGGACCCTTGCTCTTTTTGGGCTTCCAATCTGGATAAATGGCCAGAGCTAGCCACTTATGCCTTGGAGATCTTGTCATGCCCCGCAGCCAGCGTTCTGTCTGAACGTGTGTTCAGCGCTGCTGGTGGTGTGCTGACAGATAAGCGCACGCGGCTCTCTACTGATAATGTAGACAGACTCACGTTCATAAAGATGAACAAATCATGGATCTGAAACGACTTTTCTACCCCTGTGTCATCCTGGGGAGAGTAAAAGCTTGATGATTGGTTAAAATCACCCTACCAACCGTTTTAAGCTTTCAAATTACTAATCATGTTTATCTGTATCTTGGCTAGAAAATAATTTGGGTTTGTAGCAGTGTGCAGCACTGATTCTATTAGGCCATCTATAATAAGCTCCACCAGATTAAAAATTACTAATCATGTTTATCTGTATCTTGGCTGGAAAATAATTTGGGCTTTGTAGCAGTGTGCAGCACTGATCCTATTAGGCCATCTATACTAAGCTCCACCAGATTTAAAATTAATAATAATTTTTAGCTGCATCTAGCCCGGAAAATAATTTTGGGGCTCCGAGATGCGCAAGACACATAAGTGCCTTCTTGATGCACTACCTGCAACATGACCCTCATATTGTCAGAATTCGAAGTAATCATGACTACTGGGTTGCCACACTCTTAGATCCCCCAAACTTTTCGATCAACCTTTTCATTTTAATAAAGACCAAAAAAATGGTCATTTTTGAAATTATAAGCATTAGCAGGTTATTAGAAACTGAAATCAAACAGTTTTCAACTCAAAACTTTATTCTAGGTGGTGTTACATTTTCACATAGGACCCCTTGTTCGAAAGGAGCTTCTGAACTCTCTCGTCCATTGAATTTGTCAGGTTTTGGATGGTTTCTGCTTCAATTGTTTTGCATGAGGACAGAATACCCTCCCAGAGCTGTTGCTTAGATGTGAACTGCCTCCCGCCATCATAGACACTCCTTTTGATGATGCTCCAGAGGTTCTGAATGGGGTAGAGGTCAGGGGAGCATGGGGGTCACACCATAAGTTTGTCCCCTTTTATGCCCATATCAGCCAGAGATGCAGATGTTTTATGTGCAGCATGAGATGGTGCATTATCATGCAAAAAAATGATCTTGCTGTGAAATACACGGTTCTTCTTCTTGAACCATGGCAGGAAGTGCTGTTTGAGAAAATCCACATACATTATGGAGTTCATCTTTAGCGCCTTCAGGGATCCTAAAGGGGCCGACAATCTCTCTCCCCATGATTCCAGCCCAAAACATTACTCCACCTCCTCCTTGTTGGCGCTGTAGCCGTGTTTGCGTGGGGTGTCCATCAACCAGCCATCCTCCACTCCATCCATCTGGACCATCGAGCGCTGCACGGCACTCATCCGTGAACAAAACAGTTTTGAAATCAGTCTTCATGTAATGTTTAGCCCACTGGAGCCGTTTCTGCTTGTGTGAAGTGGATAGAGGAGGTCGACAGGATGGCGTATGCACAGCTGCAAACCTCTGAAGGACCCTGCATCTTGTTGTTTGGGGGACGTTGGAGGCACAAACAGCTTCAAAAACTTGTCTGCTGCTATGACAAGGCTTTTTTGCCGCTGCTCTTTTAACCTGACGTAATTTCCTGTAGGAAAGAGTCCTCAATTTGCCCTTATCAGCAAGCACACATGTGTACTGTGAATCAGCTACATACTTCTTGATTGCCAAGACACTTCATCCTGATCATCGCAAAATGTTGATTGTAGTCATGCCTTGACCTAAACACTCCACAATTTGTTGCTTCTCAGCAGCCGACACATCCTTTTTCTTTCCCATTTTGGCAGAAAATGTAGGCTGCTTAATAATGTGAGACAGCCTTCTTAAGTAGTCTTGCCTTTCATTGGACACACCTGCCAAACTAATTAGCACAGGTGTCTGCAATTGCTTACAGTGATATAAAGAGCCCTGACACACATCACCATCAATGAGTTTAACTGACAAACAAACAAATTCTTCCCTTATCACTCCTAAACACTTTTTGCATAATAATTTGGAACACAGTGCACATGTGCTTTTCCACAAAACACCAGTGGTTCACATAGTGAATCTTACAGTTCTAACTTGCCAACCGTGGTCTGTATGGAGTTGTTCAATAAAGGGCCCAAAATTAAGATAACATAGATGGGAGAGGTCTCTATGAATAGGAATTCCTAAGTATTTGATACCCTGTGAGGGCCAGGCAAAGGGAAAGTTGGACTGGATGGAATCCTATATGGATTTGGGGAGGAAGACATCGATGGCCTCAGACTTCGCTGCATTGATTTTAAAATTTGACCATGTAACAAAGTGATCTATTTCAGCCATAACAGCATGGATGGATATATGTGATTGAGTGATATATACTAGGACATCATCAGCAAATAGAGAGCACTTGTACTCGGTGCCTCCCACCTCAATCCACCTAATATTGGGGTTATGGCGAATTGATGAGAGCAGGTGCTCCGTCACTAGGATGTATAAGAGAGGGGACAGAGGACATCCCTGCCTTGTCCCATTGGTGATTGTGAAAGGTGATGAAAATGTTCTGATGCACCCCCTGGGCCTTGGGACACCCGGAGCCGGACCCTTTTTGGTGAATGTTGGTGGTTGTAGTCTTCGTGGCGGCGACCCGGTTCCGTGGCTCAGGGTGATCAAACCAGTGGCGGAACTATTTATGTGGTTTTGATGTTTAAATGTCCGACTACGCCACCCGTGGATTGCGGTCAGAGTGAACCACCGCTGCAGGGCAGACCGCTGAGGCTGGTGTTGTGGGTGCAGCATAGCGTAGCATAACTCCCCACGGTAGGAGTATAGCCTCAGGGCAGTGTATGCGGAGGATGGGGGTGATGGTGCAGGGCAGCAGCAGTAACGACACGGAGTCAGTGATGCAGTCCAGGGCCTTTACTCACAGTTCTTATTATCCAGACCACGTCTGCAGGTAACGGCTGCCCACGTCGTACTGTGTTCACCAGGTGAGGGGCACAGACAACTCCCAGATGACTTTGGAGCGTTTCACAGGACCCCCTTTGTGTGTCCTTTGTCTGGCCTTTCTTACCAACCCTTCTGTCCGGCTGCCTCGGGCCTCCTCTTGGTAAACTTGGCGCCAGTTTCCCTGACCCTATGTGGTGCCTTCCTAGCGGGTGTAGCGAGGGGCTGCGCCACATAAAATGTCACAGCCTCCGGTTTCTAGCTGAGGGTCGTTTCCTGCCTCCACTTGTTTCGGGGACCGTTCTTCTCCTTTGCCCTGACCCCTCCACGCAGGTGGATTTGGGCGTGTGGTGGCGACTCGCCCGTCCGCACCCCTGGGATCCCTTCGTTCCTCGTTCCTGGAGCCTTCTCCGCTCCTCTTCCTTCCTTCTCCCTCTTCCAGGCCTGGGCCTCTGTTACTAGGCCCGCCTCCGGAGCAGAGCTCATGCAGAGCCCCTGCTCCCTGCCACTTCTGCTCAGACTTCTCTGCACTGAACTAAGATGGTGCCCACCTTTTATACTCCCTTCTCAATGCACCCAGGAACTGCTTCCTCCCTGCTCCTGCACTACAGGGTTCCCCTTCCTCAGTGTTCCCTCCCCCCACTCCAGCCAGGGACAGGGACTGTCGTGCCCATCTCAGAGGCATATTGGTCGCCCTGCCCCACGGCAATGTGGTGTAATGCATGCCGGTGTCTGGTCCTGATCCACACTCCATCCTTACCTGAGAGTGAGATATCACACCTCTGGGTGAGGTGCAATACCTCTGTAGCAACCGAGCCCTCAGGGTGCTACAGTTCCATTTATCTTCAGCCTAGGTGACGTATTGTGATACAGGGCCGTGATTTTGGCTATAAAAGGGTCCCCTAGACCCCTACCCCAAGCTTTTTAAGAGAATCATATATGGCGTGCCAGGAGACTCTATGGAATGCTTTCTCAGCATCCAACGAGAGTATCTAATTACAAATTTTTAACTGCATCTAGCCCAGGAAATACTTTGTGCCTAGTAGCAGTGTCTGCTAGTCAGCGGATTATCCCGATGTTCGAACAGTTCGGCGAACACACGGGTGTTCGACGAACCGAACCGAACTCGAACACTACGGGGGTGGCTCAACACTAATTAGAAGGAGCATATGCCATAGTATATCCCATTTATATTAATCGGCCTACCGTATATAGTCAGGCAAAAGTATTTGCAAAAGGCCATATTATAAGGGGGTATACTATATCCATCTTGCCCAGTATATCCATCTTGTGCCATAGTATATCCCATTTATATTAATCGACCTACCGTGCATAGTCAAGCAAAAATATTTGTAAAAGGCCATATTATAAGGGGGTATACTATATCCATCTTGCCCAGGAAAAACGGAAAAGTCAAAACATAAGGACATAATTAAGTCATGCATGCAAGATAAAGTAATATATCAAATTCCTCCAGGATAAGTGCAGAGAGAGAAAGTCCTCTTTATGTATGTTCATCTTTTCTGGGTTATTCAGACATGTTGGCGGATCCAAAAGGCTCATGCGTTCTTGAATTAAGTAGATCTCACTCCCCCGACAGCGATAAAAGATGTAACAAAATAAAGTACCAGCTCTAAAGAAAGCAAAACAACATAATGAAAATCCAAACACTACCTGAGACAAAAATTAATTAAAAAAACATATGGCCACCCATGATAAAAACACACAAAAAGCACTGAAGAGGAATTTAAAGAAAAGATTTGAAACTAATAGCCTCATTGAGGCCGTTGGGGACACCCGTATCTAACATAACCATCCACTTGGTCTCCTTTTGGAGGAGTTTCTGCCTGGCGTTCCCGCCCCTAATCCCCATATAGACGTGATCTATACCACAGGCCTTGAGGCCCTTGGGATTGGAATTGTGGTAATGAAAAAAATGTCTGGGGATGGTCTTTAAAATCTGGGGTTCCTTGCAATTAGCCGCATTCTTTATATCTCAGATATGTTCTTGAACCCTAATTTTTAGGGCCCTTGTGGTCATACCTATATAAAGAAGACCACAGGGACATCTAATTTGATAGATTACGGCCTCTGTTTCACATGTAATGTGATGAACGATTTTGAAATCTTTATCGTGTTTAGAATTAGAGAAAGATTTAGTTCTCTGTATATATTGGCACACTGAGCATTTCCCACAAGAAAAACAGCCCCAAGGTGGACCTGGACCATCAAAGAGAAACTTACTTTTAGGTGGAGTGTAATGACTTCTGCATAGTATGTCACCCAGTGTACGTGACTTACGCCATGTAATAGAGGGGTGTTTAGGAAGTTCATATTGTAGACACCTGTCTGTCCGCAATATTGACCAATGTTTTTGTAGAATGTCTTGTATTTCCTTCCATTTTGAATTGAAGGTGGTAATAAATCGTGGGGGGACAGACATGGCAAGAGGTTTTTTCTTTTTTTTTTTTGTTGACTTTTGAATTTATGTGTTTTTATTTGGTGGGTCAAGAAGGACAGACTATTATTTGTATAAACCTGAATGCTGACACTTATGTTGATATTTACTGCAATTTATTGTCTGGATTACAGCAACTCAGGGTCTTTGAACAATGATTTTTGTCAATATGCTAATTACATATTGTACTAGGCCTGCTAGTTTGTTGACTTGTAGAAGCAGTGGGATACAAACTAGTCAAATTGATTAAATGCTCAAACAATGAGACATGAGCCCCTGCCACCTTTCCCCTGACCCATGAATGATGACCTGAGCCACAGATTTAAATATAAAAAGAGATTTCCATCTTGCTGCAAGGAGATTCAGAGAGACTCTTCAGGACAGCAACATGGACACATGCCTCCATGAAGAGGGATACAGTTGTGACTTTACAGGATGTCAGCTTAGAGGACCCCTGCCCCAGCTAAAAGGATACAAATCTGCTCCATTGACTGTCACTGACCCTATGGATACATTGGGGGAAGCCAGGATTGTGACCCTCCACTCACCTGGTCCCAGGGATATGTTCTGAGAAGCCAGGTTTTGACCATCCGGTCACCTGGCCCCATGGAGATGTTTGGGAAAGCCAGAATTGTGACCCTCTGTTCTCCTGGTCCATGGATATGCTCGGAGAAGCCAGGTTGGGACCATCCAGTCACCTGGCCTCATGGATATGTTTGGGGTAGTCAGGTTGGGATCCTCCGGTCACCTGGAACCCATGAATATGCGCTGAGAAAGCCAGGTTGGGGCCATCCATTCACCTGGTTCCATGGATATGTTCAAAGCAGCCAGGGTTGGACACTCGGGTCTCCTGGCATTGTACCTCAATGTACTGTCAGCTTCCTAAGCTTGTCTTTACCTCTGCTGTGTGGGAGCCCGCAGAATGGCACTGGTGGAGGTAGTGGAAGGCTGAGCCAGCGGAAGGGTGAGACTCTGTAATTTTGCACCATCTTTGGTATTTTCTGGAACTGTTCTATATGTTTATTTTCTGTTTGGTTGTTCAATAAAGTATTGACACGCTGTTTTACCCTCTCTTTGTGTTGTCTGAGTAGTATTACACCCACGGGAGACTCCCGTGTCTCCACAGACGAGATGAAGGTGGTGTGGATAGTATCCTCTGTAGCGCAGACTACCATTTTCTGTTCCTCTTCTTCATTATCACCTAATCTGTGCTGAGAAGATGAGATGAGGATGGGCTGGGTAGTATCACCCTGTGTACTTTCTTCCTCCATCTTCACCTGGTCCACATGCAAAGCTTCCTCTTTAATTTTGAGCAGCGAGCATTTGAGTAGACACAGAAGTGGGATGGTTGCGCTGATCATGGCGTCATCGCTGCTCACCATCTTGGTTGCTTCCTTAAAGTTTTGTAGAGCCTCAAAGATGTCAGACATACATGCCCACTCGTCAGTTATTGCAGCACTGCTAGACGGGCGGCAGCTGTAGCTGACTTGTGGAAATGGGGCGGCGTACCTTCACAAGGAGCTCAGGAAAATCTGGGTAGGTTTTCAGAAACTACTGAACCACTAAGTTGAGCACGTGGGCAATGGCATAGTACGAGTGCAAACTTGTCAAGCTTCATAGCTGCCACCAGGATATGGCCATTAGACACACATGGCAATTCTTGGTTGCAGGTTAAGCAGCGAGAGCCACAGATCTCTCTGGCCTGTTATAATTTTCCACAACTCTGCGGCATTGTGCTATTTGTCACTTAAACAAATTAGTTTCGGCAAAGTCTGTTACAGAGGCAGTGCTGCACTGCTTCCAGCTTGTGACTGATATGTATGACGTGCTCTGAGATGATAATTCGGAATAGAGGATGAGTAAGGTGTGCAGGAACGGGTGTAGGAGGTGGAGGAAACCCTGATATAGCTAGGACCCGCAATCCTTGCCGTCGGTAGCACGTGTGCCATCTCAGTGTCTAACTCAGTCTCGGTCTCCTCAAGGTTCACCCAGTGTGCTGTCAGGGAAATGGAGAATCCCTTGCCACAAGCAATTGTCTACTTGTTGATCATTAAGTGGACCTTTCTTTCCAGTAACTTCGTTGGTCAGGGCACATGTGAGGTTATGGGACACATGATGGTGTAAGGTGGGGATGGAACACAGTGAAAAATAGTGGTGTCTGGGGAAAAAGTACTGAATGACAGCCGCCACCATCAGGCTGCGGAAAGCCTCTGTGTCCGCAAGTCTTAAAGGCAACATTTCCTGGGCAAGCAGTCTGGAAATGTGCTTATTTAGTGTTTGGTCTTGTGTGTGGGGGGGCTAGGTATTTGCGTTTGCCTTCCAAGGCCTGGGGTAGGGACCGATGAATGCTGCACTGTAACAAAGTATTGGAGGTGATTGCTGATGGTGCTTGCAAATATGCAATGACAGGTGCAGATCAAGAGGCATCCATGTCTGCATCCTGGACAGGGGATTGGCAAACAAAAAGCACAGGGGAAGAGGCAGTGGTGTCTCCTGCAGACACTGTTTGTGGACATAGGTGCTCAGCTTACCTAGTCGGATGCTTTGATGACATGTGCCTGAGCATGCTGGTGGTGGTCAGGATGGTAGTGGTAAAGCCCCTACTGATCTTGGTACCACACAGGTTTCAAATGACCATTCGTTTATCTTCTGCACTTTCTTTATAAAAGTGACAGACTGGGGAACAACTAACCCTTGCTCTGGGCACTTCATTTGTGTGGGTGCTCTGAGGAACAGTTGCCCGCCTTCTCCATTGGCCACACCACTACCTCTTCCTGCCTGTTGTGGTGCTTCTGATCCCTCTCCCACTGTGCTGCTGGCCTTGCTCTGCATAACACCTTCCCAGGTTGGATCTGTGACTTCATCATCCACCACCCCATCTTCCACTTCCACACTCTGGTCCTTCTGACTTGTTGACTTAACAGCATAGGTTGTTGGCAAATGTGTCTCGTCATCATCTACCTCTTGAGGCACTAATTGCTGTTCCCCACAGTCATCTTCTACTGACTGTGAGTGCTTAAATATTTGGGCATCACTACACATGAGCTCCTCATGTGCTTCTTTAAACGTGCAGGGTGAGAGACCAGAATCAATAAATGGAAATGTAGAGAGCTCCTCAGAATGTCCAAGTGTGGGATCACCTGTCTCCTGGGACTCACCATGGTGGGAGGAAGAAAGATCAGGGTGAGGATTATGTGGTCCAGACTATTGGCTAGAGAGACTGCATTGTATGGAAGACAGTGTCGTGCTGGGAAACATACTGGAAACATTATCTGCTATCCAACTGACTACCTGTTCGCATTCTTCTGGCTTCAAGAGTGGTGTCAGTGTCCCCCTGCAAAGTGGGACAGGAACAGCAGGCACAGTTTCAACTGGTCCACGGCCTTGGCCTCCCTGCCTCCTACCGCACACCTTGTGGATTTTAAATTAGGTAACTAATATATGCCTGCAAACTTTCCAGAATTAATAGTTAAAATAAAATATGTAGCCTTAAAAAGGACTTTTGCTTTTTTGTTGTATCAGCAATATACCTATAGAAGGACTGTAAGGCAATAAACACTGCCTATTGTCATGCTTCTGAATTCAAACCCCCTGCTTCTGTGTCCTGTGGTTGACGTCTCTTTCTTCTGAGCCACAACAGAAACACATTTTCTTTCGATGTTTTATTTCTGTTATTTTTGTTTCTGTCGATTTTGAGTAACAAGCGTTTTTCATTTACTCTGTTTGCCTCATCACTTTTCGGGTGCAGCTTTAAATATCTTCCCATACTGGTGTTTTCTGCTGGTGATAGAGTTTGTTGGATTTGTTCACTTTGTGTTGATTGCAGTAGTTTTTGTCTGTGATTTCTTTATTTCTTAGGGTGCTGCTACTCCAGCGATTCTAGGAGCTGCTAAGAAAATTCAGGGTAAGCCGCCGTCTAGTTGGGGGCGCCATTATGTTATCTTAGGGTGCCAACCTTTTCAGTCAGGCAGGGACAGGCCAGGGACAGAGAATGTATGTTCCAGGGGCGGACACAGACTGTAGTGGGCCCCTGTGCAAGAAATTTTGGGGGGCCCCCCCTGCCCTTCATAAGGCAACAAAGTTATGTAAACATAACCCCCCATGTGCATCTCTCACCCCCCCATGTGCAGCTCTCATCCCACCCATGTGCAGCTCTCATCCCACCCATGTGCAGCTCTCACCCCCCCATGTGCATCTCTCATCCCCCCCATGTGCATCTCTCATCCCCCCCATGTGCATCTCTCATCCCCCCCATGTGCATCTCTCACCCCCCCATGTGCATCTCTCACCCCCCCATGTGCATCTCTCATCCCCCCCATGTGCATCTCTCACCCCCCATGTGCATCTCTCACCCCCCCATGTGCATCTCTCACCCCCCCATGTGCATCTCTCACCCCCCCATGTGCATCTCTCACCCCCCATGTGCATCTCTCACCCCCCCCATGTGCATCTCTCACCCCCCCATGTGCATCTCTCACCCCCCCCATGTGCATCTCTCATCCCCCCCGTGCATCTCTGATTCCCCCCACTCCTAGTTAATTAATTGTATTTAAAAAAAATAAAACTTGTTATACTTACCCCCATGCAATCCCTGCAGAATCCTGGCGCTCGTCCACGTCGCTGCCACCAGGTTCTCCTGACGTTCGGCCATGTGACGGCGCCACATACATAGCCATCAGCTTTTGTTTTGGCCAAAAGATTTTTAAAGCCGCCACCACGATAAGGTAGACTCTTCTGGGCGGGCCCTACTCTAACCTATTAAAATTTTCTTAAAATATCCAATACTCTTTTTAGATATATTTTTATTTAGTTTTCTTTAAGGGAATGTGTCATATACATTTTTTTTTTAAATGACCAATAATACCACATACAGGGAATACCGCCACACCATGACCAGACCACATATTACCACAACATAGTGACCGAATAATACCACACAGAAGGGAGAAAAACTGCCACACCATGACCAGACCACATATTACCACTACATTACTAATATTACCACCACATTACTAATATTACCATAAGTGTCATTATACACGGGAGCTCTATACATGGTATGTATAACGTAAGTGTCCAGGTAATCTAGTGATCACCAGTGAAATTATACACAGGAGCTCTGTATATAGTGTCAGTGTACAGGTAATACAGTGACATTATACACAGGAGCTCTGTATATAGTGTACAGGTAATACAGTGATCATCAGTGACATTATACACAGGAGCTCTGTATATAGTGTCAGTGTACAGGTAATACAGGGATCACCAGTGACATTATACACAGGAGCTCTGTATATAGTGTCAGTGTACAGGTAATACAGTGATCACCAGTGAAATTATACACAGGAGCTCTGTATATAGTGTCAGTGTACAGGTAATACAGTGATCACCAGTGACATTATACACAGGAGCTCTGTATATAGTGTCAGTGTACAGGTAATACAGTGATCACCAGTGACATTATACACAGTGTACATGTAATAGACTGACTCACCGGTGACGTCTCTAGGTGAAGTCCTTCATCTTCGCTTTTCTCCTTCATCCAGCACAGACCGCCATCACGTCTTCCAGCCAGGACTCGTCTCTGCATAAAATAACACAGTTATCTAGAGCACATTCCCCAACTTCTACATTACGCAGCTGAATACAGACGTGCATCCACCATCAATATATGGTTAGTTATTAGGCAACCTACCATTCCAAATATAAATTGTAATCCACCACTGTGCCCCCATTAACTGTAAATAGGCACTTAATATATAATTTAATTAGAACCTCTACTCTTTCTGCCAATGTGTTACCAGTCACACTCCTGCATCCGCAACGCCCCCTACTCTATACTTCCTGCTCCCCGCATTCAATATTTACATGCACCCCCTGCCCCAATTTATTATATCATGTCCGTGCTCTCCCCACCCCATCATCATTTATCATTTACTCTCCCCCACCCCACATTCGTTATGTGCAGCTCATTATCCCCCTACTCCCAATTCCCCCATGTGCAGCTCTCAAACCCCCCCATGTGCAGCTCTCATCCCCCTCCATGTGCCCCTCTCTCACCCCCTCCCCCCCACATGTGCCCCTCTCTCATCCCCCTCCCCCACATGTGCCCCTCTCTCATCCCCCTCCCCCACATGTGCCCCTCTCTCATCCCCCTCCCCCACGTGTGCCCCTCTCTCATCCCCCTCCACCACATGTGCACCTCTCTCACCCCCCCCACATGTGCATCTCCCATCTCCCCCCCCCCACACATGTGCATCTCCCATCTCCCCCCCCACACATGTGCATCTCCCATCTCCCCCCCCACACATGTGCATCTCCCATCTCCCCCACACATGTGCATCTCCCATCTCCCCCCCCACACACGTGCATCTCCCATCCCCCCCCACATGTGCATCTCCCATCCCCCCCACATGTGCATCTCCCATCCCCCCCCACACACATGTGCATCTCCCATCTCCCCCCCCCACACACATGTGCATCTCCCATCTCCCCCCCCACATACATGTGCATCTCCCATCCCCCCCCCACACACATGTGCATCTCCCATCTCCCCCCCCCACACACATGTGCATCTCCCATCTCCCCCCCCCACACACGTGCATCTCCCATCTCCCCCCCCACACATGTGCATCTCCCATCTCCCCCCCCCACACACATGTGCATCTCCCATCTCCCCCCCCACACACACACATGTGCATCTCCCATCTCCCTCCCCACACACATGTGCATCTCCCATCTCCCCCCCACACACACACATGTGCATCTCCCATCCCCCCCCCACACACACATACACACATGTGCTTCTCCCATCTCTCCACTCCTAGTTAATTGTATTTTAAAAAAAATAAAACTTGTTATACTTACCCCCATGCGATTCCTGCAGAATCCTGGCGCTCGTCCAAATCGCTGACAGCAGGTTCTCCTGACTTCCGGCCATGTGACGGCACCGTCACATGACCGGAAGTCAGGGGAATCATGAAGGCGCTGCTGCAACAGCGCAGCTCAGCGCTGAAATGTCCCGGACCCGGCGCATAGCATGGGGCCGGGGGCCCCATGAGGAGAGAGACGCACAAGAGGGGGGCCCCCGAGGGGGCCCCTACCGGCCGGGCCCCATACTGGAGTCAGGGCAGTCATGCCCTGATGGCGGCCCTGCTGGAGGCTGGAGGGGCCCCCTCTCCCTCGGGGCCCCCGTTCAATGAACCGGCTACACGGGCGGTAGTTCCGCCCCTGGTATGTTCCTAGTCTTAACAGTGAACTGTCAGGCTCAGGTATTTTTCTTCCTACTTTGTACATTACCCGTATGAATGTGCTTTGGCAGTCATAATGCCTATATGTCTTTAATCCAAAACTATCTCTTCTCCACAAGCTATCCCTACACTGAATTCAGGTAACAGTGGTTTTATTAGAGAAATGACAAGCTGTATAGAAGTACTGCAATAGCAATTAATCACTGCATGCGCGCCTGTTCTAATCTAAGCTCTCCCTCCTAGATCAACTCTCCCTGAACAGTATCCAGAGGAGATTGTGCCAAGCATTGCATCATCGAGTCTTATATAACACCCGATAACGCGATGCGGCTGGTTAATTACAGTAATGCCAGTAGCCAAAATGGCTATGACATTACCATGTATGGCAGGCAATCATTGCATGTTTATTGGCTGTCTAACAGCTACAAAACAGGCAGGGTGGGGACTTGCGCATGGCGCTTGAGCACCCATGATACTCGATAGATTAACGACTGTACCCGAGCACACCGATGCTCGGTCAAGTAACGAGCAGTGGAGAGCATACTCACTCATCACTACTGATCTTGTCTTTTGGAATTTATATTCCCCAGATTCTGTGTATTTTTTCAAAAATGTTGATTCACAGTGAATAAATTGAATACTGCAAAGCTTCCAATTGCTTTGAAAAGAGCACTGAAGTTTGCTAAGGCTGAATGCAACACTTTTCAAGCTCTTTAACACAAACATAATCTTAGTAATGTCAAAGTGACACTATCATAGAAATAAATGGTAAACCAGTAGTAACTAGTGATGAGCGAGCACTAAAATGCTCGGGTATTCGTTGCTTGGGTCGAGTAAATTGGAATACTCGGGTGCTCGACCCGAGCAACGAGCCCAATGGGAAACTCGAGCATTTTTCAGGCGGCTGCCCCCGGCGGTCTGCAGAGGGCCTAAAAATTGCCCAAATCGATGGGAACAGTGCTCAAGTGACATGGGAACAGCATGGGGAAGACGCCTGGAAGCATCTCTGACTTCCAGATCACTGCTGTCAGCAAAAGTGGTCAGAGTATTAAGCCACTTTTACAGACTCACAATAAAACATACAAAAAAAAACCATGGATTTTCCTGGGAAATATGTTAAGGAACATCCTTTCCAGGGTAATGACTTGTATATAAGGCAAAAAAAATAACCAAAAACAAAAATACTCATCCACAATTTTTGAATTGCTTTCAACCAAGACAAATGCATTCACCAGGAAATGTCATTTAAACATTTTACAACCTTATCTGGCCATGTGGTGTGTGACACATCATCAGACACATGCATACAGTGCTGAAAAGACATGGGAACAGCATGGGGAAGACCTCTGGAAGCATATCTGACTCCCAGGTCACTGCCTAAAAGTGTGCCCATCATAAGTGATCCTTGGCGCATGCGAAGATGCCTCCCGCCATGCACCTGTCGTTGCAGACTTGCAACAATCACTGTCCACATCCTTGTCCCAGTGCAGCATTCAGTTGTCCCTACCCCATTCATTGGAATGCAGGTGCAAGTATGCAGCCAACGCCCCACAGGCCACACTACTAAATTCTCACATTTCATGACTGCTTGCACTCAAGATGTTGCCTTTTAGGCTTGAGGAGATGGAAGCATTCCACAACCTGATGGCGGCGGCTGTCCCTCAGTACTCGGTCCCCAGCCGCCACTATTTCTCCCGGCTTCCTGATGCTGCAACTTGAGAGTGTGCAATGAAAGGTGCAGGGTAGGAGGCATCTTCGCATGCATCATGGACAGGGGATTGGCTTGCATGCACAACAGTGGATAAAGCAATGGTGCCACCCGCAGACACTGTTCCTGGACCCTGGCGTTCGGCCCACAAAGTCGGGTGCTTTGCTGCTATGTGCCTGATCATGCTGGTGGTGGTCAGGCTGGTCGTTTTGCCACCCCTGCTGATGCTGACCTGGCAGGTGGTGCAAAAGGCCTTTTTGGGGATATCAGCAGACTCGGGAAGACCTAACAGTTGTACTGGCAACTTCCTTTGTGTTGGTGTTATGGGGCATGGTTGCCTGCCTTCTATCTGAGGCCACCACACTGCTTCTTCCTGCCTGTTGGGGTGCTCTGTCTCCCTCCCCATGTCTGCTGCTGTCCTCGCTCTACATGTCCTCCTGCCAGGTTGGGTCAGTTACTATATCATCCACCACCTCGTCTTCCACTTTCGCACCCTGGTCCTCCTCCTGACTTTCTGGCAATTTTGTCTCATCGTCATCCACCTCTTGTGACACTTTCCCACCGTCGCCACCGTCGCTCATCAAGAGAATGCCGAGAGTGTGCAAAGCAGTCAACAAAGCAGAAGGTGGCTACTTTCAAGAACCTAGAATATAAGACATATTTTCAGTTGTTTTACACTTTTTTATTAAGTATATAATTTCACATGTGTTAATTCATAGTTTTGATGCCTTCAGTGTGAATGTACAATTTTCATAGTCATGAAAATACAGAAAAAAATCTTTAAATGAGAAGGTGTGAACAAACTTTTGGTCTGTACTGTATGTGATCTGTTTGTTGGAGAAAACACAGTTTTAAATACCTGGCCTGTAAGTAAGTAGTTTGAACAGCAAACTGCGGTGAATTGCTTCAATGACATACTAAAGGAAATGTTTAATGGAGGCCAGAAATGGCAGTATTTTCTGACAAAGTATATGTGATCCGTTTGACGGAGAAAACAGAGTTTTAAATACCTGGCCTGTAGGTAAGTAGTTTGAACAGCAAACTGCGGTGAATTGCTTCAATGACACACTAAAGAAAATTTTTAATGGAGGCCAGAAATGGCAGTATTCTCTGACAACGTATATGTGATCCGTTTGACGGAGAAAACAGAGTTTTAAACACCTGGCCTGTAGGTAAGTGGTTTGAGCAGCAAACTGCGGTGAATTGCTTCAATGACACACTAAAGTAAATTTTTAATGGAGGCCAGAAATGGTAGTATTTTCTGACAACGTATATGTGATCCATTTGACAGAGAAAAAACAGTTTTAAATAGCTGGATTTCTAGCTCTCTAATATGGAAAGGACCTGGCTGTATTCTGCAGTGCCAACAAGCAAATGGTGCAGAAAAAATGGTGTTCTCTGGATTGTTTTTTAAGCAAATAATGAGGATTAAGATCCAAAGAAAAGTATTCCTGGCCCCTGAGACCTGGGGCTTTGTATAGAAATATCTAACAGCAGCAGAAGGCAGAATTGGAATGGAGCCTCTTGTGCTATATGCACTGCAGTCTGCTATATAAACTGCCTGCCTATACACCCTGCCTGATATCTCTTCAGATAGATTAGTCCTCAGAAGGACTGTTTGCTAAGATGGATATGTGTAATGTACGTTTTTTCTCCCTACACTACCTATTACACATGCAAATCTGTCCCTGATGCAGCAGCACCTCTCCCAAAACAAGCAAATGGCACAGAAAAACTGGTGATCTCTGGTATGCTTTTTAAGCAAATAATGAGGATTAAGATCCAAAGAAAAGTATTCCTGGCCCCTGAGACCTGGGCCTTTGTATACAAATATCTAACAGCAACAGAAGGCAGAATTAGAATGGAGCCTCTTGTGCTATATGCACTGCAGTCTGCTATATACACCGCCTGCCTATACACCCTGCCTGCCTGACATCTCTGCAGATGGATTAGTCCTCAGAAGGACTGTTTATTAAGATGGATATGTGTAATGTACGGTTTTTATCCCTACACTACCTAATGCACGATCAAATTTCTAACTGACACAGCAGCAGCTCTCCCTACACTGTCTGATCCGGAGTAACTGTGACGAGCATGGCGGCGCCAGGTCTGATATAGACCTGATGACGCTGTGCGGCCAGCCAATCACTGTAATGCCCACAACCAACATGGCTACAGCATTACAGTGCATGGCAGGCAATCCCTGCATGTTCATTTGCTCTCTAAAGAGCACCAAACATGCAGGGAGGGGACCCGAGTTCCTGCCCGAGCAACCCGGAAATACTCGGCGAGCGCCGAGCATCTCGAGCAGTGAGATGCTCGGGCGAGCACCAAGCAGTAGCGAGCATGCTCGCTCATCACTCGTAGTAACCAATAGACCGTTTAGTTACACAGTGCACTGAAGTATTTTTCATGTTTTTAAAATAAAAAAAATGATTCAGAAAGTATACCTTGTAGTGATTTTTGATTAAGCAGAATGTTCTGAACAGAATACTGACTCAAACTAATGGTGGTTCTGTCAAAGGTAACATCATCCCGCTTTGAATGAGATTAGAGATGTGCCATATATTCCATAATGCTTGCTACCTCTTCCCTATTAATGTGCTTCCCTGTGGCAAAGGAGGCCAATTTTGGTGCTGGTGCCTGTGGTGGAAGTGCTGCAGTTGTTGCTAGTGGCTCTTATATTCTTAGGCATTGTATGGGGATTTTTTTTCTTTTACACTACCATGTCCATTGCCATTGCCACTTATTCTGTTATCATACATTATCTACAATATTATGATTAACTTTTCACAAACTTTTCAACCCCAATTATTCAACTTCAAACCCTTGCCAATAAAGAAGACACAAGAGTGCTAATATAAATACTGTAGATGCAAAAAAAGAAAGCAAAATGTATTAGCAGGATACAATATAAGAGCAGTTTCACACGTCAGGATATTTCCGGTACCGTAAAAACCCGGAGATATCTGGGTCCCTGTGTCCGTGTGTGGCACACGTGAGCCGCCCATGTGCCACATCAGGAGAACATGTACCGGCATCTGGGAATCAGTGGTACACTTAGCGCTGTTCCCAAGTGCCAGGTGCTGAACGCTGCCCTCATCATGATTCCCTGCCAGCGCTTCGATCAGCACCAGCAGGGACAATGATGAGAGTAGTAGTAGTCTGCTCCCGCAGTGTCCAACTGTAAGAGTAAAATAAAAAATTCTTATACTCACCTGTGCTAAGTGTCCCCCGCTGTAATTCATGCAACCACTCAGCAGAGGACCTGGGGAGAATGAGCCGCTCCAGCACTAGCTCTACACTGATTCCCAAACTGTCACCACATGGAATGGAAACACTGACATGTGAAAGAGCACTAAGTGTGTGCAGCTGTCAAACTGGACTGGTAAAAAAAGGTGTGCAAAACATACATGAATAGTTTAATGTGTAAATATAAATGCTCTTGTTTTTTTTAAAAAAAAAAAATTAAATTCTTTCCCAAAAATCGTATAATAAGAAATTCTCGATAAGTACATGCCAAAAAATCAGCCACTACAGCAGGACATAAAATTTGGTTAGGTGCAAAAACAAATATTGTCTGGATTTTGGGGAATTTTCACTTTTTTTAGAAAACAATTATTACCTCTTTATATAAGAAAAAATGACACAAGAAATTTTAAATCTCAGAACAATCACTTGTGACAAGCAAGCATAACGACTCTTATTGACACCAATTTGAGATTTTTTCCTGTAAAAATATTGTGCTGTCTTGCTCATTTCTTGTGAATTAAGAATGAGATTAAAAATGGTGTAATTGTAATTTACATGCAGCAGGACAAAAGTCAGCTCTGTAACATCAATGATCAATCACACTGAGTCTGGATTCTAAATTCCCTATCAATATGTCTTTGGAGCAATTATTCAAAGACTTCTACACTGATTTTCTTTAATGCTGCAATTATATAACATCATCTCACAATCCTAAATCACTCTAAAATAATGAAAATAATGGCTGCGTGCATTGCTTGGACTTTTATACATGGTATGGTAGTCCACCTGATTCACTTCATTATACCTTGTGATATGAAAGCTGCAAGGCATTATGTCGGAGATCACGGGGTTGCACTTGAGATCATGTAAGCCTCCTATGGCTGTAACTAGCAAATTTCATAAAAATAACCCCTTTACCCACAAAGGCTGTTTGCACATTAATTACCTGGCTAATTTTTACAATTCTGACCAGTGTCAATTTATAAGATAATAACTCTGGAACCCTTCAAGGATCCCACTGATTCTGAGAATGTTCTTTTGTGACATATTGTACTTTATGATAGTTGTAAAATTTATTTGATATGACTGGCGTTTATTTGTTAAAAACTGCAAAAATTTCTTCATTTTCAAACTTTGAATTTTCATGCCCTTAAATCAGAGAGATATGTCACACAAAATACTTAATAAATAATATTTCCCACATGTCAACTTTACATCAGCACAGCTTTGGAACCAATTTTTTTTTGTTAGAAAGTTATAAGGGTTAAATGTTGACAAGCGATTTCTAATATTTCCAACAAAATTTACAAAAGCATTTTTCTAGGGACCACATCACATTTGAAGTGAATAACCAAAAGTGACACCATTCTAAAAATTGCACCCCTCAAGGTGCTCAAAACCACATTCAAGAAGTTTATTAACCCTTCAGGTGCTTCACAGTAATTTTTGGAATGTGTAAGAAAACAACGAACATTTACATTTTTTTCACAAAAATGTAACGTTAGACACACATTTTTTTTTGCAAAGGTAACAGGAAAAAAAGGACCCCAAAATTTGTTGTGCAATTTCTCCTGAGTACACCAATACACCATATGTAGGGGAAAACTGCTGTTTGGGGACATAGCAAGTTTATAACATTGAGCCGTAAAAATAAAATTTTCACATTTTACCCACAAAAATGTTTTTCAGCCCAAAATTTGGCATTTTTATAAGGGTAACAGGAGATAATGCACCATACCATTTGTTCTTCACTTTCTCCTGAGTAAGGTGATACCCCATATGTGGGGGAAAACCTCTGTTTGGGCACACAGCAGGGCTCAGAAGGGAAGGAGCGCTATTTAACTTTTTGAATGTAAAATTTGCTTGAATAATTAGGAGATGCCATGTCGCATTTGGAGAGCCCCTGATGTGCCTAAACAGTGGAAATTCCCCACAAGTGACTGCATTTTGGAAATTAGACCCCATAAGGAACTTATCTAGATGTGTGGTGAGTAGTGATGAGAAAGCACTAAAATGCACGGGTACTCGTTGCTCGGGTTGAGCAAATTGGAATGCTCGAGTGCCCGGTCCGAGTAACGAGCCCAATGTAAGTCTATGGGAAACTCGAGCATTCTTCCGGCGGCTCCCCCCGGTGGTCTGCAGAGTGTTTAATAATTGCCAAAATCGACGGGAACAGTGCTCAAATGACATGAGACAAGAATGGGGAAGACCCCTGGATGCTTTTCTGACTCCCAGGTCACTGCTATCAACAACGTTGTAAGAGGTATTACGCCACTTTTATGGACTCACAATAAAACATGCAAAAACTAAACCAAAATGTGTTTTCCTGGGAAATATGCTAAAGAACATCCTTTCCAGGGTAATGACTTGTATATAAGGCAAAATAAATAACCAAAAACAAAAATGCTTCTCCACAGCTTGGGCTATGTTCACAAGTAGCGTTTTTGATGCATTTTTGCACTTTTACATTGCTTTCAACCAAGACAAATACATTCACAGGAAATGTCACTTTAACATTTTACAACCTTATCTGGCTATGTGGTGTATGACACATCATCAGACACATGCATACAGTCCTGAAAAGACATGGGAACAGCATGAGGAAGACCCCTGGAAGCATTTCTGACTCCCAGGTCACTGCCTAAAAGTGTGCCCATCATAAGTGATCCTTGACGCATGCGAAGATGCCTCCCACCATGCACCTGTCATTGCAGACTTGCCACGATCACCGTGCACGTCCTTGTCCCAGCACAGCGCTCTGTTGTCCCTACCCCATTCCTTGGAATGCAAGTGCAAGTACGCAGCCCACCACCCATCCACCCACAGGCTGGAATACTATACTGCCAAATTTTTGACAGGTGCTTTCACTTGAAATGTGGCCTTTTAGGCTCGTGGAGGCAGACGCTGTCACAACCTCATGGTGGCGGCGGCCGGGTGTCCATACTCGGTCCCCAGCAGCCACTATTTCTTTTGGTGTAGGCTCCGCCTTCCACAGGCACAAGTCCCACAACATATTTCCTGTGCCCAGGGCTAGCTCCAGGTTTTTGTGGGCCCTGGGCATAAAAGAGTCTCAGTGGGCCCCTTTAACATATACCACGATTCATGATGCACAGATACCACATAGAAATACATACAGTACAGACCAAAAGTTTGGAAACACACCTTGTCATTTAAAGATTTTTCTGTATTTTCATGACTATGAAAATTGTACATTCACACTGAAGGCATCAAAACTATGAATTAACACATGTGGAATTATATACTTAACAAAAAAGTGTGAAACAACTGAAAATATGTCTTATATTCTAGGTTATTCAATATAGCCACCTTTTGCTTTGATGACTGCTTTGCACACTCTTGGCATTCTCTTGATGAGCTTCAAGAGGTAGTCACCAGAAATGGTCTTCCAACAATCTTGATGGAGTTCCCAGAGATGCTTAGCACCAGTTGGCCCTTCTGCCTTCACTCTGCGGTCCAGCTCACCCCAAACCATCTCGATTGGGTTCAGGTCTGGTGACTGTGGAGGCCAGGTCATCTGGCGTAGCACCCCATCACTCTCCCTCTTGGTCAAATAGCCCTTACACAGCCTGGAGGTGTGTTTGGGGTCATTGTCCTGTTGAAAAATTAATGATGGTCCAACTAAACGCAAACCGGATGGAATAGCATACCGCTGTAAGATGCTGTGGTAGCCATGCTGGTTCAGTATGCCTTCAATTTTGAATAAATCCCCAACAGTGTCACCAGCAAAGCACCCCCACACCATCACACCTCCTCCTCCATGCTTCATGGTGGGAACCAGGCATGTAGAGTCCACCTGTTCACCTTTTCTGCGTCAGCAAAAAGCACGGTGGTTGGAACCAAAGATCTCAAATTTGGTCTCATCAGACCAAAGCACAGATTTTCACAGGTCTAATGTCCGTTCCTTGTGTTCTTTAGCCCAAACAAGTCTCTTCTGCTTGTTGCCTGTCCTTAGCAGTGGTTGCCTAGCAGCTATTTTACCATGAAGGCCTGCTGCACAAAGTCTCCTCTTAACAGTTGTTGTAGAGATGTGTCTGCTGCTAGAACTCTGCGTGGCACTGACCTGGTCTCTAATCAGAACTGCTGTTAACCTGAAATTTCTGAGGCTGGGGACTCAGATAAACTTATCCTCAGAAGCAGAGGTGACTCTTGGTCTTCTTTCCTGGGGCGTTCCTCATGTGAACCAGTTTCTTTGTAGCGCTTGATGGTTTTTGCAACTGCACTTGGAGACACTTTCAAAGTTTGCCCAATTATTCAGACTGACTGACCTTCATTTCTTAAAGTAATGATGGCCACTCGTTTTTCTTTACTTAGCTGCTTTTTTCTAGCCATAATACAAATTCTAACAGTCTATTCAGTAGGACTATCAGCTGTGTATCCACCTGACTTCTGCACAACACAACTGATGGTCCCAACCCCAGTTATAAGGAAAGAAATCCCACTTATTAAACCGGACAGGGCACACCTGTGAAGTGAAAACCATTTCCGGTGACTACCTCTTGAAGCTCATTAAGAAAATGCCAAGAGTGTGCAAAGCAGTCATCAAAGCAAAAGGTGGCTACTATGAAGAACCAAGAATATAAAACATATTTTCAGTTGTTTCACACTTTTTTGTTAAGTATATAATTCCACATGTGTTAATTTATAGTTTTGATGCCTTCAGTGTGAATGTACAATTTTCAAAGTCATGAAAATACAGAAAAATCTTTAAATGAGAAGGTGTGTCCAAACTTTTGGTCTGTACTGTATATATATCTATATATATATATGTATATATATATATATATAGATAGATAGATAGATAGATAGATAGATAGTTAGATAGAAAGATATATATGCAAGGCCAAAGATTTCACTTCTTACATTACATGAGTGATATCTATTGTAAATTCTACAATAGCTCAGAAACCAGCTAATCGCTCTACACAGTATACTGGCACCCATATAACGCTCCATACAGGATACTGGCCCTCATATAATGCTCCATGCAGGCTGTGCCCCCCACATAATGCCTCATGCAGGCTTTTCCCCCCACATAATGCCTCATGCAGGCTGTTCCCCCCACATAATGCCCCACGCAGGCTGTTCCCCCACATAATTCCCCACACAGGCTGTTCCCCGCAGATAATGCCCCATGCAGGCTGTTCCCCCCATATAATGCCCCATGTAGGATGTCACCCCCCCTTATAATGCCCCATGCAGGATGTCACCCCCCTCCCTTATAATACCCCATGCTGGATGTCACCCCCCCTCCCTTATAATGCCCCATGCAGGATGTCGCATCCCCCCTCCCTTTTAATGCCCCATGCAGGATGTCACACCCCCCTACCTTATAATGCCCCATGCAGGATGTCGCACCCCCCCTCCCTTTTAATGCCCCATGCAGGATGTCACCCCCCTTTATAATGCCCCATGCAGGATGTCACACCCCCCTCCCTTATAATGCCTCAAACAGGATGTCACACCCCCCTTATAATGCCCCATGCAGGATGTCACAAACCCCCCTCCCTTTTAATGCCCCATGCAGGATGTCACACCCCCCTCCCTTATAATGCCCCATGCAGGATGTCACACACCCCCATCCTCCCTTATAATGCCCCATGCAGGATGTCACAGCCCCCCACCCTACCCCACCCCACCATAAAATGCCCCATGCCCTATGCCTCCATACAATAAAAAAAAAATCAAATACTCACCTCACTTCTCACCTGCTGCCACTGCTCCAAGCTCCTCAAGCACGCTGGCATCTTCCTGCTCTGCGCTGTGATGGCTCAGGAGAGAGCACAGTGGAAAGACGTCACCGTGCCCTCTGACCTGAGACGTCACTGTGCAGCAGCCACAGAAGAGACAGGACCTGCTGCGGAGGCACGGGAGAGGTAAGTATTGCGCCAGGTTCTGGGGCCCTGAGCAAGCGGGGGGGGCAGGCGCTGGCACTGCTCTCCTCTGCTCATGGGTCCCATAGCGTGGCGGGGTGCCTGACAGCGAGTGGGCCCCCCCGCCTGCTCAGGGCCCCAGCACTTGCCCGGGTGTGCCGGGTGCTGATGCCCGCCCTTCCTGTGCCCTCCCCAGTGCACTCACTGTGAATGACCTCCTAACCACAAACACGTGGTCAAGTGAATGTTGCCAGGGATGGTACGGAGCCAGTCCACAGCTTTTTTTCTGAGAGTTGTATATCACCACAGCCATATTCTTTAGCTTGGTGAAAGGACTTTGGAAACCAAATCTACTTCAGCTGTTATTTCTCCCAGGAAGTCCTCTAAAGCTGCTTGCACTTGAAATGTTGCCTTTCAGGCTCGTGGAGGCAGAAGCTGTCCACAACCTCATGGCGGCGGATGGGTGTCCATATTTGGTCCCCAGCCACCACTATTTCTCCCGGTGTCTTCTACGCCTTCTACAAGCACGGGTCCCACAACATTACCCGTGCCCTCCCCAAAGCACTTAATGGGAAAGGACAACCTAACCACAAACCTGTGGTCAATAGTTATGAGCGAGCATATTCGCTACTGCTTGGTGCTCGCCCGGGTTGCTCGGCGGGAGCTCGGATCTCCTCCCTGCATGTTTAGCGCTCTTTAGAGCAGGAATTGCCTGTCACACACTGTAATGCCGTAGCCATGTTGGTTGTGGCATTACAGTGATTGGCTGGCCGCACAGCGTCATCAGGTCTGTATCAGACCTGGCGCAGCCATGCTCGTCACAGTCACTTCGGAATCAGATAGTGTAGGGAGAGCTGCTGCTGAGCTAGGGAGAGATTTGCTTGTTTCTAGTTAGTGTAGGTGTACCAAACTATATTAGAGACACATATCCATGTCAACAAACAGACCTTCTGAGGACTGATCCATCTGCAGAGATATCAGGCAGGCAGTGTATATAGGCAGGCAGGCATTGTATAAAGCAGACTCCAGTGCATATAGCACAAGAGGCTCCATTCCAGTTCTGTCTGCTGCTGCTGTTATATTTCTAGAAATAGGCCCAGGTCTCAGGGGCCAGGAATAATTTTTTTTTGGATCTTAATCTTAATTATTTGCTTAAAAAGCAATCCAGAGGACACAGTTTTTCTGTGCCGTTTGCTTGTTGGCGCTGCAGAATACAGCCAGGCCCTTTCCATATTACAGAGCTAAAAATCCAGCTATTTGAAACTGTGTTTTCTCCGTCACACGGATAACAAATACGTTTTCAGAAAATACTGCCATTTCTGGCCTCCATTACATTTTTTTTCAGTGTGTCAGCAAAGTTTTTGTCACCGGTTTGCTGTTCAAAATAGTTACCTACAGGCCAGGTATTTAAAACTGTGTTTTCTCCATCACACGGGTCACGCATACGTTTTCAGAAAATACTGCCATTTCTGGCCTCCATTAAAAAAAAATTTTTCAGTGTGGCAGCAAAGTTTTTGACACCGGTTTGCTGTTCAAAATAGTTATTTACAGGCCAGGTATTTAAAACTGTGTTTTCTCCGTCACACGGATCACATATACGTTTTCAGAAAATACTGCCATTTCTGACATCCATTAAATTTTTTTTTCAATGTGTCAGCAAAGTTTTTGACACTGGTTTGCTGTTCAAAATAGTTACCTACAGGCCAGGTATTTAAAACTGTATTTTCTCCGTCAGACAGATCACATATACGTTTTCATTAAATACTGCCATATCTGACATTCATTAATAATTAGTTTCAGTGTGTCAGTGAAGCAATTGACACCAGTTTGCTGTTCAAACTAGTTACCTACAGGCCAGGTATTTAAAACTCTGTTTTCTCTATCACACGGATCACATACAAGTTCGCTCCAAACTCAGTCATTTGTAGTGACCCCATATTCCTCACCCTGAACCTCCTTCCTCCCACCATGCCGAGTGCCCAGAGATGATTGATCCCACATTTGGACACTCCGAAGAGCTGTTCACTTTCACATTTTTAAATTCGGGCCTCTCGCCCGGTCCACTTGAAGCGGGGCAAGAGGAGATAACATGTAGCAATGCCAAAATATTTGAGCAGCCACGGTCACATGAAGGTGATGGTGGGAAAGTGTCACAAGAGGTGGATGATGATGAGACATAATTGCTAGAAAGTCAGGAGAAGGACCAGAGTGCGAAAGTGGAAGACGAGGTGGTGGATGGTATAGTAACTGACCGAACCTGGCAGGAGGACATGCAGAGCGAGGACAGCAGCAGACATGGGGAGGGAGGCAGAGAACCCCAACAGGCAGGAAGAAGCAGTGTGGTGGCCACAGAAAAAAGGCAGGCAACCACTCCCTGTAACACCAACACGAAGGAAGTTGCTAGTACAACTGTTAGGTCTTCCCAAGTCTGGTTGTTTTTTTAAGACTCTGACGATAACCCCAAAAAGGCCATTTGCACCACCTGCCAGGCCAGCATCAGCAGGGGTGACAAAATGACCAGCCTGACCACCACCAGCTTGATCAGGCACATGGCAGCAAAGCACCCGACTTTGTGGGCCGAACCCCTGGGTCCAGGAACAGTGTCTGCGGGTGGCACCATTGCTTCATCCGCTGTTGTGCATGCAAGCCAATCCCCTGTCCATGGTGCATGCAAAGATGCCTCCTGCCCTGCACCTGTCATTGATCACTCTCAATTAGCAGCATCAGGAAGCACATCCACGTCCTTGTCCAAGCTCAGCGTTCAGTTGTCCATACCCCAGTCCTTGAAATGCGAGTGCAAATACGCAGCCAATGCCCCACTAGCCACAGTACTAAATTCCGACATTTCACAAATGTTGCCTTTTAGGCTCGTGGAGACGGAAGCATTCCACAACCTGATGGTGGAGGCCGTCCCTTGGTACTCGGTCCCCAACCACCGCTATTTCTCACGGTGTGCCGTCCCCGCATTACACAAGCACATCTCCCAAAACATTAGCCGTGCCCTCAACAACACAGTTACCGGCAAAGTCCACCAAAACAAAGGACACGTGAATAAGTGCTTGTGGACAGGGATGGTACATCTCGCTGATGGCACACTGGGTTAACATAGTGGAAGCCGGGACCCAGTCAGACCTTGGGACGGAACACGTCCTCCCGACGAAAAGGATTGCGGGCCCTAGGTCAATCAGGGCTGCCTCCACAGTCTACAACTGCTGCACCAAATCCTCCTCAGCCTCCTCCTGCTCTTCAGCCTCCATCTTTGAAATGACCACATCAGTCACAAGCTGGAAGCACTGCAGCACTGGCTCGGCCAAGGGGGAACAGGCTGTGCTGAAGCTTATATGCTTAGGTGACAAACCGCACAATGCTGAAGAGTTGTGGACAGCTCTCAAAGAGCAGGCATATCTGTGGCTCAACCTACAACCAGGCATGGTCATGTGTGACAATGGCCGGAACCTGGTGGCGGCTCTGAGGCGAGGCGAGCTCACACATACCATGCCTTGTCCATGTGCTTAACTTCGTGGTTCAGTGGTTTCTCAAATCCTACCCGGAGCTGCGGGATCTTCTTGTTAAAGTACGCCTCCTGTGTGCCCATTTTAGAAAGTCACCTACAGCTTCCGCCGCCCTTGCCATGTTTCAGCAGCGTTTGCAGCTTCCGGCTCACAGACTGGTATGTAATGACCCCAAGCTTTGGAACTCTACTCTGCAGATGTTGGGAGGGATTTGTGAGCAAGAGAGGGCAGTTGTTGAGTACCAGCATCAACAAGGCCGTCGGTATTCAGTTCAGACTCCACACATAAGACCTCAAGAGTGGACATGGATGTCAGACATATGTACCATCCTCCAAAACTTTGAGGACTCCACCAAGATGGTGAGCGGTGAAGATGCCATAAATAGCATTACCATCCCGCTTCTCTGTCTTCTGAAATGCTCTCTGCTCACAATCAAAGAGGATGCATTGCAGGCAGAGCATGATGAGACGGAGCAAGGAACCATACAGGGTGATTACACACAGCCCAACCTCATCTCATCCCAACGTGGATTGGGTGACAATGAGGAAGAGGAGGTGGAAGAACAGGAGCTAGTTTCCTGCGCAATAGACGGTACTACCTGCACAACTGTCATACCGTCTGTTCAGCGTGGATTGCCAGAGGACAGAGGAGGAGAAGGAGAGCATGGTCAGTCATACTCTTAAGGACATGGAAGTCTTGCCTGTTAGCAGTCTGGAATGCATGGCTGAGTTTATGTTATGCTGCCTTTCCCATGACCCTCGCATTCTCAAAATTTTGGGTGACAGTCATTACTGGTTGGTGACACTTCTAAACCCACGCTACAAGGAGAACTTTCTATTTCTTATTCCTGAGGCGGACAGGTCTACAAAAATGGGGCAGTACCAGAAGGCTTTTGTTGCGAAACTATTAAAAAAATTCCTATCTGAAAACGCTGGCAACAGTGGTCACAGTTCGTTGGACAACCAAGGGGTACAGGCGAGAGAGACACAAATGCAATCCAGCAGAGGCAGGGGAACTCTGTAAAAGTTCTGGAACAGTTTTCTCATCCTTTTCCAACGCACAGGCCGAGGCGTGGGGTAATCTCACCAGGAGTGCAAAGTTTGGGAAGATGCTGAGGGAGTACCTTGCCGACCGTACCAACATGCTCCGTGATTCCTCTGTGCCTTTTAATTATTGGGTATCCAAGCTGGACATGTGGAATGAACTGGCTCTCTAAGCCTTGGAGGTACTGGGCAGCCCTGCCGCAAGCGTTTTATCAGAGCGGGTTTTTAGTTCCGCTGGTGGAATTATAACTGATAAGCGCTTCCGCCTGTCAACTGAAAATGCTGACAGGCTGACTCTTATAAAAATGAACAAGGGCTGGATGGGGCCAGACTTCTCAACACCACCGAATTAGAGCAGCGTAACATAAACTCAAATCCATGGTCTTTTTTTGGGAGGTGTATTCCCAAGCACCTCTTCTTCGTCTATTTGCTCCTGTCCTCCTACTTCTCCTCATCCTCATCCTCCACCACGTCACCAGGGTGACCGTGGTCCGTGATGCAACACCCACATAATTTTTTTGAAGGGTGTTTATGATGCCCGTAAAAAAAATAATTATACATTATGATCATGTATACCCCCCCGGGGTAAATGTTTGTCAGCCCATACACTTAGTGCATGGGCATTACACGTATAGGAGACTCGCTCCATTATAATGGGAACATTTTTTTATGACGCTCTGCTCCACGTCTCTTCCAAGGGGCATTGGAGTGCCTCCCAATTTTTGGCAGCCCTTACATTCACTGCATAGGCCAATACTATGGGAGACCCTCTCCTGTCTAATGGGAATTTGTCATTACTGTGGCCCTGCTCTATGTGTCTTTAAATTCTTAGTTGGGTTTTTCCTAAATTTGGTCAGCCGTTGGTCTCACTGCATACCCTATAACTGTATAGCAGACCCTCTCCTTTCTAATAGGAACATGTCGTACTCATTACTGTGGCCCTGGTCTATGTGTCTTTAAATTCTTAGTGGGGTTTTTTCTAAAATTGGTCAGCCGTTGGACTCACTGCATACTCTATAACTGTGTAGCAGACTCTGTCCTTTCTAATATGAATTTGTCGTTACTGTGGCCCTGCTCTATGTGTCTTTAAATTCTTAGTGGGGTTTTTCACAAATTTTGGCAGCCCTTGCAGTCACAGCATGGGCATTACCACCTTTATAATGGGAACATTTTTTTTTACTGAGACCCTCCTCTATGTCTCTTCAAAGGGGTATTGGGTTGCGTCCAAATTTTTGGCTTGCAGTCACTGCATATGCAATAACAGTAGAGGAGACCCACTTGTTAATAATGGCAACAACAAAGCATAGACGGCTGATGGCTCTTTAACAATAGTGAGGGCCGACTGCTGGCCTTTTAAGAATAGTAAGGGTCGTCTGATGGCCCTATAAAAATAAGCTTCATGACTTTCATTGTCCCTTCATCATAAATAAAACTGGATGTGTCTGATGATGTGTGACCAACCACATTACCAGATAAGGTTGTAAAATGTTAAAATGACATTTCCCGGTGAATGCATTTGTCTTAAAAAATAACGTAAAAAAAAACAAAATAATAGGATCTTTCTTTAGTATAAAAAACAATGTCACCAATTTAACCTCAATGTAATCACATTGTTCAGTTCCTGCACCTACTCCTCCATCTTCGAAATGACCACATCAGTCGCAAGCTGACAGCACTGCAGCACTGTCTTGGCAAAGCGTCAACAGGCTGTGCTGAAGATAACATGCTTAATGCTTAGGTGACCAACCGACCAGCGCTGCAGAGTTGTTGAAAGTTGTAACACAGCAGCCTGATCTGTGGCTCTCAACGCTGAACATAGAGCCAAGTATGGTTGTGTGTGACAATGGGCGGAACCTGGTGACGGAGAAATGACAGCCAGAGTAGTTACCGTTTCCCTCTATGCCAGTCCTTTCACCGAGCTAAAGAATATGGCTGTGGTGAATTACAACTCCGAATGAGAAGCTGTTTCAGATTGAAAAACATTGTGCCCAGCAGAGGATTTGATTCTGAGGGCTCACCTTTCTCCCCCGCTCAAGAGCCCCATAGCAGCTGCAAAGTTAGTTCTATCATGAACTCTCCTGAAGTAGAAGCCAGAGCACACCAGAGGATTCTCTGGTGGGACTGTCCAACCGTGACGAGAAGAAGCCCTGGCTAAGAAAAGTGTTGGGGAAGGTTCCTGCACACTCTATCGTTGCTTTTTTAATGTGGATCGGACGTGCTTATGCATGTTATTTCCCAAACGGCATCACAGATCAGGCCATTGAACAACTCTGCAGTCATGAAATTAAATGCTCTAGGAAAGATGTTTGTATGTCAAAGCACCAAAGACAAGTGCGAGTTGATGTTGGACGTGCTGCCATTGTTTCTGCTACAAGCTGCATTAGAGGACTTCCTGGTAGAAATGACACCCATAGCAGATACAGTTTCCCTCTATGCCAGTCCTTTCACCGAGCTAAATACAACTCAGCAAAAAAAGCTGTGGACTGGCTCCGTACCGTCCCTGGCCACATTCACCTGTCCATGTGTTTGTGGTTAGGCGGGCCTTCCCAGTAAGTGCACTGGTGAGCGCACGGGTAATGTTGTGGGACCCGTGATTGTGGAAGGCAGAGATGATACCGGGAAAAATAATGGCGGCTGGGGACCGAGTATGGATACCCGGTCGCCACCGCCATAAGATTGAGGACAGCTTCCGCCTCCACGAGCCCAAAGGGCCACATTTCAAGTGCAGGCAGCTGTCAAAAATTTGACAGTATAGTATTGCAGCCTGTGGGAGGGTGGGTGGCTGGCTGCATACTTGCGCTTGCATTCTAAGGAATGGGCTAGGGACAACTGAACGCTGCACTGGCACAAGGATGTTGACGGTGATTGTTGCAAGTTTGCAACAACAGGTGCAAGGCGGGAGGCATCTTCGCATGCGCCAAGGATCACTTATGATGGTTTTAGGCAGCGACCTGGGAGCAGAAATGCTTCCAGAGGTCTTCCCCATGCTGTTCCCATGTCTTTTCAGCACAGTATGCATGTGTCTGATGATGTGTCACACACCACATGGCCAAATAAGGTTGTAAAATGTTAAAATGACATTTCCCAGTGAATGCATTTGTCTTGGTTGAAAGCAATGCAAAAGTGCAAAAACGCTACGTGTGAACATAGCCCAAGGTGTGGAGGAATTCTTTTGGTTTTGATTATTTCTTTTGCCTTATATAAAAGTCATTACCCTGGAAAGGATGTTCCTTAACATATTACCTAGGAAAATCCATTTTGGTTTAGTTTTTGCATGTTTTATTGTGAGTCCGTAAAAGTGGCGTAATACTCTGACAACATTATTGGCAGCAGTGACCTGGAAGTCATAAATGACTCAAGGGGTCTTCCCCAAGCTGTTCCTATGTCATTTGAGCACTGTTCCCATCGACTTGGGTAATTTTTAGGCCCTCTGCAGACCGCCGGGGGAGGCGCCTGAAAAATGCTCGAGTTTCCCATAGACTTACATTGGGCTCGTTGCTGGGTCGAGCACCCGAGTATTCCAATTTGCTCGACTCGAGCATTTTAGTACTCGCTCATCACTAGTGGTCAAGTGAATGTGGCCAGGGATGGTACGGAGTCAGTTCACAGCTTTTTCTCTGAAAGTTGTATTTCACCACAGCCATAATCTTTAGCTTGGTGAAAGTACTTCGGAAACCGTATCTACTTCAGCTGTCATTTCTCCCAGGAAGTCCTCTAAAGCTGATGGCACTTGAAATGTGGCATTTTAGGCTCGTGGAGGCGGAACTGTCCACAACTCCCTGGCGGCGGTGGCCGGGTGTCCGTATTCGGTCGCCAGCCGCCACTATTTCTCCCGGTGTCGTCTCCGCCTTCCACAAGCATGGGTCCCACATCACCTGTGCCCTCCCAGTGCACTTACTGGGAAGGACTGCCTAACCACAAACACGTGGTCAAGTGAATGTGGCCAGGGACGGTACGGAGTTGTATTTCACCACAGCCATATTTTTTAGCTCGGTGAAAGGACTGACTTTTGGGAAACGGTATCTACTACAGCTCTCATTTCTCCGTCACCAGGTTCCGCCCGTTGTCACAAACGACCATGCCTGGTTGTATGTTCAGCGGTGAGAGCCACAGATCAGGCTGTTGTGTTACAGCTTTCAACATCTCTACAGCGGTGGGCGGTTTGTCACCTAAGCATTAAGCATGTCATCTTCAGCACAGCCTGTTGCTTGGCCAACACAGTACTGCAGTGCTTTCAGTTTGTGACTGAAGTGGTCTTTCGTAGTGATGAGCGAGCACTAAAATGCTCGGGTGCTCGATGCTCGGGTCGAGCACATTGGAATTCTCGGGTGCTCGACCCGAGCAGGGAGCCCAATGTAAGTCTATGGGAAACTCAAGCATTTTTCAGGCGGCTCCCCCCGGTGGTCTGCAGAGGGCCTAAAAACTGCCCAATTCGATGGGAACAATGCTCAAATGACATTGGGACAGCATGGGGAAGAACCGTGGTAGCATTTCTGACTCCCAGGTCACTTCTGTCAACAACGTTGTCAGAGGTATTATGCCATTTTTACAGACTCACAATAAAACATACCAAAACAAAACCAAAATGGATTTTCCTGGGAAATATGTTAAGGAACATCCTTTCCATGACATGTACAATGTATATAAAGCAAAATAAATAACCAAAAACAAAAATGCTCCTCCACTCCTTGGGCTATGTTCACACGTAGCGTTTTTGATGCATTTTTTCAATTTTGCATTGCTTTCAACTGTGACAAATGCATTCACGAGGAAATGTCATTTTAACATTTTACAACCTTATCTTGCCATGTGGTATGTGAGATATCATCAGACACATCGTGATTCATTTATGAAAGAGGGAATCTGAAATTCACAAAACCTATTTTTATAGGGCCATCAGGTGGCCTTTACTATTCTTAAAGGGCCAGAAGTCGGCCCTCACTATTCTTAGAGAGCCATCAGCCGGCTATGTTTTATTGTTCCCATTACTAAAGAGTGGGTCTCCTATACTGTTATTGCGTATGCAGTGAGTGCCAGGGCTGCCCAAAATTTGGATGCACCCCAATACCACTTTGAAAGTTTGGATGCACCCCAATACCCCTTTGAAGAGACATAGAGGAGGGCATCCTGAAAACAATGTTCCCATTATTATGAAGTAGGTCTCCCATTGTGTTTGCCTATGCAGTGAATGTAAGGGCTGCCAAAAATTGGGAGGCACTCCAATGCCCCTTGAATGAGACGTGAAGAAGGGCCTCATAAAAAAAATGTTCCCATTGGAAAGGAGTGGGCTTCCTATACGTGTAATGCCCATGCACCAAGTGTATGTGCTGACAAACATTAATCCCTGGGGTATATACATGAACATACTGTATACAATTTTTTTTTTACGGGCATCATAACCACCCTTTAAAAAAATTATGTGGGTGATGCATCACAGACCACGTTCACTCTGATGATATGATGGTGGAGGATAAGGATGAGGAGAAAGAGGAGGACAAGAGCAAATAGCCAAAATCAGGAAGCGTATACCCTTGTGTGGATGTGAGGATGTGCATGGGAATACACAGCTATCATTCGGTGGTGTTAAGAAGTCTGGCCCAATCCAGCCCTTGTTCATTTTTATTAGAGTCAGCCTGTCAGCATTTTTAGTTGAGAGGCGGATGCGCTTATCAGTTATAATTAGAGATGAGCGTTGTTCTACTCGAACTGTTCGCCAATCTCAAATTCGAGCTGTTTTGGGCGGTGTTCGAGCCGGTCGGCGAACACGAACAATTTGAGAAAAATTCGGCTGTTCGAGGTTATGTTCGATAACTGTTCGTGCACCAAAATCATAACTGGATTTTTTCTCAGTAATGATGAAAATTAATGTTAATACGCAGTTTGAGTGTACAGCGGGGCGGGGGGAGGGGCAGGGGATGGATCTCTGCAGGAACAATGAAGATCTCCATTTTTTTTTCTCTTTCCCGCATTTGCAGTGGGGAGGTGCAATCTGTCAGCGTATCAGCAGCGCACACACGGAGCGAAGTGCTTTTTTTCACACAAGCAAGGGCATGTGTGATTGGCAGTGTATGTCACATGTCCTTGCCCTATAAGACCAAGCCATTTTCCCCGTCGCCACCATTTTCTCACTGCTGCAGCTGCGTGTTAGACGGCACCGCTGTTGCTGTGTGCGCTATACCTTGTTAATTTCAAGCCAATTTTCGCACAAATATACAGATAGCTTGGGAGTAGGGAATAGTTGTGATTGCAGTCCTTTTAAGGACTAGGTTACAGCATTTCCTACGACTTTTATCAGGCAGTTCTGTGCTCTTAAATAGATAGATTGTGGGAGTAAAGACTAATTGTAATTGGAGTCCTTTTCAGGACTAGGTTACATCAGTTCCTATCAGTTTTTGCCAGGCAGGTCTGTGCCAGTGCTGTGCAAGTTTTTTTCACAGCATTTGGCTGAATCTAGCAAAGCTAACCTTTTTGGCCTATTGCAGAGTGTGTTAGTCAGTGGAGTAGCCTATCTGTGTTGCAAGATATACCACCTGTGTATAGAATACCAATTTTTTTACTGCACCTAGTGAAGTAAAATCTTTTGGGCATAGCATCATTCTATTAGTCCATCTATACTGACCTCCATCAGGTTGCAAACTGAATATAATTTTTTTCTGCATCTAGCTCTGAAAAAATATTTGGGCTTCTAGCAGTGTGTGGGACTTGGTCTATTAGTCCATCTATACTGACCTCCATCAGGTTGCAAATTAAAAATAATTTTTTTCTGCATCTAGCTCTGAAAAAATATTTGGGCTTCTAGCAGTGTGTGGGACTTGGTCTATTAGTCCATCTATACTGACCTCCATCAGGTTGCAAATTAAAAATAATTTTTTTCTTCATTTATCTCTGAAAAAATATTTGGGCTTCTAGCAGCGTGTGGGACTTGTTCTATTAGTCCATCTATACTGACCTCCATCAGGTTGCAAATTAAAAATAATTTTTTTCTGCATCTAGCTCTGAAAAAATATTTGGGCTTCTAGCAGTGTGTGGGACTTGGTCTATTAGTCCATCTATACTGACCTCCATCAGGTTGCAAATTAAAAATAATTTTTTTCTGCATCTAGCTCTGAAAAAATATTTGGGCTTCTAGCAGTGTGTGGGACTTGGTCTATTAGTCCATCTATACTGACCTCCATCAGGTTGCAAATTGAATAAAAAAATTTTCTGCATCTAGCTCTGAAAAAAATATTTGGGCTTCTAGCGGTGTGTGGGACTTGGTCTATTAGTCCATCTATACTGACCTCCATCAGGTTGCTAATTAAAAATAATTTTTTTCTGCATCTAGCTCTGCAAAAATATTTGGGCTTCTAGCAGTGTGTGGGACTTGGTCTATTAGTCCATCTATACTGACCTCCATCAGGTTGCAAATTAAAAATAATTTTTTTCTGCATCTAGCTCTGATAAAATATTTGGGCTTCTAGCAGTGTGTGGGACTTGGTCTATTAGTCCATCTATACTGACCTCCATCAGGTTGCAAATTGAATAAAAAAATTTTCTGCATCTAGCTCTGAAAAAATATTTGGGCTTCTAGCGGTGTGTGGGACTTGGTCTATTAGTCCATCTATACTGACCTCCATCAGGTTGCAAATTAAAAATAATTTTTTTCTGCATCTAGCTCTGAAAAAATATTTGGGCTTCTAGCAGTGTGTGGGACTTGGTCTATTAGTCCATCTATACTGACCTCCATCAGGTTGCAAATTAAAAATAATTTTTTTCTTCATTTAGCTCTGAAAAAATATTTGGGCTTCTAGCAGTGTGTGGGACTTGTTCTATTAGTCCTTCTATACTGACATCCAGCAGGTTGCAAATTGAATATAATTTTTTTCTGCATCTAGCTCTGAAAAAATATTTGGGCTTCTAGCGGTGTGTGGGACTTGGTCTATTAGTCCATCTATACTGACCTCCATCAGGTTGCAAATTAAAAATAATTTTTTTCTGCATCTAGCTCTGAAAAAATATTTGGGCTTCTAGCAGTGTGTGGGACTTGGTCTATTAGTCCATCTATACTGACCTCCATCAGGTTGCAAATTAAAAATAATTTTTTTCTGCATCTAGCTGTGAAAAAATATTTGGGCTTCTAGCGGTGTGTGGGACTTGGTCTATTAGTCCATCTATACTGACCTCCATCAGGTTGCAAATTAAAAATAATTTTTTTCTGCATCTAGCTCTGAAAAAATATTTGGGCTTCTAGCAGTGTGTGGGACTTGGTCTATTAGTCCATCTATACTGACCTCCATTAGGTTGCAAATTGAATAAAAAAAATTTCTGCATCTAGCTCTGAAAAAATATTTGGGCTTCTAGCGGTGTGTGGGACTTGGTCTATTAGTCCATCTATACTGACCTCCATCAGGTTGCAAATTAAAAATAATTTTTTTCTGCATCTAACCCAGCCAATAGTTTTGGCCTAATACCACAGTTTGGCCACTCAGCTCGGCTCGGTTACCATCCATTGTTTTTTTGTGCAAACAACTCCAGAGTTGTGAATTAGTTAACCACCAAAATGAGTGGAAAAAGGCCTGCTGCTGGTGGAAAGGGGAATAGGCGTGTTGGGAAGGGGAAAAAAGGTTGTGTCCGTGGGGTAGGTGCAGAAGAAAGACCATCTTCCAGCCAAACTAAAATGTCTACTTCTTTTAGCGGACAATGTGATAAGATCCCTTTCTTACGGCCACGCCAATCGCTACAAATTCCAGATGAGGCACAAAAACAGCAGGTGCTTCAACGGATATCAAGTGCTCCTTTAAGTGGGCTCTCCTCCACATCAACTTCAACATCACAAATACTCCAATCCTCAAAGGTGTCACCCAAATCGCACTTGCTTCCTCACAGCTCCCAAATCTCCAACTGCCCGTCTGAGTATGAGGTAGAACAGATGGTTGAGTCTGCAGAGCTGTTTACTCATACTATAGCCTGGGAATCAGAGGTCGACTCCAGCGCTTCTGTGAATCCAGACGAGGAAATGATCTGCACTGATGCCCAGAATCTTTATGAGTCGGATCCAGGACCAGACGCAGAAGGTTCTGACCATAATGTAGACCCTCATTCCCAAACTGTAACTCCTGTTGGTGGAGACAATGAGGAAGACGATGATAAGACTCAAATACCTGATTGGAGCGACAACTTTAGTTTTTTGTCAGGGCAGGAACAGGTTGGCTCTGAGGACGACGGGTGTGATAACGCACAGGGTGATGATGATGAGGTCGGAGATCCCACTTACTGTCAACCCACAGTCAGCCAAGAGATGAGGTCAGCAGAGGAGGTGGAGGAAGATGCTAGTGACGACGAGGTCAGGTTGCGCCTTCCTGGACAGAGACGTAGTACTGGAAGCACGTCAACAACTGCATCCTCAAACACAACTCTGCCTCTCACCACAAGTCGTGGTGGCTTTTCAGGTCGCATGGGTGCTAAGCCTTGCATAGCCTGGGCATTTTTTCAGATCGATAAAGATGACCCAACTCGTGTTATCTGTAACATTTGTCAGCAAAAGCTATGTAGAGGCCAAAAAATACATAGTTTGAGTACTTCATGCATGAACCGGCACATGGACATGAAGCATAAGTTGCAGTGGGAAGCTCAGTGTGCTACAATGCGGTCTAGCCGGCCGGGCCAACCACCGTCTGCCATATCTTGTGCATCCGTGGCCTCTTCATCCTCTGTGACTGGGGGGACAGCAGTCACACCTGTTTTGGGGCGCAGACCTGCCACCTCTTTACCCGCAACAGCCAGCGTGATTGGCAGGTCATCATTTTCTTTGGAGGTGGTAACACCAGCTGGTCTTGAGCTCTGTCCGACATCGATAGCACCACCTTTGGATCAAGGCAAACTAACATGTCCACCTGCATCTTCCTCACAGACCGGCAGTTTGCCGGGGACACCCTTATCAACCCCGTCTAAGCACAATAGCCAGCCCTCGGTCCCTCAGATGTGGACAAGTAAAAGACCATTTCCTCCTAGCCATGAGAAAGCTAAGAGGTTGAATTTCACCATCTGCAAGCTCTTGGCTACAGAAATGCTGCCTTTCCGCCTGGTGGACACAGAGGATTTTCGAGACCTTATGTCCGTCGCAGTGCCCCAGTACCAGATGCCCAGTCGGCACTACTTCTCAAAGAAAGGTGTGCCTGCGCTCCACCAGCATGTCGCACACAACATCACCGCTTCTTTGAGAAACTCTGTGTGTGACAGGGTGCATTTCACCACAGACACTTGGACGAGTAGGCATGGACAGGGGCGTTACATGTCGCTGACTGGGCACTGGGTAACTATGGTGACAGCAGGACAAGGGGCTGCTGTCCAAGTCTTGCCGTCCCCACGAGTTGTGCGTCAATCCTCTTTATGTCATTTTTCCTCCACTGCTTCTGCCTCCTCAACCTCCTCTCGGTCTTCCACCTGCACCCAAAGCCTGTCTGGTCATGCCACAAGCTTTCTAACTGCGCAGAAGGGATCCTGCACACCTCCTTACTATGCTGGCAGTAGGGCTCAATGTCATCAGGCGGTTTTTACATTGAAATGTCTGGGAAATGTGAGTCACACAGCTGAGGAGTTGTGGTCAGCTCTGGAGAACCAATTTCATGAATGGTTGTCTCCACTGGACCTGAAACCAGGGAAGGCCGTGTGCGACAATGCTGCAAACCTGGGTGCGGCCCTTCGCAGGGGCAATGTCACACACGTGCCTTGTATGGCTCACGTGTTGAACCTGGTTTTCCAGCAATTTTTAGCCCACTATCCCAGACTAGATGGCCTTCTGCAGAGGGCACGGTCGCTGTGTGCTCACTTCCGCCGTTCGCATCCCACAGCTCAGCGACTTACATCTCTACAGAAGTCGTTGGGCCTGCCACTTCACCGGCTAAAATGCGATGTGCCTACCCGGTGGAATTCAACTCTGCACATGTTGCAGCGACTGTGGCAGCACCGACAAGCCCTGGTGCAATACGTTCTGACGTATAGCCTGGGCCAACGAGATTCAGAGGTGGGGCAAATCACGCTGGAGGAGTGGTCTCAGATCAGGGACCTATGCACCCTTCTGCACAGTTTTGAAATGGCGACGAAGATGTTTAGTGCTGACGATGCCATTATCAGCATGACTATTCCGGTGATTTACATGCTGGAGCACATGTTAAACAGAATTCGGAGTCAGGTGGTGGCACAAGAGGAGGTGGAGGAAGTAGAGGAGGAGGAGTTGTATGCGGAAGGGCTAACATCTGCAAGGTCCAGACGGTCGGCAGCACCAAGGCGGCAGGCATGTGAGGGTGGGGGGGATGGTTTTACCAGGGCGCATGGTAGCAGCCAAACTAGTGAGGAAGGTGCAGGAGCCCAGGAAGAAGTGGAGGACGAACTGATGGAAGACTCATCAGATGAGGGAGACCTTGATCACATTTCTGTTGTGCGAGGTTGGGGGGAGAGGACAGAGGAAGGAAGCATGATTGTTACCTCGCCACCAACACAACAGGGACTTGGTGCTCCTGGATGCGCAACACACATGAGTGCCTTCTTGCTGCACTACCTGCAACATGACCCTCGAATTGTGAGAATTAGAAATAATCCTGACTACTGGGTTGCCACACTGTTAGATCCCCGGTACAAAAGTAAATTTGCAGAAATTATTCCTGCCATAGAAAGGGATGCACGCATGCAGGAGTATCAGCAGAGACTGTTGCAGAATCTTACATGTGCTTTTCCACAAAATACCAGTGGTGCATGTAGTGAATCTCACAGTTCCAACTTGCCAACCGTGGGACCGTCAAGTGCTCAGCACTCAAACCGTAACAGAACCACAGTATCTGGTGGTAACATCAATTTTGCGGAATCATTTCACCACTTTTTTAGCCCATCCTTTGCAAGGCCACAGGAGACAAGAAGTCTGACACATAGTCAACGCCTAGAGACGATGCTACAGGAGTATCTCCAAGTAAACATTGAAGCCACGACTGTGTCACTGGACCCTTGCTCATTTTGGGCTTCCAATCTGGATAAATGGCCGGAGCTAGCCACTTACGCCTTGGAGATCTTGTCATGCCCCGCAGCCAGCGTTCTGTCTGAACGTGTGTTCAGCGCTGCTGGTGGTGTGCTGACAGATAAGCGCACGCGGCTCTCCACTGATAATGTAGACAGACTCACGTTCATAAAGATGAACAAATCATGGATCCGAAACGACTTTTCTACCCCTGTGTCATCCTGGGGAGAGTAAAAGCTTGATGATTGTTTAAAATCACCCTACCAACCATTTTAAGCTTTCAAATTACTAATCATGTTTATCTGTATCTTGACTGGAAAATAATTTGGGCTTTGTAGCAGTGTGCAGCACTGATCCTATTAGGCCATCTATAATAAGCTCCACCAGATTTAAAATTAAAAATAATTTTTAGCTGCATCTAGCCCGGAAAATAATTTTGGGGCTCCGAGATGCGCAAGACACATAAGTGCCTTCTTGCTGCACTACCTGCAGCATGACCCTCATATTGTCAGAATTCGAAGTAATCATGACTACTGGGTTGCCACACTCTTAGATCCCCCAAACTTTTCGATCAACCTTTTCATTTTAATAAAGACCAAAAAAATGGTCATTTTTGAAATTATAAGCATTAGCAGGTTGTTAGAAACTGAAATCAAACAGTTTTCAACTCAAAACTTTATTCTAGGTGATGTTACATTTTCACATAGGACCCCTTGTTCGAAAGGAGCTTCTGAACTCTCTCGTCCATTGAATTTGTCAGGTTTTGGATGGTTTCTGCTTCAATTCTTTTGCATGAGGACAGAATACCCTCCCAGAGCTGTTGCTTAGATGTGAACTGCCTCCCGCCATCATAGACACTCCTTTTAATGATGCTCCAAAGGTTCTGAATGGGGTAGAGGTCAGGGGAGTATGGGGGTCACACCATAAGTTTGTCCCCTTTTATGCCCATATCAGCCAGAGATGCAGATGTTTTATGTGCAGCATGAGATGGTGCATTATCATGCAGAAAAATGATCTTGCTGTGAAATACACGGTTCTTCTTCTTGAACCATGGCAGGAAGTGCTGTTTGAGAAAATCCACATACATTATGGAGTTCATCTTTAGCGCCTTCAGGGATCCTAAAGGGGCCGACAATCTCTCTCCCCATGATTCCAGCCCAAAACATTACTCCACCTGCTCCTTGTTGGCGCTGTAGCCGTGTTTGCGTGGGGTGTCCATCAACCAGCCATCCTCCACTCCATCCATCTGGACCATCGAGCGCTGCACGGCACTCATCCGTGAACAAAACAGTTTTGAAATCAGTCTTCATGTAATGTTTGGCCCACTGGAGCCGTTTCTGCTTGTGTGAAGTGGATAGAGGAGGTCGACAGGATGGCGTATGCACAGCTGCAAACCTCTGAAGGACCCTGCATCTTGTTGTTCGGGGGACGTTGGAGGCACAAGCAGCTTCAAAAACTTGTCTGCTGCTATGACAAGGCTTTTTTGCCGCTGCTCTTTCAACCTGACGTAATTGCCTGTAGGAAAGAGTCCTCAATTTGCCCTTATCAGCACGCACACGTGTGTACTGTGAATCAGCTACATACTTCTTGATTGCCAAGACACTTCATCCTGATCATCGCACAATGTTGATTGTAGTCATGCCTTGACCTAAACACTCCACAATTTGTTGCTTCTCAGCAGCCGACACATCCTTTTTCTTTCCCATTTTGGCAGAAAATGTAGGCTGCTGAATAATGTGAGAGAGCCTTCTTAAGTAGTCTTGCCTTTCATTGGACACACCTGACAAACTAATTAGCACTGGTGTCTGCAATTGCTTACAGTGATATAAAGAGCCCTGACACACATCACCATCAATGAGTTTAACTGACAAACAAACAAATTCTTCCCTTATCACTCCTAAACACTTTTTGCATAATAATTTGGAACACAGTGTACATGTGCTTTTCCACAAAACACCAGTGGTTCACGTAGTGAATCTTACAGTTCTAACTTGCCAACCGTGGTCTGTATGGAGTTGTTCAATAAAGGGCCCAAAATTAAGATAACATAGATGGGAGAGGTCTCTATGAATAGGAATTCCTAAGTATTTGATACCCTGTGAGGGCCAGGCAAAGGGAAAGTTGGACTGGATGGAATCCTATATGGATTTGGGGAGGGAGACATCGAGGGCCTCAGACTTCGCTGCATTGATTTTAAAATTTGACCATGTAACAAAGTGATCTATTTCAGCCATAACAGCATGGATGGATATATGTGATTGAGTGATATATACTAGGACATCATCAGCAAATAGAGAGCACTTGTACTCGGTGCCTCCCACCTCAATCCACCTAATATTGGGGTTATGGCGAATTGATGAGAGCAGGTGCTCCGTCACTAGGATGTATAAGAGAGGGGACAGAGAACATCCCTGCCTTGTCCCATTGGTGATTGTGAAAGGTGATGAAAATGTTCTGACGCGCCCCCTGGGCCTTGGGACACCCGGAGCCGGACCCTTTTTGGTGGATGCTGGTGGTTGTAGTCTTCGTGGCGGCGATCCGGTTCCGTGGCTCAGGGCGGTCAAACCAGTGGCGGAACTATTTATGTGGTTTTGATGTTTAAATGTCCGACTACGCCACCCGTGGATTGCGGTCAGAGTGAACCGCCGCTACAGGGCAGACCGCTAAGGCTGGTGTTGTGGGTGCAGCAGAGCGTAGCATAACTCCCCACGGGAGGAGTATAGCCTCAGGGCAGTGTATGCGGAGGATGGGGGTGATGGTGCAGGGCAGCAGCAGTAACGACACGGAGTCAGTGATGCAGTTCAGGGCCTTTACTCACAGTTCTTATTATCCAGACCACGTCTGCAGGTAACGGCTGCCCACGTCGTACTGTGCTCACCAGGTGAGGGGCTCAGACAACTCCCAGATAACTTTGGAGCGCTTCACAGGACCCCCTTTGTGTGTCCTTTGTCTGGCCTTTCTTACCAACACTTCTGTCCGGCTGCCTCGGGCCTCCTCTTGGTAAACTTGGCGCCAGTTTCCCTGACCCTATGTGGTGCCTTCCTAGCGGGTGGAGCAAGGGGCTGCGCCACATAAAATGTCAGAGCCTCCGGTTTCTAGCTGAGGGTCGTTTCCTGCCTCCACTAGTTCGGGGACCGGTCTCCCCCTTTGGCCTGACCCCTCCACGCAGGTGGATTCGGGCGTGCGGTGGCGACTCGCCCGTCCGCACCCCTGGGATCCCTTCATTCCTCGTTCCTGGAGCCTTCTCCGCTCCTCTTCCTTCCTTCTCCCTCTTGCAGGCCTGGGCCTCTGTTACCAGGCCCGCCTCCGGAGCAGAGCTCATGCAGAGCCCCTGCTCCCTGCCACTTCTGCTCAGACTTCTCTGCACTGAACTAAGATGGTGCCCACCTTTTATACTCCCTTCTCAATGCACCCAGGAACTGCTTCCTCCCTGCTCCTGCACTGCAGGGTTCCCCTTCCTCAGTGTTCCCTCCCCCCACTCCAGCCAGGGACAGGGACTGTCGTGCCCATCTCAGGGGCATATTGGTCGCCCTGCCCCACGGCAATGTGGTGTAATGCATGCAGGTGTCGGGTCCTGATCCACACTCCATCCTTATCTGAGAGTGAGATATCACACCTCTGGGTGAGGTGCAATACGTCTGTAGCAACCGAGCCCTCGGTGCTACAGTTCCATTTATCTTCAGCCTAGGTGACGTATTGTGATACAGGGCCGTGATTTTGGCTATAAAAGGGTCCCCTAGACCCCTACCCCAAGCTTTTTAAGAGAATCATATATGGCGTGCCAGGAGACTCTATGGAATGCTTTCTCAGCATCCAACGAGAGTATCTACTTACAAATTTTTAACTGCATCTAGCCCAGGAAATACTTTGTGCCTAGTAGCAGTGTCTGCTAGTCAGCGGATTATCCCGGCTGTTAAGCAAGCTACACCACCTGTAGTTTGGACACTTAATTTTTTCAAAGGAAATGCTTCGGGACCACGGGATACTTAGTGAAGAGCATCAGGAGGCACCCCAAGGCATAGGGGCTGGGACTGGCACTAGGATGCCTTGCGGTGGACAGCCGAGCTCGATCCTTATAAAAGCTTTTTAACTGCAGCAGCTTTAGTGGACGCTACTGGAGCTGGAATTACGCGGCTGCTGGCATGAGACTTGCCCTCCAATAGATCCTTGTAAATGGATTTAAAGTGTATTCATTCAAATTAGAGGGACAATTTAAATTAAAAAGCTTAGAGCTGCCTCCACCACAGGGGGGCTCTCTCGACCCACCAGCGGACAGGCACCAGTATTGGGAGAGGGGGGCTGGCCGTCAGGGTTCACCGCGGCTCTGGCACAAACCCGGCGACACGGAGGTGGCACGGGCAGGAGCGGACTGGCCGTCTCGGCTTCTCACTTTTTGGATTTTAGAAGGGCATGACATGCCTATATCTGTGTCTCCCCCTCCTTTTACTCCTCCACCTCTTTTCTTTTCGCATGACTATATGTACTTGTCACTTTTCCATGTGTTAGTTGTGTCTTCTGAGCAGTTTGTCAGCTTTTGGACACCTTTGAAGGTGTTTTCTATGTGTTTCTATGTGTTTTTGTTTGCCTGCCATTGGTTTTAACGGTGTTCGAAGGTGTTCGACGAACAGTTCGACGAACAGTTCGGCGAACACACGGGTGTTCGACGAACCGAACCGAACTCGAACACTACGGGGGTGGCTCAACACTAGTTATAATTCAACCAGCGGCACTAAAAGCCCGCTCTGATAAAATGCTGGCGGCAGGGCTGGCCAGTACCTCCAAGGCATAGAGAGCCAGTTCATTCCACGTATCCAGCTTCAATACCAAATAATTATAAGGCACAAAAGAATCTCGGAGGACGTTGGTATGGTCGGCAAGGTACTCCCTCAGCATCTGTTTGAACCCTCCTGTTAGTTTTTGCTATCTTGTGTTTAGCGGTCACATGACCAGCTGCCTATATATTCCAGCTCCGCCCTTCTGGCTTTGCTGGACTTCAGTGTTTTTGCCTATCTCTTTAGCCAGATGCTTCGGTGCCTATCTCTGTCTAGTTCGCTTGGTCCTCTGGGACCTCTAGTACTTTTTGTCTGTTTGTCTTTTGCTCTGCAACAACTTGTGTTAGGAGGTGTCCCATTTTTATCCCAATCCTTAGTTCTTTTTGGGACCCCTCCCTTTATTCTATAGGTCTCCGCTCAGACTAGCCGAGGACGAAAGGAACAGGCTGCCCGCTACATCGTAGGGATTCAGCTTAGTCTTAATGTAGGGACAGCCTTCCCCTTTCTTTCCTTAGTTTATGTTGCAGATCATAACAGTAAGTCCAGCCCAAAAAATAAAACTAAAAGGAAAGAAATTCGAGAATCAGTATGGTTTCCGTCCAGGAGTTGGCTCAACGCCTGCAGGGATTGTCTCTGGAGGTGGCCGAGCCACAGCAACACGTGAGTAGCTGTCCTGGAGCGCATTTTGTCGAACCAAAGGTAGGACTGCCTGATGTTTTTTATGGTAAACAGCAAGATTTTTTTTCCTGTTATGATCTGCAACATAAACTAAGGAAAGAAAGGGGAAGGCTGTCCCTACAGTAAGACTAAGCTGAATCCCTACAATGTAGCGGGCAGCCTGTTCCTTGTGAACAGACCCACCTTCGTCCTCGGCTAGTCAGAACGGAGACCTATAGAATAAAGGGAGGGGTCCCTAAAAGAAATAAGGACTGGGATAAAAATGGAACACCTCCTAACAGAAGTTGTTGCAGAGCAAAAGACAAACAGACAAAAAGTACTAGAGGTCCCAGAGGACCAAGCGAACTAGACAGAGATAGGCACCGAAGCACCTGGCTAGATAGATAGGCAAAAAACACTGAAGTCCAGCAAAGCCAGAAGGGCGGAGCTGGAATATATAGGCAGCTGGACACGTGACCGCAAAACACAAGATAGCAAAAACTAACAGGAGGGTTCTAACAGCATCTTCCCAAACTTTGCACTCCTTGTGAGAGTACCCCGCACCTCAGGGTCTGTGCGATGGGATGGGATGAGAAATTTCTCACAGAACTTTGATAGACTTCCCCTGCCTCTGTTGTATTGAAGTTGTGTCTCTCTCGCCTGTACTCCTCGGTTGTCCAACGAACTGTGACCTCTGCCACCCGCGTTTTCAGATGGGAATTTTTTTAATAGTTCCGCAACAAGGGCCTTCAGGTACAGCCCCATTTTTGTAGACCTGTGCACCTCAGGAAAAAGCGATATAAAGTTCTCCTTGTAGCGTGGGTCTAGAAGTGTCACTAACCAGTAATGACTGTCATCCAAAATTTTGAGAACGCGAGGGTCATGGGAAAGGCAGCGTAACATAAACTCAGCCATGCGTTCCCGACTGCTAACAGGCAAGACTTCTATGTCCTCACCAAGAGTATGACTGACCATGCTCACCTCCTCCTCCACTCTGTCCTCTGGCCATCCACGCTGAACAGACGGTAAGACAGTTGTGCAGGTAGTACTGTCTATAGTGCAGGAAACTAGCTCCTGTTCTTCCTCCTCCTCTTCCTCATTGTCACCCAATCCACGTTGGGATGAGATGAGGCTGGGCTGTGTGTAATCACCCTCTATGGTTCCTTGCTCCATCTCATCGTGCTCCGCATGGAATGCATCTTCTTTGATTGTAAGCAGAGAGCATTGCAGAAGACAGAGAAGAGGGATGGTGATGCTAAATATGGCGTCATCGCCGCTCACCATCTTGGTGGTGTCCTCAAAGTTTTGGAGAATGGTATATATGTCTGACATCCATGTCCACTCCTGAAGTTTTCTTTGTGTATATGCTGAACTGAATACCGATGGCCTTGTTGATGCTGGTACTCAACAACTGCTCTCTTCTGCTCACAAATCCTTCCCAACATCTACAGTGTAGAGTTCCAACGCGTGGGGACATCACACACCAGTCTGTGAGCCGGAAGCTGCAAACGCTGCAGAAACACGGCAACGAAGGCGGAAGCTGTAGGTGACTTTCTAAAATGGGCACACAGGCAGCGTACTTTAACAAGCAGATCCGGTAGGATTTTAGAAACCGCTGAATCACGAGGTTAAGCATATGGGCCATGCATGGGACGTGTGTGAGCTTGCCTCGCCTCAGAGCCGCCACCAGGTTCCGGCCATTGTCACACACGACCATGCCTGGCTGTAGGTTCAGCGGAGTTAGCCACAGATATGCCTGCTCTTTCAGAGCTGTCCACAACTTTTCAGCATTGCGTCGTTTGTCACCTAAGCATATTAGTTTCAACACAGCCTATTGCCGCTTGGCCGAGTCAGTACTGCAGTGCTTCCAGCTTGCGACTGATGTGGTCATTTCGGAGATGGATGCTGAAGAGGAGGAGGAGCTGCAAGAGCTGTAGAATGTGGGGGCAACCCTGATTGACCTAGGGCCCGCAATCCTTTTCATCGGGAGGACATGTTCCGTCCCAAGGTCCGACTGGGTCCCGGCTTTCACTATGTTAGCCCAGTGTGCCGTCAGCAAGATGTACCATCCCTGCCCACAAGCACTTGTCCACGTTTCCATGGTTAGGTGGACTTTCCCAGTAATGGCGTTGTTGAGGGCATGGCTAATGTTTTGGGACACGTGCTCGTGTAATGCGGGGACGGCACACCAGGAGATATAGTGGCGGCTGGGGACCGAGTACTGAGAAACTGCCGCTGCCATCAGGTTGCGGAATGCTTCTGTCTCCATGAGCCTAAAAGGCAACATTTTGAGCGCAAGCAGTCATAAAATGTGAGAATTTAGTAGTGTGGCCTGTGGGGCGTTGGCTGCATATTTGCGCTTGCGTTCCAAGGACTGGGGTATGGACAACAGAATGCTGAACTGGGACAAGGACATGTACGTGCTTCCTGTTGCTGCTACTTGAGAGTGTGCAACGACAGCTGCAGGGCAGGAGGCATATTCGCATGCACCATGGACAGGGGATTAGCTTGCATGCACAACAGCGGAAGAAGCAATGGTGCCACCCGCAGACACTGTTCCTGGACCCAGGGGTTTGGACCACAAAGTCAGGTGCTTTGCTGCCATGTGCCTGATCATGCTGGTGGTGGTCAGGCTGGTCGTTTTGTCACCCCTACTGATGCTGGCCTGGCAGGTGGTGCAAATTGCCTTTTTGGGGTTATCAGCAGAGTCTTTAAAAAACAACCAGACTCGGGAAGACCTGACAGTTGTACTGGCAACTTCCTTTGTGTTGGTGTTACAGGGAACGGTTGCCTGCCTTCTGTCTGCGGCCACCACAATACTTCTTCCTGCCTGTTGGGTTGCTCTGCCTCCCTCCCCCTGTGTGCTGCTTTCCTTGCTCTACATGTCCTCCTGCCAGGTTCGATCAGTTACCATATCTTCCACCACATGTCTCATAATCGTCCACCTCTTGTGACACTTACCCACCGTCACCTTCGTGTGACCTTGGCTGCTCAAATATTTGGGCATCACTACATGTGATCTCCTTTTGCCCCGCTTCAAGTGGACCGGACGAGAGGCCCGAATCTATAAATGGAAAAGTGAACAGCTCTTCAGAGTATCCAATTGTGGGATAATTTGTCTCCGGGCGTTCGGCATGGTGGGAGAAAGGAGGATCAGGGTGAGGAATATGCGATCCATATTTAAGGCTACTGAGACTTGACCGTGTGGAAGACAGGGTGGTGGTGGTGGCAAAGTGACTGGAAGCATTATCTGTAGTGTTGAGCAAGCGTGTCCATGCTCACTAGAAATAGGTTGAATTTGGAGCAAAGTTATATGTAATCCATGTGATGGAGAAACCACAGTTTTAAATATCTGGCCTGTATGTAACTATTTTGAACAGCAAACCGGTGCCAAAAACTTTGATGACACACTGAAAAAAAATTTAAATGGAGGCCAAAAATGGCAGTATTTTCAGCGCAATTATATGTGAATGTGATCCGTGTGACGGAGAAATCACAGTTTTAAATACCTGGCCTGTAGGTAACTATTTTGAACAGCAAACCTGTGTCAAAAACTTCACTGACAAACTGAAAAGAAATTTGAATGAACGCCAAAAATGGCAGTATTTTCAGCGCAATTATATGTAATCCATGTTAAGGACAAACCACAGTTTTAAATAGCTGATTTTTTACCGCTGTAATATGGAAAGGACCTGGCTGTATTCTATAGTGCCAACAAGCAAATGGTGCAGAAAAACGGTGTTCTCTGGATTGCTTATGAAGCAAATAATGAGGATTTAGATCCAAAAAAAATTGTTCCTGGCACCTCAGACCTGGGCCTTTGTCTTGAAATATCTAATAGCAGCAGAAGGCAGAACTGGAACGGAGCCTCTTGTGCTATATGCACTGCAGTCTGCTATATACCCTGCCTGCCTGCCTATATACACTGCCTGCCTGATATCTCTGCAGATGGATTAGTCCTCAGAAGGACTGTTTGTTGAGATGAATATGTGTAATGTACTTGTTTTCTCCCTACACTACCTAATACACAACCAAATCTCTCCCTAGCTCAGCAGCACTTCTCCCTACACTGCCTGATTGCAGAGTAGACTGACGAGCACAGAGGTGCCAGGTCTGATATAGACATGATGACGCTGTGCGGCCAGCCAATCACTGTAATGCCACAACCAACATGGCTGCGGCATTACAATGAGTGGCAGGCAAACCCTGCATGTTGATTGGTGCTCCAAAGAGTGCCAAACATGCAGGGAGGGAACCCGAGCATCCGCCCGAGCATCCCGCAAGTACTCGGCGAGCTCCGAGCATCTCGAGTACTGAGATGCTGGGGCAAGTACCAAGTACTTGCGAGTATGCTTGCTAATCACTAGTCTTTGAGAGATGGAGGCCAAACTGGAGGAAGAAGTGCAGAAGCTGAACAACGTGATTACATTAAGGTTACATTGGCGACTCTGATTTTTATACTAAAGAAAGATCCTACTGTGTTTTTTTTTTACGTTATTTTTTAAGACAAATGTCATTTTAACATTTTCCAACCTTATCTGGCCATGTGGTGTGTGATACATCATCAGACACATAATGTTTCATTTATGATGGAGGAACTCTGAAAGTCACAAAGCCTATTTTTATAGGGCCATCAGGCGGCCTTTACTATTCTTAAAGGGCCATTAGTCGGCCCTTGCTATTGTTAGAGAGCCATCAGCCGGCTATGCTTTGTTGTTCCCATTATTAACGAGTGGGTCTCCTATACTGTTATTGCACACGCAGTGACTGCAAGGGCTGCCAAAAATTTGGAGGCACACCAATGCCCCTTGCAAGAGACGAAGAGATCAGAGAGCCTCCTAAAAACAATGTTCCCATTATTAGGAAGTGGGTCTCCCATAGTGTTTGCCTATGCAGTGAAGCAACGGCTGCCAAAAAATTTGGAGGAACTCCAATGCCCCTTGCAAGAGACGTAGAGGTCAGAGAGCTTCCTAAAAACGATGTTCCCATTATTAAGAAGTGGGTCAGCCATAGTGTTTGCCTATGCAGTGAAGCAACGGCTGCCAAAAATTTGAAGGAACTCCAATGCCCCTTGCAAGAGACGTAGATATGTTGATATATTACATATGGTGGTGGAGGATGAGAATGCAGAGAAGGAGGAGGACAAGAGAAAATAGACAAAATAAGGAAGCATATATCCATGTCTGAGTGTGAAGACAGAGGTGCATGGGAATACAGTTAGACCTCCCAAAAAAAGACACTGTATTTGAGTTTATGTTACGCTGCTCTCATTCAGTGGTGTTGAGAAGTCTGGCCAAATCCAGCCCTTGTTCATTTTTATAAGAGTTAGCCTGTCAGCATTTTCAGTTGACAGGCGAATGCGCCTATTGGTTATAATTCAACCAGCCGCACTAAAAACTCGCTCTGACAAAACGCTAGCGGCAGGGCAGGCCAGGAACTCAAAGGCGTAGAGAGCCAGTTCATGCCATGTGTCCAGCTTGGATACCCAATAATTATAAGGCACCGAGGAATCACGGAGGACGTTGGTACGGTCGAAAAGGTACTCTCTCACCATCTTCCAAAACTTTGCACTCCTTGTGAGAGCACCCCCCGCCTCAGGGCCTGTGCGATGGGAGGGTCTGTGAAAACTGTCCCAGAACTTTGACAGTGTTCCCCTGCCTCTGCTCGATTGCATTTGTGGTTCTCTCGCCTGTACGCCTTGGTTGTCCAACGAACTGTGACCTCTGACGCCAGCGTTTTTAGTTGGGAATTTTTTCACTAATTCCGCAAAAAGGGCCTTCATGTGCTGCCCCATTTTATTAGACCTGTCATGCAAAGGAATAAGAGACATAAAGTTCTCCCTGTAGCGTGGGTCTAGAAGGGTCACCAACCAGTGACTGTCACCCAAAATTTGTACAACGCGAAGGTCACGGGAAAGGCAGCGTAACATAAACTCAGCCATGTGTGCCAGACTGCAAAGAGGCAAGACTTCCATATCATCACCAAGAGGATGACTGACCATGCTCTCCTCCTCATCCCCCTCTTTCTCATCATCCCTGTTCTTCTGTCCTCAGGCCATCCACGCTGTACAGACAGTATGACAGTTGTGCAGGTAGTACCGTCTATAGCGCAGGAAACTAGCTCCTGTTCATCCTCCTCCTCCTCCTCTTCCTCATTGTCATCCAGTCCACGTTGGGATGAGATGAGGCTAGCCTGTGTGTAATCACCCTGTATAGTTCCTTTCTCTGTCTCATCATGCTCCGCTTGCAATGCATCCTCTTTAATTGAGAGCAGAGAAGCGGGATGGTGACGCTAATTATGGCGTCATCACCGCTCACCGTATTGGTGGAGTTCTCAAAGTTTTGGAGAATGGTACAGATGTCTGACATCCATGTCCACTCCTGAGGTCTTATGTGTGGAGTCTGACCTGAATACCGACGGCCTTGTTGATGCAGGTACTCAACAACTGACCTCTTCTGCTCACAAATCCTTCCCAACATCTACAATGTACAGTGGGTATTGAAATTATTCAAACCCCTTTAAATTTTTCACTCTTTGTTTCATTGCAGCCATTTGGTAAATGGTAAATTCTAAAAAGTTATTTTTTTTCTCATTAAAGTATACTCTGCACCCCATCTTGACAGAAAAAAACAGAAATGTAGAATATTTTGCAAGTGTATTAAAAAAGAAAAACTGAAATATCACATGGTCATAAGTATTCAGACCCTTTACTCAGACACATATTTAAGTCACATTGTGTCCATTTCCTTGTGATGATCCTTGAGATGGTTCTACTCCTTCATTGGAGCCCAGCTATGTGTAATTAAACCGATAGGACTTGATTTGGAAAGGCACACACCTGTCTATATAAGACCTCACAGCTCACAGTGCATGTCAGATCAAATGAGAATCATGAGATCCAAAGGAACTGCCCAAGGAGCTCAGAGACAGAATTGTGGCAAGGCACAGATCTGGCCAAGGTTATAAAATAATTTCTGCATTACTCAAGGTTCCTAAGAGCACAATATGCCTCTAAATCCTTAAATGAAAGAAGTTTGGGACCACCAGAAGTCTTCCTAGACATCACACACAAGTCGGTGAGCCAGAAGCTGCAAACGCTGCTGAAGCACGGCAAGAGCGGCGGATGCTGTAGCTGACTTTCTAAAATGAGCACATAGGTGGTGTAATTTAAAAAGCAGATCCGACAGATCTGGGTAGGGTTTGAGAAACCGCTGAACCACGATGTAAAACACATGGGCCAGGCATGGTACATGTGTGAGCTTGCCTTGCCTCAGAGCCGCCACCAGGTTCCCGCCATTGTCACACACAACCATGCCTGGCTGTAGATTCAGTGGAGTGAGCCACAGATCTGCCTGCTCTTTCAGAGCTGTCCACAACTCTTCAGCATTGGGTCGTTTGTCACCTAAGCATATTAATTTCAACACAGCCTGTTGCTGCTTGGCCGAGGCAGTACTGCAGTGCTTCCAGCTTGCGGCTGATGTGGTCATTTCAGAGATGGATGCTGAAGAGGAGGAGGAGTTGCAAGAGCTGTAGAATGTGTGGGCAACCCTGATTGACCAAGGGCCTGCAATCCTCGGCGTCGGGAGGACGTGTTCCGTCCCAAGGTCCGACTGGGTCCCGGCTTCCATGTGTTAACCCAGTGTGCCATCAGCAAGATGTACCGTACCTGCCCACAACCACTTGTCCACGTGTTAAAGGTTAGGTGGACTTTCCTAATAACTGCATTGTTGAGGACATGTCTAATGTTGTGGGACACGTGCTACTGTAATGCTGGGATGGCACACCGGTAGAAATAGTGGCGGCTAGGGACCAAGCACCGAGGGACAGCCGCCGCCAACAGGTTGTGGAAATCTTCCATCTCCACGAGCCTAAAAGGCATCATACTTAGCGCAAACATTCACAAAATGTGTGAATTTAGTAGTGTGGCCTGTTGTGCTATACCTGCGTATTTGCGCTTGCGTTCCAAGGACTGGGGTAGGGACCATTGAATGTTTCGCTGGGACAAAGACATGGACGTGCTTGCTGATGAAGGATAGTTGAGAGTGTTCAACTACAGATGCAGGGCGGGAGGCATCTTGGCATGTGCCATGGACAGTGGATTGGAGTGCACGCACAACAGCGGTACAAACAGTGGTGTCACCCGCAGACACTGTTGCTGGACCCTGGGGTTTGGCCCACTTAGTCGGGTGCTTTGCTGCCATCTGCCTGATCATGCTGGTGGTGGTCAGACTGCTAGTTTTGCTACCCCTGCTGATGCTGACCTGGCAGGTGGTGAAAATGGCCTTAGTGTTATTGGCAGATTCTTTAAAAAACAACCAGACAAGGAAAGACCTAACAGTTTTACTGGCAACCTCCGTCGTGTTGATGTTACGGGGAATGGTTGCCCGCCTTCTGTCTGCGGCCACTACACTGTTTGTTCTTGCCTGTTGTGGTGCTACGCCTCCCTCCCCCTGGGTGCTGCTGTCCGCGCTCTGCATGTCACCTTGCCAGGTTGGGTCAGTGACTTCATCGGCCACCACCTCATCTTCCTCTTCCGCACCCTGGTCCTCCTCCTGACTTTCTGGCAATTGTGTCTCATCATCATCCACCTCTTTTCCCTCGCCTTCGTGTGACCGTGGCTGCTCAAATATTTGCCCCGCTTCAAGTGGACCAGGCGAAAGGCTTGAATCTATAAATGGAAAAGTAAACAGCTCTTGGGAGTGTCCAAGTGTGGGATCAGTTGTCTCCGGGCTCTTGGCATGGTGGCAGGAAGGAGGGTTAAATGAGGAATATGCAGTCCAGACTCACGGCTACTGAGACTTGACCGTGTGGAAGACAGGGTGGTGGTAGTGGTGGCTAAATGACTGGAAGCATTATCTGCTATCCAACCAATAACCAGCAGTGGTGTTCTGCGGTCCCCTATTAATTGGGACAGGAAGGTCGAGCGAGAAGATGTGGGTGTTTGTTGTGGCACAATTTCAGCTTTCCCACGACCTCGGTCTCGTCCTCTGCATGCACCATCACCACCATCACGTCCACTTCCCCGTCCCTTTCCACGCGCCTTGCCCATTTTAAATTGAGAACAATATTTTACACATTCACTACAAATGGCTGGATTTGAACCGCAGTGATATGTGATACGTGTGACGGAAAACCACAGTTTTAAATAGCTGGCCTGTAGGTTACTATTTTTCACAGCGACCTGGTGTCAATAACTTTACTAACACACTGCAACAAAATTTACATGGAGGCTGAAATGGCTGAATTTGAGGCGAACTTATTTGTGATACGTGTGACAGAAAACCAGCTTTAAATATCTGGCCTGTAGGTTACTATTTTTCACAGCGATCCGGAGTCAATAACTTTGCTAACACACTGCAACAAAATTTACATGGAGGCCAGAAGTAGTTGAATTTGGAGCGAACTTATATGTGATACGTGTGACAGAAAACCACAGTTTTAAATAGCTGGCCTTTAGGTTACTGATTTTCACAGCGACCTGGTGTCAATAACTTCACTGACACACTGCAACAAAATTTAAATGGAGGCCAATGTTTTCCACGTTCACTACAAATTTCTGGATTTTTATCGCTGTAATATGGAAAGAATTTGGCTGTATTCTGCTGTGGCAACAAGCAAATGGAGCAGAAAAACAATGTTCTCTGGATTGCTTTTTAACGAAATAATCAGGATTAAGATCAAAAAAATAATTATGATTCCTGGGGCTTTTTGTAGAAATATCTGAAACAGCAGCAGACAGAACTGGAATGGAGCATCTTGTGCTGTATTATACACTGCAGTCTGCCACATATACTTCCTGCCTGCCTAATTCCTGCTATCACTACTGAATTTATGCAGCTGGATTAGTTCTCAGGAGGACTGTTAGTTCAGAAGGATATTATAGATATATGTTGTGGAATACCTATACTATTTCTAAACAAGCAAATCTCTCCCTGACGCAGCAGCACCTCTCCCTACTCTGCCTGATTCCTGGGTAGACTGTGACGAGCATGGCGGGGCCAGGTCTTATATAGACCTGATGATGCTATGCAGCCAGCCAATCACTGTAATGCCCACAACCAACATGGCTATGGCATTACAGTGTGCGGCAAGCAATCTCTACATATTCATTGGCCCTCTAAAGAGCACCAAACATGCAGGGAGGGGACCCGAGCTCCTGCCCGAGCAACAAGGAAATACTCGCAGAGCGCAGAGCATCTCATGCAGTGAGATGCTCGGGCGAGTACCGAGCAGTGGCGAGCACGTTCGTTCATCACTAGTTTTTATGTCTGGCAGCTGTCACACGCTAAAAAATGCTTTTTTTTTGCATTACCATATTTTGATAGCTATAATTTTTCTCATATTTTGGCCAACAGAGTCATGTAAGGACTTGTTTTTTGCGGGACAAGTTGACTTTTTTATTGGTACCATTTTCGGGCATGTGACTGTCTTTGATGACATATAATAACATATAATGGCACAACGCGTTTCTGCTCTCAAGGAGCCTTCATCAGGTGCACCTTATATGTCAACCACTCATCTCTTGAGTGGTTTTTAATTCCAAATAAATTTTTATATCTTGAACCTATGCGCTTTTGAGCAGTCACCTGCGAGCCTATTGGAACGTTTTCACTAAACTTACAGTGGAGTCTCTATCATTATCCACGGGAGAGCCTCCGGTAATCTCTTTCACGATAAAATTGATAAGGTAGCTTTATTCTTCAGATCAGTACATTTACAGCGATACCACATTTAGATTGTTTTTTATGTTTTGGCGCTTTTAAACAATAAAAACAATTTTATGGAGAAAATTTTTTTTTGCATTGCTTTATACTGATAGCTATAACTTTTTTATTTTTCGGTTTATGGATCTGTATGGTGGCTTGTTTTTTGCGGGACAAGATGCCATTTTCAGCTGTACCATTTTTATTTACATTCGTCTTTTTGGTCGTGTTTTATTCCACTTTTTGTTCAGCGGGATGATGATAAAGCATTGATTTTTGCTTTATTTTTATTTATTTTTTTACCGTGTACACTAAAGGGGTTAATTTGTGGGATAGTTTAATAGATCAGGTCATTCCGGAGGCAGCGATACCAAATATGTGTACTTTTATTGTTTATTTATTTAGTTTTTCATAATATTTATGGGAACAAATATAAATGTCTATATATAAATATATATATCTACATATATATATAGATATATAGATATCTATATATATATATATATATATATCTATAATAGAACGGTAGATGCATCCCTCTGTCCAAAGCCTCTATAGAATGCGCTCCAGACAGAAGAGCACATTACAGGTAAGAGGAGTATATGGTGCCAGAGATCTCTGTTTGTATAGGCACTGAACGCATACCGCAATCTCCGGCACCATAAGGGCATACTTACCTGACCCGGAGGAGTGCTGCTGGAATCAGCAAAAGCGCATAGCGCGCCATCCGGTGCAATTTTACTGAAGAGTGTGGCTTCAGTAAAGTCTTTATTTGCAGTGTGTCTTCAACAAAATGGCGTCAGACAGAGCGGTATGGGCACACACGTACTCAGCACAGGGAGCACAGGGAAGAAAGGTGAGTAGAAGTGTTTGTTTTTTGTGTGTGTGCAGCGTGATGGGGATGAGAGGCCATGCATGCCAGGATTCGGGGATGAGGAGTACCATGCTTACCAGGATATGGTTGAGGGGCCATACATACCAGGATTTGGGATGAGGGGCCATACATACTAGGATTGGGATGAGGGGGGCCATACATACCAGGATTGGGGGATCAGGGGTACAATGCTTAACAGGATAGGGATGAGGGGTACCATGCTTACCAGGATACGAATGAGGGGCCATGCAAATCAGGATACGGATGATCGGCCATGCTTTCCAGGATTGGGGATAAGGTGGCCATACATACCAGGATTGGGTGATGAGGAGGCCATACATACCAGGATACGGATGAGGGGCCATGCATACCATGATACGGATGAGGGCCCATACATACCAGGATGGAGATGAGGGGTTACCATGCATACCAGGATTGGGATGAGGGGGGCCATACACACCAGGATAGGGATGAGGGGTACCATGCTTACCAGGATTGGGATGAGGGGCCATACATACCAGGATAGGGATGAGGGGCCATGCATTCCAAGATATGGATGAGGGGCCATGCATACCATGATACGGATGAGGGCCCATACATACCAGGATGGAGATGAGGGGGTACCATGCATACCAGGATTGGGATGAGGGGGGTCATACACACCAGGATAGGGATGAGGGGTACCATGCTTACCAGGATTGGGATGAGGGGCCATACATACCAGGATAGGGATGAGGGGCCATGCATACCAAGATATGGATGAGGGGCCATGCATACCAGGATTAGGGATAAGGGGGCCATACATACCAGGATTAGAGGATGAGGATGCCATACATACCAGGATAGGGATGAGGGGTGCCATACATACCAGGATACGGATGAGGGGCCATGCATATCAGGATCGGGGATGAGAGGGTACCATGCATACCAGGATAGGGATGAAGGGTGCCATGAATACCAGTATAAGGATGAGTAGTGCCATACATACCAGGATTGAGGATAAGGGGGGCCATATATACCAGGATTGGGGATGAAGGATACCATGCATACCAGTATGGGAGATGAGGGGTACCATGCATACCAGGATTGGAGATGAAGGGGGCCATACATACCAGGATAAGGATGAGGGGCCATGCATACCAGGATTGGGGATAAGGGGGGCCATACATAACCAAGATTGGGGATGAGGGGTACCATGCATAGCAGGATTGGGGATGAGGTGGGATGCATACCAGGAATACGGATGAGGGGTGCCATACATATCAGGATTGGGGATGACTGGTACCATGCATACCAGTATTGGGGATGAGGGGTACCATGCATACCAGGATTGGGGATGAGGTGGGCCATACATACCAGGATACGGATGAGGGGCCATACCTACCAGGATATGGATGAGGGGTCATGCATACCATGATACGGATGAGTTCCTATACATATCAGGATAGGGATGAGGGGGTAACATGCATACCAGGATAGGGAGGAGGGGGGCCATGCATACCAGGATTGGGGATGAGGGGGCCTATACATACCAGGATAGGAGTGAGGGGGCCATACATACCTAGATTGGGGTTGAGGGGTACCATGCATACCAGGATACGAATGAAGGGCCATACATACCAGGATTGGGATGAGGGATGCCATATGTACCAGGATTGGGATGAGGGGATGAGGGGGGCCATACATACCAGGATACGGATGAGGGGCCATACATACCAGGATAGGGATGAGGTGCCATGCATACCAGGATTGGGATGAGGGGTGCCGTACATACCAGGATAGGGGATGAGGGGCCATGCATACCAGGATAGGGGATGAGGGTCCATGCATACCAGGATAGGGATGAGGGGGTACCATGCATACCAGGATAGGGATGGGGTGTGCCATGCATACCAGGATTGGGGATGAGGGGTTCCATGCATACCAGAATAGGGATGAGGGGTGCGATGCATACCAGGAAAAGGGGTGCCATGCATACCAGGATAGGGATGAGGGGTGCCATGCATACCATGATAAGGATAAGGGGTGCCATTCATACAAGGATAGGGATAAGGGAGGCCTTGCATACCAGGATAAGAATGATGGGGGCCGTGCATATAAGGATAATGGGGGCCTTGCATATAAGGATCAGGGGTGCCATGCATATCGGGATAGAGGGGTGCCATATACAAGGATGGGGGATGTTAACAGAATTGGGGGACATCTATAATATAATGAGGGATGTGTCCTTCTGTCCGAAGCCTCTATAGACTGCACATGCGTGACGTGCCTGGGCAGTCTGGCTCCAGACAGAAGAGCGCATCCAGACGATACAGGTAAGAGATGTATATGGCGCCGTAGATTGCGGTATGCGTAGACACAATGCATACCACGAGCTCCGGCGCCATAAATACATACCTGACCCGAAGGAATGTTGCCACGGCACCTTTGTTTTGGCCGGAGTCCAGGGGAGGAGTGCGATGTCGGAATCGGCGCATGCGCATAGCGCGTTATCCGGCTCCATTTTAGTGAAGACACATTGGCTCCGGACAGCACGGTATGGGCACTTGCATACTCTGGTGCCACACTCCTCCCCCGGCCTCTGGATGGGGGCAGCACATAACAGGATGGGGACGCAGGATGGGGGCTGCACATAGCATGATGGGGGCTGCACATAACAGGATGGGGGTTGCACATAACAGGTTGGGGGCGCAGGATGGGGGCTGCACATAACAGGATGGGGGCGGCACATAGAAGGATGGGGCTGCGCATAGCAGGATGGGGGCTACACATAGCAGGATAGGGCTGCACATAGCAGGATGGGGGCTGCACATAACAGGATGGGGGCAGCACGTAACAGGATGGGGGAGCATATACCAATAAAAATGCTTACCACCCGGGCATAGAACGGGTTCAATAGCTAGTATATACTGTATAAATATAGAGTACAGACCAAAAGTTTGGACACACCTTCTCATTTAAAGATTTTTCTGTATTTTCATGACTTTGAAAATTGTACATTCACACTGAAGGCATCAAAACTATGAATTAACACATGTGGAATTATATACTTAACAAAAAAGTGTGGACCAACTGCAAATATGTCTTATATTCTTCGTTCTACAAAGTAGCCACCTTTTGCTTTGATGACTGCTTTGCACACTCTTGGCATTCTCTTGATGAGCTTTAAGAGGTAGTCACCAGAAATGGTTTTCACTTCACAGGTGTGCCCTGTCAGGTTTAATAAGTGGGATTTCTTGCCTTATAAATGGGGTTGGGACCATCAGTTGTGTTGTGCAGAAGTCAGGTAGATACACAGCTGATAGTCCTACTGAATAGACTGTTAGAATTAGTATTATGGCAAGAAAAAAGCAGCTAAGTAAAGAAAAATGAGTTTTTTGTGTGTGTGCAGCGTGATGGGGATGAGAGGCCATGCATGCCAGGATTGGGGGATGAGGAGTACCATGCTTACCAGGATATGGTTGAGGGGCCATACATACCAGGATTTGGGATGAGGGGCCATACATACTAGGATTGGGATAAGGGGGGCCATACATACCAGGATTGGGGGATCAGGGGTACAATGCTTACCAGGATAGGGATGAGGGGTACCATGCTTACCAGGATACGAATGAGGGGCCATGCAAACCAGGATACAGATGATCGGCCATGCTTTCCAGGATTGGGGATAAGGTGGCCATACATACCAGGATTGGGTGATGAGGAGGCCATACATACCAGGATACGGATGAGGGGCCATGCATACCATGATACGGATGAGGGCCCATACATACCAGGATGGAGATGAGGGGGTACCATGCATACCAGGATTGGGATGAGGGGGGCCATACATACCAGGATAGGGATGAGGGGTACCATGCTTACCAGGATTGGGATGAGGGGCCATACATACCAGGATAGGGATGAGGGGCCATGCATACCAAGATATGGATGAGGGGCCATGCATACCAGGATTAGGGATAAGGGGGCCATACATACCAGGATTAGAGGATGAGGAGGCCATACATACCAGGATAGGGATGAGGGGTGCCATACATACCAGGATATGGATGAGGGGCCATGCATATCAGGATCGGGGATGAGAGGCTACCATGCATACCAGGATAGGGATGAAGGGTGCCATGCATACCAGTATAAGGATGAGTAGTGCCATACATACCAGGATTGAGGATAAGGGGGGCCATATATACCAGGATTGGGGATGAAGGATACCATGCACACTAGTATGGGAGATGAGGGGTACCATGCATACCAGGATTGGAGATGAAGGGGGCCATACATACCAGGATAAGGATGAGGGGCCATGCATACCAGGATTGGGGATAAGGGGGGCCATACATAACCAAGATTGGGGATGAGGGGTACCATGCATAGCAGGATTGGGGATGAGGTGGGATGCATACCAGGAATACGGATGAGGGGTGCCATACATATCAGGATTTGGGATGACTGGTACCATGCATACCAGTATTGGGGATGAGGGGTACCATGCATACCAGGATTGGGGATGAGGGGGGCCATACATACCAGGATACGGATGAGGGGCCATACCTACCAGGATATGGATGACCCATGCATACCATGATACGGATGAGTTCCTATACATATTAGGATAGGGATGAGGGGGTAACATGCATACCAGGATAGGGAGGAGGGGGGCCATGCATACCAGGATTGGGGATGAGGGGGCCTATACATACCAGGATAGGAGTGAGGGGGCCATACATACCTAGATTGGGGTTGAGGGGTACTATGCTTACCACGATAGGGATGAGGGGTACCATGCATACCAGGATACGAATGAAGGGCCATACATACCAGGATTGGGATGAGGGATGCCATACATACCAGGATTGGGATGAGAGGATGAGGGGGGCCATACATACCAGGATACGGATGAGGGGCCATACATACCAGGATAGGGATGAGGTGCCATGCATACCAGGATTGGGATGAGGGGTGCCGTACATACCAGGATAGGGGATGAGGGGCCATGCATACCAGGATAGGGGATGAGGGTCCATGCATACCAGGATAGGGATGAGGGGGTACCATGCATACCAGGATAGGGATGGGGTGTGCCATGCATACCAGGATTGGGGATGAGGGGTTCCATGCATACCAGAATAGGGATGAGGGGTGCGATGCATACCAGGAAAAGGGGTGCCATGCATACCAGGATAGGGATGAGGGGTGCCATGCATACCATGATAAGGATAAGGGGTGCCATTCATACAAGGATAGGGATAAGGGAGGCCTTGCATACCAGGATAAGAATGATGGGGGCCGTGCATATAAGGATAATGGGGGCCTTGCATATAAGGATCAGGGGTGCCATGCATATCGGGATAGAGGGGTGCCATATACAAGGATGGGGGATGTTAACAGAATTGGGGGACATCTATAATATAATGAGGGATGTGTCCTTCTGTCCGAAGCCTCTATAGACTGCACATGCGTGACGTGCCTGGGCAGTCTGGCTCCAGACAGAAGAGCGCATCCAGACGATACAGGTAAGAGATGTATATGGCGCCGTAGATTGTGGTATGCGTAGACACAATGCATACCACGAGCTCCGGCGCCATAAATACATACCTGACCCGAAGGAATGTTGCCGCGGCACCTTTGTTTTGGCCGGAGTCCAGGGGAGGAGTGCGATGTCGGAATCGGAGCATGCGCATAGCGCGTTATCCGGCTCCATTTTAGTGAAGACACATTGGCTCCAGACAGCACGGTATGGGCACTTGCATACTCTGGTGCCACACTCCTCCCCCGGCCTCTGGATGGGGGCAGCACATAACAGGATGGGGACGCAGGATGGGGGCTGCACATAGCATGATAGGGGCTGCACATAACAGGATGGGGGTTGCACATAACAGGTTGGGGGCGCAGGATGGGGGCTGCACATAACAGGATGGGGGCTGCACATAGAAGGATGGGGCTGCACATAGCAGGATGGGGGCTACACATAGCAGGATAGGGCTGCACATAGCAGGATGGGGGCTGCATATAATAGGATGGGGGCGGCACATAACAGGATGGGGGCAGCACATAACAGGATGGGGGAGCATATACCAATAAAAATGCTTACCACCCGGGCATAGAATGGGTTCAATAGCTAGTATATACTGTATAAATATACAGTACAGACCAAAAGTTTGGACACACCTTCTCATTTAAAGATTTTTCTGTATTTTCATGACTTTGAAAATTGTACATTCACACTGAAGGCATCAAAACTATGAATTAACACATGTGGAATTATATACTTAACAAAAAAGTGTGGACCAACTGCAAATATGTCTTATATTCTTCGTTCTACAAAGTAGCCACCTTTTGCTTTGATGACTGCTTTGCACACTCTTGGCATTCTCTTGATGAGCTTCAAGAGGTAGTCACCAGAAATGGTTTTCACTTCACAGGTGTGCCCTGTCAGGTTTAATAAGTGGGATTTCTTGCCTTATAAATGGGGTTGGGACCATCAGTTGTGTTGTGCAGAAGTCAGGTAGATACACAGCTGATAGTCCTACTGAATAGACTGTTAGAATTTGTATTATGGCAAGAAAAAAGCAGCTAAGTAAAGAAAAACGAGTGGCCATCATTACTTTAAGAAATGATGGTCAGTCAGTCCAAATAATTGGGCAAACTTTGAAAGTGTCCCCAAGTGCAGTTGTAAAAACCATCAAGCGCTGCAAAGAAACTGGCTCACATGAGGACCGCCTCAGAAATGGAAGACCAAGGGTCACCTCTGCTTCTGAGGATAAGTTTATCCGAGTCACCAGCCTCAGAAATCGCAGGTTAACAGCAGCTCAGATTAGAGACCCGGTCAATGCCACACAGAGTTCTAGCAGCAGACACTGCTCTACAACAACTGCTAAGAGGAGACTTTGTGCAGCAGGCCTTCATGGTAAAATAGCTGCTAGGAAACCACTGCTAAGGACAGGCAACAAGCAGAAGAGACAAGTTTGGGCTAAGGAACAAAAGGAATGGACAGTAGACCGGTGGAAATCTGTGCTTTGGTCTGATGAGTCCAAATTTGAGATCTTTGGTTCCAACCACCATGTCTTTGTGCGATGCAGAAAAGGTGAACGGATGGACTCTACATGCCTGGTTCCCACTGTGAAGCATGGAGGATGAGGTGTGATGGTGTGGGGGTGCTTTGCTGATGACACTGTTGGGGATTTATTCAAAACTGAAGGCATACTGAACCAGCATGGCTACCACAGCATCTTGCAGCAGCATGCTATTCCATCCGGTTTGCGTTTAGTTGGACCATCATTTATTTTTTAACAGGACAATGACCCCAAACACAACTCCAGGCTGTGTAAGGGCTATTTGACCAAGAAGGAGAGTGATGGGGTGCTACGCCAGATGACCTGGCATCCACAATCACCAGACCTGAACCCAATCGAGATGGTTTGGGGTGAGCTGGACCACAGAATGAAGGCAAAAGGGCCAACAAGTGCTAAACATCTCTGGGAACTCCATCAAGATTGTTGGAAGACCATTTCCGGTGACTACCTCTTGAAGCTCATCAAGAGAATGCCAAGAGTGTGCAAAGCAGTCATCAAAGCAAAAGGTGGCTACTTTGAAGAACGAATAATATAAGACATATTTGCAGTTGGTCCACACTTTTTTGTTAAGTATATAATTCCACATGTGTTAATTCATAGTTTTGATGCCTTCAGTGTGAATGTACAATTTTCATAGTTATGAAAATACAGAAAAATCTTTAAATGAGAAGGTGTTTCCAAACTTTTGGTCTGTACTATATATATATATAAATATATATATATACATACATATATATATATATATATATATATATATATATATATATATACATATATATATATAAAGAATCAGCACTAGCAAACTATGGAAGGAATGCGGATGCCAGTCTTCCAGGCAAATGCTAAACCTCAAAATAGATACAAAAAAATGTAGACAGCACTCCATTTTCAAAAAGGAGTGCTGTCTTTGTTTTTTTTAATCTATATATGTCTATATATATATTTTTATTATTGTTATTATTATTATTAATTTTTGATTTTTAAAAAAATATTTTTACAACTTTTTTCCCTTTTTTTTCACTTTTCCACTGTTGGACTTTTCTTTTAGCACTCTGATCGCAGTTATGAGTGGCTTATCACTGCTATACCTCATAACTGTCAGTGCTGCAGACACAAGTTAGTTTGATCATGCACTGTGCATGATCAAACTACTTTGCTGGTGCCTGGTGACCCAGATGTCATCATGATGACATCGGGTCACAATGGCAACAATCGGGACCCTGCAATGACGTCGTGGGTACTCCGATCCAAGAGCGGTGGGCTTCTGTCCCTTTGCTCGCTTGCTAAATGCTCTGATCGCAGCATGTTAAAGTGCCGGGAGCAGTGCGGGCTCCTGGCACTGAGTGCCAGGGGTCAGCTATCAGAATCGGCCTCTGTGCAGGTGCGATTGACGAGATGTAATAATACGTACCTGGTCATTAAGGCCCAGGCCACAGGGGATATATTATTACTCCTCACATCAGAAAGGGGTTAAAGTTGAATTTGATTTGCCTAAAATCAATTCAATCATCTTTATTATCTAATTATCTGTCCATCGGTCTGTCCGCCCATCTGTTTATCTATCCATCTATCTATCTGTCTTCTGTCTGTTCGTCTGTCTGTCGAATCTATTTTACATGAAGATTTTCACCATCTACTGTATGTTTACTGATAATATTTCAGAGACTTCTATCACGCTATATAGCTTACAAATTTTATGTTAAGAGCTACACATTAGACTTGTGAAGTATACATGGCTCAACTTATTGATCTTGAATTACACCAATGGCACATGAAGCAGAATCCATTTCAAGGAAAAGTGAGCCCATTAGACTCCTCAAGCATTCAATTAAACTATTATTTTATTTACTTCAACTGCTGCTTCTAATACTATCATATATAATTGAACAGTAATTGCATGTTAATGAATGTTAGTTAATTTACAGAATAAAACCTGAGAAATTACTATAGACCTATACATTAGTATGCAATTATCCTGTTAGTGAGAGCTCTAAATCCTTGTTCATTTTACAAACTTTGAGTACGGATATACATTAACAAAAAATCACACAGCTTTTTGTGCATTTGTGTTCGTTTAGTTTTACTACATGAAGAAAATAACATTTTTTTAATGATTTTATTGTTGAAAATTTAGAACAATATGTTAGATTTTAACCCCTTCACAATATTTGACGTACCTATACGTCATGGTCGGGTAGGGGTTCCCAACCAATGACGTATAGGTACGTCATGGCGATCGTGCATGGCACAGAGGGCATTGCCAGCACAATCACTACTGGGAGCTTACATGATAGCCAGGCCCAATTGTCACAGACAGGTTTGGTGCCCCCACCGCCCCGAGCTGTTTAATCCCTAAATGCAGCAATTAATATAGATCGCAATGTTTAGGAGGCTAGGTTAGAAAGGAGGTTACCTCTCCCTTCTGAGCGGTGACCTCGAGACGTCATTGCGAGGGCCCGATGGTCACCATGGACACCCGAGGTCAAGTCTGCCAGCGACGGTAGCCTGCTTAGACCATGCCAGGTGCATGCGATCAAAAAGTCACATGTAAATAAAAATGATATAGCTGAAAACATCATCTTGTCCAGCATAAAACAAGCCATAAAATAGCTCTCTCAGTGGATAAATAAAAAAGTTATATCTGTCAGAATACAACGATGGAAAAAAATTATTTTTTATATAAAATAGTGTTTATCGTGCTAAAGCCGCAAAACATAAAAAAATATATAAATGTGGTATCGCTGTAATTGCACTGACCTGAAGAATAAAGCTGTCTTATCACTTTTATCACATGGCAAAAGGCATAAAAAATCCAAAAAACAATTCCTGATTTGCTGCTTCATAATGTTTCCCAAAAATCGGAAAAGAAAGCGTTCATAAAATATTATCTGCTCGAAAAATAATAGCAATAAAAACATCAACTCATTCTGCAAAAAACAAGCTCTTTCATGAATCTGTTGGCTGCAGATGCGTAGCTAGGGTTTTGGTTCAGGGGGGTTGAAATTTCTGAGTGGGCCCCTAACCAGGTAACCCTGATTACAGCTATGGTGGCGCAGCCAGATAGTGGATGTAGGAGAACGTCAGCAGATGACGGCGCTGTTACTGAAAATAATCTCTATACAAAGACCAGCACTGATACTACTGCCATATGGTGACATATATTGATGTATGCCAGTCCTGCAGAACATATGAGAGATCACAGCACCATTATATATTGTAACTTACATCTGACGTTCTTTCTGACTAAATTGTTCATTTTCCCTATGTTTTCCATCTGGCCCAGACCAACACGACAACTCCAACATCCAGGACTCAGTCTCAGGTCTGCAGAGATCACAACAAAGACACATTTGACTCCTTACATTTCAGGCCCGTCCCTATCTATTTCTAACCTGCACAAACTCCTCATCCTGCTGATAATCCAATACTGAGCCGCTGCTGTATGTGTCCCTATTACTGCACCTGCTGTGTGCCCTCTAGATGGTTAAACAAACCTCTACAATATAGTAATGCCATGTGCAAGTGCCCTAGAAAACAGTGCCCACATTTTGCCCCCTAGAAAGTAATAATTCCCTCTGTGTGCCCCTTTGACAGTCATAATAACCTGAGTTCCCCTATAACAATAACTGCCCATTTAACATTAAAAAATGTGCTGAGTCTCCCCCCATGTACAGTTCCCCTCTACACAGTATGATGCTCTCCAATACACAGTATAATGCTCCCTCAACGTATAGTACCCCACACTTTATACTGACCCCTTAGTAGCCTCCAAACTGATGGCTCCAACAATGTATGATGCCCCCCACACTGCACAAAGACCCCACATTATCTCCCACACTGTATGATGGTGTGGCGCCCCTGCGGGTCCAGTTGCCACAGAGGTACTGCATCTCAGCCAGAGGTGTGGTACCCCACTCTCAGGAAAGGGTGGGAGTACTACCCGGGACCCACACACCCACATCCAACACCACATCACTCCAGTAGGGAAGGGAGAGATTGCTCCTGAGGGAGAGCACAGTCCCGGTCTCTGTCTGGAGGATGGAACTAAGTGGAGGAGGTGGGTGGAGGAAGTAGTTTAGGAAAGCACTGAAGGAAGGATTGAAGGTAGAGGGGACCACTTAGAGTGACAGCTGGTGACGTGGGTCACATGACAGGCAGTATAAAAGGAAAGGTAGAAAGATCTAGAGGCGTCCTAGGAGCAAGAGCGCAGAGAGTGAGGACCGTCGAAGAGTTAGTTAGTCAGACAGAGCAGTTGGTGACAGGAGTCTGTCACAGGGAGTGAAGAGAGAAGACCGGAGCAGTGAGAAGGGCTCCAGAGACAGAGAAAGGATCTTAGGAGCACGGGAATTGCGGAGTCCACCTGTGCGCCTGAGTTCACGCCAACCGTGAAGGGATCAGGTCGCAGTAGGGGACCGGCCACAGACTAGTGGAGGACTGCAAGACTCAGCTAGCAAACCAGAGGTTGTGGTATCTCTAAGTGTCTTAGTCAAAACCACACACATTCGCTGAAAAGGTGGCCATATAAGACCAAGGGGACAGTGAGGACATCACCTGACAAGGCCCGGGGCCACTAGCTCGGGACACTGTGTGTGAGGCGCAGGGCAAGAGGGCGAGAGCCTGCACAGAGAGACGACCCGGGAAGGTGAAGGTACACAAGAAGGGGGTCCAAATCAAGTGCACCCAAGTTATCTGAGAGTTGGTTGGATCACTTCCCTGGAGGACACAGGACTCGGTGTGCTGTTATTACATGGCTAGCAGTTGTAACCTGGAGCACCATAAAAACTGTGAGTAAAACTTGAAGACTGCACCCCGCTGTGTCCATGACTTAATTGCTGTGTCGCCTAACTTGCACTAAACTACCAACATCTTTAACTGCCCTGGGGCCTAGCTCTACCCGCGGAGAGCTGAACAATCTCTGCTGCGTCACCAACGGCCCCAGTGGATTTGAACAGTAGCAGCGAACACATATAGCCGCGTACTACGGGTGGCGTAACAAAAGTTTATCCCCAAAACTTTAAATCCCCTCTTTTCTTTATTTATTGACCACCCGGGGTGACGGACCGGGTCACGCCACCGTGACTACCCCAAAAGGAACCGACCGGCCCAGATTCCGAGTACCCCACGGCCCCAGGGGGCGCGTCAGTGATCCCCACACTGTGCCAAAACCCCACATTATCTTCCACACTGTATGATGGCCCCCACACTGTGCAAAGACCCCACATTATCTCCCACACTGTATGATGGCCCCCACATTATACAAAAACCCCACCTCATCTCCCACACTGTATGATGGCCCCCACGCTATACAAAGACCCCACATTATCTCCCACACTGTATGAAAGCCCCCACACTGTGGAAAGATCCCACATTATCTCCCACATCGTATGATGGTTCCCAAACTGTGCAAGGACCCCACATTATCTCTCACACTGTATGACCCTAACTGTAATCCCAACACTGTATAACTAGCCTCCATAGAGTATAATGCACCAGATAGTCCTTCATATAGTATAATCCCCTGATAGGCAGAGTCCGTAGCATAATCCCCCCCCATAGGCAGTCTGTAGCATAATCCCTCACATAGGCAGTCTGTAGCATAATCCCTCACATAGGCAGTCTGTAGCATAATCCCCCCATAGGCAGTCTGTAGCATAATCCCCCAAATAGGCAGTCTGTAGCATAACCCCCCTATAGGCAGTCTGTAGCATAATCCCCCCAATAGGCAGTCTGTAGCATAATCCCCCTCATAGGCAGTCTGTAGCATAATCTCCCCATAGGCAGTCTCTAGTATAATCCCCCCATAGGCAGTCTGTAGCATAATCTCCCCCCCATAGGCAGTCTGTAGCATAATCCCCCCCATAGGCAGTCTGTAGCATAATCCCCCTCAGAGGCAGTCTGTAGCATAATCCCCCCATAGGCAGTCTGTAGCATAATCCCCCCCATAGGCAGTTTGTAGCATAATCTCCCCCCATTGGCAGTCTGTAGCATAATCCCCCCATAGGCAGTCTGTAGCATAATTTCCCCCCCATAGGCAGTCTGTAACATAATCTCCCCCCCATAGGCAGTCCATAGCATAATCCCCCCATAGGCAGTCTGTAGCATAATCCCCCCCCATAGGCAGTCTGTAGCATAATCCCCCCATAAGCAGTCTGTAGCATAATCTCCCCCCATAGGCAGTCTGTAGTATAATCTCCTCCACCCCATAGGCAGTCTGTAGCATAATCCCCCCTATAGGCAGTTTTTAGTGTAATCTCCCCCCCATAGGCAGTCTGTAGTATAATCTTCTTCCCCATAGGCAGTCTGTAATTTAATCTCCTCCCACCCATAAGCAAAGTACGTAGCATTATATCCCCTACAATAGGAAAAATAAAAAAATAAACACAGTACTCACTTCTCCTTCTCGTTCCCTTGCAGCTCCAGGCGCCCGGCCAGCACACATCTACAGCACAGTGGCCGGGTGCCATGTGATGACGTCATTGATGTCAGACGCAGAGGGGGGACTGATGGGAGAGAGAGCGTCAAGCTCCTTCTCTCATCAGTTAACTTGCGGCGGTGATGGGTGGAGGAGCCTAGTGCTTGCACCGGGCCTCCCCCCTCCTGCTCAAGGGCCGCATATCGGCCTCTGGGAAGTGCAGGGAAATCCAGTCTCCCTGCTCTGTCCAGAATGTAACTGTAAAGGCACGCTGATACAGTTACTTTAGCGTAGCTCCGGGTGGGCCCAGTCAGAGCGCGGGGCCAGGGGCGACCAGCCCCTCTGCCCCCCCGGTAGCTATGCTACTAGTTGGCTGAAATATAGAAAAATGTTAGCTCTCAAAATTTGTCGATACAAAAACTTGTTTTTACAAAAAAAAAGCGTCTTTTAATGTGTGTGTTAACAATCAAACATAAAAAAACATAGCTGAAAGTATTGCCTCCAGTGATGAGTGAGCACTAAAATGCTCGGGTACTTGTTGTTCGAACTGAGAAAATTGGAATGCTCGAGTGCTCGGACCGAGTAACGAGCCCAATGTAAGTCTATGGGAAACTCGAGCACTTTTCTGGTGGCTCCCCCCGGCGGTCTGCAGAGAGCCTAAAAATTGTCCAAATCGATGGGAACAGTACTCAAATTACATGGGAACAGCATGGGGAAGACCTCTGGAAGCATTTATGACTCCTTGGTCACTGCTGTCAACAATGATGTCCGAGATATTACGCCACTTTTACGGACTCACAATAATGCGTACAAAAACTAAACCAAAATGGATTTTCCTGGGAAATATGTTAAGGAACATCCTTTCCAAGGTAATCACTTGTAAATAAGGCAAAATAAATATACCAAAACAAAAATGCTCCTCCACATGTTGGGCAATTTTCACACGTAGCGTTTTTGTTGCGTTTTTGCACTTTTGCATTCCTTTCAACAAAGGCAAATGCATTCACCTGGAAATGTCATTTTAACATTTTACAACCTTATCTGGCCATGTGGTGTGTGACACATCATCAGACACATCCTGTTTCATTTATGAATGAGTGACTCTGAAAGTCACAAAGCCTATTTTTATAGGGTCATCAGGCGGCCTTTACTATTCATAAAGGGCCAGCAGTCGGCCCTCGCTATTATTAGAGAGCCATCAGCTGGCTATGCTTTGTTGTTCCCATTATTAACAAGTGGGCCTCCTATACTGTTATTGTGTATGCAGTGAAGCAACGGCTGCCAAAAAAATTGGAGGAACTCCAATGTCCCCTGCAAGAGACGTAAAGGTCGGAGGGCCTCCTGCAAAAAATGCTCCCATTATTAGAAAGTGTGTCTCCCATACTGTTTGCCTATGCAGTGAAGCAACGGCTGCTAATAATTTGGAGGAACTCCAATGTTACTTGCAAGAGATGTAGAGGTCAGAGGGCCTCCTAAAAACATTGTTTTCATTATTAGGAAGTGTGTCTCCCATACTGTATGCCTATGCATGGAAGCAACTGCTGCCAAAAATTTGGAGGAACTCCAATTTCCCTTGCAAGAGACGGAGATATGTTGATATGGTACATATGGTGGTGATATGGTGGTTGAGGATGAGGATGCAGAGAAGGAGGAGGAGAAGAGCAAATAGACAAAATCAGGAAGCATATACCCATGTCTGGGTGTGAAGACAGAGGTGCATGGGAATAGAGTTAGACCTCCCCAAAAAAAGACACTGTATTTGAGTTTATGTTATGCTGCTATCATTCGGTACTGTTGAGAAGTCTGGCCCAATCCAGCCCTTGTTCATTTTTATAAGAATCAGCCTGTCAGCATTTTCAGTTGACAGGCAGATGCGCCTATTGGTTATAATTTCACCGGCGGCACTAAAAACAAGCTCTGACAGAACGTTAGCAGCAGGGCAGGCCAGGACCTTCAAGGCATAGAGAGACAGTTCATGCCACGTGTCCAGCTTGATATCCAATAATTATAAGGCACAGAGGAATTATGGAGGACATTGGTACTATCGGCAAGGAACTCCCTCACCATCTTCCGAAACTTTTCATTCCTTGAGAGAATACCCTGCGCATCAGGGCTCGTGCGATGGGAGGGTTTGAGAAAACGGCCCCAGAACTTTAACAGTGTTCCTCTGCCTCTGCTCAATTGCATTTATGGCTCTCTTGCCTGTACTCCTTGATCATCTAACGAACTGTGACCTCTGCCGCCAGCATTTTCAGATGGGAATTTTTTTAATAATTCTGCATCAAAGGGCTTCTTGTACTGCACCATTTTATCAGGCCTGTCCTGCAAAGGAATAAGAGACAGAAAGTTCTCCTTGGGTCTAAAAGTGTCACCAACCAATAATGACTGTCACGAAAAATTTGAACAACGCGAGGGTCACGGGAAAGACAGTGTAGCATAAACTCAACCATGTGTGCCAGACTACAAAGAGGCAAGACTTCCGTGTCCTCACCCAGTGGACGACTGACAATGTTCTCCTCCTCATCCTCCTCCTCTTCCTCCTCCTCCCTGTCCTCAGGCCATCCACACTGAACAGACGGTATGACAGTCTAGTACCGTCTATATTGCAGGAAACTAGCTTCTGTTCTTCCTCCTCCTTCTCCTCTTCCTCATTGTCACCCAATCCACATTGGGATGAGATGAGACTGGCCTGTGTGTAATCACCCTGTATGGTTCCTTGCTCCATCTCATCGTGAGCAATACATCCTCTTTAATTGTGAGGAGAGAGCGTTTCAGAAGAAAGAGAAGCGAGATGGTGACGCTAACTATGGCATCATCGCCGCTCACCATTTTGGTGGAGTCCTCAAAGTTTTGGTTACATATGTCTGACATCCATGTCCACTCCTGAGATCTTACGTGTGGAGTCTGACCTGAATACCGACGGCTTTGTTGATGCTGGTAGTCAACAACTGCCCTCTTCTGCTCACAAATCCTTACGAACATCTGCAATGTAGAGTTCCAATGCGTGGGGATGTGAGAGTGTGAATTGTGATAGTGTTAAGATCTGCTACAAGCACTAAGGAAAGAAAGGAGATCTGTCCCTACAATAGAACTAAGCTAGATCCCTATGATATAACGGGGAACCTGATCCTGCGATCAGACCCGCTAAAGTCCTCGGCTAGTCTGTACGAAGACCTATAGATGCAAGGGAGGGATCCCTACAAGAACTAGGGACTGGGATAAAGTTGGGCACCTCCTAGCAGAAATTGTAGCAGTAAAAGACAAACACACAACATAGAACAAAACGGTCCGAAGACCAAGCTAAACAGACTGAGAAAGGTAACTAAGCACCGGGTTAACTTAAGAGTAGAAATTACAATGAAGTCCAGCAAGGCCAGGAGGGCGGAGCAGGATTAAATAGGCAAACAAGGTCATGTGACCAGCAAGATAGAAAAAACCTAACAGGAGAGTTCTAACAGTACCCCCTCTTCTAAGAGGATCCTCCGGATCCCCTAGGCCCAGGCTTATCAGGAAACCTCTTGTGAAACGCTCTGACTAGTCTGGAAGCAGAAACATCATCCGCCCTCACCCATGAGTTATCCTCGGGTCCGAAACCTTTCCAAGCGACGAGATACTGCAAACTCCCTCTATACCGTCTAGAATTTAGGATGCGGGAAATTTCGTATTCCCTGTCCTCCACCACCGGAGGAACAGTTTCAGAGACGTCTCCATCCGACACACAAGCTCTTTTCAACAGAGAAACATGAAACACCGGATTAATCTTCCAGGAGGTAGGAACCTCCAACCTAACAGCAGATTGGTTAACTACCTGAAGCACCTTAAAGGGCCCTACAAACTTGGGACCCAATTTTTTAGAAGGAATCCTCAACCGCAGATTCTTAGAGGACAACCAAACCATGTCACCAATAGCAAACAAAACCTCTTGCCGTTTCCTATCAAAGTACCTCTTAGATTTTTTGTTAGCCTCCTGAAGATTACCACGCACATCCGTCCAAACTCTCTCCAAGTCACCGGAAAAACTCTCCTCCTCAGGCACAGCCGATACCAATTTGGAGAATGACCCAAAAGACGGATGTCTCCCAGAACAACAAAAAAAAGGCGAACAACCAGCAGAAGAGGATGTATGGTTGTTAAGAGCAAACTCAGCAAGTGGCAGAAACTCAGACCACCCCTCCTGATTGTCTGACACAAAACAACGCAAGAACTGCTCAACATCCTGATTCTTCCTTTCTGTAAGGCCATTAGACTCAGGATGATATCCGGATGAAAACGAAAAATGAACTCCCAACCTGTCACAAAAAGCACGCCAAAAACGAGCCACGAACTGAGGTCCCCTATCCGAAACAATATCAGTAGGAACGCCATGTAGTCTGACAATTTCCTTGACAAAAGGCCTTAGCGAGTGTCTTAGCGCAGGGCAGTTTGATGAAAGGAACCAAGTGACACATCTTGCTAAAACGGTCCACGACCACCCAGATGACTGTGAAACCCTCAGAGGGGGGAAGGTCAGTAATAAAGTCCATAGCCAGATGTGTCCAAGGTGCACTAGGAACCTCCAGAGTGCAAAGCAACCCCCCTGCAGGAGTATGTGAAGACTTAGATCTAGCACACACCGTACATTGACGCACCCACTTAATGACCTCCTTCTGCCATCCAGGCCACCAAAAACTGCGACCCACAAGTCTCTTGGTCTCAGAAATTCCAGGATGACCTGCCAACCGAGACTCATGACACTCAACAAACAAATCTCTCCTAAAGGTCCTAGGCACAAACAACCTCCCATGGGGAGTGTTAGATGGGGTATTCTCCTGTGCTTTAAGAATCTCATCTTCCAAAACGGAGTCCAATTCAGCAATCACAACACCTTCTTGTAAAATGCTCCCCTCCTCCTCAGCACCGACCATGGGAAAAAAGCTGCGAGACAAAGCATCAGCTTTAACATTCTTGGTACCCGGGATGTAAGTAACGGAAAAATTAAACCGCGAGAAAAAAAGTGCCCACCTAGCCTGACGGGCATTCAAGCGCTTGGCAGCATCAAGATAGATCAGATTTTTATGATCAGTGAAAACCTGAATGGGAAATTCAGCACCTTCCAAGAGATGACGCAAGCGTTCAAATGCGAGTTTAATAGCCAGCAATTCCCGATTACCAATATCGTAATTAAGTTCAGTCTCAGAAAATTTTTTTGAAAAAAAAGCCCAGGGATGAACTCCATCCTTGATTTCCTGAGACAACACTGCACCGACCCCCACCGAAGAAGCATCAACCTCAACCAAAAATGGCTTAGTCACATCAGGCTGCATAAGGATAGGAGCAGAGCTGAACCTCTCCTTTAGAAACACAAAAGCTTCAATGGCCTCAGTAGTCCACTGAACCGCATTAGCACCTTTCCTGGTGAGATCGGTCAGTGGTTTGACAATAATAGAAAATTTTTTAATGAATTTTCTGTAATAATTGGCGAAACCCAAAAACCTCTGTATCGATTTCAAACCAATAGGCCTAGGCCATTCCTGAACCGCCTGAACCTTCACAGGGTCCATCTCAAAGCCTTCGCTGGAGATAATGTAGCCCAAAAAACTAATTCTCTGTACAGCAAACTCACATTTCTCCAGCTTAGCAAAAAGCGAATTGTCAATTAATAACTGTAATACCTCACGTACGCTCCGCCAATGAGACTCCAGATCAGGCGAATAAATCAAAATGTCATCCAAATACACAACCACATTTTTGCCGATCAAAGGTCTAAGGATGTCATTAATAAGATTCTGAAAAAATGCTGGAGCATTGGTAAGACCAAAAGGCATAACCAGGTTCTCAAAATGACCCACAGGAGTGTTAAAAGCAGTCTTCCATTCATCACCCTCCTTCATGCGCAACAAATTGTATGCCCCCCGGAGATCAATTTTAGAGAACCACTTGGCCCCCACTAACTGGTTAAACAAATCAAGAATCAATGGCAGTGGGTAAGGATTGCGTACAGTAATTTTATTAATCTCACGAAAGTCCAGACAAGGACGTAAACCGCCGTCCTTTTTTTTAACAAAAAAAAATCCAACAGCCACAGGAGACTTGGAAGGCCTAATGTGACCGGCGGCCAAGCTTGTCTGTATGTATTCCTCCAAAGCCTTTCTCTCAGGAATAGTAAGATTAAATAAACGACTTTTAGGAAGAGTCACTCCAGGGACAAATTCAATGGTACAATCATAATCTCTATGGGGAGGCAATATTTGTGACTCCTCCTCAGAAAAAACTCTCCAAAAATCCTGAATAGGTACAGGTAATTCCCCTTTTTCCACCGCAGCAATACGTCCGTTACAAAACTTGTCATAACACTTAGGACTCCAGGACTTAATTTCATTGGTAGACCAATCCAGTACAGGATTGTGCAATTTTAACCAGGATAACCCCAAAATTACTGGAGAAGGCAAATTATTTAATACCACCAAATCCAAATTTTCTTGATGAACACCATTAATAGTGAGGGGAAATTCACAGACCTTGTGAGTAACACTCTTCAAGGGGGAGCCATCGACAGAAACCACAGCAATAGGGGATGACAAAGGTTTGGGTTTTAATTTAAGTTTTTCCAAGAATCCCCCATCAATCACATTCAGAGTAGAACCACAATCCACAAATATCCGAAATTCAGTTAATTCTTCCTGAGCAGTGGTAGTAGCAGAAAGAAATACCCCCTTAGAATTTAAACAGGCAATACGGGCGTAATTGACCTTTTTTTTTTCTTTGTTCATACGAAGTACACAGTTCTTAATAAAATGATCAGATTTTCCGCAAGAAAAGCACAAACCTTCAGAAGATCTGCGGTCTTTTTCCTGAGAGCGGGGTGCCATCACCCCGATCTCCATTGGCTCTCCAATGTCAGTACAGACCCTCTCAAGACTCGGAGCAGACATGGCAGAGGATTTACTTTCATTAACCCTTGCACGCAGTCTCCTGTCCACCCGTATAGCTAATTGCATAGCCTCCTGCAAGTTTCCAGGTGTGGGATAAGCAATCAGCAAATCCTTATCCCTTTCACCTAGCCCCGCAAGAAACAAACTTTTCAAAGCTGAATCGTTCCACACCACCTGGGCAGACCACCGACGGAAGTGAGAACAATATTTTTCCACATTACCTGATCCCTGCCTCAAATGTCTTAATTCAGTCTCAGCTGATGAGGCACGATCAGGATCATCATACAACAAACCCAAAGCAGAAAAAAAACTATCCACTGATCTAAAGCATGGATCACTAGGTTGGAGAGAAAAAGCCCATCCCTGAGGTTCTTTGCGCAAAAGTGACATTATGAACCCTATGTGCTGTGATTCATCACCAGAGGATCTGGGTCTCAAACGAAAATACAATAAACAAGCATTTTTAAAGGAAAAAAATTCCTGTTGATCACCAAAGAATAAATCAGGCAAACGTACCTTTGGCTCCACAAAAAGTGCTCCAGAACAGCTACTCACATGTTGTTGGAGCTCGGCCACCTCCAGAGAGAGTCGCTGCAGGCGTTGTGCCAAATCCTGAACCGACACCATGATGGAAACTGGAAGTCTTTCCTTAGAGATATTTTTGGGCTGGACTTACTGTTAAGATCTGCTACAAGCACTAAGGAAAGAAAGGAGATCTGTCCCTACAATAGAACTAAGCTAGATCCCTATGATGTAACGGGGAACCTGATCCTGCGATCAGACCCGCTAAAGTCCTCCGCTAGTCTGTACGAAGACCTATAGATGCAAGGGAGGGATCCCTGCAAGAACTAGGGACTGGGATAAAGTTGGGCACCTCCTAGCAGAAATTGTAGCAGTAAAAGACAAACACACAACATAGAACAAAAAGGTCCGAAGACCAAGCTAAACAGACTGAGAAACGTAACTAAGCACCAGGCTAACTTAAGAGTAGAAATTACAATGAAGTCCAGCAAGGCCAGGAGGGCAGAGCAGGATTAAATAGGCAAACAAGGTCATGTGACCAGCAAGATAGAAAAAACCTAACAGGAGAGTTCTAACAGATAGCAGTAGGAGAGCATTAGGACCTTATGAGTTTTGCCTCGCTGAGCTCAGAGAAGGGGCAGATCAGGAGACCCTGTGTGTTCTGAGGGTGTCTGCTGTGTGAGACGCTGGAAGGGGAGTCTGAGGAGAACTGTGAGGACTGAACAAGACTCTCTCTACAAGCTTTCCTGTGGGGGGTTGTTAACCCCTGGCCCTGGTGAAGCTGTGTCCCTGCTTAAGAACGAGTGCTGAGCTGGGGAAAGCTGTGTGGCTCTTTGGAGTTTTGTGGAAGTCCATGCTGAGTGGACTAGAGACTTTATGCTGAACGAGCCAAGGTTCGAGTGAGAGGGAAAGAGACTGAGGATATCATCTCTGTGATGGCGAGCATGGTCGGTGGTCTGGAAAACAGTGAGTGACTGGGAGAGAAGAGATGGGGTCCGGTGCCATTCACATTGAGAGGATACTGACAAGCCTGGTGAAGAGCTTTTCCCAGACATTAACCTGAGGCTACAGGACTAAAGTCCCCGGCGTGTGGGCTCGGCATCGGCCGACAAGACAAGGAACCTTTGCTGTTTTTGTGAACGTTGCTTTTTCTTTGGCGCCAAAGTTTTCCGGTACTAGCTGCAGCCACCGCAATTCACAGGCCTGTGACAGACGACATCTGAGGTTAACGGTACCGTAGCTTTAATATACCTGGGTACCCCTATACTAGGGGTATAAGAGCAATTGGTATTGTTTCATGCATTGTTATTGTTAATAGTGGTAGGATTGTACTCAGTGTGCCATCTCACCCATATTAGACTGACACAGTGTTTAGGTAAAATTGGTCCAGATCTTTAGTATAATTCACATAAACTGGAAACCTTGAGATTGGCACAATGATTGCAATCACTTTTGCTGATTGTGTGTAGTTAGTAGAGACAGTGTTCCAGGTAGAACCTGAGACTGATTCATGCAATACTGAATTTTAGTCTAATCCCTGTTTTAGTATAGAAAGAGTTGTTTATTTCTGTCTCTGTCTCAGTTTGTGTCTCACTGGATCTCTCTCGGACCTCCGGTCCTTAAAGGGACATCACAAATTAGTCAGTGAGCTGGAAGCTGTGAACACTGCAGAAGCATGGCAAAGGCGGCCAAAGCTGTAACTGACTTTCTAAAATGGGCACACAGGCGGTGTACTTTGACATGCAGATCCGACACATCTGGGTAGGTTTTGAGAAACCGCTGAACCATGAGGTTAAGCACATGGGCCAGGCATGGTATGTGTGTGAGCCCGCCTCGCCTCAGAGCCTCCTCCATGTTCCGGCCATTGTTACACACGACCATGCCTGACTGTAGGTTCAGCGGTGTCAGCCACTGATCTGCCTGCTGTTTCAGAGCTGTCTACAAATCTTCAGCGTTGTGCGGTTTGTCACCTAAGCATATTAGCTTCAGCACAGCCTGTTGCCGCTTGGCCGAGGCAGTGCTGCAGTGCTTCCAGCTTGCGACTGATGTGATCATTTCGGAGATGGATGCTGAAGAAGAGGAGGAGGAGGTGCAGGAGCTGTAGAATGAGGGGACAACCCTGATTGACCCAGGGCCCGCAATCCTCAGCGTAGGGAGGATGTGTTCCGTCCCAAGGTCCGACTGGGTCCCGGCTTCCACTATTTTAACCCAGTGTGCTGTCAGAGAGATGTACCATCCCTGCCACAAGCACTTGTCCACGTGTCCATGGTTAGGTAGACTTTCCCAGTCACTGCATTGTTGAGGGCACGTCTAATGTTGTGGGACATGTGCTCGTGTAATGCAGGGATGGCACATTGGGAGAAATAGTGGCAGCTGGGGGCCAAGTACCGAGGGACGGCCGCCGCCATTAGTTTGCGGAAAGCTTCCGTATACACAAGTTTAAATGGCAACATTTCAAGCGCAAGCATCCACGAAATGTGTGAATTTAGTAGTGTGGCCTGTGGGGCGTTGGTTGCGTATTTGCGCTTATATTCCAAGGACTGGGGTATGGACAACTGAACGCTGTGCTGGGACTAGAGATGAGCGTTGTTCTACTCGAACTGTTCGCCAATCTCAAATTCGAGCTGTTTTGGGCGGTGTTCGAGCCGGTCGGCGAACACGAACAATTTGAGAAAAATTCGGCTGTTCGAGGTTATGTTCGATAACTGTTCGTGCACCAAAATCATAACTGGATTTTTTCTCAGTAATGATGAAAATTAATGTTAATACGCAGTTTGAGTGTACAGCGGGGCGGGGGGAGGGGCAGGGGATGGATCTCTGCAGGAACAATGAAGATCTCCATTTTTTTTTCTCTTTCCCGCATTTGCAGTGGGGAGGTGCAATCTGTCAGCCTATCAGCAGCGCACACACGGAGCGAAGTGCTTTTTTTCACACAAGCAAGGGCATGTGTGATTGGCAGTGTATGTCACATGCCCTTGCCCTATAAGACCAAGCCGTTTTCCTCGTCGCCACCATTTTCTCACTGCTGCAGCTGCGTGTTAGACGGCACCGCTGTTGCTGTGTGCGCTATACCTTGTTAATTTCAAGCCAATTTTCGCACAAATATACAGATAGCTTGGGAGTAGGGAATAGTTGTGATTGCAGTCCTTTTAAGGACTAGGTTACAGCATTTCCTACGACTTTTATCAGGCAGGTCTGTGCTCTTAAATAGATAGATTGTGGGAGTAAAGACTAATTGTAATTGGAGTCCTTTTCAGGACTAGTTTACATCAGTTCCTATCAGTTTTTGCCAGGCAGGTCTGTGCCAGTGCTGTGCAAGTTTTTTTCACAGCATTTGGCTGAATCTAGCAAAGCTAATCCTTTTTGGCCTATTGCAGAGTGTGTTAGTCAGTGGAGTAGCCTATCTGTGTTGCAAGATATACCACCTGTGTATAGAATACCAATTTTTTTACTGCACCTAGTGAAGTAAAATCTTTTGGGCATAGCATCATTCTATTAGTCCATCTATACTGACCTCCATCAGGTTGCAAACTGAATATAATTTTTTTCTGCATCTAGCTCTGAAAAAATATTTGGGCTTCTAGCGGTGTGTGGGACTTGGTCTATTAGTCCATCTATACTGACCTCCATCAGGTTGCAAATTAAAAATAATTTTTTTCTGCATCTAGCTCTGAAAAAATATTTGGGCTTCTAGCAGTGTGTGGGACTTGGTCTATTAGTCCATCTATACTGACCTCCATCAGGTTGCAAATTAAAAATAATTTTTTTCTGCATCTAGCTCTGAAAAAATATTTGGGCTTCTAGCAGTGTGTGGGACTTGGTCTATTAGTCCATCTATACTGACCTCCATCAGGTTGCAAATTAAAAATAATTTTTTTCTTCATTTATCTCTGAAAAAATATTTGGGCTTCTAGCAGCGTGTGGGACTTGTTCTATTAGTCCATCTATACTGACCTCCATCAGGTTGCAAATTAAAAATAATTTTTTTCTGCATCTAGCTCTGAAAAAATATTTGGGCTTCTAGCAGTGTGTGGGACTTGGTCTATTAGTCCATCTATACTGACCTCCATCAGGTTGCAAATTAAAAATAATTTTTTTCTGCATCTAGCTCTGAAAAAATATTTGGGCTTCTAGCAGTGTGTGGGACTTGGTCTATTAGTCCATCTATACTGACCTCCATCAGGTTGCAAATTAAAAATAATTTTTTTCTTCATTTATCTCTGAAAAAATATTTGGGCTTCTAGCAGCGTGTGGGACTTGTTCTATTAGTCCATCTATACTGACCTCCATCAGGTTGCAAATTAAAAATAATTTTTTTCTGCATGTAGCTCTGAAAAAATATTTGGGCTTCTAGCAGTGTGTGGGACTTGGTCTATTAGTCTATCTATACTGACCTCCATCAGGTTGCAAATTAAAAATAATTTTTTTCTGCATCTAGCTCTGAAAAAATACTTGGGCTTCTAGCAGTGTGTGGGACTTGGTCTATTAGTCCATCTATACTGACCTCCATCAGGTTGCAAATTGAATAAAAAAAATTTCTGCATCTAGATCTGAAAAAATATTTGGGCTTCTAGCAGTGTGTGGGACTTGGTCTATTAGTCCATCTATACTGACCTCCATCAGGTTGCAAATTGAATAAAAAAATTTGCTGCATCTAGCTCTGAAAAAATATTTGGGCTTCTAGCGGTGTGTGGGACTTGGTCTATTAGTCCATCTATACTGACCTCCATCAGGTTGCAAATTAAAAATAATTTTTTTCTGCATCTAGCTCTGAAAAAATATTTGGGCTTCTAGCAGTGTGTGGGACTTGGTCTATTAGTCCATCTATACTGACCTCCATCAGGTTGCAAATTAAAAATAATTTTTTTCTGCATCTAGCTCTGAAAAAATATTTGGGCTTCTAGCAGTGTGTGGGACTTGGTCTATTAGTCCATCTATACTGACCTCCATCAGGTTGCAAATTAAAAATAATTTTTTTCTTCATTTATCTCTGAAAAAATATTTGGGCTTCTAGCAGCGTGTGGGACTTGTTCTATTAGTCCATCTATACTGACCTCCATCAGGTTGCAAATTAAAAATAATTTTTTTCTGCATCTAGCTCTGAAAAAATATTTGGGCTTCTAGCGGTGTGTGGGACTTGGTCTATTAGTCCATCTATACTGACCTCCATCAGGTTGCAAATTAAAAATAATTTTTTTCTGCATCTAGCTCTGGAAAAATATTTGGGCTTCTAGCAGTGTGTGGGACTTGGTCTATTAGTCCATCTATACTGACCTCCATCAGGTTGCAAATTAAAAATAATTTTTTTCTGCATCTAGCTCTGAAAAAATATTTGGGCTTCTAGCAGTGTGTGGGACTTGGTCTATTAGTCCATCTATACTGACCTCCATCAGGTTGCAAATTAAAAATAATTTTTTTCTTCATTTATCTCTGAAAAAATATTTGGGCTTCTAGCAGCGTGTGGGACTTGTTCTATTAGTCCATCTATACTGACCTCCATCAGGTTGCAAATTAAAAATATTTTTTTTCTGCATCTAGCTCTGAAAAAATATTTGGGCTTCTAGCAGTGTGTGGGACTTGGTCTATTAGTCCATCTATACTGACCTCCATCAGGTTGCAAATTAAAAATAATTTTTTTCTGCATCTAGCTCTGAAAAAATATTTGGGCTTCTAGCAGTGTGTGGGACTTGGTCTATTAGTCCATCTATATTGACCTCCATCAGGTTGCAAATTAAAAATAATTTTTTTCTTCATTTATCTCTGAAAAAATATTTGGGCTTCTAGCAGCGTGTGGGACTTGTTCTATTAGTCCATCTATACTGACCTCCATCAGGTTGCAAATTAAAAATAATTTTTTTCTGCATGTAGCTCTGAAAAAATATTTGGGCTTCTAGCAGTGTGTGGGACTTGGTCTATTAGTCCATCTATACTGACCTCCATCAGGTTGCAAATTAAAAATAATTTTTTTCTGCATCTAGCTCTGAAAAATACTTGGGCTTCTAGCAGTGTGTGGGACTTGGTCTATTAGTCCATCTATACTGACCTCCATCAGGTTGCAAATTAAATAAAAAAATTTTCTGCATCTAGCTCTGAAAAAATATTTGGGCTTCTAGCAGTGTGTGGGACTTGGTCTATTAGTCCATCTATACTGACCTCCATCAGGTTGCAAATTGAATAAAAAAATTTTCTGCATCTAGCTCTGAAAAAATATTTGGGCTTCTAGCGGTGTGTGGGACTTGGTCTATTAGTCCATCTATACTGACCTCCATCAGGTTGCAAATTAAAAATAATTTTTTTCTGCATCTAGCTCTGAAAAATTATTTGGGCTTCTAGCAGTGTGTGGGACTTGGTCTATAAGTCCATCTATACTGACCTCCATCAGGTTGCAAATTAAAAATAATTTTTTTCTGCATCTAGCTCTGAAAAAATATTTGGGCTTCTAGCAGTGTGTGGGACTTGGTCTATTAGTCCATCTATACTGACCTCCATCAGGTTGCAAATTAAAAATAATTTTTTTCTTCATTTATCTCTGAAAAAATATTTGGGCTTCTAGCAGCGTGTGGGACTTGTTCTATTAGTCCATCTATACTGACCTCCATCAGGTTGCAAATTAAAAATATTTTTTTTCTGCATCTAGCTCTGAAAAAATATTTGGGCTTCTAGCAGTGTGTGGGACTTGGTCTATTAGTCCATCTATACTGACCTCCATCAGGTTGCAAATTAAAAATAATTTTTTTCTGCATCTAGCTCTGAAAAAATATTTGGGCTTCTAGCGGTGTGTGGGACTTGGTCTATTAGTCCATCTATACTGACCTCCATCAGGTTGCAAATTAAAAATAATTTTTTTCTGCATCTAGCTCTGAAAAAATATTTGGGCTTCTAGCAGTGTGTGGGACTTGGTCTATTAGTCCATCTATACTGACCTCCATCAGGTTGCAAATTGAATAAAAAAATTTTCTGCATCTAGCTCTGAAAAAATATTTGGGCTTCTAGCAGTGTGTGGGACTTGGTCTATTAGTCCATCTATACTGACCTCCATCAGGTTGCAAATTGAATAAAAAAATTTTCTGCATCTAGCTCTGAAAAAATATTTGGGCTTCTAGCGGTGTGTGGGACTTGGTCTATTAGTCCATCTATACTGACCTCCATCAGGTTGCAAATTAAAAATAATTTTTTTCTGCATCTAGCTCTGAAAAAATATTTGGGCTTCTAGCAGTGTGTGGGACTTGGTCTATTAGTCCATCTATACTGACCTTCATCAGGTTGCAAATTAAAAATAATTTTTTTCTTCATTTATCTCTGAAAAAATATTTGGGCTTCTAGCAGCGTGTGGGACTTGTTCTATTAGTCCATCTATACTGACCTCCATCAGGTTGCAAATTAAAAATAATTTTTTTCTGCATCTAGCCCAGCCAATAGTTTTGGCCTAATACCACAGTTTGGCCACTCAGCTCTGCTCGGTTACCATCCATTGTTTTTTTGTGCAAACAACTCCAGAGTTGTGAATTAGTTAACCACCAAAATGAGTGGAAAAAGGCCTGCTGCTGGTGGAAAGGGGAATAGGCGTGTTGGGAAGGGGAAAAAAGGTTGTGTCCGTGGGGTAGGTGCAGAAGAAAGACCATCTTCCAGCCAAACTAAAATGTCTACTTCTTTTAGCTGACAATGTGATAAGATCCCTTTCTTACGGCCACGCCAATCGCTACAAATTCCAGATGAGGCACAAAAACAGCAGGTGCTTTAACGGATATCAAGTGCTCCTTTAAGTGGGCTCTCCTCCACATCAACTTCAACATCACAAATACTCCAGTCCTCAAAGGTGTCACCCAAATCGCACTTGCTTCCTCACAGCTCCCAAATCTCCAGCTGCCCGTCTGAGTATGAGGTAGAACAGATGGTTGAGTCTGCAGAGCTGTTTACTCATACTATAGCCTGGGAATCAGAGGTCGACTCCAGCGCTTCTGTGAATCCAGACGAGGAAATGATCTGCACTGATGCCCAGAATCTTTATGAGTCGGATCCAGGACCAGACGCAGAAGGTTCTGACCATAACGTAGACCCTCATTCCCAAACTGTAACTCCTGTTGGTGGAGACAATGAGGAAGACGATGATAAGACTCAAATACCTGATTGGAGCGACAACTTTAGTTTTTTGTCAGGGCAGGAACAGGTTGGCTCTGAGGACGACGGGTGTGATAACGCACAGGGTGATGATGATGAGGTCGGAGATCCCACTTACTGTCAACCCACAGTCAGCCAAGAGATGAGGTCAGCAGAGGAGGTGGAGGAAGATGCTAGTGACGACGAGGTCAGGTTGCGCCTTCCTGGACAGAGACGTAGTACTGGAAGCACGTCAACAACTGCATCCTCAAACACAACTCTGCCTCTCACCACAAGTCGTGGTGGCTCTTCAGGTCGCATGGGTGCTAAGCCTTGCATAGCCTGGGCATTTTTTCAGATCGATAAAGATGACCCAACTCGTGTTATCTGTAACATTTGTCAGCAAAAGCTAAGTAGAGGCCAAAAAATACATAGTTTGAGTACTTCATGCATGAACCGGCACATGGACATGAAGCATAAGTTGCAGTGGGAAGCTCAGTGTGCTACAATGCGGCCTAGCCGGCCGGGCCAATCACCGTCTGCCATATCTTGTGCATCCGCGGCCTCTTCATCCTCTGTGACTGGGGGGACAGCAGTCACACCTGTTTTGGGGCGCAGACCTGCCACCTCTTTACCCGCAACAGCCAGCGTGATTGGCAGGTCATCATTTTCTTTGGAGGTGGTAACACCAGCTGGTGTTGAGCGCTGTCCGACATCGATAGCACCACCTTTGGATCAAGGCAACCTAACATGTCCGCCTGCATCTTCCTCACAGACCGGCAGTTTGCCGGGGACACCCTTATCAACCCCGTCTAAGCACAATAGCCAGCCCTCGGTCCCTCAGATGTGGACAAGTAAAAGACCATTTCCTCCTAGCCATGAGAAAGCTAAGAGGTTGAATTTCACCATCTGCAAGCTCTTGGCTACAGAAATGCTGCCTTTCCGCCTGGTGGACACAGAGGATTTTCGAGACCTTATGTCCGTCGCAGTGCCCCAGTACCAGATGCCCAGTCGGCACTACTTCTCAAAGAAAGGTGTGCCTGCGCTCCACCAGCATGTCGCACACAACATCACCGCTTCTTTGAGAAACTCTCTGTGTGACAGGGTGCATTTCACCACAGACACTTGGACGAGTAGGCATGGACAGGGGCGTTACATGTCGCTGACTGGGCACTGGGTAACTATGGTGACAGCAGGACAAGGGGCTGCTGTCCAAGTCTTGCCGTCCCCACGAGTTGTGCGTCAATCCTCTTTATGTCAAAGTTCCTCCACTGCTTCTGCCTCCTCAACCTCCTCTCGGTCTTCCACCTGCACCCAAAGCCTGTCTGGTCATGCCACAAGCTTTCTAACTGCGCAGAAGGGATCCTGCACACCTCCTTACTATGCTGGCAGTAGGGCTCAACGTCATCAGGCGGTTTTTACATTGAAATGTCTGGGAAATGTGAGTCACACAGCTGAGGAGTTGTGGTCAGCTCTGGAGAACCAATTTCATGAATGGTTGTCTCCACTGGACCTGAAACCAGGGAAGGCCCTGTGCGACAATGCTGCAAACCTGGGTGCGGCCCTTCGCCGGGGCAATGTCACACACGTGCCTTGTATGGCTCACGTGTTGAACCTGGTTGTCCAGCAATTTTTAGCCCACTATCCCAGACTAGATGGCCTTCTGCAGAGGGCACGGTCGCTGTGTGCTCACTTCCGCCGTTCGCATCCCGCAGCTCAGCGACTTACATCTCTACAGAAGTCATTGGGCCTGCCACTTCACCGGCTAAAATGCGATGTGCCTACCCGGTGGAATTCAACTCTGCACATGTTGCAGCGACTGTGGCAGCACCGACAAGCCCTGGTGCAATACGTTCTGACGTATAGCCTGGGCCAACGAGATTCAGAGGTGGGGCAAATCACGCTGGAGGAGTGGTCTCAGATCAGGAACCTATGCACCCTTCTGCACAGTTTTGAAATGGCGACGAAGATGTTTAGTGCTGACGATGCCATTATCAGCATGACTATTCCGGTGATTTACATGCTGGAGCACATGTTAAACAGAATTCGGAGTCAGGTGGTGGCACAAGAGGAGGTGGAGGAAGTAGAGGAGGAGGAGTTGTATGCGGAAGGGCTAACATCTGCAAGGTCCAGACGGTCGGCAGCACCAAGGCGGCAGGCATGTGAGGGTGGGGGAGATGGTTTTACCAGGGCGCATGGTAGCAGCCAAACTAGTGAGGAAGGTGCAGGAGCCCAGGAAGAAGTGGAGGACGAACTGATGGAAGACTCATCAGATGAGGGAGACCTTGATCACATTTCTGTTGTGCGAGGTTGGGGGGAGAGGACAGAGGAAGGAAGCATGATTGTTACCTCGCCACCAACACAACAGGGACTTGGTGCTCCTGGATGCGCAACACACATGAGTGCCTTCTTGCTGCACTACCTGCAACATGACCCTCGAATTGTGAGAATTAGAAATAATCCTGACTACTGGGTTGCCACACTGTTAGATCCCCGGTACAAAAGTAAATTTGCAGAAATTATTCCTGCCATAGAAAGGGATGCACGCATGCAGGAGTATCAGCAGAGACTGTTGCAGAATCTTACATGTGCTTTTCCACAAAATACCAGTGGTGCACGTAGTGAATCTCACAGTTCCAACTTGCCAACCGTGGGACCGTCAAGTGTTCAGCACTCAAACCGTAACAGAACCACAGTATCTGCTGGTAACATCAATTTTGCGGAATCATTTCACCACTTTTTTAGCCCATCCTTTGCAAGGCCACAGGAGACAAGAAGTCTGACACATAGTCAACGCCTAGAGATGATGGTACAGGAGTATCTCCAAGTAAACATTGAAGCCACGACTGTGTCACTGGACCCTTGCTCTTTTTGGGCTTCCAATCTGGATAAATGGCCGGAGCTAGCCACTTACGCCTTGGAGATCTTGTCATGCCCCGCAGCCAGCGTTCTGTCTGAACGTGTGTTCAGCGCTGCTGGTGGTGTGCTGACAGGTAAGCGCACGCGGCTCTCCACTGATAATGTAGACAGACTCACGTTCATAAAGATGAACAAATCATGGATCCGAAATGACTTTTCTACCCCTGTGTCATCCTGGGGAGAGTAAAAGCTTGATGATTGGTTAAAATCACCCTACCAACCGTTTTAAGCTTTCAAATTACTAATCATGTTTATCTGTATCTTGACTGGAAAATAATTTGGGCTTTGTAGCAGTGTGCAGCACTGATCCTATTAGGCCATCTATAATAAGCTTCACCAGATTTAAAATTAAAAATAATTTTTAGCTGCATCTAGCCCGGAAAATAATTTTGGGGCTCCGAGATGCGCAAGACACATAAGTGCCTTCTTGCTGCACTACCTGCAGCATGACCCTCATATTGTCAGAATTCGAAGTAATCATGACTACTGGGTTGCCACACTCTTAGATCCCCCAAACTTTTCGATCAACCTTTTCATTTTAATAAAGACCAAAAAAATGGTCATTTTTGAAATTATAAGCATTAGCAGGTTGTTAGAAACTGAAATCAAACAGTTTTCAACTCAAAACTTTATTCTAGGTGATGTTACATTTTCACATAGGACCCCTTGTTCGAAAGGAGCTTCTGAACTCTCTCGTCCATTGAATTTGTCAGGTTTTGGATGGTTTCTGCTTCAATTGTTTTGCATGAGGACAGAATACCCTCCCAGAGCTGTTGCTTAGATGTGAACTGCCTCCCGCCATCATAGACACTCCTTTTAATGATGCTCCAAAGGTTCTGAATGGGGTAGAGGTCAGGGGAGCATGGGGGTCACACCATAAGTTTGTCCCCTTTTATGCCCATATCAGCCAGAGATGCAGATGTTTTATGTGCAGCATGAGATGGTGCATTATCATGCAGAAAAATGATCTTGCTGTGAAATACACGGTTCTTCTTCTTGAACCATGGCAGGAAGTGCTGTTTGAGAAAATCCACATACATTATGGAGTTCATCTTTAGCGCCTTCAGGGATCCTAAAGGGGCCGACAATCTCTCTCCCCATGATTCCAGCCCAAAACATTACTCCACCTCCTCCTTGTTGGCGCTGTAGCCGTGTTTGCGTGGGGTGTCCATCAACCAGCCATCCTCCACTCCATTCATCTGGACCATCGAGCGCTGCACGGCACTCATCCGTGAACAAAACAGTTTTGAAATCAGTCTTCATGTAATGTTTGGCCCACTGGAGCCGTTTCTGCTTGTGTGAAGTGGATAGAGGAGGTCGACAGGATGGCATATGCACAGCTGCAAACCTCTGAAGGACCCTGCATCTTGTTGTTCGGGGGACGTTGGAGGCACAAGCAGCTTCAAAAACTTGTCTGCTGCTATGACAAGGCTTTTTTGCCGCTGCTGTTTCAACCTGACGTAATTGCCTGTAGGAAAGAGTCCTCAATTTGCCCTTATCAGCACGCACACGTGTGTACTGTGAATCAGCTACATACTTCTTGATTGCCAAGACACTTCATCCTGATCATCGCACAATGTTGATTGTAGTCATGCCTTGACCTAAACACTCCACAATTTGTTGCTTCTCAGCAGCCGACACATCCTTTTTCTTTCCCATTTTGGCAGAAAATGTAGGCTGCTTAATAATGTGAGAGAGCCTTCTTAAGTAGTCTTGCCTTTCATTGGACACACCTGCCAAACTAATTAGCACAGGTGTCTGCAATTGCTTACAGTGATATAAAGAGCCCTGACACACATCACCATCAATGAGTTTAACTGACAAACAAACAAATTCTTCCCTTATCACTCCTAAACACTTTTTGCATAATAATTTGGAACGCGGTGTACATGTGCTTTTCCACAAAACACCAGTGGTTCACGTAGTGAATCTTACAGTTCTAACTTGCCAACCGTGGTCTGTATGGAATTGTTCAATAAAGGGCCCAAAATTAAGATAACATAGATGGGAGAGGTCTCTATGAATAGGAATTCCTAAGTATTTGATACCCTGTGAGGGCCAGGCAAAGGGAAAGTTGGACTGGATGGAATCCTATATGGATTTAGGGAGGGAGACATCGAGGGCCTCAGACTTCGCTGCATTGATTTTAAAATTTTACCATGTAACAAAGTGATCTATTTCAGCCATAACAGCAGGGATGGATATATGTGATTGAGTGATATATACTAGGACATCATCAGCAAATAGAGAGCACTTGTACTCGGTGCCTCCCACCTCAATCCACCTAATATTGGGGTTATGGCGAATTGATGAGAGCAGGTGCTCCGTCACTAGGATGTATAAGAGAGGGGACAGAGGACATCCCTGCCTTGTCCCATTGGTGATTGTGAAAGGTGATGAAAATGTTCTGACGCACCCCCTGGGCCTTGGGACACCCGGAGCCGGACCCTTTTTGGTGGATGCTGGTGGTTGTAGTCTTCGTGGCGGCAATCCGGTTCCGTGGCTCAGGGCGGTCAAACCAGTGGCGGAACTATTTATGTGGTTTTGATGTTTAAATGTCCGACTACGCCACCCGTGGATTGCGGTCAGAGTGAACCGCCGCTACAGGGCAGACCGCTAAGGCTGGTGTTGTGGGTGCAGCAGAGCGTAGCATAACTCCCCACGGGAGGAGTATAGCCTCAGGGCAGTGTATGCGGAGGATGGGGGTGATGGTGCAGGGCAGCAGCAGTAACGACACGGAGTCAGTGATGCAGTTCAGGGCCTTTACTCACAGTTCTTATTATCCAGACCACGTCTGCAGGTAACGGCTGCCCACGTCGTACTGTGCTCACCAGGTGAGGGGCTCAGACAACTCCCAGATAACTTTGGAGCGCTTCACAGGACCCCCTTTGTGTGTCCTTTGTCTGGCCTTTCTTACCAACACTTCTGTCCGGCTGCCTCGGGCCTCCTCTTGGTAAACTTGGCGCCAGTTTCCCTGACCCTATGTGGTGCCTTCCTAGCGGGTGGAGCAAGGGGCTGCGCCACATAAAATGTCAGAGCCTCCGGTTTCTAGCTGAGGGTCGTTTCCTGCCTCCACTAGTTCGGGGACCGGTCTCCCCCTTTGGCCTGACCCCTCCACGCAGGTGGATTCGGGCGTGCGGTGGCGACTCGCCCGTCTGCACCCCTGGGATCCCTTCATTCCTCGTTCCTGGAGCCTTCTCCGCTCCTCTTCCTTCCTTCTCCCTCTTGCAGGCCTGGGCCTCTGTTACTAGGCCCGCCTCCGGAGCAGAGCTCATGCAGAGCCCCTGCTCCCTGCCACTTCTGCTCAGACTTCTCTGCACTGAACTAAGATGGTGCCCACCTTTTATACTCCCTTCTCAATGCACCCAGGAACTGCTTCCTCCCTGCTCCTGCACTGCAGGGTTCCCCTTCCTCAGTGTTCCCTCCCCCCACTCCAGCCAGGGACAGGGACTGTCGTGCCCATCTCAGGGGCATATTGGTCGCCCTGCCCCACGGCAATGTGGTGTAATGCATGCAGGTGTCGGGTCCTGATCCACACTCCATCCTTATCTGAGAGTGAGATATCACACCTCTGGGTGAGGTGCAATACGTCTGTAGCAACCGAGCCCTCGGTGCTACAGTTCCATTTATCTTCAGCCTAGGTGACGTATTGTGATACAGGGCCGTGATTTTGGCTATAAAAGGGTCCCCTAGACCCCTACCCCAAGCTTTTTAAGAGAATCATATATGGCGTGCCAGGAGACTCTATGGAATGCTTTCTCAGCATCCAACGAGAGTATCTACTTACAAATTTTTAACTGCATCTAGCCCAGGAAATACTTTGTGCCTAGTAGCAGTGTCTGCTAGTCAGCGGATTATCCCGGCTGTTAAGCAAGCTACACCACCTGTAGTTTGGACACTTAATTTTTTCAAAGGAAATGCTTCGGGACAACGGGATACTTAGTGAAGAGCATCAGGAGGCACCCCAAGGCATAGGGGCTGGGACTGGCACTAGGATGCCTTGCGGTGGACAGCCGAGCTCGATCCTTATAAAAGCTTTTTAACTGCAGCAGCTTTAGTGGACGCTACTGGAGCTGGAATTACGCGGCTGCTGGCATGAGACTTGCCCTCCAATAGATCCTTGTAAATGGATTTAAAGTGTATTCATTCAAATTAGAGGGACAATTTAAATAAAAAAGCTTAGAGCTGCCTCCACCACAGGGGGGCTCTCTCGACCCACCAGCGGACAGGCACCAGTATTGGGAGAGGGGGGCTGGCCGTCAGGGTTCACCGCGGCTCTGGCACAAACCCGGCGACACGGAGGTGGCACGGGCAGGAGCGGACTGGCCGTCTCGGCTTCTCACTTTTTGGATTTTAGAAGTGCATGACATGCCTATATCTGTGTCTCCCCCTCCTTTTACTCCTCCACCTCTTTTCTTTTTGCATGACTATATGTACTTGTCACTTTTCCATGTGTTAGTTGTGTCTTCTGAGCAGTTTGTCAGCTTTTGGACACCTTTGAAGGTGTTTTCTATGTGTTTCTATGTGTTTTTGTTTGCCTGCCATTGGTTTTAACGGTGTTCGAAGGTGTTCGACGAACAGTTCGACGAACAGTTCGGCGAACAAACGGGTGTTCGACGAACCGAACCGAACTCGAACACTACGGGGGTGGCTCAACACTAGCTGGGACAAGGACGTGGACGAGCTTGCTGGTGGTGATACTTGAGGCTGTGCAATGACAGGTACAGGGCGAGAGGCATCTTGGCATGTGCCATGGACAGGGGATTGTCTTGCACGCACAACAGCGGAAAAACCAGTGGTGTCTCCCGCAGACACTGTTGCTGAATCCTGGGGTTCGGCCCACATAGTCGGGTGCTTTGTTGCCATGTGCTTGATCATGCTGGTGGTGGTCAGGCAGCTAGATTTGCTACCCCTGCTGATGCTGACCTGGCAGGTGGTGCAAATGGCCTTTTTGGGGCTTTCTGCAGAGTCTTTAAAAAAGAACCAGACAAGGGAAGACCTAACAGTTGTACTGGCAACTTCCATCGTGTTGGTGTTTCGAGGATTGCTTTCCCACCTTGTGTCTGCGGCCACCACGCTGCTTCTTCCTGCCTGTTGTGGTGTTATGCCTCCCTACCCTTGTGTGCTGCTGTCCTCGCTCTGTATGTCCCCCTGCCAGGTTGGGTCAGTTACTATATCATCCACCACCTCGTCTCCCACTTCCGCACCCTTGTCCTCCTCCTGACTTTCTGGCAATTGTGTCTCATGATCATCATCATCATCCATCTCTTGCGACAGTAATTGCACTTTCCCACCGTTGCCTTCATGTGGCCGTGGCTGCTCCAATATTTGGGCATCGCTACATGCGTTCTCCTCTTGACTCGCTTGAAGCTGGCCGGGTGAGAGGCCTTCTACAAATGGAAAAGTGAACAGATTTTCTGAGTTTCCAAGTGTTGGATCAGTTGTCTCCGGGTACTCGGCATGGTGGAAGGAAGGAGGATGAGGGTGAGGAATATGCAGTCTAGACTCATGGCTACTGAGACTTGACTGTTTGGAAGACAGGGGTGGCTAAGTGACTGGAAACATTATCTGCTATCCAACCAATAACCTTTTGACACTTCTCTGTGTTCAATAGTGGTGTTCTGCAGTCCCCTATTGATTGGGACAGGAAAGTCAAGAGAAAAGATGTGGGTGTTTATTGTGGCACAATTTCAGTTTGCCCACGGCCATGAGCTCGGCCTCTGCATGCACCATCACCATCTCATTCACTTCTCCGTCCCTTGCCATGAACTTTGCCCATTTTTAATGGAGGACAATATTTTCCACATTCACAAGAAATGGCTGATTTTGGAATGCAGTTATATGTGATACGTCTGAAAGAGAACCACAATTTTAAATAGCAGGCCTGTAATTTGCTAATACTATTATTCACAGACACCTAGTGTGAATGGCTTGACCGACACACTGCAACTAAATGAAAATGGAAGAAATGTCTGATTTTGGAACACTCTTATAGGTGTTTTGTTCGACAGAGAACCACGGTTTTAAATAGCAGGCCTGTAATTTGCTAATACTATCCTTCACAGACACCTAGTGTAAATAGCTTGACCGACACACTGCAACGGAATGAAAATGGAAGAAATGCCAGATTTTGGAACACTCTTATAGGTGATATGTCTGACAGAGAACCACGGTTTTAAATAGTAGGCCTGTAATTTACTAATATTATTTTACACAGAGACCTAGTGTGAGTAGCTTCACCGACACACTGCAACAGAATGAGAATGGAAGAAATGTTTGATCTTTGAACAGTTTTATAGGTGATATGTCTGACAGGGAACCACGTTTTTAAATAGTAGACCTAGTGTGAATAGCTTCACCGACACACTGCAACCGAATGAAAATGGAAGGAATGTCAGATTTTGGAACACTCTTATAGGTGATATGTCTGACAGAGAACCACGGTTTTAAATAGTAGGCCTGTAATTTACTAATATTATTCTTCACAGAGACCTAGTGTGAGTAGCTTTACCGACACACTGCAACAGAATGAAAATGGAAGAAATAAATGATTTTTGAACAGTCTTATAAATAATATCTCTGAAAGAGAACCACGGTTTTAAACAGTAGGCCTGTAATTTATTAATATCATTTTACACAGAGACCTAGTGTGAATAGCTTTACCGACACACTGCAACGGAATGAAAATGGAAGAAATATCAGATTTTGGAACACTCTTATAGGTGATATGTCTGACAGAGAACCATGGTTTTAAATAGTAGGCCTGTAATTTACTAATATTATTCTACACAGAGACTTAGTGTAATGAGCTTCACCGACACCCTGCAACAGAATGAAAATGGAAGAAATAAATTATTTTTGAACACTCTTATAGGTAATATCTCTGACAGAGAACTACAGTTTTAAATAGTAGGACTGTAATTTACTAATATTATTCTACACAGATATCTAATGTGAATAGCTTCACCGACACACTGCAACGGAATGAAAATAAAAGAAATGTCTGATTTTTGAACAGTGTTATAGGTTATATGTCTGACAGAGAACCACGGTATAAAATAGTAGGCCTGTAATTTACTAATATTATTCTACACAGAGACCTAGTATGAATAGCTTCACCGAAACACTGCAACGGAATGAAAAAGGAAGAAAGGTCTGATTTTTGAACAGTTTTATAGGTGATATGTCTGACAGAGAACCAGGGTTTTAAATAGCAGGCCTGTAATTTACTAATATTATTCTACACAGAGACCTAGTGTGAATAGCTTCACTGACACAGTGCAACAGAATAGAAAAGGAGGCCAATATTGTTACGCACACGCCCAGGCAGACTGGCGTGAGCGTGATTAGTGATTTCACTGGAACATGAACCGAGGAGTGCCTGGAGGGGCGTGACTAAGTATCAACCCGGTCCGACCAAGGTCGCACGGCAGCTCAATCGACTCCGTGAACCAGGGAGGAACTGAGCAGAGGGAACAGGTGCTACTCCAGGTCAGACCCCGGTCACAGCTGTTGTCCCAAACCGGGGAATGCAGGAACAGGCAGGTTAGGCTGGCATACAGACAGGTGGTTATTGGCAGACCCGGCTGGTATGCAGACAGGTAGGTACTGGCAGGCACGGCTGGTATGCAGACAGGTGGGTACTGGCAAGCACAGCTGATATGCAGACAGGTGGGTACTGGCAGGTAGGAACACAGGCAAGATAGGAACAAGTACAAACTAGGATACAGGAATAGGGCCGCAGGTGCGGTGGACAAGCAGAGCAGAGAAAAACCGCAGGTGCGGTGGACAAGTAGAGCAGAGCAAAACCGCAGGTGCAGTGGACAAGCAGAGCAGAGCAATACCTTAGGTGCGGTAGACTAGCAGAGCAGAGCAAAACCCGCAGGAGCGGTAGACAAGCAGAGCCGAGCAAAACCCGCCGGTGCGGTAGACAAGCAGAGCAGAGCAAAACCCGCAGGTGGGGTAGACAAGCAGAGCAGAGCAAAACCCGCAGATGCGGTAGACAAGCAGAGCAGAGCAAAACCCGCAGGTGCGGTAGACAAGCAGAGCAGAGCAAAACCCGCAGAAGCGGTAGACAAGCAGGGTAGAGCAAAACCCACAGATGCGGTAGACAGGACATGGCTCTGTTCACATGGGACAGACTGGAAAACATAAGAAGATAGCTAGAACACAGGAGTTAGATACGGAGGCAGGGAAACAGAACGAGCAGAACCAGATACAAACAAGGTACTTGCAATGAAGTAGCGAGTGGACACAAAACTCACAAACAGAAGTACAGAGACAACGAGTTGGAGTTAGGTGCAGGTTCAGATACTGCAGGAAAAGGGGAAGGTACAGACATAGAGACAAACAGGTAACGGACTAGGACACTGTTCAGACAGGATCTGAACCAGGAACAAGATACAGGAACGAGCCTGGGAACTCAGCCCCCAGGATGGCGGACACTGACTAGAAGTCACAGGTACAGGTAACAGGCCTGGGTATACTGCCCCCAGGGTGGCAGAAGCAGACTAGATACAGGACAGGACCTGGCAACCCTGTTGCAAGGACCACACAGATGGAAAGTGTTGCTCAGGCACCTCCTACTAGGTGGACGGTGTTTAAGTATCCAGTGACTCACAGCAATAGGCTGGGGACGCATTAGGACTGCGCACACTTTAGCTTTATGAATCAGGAAGTAAGCCAGCAGACAAGAGACATACAAACAGCAGGTACTGGAGCAAAGTGTGCAGCCTGGCCTGATAGGTAAGATTGCAGTCTTGCATGATGGGAGGTGGTAAGCCATGCAAGCACGCCGCCAGGGATGTTACAAATATTTTCCATGTTCAGTTCAAATTTCTGGATTTTTATCGCTGAAATACGGAACAGATCTGGCTTTATTCTGCCATGAGAACAAGCAAATGGAGCAGAAAAATGGTGTACTCAGGATTACGTTTTAAGCAAATAACCAGAATTAAGATAAAAAAAAAATTGCCTTTCTATGTCTAGAAATATCTGTAATTAATACTGCAGCAGCAGACAGGACGTTCAATGGACCCTGTTATGCTGCATCATACACTGCAGTCTGCCACATCCACTGCTTACCTGCCTAACTCCTGCTAATACAACTGAATATATGCAGCTGGGTTAGTCCTCAGAAGGACTTTTAGTTCAGATGGATATAGATATATGTTGTGGAATACCTATACTAACTATAAACAAGCAAATCTCTCCCTGACACAGCAGCAGCTCTCCCTACTCTGCCTGATTCCGGGGTAGACTGTGACGAGCATGGTGGTGCCCGATCTTATATACACCTGATGATGCTGTGCTTCCAGCCAATCACTGTAATGCCCTCAACCAACATGGCTATGGCATTACAGTGCATGGCAGGCAATCCCTGCATGTTCATTGGCTCTCTAAAGAGCAGAAACATGCAGGGAGGGGACCCAAGTTCCCACCTGAGCAACCCGGAAATACTCGCCGAGCGCCCAGCCCGTTGAGCACAGTGATGCTCTTGCGAGTACCGAGCAGTGGCGAACACGTTTGCTCATCACTAGTTGGCACTAGAGATGAGCGTTGTTCTACTCGAACTGTTCGCCAATCTCAAATTCGAGCTGTTTTGGGCGGTGTTCGAGCCGGTCGGCGAACACGAACAAATTGAGAAAAATTCGGCTGTTCGAGGTTATGTTCGATAACTGTTCGTGCACCAAAATCATAACTGGATTTTTTCTCAGTAATGATGAAAATTAATGTTAATACGCAGTTTGAGTGTACAGCGGGGCGGGGGGAGGGGCAGGGGATGGATCTCTGCAGGAACAATGAAGATCTCCATTTTTTTTTCTCTTTCCCGCATTTGCAGTGGGGAGGTGCAATCTGTCAGCCTATCAGCAGCGCACACACGGAGCGAAGTGCTTTTTTTCACACAAGCAAGGGCATGTGTGATTGGCAGTGTATGTCACATGTCCTTGCCCTATAAGACCAAGCCATTTTCCCCGTCGCCACCATTTTCTCACTGCTGCAGCTGCGTGTTAGACGGCACCGCTGTTGCTGTGTGCGCTATACCTTGTTAATTTCAAGCCAATTTTCGCACAAATATACAGATAGCTTGGGAGTAGGGAATAGTTGTGATTGCAGTCCTTTTAAGGACTAGGTTACAGCATTTCCTACGACTTTAATCAAGCAGGTCTGTGCTCTTAAATAGATAGATTGTGGGAGTAAAGACTAATTGTAATTGGAGTCCTTTTCAGGACTAGGTTACATCAGTTCCTAGCAGTTTTTGCCAGGCAGGTCTGTGCCAGTGCTGTGCAAGTTTTTTTCACAGCATTTGGCTGAATCTAGCAAAGCTAATCCTTTTTGGCCTATTGCAGAGTGTGTTAGTCAGTGGAGTAGCCTATCTGTGTTGCAAGATATACCACCTGTGTATAGAATACCAATTTTTTTACTGCACCTAGTGAAGTAAAATCTTTTGGGCATAGCATCATTCTATTAGTCCATCTATACTGACCTCCATCAGGTTGCAAACTGAATATAATTTTTTTCTGCATCTAGCTCTGAAAAAATATTTGGGCTTCTAGCAGTGTGTGGGACTTGGTCTATTAGTCCATCTATACTGACCTCCATCAGGTTGCAAATTAAAAATAATTTTTTTCTTCATTTAGCTCTGAAAAAATATTTGGGCTTCTAGCAGTGTGTGGGACTTGTTCTATTAGTCCTTCTATACTGACCTCCAGCAGGTTGCAAATTGAATATAATTTTTTTCTGCATCTAGCTCTGAAAAAATATTTGGGCTTCTAGCGGTGTGTGGGACTTGGTCTATTAGTCCATCTATACTGACCTCCATCAGGTTGCAAATTAAAAATAATTTTTTTCTGCATCTAGCTCTGAAAAAATATTTGGGCTTCTAGCGGTGTGTGGGACTTGGTCTATTAGTCCATCTATACTGACCTCCATCAGGTTGCAAATTAAAAATAATTTTTTTCTGCATCTAGCTCTGAAAAAATATTTGGGCTTCTAGCAGTGTGTGGGACTTGGTCTATTAGTCCATCTATACTGACCTCCATCAGGTTGCAAATTAAAAATAATTTTTTTCTTCATTTAGCTCTGAATAAATATTTGGGCTTCTAGCAGTGTGTGGGACTTGTTCTATTAGTCCTTCTATACTGACCTCCAGCAGGTTGCAAATTGAATATAATTTTTTTCTGCATCTAGCTCTGAAAAAATATTTGGGCTTCTAGCGGTGTGTGGGACTTGGTCTATTAGTCCATCTATACTGACCTCCATCAGGTTGCAAATTAAAAATAATTTTTTTCTGCATCTAGCTCTGAAAAAATATTTGGGCTTTTAGCAGTGTGTGGGACTTGGTCTATTAGTCCATCTATACTGACCTCCATCAGGTTGCAAATTAAAAATAATTTTTTTCTGCATCTAGCTCTGAAAAAATATTTGGGCTTCTAGCAGTGTGTGGGACTTGGTCTATTAGTCCATCTATACTGACCTCCATCAGATTGCAAATTGAATAAAAAATTTTTCTGCATCTAGCTCTGAAAAAATATTTGGGCTTCTAGCGGTGTGTGGGACTGGGTCTATTAGTCCATCTATACTGACCTCCATCAGGTTGCAAATTAAAAATAATTTTTTTCTGCATCTAGCTCTGAAAAAATATTTGGGCTTCTAGCAGTGTGTGGGACTTGGTCTATTAGTCCATCTATACTGACCTCCATCAGGTTGCAAATTAAAAATAATTTTTTTCTTCATTTAGCTCTGAAAAAATATTTGGGCTTCTAGCAGTGTGTGGGACTTGTTCTATTAGTCCTTCTATACTGACCTCCAGCAGGTTGCAAATTGAATATAATTTTTTTCTGCATCTAGCTCTTAAAAATTATTTGGGCTTCTAGCGGTGTGTGCGACTTGGTCTATTAGTCCATCTATACTGACCTCCATCAGGTTGCAAATTAAAAATAATTTTTTTCTGCATCTAGCTCTGAAAAAATATTTGGGCTTCTAGCAGTGTGTGGGACTTGGTCTATTAGTCCATCTATACTGACCTCCATCAGGTTGCAAATTGAATAAAAAAATTTTCTGCATCTAGCTCTGAAAAAATATTTGGGCTTCTAGCGGTGTGTGGGACTTGGTCTATTAGTCCATCTATACTGACCTCCATCAGGTTGCAAATTAAAAATAATTTTTTTCTGCATCTAACCCAGCCAATAGTTTTGGCCTAATACCACAGTTTGGCCACTCAGCTCTGCTCGGTTACCATCCATTGTTTTTTTGTGCAAACAACTCCAGAGTTGTGAATTAGTTAACCACCAAAATGAGTGGAAAAAGGCCTGCTGCTGGTGGAAAGGGGAATAGGCGTGTTGGGAAGGGGAAAAAAGGTTGTGTCCGTGGGGTAGGTGCAGAAGAAAGACCATCTTCCAGCCAAACTAAAATGTCTACTTCTTTTAGCGGACAATGTGATAAGATCCCTTTCTTACGGCCACGCCAATCGCTACAAATTCCAGATGAGGCACAAAAACAGCAGGTGCTTCAACGGATATCAAGTGCTCCTTTAAGTGGGCTCTCCTCCACATCAACTTCAACATCACAAATACTCCAGTCCTCAAAGGTGTCACCCAAATTGCACTTGCTTCCTCACAGCTCCCAAATCTCCAGCTGCCCGTCTGAGTATGAGGTAGAACAGATGGTTGAGTCTGCAGAGCTGTTTACTCATACTATAACCTGGGAATCAGAGGTCGACTCCAGCGCTTCTGTGAATCCAGACGAGGAAATGATCTGCACTGATGCCCAGAATCTTTATGAGTCGGATCCAGGACCAGACGCAGAAGGTTCTGACCATAATGTAGACCCTCATTCCCAAACTGTAACTCCTGTTGGTGGAGACAATGAGGAAGACGATGATAAGACTCAAATACCTGATTGGAGCGACAACTTTAGTTTTTTGTCAGGGCAGGAACAGGTTGGCTCTGAGGACGACGGGTGTGATAACGCACAGGGTGATGATGATGAGGTCGGAGATCCCACTTACTGTCAACCCACAGTCAGCCAAGAGATGAGGTCAGCAGAGGAGGTGGAGGAAGATGCTAGTGACGACGAGGTCAGGTTGCGCCTTCCTGGACAGAGACGTAGTACTGGAAGCACGTCAACAACTGCATCCTCAAACACAACTCTGCCTCTCACCACAAGTCGTGGTGGCTCTTCAGGTCGCATGGGTGCTAAGCCTTGCATAGCCTGGGCATTTTTTCAGATCGATAAAGATGACCCAACTCGTGTTATCTGTAACATTTGTCAGCAAAAGCTAAGTAGAGGCCAAAAAATACATAGTTTGAGTACTTCATGCATGAACCGGCACATGGACATGAAGCATAAGTTGCAGTGGGAAGCTCAGTGTGCTACAATGCGGCCTAGCCGGCCGGGCCAACCACCGTCTGCCATATCTTGTGCATCCGCGGCCTCTTCATCCTCTGTGACTGGGAGGACAGCAGTCACACCTGTTTTGGGGCGCAGACCTGCCACCTCTTTACCCGCAACAGCCAGCGTGATTGGCAGGTCATCATTTTCTTTGGAGGTGGTAACACCAGCTGGTCTTGAGCGCTGTCCGACATCGATAGCACCACCTTTGGATCAAGGCAACCTAACATGTCCGCCTGCATCTTCCTCACAGACCGGCAGTTTGCCGGGGACACCCTTATCAACCCCGTCTAAGCACAATAGCCAGCCCTCGGTCCCTCAGATGTGGACAAGTAAAAGACCATTTCCTCCTAGCCATGAGAAAGCTAAGAGGTTGAATTTCACCATCTGCAAGCTCTTGGCTACAGAAATGCTGCCTTTCCGCCTGGTGGACACAGAGGATTTTCGAGACCTTATGTCCGTCGCAGTGCCCCAGTACCAGATGCCCAGTCGGCACTACTTCTCAAAGAAAGGTGTGCCTGCGCTCCACCAGCATGTCGCACACAACATCACCGCTTCTTTGAGAAACTCTGTGTGTGACAGGGTGCATTTCACCACTGACACTTGGACGAGTAGGCATGGACAGGGGCGTTACATGTCGCTGACTGGGCACTGGGTAACTATGGTGACAGCAGGACAAGGGGCTGCTGTCCAAGTCTTGCCGTCCCCACGAGTTGTGCGTCAATCCTCTTTATGTCAAAGTTCCTCCACTGCTTCTGCCTCCTCAACCTCCTCTCGGTCTTCCACCTGCACCCAAAGCCTGTCTGGTCATGCCACAAGCTTTCTAACTGCGCAGAAGGGATCCTGCACACCTCCTTACTATGCTGGCAGTAGGGCTCAACGTCATCAGGCGGTTTTTTCATTGAAATGTCTGGGAAATGTGAGTCACACAGCTGAGGAGTTGTGGTCAGCTCTGGAGAACCAATTTCATGAATGGTTGTCTCCACTGGACCTGAAACCAGGGAAGGCCGTGTGCGACAATGCTGCAAACCTGGGTGCGGCCCTTCGCCGGGGCAATGTCACACACGTGCCTTGTATGGCTCACGTGTTGAACCTGGTTGTCCAGCAATTTTTAGCCCACTATCCCACACTAGATGGCCTTCTGCAGAGGGCACGGTCGCTGTGTGCTCACTTCCGCCGTTCGCATCCCGCAGCTCAGCGACTTACATCTCTACAGAAGTCGTTGGGCCTGCCACTTCACCGGCTAAAATGCGATGTGCCTACGCGGTGGAATTCAACTCTGCACATGTTGCAGCGACTGTGGCAGCACCGACAAGCCCTGGTGCAATACGTTCTGACGTATAGCCTGGGCCAATGAGATTCAGAGGTGGGGCAAATCACGCTGGAGGAGTGGTCTCAGATCAGGGACCTATGCTCCTTTCTGCACAGTTTTGAAATGGCGACGAAGATGTTTAGTGCTGACGATGCCATTATCAGCATGACTATTCCGGTGATTTACATGCTGGAGCACATGTTAAACAGAATTCGGAGTCAGGTGGTGGCACAAGATTAGGTGGAGGAAGTAGAGGAGGAGGAGTTGTATGCGGAAGGGCTAACATCTGCAAGGTCCAGACGGTCGGCAGCACCAAGGCGGCAGGCATGTGAGGGTGGGGGAGATGATTTTACCAGGGCGCATGGTAGCAGCCAAACTAGTGAGGAAGGTGCAGGAGCCCAGGAAGAAGTGGAGGACGAACTGATGGAAGACTCATCAGATGAGGGAGACCTTGATCACATTTCTGTTGTGCGAGGTTGGGGGGAGAGGACAGAGGAAGGAAGCATGATTGTTACCTCGCCACCAACACAACAGGGACTTGGTGCTCCTGGATGCGCAACACACATGAGTGCCTTCTTGCTGCACTACCTGCAACATGACCCTCGAATTGTGAGAATTAGAAATAATCCTGACTACTGGGTTGCCACACTGTTAGATCCCCGGTACAAAAGTAAATTTGCAGAAATTATTCCTGCCATAGAAAGGGATGCACGCATGCAGGAGTATCAGCAGAGACTGTTGCAGAATCTTACATGTGCTTTTCCACAAAATACCAGTGGTGCACGTAGTGAATCTCACAGTTCCAACTTGCCAACCGTGGGACCGTCAAGTGTTCAGCACTCAAACCGTAACAGAACCACAGTATCTGCTGGTAACATCAATTTTGCGGAATCATTTCACCACTTTTTTAGCCCATCTTTTGCAAGGCCACAGGAGACAAGAAGTCTGACACATAGTCAACGCCGAGAGACGATGGTACAGGAGTATCTCCAAGTAAACATTGAAGCCACGACTGTGTCACTGGACCCTTGCTCTTTTTGGGCTTCCAATCTGGATAAATGGCCGGAGCTAGCCACTTACGCCTTGGAGATCTTGTCATGCCCCGCAGCCAGCGTTCTGTCTGAACGTGTGTTCAGCGCTGCTGGTGGTGTGCTGACAGATAAGCGCACGCGGCTCTCCACTGATAATGTAGACAGACTCACGTTCATAAAGATGAACAAATCATGGATTCGAAACGACTTTTCTACCCCTGTGTTATCCTGGGGAGAGTAAAAGCTTGATGATTGGTTAAAATCACCCTACCAACCGTTTTAAGCTTTCAAATTACTAATCATGTTTATCTGTATCTTGACTGGAAAATAATTTGGGCTTTGTAGCAGTGTGCAGCACTGATCCTATTAGGCCATCTATAATAAGCTTCACCAGATTTAAAATTAAAAATAATTTTTAGCTGCATCTAGCCCGGAAAATAATTTTGGGGCTCCGAGATGCGCAAGACACATAAGTGCCTTCTTGCTGCACTACCTGCAGCATGACCCTCATATTGTCAGAATTCGAATTAATCATGACTACTGGGTTGCCACACTCTTAGATCCCCCAAACTTTTCGATCAACCTTTTCATTTTAATAAAGACCAAAAAAATGGTCATTTTTGAAATTATAAGCATTAGCAGGTTGTTAGAAACTGAAATCAAACAGTTTTCAACTCAAAACTTTATTCTAGGTGATGTTACATTTTCACATAGGACCCCTTGTTCGAAAGGAGCTTCTGAACTCTCTCGTCCATTGAATTTGTCAGGTTTTGGATGGTTTCTGCTTCAATTGTTTTGCATGAGGACAGAATACCCTCCCAGAGCTGTTGCTTAGATGTGAACTGCCTCCCGCCATCATAGACACTCCTTTTAATGATGCTCCAAAGGTTCTGAATGGGGTAGAGGTCAGGGGAGCATGGGGGTAACACCATAAGTTTGTCCCCTTTTATGCCCATATCAGCCAGAGATGCAGATGTTTTATGTGCAGCATGAGATGGTGCATTATCATGCAGAAAAATGATCTTGCTGTGAAATACACGGTTCTTCTTCTTGAACCATGGCAGGAAGTGCTGTTTGAGAAAATCCACATACATTATGGAGTTCATCTTTAGCACCTTCAGGGATCCTAAAGGGGCCGACAATCTCTCTCCCCATGATTCCAGCCCAAAACATTACTCCACCTCCTCCTTGTTGGCGCTGTAGCCGTGTTTGCGTGGGGTGTCCATCAACCAGCCATCCTCCACTCCATTCATCTGGACCATCGAGCGCTGCACGGCACTCATCCGTGAACAAAACAGTTTTGAAATCAGTCTTCATGTAATGTTTGGCCCACTGGAGCCGTTTCTGCTTGTGTGAAGTGGATAGAGGAGGTCGACAGGATGGCGTATGCACAGCTGCAAACCTCTGAAGGACCCTGCATCTTGTTGTTCGGGGGACGTTGGAGGCACAAGCAGCTTCAAAAACTTGTCTGCTGCTATGACAAGGCTTTTTTGCCGCTGCTCTTTCAACCTGACGTAATTGCCTGTAGGAAAGAGTCCTCAATTTGCCCTTATCAGCACGCACACGTGTGTACTGTGAATCAGCTACATACTTCTTGATTGCCAAGACACTTCATCCTGATCATCGCACAATGTTGATTGTAGTCATGCCTTGACCTAAACACTCCACAATTTGTTGCTTCTCAGCAGCCGACACATCCTTTTTCTTTCCCATTTTGGCAGAAAATGTAGGCTGCTTAATAATGTGAGAGAGCCTTCTTAAGTAGTCTTGCCTTTCATTGGACACACCTGCCAAACTAATTAGCACAGGTGTCTGCAATTGCTTACAGTGATATAAAGAGCCCTGACACACATCACCATCAATGAGTTTAACTGACAAACAAACAAATTCTTCCCTTATCACTCCTAAACACTTTTTGCATAATAATTTGGAACGCGGTGTACATGTGCTTTTCCACAAAACACCAGTGGTTCACGTAGTGAATCTTACAGTTCTAACTTGCCAACCGTGGTCTGTATGGAATTGTTCAATAAAGGGCCCAAAATTAAGATAACATAGATGGGAGAGGTCTCTATGAATAGGAATTCCTAAGTATTTGATACCCTGTGAGGGCCAGGCAAAGGGAAAGTTGGACTGGATGGAATCCTATATGGATTTAGGGAGGGAGACATCGAGGGCCTCAGACTTCGCTGCATTGATTTTAAAATTTTACCATGTAACAAAGTGATCTATTTCAGCCATAACAGCAGGGATGGATATATGTGATTGAGTGATATATACTAGGACATCATCAGCAAATAGAGAGCACTTGTACTCGGTGCCTCCCACCTCAATCCACCTAATATTGGGGTTATGGCGAATTGATGAGAGCAGGTGCTCCGTCACTAGGATGTATAAGAGAGGGGACAGAGGACATCCCTGCCTTGTCCCATTGGTGATTGTGAAAGGTGATGAAAATGTTCTGACGCACCCCCTGGGCCTTGGGACACCCGGAGCCGGACCCTTTTTGGTGGATGCTGGTGGTTGTAGTCTTCGTGGCGGCAATCCGGTTCCGTGGCTCAGGGCGGTCAAACCAGTGGCGGAACTATTTATGTGGTTTTGATGTTTAAATGTCCGACTACGCCACCCGTGGATTGCGGTCAGAGTGAACCGCCGCTACAGGGCAGACCGCTAAGGCTGGTGTTGTGGGTGCAGCAGAGCGTAGCATAACTCCCCACGGGAGGAGTATAGCCTCAGGGCAGTGTATGCGGAGGATGGGGGTGATGGTGCAGGGCAGCAGCAGTAACGACACGGAGTCAGTGATGCAGTTCAGGGCCTTTACTCACAGTTCTTATTATCCAGACCACGTCTGCAGGTAACGGCTGCCCACGTCGTACTGTGCTCACCAGGTGAGGGGCTCAGACAACTCCCAGATAACTTTGGAGCGCTTCACAGGACCCCCTTTGTGTGTCCTTTGTCTGGCCTTTCTTACCAACACTTCTGTCCGGCTGCCTCGGGCCTCCTCTTGGTAAACTTGGCGCCAGTTTCCCTGACCCTATGTGGTGCCTTCCTAGCGGGTGGAGCAAGGGGCTGCGCCACATAAAATGTCAGAGCCTCCGGTTTCTAGCTGAGGGTCGTTTCCTGCCTCCACTAGTTCGGGGACCGGTCTCCCCCTTTGGCCTGACCCCTCCACGCAGGTGGATTCGGGCGTGCGGTGGCGACTCGCCCGTCCGCACCCCTGGGATCCCTTCATTCCTCGTTCCTGGAGCCTTCTCCGCTCCTCTTCCTTCCTTCTCCCTCTTGCAGGCCTGGGCCTCTGTTACTAGGCCCGCCTCCGGAGCAGAGCTCATGCAGAGCCCCTGCTCCCTGCCACTTCTGCTCAGACTTCTCTGCACTGAACTAAGATGGTGCCCACCTTTTATACTCCCTTCTCAATGTACCCAGGAACTGCTTCCTCCCTGCTCCTGCACTGCAGGGTTCCCCTTCCTCAGTGTTCCCTCCCCCCACTCCAGCCAGGGACAGGGACTGTCGTGCCCATCTCAGGGGCATATTGGTCGCCCTGCCCCACGGCAATGTGGTGTAATGCATGCAGGTGTCGGGTCCTGATCCACACTCCATCCTTATCTGAGAGTGAGATATCACACCTCTGGGTGAGGTGCAATACGTCTGTAGCAACCGAGCCCTCGGTGCTACAGTTCCATTTATCTTCAGCCTAGGTGACGTATTGTGATACAGGGCCGTGATTTTGGCTATAAAAGGGTCCCCTAGACCCCTACCCCAAGCTTTTTAAGAGAATCATATATGGCGTGCCAGGAGACTCTATGGAATGCTTTCTCAGCATCCAACGAGAGTATCTACTTACAAATTTTTAACTGCATCTAGCCCAGGAAATACTTTGTGCCTAGTAGCAGTGTCTGCTAGTCAGCGGATTATCCCGGCTGTTAAGCAAGCTACACCACCTGTAGTTTGGACACTTAATTTTTTCAAAGGAAATGCTTCGGGACCACGGGATACTCAGTGAAGAGCATCAGGAGGCACCCCAAGGCATAGGGGCTGGGACTGGCACTAGGATGCCTTGCGGTGGACAGCCGAGCTCGATCCTTATAAAAGCTTTTTAACTGCAGCAACTTTAGTGGACGCTACTGGAGCTGGAATTACGCGGCTGCTGGCATGAGACTTGCCCTCCAATAGATCCTTGTAAATGGATTTAAAGTGTATTCATTCAAATTAGAGGGACAATTTAAATTAAAAAGCTTAGAGCTGCCTCCACCACAGGGGGGCTCTCTCGACCCACCAGCGGGCAGGCACCAGTATTGGGAGAGGGGGGCTGGCCGTCAGGGTTCACCGCGGCTCTGGCACAAACCCGGCGACACGGAGGTGGCACGGGCAGGAGCGGACTGGCCGTCTCGGCTTCTCACTTTTTGGATTTTAGAAGGGCATGACATGCCTATATCTGTGTCTCCCCCTCCTTTTACTCCTCCACCTCTTTTCTTTTCGCATGACTATATGTACTTGTCACTTTTCCATGTGTTAGTTGTGTCTTCTGAGCAGTTTGTTAGCTTTTGGACACCTTTGAAGGTGTTTTCTATGTGTTTCTATGTGTTTTTGTTTGCCTGCCATTGGTTTTAACGGTGTTCGAAGGTGTTCGACGAACAGTTCGACGAACAGTTCGGCGAACACACGGGTGTTCGACGAACCGAACCGAACTCGAACACTACGGGGGTGGCTCAACACTAGTTGGCACCCTTGAAATAGTTACAGAAAATGAAGTATTTCTCCCAGAAATGTATTGCAATTACACATGCTTTGTTATCCACATGGTTGTTTCCCTTGTGTGTATTGGAACAATACAAAAACACAGAAAAAAATGACATTCAACATCATTTCACACAAAACTCCAAAAATGGGCTAGACAAAATTGTTGACACCTTTCCAAAATTATTGGAAAAACAACTTTGTTTCAAGCATGTGATGCTCATTTAAACTCACCTGTGGCAAGTAACATGTGTGGGCAATATGAAAATCACATCTGAAACCAGATAAAAGTGGAAGAAGTTGACCCAATTTTTGAATTTTGTGTCTGTGTGTGCCACAAAAAGCATGGAGAACAGAAAGAGTAGCAGAGAACTATCTGAGGACTTAAGAACCAATATTGTTGAAAAATATCAACATTCTCAATGTTACAAGTCCATTTCCACAGATCTTGATTTTCCTTTGTCCATGGTGCGCAACATAATCAAGAAGTTTACATCCCATGGCACTATAGCTAATCTCCCTGGAAGTGGATGGCAGAGAAAAAGTGTTGGAAGGTTGCAACGCAGGATAGTCCGATATTGAATAAGCAGCCCTAATCAAGTTCCGAAGAAACGCCAGATGTCCTACAGCCTCAGGGTGCATCAATGTCAGTGCAAACTAACCTTCGACATTTGAATGAAATGACACGTTATGGCAGGAGACTCAGTAAGACCTCACTATTGACATAGAGACATAAAAAAGCTAGACTGCAGTTTGCCAAAATGTATGTGAGTAAGCCAAAATCTTTTGGGGAAAGCTTCTTGTGGACAGATGAGACCAAGATAGAGTTGTTTTGTGAAGCACGTCATTCTAATGTTTACTGAAAACAGAAGGAGGCCTAGAAATAAAAGAACACAATACCTACAGTCATACAGTCAAATATGGTAGAGGTTCTAAGATGTGTTTAGGTTCTTTTGCTGCCTCTGAGATTGGGTGCCTTGACTGCTTGCAAGGCATCATGAAATCTGAAGATTACCAAAGGATTTTGGGACGCAATGTAGTGCCCAGTGTCAGAAAGCTGGGTTTGCATCCTAGGTCATGGGTCTTCCAGCAGGACAATGACCACAAATCTACTTCAAGAAGCACCCAGAAATGGATGAAATCAAAGTGCTGGAGCAGGGGCAGACAAACCGTCGATGAAGAAAATGCAGCTGCATCGGGGCCCAGAGGTGAAGGAGTGCACTTGCGAAGCGACTGATAATGAGGGCAACCTGGCCTGTTTCTCGGAGCACAAGGCTCTTTGGGGCCCATGGCCAGATTGCCCTCATCGTATGTGGCGGGCAGGGAGCTATCCCTGAAGCTCAGATGCGTACAAGAGAAATTGCCAGCAGAGCCGCAGGAACATGTCCTCTGTTTCCTGCCTGGCACTTTCTGTCTGACACAGGAGTGGGCTTCTTGATGACATCAGCATACATCGCGTGCCTCTGTCAGGAAGAAAATTGCCGGCAATAACGATGCTTCGGGGGAACGAACGGAGAGGTGAGTGTGGTGTATTTTTTTTTTACCAATACACTGAGTAGAACAATGAGGGGTGATGGGGAAGACAATGATGGGGATGGTGTGAAAGAAGAATGATGGGATTGGGGAGAACAATGATGGGGCTGGTGGAGAGGATTATGGAGATGGTGGGGGAGAACAGTGATGGGGTGGTGAGGGAGAACACTGATGGGGGTGGTGGAGAGGAAGATGGGGGTGGTGGGGGAGAACAATGATCAGGTGGTGGGAGAAGACAATGATGGAGATGGTTGGGGAAAACAATGATGGTGGTGGAGGGGGAGAACAATAGTGGAGTAGAGGACAATGATGGGGTGGTGGGGGAAAACAATGATGAGGGTGCTGAGGAGAACAATGGTGTGAAGTGGGGGAGAACAATAATGGGTTGGGGGAGAGTACACTGAGGTGGGTTGGGGAGAAGACAATGATTGGGGTGGTGGAGAGGAAAATGAGAGATGTCGGTGAGAGGACAATAATGGATGTGGGGGAGTGGACAATGATGGATGTGGGGGAGACGACAATAAGGGATGTTGAGGAGATGACAATGAGGGATGTGGGGGAAGAGGACAATGAGGGATGTGGGGGAGAGGACAATGATGGATGTGGGGGAGAGAACAATGATGGTGTGATGGAGAGGACAATGATGGATGTGGGGGAGAGGACAATGATGGATGTGGGAAGAGGATAATGAAGAATGTGAGGGAGAGGACAATAAGGGATGTGGGAGAGAGGACAATAGAGGATTGGGATGGGAGTAAGGGGGACTTATAATGGACTCATGAATAGGGGGGGAGGATGTTAGATATGGATGCAAAATGAATTAGGTGATGGAGGAGAGTACCAGGCCTCTGATAGCATTAAAATGAATTATGAGATGGGAAGGACGCTATCAGGGACTTAAAATGTATTGGAGATTTGGAAAGGAGGGGGTAAGGTGGATAAGACACATTATGACATCCTCGACTCTGGTTTCAGGATGGGCCCCCAGGCACGTAGCTTCCACTAGCTCCCTGTTTTGCCAAGGTTTGAGCAGGTTAACGTGGTACACCTGATCTACTTTCTTCTTCCTGGTTGGTGCACCTTGTTGTTGACATCACTCAACTTTTCGACCACCTCATATGGCCTTTTCCACTTGGCCAGGAATTTACTATCCACTGTTGGGATCAAAATCAACACCAGATCTCCAGGGCTAAACTGCCTCAGTCTCGCTGACCGACTGTAGACCCTTGCATGAACCTCTTGTGCTTGAAGGAGGCTCTCTCTTACAATCGGCATCACTCTCGTGATCCGGTCTTGAATCTGGACCACATGCTCAATGATGCTCCAGTGGGGTGTTACCTTGGTTTCCCAGGTCTCCTTCACAATGTGCAACAGTGCCAGAGGGTGCCATCCACAATGCAATTCAAAGGTTGAGAACCCCGCTGAGGCCTAGGGAATTTTCCTAATGGAGAATAGCTGGTAGGGGAGTAGGCAATCCCAGTCTCATCCATCCTTCTCCACGACCTTTTTAAGCATAGACCTTAGGGTCTTGTTGAACCTCTCCATCTGCGTATGGTACACTGACATCCTGAGTTGTGTAATGTGGAAAGCCTTACAATCTGTAAGGATTAGAGTTGAGCGAATGTTTCAATATTCAGTTTGGATTACGATCGTCGAAATTGCAATATTCACTGATTTATTCGTCAAATTTTCGCTGAACATTACCGAACCCCATTGGATTCAATGGGTGGCAAAAACAAACGCATACACAACACCTTCAAATGGGTCCAAAAGCTGCCAAAACACATCCAATTAGGGGCATACACCAGGAAAGTGCCATCAATTGACCCAGAGTAAAAGTACTATAAATATTATTTATTATTATTATAGCGACATTTATTCCGTGGCGCTTTACATGTGATAAGGGGTCACCGACTCGTACAAGAGGAGAGAGGACCCTGCCTGCAAGGGCGCACAAACAGCACAAACAATCTACAAGGGATGGGTGAAGATACAGTAGGTCAGGATACATCATCCAAGAGCTCACAACTGAGCAGATTAACCCCTGCACTGATTAATATGAAGGCAAAATGCTTCTAATGACTGCAAAAGTGGGAGGAATCAGACGCTGCCGTCTTCTGGCTACTTCCTGTCACGGTAAACCTGTGACACCTTGCAGGCTTCAACACAATGTTAGCAAGGCAGACAACAACAGTGGTCGTTCTCCTAGACAATGAGCTATCTCCTTAGCTTGCTGCTGGTATTTTTCTGTGGAAATGATCTAGTCTCCAACCAGTCTGGAATATTTCCAGTGAATTATGGCACGACGCCATGGTATTAGCAATGCACCAAGTACAAGAAGCGAAGCCATCCACAATTTTCTTCTCAGGAATTTTATTTGGTAGATTGAGTGGCCCAAATACATTAGTTTCTCACAAAGGATTGGAGACACTGAGTGGGAATAGGTGCAAGTTTCTCCAGCATGTCAGATATCAGAACCAGGAGAACAGAGAGAGCAGCACAGTGGCTTAGTGGCTAGCACTGCAGCGTTGCAGCGCTGGAGTCCTGGGTTCAAATCCCACGAAGGATAACATCTGCAGGTAGTTTGTATGTTCTTGCCGTGTTTGTGGGGCTTTCCCCCAGTTTCTCCGGTTTCCTCCTCAGTAAAAAAAGCAGCCATATAGGAGTGTTCACAGTTCAAAAAATTAGGGCCTGACATCACCATTTCCGTGGCCAACAGATTGGAGATAGTAGAGTTCAACCTCTTAGCTTTGTCATGTGTGGGAGGAAACAATCTTTTACATGAATGCAACTATGGGACAGAGGGCTTGCTGCTGTGTTGAGAGAGGATGGAGTACGGTGAACAGGAAAAACTGCTGGACCATGACTGACATGCAGGCGGAGATGTTACAATAGATTGATAAAGTTGTGGTGTGCTCATTATCTGAGATCAGTAAAAAAACAGCAGGCACATCCGCTTCCATTACAGCTGACTTGCTCTCACTCAGCCTTACTAGAGCGTGTAAAGAAACAGAGGTTCTGCGGTGGGAGACCTGCATGACAATACTTGGCATGGTAACCGAGGAGAAGGAAGAAGCAGCGGATGCGGTTTATGGGGGGGGCTGATGGTTGTTGAGGTCTGCATTCTATTACAGTGAGATTGCCAGAGTAACACATGTTGCTTGCGCATGTGAAGGTTCATGCATGTAGTAGTCAAATTATTGCACTTTTTCCCTTTATTGAGTTTTTATAGCAAAGTGTGGAGATAACAGGAGTTGGCTCATCCTTTGCAGTGACAAAAAAAGGCCCAGCCTAGGCACCCCTTGCCGTCCCTGCGAGCTGCAGACCCGCGAACTCTGCTGGCCACAGCCACAGTTGTGGCTAAGGATGCAGTGCTCCTCATTCTTGCATCACTCCGTGTCTGCACTCTAGGGTGAAACATAACCTCCTCATCTTCCTCCTCCACCTCCAACGATGAGCTACTCGGCTGCGTAACTCTGGATTCACACCAAGTAGGATCTTCAACCTCGTCATCATCCAATATGTTATCCCATTCCTCACCCTCAGAATGACCCTTCTCCTTTTGTTGCCTTGACAGCACAGTACAGTCTGCATGAGCCTCAGGTATCTGAGTCTCATCAGGATCACCTCCCTCTCCGGTGGTTAACGTCTGGTGACGAGGGTCCAGAACCTTATCGGACCCTACTCAGTCCTGCCCCGAATCCAACCGAAATAAATTTTGGGCATCGGTGAAGAAGCTTTCCTCCCCTTGACTCTGTGACTGTTTGGAGTACACTTCTGATGCCCATGGTGTAGAATAGGTGAAGAGTTCTACAGACTTGACCATCTATGGTTCGCTACAGTCAGTTGGGCAGTTGGACAGTTTTGACACGGGGGGAAGTCAGAGTAATTGGGGTACCATCTCTGTGTGGACTATACTGTGTGTAATGTTGAGGTGGAGGAAGAAGAGGAGAGGCCACTTGAAGCAGCGCTTTCCATCCACTGGAGCACCTGCTTGTTCTGACCCTTATCAACAAGACGTATCGCTGTGCAGCTGCCAAAGAAAGGGAGTGGAGTAGCCTGTCCACTAACAGAAGTTATCAGTTATTTTCGGATATGATATGACGGTGTTGGTTCACTAGTGCTTTCACTAACATTACCACCTACCCTACGTATACCTTGAACACCAAGCCTATTCCCCCTTCCACAGCACCTCTCTTTTTCCCACTCATGTTGCTCAGTGGGAAGGAGCACACTATTTGCAAAACAAATTTAGATTTTTTCCTCTGCAAAAGGTCTGCACACACCTGAATTTCAGCATCACTGAAAGACAAGGTAAGATATGGCTTGCTGTATAACGTTACTAATAGAAGAAAGTATTTTTTTCAGTGTGGATGAGGCCTATATAACATACGAGATATTCTCCAAACTATTTCAAACTGAGATGTCCCCTGCTGTATAACGTAAGGAACTGAAGAAAGTATTTTTTTTACTGTGGATGAGGCCTCTATAACATACGAGATATTCTCCAAACTATTTGAAACTGAGATGTCCCCTGCTGTATAATGTTAGGAACTGAACAAAGTATTTTTTTTACCGTGGATGAGGGATTGTATAACATAGAATATATGCTCCAAAATATTTAAAACTCAGATCTAGCCTGCTATATCACATTAGGAACAGCAAAAAATAGATTTTTTTTACTCTGCATAATTTCTGCATACAGCTGAATTTCACCGCCACTAAAGGACTAGGTGGCTTTTAGCAGAGTGTATCAGGCTTGCAACCGATAAAAATACTTTTTTTATTCTGGCTAGCAATAGAAAAAAATCAATTTTTTTACTCTGAAAAAACTGAACTTCAACAGCACTAATGTAGTAGGTGGCTTATAGCAGAGTGTATAACGTTTGCGACACAAAAATAATTTATTTTGGACTCTGACTAGCTATAGAAAAAATATTTTTTTTTACTCTGAAAACAGCTGACGTTCAACAGCACTAATGTAGTAGGTGGCTTTTAGCAGAGTGTATCATGTTTGTCACAGAAAAAAAATTTTTTTGGACTCTGCATAGCAAGACCAAAAATCTTTTTTTTTACTCTAAAACAGCTGAAGTTCACCGCCACTAAAATAGTAGGTGGCTTATAGAAGAGTGTATCACGTTTGTGACAAAAAAAAATCTTTTATGGACTCTGCCTAGCAAGACAAAAAATCTATTTTTTTACTCTGAAAACAGCTGCAGTTCACCTTATGGGACAGTATGAACAGTAAGCTTTCTCTAACAAAATCAATGTATCTGTCCTCTTTCCTTATTTTAGGGCCTAACACCACCAAAGTGGCATAAATTTCACTTGACTAGTAGTAGTATAATGGAGACCAAAACCTCTTCCACTACAGCCAACTCAGTAGATGGAGACCCAATCAAGATTCTCCACATTTCCAAAAATTAGTAGCAGACACCAACAAAGTGGCATCAATTTCAGTACAGTAGAAATACTATGATTAGGACCGACACCTCTTCCACTACAGCCAACGCAGCAGATGGAGACACAATCAGGAGTGTTGTTCACATTTCCAAAAATTTGTTTCAACATCTGCAGGAGCAGCAAGAGCAGGCACAGAAGCCATATCACAGACTGCAATTACATGAGATCAATGCAGCACACAAAAAACTACAACATCGCCTAGTCTGTACAGTCTCTGATTGGGGTGCAAAAATCCTTGGAGATCCATGACTTGTTCAACTTGATGAAAGTTAGGCGGTCTACACTTTCAGGGGACAACCGGCTGCACTTATGAATTAGGACACTACCAGAAGCGCTGAAGACATGTTCTGAGAGAATGCTTGCTGTCGGGCATGATAAAACCTCCAAGGCATGAGAGTTGATCTCAGGCCATTCATCCATTTTTGAAGACCAAAATGTAAAAGGGTCCAAATCCTCCCTGATGGTATGATATTGAGTTCTAGATACTCCTGCACCATCCTCTCCATACATTCACCACGTGTCAAACTTGTACTCTGTTGTGCTGGTGCACATGCTGGTGTAACAAATGTGTGAAAGAATTCACAGAAACTGCTTCTGCCACTTACGCTGTTGCTGCTGCCAATGTTTTGGCGTTGATAAATTGACGTGCCGGAGGTTGACAGTCTACAGCTGCGATGCCCACTGTGTGCCTCACTGCTATCTTGGGGAAAACCTCTTTTAAGATTGCTTAAAAGCTTTTTTAGATAATTCAGCATTCATGGGTCCCTTTCCAGGGCGGGAAACATCTGACCAAATTTACTCTTATAATGTGGATCTAACAGAGTGGTAACCCAGTAGTCAGCATTATTTTGAATCATAACTATATGGGGATCATGCTGTAGATAGTGCAGCAAGAATGCACAGGAGGTCCAAGGCCATGTTGTATTGATGGCTGGCTAACACTGATGCTTGTTTCCTCCATCCCCTCTCGACATCCACGAACAACAGAGAGGGGATGATTATCTTCTTCATCTTCTGACTGTTGCTTTCCCATCACCTCTTCCTCCTCCATTTGTTCCTCGGCTATGACACCTTCACTAACAGTTTGTCTGATATCACCAACCCCCCTTGATCACAGTAATCCACCCTCACTTGGCATCTGCCTGCGTGACAAAAGCCTGTAACTTTGAGACATTGTTTTCCCTTCCGCATCCTCCTCATCTTCTGGGACTATCACCTCTCCTGCCGCAGGCTATTCAAAGTCTGGTCCAGCATGTAGATAACCTGAATAGTGATGCTGATGACGGCATCATCAGCGCTAACCATCTTAGTAGCCATTTCAAAACTGTGCAGAAGGGTGCAGAGGTCCTTAATCCGTGTCCACTTCGTAAACGTGATATGCCCCACATCCGCATGGCATTAACCCAAGCTATACGACATGACATACTGCATCAGAGCTCGCTGCTGCCACATTCACTGCAACAAGTGCAAAGTGGAATTCCACCATGTCGGCACATCGCATATCAACCCGTTAACTGGTATGGACAAAGACCTCTGTATCGATGCAAGTCGATGACCTGAGGGGTGCGAATGGCGGAAGTGAGCACACAGCTTCCATGCTTTCTGAAGCAGCTCATCCAGGCCAGGATAGTGGTGGAGAAATTGCTGTACCACAAGATTGAGGATGTGAGCCATGCAAGGCACATATGTGAGTTCGCCTCGGCGTAGGGCCATCAACAGGTTTGCACCGTTATTGCACACAGCCTTCCCTAGCTCCAGGTTCCGTGGAGACAGCCAGTGGAAGACAGCCTGGAGAGCTGTCCACAACTCTTCAGCTATATGACTGCGATCTCCAAGGCACATAAATTTTAACACTGCTTGATTATGGTCAGCCCTGGCTGCACAGTACAGAGGTGGTGTGGATTCGCTCTGCACTGTTGGAATGTGTCTCATTAAGGCAGAGGTTGAGTACGTTGGTGGAGGTGGAGGAGGCAGAAGCAGTGGAGGAAGTGTGAAATATAGAGGTTTGTTCTGCAAGCCTTGGGGATTCCAAGATTTGTGGAGCAAATCATACACAAGCAGTATGCTAACCAAACTGTTAAAAACACTTTAGTTGCACCACAATAATTTTCCCGCACTTTTTCACCGAATGTTACCGATTTTTCTGATTTTAAGAAAAAATGCTCGTGTTTACGATCACGAATCTGAATGTGCCATATTTGTGTTGAATTTAACATTTGTGATCAGATTGTAATGGGTAATGGAACCAGGGGACATCGGAAGTGGGACACGGGAGCAGTTAGCTGACAAGGAGGGTAAAATAGGCAGAAAATAACAATGTCTCGGTGACACCCAGGCCAATGGGACCTCTGCAAGACCCCCTCTTGGGTTTTGTCTACTCCCAGATGCCCCCCTAAGACATGCAAATGGGCCTAATCTAATATCCTACGTCTATCTGGACCCGGCACCAACAACTGCTCTATCACTTCCCCTTTCGATTAAGTGACCCGATAAAGTAGCTCCTCATTTAAGGTGAAATATGGGAATCTGGTGTCAGTCCCCGACTCTTGAGCAACCCCATTTATCACAGTCACATTGTCAAATGCGGCTTTCAACGTAAGATCTAGCATTTGTGCTGTACCAAACTTCCCCCAGAAACCCCCAGTTCAGGAATCTAATCCCCATGGGTCCCTGTCTCGTCCTCGTCACCAGCAAGGACACACAGGGAGAACTCACCTGCCTCTGGCTGTAATGGGGATTCTTCATAAACGAACCGGCTCTGGTCTGAGCTATTTGTTAACCCCGCCTTTTTCCCCAAAGTCCCAGAACAACAGGAAGTCCCGCCCGATTATAACCATGTGTAACAAGTCTCTGACTACCCTGACCTCTTGGAACTCAGTACCATGGTTCATTTTGATAGTCACTTGGGCGACGGGGTAGTCCTTGGCTTCACCGTGCATACAGCGGATGCTCATGTGTTTCCCTGGGATCAACTGGTGGGAGAGTGTGGCTCTTACCAAAGTCACCAAACTCCACAAGTCCAAAAGTCCCAACACCAATATCCGATTTATGGTCACGGGACATGGCTGTGGCCCCTCACTTGGCTGATAGTCCACACTGCTGGTGGGATAGGCATAGTATGAGCACCGCCTCCCTATACTGCAGTCCATTTGTTCAGAGGACATCGGACAATGGGTGGCTATGTGTCCAGGACTGTGACAACTCCAGAAGATTAAGTCTTTCCCAGCGGCTTTTGGCAGACCCTCAGTGACCACTTGGGACCTAGGACTCCCCCCTCTCGCTCTGCTACTTGCTCTAAAACAGTCAAAAATGCTTCAACATCAACCCCCAGGGTCATTTTTTGCATTGCTCGTCTTACCGCTTTCTGGACGTACGAGTCATCACCTGGAGTTGGGCGAGGGGCCGCTGGCCACCCACGAACCGCCTCTGCGAGCAGTTCCATCTGCTGCTGCTGTCATAACTGGTCTTGATTGATGGATTTGGTGCAATAGCATCTTGCTTGTCTCCTGCTGGGCTAGCACCAGGTGCTTGATCAGGTCCTTCATACCATCTGTCTTAGTTTCCTGGCTTATGGCTGTCTTTACCCAGAATTTGCGGTTTGTCCTCCGCTGCTACACATGGCCCTGGGGATCTTGCCCGCACGTCTATCACCACCTGTGGTAGATTGGCTCACTTGGTTGCACATAGAGGTATACAGGAACACTGTTTGTTTAAATCCTTCCCAGATTTATTAGACAGGCAGCATAAACCATGGGAAGTAAAACAAACATGGCCCTTTTGGCAAAAACAAGAAAAAAAAACAAAGTGATGATACCAAACACAGTCCTTGTGGTGGCGGGGATCCACAGAACACACATCTCCTGTCTGGAGTATGCCTCTCCAGATACACTGAACACTGAATGCCTCAGCAGACCGAGTATTTAAACCCCATACCACACCATGAGGTGGTATATGGTGAATGACCTCCCACCTTTCACAATGTTCATTCACAAAAAGCACTCCCTTTTAAAATAGAGGTTTAACCCTTTCAGCAATTACCATGCTGCAGCAAACTTCATGGTTTCAATTTACGGAAGCTAATAACCTCTGTGAAGCATATCGTCCCTCTATCACCTTACCAGTGACTTTTTCACAGGCCTTAGACATAAGGCAGGAGTGCTCAACCAAACATAATGGCACTCACGACAGATGAGCGGATTTGTAACAGAAGGAAGGGTGGTAGACAGTGGTGAGAGATACTAGTTTTTCTTCATCACCCTGGCCCGCTACAGAAATATGGGGACTTGCTTGTCTCTGGGTGCGTGTGGTGTGCTTTACTCTGTAGGAGTCTTTACTCACTGTCTTCCTTGGTTCCTTTTAGTGAGAGACAACACAGTTCTTAAAAACAACAGAGTCACTTTACTTGAACGGCCTTGAAAACAGAGGATTACAGGTACAATACAGATTGTATATAACAGCACTTGATGTTTTTTTAGTGTTTTAGTTACAGTCACAGTCTCCACACAGCGATCCTCCACTGTGTGTCTCAGCCCTAAGGGAAAACTACCTCTGGAAACTTCAAGTAGAGGGGCTCCTGCTTCACCCCACTGTTCCCACTGCCTGACTCTTTCAGGGACCACCTCGCTGATAACGCTGCCCTAGTTCAGACACGTTCAATGATGCCTACTGGCTGAAAGAGGTCAGAGTCCTCAGATTGACTTGTTTAGTCCAGACTGTGCTGTTGTGTGTCTGCTGTTGCTAATCCTCCATGTTCCCACACACACCAATCCTTGTTCTTCCCTGTGCTCCAGGCACATCTGTCACCGCTCACTGTCCCTTCCCAACTAACTAAAATGGCCAAACTAACATCCCTCAGTCTCCAACTGTCACTGGGGGCGGCCAAAATTGGTTAACTCCCTGTGTCCAAACTGACATACAGGAGACAGCAGTATAAATATGAAAACTGCTGCCATCTAATGGCCATATCATAAACAACACATTTTATGATGACTATAATACACATATTCACTAAAACAGCTCAATAGTGGAGTGGAGTAGGAATTCTCCACACGCCCCTCACACCCTCCTACTCTTGAAACATTCCTGTCCCTGGAACCTATAACAACGACAGTCCAATTTTAAAAGGTCACTTAGTCCATTTTTTAGACAAAAACTCTTTTAATACATCCCTATGAAGGTCACTGATTGCTTTTACAGTATTACAATGGAAATAATTAGATATTATAGGTGGTTTTATAACCTGTTCCTGTCAAGTGCATTGCACAGGAGTGCCAGAGGTGCACCTGATGGAGGGTTAAGTAGCTGGGCAATCTCCAGAGCAGAGACTACCTAGAGAAAGTCCTGCAGCAAAATAGTCACTCACTGAGCGGAGGAATCAAGACAGAAAGCATGCTCCGTGGGTGAAATTTTTAATAAGATTCTTTGGGGGTACTCTGCCCTATGCTCTGTGGGTCCTTTGTTGGGTGAAGAGAATGGGGCATCAGACTGCGCTGCTCGCCTATCAGAATAATGTACCAGAGGAATCCAAATCGATGTAATGATGAAATAGTCTTTATTTCTACACGTTTCGTGGTGATCACACCACTTCCTCAGGACAGTCTATACACATACATGTATAGAACCCTAGAAGCATCTCTGACTCATAGGTCACTGCTGTGAACAATGTTGTCAGAGTATTGTGCCACTTTTACGGACTCACAATAAAACATACAAAAACAAAGCAAAAATGGATTTTACTGGAAAAAATGTTAAGAAGCATTCTTTCCAAGGTAATGACTTTTATATATACGGCAAAATAAATAACCAAAAACAAAAATGCTCCTCCACACCTTGGGCTATGTTCACACGTAGCGTTTTTGATGCGTTTTTGCACTTTTGCACTTATTCAACGGTGAAAAATACATTCACTAGTAAATGTCATTTTAACATTTTATTACCTTATCTGGCCATGTGGTGTGTGAGATATGATCAGACACATCCAGAATGAACACTTATTTACAGCTGATAATACCATCTATACCTGTCCCTATTTTAAAAGCAGCTAACAGTGTTATCAATAGGGAATAGATTTTTTTTTAGCATGGAGTATAATACAGTAATCCCTGACTAGATGCCTGTAAGACGCTATCCCTACTGCTATATGTCACCTGTAAACTAATCTCAAATAAGAGAAGTAATATTGTACAATAAAAAATAGATTTTAACCGGTCCAAAAACGTTTTTTTTGGACGTGGCAGCAGCAAACTCTGAAGGGATGCAAGCAACCCTGCCGGCTTTCAAAAATTTGTGAGTAAATATCACTGTTAAAAAATATGAATCTGTCATTGAGTGCATGGAAAATATCAATCGAGTAATGCACTGTGGAAGACATGTATTCAATGACAATGAACAACACTAATTTCCAGCTGATAATACTTAGCAACTCTCCCTATTGTAAATGCAGCTAACAGCGTTATCAATAGGAAATATAATAGATTTTTTTTTTGCAGCAGCAGTAGTATGCAGTATAAGGCAATAATACCTGGCTCGATTGGTTTAATACACTATCCATACTGCGATAGTTCACCCGTAAATGAATTTCAGATAAGAGAGGTAATATTGTAGAATATCGAATAAATTTGAATTAGCCCTCCCATTATTAAGGAGTGGGTTTCCTATACTGTTATAGCATATATTTTATAATACCCCTGGTGGCACTAAAAACCATCTCTGACAAAACGCTAGTGGCCAGGACCTCCAAGGAATAAAAAGACAGTACATGCCTCATGTCCTGCTTGGATACCCAATAGTTGTAAGGCACAGAGGAATCATGGAGGACGTTTGTATGGTTCCCAATGTATCTTCCAAAACTTTTCCCTCCTTGTCAGAGTAACCCACACATCAGGGCCTGGGCTCTGTGAGGGTCTGAGAAAACTGTCCCAGACCTTTGACAGCATTCCCCTGCTTCTGCTGCATCTGCTTTGCTTCTCCCTCAGCTGTACTCCTTGGTTGTCCAAGAAACTGTGACCTCTGCTGCCAGCATTGTCAGATGGTATTTTTTTTAATAATTCATCAACAAGGGCCATCTGGTTCTGCAACATACAAAATAGGATTGGGTATCCTAAACTATTATTGCATATGGAGCAAGTTCAAGGGCTGCTAAAAATTAGGACGCACTCCAATACCACTTTGAATAGATGTAGTGAAGTGCCCCAGTACTTTTTTTTTTTGCTTATTAGTGAGTGGGTCTCCTATACTATTATTGCGTATGCAGCAAGTTCAAGGGCTGCACTCCCATACCAATTTGAAGAGATGTAATGGAGGGCCTCAGTTAAAACTTTATTTTCCATTATTAAGGAGTGGGTCTGCTATACTGTTATTGCGTATGCAGTGACTGCAAGGGCTGCCAAAAATTAGGATTCACTCCAATACCTCTTTGAAGAGACGTAAAGGAGGGCCTCATTAAAAAAAAAGGCATCATAAACGCCCTTAAAAAAATTATATGGGTGTTGCATGATGGTCACCCTGTTGATATGGTGGTGGAGGAAGAGGAGAAGGAGAAAGAGTAGGAGGAGGGTGACATAAAATAGAAAAAATCAGGAAGCATATACCCATGTCTGGGTGTTAAGAGGTGCATGGGAATAGACCCCCTCAAAAAAAACACTGGATTTGACTTTATGTTCCACTGCTATCATCCGGTGGTGTTTAGAAGTCTGGCCCAGTCCAGCCCTTGTTCATTTTGATAAGAGTCAGGCAGATGTGGCTATCAGTTATAATGCCCCCGGCGGCACTAAAAATCCGCTCTGACAAAACTCTAGCGGCAGGGCAGGCCAGGACCTCCAATGCGTAGAGAGACAGTTAATGCCATGTGTCCAGCTTGGATACCTAATAGTTATAATGCACGGAGGAATCACGGAGGACTCTGGTATGGTCGGCAAGGTACTCCCTCAGCATCTTCCAAAACTTTTCCCTCCTTGTCTGAGTACCCCGCGCATCAGGGCCTGGGCGCTGGGCTCGTCTGACAAAACTGTGCCAGACCTTTGACAGCATTCCCCTGCCTCTGCTGCATCGTATTTGTGTCTCCCTCGCCTGTACTCCTTGGTTGTACAACAAACTGTGACCTCTGCCACCATCGTTTTCAGATGGGAATTTTTTTAATAATTTTTCAACAAGATCCTTCTGGTACCGCAACATTTTATTAGACCTCTCCGCCACTGGACGGAGAGATAGCAAGTTCTCCTTGTATCGTGGGTCTAGAAGTGTGACCAACCAGTAACACTGAATAGCAATGTTTTTTTCTCTTGAATGAATTTGGGTGTTCTATATAGAATTCATGGTCCCAATTTCAGAAATGAAATCAGAATTTCTGTATCACGTAAGGTTTTTGAGATATGACGTGAAACATACTATTTATTGCTAATATGTTAAAGCTGTTAAATATGTTGAATTTTTTTCTGTCACAGCTAATTTTAAATTTTTCCACCTAACTCATTTGAAAAATATGCAGTCTTCTCTTTATGGTAGATTTGGATATTGATACGCCTACCTCCTGGAGAGTGTTGTTCACTTGGTTGGTTGTTGTGAAGGGGTTTCTCTTCACCATGGAGATTATTCTGCGATCATCCACCACTATTGTCATCCGTGGGCGCCCAGGTTTATTTGCATTGATGAGTTCACCAGTGCTTTCTTTCTTTCTCAGGATGTAGATTTTGCCACTCCTAATATTGTAGCAATTTCTCGGATGGGTTTTTTCTGTTTTTTTGCAGCTTAAGGATGGCTTGTTCACCTGCATGGAGAGCTCCTTTGACCGCATGTTTACTTCACAGCAAAACCTTCCAAATGCAAACACCACACCTCAAATTAACTCCAGGACTTTTATCTGCTTAATTGAGAATGACATAACGAAGGGATTGCCCACACCTGTCCATGAAATAGCCTTGGAGTCAATTGTCCAATTACTTTTGGTTCCTTTAAAAACAGGGTGGCACATGTTAAGGAGCTGAAACTCCTAAACCATTCATCCAATTTTAATGTGGATACCCTCAAATGAAAGCTGAAAGTCTGAACTTCAACTGCATCTGAATTGTTTTGTTTAAAATTCATTGTGGTAATGTCTAGAACCAAAATTAGAAAAATGTTGTCTCTGTCCAAATATATATGGACCTAACTGTACATGTATAGTACAAATTCAATGAGAAATCTTGTCTGGACATGTAACAGACATGTCCAGACCTATCTATAATCGTGCCATGTTGCCATAGATACGACAGCATTATATATTCGACGTCGGATGTAGCGGGTCAAATTTTGAGTTCATGAGCATTACCGTTTCTGTGATCCTCATTCAATTGCTTGATATATCACTAGTATTTTGTAATAAATCAACTCTGAAATGTCTCGTCAGTGTCGTAATAGCCGTGACACTTTCTGTTATATTTGCAGTGAGTACCCTCTGAAAAGTCAGAGAAGAAACATAAGTCCATTCATCAATAAAGCATATGAACTATATTTTAGTTGTGCAATTGGGGACAAGATAAGTCCTGGTCACCTCATATATGTTGCACTTCTTGCTCTGCCAATCTAAGACTCTGGATAACAGGATCGAGATCTTCAATGCCGTTTGCTGTCCCAATGATATGGAGGGAGCAGAGGGATCACGTTAGTGATTGTTACTTCTGTATTACAAATGTGTCTGGGTTTTCAGTAACGACTAAGAAATTCATAGACTATCCTAACATTCCATCAGCCATGTGACCAGTACCTCATGATGACAGTCTCCCAGTTCCAAAGCCACCCGAAGTATGGATGACGACAAAGCAACAATAGAGGTGTCGGCAGAAAAGGAGACTTCTGCTGATCCAGACTTAGAACCATCAACATCCTGTGAGCCATATCTTCTATGTCAAGCTGATCTGTATGACCTGGTGAGGGATTTGAACTTATCAAATAGCCAGGCAGAATTACTGGCTTCAAGGATAGAATCTGTTGTCACGAGGAACGAAAATGTATGTTTTTCTTAGTCGTGAAGAAGATCTGAAATAATTCTTCAGTCAGGTTGATGATTTAGCTTTTTGTCATGACATCATGGGTTTGTTTAGTGCGCTAGGATGGGATCATGACCCAACAGAATGGTGACTGTTTATTAACTCGTCCATCAGAAGCCTGAAGGCAGTTTTATTACACAACGGCAATATATATCCTTCTATACAAGTCGGAGACTTAGAGAGACTTATGAAAACATGCAGTTACTGTTGAACCGCATTCATTACAGCAATTACAACTGGAATATATGCAGAGATTTGAAGGTAGTGGCAGTTCTCCTTGGAATGCAACTTGGCTATGCCAAGTACTGCTGCTTTCTCTGTGAAGGGGGCAGTCATGCAAAAGATCAACACTTTGTCAGAAAGGACTGGCCACTACATGCAAAACTGGTTGCTGGACAAAAAAATATAAAACATGATGCACTTGTAAATCCGTCAAAAATATTTCTTCCTCCTCTACACATAAAACTCGGGCTAAAGAAGATTGAAGAGCTTTGTTAAGGGACTGAACAAGCAAGGGGAGGCATTTTGTTTTTTGCAACGGAAGTTTCCACGCATCAGTGATGCAAAGATTAGACAGGAAATTTTTGTTGGCCCACAGATTAAAGAGATAATGAAAGAAAGTCATTTCGTTAGGCTTCTCCAAGGCACTGAAAAAGTTGCATGGACAGCCTTAAAAAATGTGATTTCTAACTTTCATGGCATTAGAAGAGTGCCGAACCTTGTCCAACTGGTGGAAAACATGATCTCTGCGTTCAAATCGATGAAAATACATTTTCTGCGTTCCCACTTGAACTTTTTCCCTAACAATCTTTGATCTGATAGCAATGAACACGATGAAAGGTTTCATCAGGACATTGCAAAGATGAAGAAACGATACCAGGGCAAGTGGAGTTCTTCCATTCTTTCTGACTACTGTTGGCATCTGATTTGTGATTCGCCAATGGCTGATTATAGGTGAAAATCGGCAGCAAAACATTTTTTACTCTCTATATATTTACATGGTTTACAGCTCAATATGCTGTCTTTATCATTATGACTTTAATTAAGTCATACTGTTATTATATACTGTATATGTATGGTAGTGATGTGCAAAATGTTTAATTTGCTGCATCTTAAAAGCTCTACATCATAGATATTGTTGGCTTACATATTCTTGTTCAGCATTGTAAAATCTATATGAATCACCCAAAACTATCAAAGAGACCAAAAAATTATAAAAATTTGCTGTTCAGTGTAATTAGAGTTGGCCAAAATGCGTACAATGCGAGGGTCACGGGAAAGGCAGCAGAACATAAAGTCAGCCATGTGTGCCAGACTGCCAACAGCCAAGACTAAACTGTCCTGACCAATAGGATGACTGTGCATGATCTCCTCATCCTCTTCCTGGTCCTTCTCCTCACTCTCCCTCTACTCAGGCCAAGAACAGACAGTATGAATATTGTGTGGGTAGTACCATTTGTAGCGCAGGAAACCAGCTCCTGCTCCTCCTCCTCATTATCACCCAATCTGTGTCGAGGTGAAATAAGGATGGGCTGTGTAGCATCACCCTGTATAGTTCCTTGCTCCACCTCATCGTGTCCCGTCTGCCTCCTCTTTAATTGTGAGTAGCAAGCGTTTCAGTAGACGGAGAAGCGGGATGGTGATGCTAATTATGGCATCATTGCCGCTCACAAGTGGAGTCCTAAAAATTTCAGAGGACGGCACAGATGTCAGACATCCATGCACACTCATCAGCTCTTATGTGCAGAGGCTGATCTGAATACTGACGGGCGTGTTGAAGCTAGTACTAAACAACTGCCCTCTGCTGCTCACAAAATCTTCTCAAAATATGCAACATTGAGTTCCAATGCGTGGTAACATCGCACACCAATCGGTGAGCTGGAAGCTGCAAACACTGCTAAAGCACAGTGAAGGTGGCGGAAGCTGAAGGTGACTTTCTGAAAATGGCATACACGGGGCGTACTTTGACAGGCAGCTCAGGCAGATCCGGTTAGCTTTTGAGAAACCGCTGAACCAATATATTGATCACATGGGCCAGGCATGGTATGTGTACAAGATTGCCAATCCTCAGAGCCGCCACCAGGTTCTGACCATTGTCAAACAAGACCATGCCTGACTGTTGGTTCAGCAGTGAGAGCCACATATCTGCCTGCTCTGTCAACAACTCTGCAGCGGTGTGCAGTTTGTCACCTAACCATATTATCTTCAGCACAGCCTGTTGCCGCTTGGCCGAGGCAGTGCTGCAGTGCTTCCAGCTTCCGACTGATGTGGTTATTTTGGAGATGGAGGCTGAAGAGTAGGAGGAGGAGTTGCAGGAGCTTAGGAAAACCCTGATTGACCCAGGGCCCACAATCCTTGGCGTCGGGAGGACGTGTTCTGTCCCAGGGTCCAACTTGGTCCCGGCTTACACAATATTAACCCAGTGTGCCATCAGTAAGATGTACCATCCCTCACCACATGCACTTCTCCACGTTTACTTGGTTAGGTGGAGCTTCACAGTAACTGAGTTGGTGAGGGCATGGCTAATGCTCTGGGACATGTGCTTGTGTAAGTTGGGGACGGCACACCAAAATAAATAGTGGAGGCTGAGGACCGAGTACTGAGAGATGGCCACTGCCATCAGGTTGAGGAAAGCTTCCGTCTCCATGAGATTAAAAGGCAAGTAGTCGAGAAATGTGGCAGTTTAGTATTGTGGACAGTGGGTGGTTGGCTGCATTTTTGTGCTTGCATTCAAAGGACTGGGGTAGGGATAACTGAACTCTGTGCTGGGACAAGGATGTGGATGTGGTTGCTGATTGTGGGATTGGCGTGTACGCACAACAGTGGAACAGGCAGTGGTATCACTCGCAGACACTGTTTTAAGACCCTGGCGTTTGGCCAAACTAGTCAGGTGCTTTGCAGTCATTTGCCTGAGCATGATGATGGTGGTCAGGCTGATAGTTTTTCTGCCTGATTCTGGCATGGCAGATGTTGCAAATAGCCTTTTTGGGGTTAACTGGAAGGTCTTCCAGAGTCTGGCTCTTTTTTAAAGACTGAACAGTTGGACTGGCAAGTTCCCTCGTGTTGGTGTTCTGGGGAACAGTTGCACACTGTTTCTTCCGGTCTTTTGTGGGGCTGTGGCTCCCTCCCCCTCTGTCTTGCTGTCCTTGCTATGCACGTCACCTTCCCAGGTTGGGTCAGTGACTTCATCGTCCACCACCTCATCTTCCACGTACGCACCCTGGGCCTCCACATGACTTGCTGGCAATTGTGTCTCATCATCATCCACCTCTTTTCCCTTGCCTTCGTGTGACCGTGGCTGCTCAAATATTTGCCCCGCTTCAAGACCACCTCTTGCAACAGTAATAGCACTTTCCCACTGTTGCCTTTGTGTGACTGTGGCTGCTCATATGTTTGGCCATCGCTACATGTGATATCCTCATGCCCCTCTTCAAGCGGGCTGGGCGAGAGGCCCGAATATAGAAAAGTGAACAGCTCTTCGGAGTGTCCAAGTGTGGGATCACTTGTCCTTGGGCACTCGGCATGGTGGGATGAAGAAGGGTCAGGGTGAGGAATATGTGGTCCAGACTCACGGCTACTGAGACTGGAACGTGTGGAAGACAGAATGGTGGTGGTGGTAAACTGACTGGAAGCATTATCTGCTATCCAATCAACAACCTTTTCACACTGGTCTGGCTTCAAGAGTAGTGCTCCGCGGTCCCCTAGAAAGTGGCACAGGAAGGTAGGGCAACAAGGTGTGGGTGCTTGTTGTGCTCCCTCAGCAGGCATAATTTCAACTTGCTCACGGCCTTGGCCTCTGCATCACCATCACGCCCACTTCCCTGTCCCTTGCCACGCCTCTTGCCCATTTTAAATGGAGTATAATATTTGTCACGTTCCCAAAAATTTCTGTATTATTACCGCAGTAATATAGGATCACGTCTGATGATGGACAAGTTTCTCTGCTTCCATAATACAGCAATGCAATTAAAATCAACCAAATCTGGTTGTAGGCTGCTAACAAGCAAATGGAGCAGTAAAAATTGTGTATGATATTGATTTTCACTCAAAAAATCAGGATTAAGAGCAAAAAGATTATTAGCCCTGATATCTAGGGCTATGGATATGAGTAACTGCAGCAGAAAGCACGTGCAATAGACTCTATTCTGTTGTATATGCTCTCCACAAACTTTTCCTGCCTAACTAATGCTATCACCAGGATTAATATTCAGTAGAATTAGTCCTTATAAGGACTGTTAGTGTAGATTTGTAAGGCTGTGGAATACCTCACTAAAGCAACCACCAATTCTCTCCCTCGCTCAGCAGCACCTCTCCCTACTCTACCTGTTTCCGGGGTAGACTGTAACGAGCCTAGGGTCCCGGGTCTTATAGACCCGATGACGCTATTCGGCCAGTCAATCACTGTAATGCCACAATCAACATGGCTGCGGCATTACAGTGACTGACAGGCAATCCATGTTAATTGGCTGCCTAAAAAGTGCCCAACATGTGGGATGGGGACTCGAACTCCCGCTCGAGCATTCCAAACATACTATCTGAGCATCTCGAGTGCTGAGATGCTCGGGCCAGTACCGAATAGTGGCGTGCATGCTCGTTCATCACTAAAGACTATAGATAAATAAATAAAATCATGTAGAGGAAATAAGTGCTGTATTAGACCTATGCTGATCTATAGTTTTAAAAGTTTTTAAAACTCTAAAAAAATAACAACAAAGTTCAAATCATCCCCATTACAAATAACAAAATAAAAAAATAAACACATTTGGTAATGCTGCATTCAGAAAAGTCTGATCAATTAAAATAAGGAATTAATTAACCCAATCAGTAAACACCATAAATATTGCAGTTTTTGGTCACTTCATCTCCCTAAAAAAATGATTATAAGTAATCAATGCATTTTATGTACACAAAACTGATAGCAATAAAAGCATCAGCTCACCATGCACAAAACAAGCCATCGATCAACTTTTTTAACAGAAAATTTAAAATGTTACAGGTCTCGGTCAGAAAATTGTGAAACAAAGCAAAAATAAAAAAGTCTACAACATTCTGAACTTATTTTCATCACTTATGTAGAATTAAAAATGGATGCATGTTTTGTATTGATGTAATCAAACTGAAGTGGACAATAATGTTTCCAGATCATTTTTAACGTACTATGAATGCAGTAAAAACTCCTAAAAAAACAATGGCAGACTTGCATTTTTTTTACCATTACATTACACTTGCAATATGTTTGAAATGTTTCAATACATTATATAACAATACTAATGGTGTTATTCAGAATTTCTGCAAAAGACAAGCACTCAAATGTTTATGTCGATGGAAAAATAAAAAAGTTATGGCTCTTGAAGAAGGCAAGGGAAAAATTAAAGCACACAAAATGAAAAATAGCCTTGTCCATTAAGAATAGACATGATCTGTGAAAAGTTCAATAAAATAACAACTACAGACTTCCTTATCCATTTTCTTACATCTTACTGAAATGAGTTACAGAGCAATTGGCTATTAAATAACCATGGTCTTTTTTAAAGATAAGCAAATGTATTTGTTTAGAATTTAAATTCACTCAAATTTTTCAAAAATCTCCAGAATACAGATTTTTTGCAGCTCTCTCCATAAGAATACAGCAAAATGGCAGTCAGCTGCTTGCCATTCTCCTGAACCGTAGAAGGCCTTACGGACCTCGGCAGCTCTTCTTACTGCTGCCATGCAGTGAAACCCCAGGTCTCTTTGTTCTAAACCCGGACTTTAGGCCGCTAACAGGGCAATGACATCCCCGCACATGCGCATTATAAGATTGCAATTTTACGGGAAAAGGCCTACCATGATGAGTCTCGGGGTTTCATCATGATACGGCAGTAAGAAGAGGCACCAAGGTCCCTACTGAGAATAATGAGCAGTGGGTGTGCCTGGAAAGGTGAGCAGTGAGATGATTATTAGTTAATTCTTTTTTTCTGCATGTTATGCTTATTATACTCTGGGATCTCTCCAGACCCTAGAGCATAATAGGGTTCATTCAATTTGCAGAGAATACATTTTCTGTATATTAATATTTCTGGTATAATCCGCACAATTTAGCAAACTCAACTTTCATCAGATCCACTCATGTCTAGATCTTTTGCCTTATTATCTCATAGTCCATTCAACAAGCAGTCTATTTGCATATTTATTGGTCGGTTTTAAAAAAATCCACTCGAAGGCTAGATATAAAATATGTAAAAAAAAATAGGCAAGTAATCTTCCTTTTTTCTTTCCTACACTCAAGGAAACAGAAGTCATTTGAAGAATTATAAGCTTGCAGGTTTGCATTTGATTATGCCTTTATTTTTTAATCCTTTTTACTTTTGTAAATATTTAACCTTAATTAGTCAAGTCTATTACGCTCTAAAAAAATCCTTATTTTGGTGGGTAACAATGAGTCCAAAACTCGATTGGTTGTGGAAAGGAGTTGTGCACCTGCAGTGTATGGACTGGTTGGAATGAGATCTATAGTTTTCAACTTGACTGAAAGTGATGATAGACAGTGTTAGTGGATGAAACATTTATAAAACCTAATTTCGCTTGATAATTGTATATATTTTCTATATAGTTTGTTGGACAATTTTGAACTGAAATGGCTTCTACAACAAGCTACACTACAGAATTTCTGCAGCATATATCGTGATAACCTAGCATTTTCAATAACATTTTGTGCTATCAAAAGATTAGCATTTCTTTTGATAGCACAAAGGAAACATATTCTTATTCTGAATAATTAATATTGCTTTTATTTAGGAAAGAAAACTGCCCATCAAACAAGTTACTGTAAATGTCTCTTCCCACCTTCCTGGCCTATCCACTAATATCTATCTAAACTACAACAATTGCTACAGAGGGACAGATATTATACAATGTTTTACAGTAATAAATTATAGTAATGGAAGGAAATGTTCTAAAAATTGCAATTTAGTATAAATAAATAATGACCTAATTTTCCATTGTCAGATATTTTTTTCCCCTTGAGAACGATATAGATATCTTGTAAATGATTTTTTTATTGCAAAACCTCAAGCTCAGTTATAGTTTGCGAAATGTCATTGTAGTATTAAGGGAGGTTGCACTTTGTAAGTATTAAAGTTTATAGTAGCTGAAAAAAGAATTAACTACAAAATTACTTTCACCTAGATTTCAAAATAATGTTCAAGGGTAAAAAGAGACTTTCACATCAGTATCAGTATTTAAATATATAAGTGTATAAATGTTACATGAGCAGTAATGAATTTCCCACTTTGAGTAGACATGCAGTGAAATATACATCTTTATTTGAAACAATTTTTCCGATGCTAGCAGTTCTTTTCAAAATTTACCATCCTAAAGAGTTGACTGTGCTCCAGACTGACTGACACAATCCAGGAAAAGCAATTGCAAGTAGTAACATCATCAATAGCACTTAAGTTCACATGACTCACCAAAGGGAAGCAGTTTCAATCATCACATAAAGGTAGAATAAAGGTTCCTCCTCACTACTGCCCTAAATAATTATATGTTAAATATTCAGAAAAACCTGTTTATCACTGATGATGCAATTCTCTTATATAACTTCTCATCTTTGTTTAGTCCTGCACCATTATTTCAGTAGTTAATAATTAAGCATTTTATTGTAGCACTATAACATGACATCCAATAGAGCAGGTCATGAAATGTGGTGCTACTGTATAGCTTCATAAAAGTCAATGCATTACTTTTGTGCAACATTCCTAGAGCATAACACAAGATAATAGTGACAAAACATTTTTTTCTGAATGCTCAATTATATACCTGCATCATCTTCTTTATTGTACAAATATTGTACAGTGTGCAGAAAAAAGTAGCTATCTGCTTGGATAATGAGTAGTGTTGAGCCACCCCCGTAGTGTTCGAGTTCTGTTCGGTTCGTCGAACACCCGTGTGTTCGCCGAACTGTTCGTCGAACACCTTCGAACACCGTTAAAACCAATGGCAGGCAAACAAAAACACATAGAAACACATAGAAAACACCTTCAAAGGTGTTCAAAAGCTGACAAACTGCTCAGAAGACACAACTAACACATGGAAAAGTGACAAGTACATATAGTCATGCGAAAAGAAAAGAGGTGGAGGAGTAAAAGGAGGGGGAGACACAGATATAGGCATGTCATGCCCTTCTAAAATCCAAAAAGTGAGAAGCCGACACGTTCAGTCCGCTCCTGCCCGTGCCACCTCCGCGTCGCCGGGTTTGTGCCAGAGCCGCGGTGAACCCTGACGGCCAGCCCCCCTCTCCCAATACTGGTGCCTGTCCGCTGGTGGGTCGAGCGAGCCCCCCTGTGGTGGAGGCAGCTCTAAGCTTTTTAATTTAAATTGTCTCTCTAATTTGAATGAATACACTTTAAATCCATTTACAAGGATCTATTGGAGGGCAAGTCTCATGCCAGCAGCCGCGTAATTCCAGCTCCAGTAGCGTCCACTAAAGCTGCTGCAGTTAATAAGATTTTATAAGGATCGAGCTCGGCTGTCCACCGCAAGGCATCCTACTGCCAGTCCCAGCCCCTATGCCTTGGGGTGCCTCCTGATGCTCTTCACTGAGTATCCCGTGGTCCCGAAGCATTTCCTTTGAAAAAATTAAGTGTCCAAACTACAGGTGGTGTAGCTTGCTTAACAGCCGGGATAATCCGCTGACTAGCAGACACTGCTACTAGGCACAAAGTATTTCCTGGGCTAGATGCAGTTAAAAATTTGTAATTAGATACTCTCGTTGGATGCTGAGAAAGCATTCCATAGAGTCTCCTGGCACGCCATATATGATTCTCTTAAAAAGCTTGGGGTAGGGGTCTAGGGGACCCTTTTATAGCCAAAATCACGGCCCTGTATCGCAATACGTCACCTAGGCTGAAGATAAATGGAACTGTAGCACCCTGAGGGCTCGGTTTCTACAGAGGTATTGCACCTCACCCAGAGGTGTGATATCTCACTCTCAGGTAAGGATGTAGTGTGGATCAGGACCCGACACCTGCATGCATTACACCACATTGCCGTGGGGCAGGGCGACCAATATGCCCCTGAGATGGGCACGACAGTCCCTGTCCCTGGCTGGAGTGGGGGGAGGGAACACTGAGGAAGGGGAACCCTGTAGTGCAGGGAGGAAGCAGTTCCTGGGTGCATTGAGAAGGGAGTATAAAAGGTGGGCACCATCTTAGTTCAGTGCAGAGAAGTCTGAGCAGAAGTGGCAGGGAGCAGGGGCTCTGCATGAGCTCTGCTCCGGAGGCGGGCCTAGTAACAGAGGCCCAGGCCTGGAAGAGGGAGAAGGAAGGAAGAGGAGCGGAGAAGGCTCCAGGAACGAGGAACGAAGAGATCCCAGGGGTGCGGACGGGCGAGTCGCCACCGCACGCCCAAATCCACCTGCGTGGAGGGGTCAGGCCAAAGGGGGAGACCGGTCCCCGAAACTAGTGGAGGCAGGAAACGACCCTCAGCTAGAAACAGGAGGCTGTGACATTTTATGTGGCGCAGCCCCTCGCTACACCCGCTAGGAAGGCACCACATAGGGTCAGGGAAACTGGCGCCAAGTTTACCAAGAGGAGGCCCGAGGCAGCCGGACAGAAGGGTTGGTAAGAAAGGACACACAAAGGGGGTCCTGTGAAGCGCTCCAAAGTTATCTGGGAGTTGTCTGAGCCCCTCACCTGGTGAGCACAGTACGACGTGGGCAGCCGTTACCTGCAGACGTGGTCTGGATAATAAGAACTGTGAGTAAATGCCCTGGACTGCATCACTGACTCCGTGTCGTTACTGCTGCTGCCCTGAACCATCACCCCCATCCTCCGCATACACTGCCCTGAGGCTATACTCCTCCCGTGGGGAGTTATGCTACGCTTTGCTGCACCCACAACACCAGCCTCAGCGGTCTGCCCTGGAGCGGCGGTTCACTCTGACCGCAATCCACGGGTGGCGTAGTCGGACATTTAAACATCAAAACCACATGAATAGTTCCGCCACTGGTTTGACCGCCCTGAGCCATGGAACCGGGTCGCCGCCATGGAGACTACAACCACCAGCATCCACCAAAAAGGGTCCGGCTCCGGGTGTCCCAAGGCCCAGGGGGCGCATCAGAACATTTTCATCACCTTTCACAATCACCAATGGGACAAGGCAGGGATGTTCTCTGTCCCCTCTCTTATACATCCTAGTGATGGAGCGCCTGCTCTCATCAATTCGCCATAACCCCAATATTAGGTGGATTGAGGTGGGAGGCACCGAGTACAAGTGCTCTCTATTTGTTGATGATGTCCTAGTATATATCACTCAATCACATATATCCATCCATGCTGTTATGGCTGAAATAGATCACTTTGTTACATGGTCAAATTTTAAAATCAATGCAGCGAAGTCTGAGGCCCTCGATGTCTCCCTCCCCAAATCCATATACGATTCCATCCAGACCAACTTTCCCTTTGTCTGGCCCTCACAGGGTATCAAATACTTAGGAATTCCTATTCATAGAGACCTCTCCCATCTATGTTATCTTAATTTTGGGCCCTTTATTGAACAACTCCATACAGACCACGGTTGGCAAGTTAGAACTGTAAGATTCACTACGTGAACCACTGGTGTTTTGTGGAAAAGCACATGTACACTGTGTTCCAAATTATTATGCAAAAAGTGTTTAGGAGTGATAAGGGAAGAATTTGTTTGTTTGTCAGTTAAACTCATTGATGGTGATGTGTGTCAGGGCTCTTTATATCACTGTAAGCAATTGCAGACACCTGTGCTAATTAGTTTGGCAGGTGTGTCCAATGAAAGGCAAGACTACTTAAGAAGGCTGTCTCACATTATTAAGCAGCCTACATTTTCTGCCAAAATGGGAAAGAAAAAGGATGTGTCGGCTGCTGAGAAGCAACAAATTGTGGAGTGTTTAGGTCAAGGCATGACTACAATCAACATTGTGCGATGATCAGGATGAAGTGTCTTGGCAATCAAGAAGTATGTAGCTGATTCACAGTACACATGTGTGCTTGCTGATAAGGGCAAATTGAGGACTCTTTCCTACAGGCAATTACGTCAGGTTGAAAGAGCAGCGGCAAAAAAGCCTTGTCATAGCAGCAGACAAGTTTTTGAAGCTGCTGGTGCCTCCAACGTCCCCCGAACAACAAGATGCAGGGTCCTTCAGAGGTTTGCAGCTGTGCATACGCCATCCTGTCGACCTCCTCTATCCACTTCACACAAGCAGAAACGGCTCCAGTGGGCCAAACTTTACATGAAGACTGATTTCAAAACTGTTTTGTTCACGGATGAGTGCCGTGCAGTGCTCGATGGTCCAGATGGATGGAGTGGAGGATGGCTGGTTGATGGACACCCCACGCAAACACGGCTACAGTGCCAACAAGGAGGAGGTGGAGTAATGTTTTGGGCTGGAATCATGGGGAGAGAGATTGTCGGCCCCTTTAGGATCCCTGAAGGCGCTAAAGATGAACTCCATAATGTATGTGGATTTTCTCAAACAGCACTTCCTGCCATGGTTCAAGAAGAAGAACCGTGTATTTCACAGCAAGATCATTTTTTTGCATGATAATGCACCATCTCATGCTGCACATAAAACATCTGCATCTCTGGCTGATATGGGCATAAAAGGGGACAAACTTATGGTGTGACCCCCATGCTCCCCTGACCTCTACCCCATTCAGAACCTTTGGAGCATCATTAAAAGGAGTGTCTATGATGGCGGGAGGCAGTTCACATCTAAGCAACAGCTCTGGGAGGGTATTCTGTCCTCATGCAAAACAATTGAAGCAGAAACCATCCAAAACCTGACAAATTCAATGGACGAGAGAGTTCAGAAGCTCCTTTCGAACAAGGGGTCCTATGTGAAAATGTAACATCACCTAGAATAAAGTTTTGAGTTGAAAACTGTTTGATTTCAGTTTCTAACAACCTGCTAATGCTTATAATTTCAAAAATGACCATTTTTTTGGTCTTTATTAAAATGAAAAGGTTGATCGAAAAGTTTGGGGGATCTAAGAGTGTGGCAACCCAGTAGTCATGATTACTTCGAATTCTGACAATATGAGGTCATGCTGCAGGTAGTGCAGCAAGAAGGCACTTATGTGTCTTGCGCATCTCGGAGCCCCAAAATTATTTTCCGGGCTAGATGCAGCTAAAAATTATTATTAATTTTAAATCTGGTGAAGCTTTAGTATAGATGGCCTAATAGGATCAGTGCTGCACACTGCTACAAAGCCCAAATTATTTTCCAGTCAAGATACAGATAAACATGATTAGTAATTTTAAATCTGGTGGAGCTTATTATAGATGGCCTAATAGAATCAGTGCTGCACACTGCTACAAAGCCCAAATTATTTTCCAGCCAAGATACAGATAAACATGATTAGTAATTTGAAAGCTTAAAACGGTTGGTAGGGTGATTTTAACCAATCATCAAGCTTTTACTTTCCCCAGGATGACACAGGGGTAGAAAAGTCGTTTCGGATCCATGATTTGTTCATCTTTATGAACGTGAGTCTTTCGACATTATCAGTGGAGAGCCGCGTGCGCTTATCTGTCAGTACACCACCAGCAGCGCTGAACACACGTTCAGACAGAACGCTGGCTGCGGGGCATGACAAGATCTCCAAGGCGTAAGTGGCTAGCTCCGGCCATTTATCCAGATTGGAAGCCCAAAAAGAGCAAGAGTCCAGTGACACAGTCATGGCTTCAATGTTTACTTGGAGATACTCCTGTACCATCGTCTCTAGGCGTTGACTATGTGTCAGACTTCTTGTCTCCTGTGGCCTTGCAAAGGATGGGCTAAAAAAGTGGTGAAATGATTCCGCAAAATTGATGTTACCAGCAGATACTGTGGTTCTGTTACGGTTTGAGTGCTGAACACTTGACGGTCCCACGGTTGGCAAGTTGGAACTGTGAGATTCACTACGTGCACCACTGGTATTTTGTGGAAAAGCACATGTAAGATTCTGCAACAGTCTCTGCTGATACTCCTGCATGCGTGCATCCCTTTCTATGGCAGGAATAATTTCTGCAAATTTACTTTTGTACCGGGGATCTAACAGTGTGGCAACCCAGTAGTCAGGATTATTTCTAATTCTCACAATTCGAGGGTCATGTTGCAGGTAGTGCAGCAAGAAGGCACTCATGTGTGTTGCGCATCCAGGAGCACCAAGTCCCTGTTGTGTTGGTGGCGAGGTAACAATCATGCTTCCTTCCTCTGTCCTCTCCCCCCAACCTCGCACAACAGAAATGTGATCAAGGTCTCCCTCATCTGATGAGTCTTCCATCAGTTCGTCCTCCACTTCTTCCTGGGCTCCTGCACCTTCCTCACTAGTTTGGCTGCTACCATGCGCCCTGGTAAAACCATCTCCCCCACCCTCACATGCCTGCCGCCTTGGTGCTGCCGACCGTCTGGACCTTGCAGATGTTAGCCCTTCCGCATACAACTCCTCCTCCTCTACTTCCTCCACCTCCTCTTGTGCCACCACCTGACTCCGAATTCTGTTTAACATGTGCTCCAGCATGTAAATCACCGGAATAGTCATGCTGATAATGGCATCGTCAGCACTAAACATCTTCGTCGCCATTTCAAAACTGTGCAGAACGGTGCATAGGTCCCTGATCTGAGACCACTCCTCCAGCGTGATTTGCCCCACCTCTGGATCTCGTTGGCCCAGGCTATACGTCAAAACGTATTGCACCAGGGCTTGTCGGTGCTGCCACAGTCGCTGCAACATGTGCAGAGTTGAATTCCACCAGGTAGGCACATCGCATTTTAGCCGGTGAAGTGGCAGGCCCAACGACTTCTGTAGAGATGTAAGTCGCTGAGCTGCGGGATGCGAACGGCGGAAGTGAGCACACAGCGACCGTGCCCTCTGCAGAAGGCCATCTAGTCTGGGATAGTGGGCTAAAATTTCCTGGACAACCAGGTTCAACACGTGAGCCATACAAGGCACGTGTGTGACATTGCCCCGGCGAAGGGCCACACCCAGGTTTGCAGCATTGTCGCACACGGCCTTCCCTGGTTTCAGGTCCAGTGGAGACAACCATTCATGAAATTGGTTCTCCAGAGCTGACCACAACTCCTCAGCTGTGTGACTCACATTTCCCAGACATTTCAATGTAAAAACCGCCTGATGACGTTGAGCCCTACTGCCAGCATAGTAAGGAGGTGTGCAGGATCCCTTCTGCGCAGTTAGAAAGCTTGTGGCATGACCAGACAGGCTTTGGGTGCAGGTGGAAGACCGAGAGGAGGTTGAGGAGGCAGAAGCAGTGGAGGAACTTTGACATAAAGAGGATTGACGCACAACTCGTGGGGACGGCAAGACTTGGACAGCAGCCCCTTGTCCTGCTGTCACCATAGTTACCCAGTGCCCAGTCAGCGACATGTAACGCCCCTGTCCATGCCTACTCGTCCAAGTGTCTGTGGTGAAATGCACCCTGTCAAACACAGAGTTTCTCAAAGAAGCGGTGATGTTGTGTGCGACATGCTGGTGGAGCGCAGGCACACCTTTCTTTGAGAAGTAGTGCCGACTGGGCATCTGGTACTGGGGCACTGCGACGGACATAAGGTCTCGAAAATCCTCTGTGTCCACCAGGCGGAAAGGCAGCATTTCTGTAGCCAAGAGCTTGCAGATGGTGAAATTCAACCTCTTAGCTTTCTCATGGCTAGGAGGAAATGGTCTTTTACTTGTCCACATCTGAGGGACCGAGGGCTGGCTATTGTGCTTAGACGGGGTTGATAAGGGTGTCCCCGGCAAACTGCCGGTCTGTGAGGAAGATGCAGGCGGACATGTTAGGTTGCCTTGATCCAAAGGTGGTGCTATCGATGTCAGACAGCGCTCAACACCAGGTGGTGTTACCACCTCCAAAGAAAATGATGACCTGCCAATCACGCTGGCTGTTGCGGGTAAAGAGGTGGCAGGTCTGCGCCCCAAAACAGGTGTGACTGCTGTCCCCCCAGTCACAGAGGATGAAGAGGCCGCGGATGCACGAGATATGGCAGACGGTGGTTGGCCCGGCCGGCTAGGCCGCATTGTAGCACACTGAGCTTCCCACTGCAACTTATGCTTCATGTCTATGTGCCGGTTCATGCATGAAGTACTCAAACTATGCATTTTTTGGCCTCTACTTAGCTTTTGCTGACAAATGTTACAGATAACACGAGTTGGGTCATCTTTATCTGATCTGAAAAAATGCCCAGGCTATGCAAGGCTTAGCACCCATGCGACCTGAAGAGCCACCACGACTTGTGGTGAGAGGCAGAGTTGTGTTTGAGGATGCAGTTGTTGACGTGCTTCCAGTACTACGTCTCTGTCCAGGAAGGCGCAACCTGACCTCGTCGTCACTAGCATCTTCCTCCACCTCCTCTGCTGACCTCATCTCTTGGCTGACTGTGGGTTGACAGTAAGTGGGATCTCCAACCTCATCATCATCACCCTGTGCGTTATCACACCCGTCGTCCTCAGAGCCAACCTGTTCCTGCCCTGACAAAAAACTAAAGTTGTCGCTCCAATCAGGTGTTTGAGTCTTATCATCGTCTTCCTCATTGTCTCCACCAACAGGAGTTACAGTTTGGGAATGAGGGTCTACATTATGGTCAGAACTAGTGTTGAGCCACCCCCGTAGTGTTCGAGTTCGGTTCGGTTCGTCGAACACCCGTGTGTTCGCCGAACTGTTCGTCGAACTGTTCGTCGAACACCTTCGAACACCGTTAAAACCAATGGTAGGCAAACAAAAACACATAGAAACACATAGAAAACACCTTCAAAGGTGTCCAAAAGCTGACAAACTGCTCAGAAGACACAACTAACACCTGGAAAAGTGACAAGTACATATAGTCATGCGAAAAGAAAAGAGGTGGAGGAGTAAAAGGAGGGGGAGACACAGATATAGGCATGTCATGCCCTTCTAAAATCCAAAAAGTGAGAAGCCGACACGTTCAGTCCGCTCCTGCCCGTGCCACCTCCGTGTCGCCGGGTTTGTGCCAGAGCCGCGGTGAACCCTGACGGCCAGCCCCCCTCTCCCAATACTGGTGCCTGTCCGCTGGTGGGTCAAGCGAGCCCCCCTGTGGTGGAGGCAGCTCTAAGCTTTTTAATTTAAATTGTCTCTCTAATTTGAATAAATACACTTTAAATCCATTTACAAGGATCTATTGGAGGGCAAGTCTCATGCCAGCAGCCGCGTAATTCCAGCTCCAGTAGCGTCCACTAAAGCTGCTGCAGTTAAAAAGCTTTTATAAGGATCGAGCTCGGCTGTCCACCGCAAGGCATCCTACTGCCAGTCCGAGCCCCTATGCCTTGGGGTGCCTCCTGATGCTCTTCACTGAGTATCCCGTGGTCCCGAAGCATTTCCTTTGAAAAAATGAAGTGTCCAAACTACAAGTGGTGTAGCTTGCTTAACAGCCGGGCTAATCCGCTGACTAGCAGACCCTGCTACTAGGCACAAAGTATTTCCTGGGCTAGATGCAGTTAAAAATTTGTAACTAGATACTCTCGTTGGATGCTGAGAAAGCATTCCATAGAGTCTCCTGGCACGCCATATATGATTCTCTTAAAAAGCTTGGGGTAGGGGTCTAGGGGACCCTTTTATAGCCAAAATCACGGCCCTGTATCGCAATACGTCACCTAGGCTGAAGATAAATGGAACTGTAGCACCCTGTGGGCTCGGTTGCTACTGAGGTATTGCACCTCACCCAGAGGTGTGATATCTCACTCTCAGGTAAGGATGTAGTGTGGATCAGGACCTGACACCTGCATGCATTACACCACATTGCCGTGGGGCAGGGCGACCAATATGCCCCTGAGATGGGCACGACAGTCCCTGTCCCTGGCTGGAGTGGGGGGAGGGAACACTGAGGAAGGGGAACCCTGTTGTGCAGGAGCAGGGAGGAAGCAGTTCCTGGGTGCATTGAGAAGGGAGTATAAAAGGTGGGCACCATCTTAGTTCAGTGCAGAGAAGTCTGAGCAGAAGTGGCAGGGAGCAGGGGCTCTGCATGAGCTCTGCTCCGGAGGCGGGCCTAGTAACAGAGGCCCAGGCCTGGAAGAGGGAGAAGGAAGGAAGAGGAGCGGAGAAGGCTCCAGGAACGAGGAACGAAGGGATCTCAGGGGTGCGGACGGGCGAGTCGCCACCGCACGCCCGAATCCACCTGCGTGGAGGGGTCAGGCCAAAGGGGGAGACCGGTCCCCGAAACTAGTGGAGGCAGGAAACGACCCTCAGCTAGAAACAGGAGGCTGTGACATTTTATGTGGCGCAGCCCCTCGTTACACCCGCTAGGAAGGCACCACATAGGGTCAGGGAAACTGGCGCCAAGTTTACCAAGAGGAGGCCCGAGGCAGCCGGACAGAAGGGTTGGTAAGAAAGGCCAGACAAAGGACACACAAAGGGGGTCCTGTGAAGCACTCCAAAATTATCTGGGAGTTGTCTGAGCCCCTCACCTGGTGAGCACAGTACGACGTGGGCAGCCGTTACCTGCAGACGTGGTCTGGATAATAAGAACTGTGAGTAAAGGCCCTGGACTGCATCAATGACTCCGTGTCATTACTGCTGCTGCCCTGCACCATCACCCCCATCCTCCGCATACACTGCCCTGAGGCTATACTCCTCCCGTGGGGAGTTATGCTACGCTCTGCTGCACCCACAACACCAGCCTCAGCGGTCTGCCCTGGAGCGGCGGTTCACTCTGACCGCAATCCACGGGTGGCGTAGTCGGACATTTAAACATCAAAACCACATAAATAGTTCCGCCACTGGTTTGACCGCCCTGAGCCACGGAACCGGGTTGCCGCCACGGAAACTACATCCACCAGCATCCACCAAAAAGGGTCCGGCTCCGGGTGTCCCAAGGCCCAGGGGGCGCGTCAGAACATTTTCATCACCTTTCACAATCACCAATGGGACAAGGCAGGGATGTTCTCTGTCCCCTCTCTTATACATCCTAGTGACGGAGCATCTGCTCTCATAAATTCGCCATAACCCCAATATTAGGTGGATTGAGGTTGGAGGCACCGAGTACAAGTGCTCTCTATTTGCTGATGATGTCCTAGTATATATCACTCAATCACATATATCCATCCATGCTGTTATGGCTGAAATAGATCACTTTGTTACATGGTCAAATTTTAAAATCAATGCAGCGAAGTCTGAGGCCCTCGATGTCTCCCTCCCCAAATCCATATAGGATTCCATCCAGTCCAACTTTCCCTTTGCCTGGCCCTCACAGGGTATCAAATACTTAGGAATTCCTATTCATAGAGACCTCTCCCATCTATGTTATCTTAATTTTGGGCCCTTTATTGAACAACTCCATACAGACCACGGTTGGCAAGTTAGAACTGTAAGATTCACTACGTGAACCACTGGTGTTTTGTGGAAAAGCACATGTACACTGTGTTCCAAATTATTATGCAAAAAGTGTTTAGGAGTGATAAGGGAAGAATTTGTTTGTTTGTCAGTTAAACTCATTGATGGTGATGTGTGTCAGGGCTCTTTATATCACTGTAAGCAATTGCAGACACCTGTGCTAATTAGTTTGGCAGGTGTGTCCAATGAAAGGCAAGACTACTTAAGAAGGCTGTCTCACATTATTAAGCAGCCTACATTTTCTGCCAAAATGGGAAAGAAAAAGGATGTGTCGGCTGCTGAGAAGCAACAAATTGTGGAGTGTTTAGGTCAAGGCATGACTACAATCAACATTGTGCGATGATCAGGATGAAGTGTCTTGGCAATCAAGAAGTATGTAGCTGATTCACAGTACACACGTGTGCGTGCTGATAAGGGCATATTGAGGACTCTTTCCTACAGGCAATTACGTCAGGTTGAAAGAGCAGCGGCAAAAAAGCCTTGTCATAGCAGCAGACAAGTTTTTGAAGCTGCTTGTGCCTCCAACATCCCCCGAACAACAAGATGCAGGGTCCTTCAGAGGTTTGCAGCTGTGCATACGCCATCCTGTCGACCTCCTCTATCCACTTCACACAAGCAGAAACGGCTCCAGTGGGCCAAACATTACATGAAGACTGATTTCAAAACTGTTTTGTTCACGGATGAGTGCCGTGCAGCGCTCGATGGTCCAGATGGATGGAGTGGAGGATGGCTGGTTGATGGACACCCCACGCAAACACGGCTACAGCGCCAACAAGGAGGAGGTGGAGTAATGTTTTTGGCTGGAATCATGGGGAGAGAGATTGTCGGCCCCTTTAGGATCCCTGAAGGCGCTAAAGATGAACTCAATAATGTATGTGGATTTTCTCAAACAGCACTTCCTGCCATGGTTCAAGAAGAAGAACCGTGTATTTCACAGCAAGATCATTTTTCTGCATGATAATGCACCATCTCATGCTGCACATAAAACATCTGCATCTCTGGCTGATATGGGCATAAAAGGGGACAAACTTATGGTGTGACCCCCATGCTCCCCTGACCTCTACCCCATTCAGAACCTTTGGAGCATCATTAAAAGGAGTGTCTATGATGGCGGGAGGCAGTTCACATCTAAGCAACAGCTCTGGGAGGGTATTCTGTCCTCATGCAAAACAACTGAAGCAGAAACCATCCAAAACCTGACAAATTCAATGGACTAGAGAGTTCAGAAGCTCCTTTCGAACAAGGGGTCCTATGTGAAAATGTAACATCACCTAGAATAAAGTTTTGAGTTGAAAACTGTTTGATTTCAGTTTCTAACAACCTGCTAATGCTTATAATTTCAAAAATGACCATTTTTTTGGTCTTTATTAAAATGAAAAGGTTGATCGAAAAGTTTGGGGGATCTAAGAGTGTGGCAACCCAGTAGTCATGATTACTTCGAATTCTGACAATATGAGGGTCATGCTGCAGGTAGTGCAGCAAGAAGGCACTTATGTGTCTTGCGCATCTCGGAGCCCCAAAATTATTTTCCGGGCTAGATGCAGCTAAAAATTATTATTAATTTTAAATCTGGTGAAGCTTTAGTATAGATGGCCTAATAGGATCAGTGCTGCACACTGCTACAAAGCCCAAATTATTTTCCAGTCAAGATACAGATAAACATGATTAGTAATTTTAAATCTGGTGGAGCTTATTATAGATGGCCTAATAGAATCAGTGCTGCACACTGCTACAAAGCCCAAATTATTTTCCAGCCAAGATACAGATAAACTTGATTAGTAATTTGAAAGCTTAAAACGGTTGGTAGGGTGATTTTAACCAATCATCAAGATTTTACTTTCCCCAGGATGACACAGGCGTAGAAAAGTCGTTTCGGATCCATGATTTGTTCATCTTTATGAACGTGAGTCTGTCTACATTATCAGTGGAGAGCCGCGTGCACTTGTCTGTCAGCACACCACCAGCAGCGCTGAACACACGTTCAGACAGAACGCTGGCTGCGGAGCATGACAAGATCTCCAAGGCGTAAGTGGCTAGCTCCGGCCATTTATCCAGATTGGAAGCCCAAAAAGAGCAAGGGTCCAGTGACACAGTCGTGGCTTCAATGTTTACTTGGAGATACTCCTGTACCATCGTCTCTAGGCGTTGACTATGTGTCAGACTTCTTGTCTCCTGTGGCCTTGCAAAGGATGGGCTAAAAAAGTGGTGAAATGATTCCGCAAAATTGATGTTACCAGCAGATACTGTGGTTCTGTTACGGTTTGAGTGCTGAACACTTGACGGTCCCACGGTTGGCAAGTTGGAACTGTGAGATTCACTACGTGCACCACTGGTATTTTGTGGAAAAGCACATGTAAGATTCTGCAACAGTCTCTGCTGATACTCCTGCATGCGTGCATCCCTTTCTATGGCAGGAATAATTTCTGCAAATTTACTTTTGTACCGGGGATCTAACAGTGTGGCAACCCAGTAGTCAGGATTATTTCTAATTCTCACAATTCGAGGGTCATGTTGCAGGTAGTGCAGCAAGAAGGCACTCATGTGTGTTGCGCATCCAGGAGCACCAAGTCCCTGTTGTGTTGGTGGCGAGGTAACAATCATGCTTCCTTCCTCTGTCCTCTCCCCCCAACCTCGCACAACAGAAATGTGATCAAGGTCTCCCTCATCTGATGAGTCTTCCATCAGTTCGTCCTCCACTTCTTCCTGGGCTCCTGCACCTTCCTCACTAGTTTGGCTGCTACCATGCGCCCTGGTAAAACCATCTCCCCCACCCTCACATGCCTGCCGCCTTGGTGCTGCCGACCGTCTGGACCTTGCAGATGTTAGCCCTTCCGCATACAACTCCTCCTCCTCTACTTCCTCCACCTCCTCTTGTGCCACCACCTGACTCCGAATTCTGTTTAACATGTGCTCCAGCATGTAAATCACCGGAATAGTCATGCTGATAATGGCATCGTCAGCACTAAACATCTTCGTCACCATTTCAAAACTGTGCAGAAGGGTGCATAGGTCCCTGATCTGAGACCACTCCTCCAGCGTGATTTGCCCCACCTCTGGATCTCGTTGGCCCAGGCTATACGTCAGAACGTATTGCACCAGGGCTTGTCGGTGCTGCCACAGTCGCTGCAACATGTGCAGAGTTGAATTCCACCGGGTAGGCACATCGCATTTTAGCCGGTGAAGTGGCAGGCCCAACGACTTCTGTAGAGATGTAAGTCGCTGAGCTGCGGGATGCGAACGGCGAAAGTGAGCACACAGCGACCGTGCCCTCTGCAGAAGGCCATCTAGTCTGGGATAGTGGGTTAAAAATTGCTGGACAACCAGGTTAAATACGTGAGCCATACAAGGCACGTGTGTGACATTGCCCCGGCGAAGGGCCGCACCCAGGTTTGCAGCATTGTCGCACACGGCCTTCCCTGGTTTCAGGTCCAGTGGAGACAACCATTCATGAAATTGGTTCGCCAGAGCTGACCACAACTCCTCAGCTGTGTGACTCACATTTCCCAGACATTTCAATGTAAAAACCGCCTGATGACGTTGAGCCCTACTGCCAGCATAGTAAGGAGGTGTGCAGGATCCCTTCTGCGCAGTTAGAAAGCTTGTGGCATGACCAGACAGGCTTTGGGTGCAGGTGGAAGACTGAGAGGAGGTTGAGGAGGCAGAAGCAGTGGAGGAACTTTGACATAAAGAGGATTGACGCACAACTCGTGGGGACGGCAAGACTTGGACAGCAGCCCCTTGTCCTGCTGTCATCATAGTTACCCAGTGCCCAGTCAGCGACATGTAACGCCCCTGTCCATGCCTACTCGTCCAAGTGTCTGTGGTGAAATGCACCCTGTCACACACAGAGTTTCTCAAAGAAGCGGTGATGTTGTGTGCGACATGCTGGTGGAGCGCAGGCACACCTTTCTTTGAGAAGTAGTGCCGACTGGGCATCTGGTACTGGGGCACTGCGACGGACATAAGGTCTCGAAAATCCTCTGTGTCCACCAGGCGGAAAGGCAGCATTTCTGTAGCCAAGAACTTGCAGATGGTGAAATTCAACCTCTTAGCTTTCTCATGGCTAGGAGGAAATGGTCTTTTACTTGTCCACATCTGAGGGACCGAGGGCTGGCTATTGTGCTTAGACGGGGTTGATAAGGGTGTCCCCGGCAAACTGCCGGTCTGTGAGGAAGATGCAGGCGGACATGTTAGGTTGCCTTGATCCAAAGGTGGTGCTATCGATGTCGGACAGCGCTCAACACCAGCTGGTGTTACCACCTCCAAAGAAAATGATGACCTGCCAATCACGCTGGCTGTTGCGGGTAAAGAGGTGTCAGGTCTGCGCCCCAAAACAGGTGTGACTGCTGTCCCCCCAGTCACATAGGATGAAGAGGCCGCGGATGCACAAGATATGACAGACGGTGGTTGGCCCGGCCGGCTAGGCCGCATTGTAGCACACTGAGCTTCCCACTGCAACTTATGCTTCATGTCCATGTGGCGGTTCATGCATGAAGTACTCAAACTATGTATTTTTTGGCCTCTACTTAGCTTTTGCTGACAAATGTTACAGATAACACGAGTTGGGTCATCTTTATCGATCTGAAAAAATGCCCAGGCTATGCAAGGCTTAGCACCCATGCGACCTGAAGAGCCACCACGACTTGTGGTGAGAGGCAGAGTTGTGTTTGAGGATGCAGTTGTTGACGTGCTTCCAGTACTACGTCTCTGTCCAGGAAGGCGCAACCTGACCTCGTCGTCACTAGCATCTTCCTCCACCTCCTCTGCTGACCTCATCTCTTGGCTGACTGTGGGTTGACAGTAAGTGGGATCTCCAACCTCATCATCATCACCCTGTGCGTTATCACACCCGTCGTCCTCAGAGCCAACCTGTTCCTGCCCTGACAAAAAACTAAAGTTGTCGTTCCAATCAGGTATTTGAGTCTTATCATCGTCTTCCTCATTATCTCCACCAACAGGAGTTACAGTTTGGGAATGAGGGTCTACATTATGGTCAGAACCTTCTGAGTCTGGTCCTGGATCCGACTCATAAAGATTCTGGGCATCAGTGCAGATCATTTCCTCGTCTGGATTCACAGAAGCGCTGGAGTCGACCTCTGATTCCCAGGCTATAGTATGAGTAAACAGCTCTGCAGACTCAACCATCTGTTCTACCTCATACTCAGACGGGCAGCTGGAGATTTGGGAGCTGTGAGGAAGCAAGTGCGATTGGGGTGACACTTTTGAGGACTGGAGTATTTGTGATGTTGAAGTTGATGTGGAGGAGAGCCCACTTAAAGGAGCACTTGATATCCGTTGAAGCACCTGCTGTTTTTGCGCCTCATCTGGAATTTGTATCGATTGGCTTGGCCGTAAGAAAGGGATCTCATCACATTGTCCGCTAAAAGAAGTAGACATTTTAGTTTGGCTGGAAGATGGTCTTTTTTCTGCAGATGTTACTGTTGCTTTAACACCTACCCCACGGACACAAACTTTTTTCCCCTTCCCAACACGCCTATTCCCCTTTCCACCAGCAGCAGGCCTTTTTCCACTCATTTTGGTGGTTAACTAATTCACAACTCTGGAGTTGTTTGCACAAAAAAACAATGGATGGGAACCGAGCAGAGCTGAGTGGCCAAACTGTGGTATTAGGCCAAAACTATTGGCTGGGTTAGATGCAGAAAAAAATTATATTCAATTTGCAACCTGATGGAGGTCAGTATATATGGACTAATAGAGAAAGTCCCACACACTGCTAGAAGGCCAAATATTTTTCCAGAGCTAGATGCAGAAAAAAATATATTCAGTTTGGAACCTGATGGAGGTCTGTATAGATGGATTAATAGAACAAGTCCCACACACAGCTAGAAGCCCAATATTTTTTCAGAGGTAGATGCAGAAAAAAATATATTCAGTTTGCAACCTGATGGAGGTCAGTATAGATGGACTAATACAACAAGTCCCACACACAGCTAGAAGCCCAATATTTTTTCAGAGGTAGATGCAGAAAAAAATATATTCAGTTTGCAACCTGATGGAGGTCTGTATAGATGGATTAATAGAACAAGTCCCACACACAGCTAGAAGCCCAATATTTTTTCAGAGGTAGATGCAGAAAAAAATATATTCAGTTTGCAACCTGATGGAGGTCAGTATAGATGGACTAATACAACAAGTCCCACACAGAGCTAGAAGCCCAATATTTTTTCAGAGGTAGATGCAGAAAAAAATATATTCAGTTTGCAACCTGATGGAGGTCTGTATAGATGGACTAATACAACAAGTCCCACACACAGCTAGAAGCCCAATATTTTTTCCAGAGGTAGATGCAGAAAAAAATATATTCAGTTTGCAACCTGATGGAGGTCAGTATAGATGGACTAATTCAACAAGTCCCACACACAGCTAGAAGCCCAATATTTTTTCAGAGGTAGATGCAGAAAAAAATATATTCAGTTTGCAACCTGATGGAGGTCTGTATAGATGGATTAATAGAACAAGTCCCACACACAGCTAGAAGCCCAATATTTTTTCAGAGGTAGATGAAGAAAAAAATATATGCAGTTTTCAACCTGATGGAGGTCAGTATAGATGGACTAATACAACAAGTCCCACACACAGCTAGAAGCCCAATATTTTTTCAGAGCTAGATGCAGAAAAAAATTATATACAATTTTCAACCTGATGGAGGTCAGTATAGATGGACTAATAGAATGATGCTATGCCCAAAATATTTTACTTCACTAGGTGCAGTAAAAAAATTGGTATTCTATACACAGGTGGTATATCTTGCAACACAGATAGGCTACTCCACTGACTAACACACTCTGCAATAGGCCAAAAAGGATTAGCTTTGCTAGATTCAGCCAAATGCTGTGAAAAAAACTTGCACAGCACTGGCACAGACCTGCCTGGCAAAAACTGATAGGAACTGATGTAACCTAGTCCTGAAAAGGACTCCAATTACAATTAGTCTTTACTCCCACAATCTATCTATTTAAGAGCACAGACCTGCCTGATAAAAGTCGTAGGAAATGCTGTAACCTAGTCCTTAAAAGGACTGCAATCACAACTATTTTCTACTCCCAAGCTATCTGTAGATTTGTGCGAAAATTGGCTTGAAATTAACAAGGTATAGCGCACACAGCAACAGCGGTGCCGTCTAACACGTAGCTGCAGCAGTGAGAAAATGGTGGTGACGGGGAAAGTGGCTTGGTCTTATAGGTCAAGGACATGTGACATACACTGCCAATGACACATGCCCTTGCTTGTGTGAAAAAAAGCACTTCGCTCCGTGTGTGCGCTGCTGATAGGCTGACAGATTGCACCTCCCCACTGTAAATGCGGGAAAGAGAAAAAAAAAATGGAGATCTTCATTGTTCCTGCAGAGATCCAACCCCTGCCCCTCCCCCCACCCCGCTGTACACTCAAACTGCGTATTAACATTAATTTTCATCATTACTGAGAAAAAATCCAGTTATGATTTTGGTGCACGAACAGTCATCGAACATAACCTCGAACAGCCGAATTTTTCTTAAATTGTTCGTGTTCGCCGAACGGCTCGAACACCGCCCAAAACAGCTCGAATTTGAGATTGGCGAACAGTTCGAGTAGAACAACGCTCATCTCTAGTCAGAACCTTCTGCGTCTGGTCTTGGATCCGACTCATAAAGATTCTGGGCATCAGTGCAGATCATTTCCTCGTCTGGATTCACAGAAGCGCTGGAGTCGACCTTTGATTCCCAGGCTATAGTATGAGTAAACAGCTCTGCAGACTCAACCATCTGTTCTACCTCATACTCAGATGGGCAGCTGGAGATTTGGGAGCTGTGAGGAAGCAAGTGCGATTGGGGTGACACCTTTGAGGACTGGAGTATTTGTGATGTTGAAGTTGATGTGGAGGAGAGCCCACTTAAAGGAGCACTTGATATCCGTTGAAGCACCTGCTGTTTTTGTGCCTCATCTGGAATTTGTAGCGATTGGCGTGGCCGTAAGAAAGGGATCTTATCACATTGTCCGCTAAAAGAAGTAGACATTTTAGTTTGGCTGGAAGATGGTCTTTCTTCTGCAGATGTTACTGTTGCTTTAACACCTACCCCACTGACACAACCTTTTTTCCCCTTCCCAACACGCCTATTCCCCTTTCCACCAGCAGCAGGCCTTTTTCCACTCATTTTGGTGGTTAACTAATTCACAACTCTGGAGTTGTTTGCACAAAAAAACAATGGATGGGAACCAAGCAGAGCTCAGTGGCCAAACTGTGGTATTAGGCCAAAACTATTGGCTGGGTTAGATGCAGAAAAAAATTATATTCAATTTGCAACCTGATGGAGGTCAGTATAGATAGACTAATAGAACAAGTCCCACACACAGCTAGAAGCCCAGATATTTTTTCAGAGGTACTGTAGATGCAGATAAAAATTATTTTTAGTTTGCAACCTGATGGAGGTCAGTATAGATGGACTAATACAACAAGTCCCACACACTGCTAGAAGGCCAAATATTTTTTCAGAGCTAGATGCAGAAAAAAATTATATTCAGTTTGCAACCTGATGGAGGTCAGTATAGATGGACTAATAGAGAAAGTCCCACACACTGCTAGAAGGCCACATATTTTTTCAGAGGTAGATGCAGAAAAAAATATATTCAGTTTGCAACCTGATGGAGGTCTGTATAGATGGATTAATAGAACAAGTCCCACACACAGCTAGAAGCCCAATATTTTTTCAGAGGTAGATGCAGAAAAAAATATATTCAGTTTGCAACCTGATGGAGGTCAGTATAGATGGACTAATACAACAAGTCCCACACACAGCTAGAAGCCCAATATTTTTTCAGAGGTAGATGCAGAAAAAAATATATTCAGTTTGCAACCTGATGGAGGTCTGTATAGATGGATTAATAGAACAAGTCCCACACACAGCTAGAAGCCCAATATTTTTTCAGAGGTAGATGCAGAAAAAAATATATTCAGTTTGCAACCTGATGGAGGTCAGTATAGATGGACTAATACAACAAGTCCCACACACAGCTAGAAGCCCAATATTTTTTCAGAGGTAGATGAAGAAAAAAATATATACAGTTTGGAACCTGATGGAGGTCTGTATAGATGGATTAATAGAACAAGTCCCACACACAGCTAGAAGCCCAATATTTTTTCAGAGGTAGATGCAGAAAAAATATATTCAGTTTGCAACCTGATGGAGGTCAGTATAGATGGACTAATACAACAAGTCCCACACACAGCTAGAAGCCCAATATTTTTTCAGAGCTAGATGCAGAAAAAAATTATATACAATTTGCAACCTGATGGAGGTCAGTATAGATGGACTAATAGAATGATGCTATGCCCAAAAGATTTTACTTCACTAGGTGCAGTAAAAAAATTGGTATTCTATACACAGGTGGTATATCTTGCAACACAGATAGGCTACTCCACTGACTAACACACTCTGCAATAGGCCAAAAAGGATTAGCTTTGCTAGATTCAGCCAAATGCTGTGAAAAAAACTTGCACAGCACTGGCACAGACCTGCCTGGCAAAAACTGATAGGAACTGATGTAACCTAGTCCTGAAAAGGACTCCAATTACAATTAGTCTTTACTCCCACAATCTATCTATTTAAGAGCACAGACCTGCCTGATAAAAGTCGTAGGAAATGCTGTAACCTAGTCCTTAAAAGGACTGCAATCACAACTATTCCCTACTCCCAAGCTATCTGTAGATTTGTGCGAAAATTGGCTTGAAATTAACAAGGTATAGCGCACACAGCAACAGTGGTGCCGTCTAACACGCAGCTGCAGCAGTGAGAAAATGGTGGCGACGGGGAAAATGGCTGGGTCTTATAGGGCAAGGACATGTGACATACACTGCCAATGACACATGCCCTTGCTTGTGTAAAAAAAAAGCACTTCGCTCCGTGTGTGCGCTGCTGATAGGCTGACAGATTGCACCTCCCCACTGTAAATGCGGGAAAGAGAAAAAAAAAATGGAGATCTTCATTGTTCCTGCAGAGATCCATCCCCTGCCCCTCCCCCCACCCCGCTGTACACTCAAACTGCGTATTAACATTAATTTTCATCATTACTGAGAAAAAATCCAGTTATGATTTTGGTGCACGAACAGTTATCAAACATAACCTCGAACAGCCGAATTTTTCTCAAATTGTTCGTGTTCGCCGAACGGCTCGAACACCGCCCAAAACAGCTCGAATTTGAGATTGGCGAACAGTTCGAGTAGAACAACGCTCATCTCTAATAATGAGCAACAATCTATCACTAAAATCTCTGGTGTAAATGTGGCACCCCAGGGGTCTGGTTTCCACAGTAATAGCAGTATTACGTCTGTGAGCAGGTGGGAGGTCTCCTGGGCAGGAATCCTAAGCATGCCACACCTCCTGCCCAGTCCTGGGAGGGGAAGAACTTCCCCTATATAAACTTGGGCTGAAGCAGGGTTAGAGTGAGGAGTTCCAGACAGAGACGGAGTCTGGTCTGGACACGCAGAAACAGGGACAGATAGACCTCAGGAGCTCTGTAGGAGCCAAGGAGAAGCGCCAGGGGCTGGAGCTGTGCAGAGCTCGCCCTGGGAGAAGGTACTAAAACCGGACACAGGAGTCCGAGGCTGTGGGGACTAAGATATACCCAGCAGCAGAATCCATCCGGCAGGGGATTCCAGGTCCTCTGGCCATAAAAGCCCGGAGGCTCAGTCACAACGAAGGGACCAGCACCGCCATCCCGGAGCGGAGGCTAACAGGAGGCCCCAGGTCACCAGCCATACGGGTGAGCACCACACGGTATACCCAGGGACGTGGGCTACTTGTAACCGCCGAAAGCAGGGTAGCCAGGAAGGGTACAGACTAACGGGAAGGCCTACAACTCCACCTGGCCAGGGGAACTCCGGCTTACTCGCAGACTAACCAGGCCCCAACTACTAGCCAGTACTCCCGGGGGAATTTGCCTTGTACCATCAGTATAGACCCTGAACTGTACCCTCGCGTTTCCGTGCTTCCTTGTCGCACCGTTAGTGCTGGGACATCCACACCATCACTCCCAACATCATCCACATCCGCTGCCCTGAGGCCATACCTCTCCCGTTGGGGGTTATGTCAACATTGCTGCACACCTATACCACCGGCCTCAGCGGTCTGCCCTGCAGCGGCGGTTTCATAACCGCATTCAACGGGTGGCGTAGTCAGACACTAATACCATCATACCAATAACCGCCACTAAGTTTGACCACCCTGGGCGCGGACCGGGTCACCGCCACACGAAGACTACTACCCCCATCGGATCCGGCTCCGGGTATCCCCCGCGCGCACGCGCGCCGCACTACAGCACTGGCCCAGGGGGTGAGTCAATTTTGGCGTAGTCGGCAGGATTACGTGCCCGCAACAACCGGGTACTGCGTGCCTGAAAAAAGAGACTTTTATACTTACCTGTGGTGAAGTTTCCCGCCGTCCCGAGTCGTTTCCCGCCATCTGGAGCCGATTCCCGCCATCCGACGCCATCTTCTGCCTTCTTCCCGCCATCCGTGAAGTTTTCCCGCCATTGGACGCCATCTTGAGGGCGCCGCGTGGGAAGAAGAGGGGCGTGGACTCCGAAAGCCCGCGAGAACTGAAGCCCCGCCTCACGTCCGGACGTTGCGTAAGGTCCTGGAAGGAGCCCAGCAGACGCCGACGTCACAGAAGCGCGACGGAAGGTCCTCAACCCTGACGATCCACTGCGGAGCAGCGGCCTATGGAAGAGGATCATCGCAAGGTAGGCCACGGTCCACTAGGGGGGAGGAGGATGTCGGATACGGAGGAGAGCTTCACCGCCACAGCCGCCGCCAGCGCCACCGCTGCTGCGGTCATGCCTTTCACCATGACCTATAGCCCGGGGGCAGCCTGGCTACCCCAGTACTCAGGGGAGTCACATACCCTAAATGACTTCAGAGAAAGGCTGGATAGCCTCTTCCAGGTGTATCCCCTCACGGAGGCGCAAAAAGTGAGCATCCTGGTGGCCCAATTAATCGGGGCAGCCCAAAGGGAGGTAAAGTCCTGGCCACCTGGGAGGAAGATGACTGTCAGAGACATACTAACCCGTCTGAAAGACACATTTGACACCCGCACCTCAGCCGAAATAAAACTAAGATTTTATGGGTGCAAACAACGGGCACATGAGAGTATAAGAGACTATGCTCTAAACCTACAAGAGGCCCTGAGAGCCATTAAGCAGGCAGACCCTGACAGCGTGGGAAATGAAGATAAGCTGTTGACTGAACAATTCATTGAGGGTCTACTGTGCAATGCCCACCGAACCCAGTTGCGGGCAATGGCCTTACAGGACCCTGACCTGGACTTTGCACAGTTCAAGGACAGAGCCATCCGGGTGCTCTGAGAACCGGCACCAGGTGGCGCTGTGACCCACAGGCGCCCTGCTATCACTTATCACCAGGAGACGGTGCCCTTGTCTGCAGGGCCTGTGGGAGCTGATGCGCAGGCTTTAAACAGTGACCCGGCTACAGACCTGCACCATCAGGTCCAAGAGCTAACTAAAAGCGTTGCTGCGCTAACCTGAACTGTGCAGTCTTTACAGGTTTCTACTGCAGGGAAGATCGAGCTGGCATCCGGACCGGAGGACATCCCGTGGCGCCGACCAAGGAGGACCCCACCGGCCAGAGGAAGACCCAGCGATCGATACAACGAGGACGGACGACCTATTTGCCGCCGCTGCAATCAACCCGGACATGTGGCAAGGTACTGTCATTTAAACGGGCACAACCTGGGGTAGAGGGCCAACCCCCAGGCATAAGACCATCAGGCCCATCAAACTGGCGTGATAAATACGTAGGGGGACGTCAAATCTTGCCTGTGGTACTGGATGGCATTCCTATGAGTGCCCTACTAGACACTGGGTCACAGGTCACCACCATCCCGTACGTGCTCTTCAAGCAGTACTGGAATGATTCGGACATAACCCGCTACCCAGACGACGACCTGAGTATCATCGCCAGCAATGGTCAGCCCGTGCCGCAGGTGGTATTCAAGGAGGTGACCATTAAAATCGGTAAAGTCGAACTGGCGGCACAAGGACTGATTATAGTGGACATAGACCGTCATGAGAGTCACCCTAGAATCACCCTGGGAACCAATGTAATTGAAAATTGTCTTGCAGAGGTGATTCTCATTTTACAGCAGGTTGCCAAGAACGCCAGTTCCGGCCAGCAGAGTGTGCTCCAAAAAGAGATCCGGGCACTGATGAAGCGGCAACAGGTGGAACTATCTGGTGGTGAGATAGGTAGCGTGAGAATGTGTGACCCGTTCCCTATTGCCATGCCCCCAAAAAGTGAGATGATGATTTGGTGCCGGGCAGCTATTGGTCTAAGAGGTAGAGACTACCAAGCAATGGTAGAACCCGTCTACTCAGACAGTAGGCCCACCATTTTGACAGCACGGGGGGTGGTCGATGTACGCCATGGGAGGGTGCCCGTTCGCATCATAAATATCGGTGAGAGAGAAGTACACCTGCCCCGGTATGCCACGCTAGCTAAATTGTTCACCATAAACCAGAATTCTGTACAGGCCGTGGAACCCTTGCCTCCATCTCAACCAGAGGAAGGTAACGGCTCTAAGAAACCAGTGGGGGACTGGTGTCAGCAACTACATCTGGGTACCGACTCCACTCCCTCACACCAGAAACAAGGAGTCTATCGGGTGGTTCAAGAGTACGAGAGAGTGTTTAGTAAACACCCGTTAGACTTCGGGCGAGTAAAGGGGGTAGAACACCACATCCCCACGGGAGACCATCCTCCCATAAAGGAGAGATACCGACCCGTACCCCCTGCACACTACCAACACGCCAAGGGGATGCTTAGAGACATGAAGGAGACTGGGGTAATCAGAGACAGCTGTAGCCCCTGGGCAGCTCCACTAGTCTTAGTAAAAAAAAAGGACAACACTATGAGAATGTGTGTAGACAACAGGAAGGTCAACCGTATCACACACAAAGATGCGTACCCGTTACCAAGGATAGAAGAGTCCTTAGCTGCATTAAAATCTGCTAACTTCTTCTCTACTTTGGATCTCACTAGCGGGTACTGGCAGGTTCCTGTAGCAGAGGCAGACCGGGAGAAGACCGCATTCACCACCCCGATGGGTCTCAGCGAATTTAACTGCATGCCGTTCGGGCTCTGCAACACACCAGGAACCTTCCAACGGTTGATGGAATGCTGTCTGGGACACCGGAACTTCGAGACGGTCCTGTTATACCTGGACGATGTCATCGTCTATTCCAAGACCTACGAGGACCACCTGAAACACCTGGCAGAAGTGTTCGAAGCTCTGGCAAACTACGGCCTAAAGGTGAAACCCTCCAAGTGTCATCTCCTGAAACCAAAGGTGCAATACCTGGGACACGTGGTGAGTGCTGACGGAGTGGCTCCCGACCCTGATAAGATCACCGTAATTAAGGACTGGCCAAGACCCTCCAGCATAAAGGAAGTGCGGCAGTTCCTCGGGTTGGTAGGCTACTACCGAAGATTCATTCCCGGTTTCACCAAAATGGCAGCCCCTATGCAGGACCTCCTGATAGGTCAATCTCGGAAAGCCAAAAACCAGAAGCCGCCCTTCAGGTGGGAAAAGCTGGAAGAGGAGTCCTTCTGCCAGCTGAAGATGGCCCTCACGGGGGATGAAATCCTGGCATATCCAGACTACAGCCAGCCCTTTATCCTCCACACGGACGCAAACAACATCGGGCTAGGAGCCGTACTGTCCCAGATCCAGCAGGGGAAAGAACGGGTAATCGCTTACGCCAGCCGAAAGCTACGGCCCACGGAGAGGAACCCTGAGAATTATAGCTCATTTAAGCTGGAGTTCCTGGCAGTAGTGTGGGCAGTGACCGAACGTTTCAAGCATTACCTTTCCTCCTCCAAATTCACTGTGTACACGGATAACAACCCGTTGACACACCTGGACACTGCAAGGCTCGGTGCCCTGGAACAGAGATGGATGGCCCGCCTGTCCAACTTTGAATTCACCATCAAATACCGGGCAGGACGCTCAAATGCCAACGCGGATGCCCTGTCTAGAATGCCGAACTTACCGGATGTAGGGGAAGATCCAGAAGATCTGGAAGAAGTTGAGCTCCCTGCGTTCCACCGTCATGGGATTACCCTGTATTCCAACCGTGTGAAGGACAGGCGCTCCGCGACGTTCAATCCCTTGCCCCACTACAACTGGGCGGAGACGCAAGACAGTGATCCTGCAGTCCGCCTGGTGAAGGAAATGCTGACCCAAGCCGATGCCAGTCTGGACCCAGACGCCCCAGAGGAGACTAAGCAACTGTGGAAGGAGAAAAGTAGGCTGTTCCTCTACAGGGAGAAGTTGTGCCGGAGAATGGTTAACTCTCGAACGCATGAGTTGACCTGGCAGGTAGTGGTCCCCAGACGAGACGCGGCTATGATTCTGGAGGCGTACCACAACGGAGCAGGATATTTCGGGTGGAAGAAGCTGGAGTTCTTATTGCGTGAACGGTTCTACTGGGTAGGCATGAGAGGAGCCATCGAGAGGTGGTGCAGAGACTGTGGACCGTGCCACCTAAGAAGGAAGGACCGTGCCAGCCAGAAGACTCCCTTGCAGCCCATCATCACCCGACAGCCACTGGAACTGGTAGCCCTGGACCATGTGAAACTGGCTCCAAGCAGATCTGGGTATGTCTACGCCCTCACAATCGTAGATCATTACTCCCGGTTCCTGGTGGTGGTCCCGGTCAAGGACTTAACGGCTCAAACAGCAGCTGGAGCCTTCCAGCAGCACTTCTGCCGTCCACACGGGTACCTGGACCAAGTGCTGACAGACCAAGGGCCAGCCTTCGAAGCGGAAGTCTTCCAGGAGTTCTGCAACCTGTATGGCTGCACGAAGATAAGAACAACGCCCTATCACCCACAAACTAATGGACTCTGCGAGAAGATGAACCAGGTGGTGATAGACCTCCTGAAAACATTGCCCCTGGAAGAACGCAGTATATGGCCTGAGAAGCTGCCTGATCTGGTGGACCTATACAACCACATCCCTGTAGGTTCTACCAACGGTACCCCGGCTTACCTAATGAGAGCGAGACCTGGTAAGCTGCCTATCGACCTGGATATGGGAGTCCTGACGCCCGAGGACACCTCGCCAGAGGCAGACTGGGATACAGGGCGGCAGCAGCAGTATCGGAAAGTGCAGGAGAGCGTGGAGCGAAGTCTGTCTCAAGCTAGAGAAAGGCAAGAGAGGGCTTATAATCAGTTTGCTCCCGCTGTTCCCCTGGTACCTGGAGAGCAGGTCTTGAAGAGGAAAAGACGGCTCCACAAGTTGGACGACCAGTGGGAGAAGGACCCGTACACCGTACTGCCATCAAGCCATGAGAGCCCAAAGATTTGCGTGATCAGTAAGGATGGAGGAGAAACCACAGCCGTTGTCTCCAGAGACCACCTGAAGAAGTGTCCCGAGCAGCTGCAAAGCCCTGAAGAAGAAGATCAAGAAAACCCTCGACCCGCAGAGGAAAGGGAAGAAATGATCAGGACTGTACTCGGAGACTTCCCCCGGTCTTGGACACAAGTAAACGGTGCTGTCGTGGTACCCGTCCTCACCTTTCTCCAGCCAGCCCCGCAAGTGCCTACAGAAGAACCAGTAGAGCTGGAAGAGCAGCCGGCCCAAGAGGCAGAAGAGTCCACACCAGCAGTACAGGAGGATCAACCCTCTGCTAGTAGTGAGCCTGCCGTGCCCCTAGTGAGCCAAAGAGTGCGCAGAAAGCTGCCCAGCCTGCCCATAACACCTCCTACACCCTGTAGTGCAGGACCAGTTAGTGAGCTCCGTAGGTCCACTAGGGTTACCAGAGGCCAGATGCCCGTACGTTGGAGAATCTAAGTTGGCTAGTTGCTTTAACTATTTTATGTTTACCTGTTTTGTTGTAGCCGTTGCTAATTATGTTTTTCAGTTACAGGTTTCTTTATATGGACTGACAGGTTATGGACAGTGAGTAACCGGAACTCTGTTGTAAATATGTTTGGAGCGTAACCCAGGAATGGACTACAGACTGTTAAAGACTCGGGGCAGGACAGACCCCTGCCTGGTTACGGCTCCCTGTTCTTTGGTGAAATGGACACCCTTATTGCTTCCCGGTTACGGACACGCCGTGACCATCTCATGTATTTAATTGTTATTGTTTATACCCTGTTATGTTTAGTCCGGGAGTACTAAATTTCACTAGGGGGGAATGTGGCACCCCAGGGGTCTGGTTTCCACAGTAATAGCAGTATTACGTCTGTGAGCAGGTGGGAGGTCTCCTGGGCAGGAATCCTAAGCATGCCACACCTCCTGCCCAGTCTTGGGAGGGGAAGAACTTCCCCTATATAAACTGGGGCTGAAGCAGGGTTAGAGAGAGGAGTTCCAGACAGAGATGGAGTCTGGTCTGGACACGCAGAAACAGGGACAGATAGACCTCAGGAGCTCTGTAGGAGCCAAGGAGAAGCGCCAGGGGCTGGAGCTGTGCAGAGCTCGCCCTGGGAGAAGGTACTAAAACCGGACACAGGAGTCCGAGGCTGTGGGGACTAAGATATACCCAGCAGCAGAATCCATCCGGCAGGGGATTCCAGGTCCTCTGGCCATAAAAACCCGGAGGCTCAGTCACAACGAAGGGACCAGCACCGCCATCTCGGAGCGGAGGCTAACAGGAGGCCCCAGGTCACCAGCCATACGGGTGAGCACCACACGGTATACCCAGGGACGTGGGCTACTTGTAACCGCCGAAAGCAGGGTAGCCAGGAAGGGTACAGACTAACGGGAAGGCCTACAACTCCACCTGGCCAGGGGAACTCCGGCTTACTCGCAGACTAACCAGGCCCCAACTACTAGCCAGTACTCCCGGGGGAATTTGCCTTGTACCATCAGTAAAGACCCTGAACTGTACCCTCGCGTTTCCGTGCTTCCTTGTCGCACCGTTAGTGCTGGGACATCCACACCATCACTCCCAACATCATCCACATCCGCTGCCCTGAGGCCTTACCTCTCCCGTTGGGGGTTATATCAACATTGCTGCACACCTATACCACCGGCCTCAGCGGTCTGCCCTGCAGCGGCGGTTTCATAACCGCATTCAACGGGTGGCGTAGTCGGACACTAATACCATCATACCAATAACCGCCACTAAGTTTGACCACCCTGGGCGCGGACCGGGTCACCGCCACACGAAGACTACTACCCCCATCGGATCCGGCTCCGGGTATCCCCCGCGCGCACGCGCGCCACACTACAGCACTGGCCCAGGGGGTGAGTCATAAACAGTTCTCTTTGCATGTATAAACCTTGCTAGATTGGTGCAATGGGCATATAAGAGGTGCCTGATCTTCCAATCTGTAGTATACAAATTCTCACTGGACAGTTTCCTCTGCTCCCATCTAGCACATGACAGCTGCTTCTATTTCCAGTTCCTGGAAGTAAAGTAGCCCAAGCATATTTCTTTTCAATGAAAGGTACTGAAGAATGAAATGAAAGCAAGGGAGCATGGCTTTAGAGAAAAATAAATTGTGAACAACTTCTGTAGAGTATATATTAAGAAGTTCCCTATATGCACATTAGCAATTCTGTTTTTGCAATGCTATATAAAGTGTACAATCCTTTTATAACAAGCAGCAACCAAATCCTATTTGAACCAAGTCCTATTTGAAAGCATTCCAAGGTGTGTTCATGCTCAAGCACCACTCCAGCATTTTTTTATTTGGAGTGGTGCTTTAAATGTAAGTCCCCTGCCGCCTGTCTGATGGTCACCTGACGCCACCTACATCTGTTTCTAGCATCACTCTCATCATTCTCCGGAGAAAAGTGACCTGCTCGCAGATTCAGTATTTCATGGAGCTGCGCGGATGTCTGGCTCTCATAGACTTGTATTGAGAACGTGTAATGTATCCTCTGACTTCCGGTCAGTAAAAAGCTAATGTCAGAAGATGGCGCAGGGGGACCGTAGCAGCACAGTAAAAACTGTAAAGATGCCAGATGGTGAGTATAGGAACGGGGGCTTAGATTTAAAGTGCCACTCTGGCACTGAAAAAAAACAAAACCAGCGGAGTAGTGCTTTAAAGAAGTTGTCCACTATCCTAACTTAGTTACTCATTTTGTCATAAATGCCTGAGAATAATGCCCTTTCTGAACCCCATATATTTTGCCTGTCAGTTTTTATGTTATTTTATACCTATCTGCTTCACTTCCTCTACCCAAACATCAGTTCTGCTGCCACAGCCATCACTCCATTCTCCATTCTAATTATATTTCCCAATAGCTATTCTGCTGGGCAAATTTCAATTAGTGAGCTTGGGTCCTGTAACTCCAAATAAATCCCTCCTACTCTTCCCCCAGCTTTATATACAGCCTAAGCTTAACATTCTGTCTAGGAGACTATTGCACAAGAGTCACTGATACAGGTAACAGAAGTAAAACAAAGCACCAGAACACTAGCCCTGACAATAAAGTTTATCAGTTATTCTTCCTCACTGACTAATCATGTTCTACTATATCAGGATAGATGGATATATGGATGGATGATGGATGAAGAGAGAGATGTCTGAATGTATGTATATAATAGAGGAAATACAGCAGGATGAATATATACAGTTGAAACCAGAAGTTTACATACACTATATAAAAAGACACATGTTCATGTTTTTCTCAATATCTGACATGAAATCAGAATAAACCTTTCCCGTTTTTGGTCAATTAGGATTACCATAATTTTTAAAATTTGCCAAATGCCAGAATAATGAGAGAAAGAGAATGTTTTAAGGCATTTTTATTACTTACTGCAAAGTCAAAAGTTTGCATACATTTCACTAGTATTTGGCACCATTGCCCTTAAACTGAAAGACTTGGGTCAAACATTTGGGATATCCTTCCACAAGCTTCTCACAATAGTTGGTCAGAATTTGGGCCCATTCCACCTGACAAAACTGGTGTAACTGATCCAGGTTTGTAGGTCGCCTTGCTTGCACCTGCCTTTTCAGCTTTGCCCATAAATTTTCAATAGGATTGAGATCAGGGCTTTGTGATGGCCACTCCAAAACATTGACTTTGTTATCCTTAAGCCACTTTGCTACCATTTTGGCAGTATGCTTCGGGTCATTGTCCATTTGGAAGACCTATTTGCCCCCAAGCTTTAACTTGCTGGCTGATGTTTTGAGATGCTGCTTCAGTATGGCCACATAATCTTCTTTACTCATGATGCCTTCTATTTTGTGAAGGGCACCAATCCCTCATGCAGCAAAACAACCCCGCAACATGATGCTCCTGTGTTTCACAGTTGGGATAGTGTTCTTAGGCTTCCAAGCTTCTCCCTTTTTCCTCTAAATGTAATGATGGTCATTATGTCAAAAAAGTTCAATTTTAGTTTCATCGGACCACAGGACATGTCTCCAAAGATTAAGCCATGTCCTGTGTGCATTTGAAAACATTAATCTGGCTTTTGTATGTTTCTTTTGGAGTAATGGCTTTTTAATGGCAGAGTGGCCTTTCTTTTAAGTTGATACAGTACTCGTTTCACAGGGAATAATGACAAAATCTTATCAACTTCCTCCATGATCTGCACAAGGTCTTTTGTCTTTTGCTTTTGTCCTTGGGTTGATATGCACATGTCGGACCAAAGCACCTTCATCTCTGGGACACAGAACCCGTCTCCTTCCTAAGTGGTATGATAGCTGGACATTTCCATCTTTTTTGTACTTACGTATAATTGTTTGTACAGATGAACAAGGCACCTTCAGGTATCTTGAAATTGTACCCAAGGATGAGCCAGACTTGTGCAAGTAGATAATTCTCTTCCTGATATATTGGCTGATTTCTTTAGATTTTCCCATTATGTTACACAAAGAAGCAGTGTGTTTCAGGTGTGCATTAAAATACATCGACATGTGAGTCTCTAATTAATTTAGATGCTGCCACAAGAAATCAGAAGCTTCCAAACACATGACATCATCATATGGGCAGTGCAGAGTTGTTTAAAGGCATAGTAATTAGTGATAAGAGAATGTGCTCGCCACTGCTCGATGCTCGCCTGAGCATCACGGTGCTCGACAAGCACGTTGCTCGGCGAGTATTTTTGGGTTGCTGGGGCGGGAACTCGAGTCCAAGACCAACATGTTTAGCGCTCTTTAGAGAGCCAATGAACATGCAGTGATTGCTTGCCATGCACTGTAATGCCGTAGCCATGTTGGTTGTGGGTATTACAGTGATTGGCTGCAGAGTAGGGAGAGCTGTTGCTGAGTGAGGGAGAGATTTGCTCGTTTATAGTTTTTAAAAGTATTTCACAGCATATCTATATATCCATCTGAACTAACAGTCTTTCTGAGGATTAATCCAGCTGCATATATTCAGTGGTGATAGGAGGAGTTAGGCAGGCAGTGTATAAGGCAGACTGCAGTGCATATAGTGAAAGAGCATAGTCCATAGCATGTTCCTGCTGTTGCTGTTCTTACAGATATTTGTAGACATAGCCCCATATATCAGGGGCCAGGGTAATTTTTTCATGTTTTATCTTAATCCTGGTTATTTGCTTAAAAAGCAAACCATAGTAAACCATTTTTCTGCTCCATTTGCTTGTTAGCACTACAGAATACAGCCAGATCTGTTCCATATTCCAGCGTTAAATATCCAGAAATTTGAACTGAACGTGGAAAATAATGGCCTCCTTTTCCATTCTGTTGCAGTGTGTCGGTGAAGCTATTCACACTAGGTCTCTGTGTACAATAATATTAGTAAGTTACAGGCCTGCTATTTAAAACCGTGTCAGACATATCACATATAACAGTGTTCCAAAATCAGCCATTTCTGCCTTCCATTTCATTACAGTGTGTTGGTCTAGCTATTCACACTAAGTCTCTGTGAAGAATAATATTAGTAAATTACAGGGCTGCTATTTAAAAACGTGGTTCTCTGTCAGATATATCACATATAACAGTGTTCCAAAATCAGCCATTTCTGCCTTCCATTTCGTTGCAGTGTCGGTCAAGCTATTCACACTAGGTCTCTGTAGAATAATATTAGTAAATTACAGGCCTGCTATTTAAAACTGTGGTTCTCTGTCAGACATATCACATATAACAGTGTTCCAAAATCAGCCATTTCTGCCTTCCATTTCCCTGCAGTGTGTCGGTCAAGCTATTCACACTAGGTCACTGAAGAATAGTATTAGTAAACTACAGGCCTGCTATTTAAAAACGTGGTTCTCTGTCAGATGTATCACATATAACTGTGGTTCAAATCCAGCCATTTGTAGTGAACATGGAAAATATTGTTCTCCATTTATAGATTGTAACAGTGTGTCAGTGTACACCATTTTACAGCTCCATTTGCTTGTTTGCAGAATAAAGCCAGATTATTTTAGTTTTATTCATTTTACTGTATTGTGGAAGCAGAGGAACTTTTTTCAATGATCAGATGCACGTGATCCATATAACTGCCATAATAATACATAAATTTTGTGGAGCATGGCAAATATTCCACTCCATTTAAAGTCAGCCACCTGTGTTTTGTTGAACCCATTGACATTTGGTCGCTGAAAAATACCATACTATAATGCGACTGCCTGAAACCGTGGCCATAAAACGTTATCCAATATGACTGCCCTAATACTCCAGCAATTATTGTGAGCGTGTCAAATATTACACTCCATTTAAAGTATTACAGTTGTGGGTTCAAACCTATTCTCAGTTGGCTGCTGACAAATAGCATATCTGTGAGCAATGTTGTCAAGCTAAAATAGAAAAATTGTTAAGCAACATTCTTTCCAGGGTAATGACTTGTATATGAGGCCAAAGAAATAAAAAAAATAAAGTTATGGCATGTGGAAGACATTTATACGACCAGAATGAACACTCATCTGTAGCTGGTGATGATACCACCTAGCAGCACCTGTCCCTATTGTAAATGCATCTAATAGCGTTATCGATAGGGAATAGAATAGATTTAAATTTTTTGGAGGCAGCACCAGCAGCACACAGTATAAGGCAATAATACCTGGCTGTATCGGTGTAATATACTATCCAAAGTGAGATACATCACCCATAAAAGAATTTCAGATAAGTATAATATATAGAATCTATTTAAATTGTCCTTCTCATAATTAAGGAGTATGTCTCCTATACTAATATTTCATATGAAACAATTTCAACGGCTGCCAAAAATTAGGACACACCCCAATACACATTTGAAGAGACATTAAAAACGAAAAAAAAAAAAAAAACACAGTAGGATCTTTCTTGCACCTCCTCCTCCAGTTCGAACTTTTGTGGTGCTATGCCTCACTCACAATGTGTGCTGCTGTCCTCCCTCTACATGTCTCCTTGCCAGGTTGGGTTAGTGAATTCATCGTCCACCACTTCGTTTTCCACTTCCACACCCTGGCCCTCCTCCTGACTTTCAGTCCATTATGTATCATCATTATGCACCTCTTACGACAGTAATTGGACTTTCCCACCGTCACCTTCAGGTGACCTTGGCTGCTCAAATCCCTACATGTGATTTTCTGTTGCCCTGCTCGAAGCTGGCCAGTCGAGAGGCCCAAATTTATCGATGGAAAAGTGAACATCTCTGGACTCTAATCTCTCCTTAAAACCACATATTCAAGCTCTTTCCACTTGTGAGCAGACCAAACGAGATGCCAGAATGTATAAATCGAAAGATGAACAGTGTGGGATCACTCTTAGGGAACTCGGAATGGTGGGAGGAAAGAGGATCAGGGTGAGGAAGATGCCGACTCCAAGTAAAAATAATCTCCCGGATGGGAACATTCCTCAACCATGAATCTACAAAAACACTAATGCACGCACTCATCATCTGCCTTCTCGACGACTGCAACCTCCTGCTCTGTGGCCTCCCTTCTAATGCTCTCCCATTCCTCCATTCTATCCTAAACTCTGTTGCCCGACTAATCCACCTGTCCCCTCACTATTCCCTGGCCTCTCATCTCTGTCAATCCCTTCAGTTCAAAACCCTAAACTTAGCATGCAAAGCTATACACAACCTGTCTCCTCCATACATCTGTGACCTAGTCTCCCGTTACTTAACTGCAAGAAATCTCCGATCCTCACAAGATCTCCTTCTCTACTCCCCTCTTATCTCCTCTTCCCAAAATGCATACAAGATTTCTCCTGTGCATCTCCCCTTCTCTGGAACCCTCTACCCCACCATTTCTGACTCTCGCCTACTGTTGTAACCTTCAAAAATCACCTGAAGACCCACCTCTTGCGACATGTGCACAACCTGCAGTAACCCTCGCTCCACCATACTGCAGAACATCCAGCTCTACCCTGACCTACTGTATCCTCACCCATCCATTGTAGACTGTGAGCCCTCGTAGGCATGGTTCTCTCCTCTCCTGTACCAGTTGCTGTCACATTTTTGTTCAAGATTATTGTAATTGTTTTTGTGATGTATACCCCTTTTTCACATGTAAAGCGCCATGGAATAAATAGCGATAAAGTAATAATAATAATGTGGTCCAGACTCACATCTACTGAGATTGGACCATGTGGAACACAGGGTGGTGGTGGTGGCAAACTGACTGGAAACTTTATCCAACCAACAACCTTTTCACACTGCTGTGTCTTCAATAGTGGTGTTCCGTGGCCCCCTAGAAATTGAGACCATTAGTTCTACATGACGTAGGTGTTTGTTGTGCTCCTTCAGCAGGCACAGTTTCATCTTGCCCACGGCCTCTGTGTGCATTATCACCATCACTATAACATCCACTTTCCCGTCCCTTGACACACATCTTGCCAAATTTAAATGGAGTTTAAGATTTGTCACGTTGCCAAAAATGTCTATATTATTACCGCAATAATATAGGATCACGTCTGATGAGATGATCACAGTTTTAGGCAGTGCCCTGGGAGTCAGAGATGCTTACAGCGGTCTCCTCCATGCTGTTCCCATGTCACACACCATATGACCAGATAAGGTAGTAAAATGCTAAAATGACATTTCCTGGTGAATGCATTTTTCGAGGTTGAAAGTACAGTAATACAAAAGTGCAAAAACCGCACTATCAGACCTTGCGCCGCCATGTTCGTCACAGTCTTCTCCAGAATCAGGCAGTGTAGGGAGAGATGCTGCTGAGCTAGGGAGAGATTTGCTTGTTTCTTAGTTAGTGTAGGTATACCACCATATATTATACACATATCCATCTCAACTAACATTCCTTCTATGGACTATTCCAGCTGCATAGAAATCAGTGCTAATCAGGCAGGCAAGCAGTGTATGAGGCAGACTGCAGTGCATATAGCAAGAGGGTCCATTCCAGTTCTGTCTGCTGCTGGTGCTTTTACAGATATTTAGAGAAATAGTCCCAGGTATCAGTAGCCAGGAATAATTTTTTTTGGGATCTTAATCCTGATTATTTGCTTAAAAAGCAATCCAGAGAACACCGTTTTTCTGCTCCATTTGCTTGTTGGCACTGCAGAATACAGCCAGATCCTTTCTATACTACAGTGCTAAAAATCCATCTATTTAAAACTGTGGTTTGTCCATCACACAGATCACATATAAGTGCGCTAAAAATTCTGCCATTTCTGGCCTCCATTGACATTTTGTTGCAGTGTGCTAGCGAAGTTATTGACACCAGTTCACTGTTAAAAAAAGTTACTTACAGGCCAGCTATTTAAAACTGTGGTTTGTCCGTCACACGGATCACATATAAGTGCGCTGAAAATTCTTCCATTTCTGGCCTCCAATGAAATTTGGTTGCAGTGTGTTAGCAAAGTTATTGACACCAGTTTGCTGTTAAAAATAGATACCTACAGGCCAGCTATTTAAAACTATGGTGGCCCTATAAAAATAGGCTTTGTGACTTTCAGAGTCCCTCCATCATAAATGAAACAGGATGTGTCTGATGATGTGTCACACACCACATGGCCAGATAAGGTCGTAAAATGTTAAAATGACATTTCCCGGTAAATGCATTTGTCTTGGTTGAAAGCAATGCAAAAGTGCATAAAACGCATCAAAAATGCATGTGTGAACATAGCCCAAGATGTGGAGGAGCATTTTTGTTTTTAGTTATTTATTTTGCCACATATATAAGTCATTACCCTGGAAAGGATGTTCCTTAATATATTTCCCAGGAAAATCTATTTTGGTTTCATTTTTGTTTGTTTTATTGTGAGTCCGTAAAAGTGGCATAGCCACATTGTTGACAGCAGTTACCTGGGAGTCAGAAATGCTTCCATGGGTCTTCCCCATGCTTTTCCCATGTCATTTGAGCACCGTTCCCATCGATTTGGGCAATTTTTAGGCCCTATGCAGACCTCCGGGGGAGTCGCCGGAAAAATGCTCAAGTTTCCCATAGACTTACATTGGGCTCGTTGCTCGGGTCGAGCACCCGAGCATTCCAATTTGCTCAACCTGAACAACGAGTACCTGAGCATTTTAGTGCTCGCCCATCACTAATAGTAATCTTAGTGTATGTAAATTTTTGACTTGGCACTAAGTAATAAAAATGCCTTAAAACATTCTCTCTCTCATTTTTCTGGCATTTGGCAAATATTAAAAATTATGGCAATCCTAATTGACCTAAAACGGGAAAAGGTTTATTCTGATTTAATGTCAGATATTCAGAAAAACAAGCATATGTGTATTTTATATAGTGTATGTAAACTTCTGGTTTCAACTGTATTACACAGGTTGTAAAACAGTGTGTATGCATAAATATTTAAACTGTGTGCACAATTATTAGACAAATGATTTATTTGAATATGTAATTATTCCTATGCAAATTTTCCAACTCCAAGCTGTATAAATTTGAATGCTTATTGAATGAAGCAGATCACATCATGTGAACTTGTGTTATGAGTGAAGGTGTAGCCTAAGGATATCAACACCCTTTATCAAGGTGTGCATTATTATTAGGCAGCTACTTTTCCTCAAACTTCAAGTCAAAAAGTGCTACAGAGGGATGCCGCACTCTTGAAATTGCTATGACATTGGGGCGTCATCACAGAAACATCAAAGGTTTTGTTGCAAATAGTCAACATGTAAATAGCCAAAACATGATAATAAAAAAAGATGCACATTAACTGCCAAAGATTTGAGAAGAATCAAATGTGAAGTGGCACAGGAACCCATTCTTCTCCAATTCTGTCATATTCCAAAACTGCCACCTCCCTGGAGTGCCCAGAAGTATGAGATGTTCAGTGCTCAGAGACATGGCCGAGGTAAGGGAAGCTGAAACCCGACCATCACTGAACATGACACATATGTTAAAATGTCAAAACTGGGTCAATAAATTTCTGCTGATAGATTTTTTAATGGTTTTATGGACTGATGAGATGAGAGTGAATCTTGATGGACCATATGGATGGGACTATGGTTGGATCAATAATGGTCACAGACGCCCATTTTAACACCAACAAGGTGGAGATAGGTTACAGCTTTGGGCTTTAATTATTAGAGATGAGAAAGTTGGACCTTTTCTGGTTAAAGATGGACTCAAAATCAACCCCAAAACCTACTGCCAGATTTTAGAAGATACTTTCTTCAAACAGTGGTACAGGGAAAAGTCTGCATCTCTGAAGAAAAACATGCTTTTTATGTAGGACATTTCTCCACTACATGCATTGAAGAATTCCACTGCTTGGCTAGCCAGTAAGGCTCTTAAAGATGAAAAAAATGACATTGTCCCCTTTCTTATCTGACCTAAACTGTATTGAGAATTTGTTTGTCTTTCTTAAATGAAACCTGTCACGTACTAGCTACTATCTACACTGTCCCCATAGCATTGTTAGTGATGCAATGTGCATCATTCAGTTACAGCTAGCGCCGCCCACAAATTTGAATATTGAAACTGCAAACTACACCACCTCACTGCTCACGCCCGGGAACATAGCGCATGCACAGTGAAGCTGGTAATCACACATCCTCACTGTGCACGGACGGGGAATAGAGCATCATAGCACATGCGCAGTGAAGCTGAGCACTACACAGCTTCACTACGCACGAGCGGGGAACATAGTGCGTGAGCAGTGAAGCTGGTAATCACAGAACCTCACTGCCCAGGCGGCCGGACATATACAAATGCGCATGCACCCCACAATAATAGCACTTGGGGGAGCAATATTTAGATATTTGGGTGGTGCCAGCAGTAACTGAATGTTGCGCCCGCCCATGATTGAATGTGAGAATCACACCCCTATGACTGAATACGAGCAGGTAGGACAAAGTATATATAAGGTTATAAAATCATTATACTACCACCGATTTTAATGAAAAAAGCTTGTTAGTGATGCACATTGCATCACTAACAACGCTGTGGGGCCAGTGTAGATAGTAGCTAGGATGTTTCCTTTAAATGGGAGATTTTTCTCACTTTTACTTTTTAAATATTCAGGTTTCAGATTTATTAACCTTTTGGATTGACCGACAGCACTGTAGTTGTTGAATAATAAAATGAATCATCAAAAAAACAAATTGTCTATTAATTGTGCACACAGTGTACACCCTGTTGTATGCAGACATATACAACGAACAATTGTGGAAGGACACATGTGCAAGACAATGGGAGATTGTGTCTGCACCATATGCACAGAAGCAGAGAGTGAGATTCACTGAATAGAGCCCCGCCCAAGCACACAGTATAAAAGTCACATGTTGATAATATCTCTTCAGATTCCAGAGCCAGGAAGTTAGGAAGAAACTTATATGACATCACAGGAAATTAACCGGTTCCCGACCGCCCACTGTACATAAACGTCGGCGCTTGCTGGGCTCTGTGCAGCGCCGACGTTTAAAAACGGTGGGTGGTCCCGCAGCGCTTAGGACCCCCAGGGTCCTGCTAGCGCTGCGGTACCAGTTCAGAGCAATAGCTCTGACATGTGGCATCATGGGGACCTGATTGGATCAGGTCCCCATGATGTTAGCCTGTTCCTATCTTCTAGATGCCGCGATCCATAGCAATCGCGGCATTTAAAAGATAGTGACAGCCGGTGGTCGGCGATCGGGACTCCCCACATACCTCAACAGTGGCGGGGATCCCGGTGCTGTGACCTCTGACGTCATCGAGACCTGATTGGCTCAGGTCTCGATGATGTCAGCGTCACACCAGCCAATCAGAGAGATCACCAGGGAAGTTTGTTTTAGCAACAAACTTTCCCGGGCGATCTGGCTGATAAATACACTATTTCTCCTCCGATCTCAGTGAGAGAGCAGAGGAGAAACAGTGTGACAAGAGCTGTCAGCCTTGCCACAGTAAAAGTGAAAAAAATAAAATAAAAAAGAAAGTAAGAGTTAGGGTTAGTCAGTCCTGTCAGATCAGTCAGTCAGTCAGTCCTGTCAGATCAGTCAGTCAGTCCTGTCAGATCAGTCAGTCAGTCCTGTGAGATCAGTCAGTCCTGACAGATCAGTCTGTCCTGTCTGATCAGTCAGTCAGTCAGTCCTGTCAGATCAGTCAGTCCTGTCAGATCAGTCAGTCCTGTCTGTCAGTCAGTCCTGTCAGATCAGTCAGTCCTGTCAGTCAGTCAGTCCTGTCAGATCAGTCAGTCCTGTCAGATCATTCAGTCCTGTCAGATCTGTCAGTCCTGTCAGATCATTCAGTCCTGTCAGTCAGTCAGTCCTGTCAGATCAGTCTGTCCTGTCAGTCAGTACTGTCAGATCAGTCTGTCCTGTCAGTCAGTCCTGTCAGATCAGTCAGCCCTGTCAGTCAGTCAGTCCTGTGAGTCAGTCAGTCCGGTCAGTTCAGTCCGGTCCCGTCCGTTCAGTCCGGTCCGTTCAGTCCAGTCAAAAAATATAAAAATAAAATGGCCCATCAGACTTATACTGCGGAAGAGGTGTATGCCCTGCTGTGTTCTGATACTGATGACAGTGTAATCTCAGATGGAGATATGGATTGTGAGGGCTTTAGTAGCGGTGACACTGAGAACTCAGAAATGAGCAGTGATTCTGGTCCATCCTCAAGCCCAAGGACCAGTGCAGCAATAGGGGCAAATAGCGCTACTGGAGAAATGTCTCCAAATCAGGGAACACTGCCCAGTACAAGCGCTGTCCCTGCTACTAGTGAATTGGCGCACGCCAGTGTACAAGAGGTTTTGCCACATGATCTAGCATTTCCCAGATGGGAGGCTTCAGATTCGTCTGCTCCATTCAGCCCTGATTTCAACTCCATTCCTGGTATAAATGTGGAGGTGGAAGATTTTGGACCAATTCATTTTTTTAATTTGTTTTTTACAGACAGCTTGCTAGAGCATATTGTCGTGCAAACAAATTTATATGCATCCCAATTCATAAGCCAGAATCCCTGATCTTACTATGCTAGGGCAAATTTATGGACACCAACTAATGTCCCGGAAATAAAAAAATTTTTAGGACTTACATTTGCCATGGGGCTTGTTAAAAAACCGAGCATTCGATCCTACTAGTCCAACCACCCTGTTCAAGCCACCCCTATGTTTTCAGTCGTTCTGCCTAGGACCCGTTATGAAATGCTCATGCGGTTTTGGCATTTTAACGACAATAGTCAATGCCTGCCCAGAAATGCCCCAGAACATGACAGGTTATATAAAACTAGACCCATCATTGAAAATTTGTCAGAAAAATTCTTAAGGCTCTACACCCCAACACAAAATATTTCTATAGATGAGTCCCTTGTAAAATTCAAAGGAAGACTACACCTCAAGCAATTTATCCCATCTAAAAGGGCAAGGTTTGGAATAAAGATCTATAAAATGTGCGAAAGTTCAACCGGATACACATCCGCTTTTTGCATATACGAGGGGAAAGATAGCCAACTAAACCCACCAGGATGCCCTATTTATCTGGGGACATCTGGAAAAATTGTTTGGGAGCAGATAAGTCCATTTTTTCAAAAAGGCTACAATCTATATGTGGACAATTATTACACCAGCATACCCCTATTTAAAAGTCTGGTTGAACACAACATCGGGGCTTGTGGGACCATTCGTAAAAACCGTCAGGGGTCTCCACAGCCATTGGTCAACCAAAAGTTCCAAAAGGGGCAGTCAGGGGCTGTACGCAATGGAGAGCTGCTTGCCCGGAAATATAGGGACAAGAGGGATATTTTTGTCCTCAGCTCGATCCACACAGATGCCACAAGGGCCATTGTAGAAATAGGATCCACCACTCCGAAGCAAAAACCTGTGTCAGTCATTGACTACAACAAACACATGGGGGGGTGGACCTTGCAGACCAGGTTCTACAGCCATACCAGGTATCAAGAAAGTCCTATACCTGGTATAAAAAGTTGGTTATTTATTTGTTTCAGGTGGCCACATACAATTCTTTTGTGATGTACAAAAAAGCAGGAAATTCAGATCCTTTTCTTGATTATCAAGAAAAGGTAATTGAAAATCTTGTCTTTCAAAGTGTTAGCCCCGCTCATCCATTAGAATCTGAGGATGTGAAAAGACTCACTGAGCGACATTTTATTGCACTTATTCCAGCAACGGAAACAAGAAGGAACCCCCAGAAAAGATGTCGTGTATGTACTAAGAGAGGAATGAGGAGTGATACCCGCTACTATTGCCCACAATGCCCATCATTGCCAGCCTTATGCGTCACTGACTGCTTTAAAATCTTCCACACAGAACCACGTTTTTAAACTGTAAAAATGTATCCCAATTTGTCATTCAAACATTTGGTTCATTTAGTGAATGACACATTCGAGTAGAGCTCACTTAATTTCCAGGGGGGGTTCTCCAGAATCTAAACCTTCCATTGCGTGCTTGTTTCTGGAAATCATCCATTGAGTTAAAATGGTCACTAAACCCAGAGATGAATTCCCAGAGGGGTGTCATTTCCAAAATGGGGTCACTTGTTGGGGGTTTCCTCTGTTTAGGCACCTCAGGGGCTCTCCAAATGCAACATGGCGTCCGCTATCGATTCCAGCCAAATTTCCATTCCAAAAGTCAAATGGAGCTCCTTACCTTCCGAGCCATGCCGTGCGCCCAAACAGTGGTTTTGCACCACATATGGGGTATCAGCGTGCTCAGGAGAAATTTCACAACACATTTTGGGGTCCATTTTTTCTGGCTGCCCTTGTGAAAATTAAAAATTTGAGGCTAAAGTACCAGTTTTGTGTTAAAAATGTGTTTTTTTATTTTCACACTGCAACATTATAAAATTCTGTGAAGCCCCTGGGGGTTCAAGGTGCTCACCACACATCTAGATAAGTTCCATGAGGGGTCTAGTTTCCAAAATGGGGTCACTTGTTGGGGGTTTCCACTGTTTAGGCACCTCAGGGGCTCTCCAAATGCAACATGGCGTCCGCTATCGATTCCAGCCAAATTTCCATTCCAAAAGTCAATTGGCGCTCCTTACCTTTCGAGCCATGCCATGCGCCCAAACAGTGGTTTTGCACCACATATCGGGTATCTGCGTGCTCAGGAAAAATTGCACAACACATTTTGTGGTCCATTTTTTCTGGCTGCCCCTGTGAAAATTAAAAATTTGAGGATAAATTAGCAGTTTTGTGTTAAAAATGTGTTTTTTTATTTTCACACTTCAACATTATAAAATTCTGTGAAGCCCCTGGGGGTTCAAGGTGCTCACCACACATCTAGATAAGTTCCATGAGGGGTCTAGTTTCCAAAATGGCGTCACTTGTTGGGGGTTTCCACTGTTTAGGCACCTCAGGGGCTCTCCAAATGCAACATGGCGTCCGCTATCGATTCCAGTCAAATTTCCATTCCAAAAGTCAAATGGCGCTCCTTACCTTCCGAGCCATGCCGTGCACCCAAACAGTGGTTTTGCACCACATATGGGGTATCAGCGTGCTCAAGATAAATTGCACAACACATTTTGGGGTCCATTTTTTCTGGCTGCCCTTGTGAAAATAAAAATTTGAGGCTAAAGTAGCAGTTTTGTGTTAAAAATGTGTTTTTTTATTTTCACACTTCAACATTATAAAGTTCTGTGAAGCCCCTGGGGGTTCAAGGTGCTCACCACACATCTAGATAAGTTCCTTGCGGGGTCTAGTTTCCAAAATGGGGTCACTTTTTGGGGGTTTCCACTGTTTAGGCACCTCAGGGGCTCTCCAAATGCAACATGGCGTCCGCTATCGATTCCAGCCAAAATTTCCTTTCCAAAAGTCAAAGGGCGCTCCTTACCTTCCGAGCCATGCCATGCGCCCAAACAGTGGTTTTGCACCACATATGGGGTATCAGCGTGCTCAGGAGAAATTGCACAACTCATTTTGGGGTCCATTTATTCTGGCTGCCCTTGTGAAAATTAAAAATTTGAGGCTAAAGTAGCAGTTTTGTGTTAAAAATGTGTTTTTTTATTTTCACACTTCAACATTATAAAATTCTGTGAAGCCCCTGGGGGTTCAAGGTGCTCACCACACATCTAGATAAGTTCCTTGAGGGGTCTAGTTTCCAAAATGGCGTCACTTGTTGGGGGTTTCCACTGTTTAGGCAACTCAGGGGCTCTCCAAATGCAACATGGCGTCCGCTATCGATTCCAGTCAAATTTCCATTCCAAAAGTCAAATGGCGCTCCTTACCTTCCGAGCCATGCCGTGCGCCCAAACAGTGGTTTTGCACCACATATGGGGTATCAGCGTGCTCAAAATAAATTGCACAACACATTTTGAGGTCCATTTTTTCTGGCTGCCCTTGTGAAAAGAAAAAATTTGAGGCTAAAGTAGCAGTTTTGTGTTAAAAATGTGTTTTTTATTTTCACACTTCAACATTATAAAGTTCTGTGAAGCCCCTGGGGGTTCAAGGTGCTCACCACACATCTAGATAAGTTCCTTGCGGGGTCTAGTTTCCAAAATGGGGTCACTTGTTGGGGGTTTCCACTGTTTAGGCACCTCAGGGGCTCTCCAAATGCAACATGGCGTCCGCTATCGATTCCAGCCAAAATTTCCTTTCCAAAAGTCAAAGGGCGCTCCTTACCTTCCGAGCCATGCCATGCGCCCAAACAGTGGTTTTGCACCACATATGGGGTATCAGCGTGCTCAGGAGAAATTGCACAACACATTTTGGGGTCCATTTATTCTGGCTGCCCTTGTGAAAATTAAAAATTTGAGGCTAAAATAGCAGTTTTGTGTTAAAAATGTGTTTTTCTATTTTCACACTTCAACATTAAAAAATTCTGTGAAGCCCATGGGGGTTCAAGGTGCTCACCACACATCTAGATAAGTTCCTTGAGGGGTCTAGTTTCCAAAATGGGGTCACTTGTTGGGGGTTTCCACTGTTTAGGTACCTCAGGGGCTCTCCAAATGCAACATGGCGTCCGCTATCGATTCGAGCCAAATTTCCATTCCAAAAGTCAAATGGCGCTCCTTACCTTCCGAGCCATGCAGTGCGCCCAAACACTGGTTTTGCACCACATATGGGGTAACAGCGTGCTCAGGAGAAATTACACAACACATTTTGGGGTCCATTTTTTCTGGCTGCCCTTGTGAAATATAAAAATTTGAGGCTAAAGTAGCAGTTTTGTGTAAAAAATGTGTTTTTTTATTTTCACACTTCAACATTATAAAAATCTGTGAAGCCCCTGGGGGTTCAAGGTGCTCACCACACATCTAGATAAGTTCCTTGATGGATCTAGTTTCCAAAATGGGGTCACTTGTTGGGGGTTTCCACTGTTTAGGCACCTCAGGGGCTCTCCAAATGCACCATGGCGTCGGCTATCGATTCCAGCCGAATTTCCTTTCCAAAAGTCAAAGGGCGCTCTTTACCTTCCGAGCCATGCCATGCGCCCAAACAGTGGTTTTGCACCACATATGGGGAATCAGCGTGCTCAGGAGAAATTGCACAACACATTTTGGGTTCCATTTTTTCTGGCTGCCCTTGTGAAAATTAAAAATTTGAGGCTAAAGTAGCAGTTTTGTGTTAAAAATTTGTTTTTTTATTTTCACACTTCAACATTATAAAATTCTGTGAAGCCCCTGGGGGTTCAAGGTGCTCACCACACATCTAGATTACATAAGTTCCTTGAGGGGTCTAGTTTCCAAAATGGGGTCACTTGTTGGGAGTTTCCACTGTTTAGGCACCTCAGGGGCTCTCCAAATGCAACATGGCGTCCGCTATCGATTCCAGTCAAATTTCCATTCCAAAAGTCAAATGGCGCTCCTTACATTCCAAGCCATGCCGTGCGCCCAAACAGTGGTTTTGCACCACATATGGGGTATCAGCGTGCTCAGAAGAAATTGCACAACACATTTTGGGATCCATTTTTTCTGGCTGCCCTTGTGCAAATTAAAAATTTTAGGCTAAAGTAGCAGTTTTGTGTTAAAAATGTGTTTTTTTATTTTCACACTTCAACATTATAAAATTCTGTGAAGCCCCTGGGGGTTCAAGGTGCTCACCACACATCTAGATAAGTTCCTTGAGGGGTCTAGTTTCCAAAATGGGGTCACTTGTTGGGGGTTTCCACTGTTTAGGCACCTCAGGGGCTCTCCAAATGCAACATGGCGTCCGCTATCGATTCCAGTCAAATTTCCATTCCAAAAGTCAAATGGCGCTTCTTACCTTCCGAGCCATGCCGTGCGCCCAAACAGTGGCTTTGCACCACATATGGGGTATCAGCGTGCTCAGGAGAAATTGATCAACACATTGTGGGGTCCATTTTTTCTGGCTGCCCTTGTGAAAATTAAAAATTTGAGGTTAAATTAGCAGTTTTGTGAAAAAAAGTTAAATGTTCATTGTTTTCTTCCACATTCCAAAAATTCCTGTGAAGCACCTGAAGGGTTAATAAACTTCTTGAATGTGGTTTTGAGCACCTTGAGGGGTGAAGTTTTTAGAATGGTATCACTTTTGGGTATTTTCTGTCATAAAGGCCCCTCAAAGTCACTTCAAATAAGATGTGGTCCCTAAAAAAAATGTTTTTGTAAATTTTGTTGTAAAAATGAGAAATCGCTGGTCAACTTTTAACCCTTATATCTTCCTAACAAAAAAAAATTTTGGTTCCAAAATTGTGCTGAGGTGAAGTAGACATGTGGGAAATGTTATTTATTAACTATTTTGTTATCTCTCTGATTTAAGGGCATGAAAATTCAAAGTTTGAAAATTGCAAAATTTTCAAAATTTTCGCCAAATTTCCAATTTTTCACAAATAAACGCAAGTGATATCGAAGAAATTTTACCACTATCATGAAGCACAATATGTCATGAAAAAACAGTCTCAGAATCAGCGGAATCCGTTGAAGCGTTCCAGAGTAATTACCTCATAAAGTGACAGTGGTCAGAATTGAAAGAATTGGCCCGGTCACGACGGCAAAAACAGGCTCTGGTGCGAAGTGGTTAAAGGATTCTCAGCCAGAGATTATGGGATAAAGGAAGCAGCTCAGGTTATAAAAGGATTTGGGAAAGCAAGATATAACAACAGAGCTTATTTATGGCAGTTACGAGGGGCATTCATTAAAGATTTCCTCTGACCCACTTCCTGTGGACTGAGAGCAATGAAACTTGGCACAGTTATTAGTTCTTCTCTACATAGGTGCCACCTAGGGACACACACTTCTCCCATCTCTTTAGGCAACTGTAAACACCTCGCTTGTAGAAGTCGACAGGTTGCTCCAAAAGCCATTCTGTGACTTTGGAAATCAGAGTCTCATCATCTGGAAAATGCTTGCCCTTCAAAAATAATTTTATTTTTGGAAAGAGGTGGAAGTCCGATGGTGTGAGGTCAGGTGAAAAAGGCAAATGTGGTAGAATTTCATAGCCACTTCTATTTGGGCAACATGTGAGTTGTGAACTGGTGCATTGTGTTGCAGAAATCAAAACCAAGCATGCCACATCTCTTGGTTTTGATGGCCTCCCACAATTTCTGCAATAGTGAAGCATAGCATGCCCCAGTGATCATGGTACCCTTTGCTAGAAAATCTATCAATACTACTCTGTGCTGGTCCCAAAATACTGTGAGAATGACCTTGTCTGCTGAGGGTTGGGCACATGCCTTCTTTGGAGGCAGTGATTCATGATGCTTCCATTACATCGACTGGACTTTAGTCTCAGGATCATAGTGATGGACCCAGCTTTCATCCTGTGTGATCAGTCTGTTGAAAAAGTCCTCCTGATTTCCATGGCACATTGTCAATAGAGACTGAGAGCATTCGACTTGTTGCTGCTTCTGGAAAGGTGTGAGCAGCCGGGGAACCCAACGAACGGATACCTTATGCATGTGAAGATGGTCTTGGATGATTGTTTTCACGGACCCCACAATAATCTTGACATTTTGGGCTAGGTGGCGATTGGTTACACTGTGATTTTCCAAAACGGCGACGTCCACTTGCTGGATGGTGTGTTCTTCAAAAGCAGAATGGGGTCGCCCTGGAATTGAAGCTGTTTGCACCAAAGTCCGACCACATTTCAATTGACGATGCAAGTTCTTGACTACATCATATGATGGGGAATCATCACCATAAACCTCTTTCATCTCATCGAATGTCTCCTTTGGTGTGTGGCCTTTCAAGTAAAGGAACTTGATGACTGCTCTGTATTCCACTGGGTCCATTGTCAAACCTCACACCACTTCAGCACCTGTAAAATCAAGACCGTTATCAGTTCTGAGTTGCAAATTAGAACGTAACCTATAGAGACTTATATCATTACACATGTGAAGTTTCAGCATCCTGTGATAAATAGAAGTGGGTTAGGGAAAATCTTAAATGAACGCCCCTCGTAGTTTATAATAGAGGAATTTATATATTAGTGAATAACACCTTTAAGCCATATTCCATATTTACCATATTTAGTGGAAACCAAAAGTTTTGCATTTTTTTTAAAAGTGTGATTACTTCTGTCTGGTTTCTGTGATGCCATTTCTCTGGTGATGAATCGAAAGTGCATGAAGTTGTCATCATGTAAGACCTTAATTTTAACCAAAATGCTTTTGAATATAGGTATGGTTATTTAATTAAAGAAAACTGACTGTCAAATATATTGCATATACTATTTATTTATCACAACTTAGGGAGTAATTAATTGTTTACAATGTCATAATTTATGTGGTAAAGTGACTTGCTCGGTTCTCCGGAGGCAGACACAGAACAAACGGTTCAGGTAAAGTTCCTGTGGGTTTATTGTGCGGCATAAACTCTGGCAACGTCACATAAAAATAATAAACAGGCCCTCTCGGGGTTAAAGGGAACAGTCATGGGGGCTTCATTTGCACCGGCTTACGCCAATCTTTTCCTGGGGCTGTGAGAGAGGGACCTCTTTCTGTCAGATCGATACGCACCAATGGACCGCATCCCTTTGTGGGTGCGGTACATTGATGATGTATTTCTGATCTGGCAGGATTCCATTGAATCTCTTGAGTTATTCATGTCCGAATTGAACCAGAATTCAATGAACATACATTTAACATATCAGTATGATAGGAGGATAATAGAATTCCTAGATGTATTGGTGTCGAAGGATATGAATAATTACTTACAGACCAATTTGTTTCGTAAAACTACAGCTGTGAATTCTTTACTTCAAGCATCCTCTTCACATCCGCCAGCCATGATAAGATCAATTCCTACGGGTCAATTTCTTCGTATCCGTAGGATATGTTCCACCAACGAAGATTTTGAAAAACAGGCTGCAGAATTGAAACAAAGATTTGTGGAAAGAGGATACAGCAACCGTTCAATTAAGCAAGCCTATAATCGGGCTAGGCATACATCTCGAGATAAATTATTATACGGAAAGAAAATACCATCACCATCCAGAAAAGTAAGATTTATTACTTCATACCATGGACAAACAGCTGGGGTGCGTGAGAGCCTAAAAAAATTTTGGCCCTTGTTGTTGGCGGATCCCACCATAGCAAAATATATAGGGGAGTCACCAAACATTACGTTTCGTAGATCACGAAACTTAGGTGACAGTCTCGTAATGAGTCATTATACAAATAGCCCAACTACCTTTTTAGACAATATGAGGCCTAGTTGGGGATGTAAACCCTGTGGGAGATGTGTGGCATGCCCTAATGTCACACGGACCGATTCCTTCCCCAATGCCAATGGATCTAGAACATTTAAAATTAGGCATTCGATCACTTGTACATCCAAAGCGGTAGTATACCATGCCACGTGCCCCTGTTCATTAGTATATATTGGATTGACAACGAGGCAACTTAAAGTCCGTATCAGGGAACACGTGAATGGTATTATTGCCGCTAAGGAAGTTGTAGATGTCTCACTGTTGAAAACCATACCTAGACACTTCAGAAATTTTCATGATTGTGATGCTACACAGCTACAAGTACGAGGGATTGACATGATATTGCCAACCGAGCGTGGTGGCAACATCAGTAACCGGTTGGCAAGACTTGAGGCCAAGTGGATTTGGACTCTCGATACTATATGTCCTCGCGGTCTCAATGAAAACCTCAGTTTCGCCCCATTCTTATGAGGACCTTGCCAGTTTTTATGTTGGGCTAGTTTTTATATGTATCCTTATTTGCTTGTTTTTAATTCTTTTTTATTTGCAGCTTGGAATTGGAGGAGCTATACATGGTCGATCTAGTATTTGGCTCGATGTGATGACATTATACCCATAGAAGTTCGCTATCAGAGCGTAGATGACATCATAAACAACATAATATCTCTAATACTATTGGATTTGTACTGACATCTGGACAAATCTGAACTATAGATACGTACCTCAATTCAAGTGTGGAAACATCAAAATGGACACCTGATGGAACGTGAATAACTTATGGACATTGTACAGTTATATGAAAAAGTTTGGGCACCCCTATTAATCTTAAGCTTATTGTTTTATAAAAATTGGTGTTTTTGCAACAGCTATTTCAGTTTGATTTATGTAATAACTGTTGGACACAGTAATGTTTCTGCCTTGAAATGAGGTTTATTGTACTAACAGAAAATGTGCAATCTGCATTCAAACAAAATTTGACAGGTGCATAAGTATGGGCACCTCACCAGAAAAGTTACATTAATATTTAGTAGATCCTCCTTTTGCAAAAATAACAGCCTCTAGTCGCTTCCTGTAGCTTTTAATGAGTTCCTGGATCCTGGATGAAGGTATTTTTGACCATTCCTCTTTACAAAACAATTCCAGTTCAGTTAAGTTTAATGGTCGCCGAGCATGGACAGCCCTCTTCAAATGATCCCACAGATGTTTAATGATATTCAGGTCTGGGGACTGGGATGGCCATTCCAGAACATTGTAATTGTTCCTCTGCATGAATGCCTGAGTAGATTTGGAGTGGTGTTTTGGATCATTGTCTTGTTGAAAGATCCATCCCCTGCGTAACTTCAACTTTATCACTGATTCTTGAACATTATTGTCAAGAATCTGCTGATACTGAGTGGAATCCATGCGTCCTTCAACTTTAACAAGATCCCCGGTGCCGGCATTGGCCACACAGCCCCAAAGCATGATGGAACCTCCACCAAATTTTACTGTGGGTAGCAAGTGTTTTTCTTGGAATGCTGTGTTTTTTTGCCGCCATGCATAACGCCTTTTTGTATGACCAAACAACTCAATCTAGGTTTCATCAGTCCACAGGACCTTCTTCCAAAAAGAAATTGGCTTCTCCAAATGTGCTTTTGCATACCTCAGCCGACTCTGTTTGTGGCGTGCTTGCAGAAACGGCTTCTTTCGCATCACTCTCCCATACAGCTTCTCCTTGTGCAAAGTGCGTTGTATAGTTGACCAATGCACAGTGACACCATCTGCAGCAAGTTGATGCTGCAGCTCTCTGGAGGAGGTCTGAGGATTGTCCTTGACTGATCTCACCATTCCTCTTCTCTGCCTTTCTGATGTTTTTCTTGGCCTGCCACTTCTGGCCTTAACAAGAACTGACCCTGTGTTCTTCCATTTCCTTACTATGTTCCTCACAGTGGAAACTGACAGGTTAAATCTCTGAGACAGCTTTTTGTATCCTTCCCCTGAACAACTATGTTGAATAATCTTTGTTTTCAGATCATTTGACAGTTGTTTTGAGGAGCCCATGATGCCACTCTTCAGAGGAGATTCAAACAGGAGAACAACTTGCAAGTGGCCACTTTAAGTAGCTTTTCTCATGATTGCATACACCTGGCTATGAAGTTCAAAGCTCAATGAGGTTACAAAACCAAAAAAAGTTCTTTAGTAAGTCAGTAAAAAGTAGGTAGGAGTATTTAAAACAAGAAAATGATAAGGGTGCCCATACTTATGCACCTGTCAAATTTTGTTTGAATGCAGATTGCACATTTTCTGTTAGTACAATAAACCTCACTTCAAGGCAGAAACATTACTGTGTCCAACAGTTATTACATATATCAAACTGAATTAGCTGTTGCAAAAACACCAATTTTTATAAAACATTAAGCTTAAGATTAATAGGGGTGCCCAAACTTTTTCATTTAACTGTATGTGACAGATTTTGTTGTGCTGTTACCGGGGTTTGCACCCTAGTGGAGACACCCATGGGATATGTGATATATATCAGTTACCTACCTGTTGTGGGGTGGCTTGGGCTTTGGACGTCCAGTTGGGGATTCATGCCTGGGGGGTGGTCGTGTAGAGTCCTGTCCATGGTTTTCTCCTACAGGATCTATATGCAGCCTAGGTTACAAGATTTACGATTACTATGAGATGTGGGCATCCATATGTTAGAGGAGGTCTACACACACCACAAAATCTCTCTCCCCAACCCCTCAGCTCCCCACCACACCCACAATCCCAACCCCCAACCCCACCCCACCCCACCCACCCCTCCCCCCCCCTCCCCTTCCCCCTTCGCCCTTCTCTTCTTTTCCCCCCATGAGTGTCTCCACATGGATGTAGGCTCAGTTGGGGTAGACATACTCTGCAGACTATTGAAGACAATACAATTCACTGATTACCAGTTTATTCAATACTTTATTGATGGAAAGGTGTAATGAAATACCTGAGATGAAACCAAGATGGATATATGTTTGTACATTTTTGTCCCATATACTGCAGAGTAGGTCTGGGCGATAATTCTTTCTGTATGACCGATGTATTCTTTGTTTGAGATATAACACTTTCCATTGTGTGTCCTCCACATAACTATGGATGTTTAAATATATGATCATTTGTATGTCCAATGTGACGGCTGTGAGGGTAAATAGAATCATATTCACCTATGGTCTGTTTTGTATAAATATGGAAGCATATATACTATTTATCCTCCAGGATTATAAGGTTTTCCCACTAATAAGATGGCTGTATGCGTACTTCCGCCCTTCAAATTGATCTGACTAGCACGCATGCGCTGCCTTGGATCCGGAGGCCACGGCGCCGGTGTCTCTACGATGCGCACGTCATCGGGTCATGTGACCTGATGCGATGCGCACGTGACGCCGAAACCGGACGTGCCTCCGATGAATCGTTGACAGCGTGCGCGTCATCTGAGTCACACCTCCCTCTTCTTATTGGTTGCGATAACAGTTTTAAACTCCTCTTCCTGAGCATAGCCCCACCCCCTGACGAAGGTGCGATACCGAAACGCGCGTCGGGGTAGGCGCCACTGTGCTCTGGTATAGTATATAGATATATATGTGTATGCCACAGACAATCCCTGTTATTTATATATGAGCTTTACTGGACAAGCCGTTAGTATGGAATTTAACCCATGATATTCTATCATTCCTATTTGAGTGGCCGGTGAATAAGAGTGGATTACTATATATGACCATATGGTCAAATACATTATGATGCATTGAACATTTTTTCCATTTGCTGATGAGTGATTTACTATGTTGCACCTATTTAGGTTGGTAAAGTCTTGTCCTATTATCTACGATATTGTGGACCTATTACTAGGTTTTTACATTTATATTGCTTAAAGCTATAGATATGTATTTTTCTACTTATGATATATACTATGCACTTTAGATATACAGGATATACTCTTAGGTCTGACTGTATATGCATTTTATGACTAGCTATTACACTGATATACATAATTGGATATGATACTTTCTTGCTTTCTTTTAAATGTACCAGAGATATGTGAGTGCCTCTCTATGCAGTGCCACCTATGGCCAAACCATAATTGAATAAAGGTTTTTTAATGCATCCGTTTACTTTTGGTCTATTTTTGTTCGGTTGCTCTCTTTTTGTGTTTTGGATTGTGTATATGTTCCGAATTGACCAGGTCCAATGCAGATGTGGTTATAAGATAAGTAGTAATGTTTACAATAAACCTACATAATGCATTTCTTGTACTAAGTACATTAATACATGTGAAGTTTCAGCATCCTGTGATAAATAGAAGTGGGTTAGGGAAAATCTTAAATGAACGCCCCTCGTAGTTTATAATAGAGGAATTTATATATTAGTGAATAACACCTTTAAGCCATATTCCATATTTACCATATTTAGTGGAAACCAAAAGTTTTGCATTTTTTTTAAAAGTGTGATTACTTCTGTCTGGTTTCTGTGATGCCATTTCTCTGGTGATGAATCGAAAGTGCATGAAGTTGTCATCATGTAAGACCTTAATTTTAACCAAAATTCTTTTGAATATAGGTATGGTCATTTAATTAAAGAAAACTGACTGTCAAATATATTGCATATACTATTTATTTATCACAACTTAGGGAGTAATTAATTGTTTACAATGTCATAATTTATGTGGTAAAGTGACTTGCTCGGTTCTCCGGAGGCAGACACAGGACAAACGGTTCGGGTAAAGTTCCTGTGGGTTTATTGTGCGGCATAAACTCTGGCAACGTCACATAAAAATAATAAACAGGCCCTCTCGGGGTTAAAGGGAAAGTAAAAGAGAAAGTACAACAAAGTCTATTGGCAAGCAAGGCACGTCCTGCTCCGGGTAGCACAGTGAAGTCTCAGCAACACCAATCCTCTGATGTTGCTCTCTGGCTTCAGCCCAACACAGCCTGGAGACTTCCCTCTCCAGACCACACACTACACAGAGAAAAAAACTGACTGAACATTTAACCCTGCTCAGCCGCACCCTGAGGGGAGGTAGGGGAATGGCCTCCCACACTCTTTGCCATTCCCATAAAACCACACCCTTTTAAGAGAGTTAACCCCCAGCATATAACATGCTGTCAGAAATTCAGTAGGTTTCAGTTCACACAGGAGAGCAACCTGGGTGACACATACCTCCCCTTGTATATCAGACCAGTGACTCTGTCACACTTAGTATTTTGTAGCATAACCTTTTCCTTTAATTACTGCACCACACCGATGGGACATTGAAGCCACTAGGGTATTCAAGACATCTTGAGGGATCTTGTTCCATTATATTTGCAAATCTGCAAACAACTCATCTTTATTGCCATGGGTACACGCCCCAACTCATTGCCCTAACTCAACCCAAATGTGCTCTATAGGGTTTAAATCCGGTGATTGGCTTGGCCATTGCAACAGGAGAACATTTTTATATCCTAACCAATTTTTTACTAAATTGCATGTGTGCTTAGAATCATTGTCTTGCTGGAATTTCCATCCCTTGCCTACTTTGGTTTTACCATGTGGCAGCATTACATTCTCCAGTATATCCTTGTACATGGTAGCATTCATATTTCTTTCAATTCTATGCAGAGAGCCAATGGCAGATGCAGAAAAGCAACCCCAAACCATGACATTGCCATCATCATGTTCACTGTAGATGTTTGGTACCATACATCATTACGTTTTCAAACTGGGTGATATATATAGTGCTTGCCGTCACTAACAAACTTGGATTCATCCGACCATAACACCTTAAACCAATTTGTCTCTTTCCATTGGCTGTGTTCTTTGGCAAACTCAAGTTGGACCTTCCAGTTCTTTGCAGAGATGAAAGGCTTCTTGACTAGAACTTGTGCATTCAACCCTACTGGTCTTAGCTGTCACACCAGTTTGGCGATTCACTTTATCTCCCTATTCTTCATTCATTTCGTGCAAAATCTGTAGAGCAATTTTATGGCATTTTATGGATGCATCATTTCTAGGGCTGCTGAGGGCTGATATTATTAGCCTCGGAGGGAGCCAGGTTCCATGGCCCTTTCTTTGGATATTAACCCCTTTTCCCCCGAAGGTGGTTTGCACGTTAATGACCAGGCCAATTTTTACAATTCTGACCACTTTATGAGGTAATAACTCTGGAACGCTTCAATGAATCCAACTGATTCGGAGACATTTTTTTTCATGACATATTGTATTTCATGATAGTGGTAAAATTTCTTCGATATGACTTGCTTTTATTTGTGAAAAAAATCAGAAATTTGTGAATTTTCATGTCCTTAAATCAGAGAGATATGTCAAACAAAATAGTTAATAAATAACATTTCACACATCTCTACTTTACATCAACACAATTTTGGAACCAAAATTTTTTTGGGTTAGGAAGTTATAAGGGTTAAAAGTTGACAAGCGATTTCTCATTTTTCCAACAGAATTTACTAAACCATTTTTTTAGGGACCCCATCACATTTGAAGTGATTTTGAGGGACCTTTATGACAGAAAATACCCAAAGTGACACCATTCTAAAAGCTGCACCCCTCACGGTGCTCAAAACCACATTCAAAAAGTTTATTAACTCTTCAGGTGCTTCACAGGAATTTTTGGAATGTGGAAGAAAAAAATGAGCATTTAACTTTTTTCACAAAAATGTTACTTTAGACCCAAATTTTTTTATTTTCGCAAAGGTGACAGGAAAAATGAAACCCAAAATTTCATGTTCAATTTCTCCTAAGCACATCAATACCCCATATGTGGGGAAAAAACACTGTTTTGGCGCACGGCAGGGTTCAGAATTTTTTGAATGTAAAATTTGCTTGAATAATTAGCGGACACCATGTTGCGTTTGGAGAGCCCCTGATGCACCTAAACAATGGAAACTGCCCACAACTGGCCCCATTTTGGAACTAGACCCCTCAAGGAACTTTTCTAGATGTGTGGTGAGCACCCTGAACCCCCAGGTGCTTCACAGAACTTTATAACGTAGAGCCGTGAAAATAAAAAAAATCTAACTTTTTCCATAAAAATTATCTTTTAGCCCCAATTTTTTTATTTTCATAATGGTATCAAGAGAAAATGGACCCCGAAACTGTTGTGCAATTTCTCCTGAGCACACCGATGCCCCATATGTGGGGAAAATACACTGTTTGGGCACACAGCAGGGTTCAGAATGGAAGGAGCACTGTGTGACTTTCTGAACGCAAAATTGTCTGGAATCGAGAGTGGACGGCATGTCCCTTTTGAAAAGCCCCTGCGCCTAAACAGTGGAAACCCCGCACAAGTGACCCCATTTTGGAAACTAGTCCCCTGAAGGATTTTGACAAGGGGTATAGTGAACATTTTGAACCCAGAGATACGACACAGAATTTGATAACATTAGGTCATCATATTGAATGAGTTGTCATTAGTCTTGAGCGCAAGTGCTCGCTACTTGAGTTTGCATCTGGTAGTCAGTTAACCCTAGAACAACCCTAACCCTAGAGTTTATATTTTACACCATTCCTCATGCAGTATAAGTGATTAGACGACTTTATTCTTTGGGTTGGTGCGATTATAGCGATACAAGATCCATATCAGGTTTTCATGTTTTGCAGCTGTCACACACTAAAAGATGCTTTTTTTTTTTTTTGCAAAGACTAGTTTTTACAATCATTTTTCCATATTTCGGCCGACAGAGTCATGTAAGGGCTTGTAATAAACAAAAACCAACAATTCAGGAATTGCTTTCTTGGTTTATTTTTATGCTGTTCCACATGTGGTAAAATTGATAAGGCAGCTTTATTCTTTGGGTCAGTACCTTTACAGTGATACAACATTTATATATTTTTTATGTTTTGGCACTCTTACACAATAAAAACTATTTTATAGAAAAAATAAATTTTTGTATCGCTTTATTCTGAGAGCTATAAATGGAGATGTATGGCAGCTTGCTTTTTGTGTGACAATATGGCTTTTTCAGGGGTACCATTTTTATTTACATTTGTCTTTTTGATCGTGTTTTATTCTATTTTATATTTGGCGGTATGATGATAAAGCATCTTTTTTGCTTTATTTTTTTTACAGTGTTCACTAAAGGGGTTAACTAGTGAGACAATTTTATAGCTCAGATTTTGGCAATACCAAATATGTTTACTTTTATTGGTTTGTTGTTTTTTTTTCATAATAATATTTATTTATGGGTTCAGTATGTTTTTATTTTTTTGGATTATCTTTTCTTTATATATATATATATATATATATATATATATATATATATATATATATATATATTTTTTTTAATTTTTTTTTATTCACTTTCTGACACTTTTTTTTAACTTTTATACTTTGTCCCACTATGGGACTTTTCCTTTTTTGCAGCAGGCTAATCGCTAGCACATCATAGAGATGCAGCAGCATCCCTATGCTGTGCAGGCTGTCAGCCCTGCAGAAAAAAGTTAGGTAGAACGTGCACTGAGCACAATTTACCTAACTTCCTGATGCTTGGAGACCCGTATGTTGTGATTACGATATCGGGTCCCCATGTCCCGGGTCACAGCACGAGGTCGCCAATCCAAGGCAACAGGGGCGCTCTTACCTCTGCTTGCCCTGGAAATGCTACAATCAACTTTCTCAAGCTTGTTATTGCTTGAGTTTTTGCCACGATTTTGTCGCATTTTTGTTGCTATTTTACCTGCGTTTTTTCAGTGCATTCAATGCACAGAGAATTGTCATGCTGAAGATTATTTTCTATTTTCACTTTTGGTGTTTTGTCTGTATTTTCCTTGCGTTTGCAACCATTAAATGCACTGACAAAACACAGGCAAAAAATGTGCCAAAAACGCACAGAGAATTGATTGCTGATGATTATTTTCGGCACCAAATCGGCAAGTCAAATATACTCAAGGTGTGCATGAAACTTCACGTTTCTCATTCGCTTTGCTGCAGAGTTTTTGATGCGTTTTTCCATGCATTTTTGTACAGGAAATTAATACTTTTGGAGATAAAGATATTTGAAAAAGAATCATGGGACATCGCTTTAAAGATATGTGCACACGATCAGGAGCCACTGCGGGTTTGACGCTGTGTGCTTTTGCAGCGTCAAACCCACAGCGGGCAGATGTTACAGCATAGTGGATAGGATTTGTAGAAATCTCATGTTCACTATGCATTCATCTGTGCCTGCGGATCACCCACAGACACTGACATGCAGTGCCAAGACTGCACCATGTCAATTTCTCTTGCGGAGTCACTAGTTTCCGCAAGTGTAGTCTGACCAGTGCAATGTATTGAACACATGCGGATTCACGTGCATTTAATAGAACGCAACTCTTCGTGTGCACATAACCTAACCTTTGGATTACCGTCGGACCCGGGGTGAGTATTTTCGCTGAATCCAAAACACTCCGTTTTGTCAGTACATACGGATCCACCCCATGTAATGACATTTCAATTGGTCAAAATCTGCCGCGGGAGACTTGCGTCTCTGCTACAGAAATTGACATGCTGCTGGTGAGTTTATACAGCGTTAAAAACAAGCACAGCAGGCATGAGATTTCTTATAAATGAAATAAAATGAAGAATTAAATAAAAAAAATGGTGTGGGCTCCCGGGTCATTTTCATATCCAGCAGAGAGAAAGCTGACCACTGGGGGCTGTTATTACTAGCCGGGAAGGGGCCATTAGCCAAAGATGCTCCCTTGCTATTATTAACAACTCACAGATGTTTACTTAACCTTTACTGGGTAAATAACAGGGGGACACCAGAAAAAAATTGATGTAGGGTCTCCCTATAAAATCTAACCAGCAAAGTCTAAACAGACAGCTGTAAGCTAATATTAACCCCTTTCTGATATCAGGCATAATAATATGTATCTGCGGACCTGGGCCTATTGGACCAGATACATATTATTACGCCCTGGCGATCACGCCCGTACAGAGGCGGTACATCTCGCTGATAGCACACTGGGTTAATATTATAGAAGCTGGGACCCAGTCGGACCCTGGGGCAGAACACGTCCTCCCGATGCCGAGGACTGTGGGCCCTGGTCAATCAGGGTCGGCCTCACATTCTTTAGCTCCTGAACCTCCTTCCTCCATTTCCAAAATTACCACATCAGTCGGTAGCTGGAAGCAGTGCAGCACTGCCTCGACCAAGCAGAAACAGGCTGTGCTGAAGCTAACATGCTTAGGGGACAAACCACACACTGCTGCAGAGTTGTTGACAGCTATAACAGAGCAGGCAGATCTGTAGCTGTCACTGCTGAACCTACATACAGGCATGGTCGTGTGTGACAATGGCCGGAGCCTCGTGGCAGCTCTGAAGCTAGGCAAGCTCGCACACGTAACATGCCTGGCCCATTTGCTAAACCTAGTGGTTCACCGGTTTCTCAAAACCTACCTGGATCTGCCTGAGCTGTTTGTCAAACTACGCTGAGTGTCTGCCCATTTCAGAAAGTTAGCTACAGCTTCCACCGCTCTTGCTGTCCTTCAGCAACATTTTCAGCTTTCAGCTCACCTACTGACGTGCAATCTCACCATGCATTGAAACTCAACGTTACAGATGTTGGGATGGATTTGTGAGCAGCAAAGGGCAGCTGTTGAGTGCCAGCTTCAACACACCCATCGGTATTCAGTAGTGTTGAGCCACCCCCGTAGTGTTCGGGTTCGGTTCGGTTCGTCGAACACCGGGATGTTCGAGGAACTGTTTGTCGAACTGTTCGTCGAACACCTTAGAACACCGTCGAACACCGTTAAAACCAATGGCAGGCAAACAAAAACACATAGGAACACATAGAAAACACCTTCAAAGGTGTCCAAAAGCTGACAAACTGCTCAGAAGACGCTTTCTTTAAAAAAGCCGGCCGGCAATTCAGCAGCGGCATACACCGGTACCCGACAATTTAGACATGAAGGAATAGAGCATCACACATAGATTAGATAGATAGAAACATATCAGTCACATATATATGAAGTACAGTGACAGTGTTGCTTACTGTACTTGTCATTTAGTGTAAAGGATTTATTAAAAAATATAATAGTGTTTTCGTGCACCGTCTCTTTAAAAAAGCCGGCTGGCAATTCAGCAGCGGTACCCGACAATTTATAACAGACAGAATAGAGCTTCACACATAGATTAGATAGATAGAAACATGTCAGTCACATATATATGAAGTACTGTGACAGTGTTGCTTACTGTACTTGTCATTTACTGCAAAGGATTTATTAAAAAAAATAATAGTGTTTTCATGCACCGTCTCTTTAAAAAAGCCGGCTGGCAATTCAGCATCTGTACCCGACAATTTAGAATAGAAGGAATAGAGAATCACACATAGATTAGATAGATAGAAACATGTCAGCCACATATATACGAAGTACAGTGACAGTGTTGCTTACTGTACTTGTCATTTAGTGTAAAGGATTTATTAAAAAATATAATAGTGTTTTCGTGCACCGTCTCTTTAAAAAAGCCGGCCGGCAATTCAGCAGCGGTACCCGACAATTTATAACAGACAGAATAGAGCTTCACACATAGATTAGATAGATAGAAACATGTCAGTCACATATATATGAAGTACTGTGACAGTGTTGCTTACTGTACTTGTCATTTACTGCAAAGGATTTATTAAAAAAAATAATAGTGTTTTCATGCACCGTCTCTTTAAAAAAGCCGGCAGGCAATTCAGCATCTGTACCCGACAATTTATAACAGACAGAATAGAGCTTCACACATAGATTAGATAGATAGAAACATGTCAGTCACATATATAATAAGTACAGTGACAGTGTTGGTTACTGTACTTGTCATTTAGTATTAAAATAAAGGATTTATTATTAAAAAAAATTGGCGTGGGGTTCCCCGTAATTTTAGTCTCTAGCGGAGGTTAAGCAGACAGCTGGGGCAGATGTTTGAAGCCTGGGAAGGGGGTAATACCCACGGAGCTTCCCAGGCTACTAATATCAGCCCCCAGCTGAATACCTAGCCTTTACTAGATATTAAAATGGAGGACCCCCCCCAAAAAATGACGTGGGGTCCCCCCTAATTTAATAGCTAGCAAAGGCTAGGCAGACAGCTGGGGGCTGATATTAATAGCCCAGGAAGGGAGCCATGAATATTGGCCCCCTCCCAGGCTAGAAACACCAGCCGTCAGCCGCCCCAGAAATGGCGCATCCATAGGATGCGCCAATTCTGGCACTTAGCCTCTCATTCATGTCCAATGATCTCAGCTCACCTCATGCACGTCACTGACAGCGTGGGAAAATTCTCCTGCACTCAGCGCTACAGCGTGAGAATTCTCCCACGCTGTCAGTGACGTGCATGAGGTGAGCTCATTCATGTCCAATGAACTCAGCTGACCTCATGCACGTCACTGACAGCGTGGGAGAATTCTCACGCTGAAGTGCTGAGTGCAGGAGAATTCTCCCACGCTGTCAGTGACGTGCATGAGGTGCGCCGAGTTCATTGGACATGAACTCGTCTCATCTTTATGCCGTCACAGCCAGACACTGCAGAGCGCAAGCATGCCTGCGCTTCTCAGTGTCTGCGGGATGACAGGCTGGATGGCAGCGTTCTGCTGCGGTCCAGCCTGTTATCTCGATGTAGCAGAGCTGAAGCTGTCGTGGGAACCATGGAAAGGTAAGGATGAGGTTGCTTTATTATTTTTCTTTTATTGCAGGAGATCGTTGGCTTCAGCTGGAATGGGCGTGACGGTAAGTATGGTTTAATTTAGAACAATAAAGGAATGTGTCTTTATTTCAATTAAAGGACTTTATTCTGGGTGTTTGTGTTTTCTTTTAACTTTGACTATGGGGTTAGTAATGGGGGTGTCTTATAGACGCCTCTCCATTACTAACCTGGGCTTGATGTCAGCTGGCATTATAAGCTGACATCAACCCCAACCCTATTACCCCCTGCCACCGCCCCAGGGCAGCGTGGAAGAGCGAGGCTAAGTGCCAGAATTGGCGCATCCTATGGATGTGCCATTTCTGGGGCGGCTGACGGCTGGTGTTTCTAGCCTGGGAGGGGGCCAATATTCATGGCTCCCTTCCTGGGCTATTAATATCAGCCCCCAGCTGTCTGCCTAGCCTTTGCTAGCTATTAAATTAGGGGGGACCCCACGTCATTTTTTTGGGGGGGGTCCTCCATTTTAATAGCTAGTAAAGGCTAGGTATTCAGCTGGGGGCTGATATTAGTAGCCTGGGAAGCTCCATGGGTATTACCCCCTTCCCAGGCTTCAAACATCTGCCCCAGCTGTCTGCTTAACCTCCGCTAGAGACTAAAATTACGGGGAACCCCACGCCAATTTTTTTTAATAATAAATCCTTTATTTTAATACTAAATGACAAGTACAGTAACCAACACTGTCACTGTACTTATTATATATGTGACTGACATGTTTCTATCTATCTAATCTATGTGTGAAGCTCTATTCTGTCTGTTATAAATTGTCGGGTACAGATGCTGAATTGCCGGCTGGCTTTTTTAAAGAGACGGTGCATGAAAACACTATTATTTTTTTTAATAAATCCTTTACACTAAATGACAAGTACAGTAAGCAACACTGTCACTGTACTTCGTATATATGTGGCTGACATGTTTCTATCTATCTAATCTATGTGTGATTCTCTATTCCTTCTATTCTAAATTGTCGGGTACAGATGCTGAATTGCCAGCCGGCTTTTTTAAAGAGACGGTGCATGAAAACACTATTATTTTTTTTGATAAATCCTTTACACTAAATGACAAGTACAGTAAGCAACACTGTCACTGTGCTTCTTATATGTGTGACTGACATGTTTCTATCTATCTAATCTATGTGTGAAGCTCTATTCTTTCGGTTCTAAATTGTCGGGTACCGGTGTATGCCGCTGCTGAATTGCCGGCTTTTCATGTTTCACTGTGAGCACTGTTCCCATCGATTTGGGCAATCACTGTAATGCCACAACCACCATGGCTGTGGCATTACAGTGAGTGGCAGACAATCCCTGCATGATTGGTGCTCTAAATAGCGCCAGACATGCAGGACACGCTTTTGGTGCACGAACAGTTATCGAACATAACCTCGAACAGCCGAATTTTTTGCAAATCGTTCGGGTTCGTCGAACAACTCGAACACCACCCAAAACAGCTCGAATTTGAGATTGGCGAACAGTTCTAGTCGAACACCGCTCATCTCTAGTATTCAGGTCAGCCTCCGCATATAAATGCTGATAAGTGGGCATGGGTGTCTGATGTCTGTGCTGTCCTCAAAACTTTGAAGACTCCACCAAGATGGTGAGCGGTGATGACACCATAATTAGCGTCACCATCCCGTTTCTCTGTCTACTGAAACACTCGCTACTTACAATTCAAGAGGAGGCATTGCAGGCGGAGCACAATGAGATGGAGCAAGGAACTCTGCAGGGTGATGCCACACAGTCCAGCCTTATTTCATCTCAATGCGGATTGAGAGATAATGAGAAGGAAGAGTAAAAGGAGGAGGAGGAACAGGAGATAGTTTGCTGCGTTACAGACAATACTACCCACACAACAATCATACCGTCTGTTCAGCGTGGATTGCCTGAGGAGAGGAAGAAAGAGGAGGACCAGGAGGAATATGAGGAGGAGAGCATGGAAAATCATATTTTTGGTCAGGGCAGGGGAATCTTGTCTGTTGGCAGTCTGGCACACATGGCTGACTTTATGTTCTGCTGCCTTTCTTGTGACCCTCATGTTGTACGCATTTTGGATGACAGTAATTACTGGTTGGACACACTTCTAGACCCATGCTACGAGTAGAACTTTCTATCTCTCCTTCCTGTGGTGGAGAGGTCTAATAAAATGTTGCAGTACCAGAAGGCCCTTGTCGAGGAATTATTAAAAAAAAATCCCATCTGAAAACACTGGCAGCAGAAGTCACAGTTCGTTGGACAACCAATGGGTACAGGCGAGGGAAACACAACTAGGATGCAGCAGAGACAGGGGAACACTATCAAAGGTGTGGCACCATTTTCTCAGACCCTTCTAGCACCCAGGCCCTGATGAGTGGGGTACTCTGAAAATGGAGGGAAAAGTTTTGGAAGTTGCTGAAGGAGTCAGTTGACGACCGTACCAACATCCTCTGTGATTCCTCTGTGCCCAATAACTATTGTATATCCAAGCTGGACACATGGCATGAACTAGCTTGGAGGTCCTGGCTAGAGATGAACGAATATGCTTGAAATTTGATCTCAAAAGTTAAATTTGGCACGAGTGTGACACATTCGTATTCATGATCGGAAAGGCGAACATTTTAACCTAAATTTGGTGGGCAACAACTTTGCAGGGCAACTACAGCGATTTTAGCAATTTGGCTAGCATAGTGCTTGTATATGATGAGCGGGGGGATGTGTTGGATGAGTGGAGGGGTTGGGGAGAGCTCAGAAGAGGTCAGAGCAGCGGTGCGCTTGTAATCTTTTTTTTTTCTGTAATTTTAAGTGAGGAAAGAGTGGTTAGCCAATTAGAGCACAGAAAGCATCCACACTTTTCAGACACAAGGGCTTCTGCTATTGGCTGCTGAAATCCCATGTTATCTTTATATAAAGAGTGGCCATGTTCCCTCAGTGCCATTTTATTCATGTCACTGGTGATAGACACTGCTGCTCAGTGTGCTCCGGTTTAATGAGAGATATTATCTAGATAGATGGGCGCTTGTTTTGAAGTTATAGTGTAGTTAAGGCCTTTGCTGTGTACCTGTGAAATCAATCTTGCAGCACACTTTTTCTTGTGCAATTACTGAGATTCAGACAGAAATAGCAGGGCTCATGGCACAGAACTGTGTTGTGCATTGCTTGTATTGTGCTGTATGCACCAGTATCCCTTCAATCTATTTTTCTACTTGCTAATGTGATAAAGCAAGCAAGCCCTTGTAGACCACCTTTTGATTTTGTGGGATTGAAATTCAGCTGTATGCATAATCTGCAGTGCTTCTGAGTGCAGAGCATAAATATATTTTTTTTCATTTTCTAATGTGATAGTGCAAGCTATAGCAGCCCACTTTGTCATTTTTTGTTGGTTAAATTCAGTTGTATGCACAGTAAAAAAATTATATTTTTTCTGTTGCTTGCCAGAGTCCACAAAAGATCATTTGTGTCGCAAACGTGATACACTCTGCTATAAGCCAGGTAGTACTTTAGTGGCATTGAACTTCAGCTGTTTTCAGATTAAAAAAAAAAGATTTTTTCTGTTGCTAGCCACAGTAAAAAAAATATTTTATTCTATCGCAAACGTATTACACTCTGCTATAAGCCACCTAGTCCTTTAATGGCGGTGAAATTCAGCTGTATGCAGAGATTATGCAGAGTTAAAAAATCATTTTTTTGCTGTGCCTAACGTAATACAGCAGGCTAGATCTGAGTTTGAAATATCTTGGTGCATATATTCTATGTTATACAGGCCTCATCCACAGAAAAAATTTGTTCGGTTCCTAACGCTCTACAGCAGGTGACATCTCTGTAAGAAATAGTTTGGAGAATATCTTGTATGTTATACAGGCCTCATCGACACTAAAAAAATACTTTCTTCCGTTCCTAAAGTTATACACCAGGGAACATCTCTGTTTGAAATAGTTTGGAGATATATTGTATGCTATACAGGCCTCATCCACACTAAAAAAATACTTTCTTCTGTTAGTAACTGTAACATCCCTGGCAGCGTGCTTGCATAGTGCACCACCTCCCACCATGCAAGACCGCAATCTTACCCATCAGTCCAGCCTGCAAACCTTGCTCCAGTTCATGCTGTGTGCATGTCTCTTTTCTGATTGCTTAGGGCGGCGGCCCGGTTACTTCCTAATTCTTATAGCTGCAGTGGGCGCACTCCTAATGCGTCCCCAGCCTATTGCTGTGAGTCACTGGATATTTAAACCCCCCTCCACCCAGAAGGAGGGGCTTGAGCATCACTATCTATCAGTGTGGTCCTTGTCTCTGAGTTGCCAGGTCTTGTCCTGTATCTTGTCTGTTTCTGCCACCCTGGGGGCTGCATTCCCAGGCCTGTTATCTCTGACTTCTAGTCTGTTTCCGCCACCCTGGGGGCTGTATACCCAGGCTGTTATCTGTGACTTCTAGTCCATTTCTGCCACCCTGGGGGCTGTATACCCAGGCTCGTTCCTGTATCTCATTGCAGTGTCAGTTTCTGTCTGAACTGTCTCCTAGCCTGTTACCTGTTTTTCTCTATGTCCGTATCCTCCCTTTTCCTGCAGTGTCTGAACCTGCACCTAACTCCAACTCTTTGTCTCTGTACTTCTGTTTGTGAGTTTTGTGTCCACTCGCTACTTCATTGTAAGTATTTTGTGTGTATCTGGTTCTGTTTGTCCCTTTTCCCTTCCTCCGTATCTACATCCTGTGTTCTAACCATCTTCCTATATTTTCCAGTCTGTTCCATGTGAACAGAGCCCTGTCCTCTCTGCCTGCACCTGCAGTCCTGTTCTGCTCTGCTTGCTCACCGCGCCAGCGGTTTCTCTCTGCTCTGCCTTGCCCACCGCTCCGGTGGTTCCTCTCTGCTCTGCCTTGTCCACCGCACCTGCGGTTTCGCTCTGCTCTGCTTGCTCACCGCACTTGCGGTTTCGCTCTGCTCTGCCTTCTCCACCGCTCTGGTGGTTCCTCTCTGCTCTGCCTTGTCCACCGCTCCAGTGGTTTCGCTCTGCTCTGCCTTGTCTACCGCACCTGCGGGTTCGCTCTGCTTGCTCACCGCATCTGTGGTTCCTTTCTGCTCTGCCTTGTCCACCGCTCCGGCGGCTCCTCTCTCCTCTGCCTTGTCCACCGCTCCGGCGGTTTCACTCTGCTCTGCCTTGTCCACCGCACCTGCGGTTTCGCTCCGCTCTGCTTGCTCACCGCACCAGCGGTTCCTCTCTGCACTGCCTTGTCCTCCGCTCCGGGGGTTCCTCTCTGCTCTGCCTTGTCCACCGCTTCGGCGGTTTCGCTCTGCTCTGCCTTGTCCACCACACCTGCGGTTTTGCTCTGCTCTGCTTACTCACCGCACCGTCGGTTTCGCTCTGCTCTGCCTTGTCCTCCGCTCCGGCGGTTCCGCTCTGCTCTGCCTTGTCCTCCGCTCCGGCGGTTTCTATTTACTCTTCTTATCTACCGCATCTGCGCCTCTGTTCCTGTCTCCCAGTCTGTACTGGACCCTTTCCAGCCTGCGCTCCAACCTGCTAGTACCTCCCTCTCTGCACTCCAGCCGTGCTTGCTAGTATCTCCCTGTGTGCACTCTAGCCTTGCTTGCCAGTACCCACCTGTCTGCATACCAGCCGTGCTTGTCAGTACCCACCTGTCTGCATGCCAGCCGTCCTTGCCTGTACCCACCTGTCTGCATACCAGCCGTGCTTAACAGTAACCACCTGTCTGTATACCAGCCGTGCCTGCCAATACCCACCTGTCTGTATGCCAGCCTAACCTGCCTGTTCCTGCATTCCCCGGTGTGGGCCAACAGTTGTGACCAAGGTCTGACCTGGAGTAGCACCTGGTCCCTCTGCTCGGTTCCTCCTTGGTTCACGGAGTCGACTGAGCCCCTGTGCGACCTTGGTCGGATCGGGTTGATACTTAGTTATGCCCCTTCAGGCACTCCTCGGTTCATGGTACAGTGGGATCACTAATCACGCTCACGCCAGTCAGTCCAGGCGCGAGCGTAACAGTAATATTATACAGCAAGACATATCTTACCTAGTCATTTAGTCCCTCTGAAATTCAGGTGTGTGCAGAGCTGTTGCAGAGGAAAAAATCTAATTTTGTTTTGCTAATAGTGTACTTCTACCATATTATCTGACAAACATGAGTGTGAAAAAGAGAGGTCGTGGTGGAAGGGGGAGTAGGCTTGGTGTTCAAGGTTTACGTGGGGTAGGTGGTAGATGAAGAATTGTGGACAGCTCTCCAGTCTGACTTTGAGCAATGGCTGTCTCCGCTGAACCTAGAGCCAAAAAAGGCAGTGTGCGACAACGGTGCGAACCTTGTGACAGCCCTAGGCCAAGACAAGCTCACACACGTGCCTTGCATGGCTCGCGTCCTCAACCTGGTGGTACAGTAATTTCTCCACCACTATCCCGGTCTTGATCAGCTGCTTCAGAAAGCACAAAAGCTGTGTGCTCACTTCCGCCATTCGCACCCCTCATGTCATCGACTTGCATCAATACAGAGGTCTTTCTCCATGTCAGTTAACAGGTTGATATGCGATGTGCCGACACGGTGGAATTCCACTCTGCACATGTTGCAGCGACTGTGGCAGCAGCAATGAGCCCTGACACAGTATATCATGCTGTATAGCCTGGTCCAACTCAGTATGGACGTGGGGAATATCACGTTTACGGAGTTTGGACAGATTAAGGACTTCTGCACTCTACTGCACAGTTTTGAAATGGCTAATAAAATGGTTAGCGCTGGCGATACCATTATCAACATCACTATTCCAGCCATCTACATGCTGGAACAGACTTTGAATATCCTGTGGCAGGAGGTGGTTGTCCCAAATGAAGAGGAGGATGAGGAAAGGATAAGAATGTCTCAAAGTTCCAGACTGTCGTCACACAGGTGGATGCCAAGTGATGATGGATTACTGCGATCAAGGGGGCTTGGTGATACCAGACAAACTGTTAGTGAGGTGCAAGAGCTGAGGAACAAATGGATGAGGAAGAGATTATGGGAGAGCAATAGAAGATTAAGTAGATAATCATCCCCTCTCTGTTGAACGTGGTTGGCAGGAGGGAAAGGAGGAAACATGCATCAGTGTTATGCAGCCTGTCTTTGGACCTCATGGAAGAGCCTGATATACGAGTACCTTCTTGCTCCACTATCTGCAACATGATCTCCACATTAGGGATTCAAAATAATGATGACTACTGGGTTGACACTCTGTTAGATCCACGTTATAAGAGTAAATTTTGCTAAATGCTTCCTGCCCTGGAAAGGGACCCGTTAATGCTGGAGTATCAAAACAAGCTTTTAAGCAACATTAAGAAGGGTTTTCCCTGACATTGCAGTGAGGCACACAGTGTGCATCGCAGGAGTAGTCTTTTAACTTCTGGCATGTCAGTTCGTCAAGGCCAAAGCAATAGCATCAGAGTAAATGGCAGAAGCAATTTCTGTGAGTCCTTTCACACATTTTTACAACAGCTCGTGCACCACCACAACAGAGTACAAGTCTGACACATGGTGAACCACTGGAGACAATGGTTCAGTAGGCCTGAGCTCGCCAGTCATGCCTTGGAGGTTTTATCATGCCGGGCAGCCAGCGTTCTCTCAGAACGTGTATTCAGCGCTGATGGTGGTGTCCTGATGGATAAGCACAACTGGCTGCCCCCTGAAAGTGTAGACTGCCTACCTTTCATCAAGATGAACAAGTTATGGATCTTCAAGGACTTTTGCACCCCAATCGTAGACTGTACAGACTAGATGATGTTGTAGTTTTTAGTGTGCTGCATTGATCCTGCGGAATTGCAGTCTGTGATATGGCTTCTGTGCCTGCTCTTGCTGCTGCAGGCTTTAGGCCCTAATTTTTTTAAATGTGAACACTGCTGATTGTATCTCCATCTTCTGGATTGGCTGTAGTGGAAGAGGTGTTGGTCCTCAACATACTACTTCTACTCTGGTGAAATTGTTGCCACTTTGGTGGTGTTCGGCCCTAATTTAGGGATATGTGAACACTCCTGGTTAGGTCTCCATCTCCTGGGTTGGCTGTAGTGGAAGAGGTGTTGGTCTAATCATACTATTTTTACTGTAGTGAAATTAATGTCACTTTGTTGGAGTCTGCCATAAATTTTTGTTAATGTGGCGAATCCTGATTGGGTCTCCATCTATTGCGTAGGCTCTAGTGGAAGAGGTTTTTGTCTCCATTACAATATTTATACTCTAGTGAAATCAATTTTTTGGTGCAGATATTGTTCTCCACACAGGGGTATACAGACATGATTAACTGGAAATTGTTTTCCTTTCTACCATGGTATATAAGGCCGGCTACATCACAGTTTAACATTCTTTGGTGCAAATATTGTTCTCCAAATAGAGGAAAAAAAAAGGTCCACGCAGCTTCCTGATCATTGTCAGCAGATGTTAAGTTAACCCCCGGGGAAAGGGGGTGATCCTGATGAGACTCAAAAACCTGAGGGTCATGAAGATTGTACTGTGCTGTCAGGACAAGAAGAGCAGGTAGGTGACCCTCAGGTTGTAGATCCCACTTGGTGTGAACCCAGAGCCACGCAGCTGAGTAGCTCATCTGAGTAGGTGGAGGAGGAGGAAGACAAGGAGTTGATGCAATTGTGATGAGCACTACATCCTTAGCTACAACCATGGCAGTGACCAGCACTGTTTGCGTGTCTGCAGCTTGCAAGGGCGCAGGGGTTGTATAGCATGGGCCTTTTTTGACACCGTAAAGGATGGGCCAACTCACGTTATCTTCACACTTTGCAAGAAAAAACTCAGTAGAAGGAAAAAGTGCAATAATTTGACTACTACATGCATAAACCTTCACATGCGCAATCAACATGTGTTACTCTGGAAATCTCACTGCGATTAAATACGGACCTCAACAACTAACAGCCGCCCCATCAACCACATCTGCTGCTTCTTCCTCCTCCTCTGTTACCATGCCAAGCATTGTAACGCAGGTCTCCCATCACTGAACCTCCGGTTATTTACCCCCTCCCGTCAGGCTGAGTGAGAGCCCGTCAGCTGTAACGGAAGCGAACATGCCTGCTGATTTTGACCGATCTCAGAAAATGAGCACATCACAACTTTATCAATCCATAGTAACATTTCCGGCTGCATCTCACTCAGCAGTTTGTCCAGTTCACTGTACTCTGCCCTCTCTCAGCACAGCAGCCAGCCCTTGGTCCCTTAGTTGTGGTCACGTAAAAGATTGTTTCCTCCTACACATGACAAAGCTAAGAGGTTGAACTCAACCATCTCCAATCTGTTGGCCACTGAAATGGTGGTGTCAGGCCCTAATTTTTGGAACTGTGAACACTCCTGGTTGGGTCTCCATCTGCTGGGTTGGCTGTAGTGGAAGAGTTGTCAGTCCGGTCCCCATTGTACTAATTCTACTCTTGTGAAATTAATTCTTTGGTGCAGATATTGTTGTCATAGGGGTACACATGATATAATCGAAATTGGTTTTCTTACTACCATGGTAAATAAAGCAGGCTAAATTTCATCTTTTAATTATTTGGTGCTGATATTGTTCTCCACACAAGGGTACACATTAGTGATGAGCAAGCACTAAATGTTCTCAACTTAGTGGCTCAGCGGTTTCTTAAAACCTACCCAGATCTGCCAGAGCTGCTTGTGAAAGTATGCCGCATGTGTGCCCATTTCAGAAAGTTAGCTACAGCTTCTACCACCCTGGCAGTGTTTCAGCAGCATTTGCAGCTTCCAGCTCACCGACTGGTGTGCGACGTGACCACATGTTGTAAATCAATGTGGCAGATGTTGGGAAGGATTTGTGAGCAGCAGAGGGCAGTTGTTGATTACCAGCTTCAACACCCCTGTTGGAATTCAAGTCAGCCTGCATAAATAACAGCTGATGAGTGCGCATGGATGTCTGACATCTGTGCCGTACTCCAAAACTTTGAGGACTCCACCAAGATGGTGAGTAGTGATGACACCATAATTAGCATCACCATACCACTTCTCTGTCTACTGAAATGCTCGCTGGTCACAATTAAAGAGGAGACATTTCAAGCGGAGCAAGGAACTATACAGGGTGATGCTACACAGCCCAGCCTCATCTCATCTCTACGTGGACTGGGTGATAATGAGGAGGAGGAGGTGGAGAAAATGGTCATACTCTTTGTGAGGACAGGAAAGTCTTGGCTGTCTTGGAAGTTTTGATGTCACTCTTTCAGTTTGTGGGAAAGCTGTATGAGTTTTGCTTCATGATAACCTTCAGTAGCCTAAACCATTGCTTTGGTACAGCCGGAGAAGGTATGGTTTTCCTCTATGCTAGTCCTTTCACCGAGCTAAAGAATATGACTGAGGTGAAGTACAACTGTCACCAAGAAGCAGTGTCAGACTGAAGAACATTGGGCCCACTAAATGATTTGATCCTGAGGGTCCACCATTCTCACTTGCTCAAGAGCCCTATAGCAGATGCAAGGTTTGTGCTACAAACTACCTGCAGATGCTGTCCTTGATGGGATTTAAACACAGGCCAGGACCCCAGCGCTGCAAGACTGCAGTGCTAACCACTGAGCCACCGTGCTGCTTCCTCTGATATCTAACATGCTGGAGAAACTTGCAACTACTGCCACTCAGTATCTTCAGCTCCTTTGTGAGACACTAATGTTTGGGCAGCCACTTAGTCTACCAAATAATATTCCTGGGAAGGAAATTGTGGATGGCTTCGCTTCTGGTACTAGGTGCACTGCTAATACCAGGGCGTGCCATAATTCACCGGAAATATTCCAGGCTAGTTGGAGACAAGCTCATTCCCACAGAAAAGTACCAGCAGCAAACAAAGGAGATGGTGGCCTCTATCAGCATAAAGGAGTTAGGTTGTTTTCTAGGAGAACGACCACCGATGTTGTCTATCTTGTGAATATTGTGTTGAAGCTTGCAAGGTGTCACAGGTTTATGGTGACATAGAGGAGCCAGAAGACTGCAGAGTCTGATTCCTCCCACTCCTGCAGTCATTAGAAGCCTTTCGCCTTCATATTAATCGGTGCAGGGGTTAATCTGCTCAGTTGTGAGCTCCTGGAAGCTTCCCTTCATTTAGTCTCTCAGCAGATTTGTCCCATGCATCTCCCCTACTGTGTAATGCTGTACTCCAACACATCAGACTGTCGCCTATCATAGAAACCTTGAAAAGGAAGCAGAAGAAGACCCACTTCTTCTGATAAGCATAATCCTCGCTCCAGCATACCGCTGCCTGACTAGCTGTACCCTGACCTACTGTATCCTCACCCATCCCTTGTAGATTATTTGTTCGCCCTCGCGGGCAGAGTCCTCTCTCCTATTGTACCAGTTGGTGACTCCTTTTCACATGGAAAGCGCCACGGAATAAATGTCGCTGTAATAATAATAATAATTATAGTACTTGTACTCTGGGTCAATTGATGGCACTTTCCTGGTGTCTACCCCTAATTTGATGTGTTTTTGCAGCTTTTGGGCTCATTTTAAGGTGCTGTATAGTACAGACAAAAAGTTTGGACACACCTTCTCATTTAAAGATTTTTCTGTATTTTCATGACTATGAAAATTGTACATTCACACTGAATGCATCAAAACTATGAATTAACACATGTGGAATGAAATACTTAACAAAAAAGTGTGAAACAACTGAAAATATGTCTTATATTCTAGGTTCTTCAAAGTAGCCACCTTTTGCTTTGATGACTGCTTTGCACACTCTTGGCATTCTCTTGATGAGCTTCAAGTGGTAGTCACCGGAAATGGTCTTCCAACAATCTTGAAGGAGTTCCCAGAGATGCTTAGCACTTGTTGGCCCTTTTGCCTTCACTCTGCGGTCCAGCTGACCCCAAACCATCTAGATTGGGTTCAGGGTTTGATTCCCCCCGCCCCCATTATCCTATGGTGTTCTGAAATGTTTGGCGAATATTCGATGAATACATCATCGAATATTGCAGATTTGACAACCGTAATCCGAACTGAATATTGAAACATTCGCTCATCTCTAGTCCTGGCCTGCCATGCCGCTAGAGTTTTGTCAGAGCGTGTTTTTAGTGCCGCCAGGGTGTTATAACTAGTGTTGAGCCACCCCCGTAGTGTTCGAGTTCGGTTCGGTTCGTCGAACACCCGTGTGTTCGCCGAACTGTTCGTTGAACTGTTCGTCGAACACCTTCGAACACCGTTAAAACCAATGGCAGGCAAAGAAAAACACATAGAAACACATAGAAAACACCTTCAAAGGTGTCCAAAAGCTGACAAACTGCTCTGAAGACACAACTAACACATGGAAAAGTGACAAGTACCTATAGTCATGCGAAAAGAAAAGAGGTGGAGGAGTAAAAGGAGGGGGAAACACAGATATAGGCATGTCATGCCCTTCTAAAATCCAAAAAGTGAGAAGCCGACACGTTCAGTCCGCTCCTGCCCGTGCCACCTCCGCGTCGCCGGGTTTGTGCCAGAGCCGCGGTGAACCCTGACGGCCAGCCCCCCTCTCCCAATAATGGTGCCTGTCCGCTGGTGGGTCGAGCGAGCCCCCCTGTGGTGGAGGCAGCTCTAAGCTTTTTAATTTAAATTGTCTCTCTAATTTGAATGAATACACTTTAAATCCATTTACAAGGATCTATTGGAGGGCAAGTCTCATGCCAGCAGCCGCGTAATTCCAGCTCCAGTAGCGTCCACTAAAGCTGCTGCAGTTAAAAAGCTTTTATAAGGATCGAGCTCAGCTGTCCACCGCAAGGCATCCTACTGCCAGTCCCAGCCCCTATGCCTTGGGGTGCCTCCTGATGCTCTTCAATGAGTATCCCGTGGTCCCGAAGCATTTCCTTTGAAAAAATTAAGTGTCAAAACTACAGGTGGTGTAGCTTGCTTAACAGCCGGGATAATCCGCTGACTAGCAGACACTGCTACTAGGCACAAATTATTTCCTGGGCTAGATGCAGTTAAAAATTTGTAATTAGATACTCTCGTTGGATGCTGAGAAAGCATTCCATAGAGTCTCCTGGCACGCCATATATGATTCTCTTAAAAAGCTTGGGGTAGGGGTCTAGGGGACCCTTTTATAGCCAAAATCACGGCCCTGTATCGCAATACGTCACCTAGGCTGAAGATAAATGGAACTGTATTACCCTGAGGGCTCGGTTGCTACAGAGGTATTGCACCTCACCCAGAGGTGTGATATCTCACTCTCAGGTAAGGATGGAGTGTGGATCAGGACCCGACACCTGCATGCATTACACCACATTGCCGTGGGGCAGGGCGACCAATATGCCCCTGAGATGGGCACGACAGTCCCTGTCCCTGGCTGGAGTGGGGGAAGGGAACACTGAGGAAGGGGAACCCTGTAGTGCAGGAGCAGGGAGGAAGCAGTTCCTGGGTGCATTGAGAAGGGAGTAAAAAAGGTGGGCACCATCTTAGTTCAGTGCAGAGAAGTCTGAGCAGAAGTGGCAGGGAGCAGGGGCTCTGCATGAGCTCTGTTCCTGAGGTGGGCCTAGTAACAGAGGCCCAGGCCTGGAAGAGGGAGAAGGAAGGAAGAGGAGCGGAGAAGGCTCCAGGAACGAGGAATGATGGGATCCCAGGGGTGCGGACGGGCGAGTCGCCACCGCACGCCCGAATCCACCTGCGTGGAGGGGTCAGGCCAAAGGGGGAGACCGGTCCCCGAAACTAGTGGAGGCAGGAAACGACCCTCAGCTAGAAACCGGAGGCTGTGACATTTTATGTGGCGCAGCCCCTCGCTACACCCGCTAGGAAGGCACCACATAGGGTCAGGGAAACTGGCGCCAAGTTTACCAAGAGGAGGCCCGAGGCAGCCGGACAGAAGGGTTGGTAAGAATGGCCAGACAAAGGACACACAAAGGGGGTCCTGTGAAGCGCTCCAAAGTTATCTGGGAGTTGTCTGAGCCCCTCACCTGGTGAGCACAGTACGACGTGGGCAGCCGTTACCTGCAGACGTGGTCTGGATAATAAGAACTGTGAGTAAAGGCCCTGGACTGCATCACTGACTCCGTGTCGTTACTGCTGCTGCCCTGCACCATCACCCCCATCCTCCGCATACACTGCCCTGAGGCTATACCCCTCCCATGGGGAGTTATGCTACGCTCTGCTGCACCCACAACACCAGCCTCAGCGGTCTGCCCTGGAGCGGCGGTTCACTCTGACCGCAATCCACGGGTGGCGTAGTCGGACATTTAAACATCAAAAACACATAAATAGTTCCGCCACTGGTTTGACCGCCCTGAGCCACGGAACCGGGTCGCCGCCACGGAAACTACAACCACCAGCATCCACCAAAAAGGGTCCGGCTCCGGGTGTCCCAAGGCCCAGGGGGCGCGTCAGAACATTTTCATCACCTTTCACAATCACCAATGGGACAAGGCAGGGATGTTCTCTGTCCCCTCTCTTATACATCCTAGTGACGGAGCACCTGCTCTCATCAATTCGCCATAACCCCAATATTAGGTGGATTCAGGTGGGAGGCACCGAGTACAAGTGCTCTCTATTTGCTGATGATGTCCTAGTATATATCACTCAATCACATATATCCATCCATGCTGTTATGGCTGAAATAGATCACTTTGTTACATGGTCAAATTTTAAAATCAATGCAGCGAAGTCTGAGGCCCTCGATGTCTCCCTCCCCAAATCCATATAGGATTCCATCCAGTCCAACTTTCCCTTTGCCTGGCCCTCACAGGGTATCAAATACTTAGGAATTCCTATTCATAGAGACCTCTCCCATCTATGTTATCTTAATTTTGGGCCCTTTATTGAACAACTCCATACAGACCACGGTTGGCAAGTTAGAACTGTAAGATTCACTACGTGAACCACTGGTGTTTTGTGGAAAAGCACATGTACACTGTGTTCCAAATTATTATGCAAAAAGTGTTTAGGATTGATAAGGGAAGAATTTGTTTGTTTGTCAGTTAAACTCATTGATGGTGATGTGTGTCAGGGCTCTTTATATCACAGTAAGCAATTGCAGACACCTGTGCTAATTAGTTTGGCAGGTGTGTCCAATGAAAGGCAAGACTACTTAAGAAGGCTGTCTCACATTATTAAGCAGCCTACATTTTCTGCCAAAATGGGTAAGAAAAAGGATGTGTCGGCTGCTGAGAAGCAACAAATTGTGGAGTGTTTAGGTCAAGGCATGATTACAATCAACATTGTGCGATGATCAGGATGAAGTGTCTTGGCAATCAAGAAGTATGTATTCACAGTACACACGTGTGCGTGCTGATAAGGGCAAATTGAGGACTGTTTCCTACAAGCAATTACGTCAGGTTAAAAGAGAAGCGGCAAAAAAGCCTTGTCATAGCAGCAGACAAGTTTTTGAAGCTGCTGGTGCCTCCAACGTCCCCCGAACGACAAGATGCAGGGTCCTTCAGAGGTTTGCAGCTGTGCATACGCCATCCTGTCGACCTCCTCTATCCACTTCACACAAGCAGAAACGGCTCCAGTGGGCCAAACATTACATGAAGACTGATTTCAAAACTGTTTTGTTCACGGATGAGTGCCGTGCAGCGCTCGATGGTCCAGATGGATGGAGTGGATGGATGGCTGGTTGATGGACACCCCACGCAAACACGGCTACAGCGCCAACAAGGAGGAGGTGGAGTAATGTTTTGGGCTGGAATCATGGGGAGAGAGATTGTCGGCCCCTTTAGGATCCCTGAAGGCGCTAAAGATGAACTCCATAATGTATGTGGATTTTCTCAAACAGCACTTCCTGCCATGGTTCAAGAAGAAGAACCGTGTATTTCACAGCAAGATCATTTTTTTGCATGATAATGCACCATCTCATGCTGCACATAAAACATCTGCATCTCTGGCTGATATGGGCATAAAAGGGGACAAACTTATGGTGTGACCCCCATGCTCCCCTGACCTCTACCCCATTCAGAACCTCTGGAGCATCATCAAAAGGAGTGTCTATGATGGCGGGAGGCAGTTCACATCTAAGCAACAGCTCTGGGAGGGTATTCTGTCCTCATGCAAAACAATTGAAGCAGAAACCATCCAAAACCTGACAAATTCAATGGACGAGAGAGTTCAGAAGCTCCTTTCGAACAAGGGGTCCTATGTGAAAAAGTAACATCACCTAGAATAAAGTTTTGAGTTGAAAACTGTTTGATTTCAGTTTCTAATAACCTGCTAATGCTTATAATTTCAAAAATGACCATTTTTTTGGTCTTTATTAAAATGAAAAGGTTGATCGAAAAGTTTGGCGGATCTAAGAGTGTGGCAACCCAGTAGTCATGATTACTTCGAATTCTGACAATATGACGGTCATGTTGCAGGTAGTGCAGCAAGAAGGCACTTATGTGTCTTGCGCATCTCGGAGCCCCAAAATTATTTTCCGGGCTAGATGCAGCTAAAAATATTTATTAATTTTAAATCTGGTGGAGCTTAGTATAGAAGGCCTAATAGGATCAGTGCTGCACACTGCTGCAAAGCCCAAATTATTTTCCAGCCAAGATACAGATAAACATGATTAGTAATTTTAAATCTGGTGGAGCTTATTATAGATGGCCTAATAGAATCAGTGCTGCACACTGCTACAAAGCCCAAATTATTTTGCAGCCAAGATACAGATAAACATGATTAGTAATTTTAAATCTGGTGGAGCTTATTATAGATGGCCTAATAGAATCAGTGCTGCACACTGCTACAAAGCCCAAATTATTTTGCAGCCAAGATACAGATAAACATGATTAGTAATTTGAAAGCTTAAAACGGTTGGTAGGGTGATTTTAACCAATCATCCATCTTTTACTCTCCCCAGGATGACACAGGGGTAGAAAAGTCGTTTCGGATCCATGATTTGTTCATCTTTATGAACGTGAGTCTGTCTACATTATCAGTGGAGAGCCACGTGCGTTTATCTGTCAGCACACCACCAGCAGCGCTGAACACACGTTCAGACAGAACGCTGGCTGCGGGGCATGACAAGATCTCCAAGGCGTAAGTGGCTAGCTCCGGCCATTTATCCAGATTGGAAGCCCAAAAAGAGCAAGGGTCCAGTGACACAGTCATGGCTTCAATGTTTACTTGGAGATACTCCTGTACCATCGTCTCTAGGCGTTGACTATGTGTCAGACTTCTTGTCTCCTGTGGCCTTGCAAAGGATGGGCTAAAAAAGTGGTGAAATGATTGCGCAAAATTGATGTTACCAGCAGATACTGTGGTTCTGTTATGGTTTGAGTGCTGAACACTTGACGGTCCCACGGTTGGCAAGTTGGAACTGTGAGATTCACTACGTGCACCACTGGTGTTTTGTGGAAAAGCACATGTAAGATTCTGCAACAGTCTCTGCTGATACTCCTGCATGCGTGCATCCCTTTCTATGGCAGGAATAATTTCTGAAAATTTACTTTTGTACCGGGGATCTAACAGTGTGGCAACCCAGTAGTCAGGATTATTTCTAATTCTCCCAATTCGAGGGTCATGTTGCAGGTAGTGCAGCAAGAAGGCACTCATGTGTTGCGCATCCAGGAGCGCCAAGTCCCTGTTGTGTTGGTGGCGAGGTAACAATCATGCTTTCTTCCTCTGTCCTCTCCTCCCAACCTCGCACAACAGAAATGTGATCAAGGTCTCCCTCATCTGATGAGTCTTCCATCAGTTCGTCCTCCACTTCTTCCTGGGCTCCTGCACCTTCCTCACTAGTTTGGCTGCTACCATGCGCCCTGGTAAAACCATCTCCCCCACCCTCACATGCCTGCCGCCTTGGTGCTGCCGACCGTCTGGACCTTGCAGATGTTAGCCCTTCCGCATACAACTCCTCCTCCTCTACTTCCTCCACCTCCTCTTGTGCCACCACCTGACTCCGAATTCTGTTTAACATGTGCTCCAGCATGTAAATCACCGGAATAGTCATGCTGATAATGGCATCGTCAGCACTAAACATCTTTGTCGCCATTTCAAAACTGTGCAGAAGGGTGCATAGGTCCCTGATCTGAGACCACTCCTCCAGCGTGATTTGCCCCACCTCTGGATCTCGTTGGCCCAGGCTATACGTCAGAACGTATTGCACCAGGGCTTGTCGGTGATGCCACAGTCGCTGCAACATGTGCAGAGTTGAAATCCACCGGGTAGGCACATCGAATTTTAGCCGGTGAAGTGGCAGGCCCAACGACTTCTGTAGAGATGTAAGTCGCTGAGCTGCGGGATGCGAACGGCGGAAGTGAGCACACAGCGACCGTGCCCTCTGCAGAAGGCCATCTAGTCTGGGATAGTGGGCTAAAAATTGCTGGACAACCAGGTTCAACACGTGAGCCATACAAGGCACGTGTGTGACATTGCCCCGGCGAAGGGCCGCACCCAGGTTTGCAGCATTGTCGCACACGGCCTTCCCTGGTTTCAGGTCCAGTGGAGACAACCATTCATGAAATTGGTTCTCCAGAGCTGACCACAACTCCTCAGCTGTGTGACTCACATTTCCCAGACATTTCAAAGTAAAAACCGCCTGATGACGTTGAGCCCTACTGCCAGCATAGTAAGGAGGTGTGCAGGATCCCTTCTGCGCAGATAGAAAGCTTGTGGCATCACCAGACAGGCTTTGGGTGCAGGTGGAAGACTGAGAGGAGGTTGAGGAGGCAGAAGCAGTGGAGGAACTTTGACATAAAGAGGATTGACGCACAACTCGTGGGGACGGCAAGACTTGGACAGCAGCCCCTTGTCCTGCTGTCACCATAGTTACCCAGTGCCCAGTCAGCGACATGTAACGCCCCTGTCCATGCCTACTCGTCCAAGTGTCTGTGGTGAAATGCACCCTGTCACACACAGAGTTTCTCAAAGAAGCGGTGATGTTGTGTGCGACATGCTGGTGGAGCGCAGGCACACCTTTCTTTGAGAAGTAGTGCCGACTGGGCATCTGATACTGGGGCACTGCGACGGACATAAGGTCTCGAAAATCCTCTGTGTCCACCAGGCGGAAAGGCAGCATTTCTGTAGCCAAGAGCTTGCAGATGGTGAAATTCAACCTCTTAGCTTTCTCATGGCTAGGAGGAAATGGTCTTTTACTTGTCCACATCTGAGGGACCGAGGGCTGGCTATTGTGCTTAGACGGGGTTGATAAGGGTGTCCCCGGCAAACTGCCGGTCTGTGAGGAAGATGCAGGCGGACATGTTAGGTTGCCTTGATCCAAAGGTGGTGCTATCGATGTCGGACAGCGCTCAAGACCAGCTGGTGTTACCACCTCCAAAGAAAATGATGACCTGCCAATCACGCTGGCTGTTGCGGGTAAAGAGGTAGCAGGTCTGCGCCCCAAAACAGGTGTGACTGCTGTCCCCTCAGTCACAGAGGATGAAGAGGCCGCGGATGCACAAGATATGGCAGACGGTGGTTGGCCCGGCCGGCTAGGCCGCATTGTAGCACACTGAGCTTCCCACTGCAACTTATGCTTCATGTCCATGTGCCGGTTCATGCATGAAGTACTCAAACTATGTATTTTTTGGCCTCTACTTAGCTTTTGCTGACAAATGTTACAGATAACACGAGTTGGGTCATCTTTATCGATCTGAAAAAATGCCCAGGCTATGTAAGGCTTAGCACCCATGCGACCTGAAGAGCCACCAAGACTTGTGGTGAGAGGCAGAGTTGTGTTTGAGGATGCAGTTGTTGACGTGCTTCCAGTACTACGTCTCTGTCCAGGAAGGCGCAACCTGACCTCGTCGTCACTAGCATCTTCCTCAACCTCCTCTGCTGACCTCATCTCTTGGCTGACTGTGGGTTGACAGTAAGTGGGATCTCCAACCTCATCATCATCACCCTGTGTGTTATCACACGCATCGTCCTCAGAGCCAACCTGTTCCTGCCCTGACAAAAAACTAAAGTTGTCGCTCCAATCAGGTATTTGAGTCTCATCATCGTCTTCCTCATTGTCTCCACCAACAGGAGTTACAGTTTGGGAATGAGGGTCTACATTATGGTCAGAACCTTCTGCGTCTGGTCCTGGATCCGACTCATAAAGATTCTGGGCATCAGTGCAGATCATTTCCTCGTCTGGATTCACAGAAGCGCTGGAGTCGACCTCTGATTCCCAGGCTATAGTATGAGTAAACAGCTCTGCAGACTCAACCATCTGTTCTACCTCATACTCAGATGGGCAGCTGGAGATTTGGGAGCTGTGAGGAAGCAAGTGCGATTGGGGTGACACCTTTGAGGACTGGAGTATTTGTGATGTTGAAGTTGATGTGGAGGAGAGCCCACTTAAAGGAGCACTTGATATCCGTTGAAGCACCTGCTGTTTTTGTGCCTCATCTGGAATTTGTAGCGATTGGCGTGGCCGTAAGAAAGGGATCTTATCACATTGTCCGCTAAAAGAAGTAGACATTTTAGTTTGGCTGGAAGATGGTCTTTCTTCTGCAGATGTTACTGTTGCTTTAACACCTACCCAACGGACACAACCTTTTTTCCCCTTCCCAACACGCCTATTCCCCTTTCCACCTGCAGCAGGCCTTTTTCCACTCATTTTGGTGGTTAACTAATTCACAACTCTGGAGTTGTTTGCACAAAAAAACAATGGATGGGAACCGAGCAGAGCTGAGTGGCCAAAACTGTGGTATTAGGCCAAAACTATTGGCTGGGTTAGATGCAGAAAAAAATTATATTCAATTTGGAACCTGATGGAGGTCAGTATAGATGGACTAATAGAAGAAGTCCCACACACAGCTAGAAGCCCAAATATTTTTTCAGAGGTAGATGCAGAAAAAAAAATATTCAGTTTGCAACCTGATGGAGGTCAGTATAGATGGACTAATAGAGAAAGTCCCACACACTGCTAGAAGGCCAAATATTTTTTCAGAGCTAGATGCAGACAAAAAATTATTTTGAATTTGCAACCTGATGGAGGTCAGTATAGGTTGATTAATAGAACAAGTCCCACACACTGCTAGAAGGCCAAATATTTTTTCAGAGCTAGATGCAGAAAAAAATTATATTCAGTTTGCAACCTGATGGAGGTCAGTATAGATGGACTAATAGAGAAAGTCCCACACACTGCTAGAAGGCCAAATATTTTTTCAGAGCTAGAGGCAGAAAAAAATTATATTCAGTTTGCAACCTGATGGAGGTCTGTATAGATGGATTAATAGAACAAGTCCCACACACAGCTAGAAGCCCAATATTTTTTCAGAGGTAGATGCAGAAAAAAATATATTCAGTTTGCAACCTGATGGAGGTCAGTATAGATGGACTAATACAACAAGTCCCACACACAGCTAGAAGCATAATATTTTTTCAGAGCTAGATGCAGAAAAAAATTATATTCAATTTGCAACCTGATGGAGGTCAGTATAGATGGAGTAATAGAACAAGTCCCACACACAGCTAGAAGCCCAAATATTTTTTCAGAGCTAGATGCAGATAAAAATTATTTTTAATTTGCAACCTGATGGAGGTCAGTATAGATGGACTAATAGAGAAAGTCCCACACACTGCTAGAAGGCCAAATATTTTTTCAGAGCTAGATGCAGAAAAAAATTATATTCAGTTTGCAACCTGATGGAGGTCTGTATAGATGGATTAATAGAACAAGTCCCACACACAGCTAGAAGCCCAATATTTTTTCAGAGGTAGATGCAGAAAAAAATATATTCAGTTTGCAACCCGATGGAGGTCAGTATAGATGGACTAATACAACAAGTCCCACACACAGCTAAAAGCCCAATATTTTTTCAGAGCTAGATGCAGAAAAAAATGATATTCAATTTGCAACCTGATGGAGGTCAGTATAGATGGAGTAATAGAACAAGTCCCACACACAGCTAGAAGCCCAAATATTTTTTCAGAGGTAGAGGCAGAAAAAAATTATATTCAGTTTGCAACCTGATGGAGGTCTGTATAGATGGATTAATAGAACAAGTCCCACACACAGCTACAAGCCCAATATTTTTTCAGAGTTAGATGCAGAAAAAAATATATTCAGTTTGCAACCTGATGGAGGTCAGTATAGATGGACTAATAGAGAAAGTCCCACACACTGCTAGAAGGCCAAATATTTTTTCAGAGTTAGATGCAGAAAAAAATTATATTCAATTTGCAACCTGATGGAGGTCAGTATAGATGGACTAATAGAATGATGCTATGCCCAAAAGATTTTACTTCACTAGGTGCAGTAAAAAAATTGGTATTCTATACACAGGTGTTATATCTTGCAACACAGATAGGCTACTCCACTGACTAACACACTCTGCAATAGGCCAAAAAGGATTAGCTTTGCTAGATTCAGCCAAATGTTGTGAAAAAAACTTGCACAGCACTGGCACAGACCTGCCTGGCAAAAACTGATAGGAACTGATGTAACCTAGTCCTGAAAAGGACTTCAATTACAATTAGTCTTTACTCCCACAACCTATCTATTTAAGAGCACAGACCTGCCTGATAAAAGTCGTAGGAAATGCTGTAACCTAGTCCTTAAAAGGACTGCAATCACAACTATTTCCTACTCCCAAGCTGTCTGTAGATTTGTGCGAAAATTGGCTTGAAATTAACAAGATATAGCGCACACAGCAACAGCGGTGCCGTCTAACACGCAGCTGCAGCAGTGAGAAAATGGTGGCGACGGGGAAAATGGCTTGGTCTTATAGGGCAAGGACATGTGACATACACTGCCAATGACACATGCCCTTGCTTGTGTGAAAAAAAGCACTTCGCTCCGTGTGTGCGCTGCTGATAGGCTGACAGATTGCACCTCCCCACTGTAAATGCGGGAAAGAGAAAAAAAAATGGAGATCTTCATTATTCCTGCAGAGATCCATCCCCTGCCCCTCTCCCCACCCCGCTGTACACTCAAACTGCGTATTAACATTAATTTTCATCATTACTGAGAAAAAATCCAGTTATGATTTTGATGCACGAACAGTTATCGAACATAACCTCAAACAGCCAAATTTTTCTCAAATCGTTCGTGTTCGCCGAACGGCTCGAACACCGGCCAAAACAGCTCGAATTTGAGATTGGCGAACAGTTCGAGTAGAACAACGCTCATCTCTAGTTATAACTGATAGGTGCATCCGCCTGTCAACTGAAAATGCTGACAGGCTGACTCTTATCAAAATGAACAAGGTCTGGATTGGGTCAGACTTCTCAACACCACCGGATGAACATAAAGTCAAATCCAGTGTTTCTTTTGGGATCTATTCCCATGCACTTCTTCACACCAAGACTTGGGTATGCGCTTCCTGATTTTGTCTACTTTCTGTTGTCCTCCTCCTTCTCCACCACAATATCACCAGGATGAACTTCATGCAATACCCACATAATTTTTGTTAAGGGTGTTGTTCATGATGCCCGTAGGAATTTTTTTTTAGAGATCTACCTCTAACATTCTGTATGTTATAAAGTATATTCATGTATACCCCCCCAGGCGTAAATGTTTTTCAGCCCATTCACTTAGTGCATGGGCATTACCAGTAATGATAGACAACCAACAGAAGATTAGACCCCTAAAATATAACTTTTATTCGAATATGCTAAAAAGGACTCAGTAGTCACCATAACAACAAACACAAAAACAAGACACCGACGTTGAGCGGGGGCGCCACGGAGCAAAAATTAGGGTGCCAACCTCCGCTGTAAGGAAGGGAGAGAATTTAGGGACAAAATAGGGACAGATAGAGCCCGTAATCCTTCCTGGCTGATGTGTGACTTATCCCTGTTCCCTGGCATTTTGTCTTGTTTTTGTGTTTGTTGTTATGGTGACTACTGAGTCCTTTTTATCATATTCGAATAAAAGTTATATTTTAGGGGTCTAATCTTCTGTTGGTTGTCTAGTTTTGCAATTGGGCCCCGCTTATACATTCCTTGTTCAGGTGTTTATTACCAGTAATGAGAATTTTTTTCTCATTATTGGTAATAAACATTTCTTCAAAAGGGTATTGCAGTTCATTCACATTTTTGGCAGCCCTTGCAGTCACTGCATGCGCAATAACAGTATAGGAGACCCAATCCTTTATATTGGGAATATTTTTTTACTGAGGCTCACCTCTATGTCTCTTCAATGGGGTACTGGGTTGAGTCCAAATTTTTGGCAGCCCTTGCAGTCACTGCATACGCAATAACAGTATAGGAGACCCACTCTTTTATAATGGGAACAACAAAACATAGCCTGCTGGCCCTCTAACTATAGTAAGAGCCGCCTCATGGCCTTGTAAGTATAGTCTTTGTGACTTTCAGAGTCTCTCCTTCATAAATGAAACAGGATGTGTCTGATCATGTCTCTCACTCGCCACATGGGCAAATAAGGTAGTAAAATATTAAAATTACATTTACTGGTGAATAGTGATGAGTGAATATGATCGAAATTCGATCTCAAATGTTACGTTCAACACGAATGTGGCACATTCGGATTTGTGATTGGAAAGGCGAGCAAAATTTGTTACATTTTGGAAAATCGATAAGGTTCTGCGAATTTACGTGGTTACGTGATTGGGGGGCAACTACTGCGTTTTTTACAGTTTTGCTAGCATAGTGCTTGTGTATGATTAGTGGGAAGATGTGGCAGAAGAGTAGGGGAGCTGGTGAAAGCTCAGAACAGGTCAAATCAGCAGCATGCTGTTTTTTTTGTTTGTTTTTTTTTTCCTTCCTATAGGCGGTAACTTTAAGTCAGGAAAGCGCGGCTAGCCAATCAGAGCACAGGAAGCATGCACATTGTCCCAGACACAAGGGCTTCTGCAATTGGCTGCTGAAATGAAATCACATGTCCTATCCAAATAAAAACTGTCCATGTTTTCTCAGCGCCATTTTATGCATGTCACTGAAGGAGATATAAGCTGCTGAGTGTGCTGTGTCCTGTGTAATGAGAGATATTAGCTAGATAGATGACCGCTTCTGTGGAAGTCAGATAGTGCTGATAAGTCCTGTGCTGTGTACCTGTTCAATTGAGCCTTTTTTTTGTTGTGCAATTCCTGAGATTCTCACAGAAAGAGCAGGGTCTATGGCTCAGAACAGTGCTGTGCATCGGTTGTCCTGTGCAAACATTTTTTTTTCATTTGCTAATATGATAGTGCAAGCTGTGTTAGCCCAGTTTGTTATTTTTTTTGTGGATGAACTTCAGCTTTATGCACAGTAAAAGAAATATTTTTTTGCTGTTGCTAGCCACAGTCCACCAAAGATTTTTTTTGTGTCGCAGATGTGTTGCAGTCTGCTATAAGCCACCTAGTGCTTTTAGTGGCGGTGAAATTCAATTGTTTCCAGAGAAAAAAAATAGATATTTTCTGTTGCTAGCCGCAGTCCACCAAAGATTTTTTTTTATGTCACAGACATGTTACACTCTGCTATAAGCTACCTAATGCTTTTAGTGGCGATGAAATTCAATTGTTTTCAGAGTAAAAATATAGATATTTTCTGTTGTTAGCCACAGTCCACCAAAGATTTTTTTGTGTCGCAGACGTGTTACACTCTGCTATAAGCCACATAGTACTTTTAGTGGCTGTGAAATTCAGCTGTTTTTAGAGTTAAAAAAAATAGATTTTTGCTGTTGCTGGCCACAGCCCACCAAAGATTTTTTTGTGTTGCAGATGTGTTACACTCTGCTATAACCCACTCAGTGCTTTTAGTGACGGTGAAATTCAACTGCATTCAGAGCTTGTGCAGAGTAAAAAAATATATATATTTTGCTGTTGCTAACGTTATACGGCAACCTTTCAATCTCCGGCACTTCAGTTTGTCAATGCCAAAACATTAGCAGCAGCAGAGAAAGTGACAGAAGCAATTTCTGTGAGTCCTTTTTCACATTATTAGATCAGCTCGTGCACCAGCACAATAGAGTACAAGTCTGTCACGTGGTGAATGACTGGAGAAGGTGGTGGAGGACTATCTAGAGCTCAATATGAATACCATCAGTGAAGATTTTGACCCTTTTACATGTTGGTCTTAAAAAATGGATGAATGGCCTGAGCTCGCCGGTCACGCCTTGGAGGTTTTATCATGCCCGGCAGCCAACGTTCTCTCAGAACGTGTGTTCAAGACTGCTGGTGGTGTCCTGATGGATAAGCACACCTTGCTGACCCCTGAAAGTGTAGACAGCCTAATTTTCATCAAGATGAACAAATGATGGATCTCAAAGGACTTTTGCACCCCAATTGCAGACTGTACAGAGTAGGTGATGTAGATTTAGTGTGCTGCATTGATCTTGCGGAATAGCAGCCTGTGATATGTTGAGCTTGTGTGCCTGCTTTTGCTGCGACTGCAGGTTTTAGGCCTTAATTTTGGAAATGTGGGGAAACCTGATTTGGTCTCCATCTACTGTGTTTGCTGTAGGGGAAGAGGTGTCGTTCCTGTGCAATTGCTACTGTGCAATTGCTATTGTACAATTGCTACTGCACTGAAATTGATGCCACTTTGTTGGTGACTGCCAGTAATTTTTCTAAATATGAGGAATCCTGATTGGGTCTCCATCTATTGGGTTGGCTGTAGTGGAAGAGGTGTCGTTCCTAATTGTACAATTTCTGCTGTACGGAAATTGATGCCATTTTGTTGGTGTCTGCCAGTAATTTTTGAAAATGTGGGGAATCTTGATTGGGTCTCCATCTATTGGGTTGGCTGTAGTGAAAAAGGTGTCGGTCCCCATTTATACTACTTAAACTCTAGTCAAATTGATGCCACTTTGGTGGTTTTAGTCCCAATTGTTTTCAAATAAGAACAGTCCTGATTGGGTCTCCATCTACTATGTTGGGTGCAGGGGATGAAGTGTCGTTCCTAATTGTACAATTTCTACTCTACTGAAATTAATGCAACATTGTTGGTGTCTGCCAGTAAATTTTGGAAATGTGGGGAATCCTGATTGGGTCTCCATCTATTGGGTTGGCTTTAGTGGAAGAGGTGTCGGTCCCCATTATACTACTTATACTCTAGTGAAGTTGATACCATTTTGGTGATTTTAGGCCCAAATGTTTTCAAATGGGATCAGTCCTGATTGGGTCTCCATACTGATATTGATGCCACTTCGGTGGTATTAGGTCTAGTGTTGAGCGAACATGCTCGACACTGCTCGGTACTCGCCCGAGCATCACGCTACTCGGGATGTTCGGCGAGCACCGAGCATTTCCGAGTTACTCGGGCGGGAGCTCGGGTCTCCGCCCTGCATGTTTGGCGCTCTTTATAGAGCCAATGAACATGCAGGGATTGCCAGCCAGTCACTGTAATGCTGCAGCCATGTTGGTTGTGGGCATTACAGTGATTGGATGGCCGCACAGCGTCACCTCGAGTATTTAAAACGGGGCGCCGCCATCTTGGACACAGTCGCTCCAGATTAGACAGTGTAGGGACAGTGCTGCTGATTTAGGGAGAGATATAAACTGCGAAATAGTTAGTGTAGGGTCTGTAAAGGCTGCCAGAACAAACAAACAGTCCTTTTCAGGACTAATATCCATCCCAGATACCAGGCAGGCAGGCTGTATAGGAGACACAGTGGTTATAACAGCAAATGCTGCATTACAGTCCTGTGTGCTCCTGTTGCTGAAATTGCTGGACTTAGCACCAGGTGTCGGGGGCCAGGAAAAATTCTTTTTTTTTCATCTAAATCCTCCTTTTTTTTTCCTCCTTCACACTGTAAAAATACCCGTCTTATTAACTTTTTGGTGTGTCTCCCCCCCAAAAAAAGAGCGTGTCTCTGACTTTTCAGACACAAATATAACTGTTGAAAATAGTCTGGTGTAGGCTAGAGAAACAGAAGTGTTGTTTTGCACTTCCACGGTTCAAACCTCTGTATTATCCATTTTGGGCCATTGGTATCTAAAAAAAAAAAAGTTTGAGTGTGTTGCTCACTGTTCAGCCGCAAATATCTCTATTTAAAAAAGTGTGGTATACCCCAGTAAACAATAACTGTGGTTTTGCCATCCCACGGTAAAAAATCTCTATTATTCAGGTTTTGGTAGTTTTTTCCGTAAAGAAAAACAGTAGTGTCTCCAGACTGTTGTGACACAAAAATATATCTGTTGAAAATAGTCTTGTGTAGGCCCGACATCCCAGTGTGGTTTCGCAGTTCCACGGGTCAAATCGCTGTACTATCCAGTTTTGGGCCTTTGGTATCTAAAAAAAAAGCAGTTTGAGTGTGTCGCTCACTGTTCAGCCGCAAATATCTCTATTTAAAAAAGTGTGGTATACCCCAGTAAACAATAACTGTGGTTTTGCCATCCCACGGTAAAAAATCTCTATTATTCAGCTTTTGGTAGTTTTTTCCGTAAAGATAAACAGTAGTGTCTCCTGACTGTTGTGACACAAAAATATATCTGTTGAAAATAGTCTTGTGTAGGCCCGACATCCCTATGTGGTTTCGCAGTTCCACGGGTCAAATCGCTGTACTATCCAGTTTTGGGCCTTTGGTATCTAAAAAAAAGCAGTTTGAGTGTGTCTCTCACTGTTCAGCCGCAAATATCTCTATTTAAAAAAGTGTGGTATACCCCAGTAAACAATAACTGTGGTTTTGCCATCCCACGGTAAAAAATCTTTATTATTCAGGTTTTGGTAGTTTTTTCCGTAAAGAAAAACAGTAGTGTCTCCTGACTGTTGTGACACAAAAATATATCTGTTGAAAATAGTCTTGTGTAGGCCCGACATCCCAGTGTGGTTTCACAGTTCCACGGGTCAAATCACTGTACTATCCAATTTTGGGCCTTTGGTATCTAAAAAAAAAAGCAGTTTGAGTGTGTCGCTCACTGTTCAGCCACAAATATCTCTATTTAAAAAAGTGTGGTATACCCCAGCAAACAATAACTGTGGTTTTCCTCTTCCACAGTTCTAATCTACTCTTTATTACCCTTTTTCCATTGATAGTGCAAGTGTAAGCTATTTTACTTCAATTACAATGGGCAAGGCGCGTGGCAAGGGACGTGGAAGTGGACGTTCTGGTGATGGTTCGTGCAAAGGACGGGGCCGTGGCCAAGGTGAAAATGTGCCACAACCAACAGCCACATCTTCTCGCTCCCACTTCTTGACCGAATTACTAGTGAAGCATAGAACAACACCAGTATTGAGAACTGATCAGTGTGAACAGGTTATTAATTGGATAGCAGATAATACTTCCAGTTACCTGGGCACCACCACCTCTGGTCTGTCTTCCACACGGTCAACTCTTAGCAGCTGTGAGTCTCGACCGCATACTCCTCCTCACCCTGATGCTCCTTCCTCCCACCATGCCGAGTGTTGTCAGACAGCAAGTGATCCCACACTTGGACACTCTGAAGAGCTGTTCACTGGTCCATTTCCATATTTGGGCCCCTCGCCTGATACGCTTGAAGTGGTGGAAGAGGAGGTCCCATGTTGCGATTCCCAAATATTTGAACAGCCACGGCCACAGGAAGTCGACGTTGGCAATCTGTCACAAGAGGTGGACGATGACGAGACACAATTGCCAGGAAGTGAGGAGGAGGATCGTGGTGCACAAGTGGAAGAGGAGGAGGTGGTGGATGATCTAGTAACTGACCCAACGTGGAAGGAGGACATGCAGAGTGAGGCCAGCAGCACACAGGGGGAGGGAGGCAGAGTACCCCAACAGGCAGGAAGAAGCAGTGTGGTGGCCGCAGACAGAAGGCAGGCAACCGTTCCCCGTAACACCAAAACGAGGGACGTTGCCAGTACAAGCAGTAGGTCTTCCAGAGTCTGGAATTTTTTTAAAGACTCTGCTGATAACCACAAAAAGGCCATATGTTCCACCTGCCATGCCAGCATCAGCAGGGGTGACAAAACTACCAGCCTGACCACCACCAGCATGATCAGGCAAATGGCAGCAAAGCACCCGACTTTGTGGGGTGAAACCCAGAGTCCACGACCAGTGTCAGCGGGTGTCACCACTGCTTCTTCCACTGTTGTGCGTGCAATAGAACCCCCTGTTGTGTGTGCAAGGCAATCCCCTGTCCATACTGCATGTAAAGATGCCCCCTCCTCTCTTCTCAAGAAACAGCATCAACGTCCACGTCCACGTCCCACCGCAGCGTTCAATTGTCCAAATCCCAGACCTCTGAACGAAAGCGGAAATTCGCAGCTAACGCCCCACAGGCCACAGTCCTAAATTCGCTCATTTCACGACTGCTTGCATTGGAAATGCTGCCTTTTAGGCTGGTGGAGACGGAATCCTTCCGCAATCTTATGGCGGTGGCCGTCCCTCGGTACTCGGTCCCCAGCCGACACTATTTTGCCCGGTGTGCCATCCCGGAACTGCACAAGCACGTGTCCCAAAGCATCTGCCGTGCCCTCAACAACGCAGTTACTGGGAGAGTCCACCTGACAACGGACACGTGGACAAGTGCTTGTGGCCAGGGACGGTACATCTCTCTGACGGCACACTGGGTAAACATAGTGGAAGCAGGGACCCAGTCGGACCTTGGGACGGAACACATCCTCCCCACACCGAGGATTGCGGGCCCTATGTCAGTCAGAGTTGCCCCCACAGTGTACAGCTCCTGCGCATCCTCCTCCTCATGTTCAGCCTCCATCTCCGATATCACCACCTCAGTTACAAGCTGGAAGCATTGCAGTACTGCCTCCGCCAAGCGGCAACAGGCTGTGCTGAAACTCATAAGCTTAGGTGATAAACCTCACACTTCTTGTGAGTTGTGGACAGCTGTGAAAGAGCAGGCAGATCTGTGGCTGAGACTGCTGAACCTACATCCCGGCATGGTCGTGTGTGACAATGGCCGTAACCTGGTGGCGGCTCTGAGGCGAGGTGAGATCACACACGTACCATGCCTGGTTCATGTGCTTAACCTCGTGGTTCAGCGGTTTCTTAAATCGTACCCCGAGTTGCCAGATCTGCTCGTGAAAGTACGCCGCCTGTCAGCTCATTTTCGCAAGTCGGCTACAGCTTCTGCCGCCCTTGCTGTATTGCAGCAGCTTTTGCAGCTTCCGGCACACCGACCGGTGTGTGATGTCCCCACAAGTTGGAACTCTACCCTCCACATTTTGCAAAGGATTTGTGAGCAGAAGAGAGCAGTTGTGGAGTACCAGCTGCAACAAGGCCGTCGATATTCAGTTCAGACTCCACACATAAGACCTCAGGAGTGGACCTGGATGTCTGACATATGTACCATCCTGACAAACTTTGAGGAGGCCACCAAGGTGGTGAGTGGTGATGACGCCATCATTAGTGTCAGCATCCCACGTGTCTGTCTTTTGCAACGCTCTCTGCAGAGAATTAAAGAGGAGGCATTGCAGCCAGAGTATGATGAGATGGATCAAGAAGCCGTAGCGGGCGATTACACACAGCCCAGCCTCATCTCATCCCAACATGCATTGGGGGACATTGAGGGAGAGGAGGAGGAGGAGGAAGAACAGGAGCTGCTATCATGAGTTGTAGACGGTAGTACCTGTACAAGTGTCATACCGTCGGTTCAGCGTGGGTGGCCTGAGGACAGGGGGGAGGAGGAAGAGGAGGAGGAGGAGGAGAGCATGGTCAGTCGTCATCTTGGTGAGGACACGGAAATCTTGCCCGTTACCAGTCTGGCACGCATGGCTGACTTTATGTTACGCTGCCTTAACCGTGACCCTCGCGTTGTCAAAATGTTGGGTGACAGGCATTACTGGTTGGTGACACTTGTAGACCCCCGCTACAAGGAGAACTTTCACTCTCTTATTCCCGAGGTGGAGATGTCTACAAAAATGGGGCAATACCAGAAGGCCCTTGCTGCAGAACTCTTAAAAAAATTCCCATCTGAACACGCAAGCGGCAGAGGTCACAGTTCGTTGTCCAACCAAGGCGTACAGGCGAGAGAGATGCAACTCCAATCCAGCAGAGGCAGGGGAACACTGTCAATGTTCTGGGACAGTTTTCTGACACCCGCCCAGCTTATAGGCCCTGAGGCGCGGGGTACTCTCACAAGGAGTGGAAAGTTTCAAAAGATGGTGAGGGAGTACCTTGCCGATCGTACCAGCGTCCTCCGTGATTCGTCTGTGCCTTTTAATTATTGGGTATCCAAGCTGGACACTTGGAATGAACTCGCTCTGTACGCCTTGGAGGTCCTGGCCTGCCCTGCCACTAGCGTGTTATCGGAGCGTGTTTTTAGTGCCGCTGGGGGAATAATAACTGATAAGCGCACTCGCCTGTCAACTGACAATGCTGACAAGCTGACCCTTATCAAAATGAACAAGGGCTGGATTGGGCCAGACTTCTCATCACCACCAAATGACAGCAGAGTAACATAAAGTCATATCCACTGTGTTTTTTCGGGAGGAGTATTCACATGCACCGCTTCACACCCACACATTGGTATACGCTTCCTCGTTTCGGCTGTTTAATCTTCTTCTCCTTATCCTCAGCCTCCACCACCACTATATCACAAGGGTGCCAGCATTGCAAGTTCCTCCGTCCTTATTTTTGGCAGCTTTTGCTTGCAAGGCATAAGCAAATACTATGGGACACCCACTCCCCAATAATGGGACTTATGTTTGTAATATGCTGTACTGCATGGCTCTTGTAAGGGGCATTGCAAGTTGCTCCATCCTAATTTTTGGCAGCTTTTGCTCGGAAAGCATAAGCAAATACTATGGGACACCCACTCCCCAATAATGGGACTTATGTTTGTAATATGCTGTACTGCATGGCTCTTGTAAGGGGCATTGCAAGTTGCTCCGTCCTAATTTTTGGCAGCTTTGCTTGGAAAGCATAAGCAAATATTATGGGACACCCACTCCCCAATAATGGGACTTATGTTTGTAATATGCTGTACTGCATGGCTCTTGTAAGGGGCATTGCTAGTTGCTCCGTCCTAATTTTTGGAAGCTTTTGCTGGGAAAGCATAAGCAAATACTATGGGACACCCACTCTCCAATAATGGGACTTATGTTTGTAATATGCTGTACTGCATGGCTCTTGTAAGGGGCATTGCAAGTTGTTCCGTCCTAATTTTTGGCAGCTTTTGCTCGGAAAGCATAAGCAAATACTATGGGACACCCACTCCCCAATAATGGGACTTATGTTTGTAATATGCTGTACTGCATGGCTCTTGTAAGGGGCATTGCAAGTTGCTCCGTCCTAATTTTTGGCAGCTTTTGCTTGGAAAGCATAAGCAAATACTATGGGACACCCACTCCCCAATAATGGGACTTATGTTTATAATATGCTGTACTTTATGGCTCATGTAAGGGGCATTGCAAGTTGCTCCGTCCAAATTTTTGTCAGCTTTTGCTGGGAAAGCATAAGCAAATACTATGGGACACCCACTCCCCAATAATGGGACTTATGTTTGTAATATGCTGTACTGCAAGGCTCATGTAAGGGGCATTGCAAGTTGCTCCATCCTAATTTTTGGCAGCTTTTGCAGGGAAAGCATAAGCAAATACTATGGGACAACCACCCCCCAATAATGGGACTTATGTTTGTAATATGCTGTACTGCATGGCTCTTGTAAGGGGCATTGCAAATTGCTCCGTCCTAACTTTTGGCAGCTTTTGCTGGGAAAGCATAAGCAAATACTATGGGACACCCACTCCCCAGTAATGGGACTTATGTTTGTAATATGCTGTACTGCATGGCTCTTGTAAGGGGCATTGCAAGTTGCTCCATCCTAATTTTTGGCAGCTTTTGCTAGGAAAGCATAAGCAAATACTATGGGACACCCACTCCCCAATAATGGGACTTATGTTTGTAATATGCTGTTCTGCATGGCTCTTGTAAGGGGCATTGCAAGTTGCACCGTCCTAATTTTTGGCAACTTTTGCTTGGAAAGCATAAGCAAATACTATGGGACACCCACTCCCCAATAATGCCACTTATGTTTGTAATATGCTGTACTGCATGGCTCTTGTAAGGGGCATTGCAAGTTGTTCCGTCCTAATTTTTGGCAGCTTTTGCTGGGAAAGCATAAGCATATACTATGGGACACCCACTCCCCAATAATGGGACTTATGTTTGTAATATGCTGTACTGCATGGCTCTTGTAAGAAGCTTTGCAAGTTTCTCCGTCCTAATTTTTGGCAGCTTTTGCTGGGAAAGCATAAGCAAATACTATGGGACACCCACTCCCCAATAATGGGACTTATGTTTGTAATATGCTGTTCTGCATGGCTCTTGTAAGGGGCATTGCAAGTTGCTCCGTCCTAATTTTTGGCAGCTTTTGCTTGGAAAGCATAAGCAAATACTATGGGACACCCACTCCCCAATAATGGGACTTATGTTTGTAATATGCTGTACTGCCTGGCTCTTGTAAGGGGCATTGCAAGTTGCTCCGTCCTAATTTTTGGCAGCTTTTGCTCGGAAAGCATAAGCAAATACTATGAGACACCCACTCCCCAATAATGGGACTTATGTTTGTAATATGCTGTACTGCATGGCTCTTGTAAGGGGCATTGCAAGTTGCTCCATTCTAATTTTTGTCAGCTTTTGCTGGGAAAGCATAAGCAAATACTATGGGACACCCACTCCCCAATAATGGGACTTATGTTTGTAATATGCTGTACTGCATGGCTCTTGTAAGGGGCATTGCAAGTTGCTCCGTCCTAATTTTTGGCAGCTTTTGCTTGGAAAGCATAAGCAAATACTATGGGACACCCACTCCCCCATAATGGGACTTATGTTTGTAATATGCTGTACTGCATGGCTCTTGTAAGGGGCATTGCAAGTTGCTCCGTCCTAATTTTTGACAGCTTTTGGTGGGAAAGCATAAGCAAACACTATGGGACACCCACTCCCAAATAATGGGACTTATGTTTGTAATATGCTGTAATGCATGTGACGCGCCCCCTGGGCCGTGTGTACACGTGTGTGGGATACCCGGTGCCGGGTCTCTGCGGTCTGTAGTCTCCGTGGCGGTGACCCGGTCCCGTGGCTCAGGCTGGGCAAACCAGTGGCAGTCTTTCTTAGTTTTTGAGGTTAATTGTCCGACTGTGCCACCTGTGGATTGCGGTCAGGGAGTACCACCGCTGCGAGGCAGACCGCTGAGGCTGGTGTTGTGTGTGCAGCATAGAATGGGATAACTCCCCTCGGGAGGAGTATAGCCTCAGGGCAGTGAGTGTGGATGATGGGGGTGATGGTGCACGAGCGCATCAGGAATGACTCAGAGTCTTTGCAGTGCAGTTCAGAGTCTTTACTGATGATTATAAGGTAGACCCTCCCGGGAGTACTGGCTAGCATAAGAGGCCTGGTCAGACTGTGAGCAAGCAGGAGTTCCCCTCTCCAGGTGGAGTTGTAGGCCTCCCTGTCTGTCTGCACTCTTCCTGGCTATCTTGCTGTAAGCGGGTAGAAGTAGCCCACGTCCCTGAGTGTACCGTGTAGTACTCACCCGTATGGCTGGTGACTTGGGGCCTTCTGTTAGCCTCCGCTCCACGACGGCGGTGCTGGTCCCTTGCTTGTGACTGAGCCTCCGGGCTTCTATGGCCAGAGGACCTGAAATCCCCTGCCGGCTGGTTTCTGTTGCTGGATATATAAGTCCTCACAGCTTCAGACTCCTGTGTCCGGTTCCTATTGTCTTCTGCCAGGGCGAGCTCTGCTCAGCTTCCAGCCCCTGGTCTTTAGCTCCTAGCTCCTACAGAGCTCCTTGCTGTTACTTTCCCTTGCTCTCACTCTGACTCTGACTGTTCTCTGACTCACTCAACCCCGCCCCAGATCCAGTTTATAAGGGCAGAATTCTCCCCTCCCAGGATTGGGGCAGGAGGATGTTGCATGTTTAAGGGATCCTGACCAGGAAACCTCCCACTTGCTCTCCGACGTAATATCTCTATTACTGTGGTGACCAGACCCCTGGGGTGCCACACATGGCTCTTGTAAGGGGCATTGCAGTTCCTCATAATTTTTGGAAAGCCTTCCATTCACTGCTTAGGCCAACAGTGCACGGGAGACCCAGTTGCTATAAATGGAAAAAAAGGTTTAGTTAATGCCCTCTGACCTCCATGTCATGTCCAAGGGGCATTGGAGTGGCTCGAAATTTTGGGTAGGCATTGCACTCACTGTATGCCCTATAACTGTGTAGCCGAACCGCTCCTTTTGTTACAGAAACATATCCTACAAGACATATCTGGTTGAATGGCCTGATATTAATGTGAATGGTCCCTGTTCCTCCTGCTCTTTATCCTTTGCCACTACCTCATCCATCATTTATCACCTGAAGCTTTGTTTTAACGGGAGTCATAGAACTTGGATAGTAGCAGGAAAACATCCAGCAATCCTCGGAGGAGGTAGGATATGCGCCAAAACGCTGACCAAATCAGGCCTAGCCGCTACTACATACATGCACTTGCATTACAACAAAACAAAGCAGATGCTAACTTCTATCATCCTCATCATGCTCCTCACCTTGGCACTCTCAACTCCCCTGATGGAGAAGCCAGGGCCCACCGGAGGAGTCTGATAGTCCGGTGGGCTCGGCCAATGCTGCCCTAGAACAGGCCAGGCTAAGAAAAGTGTGGGAAAGGTTACTGGGACAAATAGGGGTGGCTGGGGACCGAGTATGGACACCCGGCCACCCCCTGGAGGCTGGGGAGCAAGCGGGGACACCCGGCCACCAGGCGACTGGGGACTGAGTATGGATACCAGGCCGCCGACACAGCCATGGCGTGGTGGCCAGATTCCGCCTCCACATGCCTAAAAGGCCCAATTTAAAGTGCAAGCAAGCAAGCAGTATGGTATTGCAGCCTGGGGGTGAGTGGGTGGCAGGCTGCATACTTGTGCTTGCATTGCAAGGAATGGGAGAGGTACAATTGAACACTTCCCTGGGACAAGGACTTGAATGGGGATAATTGCAAGTCTGCAACAACAGGTGCAAGGTGGGAGGCATCTTCGCATGTACCATGAACAGGGGTTTGGCATGCACACACTACAGCAGAATAAGCCCTCCTTCCCACTAAATGCACTGGGGAGGGCACAGGTAATGTTTTGGTATACGCGCTTAATCTTATGTATAAAGCACACCAGGACAAATATGGGCGGCTGGGGACTGAGTATGGATACCTCGCTGCCGAAGCAGCCATGAGGTCGTGGCCATCTTCAGCCTCCTCCAAACTAAAAGGCCCCATTTCAAGTGCAAGCTAGCAGTATGGAATTGCAGTCTGGGGGTGGGTGGATGGCAGGCTGCACACTTACACTTGCATTAAAAGAAAACATAGCAGATGCTAACTTCTGTCATCATCATCATGCTCCTCACCTTGGCACTCTCAACTCCACCGATGGAGAAGTCAGGGCCCACTGGAGGAGTCTGGTTCTCTGGTGGGCTCGTCCAATGCTGCCTAAAGCAGGCCGGGCTAAGAAAAGTGTGTGGGGGGATGTTCCAAGGAGAAATAGGGGCGGCTGGGGACCGTTTATGGACACCCGACTGCCCCCAGGCGGCTGGGGACCGTGTGTGGACACCCGGCCGCGGGGCGGCTGGGGACCGACTATGGACACCCAGCCGCCGGGCGGCTGGGGACTGAGTATGGATTCCAGGCCGCCAACACAGCCATGGCGTGGTGGCCAGATTCCGCCTCCACATGCCTAAAAGGCCCAATTTCAAGTTCAAGCAAGCAAGCAGTATGGTATTGCAGCCTGGGGGTGGGTGGGTGGCAGGCTGCATACTTGAGCTTGTATTGCAAGGAATGGGGGAGGTACAATTGAACACTGCCCTGGGACTAGAACTTGCATGGGGATAGCTGCAAGTCTGCATCTTCTGATGCGGTAAGGATCACTTATGATGGGCACACTTTTAGACAGTGACCTGGGAGTCAGAGATGCTTCCAGCGGTCTTCCCCATGCTGTTCCCTTGTCGTTTCAGCACTTTATGCATGTGTCACACAGCACATGGCCAGATAAGGTTGTAAAATGTTAAAATGACATTTCACGGTGAATGCATTTGTCATAGTTGAAAGCAATACAAAAGTGCAAAAACGCATAAAAAATGCTACTTGTGAACATAACCGAAGGTGTGGAGGAGTATTTTTGTTTTTGGCTATTTATTTTAACTTATACACAAGTCTTTATCCTGGAAAGGATGTTCCTTAACATATTTCAGAGGAAAAAAGTTTCACTTTCGTTTTTGAACATTTTATTGTGAGCCTGTAAAAGTGGCTTAATACCTCTGACCACGTTGTTGACAGCAGTGACCTTGGGGTCAGAAATGCTTCCTGGGGTGATCCCCATGCTGTCCCCATGTCATTTGAGCACTGTCACTATCGTTTTGGGCACTTGTTAGGCTTTTAAAAGACTGCCGCGGGTGCCACCGCAAAAATGCTCGAGTCTCCCATAGACTAACATTGGGCTCGTTGCTCGGGTCGAGCACCCGAGTATCACGGCGAGCTCGGCCCAAGCTTCGAGCACCCGAGCATTTAGTGCTCGCTCAACACTAATTAGGTCATAATTTATTGAAATCTCGTTTACAATAGTTATACTCTAGTGAAAATAATTTTTTGGTGCAGATATTGATCTCCACACAGGGGTACGCAGACCTGATAATCTCAACATGGGTATACAAAGCAAACTGCATTTCTGCTTAAAATTGTTTGGGGCAGATATTCTTCTCCACACAGTGGGAAAAAAATTATGGGTCCAAGTAGCTTCCTGAACCTCGACTGTACTGTGCAGTCAGGGCAAGAAGAAGAGGAGGGTGACTCTGATGGTGAGGAATGGGATATCATATTGAATGATGATGAGGTTGCACATCCAACTTGGTATGAACCCAGAGGCACGCAGTTGAGTAGCTCATCTGAGGAGGTGGAGGAGGAAGATGAGGAGGTTACGTTGTGTCTTATGGCTCAGACACGGGGTGATGCAAGCACGAGGAGCACTACATCCTTAGCCACAACTGTGGCTGTAACCAGCAGTGGTCGCTGGTCTGCAGCTCACAGTGGGTGGCAAGGGTTGCCTAGTCTGGGCCTTTTTTGAGACCGCAAATGATGAGCTAACTTATGTTATCTGAAAATTTTGCTATAAAAAACTCAGTAGAGGGAAAAAGTGCAATAATTTGACTACTACATGCATGAACCTACATGCGCAATCAACATGCATTACTCTGGCAATATCATTGCGATAAAATGTGGACCAACGGACCTCAACAACCATCAGCTGCCCCATCAGCCGCATCCGCTGCTTCTTCCGCCTCCTCTGTTACCATGCCAAGTATTGACACGCAGGTTTCCCACTGCGGAACCACTGCCTCTCTACGTGCTCCAGTCTTGCTGAGTAAGAACCTGTCAGCTGTAACGGAAGCAGGAATGCATGCTGTGCTTGTTTCACCGAGCACACCACACATTTCTCAATCCACTGTAACCTGTCCTCCTGCACCTCACAGTCCAGCAGTTTGTCCATTTCACTGTACTCCACCCTCTCTCAGCACCGCAGCCAGCCCTTGGTCCCGCAATTGTGGTCACATAAAACATTGTTTCCTCCCACACATACCAACGCTAAGAGGTGAAAATCCACCATCTCTAATCTGTTGGCCTCGGAAATGGTGGTGTCAGGCCCTAATTTTATGATTTGTGAACACTCCTGTGAGGCTGTTTTTTTACTGAGGTGGTAACCAGAGAACCTGAAAGAAACCCCCGCAAACACGGGGAGAACATACAAACTACTTACAGATGTTGTCCTTTTTAATCATCATAAAGGATTTAGCTCATTGTCTAGGAGACCGATCACCGCTGCTGTCTACCTTGTGAACATTGTGTTGAAGTTTGCAAGGTGTCATGGGTTTACCGTGACAGAGAGGAGCCAGATGACCACAGCGTCTGATTCCTCCCACTCCTGCAGTCATTGAAAAGAAGCCTTACGCCTTCATATTAATATGTGCAGGGGTTAATCTGCTCAGTTGTGAGCTCCTGGAAGCTTAACGTGATTTAGACTCTCAACAGATTTGTCTCATGCATCTCCCCTAGTGTTATAATGCTGTACCCAAACACATCAGACTGTCGCCTACCATGGAAACCTTAAAAAGGAAGCTGAAGACCCACTTCTTGTGACAAGCATACAATCTGCGGTAACCCTCGCTCCAGCATACTGTTGCACAACTTGCTGTACCCTGACCTACTGTGTCCGCACCCATCCCTTGTAAATTGTTTGTGTACCAATGCGGGCAGGATCCTCTCTCCTCTTGTACTAGTCGGCGACCCCTTTGGACATGTAGCGCGCCACGGAATAATTGTCACTGCAATAGTAATAATAATTATAGTACTTGTACTCTGGTTCAAATGATGGCACTTTCCAGGTGTCTACCCCTAATTTGATGTGTTTTGGCAGCTTTTGGGCCGGTTTTAAGGTGTTGCATAGGCGTTTTTTTGTTCCTCCATTGAATCCTATGGCATTCGGTATGGTTCGTCTAACATTCGAAGAATGAATCAGCGAATATCGCAAATTTGGCAAACGTAATTGGAATTGAATATTGAAACATTCGCTCATCTCTACTGGTGAATGTAATTTTTACCGTTGAAAGCAATACAAAAGTGCAAAAACGCCTCAAAAATGCTACGTGAGTGGTGTGGAGGAGGAGACTTTTTTGTGTTTTTATTGCCTTATATACAAGTCATTACCCTGAAATGAATGTTCCTTAATGTTTTTTTCCAGTAAAATCCATTTTGGCTTCATTTTTGTATTTTTTATTGTGAGTCCATAAAAGTGGCATAATACTTTGACAACATTTTTCATAGCAGTGTCTTGGGAGTCTGAGATGCTTCCAGGAGTCTTTCCCATGCTTTCCCATGTAATTTCAGCAGTGTTCGATCTTGGCAATTTTGAGGCCCACCCGTAGACCTCCTGGGGAGCTGCTGGAAAGATGCTCGAGTTTCCCATTGACTTACATTGGGCTCTTTGCTTGGGTCGAGCACCCGAGCATTACGATTTGCTTGACCTGATCAACGAGCACCTGAGCATTTTAGTGCTTGCTCATTACTAGTCTTTACAAGTGCACAGAGCCTAGGAAACAAACAAGGAGTATTGGAGCTGCTAACACAGGAAGAGAGATATGATGTCATAAGCAGCATCACTGTAACTTCGTGGGATGATACACATGATTGCTATACAAACTTTGAAGTGTACAACTTATTTATTAGAAACAGGCTTAACAGGAGGGGAAGAGGTGTTGCATTGTATGTTAGAAAAGCGTATATCTCCACAGATATCCAAGCTTCAGAGAATGGAGAAGTGGAAAATTCTACAACTGGGCAAGAAAAATGAAAATTTAATCTACAGAATGGGAGGAATAGAACTAAACAGCAGCACGTGTGAAAAATACTTGGGTATATTGATAGATCATAGACTGCACTTGAGTCAACAGTGTGATGCAGCAGCAAAAAAGGTAAACATTGTTCTGGGATATATTAAGAGAAGCATAGAGTCTAGATCACATGAAGTAATTAAACCTCTCTACTCCTCCTTGGTCAGACCACATCTGGAATTCTGTGTCATCGAAAAACTTGAACAAGTTCAGAGAAGAGCTGCCAGAATGGTGAGAGGACTGCAAAGGATTTCCTACGAGGAACCGTTAAAGAACCTGAGAGTGTTTAGATTGGAAAAAAGAAGAGGATACTTAATAGCTATCTACAAATATCTTAAAGGATGTCACAGTATAGAGGAATCACCCTTATTATCAGCTGCACATGGAAACACAAGAAGCAATGGAATAAAATTGGAAGGGAAAAGATACAGATTAGATATTAAAAAAACCTTTTTGATAGTGAGGGTGATCAATGAGTGGAACCGGCTGCCACGAGAGGTGGTGAGTTTTCCTTCAATGGAAGTCTTCAAATAGAGGCTGGAAAGACATCTGTCTAAGATGGTTTAGTGAATCCTGTTTTGAGCAGAGGATGGACACAATGACCCTGGGGGTCCTTCCAACTCTAACAGTCTATGATTCTATCATTTTATGTACAGTCTTCAAGTAACACCCGACTTTCATAGCAACCCATCAGCTATTCTCGATCACATCACAGCGTGGGCTAATGTTTGCTCGAATGAACAGCTGGGCCTGATCGCAGTACTTAAATGCAACTGTCAGTGATTTAAGAAGTTAATAATAGAGATCATCAATAGCGTTGATTGCTGCTGTTAAAGGGCAATGCCCGCTATGTAATATAGTCAACATTTGCCATGTTTGGAGCAGACTCAGCTCATGAGCTAGCTCCAAACACCGAGCCATGTTCCAAGACAAAATAGTACATCATGGATAATTAAATATTAAGTATTAAGTCCATAGGTTGCATAAACATTTGTGAAAGAAAGTATTCTTTCTTACTGAATTTGAGCTAGATACTCTAATAAGATGATAACATTGCAACAAGTCAGTTCTTGGAATTTCTTCCCTCCCAAGTATTCAACAATCATTTGTGAATGGTAATATTTAAGAATTAAGCATTAAAGAACCATAGAAATTCAGCCATGAAGTGAAGACTAAAAAGAGTTACAGATCAGGGTTGCTGAGTAGTGTTGAGCCACCTTCATAGTGTTTGGGTTCGGTTCGGTTTGTCGAACACCGGGATGTTCGTGGAACTGTTCGTTGAACACCTTAGAACACCATCGAACACCGTTAAAACCAATGGCAGGCAAACAAAAACACATAGAAAACACCTTCAAAGGTGTCCAAAAGCTGACAAACTGCTCAGAAGACACTCTCTTCAAAAAAGCCGGCCGGCAATTCAGCATCGGTACCCGACAATTTAGAACAGAAATAATAGAGCATCACACATAGATTAGATAGATAGAAACATGTTAGTCACATATATAAGAAGTACAGTGACAGTGTTGGTTACTGTACTTGTCATTTAGTGTTAAAGGATTTATTTAAAAAAATAATAGTGTTTTCATGCACCCGTCTCTTTAAAAAAGCCGGCCAGCAATTCAGCATCGGTATCCGACAATTTAGAACAGAAAGAATAGAGCATCACACATAGATAGAAACATGTCAGTCACATATATAATAAGTACAGTGATAGTGTTGATTACTATACTTGTCATTTAGTATTAAAATAAAGGATTTATTAAAAAAAAAAATTGGAGTGGGGTTCCCCGTAATTTTAGTCTCTAGCGGAGGTTGAAGCCTGGGAAGGGGGTAATACCCATGGAGCTTCTCAGGCTACTAATATTAGCCCCCAGCTGAGTACCTAGCCTTTACTAGCTATTAAAGTGGGGGACTCCCCCAAAAAATGAGATGGGGTCTCCCCTATTTTAATAGCTAGCAAAGGCTAGGCAGACAGCTGGGGGCTGATATTAATAGCCCAGGAAGGGTGCCATGAATATTGGCCCCCTCCCTGGCTAGAAACACCAGCCGTCAGCCGCCCCAGAAATGGCACATCCATAGGATGCGCCAATTCTGGCACTTAGCCTCGCTCTTCCCACTGCCCATGCTTGCGCTCTGCAGTGTCTCTGAAGGATGACAAGCTGGATGGCAGCACTCAGCTGCGATCCAGCCTGTCATCTCAATGCCATCCCAGCGTGGGAGAATTCTCCTGCTCAAGCGCTGAGCACAGGAGAATTCTCCCACGCTGTCAGTGACCTGCATGAGGTGAGCTGAGTTCATTGGACATGAACTCGGCTCATCTGGATGCCGTCACAGTGAGACACTGAGGAGCGCAAGCATGCCTGCGCTTCTCAGTGTCTGCGGCATGGCAAGCTGGATGGCAGCTTTCTGCTGCGCTCCAGCCTGTCATGTCAATGTAGCAGAGCTGAAGCTGTCCTGGGAACCATGGAAAGGTAAGGATGAGGTTGGTTTATTATTTTACTTTAATTGCAGAAGGCATTGGCTTCAGCTGGAATGGGCATGACGGTAAGTATGGTTTAATTTAGAACATTAAAGGAATGTGTGTTTATTTCAATTAAAGGACTTTATTCTGGGTGTTGTTTTTTTTTTAAATATTTGACTAGAAATTCATGGCGGTCATGTCTAATATTGGCATGACCCCATGAATTTCAGGCTTAGGGCCAGCTGATTATACCAAGCTGGCCCTAACCCCTTTATTACCCAGTGAGCCACCGCACCAGGGCCCTGGATGAGTTGAGTACAGCGCCAGAAGATGGCGCTTCTATGAACGCGCCAATTTCTGGGGTGGCTGCGGACTGCAATTTGCAGCAGGGGGGTCAGAAAGCTTGGGCCTCCCTGCACTGCGGATTCCAGCCCCCAGCTGCTTAGTTATACCTGGCTGGACACAAGAATAGGGCGAAGCACCTCGTCAATTTTTTTAAAATTATTTCATGAAATTCATTAAATAATTAAAACAAAGAGCTTCCCTGTATTTTTGTTTCCAGCCAGGTACAAATAGGCATCTTGGGGTTGGGGGCAGCCCATTCCTGCCTGCTGTACCTGGCTGGACACAAAAATATGGCGAAGGCCACGTCAAATTTTTGGTGAAAAAATTATATGCTTCCATATAATTTTGGACAATTATATGCTTCCATTTTCAGTGGGAACAGTTTAGGGAAGGCCCTTTTCTTTTCCAGCATAATTGTGCGCCAGATATCAAAACATGGTTGGGTTAGATTGTTGTTGGAAAAATTTTACTTTCTTGCAGAAAGCAATGGTCTCAACTAGAGATGAGCGAACTTTTAAATGTTAGGTTTGTCACAGCTCAGCGAACTTCCTGATGTTCGCCGAATATTTCGCTGAATGGTTCGTCGAACATACCAAAACCCATTGGATTCAATGGGAGGCAAAACCAAACGCATACACAACACCTTCAAATGGGCCCAAAAGCAGCCAAAACAGCTCAAATTAGGGGCAGACACCAGGAAAAGAGTCATCAATTAACACACAGTACAAATAGTATACTTATTATTATTTAAGATTATATTGCCATTTATTCCATGGCGGTTTACATGTGAAAATGGGTCACCGACTGGTAGAGGAGGAGAGAGGACCCTGCCCGTGAGGGCTCACAAACAATCTACAAGGGATGGGTAAGGGTAAGGTTGGTGAGGGTACAGCTGGTAGTACAGCGGTATGGTGGAGCGAGGGTTACTTCAGGTAGTTTGCTTTTCGGAGGAGGTGGGTCTTCAGGTTCCTTTTGAAGGTTTCCACGGTAGGCGAAAGTCTGATGTTTTGGGGTAAAGAGTTCCACAGTAGGGGAGATGCAGGGGATAAATCTTGTATGCGATTGTAGGAAGATGAGATCAGAGGGAAGAAGAGAAGGAAATCTTGTGAGGATCGAAGGTTACGTGCAGGTAAGTACCGGGAGACTAGATCACAGATATATGGAGGAGATAGGTTTTGGATGGCTTTGTATGCCAAAGTTAGGATTTTCAACTTGAGTCTCTGGGCAATGGGGAGCCAGTGCAGGGATTGACAGAAAGGAGAAGCTGAGGAATACCGTTGTGACACACGTATTAGTCAGCCAGCAGATTTTAGGATAGATTGGAGGGTTGTGAGAGTGGTAGAAGGGAAGTCACAGAGCATGAGGTTGCAGTAGTCGAGGCGGGAGATGATGACGGTGTGCACTGGTGTTTTTTCAGATTCATGGTTGAGGGAAGTGTGGATCGTGGAGATTTTTTGGAGTTGGAGTCAGCAGGAAGTGGAAAGGGCTTGGATCTCAGGTTTGAAGGAGAGATCAGAGTCAAGCTTGCGGGACTGGTGAGGCTGAGCAGCTATTGACTTTGATGGATAGATCAGTTGGGGGGGTGAATGAGATGGTGGAAAGATGATGAATTTGGTTTTATCCATGTTAAGTTTTAGAAATCTAGCAGAGAAGAAAGATGTAATAGCAAACACACATTCTGGGATTCTGGTTAGTAAGGAGGTGATATCGGGTCCAGAGCAGCAGATCTGTGTGTCATCAGCATAGAGGTGACACTGGAAGTCATGAGACTCTATGAGCTGTCCCAGGCTTAAAGTGTAGATGGAGAAGAGCAGGGGTCCTAGAAATGAACCTTGGGGGACACCGACACATAGGGGGCAAGATGAGAAGGTGGAGTGTGAGTGGGAGACATTGAATGTGCTGTCTGTTTGGTATGAGGAGATTCAAGAAAGGGCCAAGTCTGTAATTCTAAGAGATCAGAGAGATCTGTAGTTAGAAGGAATGGTCTACTGTGTTTAAGGCAGATGCCAGGTCCAGGAGGAGGAAGACAAACTAGTGTCGCTTGGATTTGGCAGTTAGTATGTTATTGGTGACTTTAGTCAGGGCAGTTTCAGTGGAATGATGCCGTCGAAAGCCAGATTGTAAGCAGTCAAAGAAGAAGCAGGGGGAGAGGTGGGAGGACAGATCAAAATGAACTTGTTGTTCCAGTAGTTTTGAGGCATAGGGTAGAAGTGATTTTGGGCGATAGGTAGAAACAGAAGATGGGTCAAGGGAGGACTTTTTGACGATGGGTGTGATCAAGGTATGTTTGAAGCATGAGAGAAGACACCTGCTAGTGACAGGTTGAAGAGGTCGGTTAGGTTGGGACGAAGACTGTGATAAGGTTTGGAATGAGGTGGGACGGAATTGGGTCAAGTTCACAGGTGGTGAGATGTGATTTGGAGAGTAAAAAGGAAAGCTTATCTTCCGTGACAGTGGAAAAGCTGATTTTGGAGGAGGAGAGTTGAATAGTTGTGAGGAGGTTCTGTGGGGACTTCAAGCAAAAGCTTTGTCTTATGTTCTAAATTTTCTGCTTGAAGAAGGAGGCTAAGTCTTCAGCTGAGATGAGAGGAGAGGGAGGGGGGCTGGTGGACAGAGGAGAGAATTGAAAGTGCTGAATAGCTGTTTAGGGTTGTGAGACAGGGATGATACAAGAGATGATAAGTAGGTTTGTTTTGCTGAGCAATTGCAGAGCATTTTGACAACCTCTGATACTGGATGGGCTATCCACTTCTTTTCTTTGGCAGTCGCACGGTGGTACGCTTTGTAGATGAGGGCCAGAAAGAATATATGCTCCAATAGATGGCAAGCGCTGCACCTTAAAATCGCACACAGTGCAATCCTCAGAGGTGGCACCCCAATTACCCTTGTTTCCCCCATGTCACAACTCTCCAACTGGCCAACTAACTGTGGGGAATCACAGATGTGCGAGTCTGCAGAGCTGTTCACAAGAGGAGGAAAGCATGTGCAGGGATGCCCGAAGCCCAAAATTTTTTTCAGTTAGATCTGGGGCTGGATGAAGTAGGGTCGGTTACAAGCAGAATCCAAACCCTTGTCACCAGACATTAACCCACGGGGGTGGAGGTGATCCTGATGAAACTGTAATACTTGAGACGCATGCAGACTGTACTGTGTTGTCAGGGCAGAACCAGGAGGAGGGTGACTCTCAGGGTGAGAAGTGGGAGAACAAAGAGGATGATGATGAGGTTGTAGATCCCACTTGGTGTGAACCCAGAGGCATGCAGCTGACTAGCTCAGCAGAGGAGGTGGAGGATGAGGAAGACGAGGAGGTTATATTGTGGCTTCCTACACAGACACGGAGTGATGCAAACACAACAACCACTGTATTCTCAGCCCCAACACTGGCAGTGGTCATCAGAGTTTGCGGGTCTGCAGTTCACAGGGGTGGCAAGGGTTGCCTAGCCTGGGTCATTTTTGAGACCGAAAAAAATGACACAACTCACGTTATCTGCCAACTTTGTTAAAAACTACAGAATAGAGTAAAAAAATGAAATAATCTGATTACTACATGCATGATCTGACACATGCGCTAATCTGGGAATCTCACTGCGCTAAAATGCAGACTAGCGAGCCTCGCCAACCAGTGGCCACCCAATCAACTGCATCTTCTGCTTCTTCCTCCTCTGTCACTGTGGCAAGTGTTCTCACACAGGTCTCCGGCCACAGAACTTCCACTTGTTTACCCGCTACAGTCAGGGTGAGTGAGAGCGAGTGAGACAGGTCAGAGAGCGAAGGAGCCTGGGGGCCACCGGGTTACTTGGCCTGTGCAAACTGTTACCGGTCCGGATGGTGGAACCTCTGTGCTTCGGTGCAAGTAGGGACTAGAGGGATGTGACTAAGTGCCTACTTGGCCTGACCAAAGTCACATTGCGGCTTAGTCAACTCCATAAACCAGGGAGGGAATGGGCAGGTGAACCAGGTGCCACTCTGGGTCCGACCTTGTGTGAGAGCAGGTGACTCCAACGGGTCAGATCGCAGGAACTGACCGGTACAGTGGATAAGCATGGCAGGAAGGCTGACGGGTGGTCTGGGTAGATAAGCAAGCTGGTACGGCAGGTAACTCTCAGGTGCTCCGGGTAGGCTGGCTAGCGGGCACGACAGGTAACAGTGTAACATTGGCTCTATAGGACGGCGCGCGCGGCCCCTTTAAGAGGGAGGGAGCGCGCACGCGCGCGCCCAAAGCACAGTGCCCGGGAAGCTGAGCGCGGTGCACACCACAGTAGCAGGGGAGCAGGAAGACCAGGACCAGGACCGCGGCGGTGAGGGGAACGGCGTCTCTGTCCGGCAGGAGGCAGAGATTCCGATGCTACAAAAGAGTCTGACAAATGAATGCTTTCTTGCTGCACTATCACTGCACAAGATGATCCCAGTATAGTTATGATTCGAAAAAATGATAACTACTGGGTGCCCACTCTGTTCAATCCACAGTACAAGAGTAGATTTTGCCAGATGCATCCCACCCCTGGGAAAGGGACGCACCCATGCTGGAGTATCAAAACATGCTTGAAGACAATCTTGAAAGTGGTTTTCCCCAATACAGCAGTGGGGCACACCCTGTGCATCGCAGTTATAGACTTCCAAACCTGGTAACGATGAATCTTCAATGCACAAACATTACCATCTTTGCAGCGCTAGGGTCTTGCTTTTCAATCTCATCAAGGACAACATCTGCAAGGAATTTGTATGTTCTCCCCGTGTAAGGGTTTCCTCCGGGTACTCATTTTTCTTCCCACACTCCAAAGATATACTGATAAGAAATTTAGATTGTGAGCCCCAATGGGGACAGTGTCACTAATGTCTGTAAATGTCTGTAAAGCGCTGTGGAATTAATGGTGCTATGTGAGTAAAATAAATGTAAAAAAAAAAAATTCTGGGAGTCGTTTCACTCCTTTTTTAGACCCCAGACCATGCACCTGCAAAACAGAGTACAAGTCTTAGACGTAGTGAATGACTGGAGAAGATGGTGCAGGAGTATCTCAAGCTCCATAACAATCCCATCAGGGATGTTTGGACCCTTTTGAATTTTGGCCTAGAAAAATAGAAGAGTGCCCTGAGCTTGCCTGTCACACCTTAGAAGTTTTGTCATGGGCGGCAGCCAGCGTTCTCTCACAACGTGCCTTCAGTGCTGCTGGTGTGCTCATGGATAAGTGCATCTGGCTGTCCCCTGAAAGTGCAGACAGCCTACCTTTCATCAAGATGACCAAGTCATGGATCGCCAATGACTTTTGCACCCCAATCACAGACCGGGAAGACTAGGCGAGGTGTACCTTTAAGTGTGCTGCATTGATCTCGCGTAATTGCAGTATGTGACACCTTTGTCGTGGCTTCTGTGCCTGTTGTTGCTAGTGCTGCTGATGTTGCTAAAAAAAATTTGAAATGCGTAGACTTCAAGTTGGGTCTCCAAGTTGGTTGCCTATAGTGGAAGGGGTGTCAGAGCCCCATTATACTATTTCTACTATGGGGAAATTGATATTTTCTGTAAAGAGTTGTGGAATTATTGGCGCTATATAAGTAAGTAAAGTAAATAAATAGAAATTGATGCCACTTTAGTGGTATCTGCCCATAATTATTGGAAAAGTTTGGTCTCCAATTTGGGTGTCCTTCATGTGTGTTACCTGATTTTGGCAGAGCTCTCAGAGCACCAGGCCTACACCTGTCACTCATCCTCCAGTTACTGATCAAAGTTTAATCTAGAAATGCTGCTTCAAGTCATGTCCAATGCTGAAATGTGACATGGTTTAAGGACCACACTATTAGCACAACCAATTAGGATTCCGAAATGTGGACTCCTTGCTGTAGCACAATACTAGCACAAAATAATTAAAACCTGAAATGTGGCTTAGTTTCTGTAGCATGGTAGTAACACAAAAAATTTTGATTTTATAATGTCAACCCCTGAATGGAGCAGAATATCAACACTAAAGAATTAAAAGATGAAATGTAGCCTGCTTTAGGTAGCATGATACTAATAAAACCTATTTCGATTTTATCATGTGCACTCCTGTATGGAGAACAATATCTGCACCAAATAATTAAAAGATTAAATGTAGCCTGTTTTAGGGAGCATGGTAGTAAGAAAACCAATGTTGATTTCATCATGTGTACCCCCTGTATGGAGAACAATATCTACACAAAAGAAATAAACAATGAAATGTAGCCTGCTTTAGGTAGCACGGTATTAATAAAACCAATTTTTATTTTTATTATGTGAACCCCTGGATGGAGAACAATATCGGCAACAAAAAATTTCAAACTGATATGTGGCCTGCTGTTTCACCTCAGTACCAGAAGAAATTATTATTTTTTTTACTGTTGATGAGGCCTGTATAAAATAGAATATATGCTCCAAAAAATTTTAAGTTCCGATCTGGCCTCCTGTATCAACTTATTAACAGAAGAATTTATTTTTTTTTCTGTGGATGTGGCCTGTATACAATAGAATATATGCTCCAAACAATTTTAAACTGAGATGTGGTGTACTGTATCATGTTAGTAACAGAAGAAATTAGACTTTTTTTTTTCTGTGAACAAGCTCTGCATCCAGCTGAATTTCACCACCAGAAAATTACAAGCTGAGATTTGGCATGCTGTATCATGTTAGTAACAGAAAAAATTAGATTTTTTTACTGTGAATGAGCTTTGCATCCAGCTGAATTTCACCGACAGAAAATTGCAAGCTGTGATGTGACATGCTGTGGCATGTTGTATCACGTTAGTAACAGAAAAAAATGATTTTTTTACTGTGAATGAGCTCTGCATACAGGAGAATATGTGAGCCAAAAAATGTCAAGCTGAGATGTGACCTGCTTTATGTATTACAGTAGTAACAGCAAAAATTTGAGTTTCAAAGGTGTACTGGTGCATGGAGCACAACAGAGTTCTATACTGAAAGGTGCCCTGCTGTCTATGTTTGGACCTAACTAATAGCAAAAAAAAGATCTGCTGGAAGGTCGATTTCCAAGCCACACAGGACACTATCTATTTAAACTATCTGACTTAGAGGCAACCACCTAGCTAACTATCTAAAATCTCTCAGTATCCAGGAGCAGGGTCAGAAGCATCCTCTGTGAGCTGTTATACTAACAAAATGATGCTAAAACCACATGTCTGCTCCTTCTATGGATAGAAACATGTGATTTCAGCAGCCAATCGCACAAGCCCTTGAGTCTGGACATTGTGGATGGTTCCTGCTTGCCGCAATCTGCAAACATTAGGTTAAAAAAAAAAATTAGATTAACAGCATACCACCCCTCTGACCTATCCCTACCCTCTCCCCTCATCAAATATGTCCCCCCCTGCTCATCATACAGCACCACTATCCTAGCCAAAGTGCTAAAAATACTGTAGTGGAAATGCAATCATTTGCCGAACTTTTACCAAATTTTCCCAATTTTAAGTAAAAACGCTCTGGTGTCCGATCATGAATCTGAATGTGCAACGTTCCTGACGAATTTGAAATTGGCGAAAGTTTTTCTAACATGTTCGCTCATCTCTAGCCTCAACTGCATTGAACACCTTTGTGATGAACTTGTCCACTCTTGGAACCCTCGCATTCAACATCAGCTAGACTTCACAATTTCTCTTCAGGATGAATGGGCAAAAATTCCCAAAGACACACTCCAAATTCTTGTAGAAAGTTTTCCAGAAGAGTTGAAGCTGTTTAGTACCTCTGGGTGAACAAACTTCTTAATATTCCCTATTGATTTAGAATGGGATGTCATAAAAGAGCCTGTAGGTTTAATATGCAAGTGTCCCATTAAGTTTGTCCATATAGTTTATTTTGCTGAATCATGTTATGTAATATCTGTATGCATATTCAAACATCTACAAAAATGAATAGTGATGGGCGAACCCGAACATTAAAGAAGTTGGCCACAACTTTTTATTATGCCCTCAATAAAGCCAATAGGGGCGCATAAGTGTCTTTGTAATTACCTTCTGTTGCAGGCATCATGTGACTCCGCGCTGCCGTCATGACAAGTGAGGCGTCACTCAGCGCTGGGGTCCCCTCGGTGGCTGCTGGGATGAGGGCAGGGTTTTTCCCTCGTCTCACCCAGCATCCACCGTGCACTTTCCCAATGTATGGGGAGAGGGAGAGTGCGCGGTGGATGGTGGGTGTTACGTGTGGGGTAACGTGTGGGGTAACCCCCGCCCACAACCTAGCATCCACCGTGGAACGCAGAAGAGGGACCCTCGGCTGCAGCCTGGACTGTCGTGACGTCAACGGATGTCAGAGCCGGCTGCAGCCGGGGGTCACGTGATGCCTGTGAGCAGCCGTCGATAGCGCTGCTCACAGGCAGAACCTGCAACAGAAGGTAATTACAAAGACATTTATGGGCCCTGGGGGGATACATTGGGGAGGGGATAATAAGTAGTGGACAACTCCTTTAAAGCCTTCTCCAGTATCTTACTGCCAATCAGAGCCCGTGTTTACTGAGCTCTCACACAGATGACAGCACGGGAAGCAACGGCTGTTCGGGCCTCCCAGTTATATAAATGGAATCTGTGTTTGGGTTTGAGTTCAGGTACTGTACTGGTACCCAAACCAAACTTTTTTTAAATGTTCGACCAAACCCTCCAGACTCGAAAGCCACAGGTTTGCCCATCACTAAAAACAAACAGCATTATGTGGTCCATATCAGAATTTTTCTTATTTATAGATGGGAAAGTGTACATAGAAATCAAAGTTTGAGAACTTAAATGGAATACGTTGAAGAAGCAAGTGGCTCAGGCTCACACCAGGATTTATGAACAACTTTTTGAACACTCTTCAAAATATAGTATCACACCAGAATAATGTCAGATTTTGGAGCTTCTCACACATCACAATCACGACCAATTAAGGGGATGCTTCTGTTGCTTTGCTGTCTGTTTGCATTTTGTTGCTTTTTTACTCAGAGTAATTTGTAAAATTGTTTAGCTATCTGATCAATAGTTTATTAGTAAATCTTGTGAAATGTTTATTAATATGTTATTTTAAGGAACAAAACTTTCTTTATTTTCATTCTTTCTCTTTCTATCTTTCTATCTTTTTCCCTACTCCGCTCTCTTTTTCTTTAGAAGTTTTAAAACAATTTACCACAAAATGCCAGCGACAAAGTTTGAAGTCAAGAATTTAGGACAAAAAAATGTGATACTGTCACAGACATGTAGTAGTCTTAAAAATATCATCCTACATTTACTGTCACGAAAATACATCATGCTGTGACAGATTAATTGAGCATATCTAAACCAGTACTCCATCAGCCTTTTGCGTCAAAAAAGCTGATGTATCCATTTTGACACGCTTATTTCCATTACACTCTACACAATTTTTAAACAAAATGTTTATTTTTTTTGTTTTGATTGTGTATAGTTCTACAAAACTGGCAATAAAGCAAATAACAATTTTATTCTTGTTATTTTGCTAACTTTTCTTAATGACTTTTCCCATGATAAAGTATTACAACATGGAAAGTGGAATGAATAAAACAACATAACATGTTTGAAACAAGAATATGTAGACACATGCATGCAAAAAAGGTGCTTTTAAGGAGCCAAAAGGGAATGCAATTTTTAATAAGATGCAATATCCTTTTGGAGTTCTTTTAATTATTTTAGGGCCTACCTTTATCTGGTGTTATTTTTTAAGTATTATTTAGAATAATGTAAAAGTAAACAATTAGGTACACAATTTTATTAAGTTTTATTACATAATATGTTAGAAAAAAATCATTGCTTGATCTATGTAATTTTTGAGGAATATGTTGGAAATATATATATATATATTTATATAAACATATCTATATACACATATCTATATGCATATAATATTTATAAATGCACATACATATATATATATATATATATATTTTTTTTTTTTTTCAAATATACATAGACAGATAGATAACACTGTATATATGGGTATATATATATATATATATATATATATATGTATATATATATATATATATATATATATATATATATATATATATATATATGTGTGTGTGTGTACAAATAAAAAAAGTGCAGCAGCACTCCACTATGGTCAAGATACACAAAGTCAGTGTGAACATTGAATTTAGACTATATTATTGCTCAGAAAACTGTACTTACAAAAAGCGAAGGCTCTTAGTGCATAAATTGGCCAATTCACATGCACCCATCAACCGCGGCAAGGTGACCTTCCTTCTGATGACATACCATGCCACTTTTGGGCTACAAGCCTACATCTTTGGACAACACACATCACTTCTGGGATAAAATGCCTACAATTTAAATGGGCAGGTAAAACTGATTATAAATCACTTGTTGGTCAATGGGAGGAGTGCAGTGTCTGGTAGACGGTAATTAAACCTCCTATAGAGATATATTGTAAAATAAAACCTGACCAGCACCTCCTAGGTGTGAACTGCTGCCAGCTGCATGAATTGCATAATACAAATAAAAAAAGAGCAGCAGTACTCCACTATGACCAAGATACACAAAGTCAGTGTGAACATTGAATTTAGACTATATTACTGCTCAGAAAACTGTACTTGCAAAAAGTGAAGGTTCTTAGAGCCTAAATTGGTTAATTCATGTGTTCCCATCAAGGTGAGCTCCCGTCTTATGGGTCGCGGTTATGGGTAGCCACTTTTGGGCTACAAGCCTTCATCATTGGACAACACATGTCATTTCTGGGCTAAAATGTTTACAATTTAAATGGGCAGGTAAAACTGATTATAAATCACCTGCTGGTCAATGGGAGGAGTGCAGTGTCAGATAGAAGGCAATTCAACCTCCTATAGAGATAAATAGAAAAAAAAAACCTGACCAGAACCTCCTAAGTGTGAACTGGTGCCAGCTGTAAAATACAAATAAAAAAAAAAAGCGCAGCAGCACTCACTCCACTATTGCCAAGATACACAAAGTCAGTGTGAACATTGACTTTTGACTATATTATTGCTCAGAAAACTGTACTTACAAAAAGCGAAGGTTCTTAGCACATAAATTGGCCAATTCATGTGTGGCCATCAACCGCTGCAAGGTGACCTCCTGTCTAATTGGTCCGTTCTACATACCATGCCACTTTTGGGCTACAAGCCTACATCTTTGAACAGCACACGTCACTTCTGGGCTAAAACGCGTGTCTGTGTGTGTGTGTGTATATATATACACTAGCTATTGAACCTGTTATATGCCCGGGTGGCGAGCATTTTTATTGGTACATGGTCTCCCATGCTGGTATCTGCTGCCCCCCTCCTGGTATTTGTGCTGCCCCCATCCTGTCCCCACCATCCTATCCTGGTATGCATGGCACCCCTCATTCCTATCCTGGTATGCATGGCACCCTTCACCCCCAATCCTGGATTGCATGGCACCCCTCACCCCCACTCCTGTTATGCATGGCACCCCTCACCCCCAATCCTGGTATGCATGGCATCCCTCACCCCCAATCTTGGTATGCATGGCACCCCTCTTCCCCAATCCTGGCATATGTGGCACCCCTCATCCCCAATCCTGGTACGTGTGGTACTCCTCATCCCTATCCTGGTATACATTGCCCCTCATCCGAATCCTGATATGCATGGCTCCCTCATCCCCAATCCTGGTATTCATGGCTCCCTCAACCCCAATCCTGGTAGGCATGGCACCCTCATCCCCAATGTTGGTATGCATGGCTCCCTCATCCCTAATCCTGGTATGTATGGCTCCCTCATCCCCAATCCTGGTATGCATGGCTCCCTCATCCCCAATCCTGATATGCATGGCTCCCTCATCCTCAATCCTGGTATATATGGCACCCCTCATCCCCAATCATGGTATGCATGGCTCCCTCATCCCCAATCCTGATATGCATGGCTCCCTCATCCTCAATCCTGGTATATATGGCACCCCTCATCCCCAATCCTGGTATGTATGGCACCCCTCATCCCCAATCCTGGTATGCATGGCACCCCTCATCCCCAATCCTGGTATGCATGGCACCCCTCATCCCCAATCCTGGTATGCATGGCACCCCACATCCCCAATCCTGGTATTCATGGCTCCCTCATCCCCAATCCTGGTATGCATGGTTCCCTCATCCCCAATTCTGGTATGCATGGCACCCCATCCCTCATGCTGGTATGCATGGTACCCCTCATCCCTATTCTGGTATGTATGGTACCCCTCATCCTGGTATGCATGGCACCCCTCATCCCAATTCTGGTATGTATGACCTCCTCATCACAGAAACCTGGTATGCATGGCACCCAATCCCTCATCCTAGTATGAATGGCACCCCTCATCCCTATCCTGGTATGCATGGCACTCCATCGCTTATCCTTGCATGCATGGCACCCCTCATCCTAATCCTGGTATGTATGGCACCCCTCATCCCCCTATCCTGGAATGTATGGTACCCAATCCCTCATCCTGTTATGCATGGCACCACTCATCACCCAATCCTGGTATGCATGGCACCCCATCCCTCATCCTGGTATGTATGATACCCCTCATCCCTATACTGGTATGTATGGTACCCCTCATGCTGGTATGCATGGCACCCTATTCCTCATCCTGGTTTGCTTGGTACCCCTTATCCCTATTTTAGTATATATTGTACCCCTCATCCTCCAATTCTGGTATATATGGCCTCCTCATCCCCCAATTCTGGTATGCATGGCACCCCATCCATCATCCTGGTATGTATGGTACCCCTCATCCTGGCACCCCTCATCCCAATTCTGGTATGTATGGCCTCCCCATCAAAGAAACCTGGTATGCATGGCACCCAATCCCTCATCCTAGTATGCATGACACCCCTCATCCCTATCCTGGTATGCATGCACCCCAACCTTTATCCTGGTATGCATTGTACCCCTCATTACAATTCTGGTATGCATGGTACCGCTCATCCTAGTATGCATTGCACCCCATCCCTCATCCTGGTATGTATGGTACCCCTCCTCCCTATTCTGGTATGCATGGTCCTCCTCACTCCCCAATCCTGATATGCATGGTCCCCTCACCCCCCAATCCTGTTATGCATGGTCCCCTCACCCCAATCCTGGTATTCATGGTCCCTTACTCCCCAATCCTAGTATGCATGGTCCCCTCACCTCCCATTCTTGGTATGCATGGTCCCCTCACTCGCTAATCCTGATATGCATGGTCCCCTCACCTCCCAATCCTGGTATGCATGGTCCCCTCATCCCCCAATCTTGGTATGCATGGTCCCCTCATCCCCCAATCCTGGTATGCATGGTCCTCTCACCCCCCAATCCTGGTATGTGTGGTAACCCTCCTCCTGGTATGCATGATCCCCTCACCCCACAATCCTGGTATGTGTGGTACCCCTCATCCCCCAATCCTGGTATGCATGGTCCCCTCACCCCACAATCCTGGTATGTGTGGTACCCCTCATTCCCCAATCCTGGTATGCATGGTCCCCTCAACCCCCAATCCTGGTAAGCATGGTCCCCTCACTCCCCAATCCTGGTATGTGTGGTACCCCTCATCCATGTATGTGTGGCCCCCTCACTCCACAATCCTGGTATGTATGGCACCCCTCATCCCTTTCACGCTGCACACACATACAAAAAAATAAACACTTATACTCACCTTTCTTCCCTGTGCTCCAGCGCTGCTGTGCCCTGTTCTGCCAGAGGCCAGAGGAGGAGTGTGGCACCGGAGTACGTGCTTGCTCATACCACGCTGACCGGTGCCATTTTGCTGAAGACACACTGCATATGCGCCGATTCCGACGCCTCACTCCTTCCCGGTCTCCGGCGAAGAGAGGCACCATGACAACACTCCTCCTGGTCAGGTAGGTATTTAAGTATGGCGCCAGAGATCGCGGTATGCGTTCAGTGTCTATGCATACCGTGATCTCCGGCGTCATACACTCCTCTTACCTGTAAGGGCTGGTTGTAGTCTTCTGTCTGGAGCCAGACTGTGCAGGCATGTTGCGCTTGCGCAGTCTATAAAGGCTTCAGACAGAGACACGCATCTCCCGTTTTTTCTTGCCATAATACAAATTCTAACAGTCTTTTCAGTAGGACTATCAGCTGTGTATCCACCTGACTTCTGCACAACAGAACTGATGGTCCCAACCCCATTTATAAGGCAAGAAATCCCACTTATTAAACCTGACAGGGCACACCTGTGAAGTGAAAACCATTTCCAGTGACTATCTCTTGAAGCTCATCAAGAGAATGCCAAGAGTGTGCAAAGCAGTCATCAAAGCAAAAGGTGGCTACTTTGAAGAACCTAGAATATAAGACATATTCTCAGTTGTTTCACCTTTTTTGTTAAGTATATAATTCCACATTTGTTAATTCATAGTTTTGATGCATTCAGTGTGAATGTACAATTTTCATAGTCATGAAAATATAGAAAAATCTTTAAATGAGAAGGTGTGTCCAAACTTTTGGTCTGTACTGTATATATATATATATATATATATATATATATATATATATATATATATACTGCACATATCTTTGTTTAGTACTTGCAGCAAGTAAAGTGTTTATATTATATAATATTTCATACCATGATTCTATACTTAGATATTCAGTTACTGTAGGTCCTGAAATATTTTGACAGTGACAAAAGTTTGGCATTATAGCAGTTTACCAACCATATTCAAGATATAGTTATATAATCAATATGGACTTAAACTGCAGATTTTCAACTTTAATTTGAGGCTATTCATATACTATTTGGAGTAAGGGTTTTGGAATTACAGCTCTTTAATATGTAGCTGCCTTTTTTTTAAAGGGACTAAAAGTAATTGAACAATTGTTTCAAAAGCTCTTTTATGGGCTGCATTGGTTATTCTGGGCAGGTCCAGGTGGGGCATTTGGAAGCTGTTATTGTGAACCTACAACATACAGAAATGTTAGGAGTGGCCAAATCAACACTCTGGTAGATTCTGCAAAAAAAAGAGCGCCCTCGTGAGCTTGGGAACTCAAAAAGGCCTGGATATCCATGGAAAAAAAACAGTGTTGGATGATCATAGAATCCTTCCTTTGGTGAAGGAAAACCCCTTCACAAAATACACCCAAGTGAAGAACACTCTCCAGGAATAGGTGTGTCAGTATCTAAGTCTACCATAAAGAGAAGACTTCATGAGAGCAAATACATAGGGTGCAAACCATTAATCAGTCTTAAAGGTAATCTGTCACCCCCTGGGACTTTTCAGACCTCTAATATGGCATACAGGTGATAGAAATGTAAATCTATAATTACCTGTATGGCCCATATTAGAGGTCTGCTTGCTTTGATATATCTATTTTCCTAGGCTTGGCGACCAGGGGACTCCAAGAAATGCCCACTTAATTTAAATATTCCCTCCTCCCCTGCCCTCCTGTGCACGTCACAGGGCCCTGTACGCATGCGCAATGCGCCTATAAATTAAGCCGTGTTTTTTATTCTCCCTGCCTTACTTTACTGCTGTGCTCTAGTATGCAGGTGCCGGGGAGTCACTGTGACTTCTGCTCCAGTGACCTCCGGCATGCGCAACAATAAGATTTAGTCCCCATTTCCTCCCGGATAGTTGCAAACTATCAGGATGCCGGAAGGAAGTGGGGACCAAACCTCATTGTTGCGAACGCCGGAGGTCACTGGAACGGAAGTCACAGTGACTCATGGGCGCCCGCACTGTACAGCACAGCAGTAAAATAGAGCAGGGAGAAAAAAAACACGGCTTAAGTTATAGGCGCATTGCGCATGCGTGGGAAGTGCAGATCTAGAGTGCACGGCACAGGGCCCTGTCACATGCAAGGAGGTGGGAATATTTAAATTAAGTAGGTAGGCGGGGATTTCTTGGCGTCCCCTGGTCGCCAAGCCTAGGAAAATGGATTTTATAAAAAGATATATCAAAGCAAGCAGACCTCTAATATGGGCCATAAAGGTATGTATAGATTAACATGTCTATCACCTAAATGCCCATATTAGAGGTCTGAAAAGTCCCAGGGGGTGACAGATTTAATTTAAAATAGCAAGGCCAGATTAGACTTACATAAAACATCTAAACAAGCCAGCCCAGTTCTGGAAAAGCATTCTTTAAGCAGATGAAACTAAGATCAACCTGTATCAGAATGATGGGAATAAGAAATTATGGAGAAGGCTTAGAACAGCTCATGATCCATAGAATACCACACACTCTGTAATACATAGTGGAGACAGTGAGATGGCATTGGGTCACTAGTAGTGATGAGCGAGCATGCTCGCTACTGCTCGGTGCTCGCCCGAGCATCTCACTGCTAGAGATGCTCGGCGCTCGCCGAGTATTTCCGGGGTTGCTCGGCAGGAGCTCAGATCTCCTCCCTGCATGTTTGGCGCTCTTTTCAGAGCCAATGAACATGCAGGGGTTGCCAGCCATGTTGGTTGTGGCATTACAGTGATTGGCTGGCCTCACAGCGTCATCAGGTCTATATCAGACCTGGCGCCTCCATGCTCGTCACAGTCACTCTGGAATCAGACAGTGTAGGGAGATGTGCTGCTGAGCTAGGGAGATATTTGCTTGTTTCAAGTTAGTGTAGGTGTACCAAAATATATTAGAGACACATATTAATCTCAACAAACAGTCCTTTTGAGGACTAATCCATCTGCAGAGAAATCAGTCAGGCAGTGTATATAGCAACCTGCAGTGCACATAGCACAAGGAGCTCCATTCCAATTTTGTTTGCTGATGCTGTTAGATATTTCTATAAATAGGCCTAGGTCTCAGGGGCCAGGAATACATTTCTTTGTATCTTAATCCTCATTATTTGCTTAAAAAGCAATCCAGAGAACACTGTTTTTCTGCACCATTTACTTGCAGAATACAGCCAGGTCTTTCCATATTACAGCGCTAAAAATCCAGCTATTTAAAACTGTGATTTGTCCGTCACACGGATCACATATAATTGCGCTGAAAATACTGCCATTTCTGGCCTCCATAAAAAATTTGTTTCAGTGTGTCAGTGAAGCAATTGGCACCAGATTGCTGTTCAAAATAGTTACCTACAGGCCAGGTATTTAAAACTGCACTTTGTCCGTCACAAGGATCACATATACGTTTTCAGAAAATACTGCCATTTCTGGCCTCCATTAAAAAAATTTTTCAAGTTGTCAGTGAAGCAATTGATACCAGTTTGCTGTTCAAAATAGTTACCTACAGGCCAGCTATTTAAAACTGTGGTTTGTCCGTCACACGGATAACATATAAGTTCACTCCAAATTCAGTCATTTGTAGTGAGCGTAGAAGATAATGTCATCAATTTAAAATAGTCAAGGCATGTGGCAAAGGACGGGGAACTGAACGTGAAGGTGATGGTGCATGCAGAGGCCGAAGCAGTGGTCAAGCTGAAATTGTGCCACAACAAACACCCGCATCTTCTCGCTCGACCTTCCTGGTCCAATTAATAGGGGACCACAGAACACCACTATTGAACACAGAGCAGTGTGAAAAAGTTATTGGTTGGATAGCAGATAATGCTTCCAGTCACTTAGCCACCATCACCACCTAGTCTTCCACATGGTCAAGTCTCAGTAGCTGTGAGTCATGGCCGCATATTCCTCACCCTGAACCTCCTTCCTCCCACCATGCCGAGTACCCGGAGACAAGTGATCCCACACTTGGACACTGCAAAGAGCTTTTCATTTTTCCATTTATAGATTCAGGCCTCTTGCATGGTCCACTTGAAGTGGGGCAAGAAGAGATCGCATGTAGCGATGCCCAAATATTTGAGCAGCCACGGTCCCACGAAGGCGATGGTGGGAAAGTGTCACAAGAGGTGGACGATGATGAGACACAATTGCCAGAAAGTCAGGAGGAGGACCAGAGTGCGCAAGTGGAAGATGAGGTGGTGGATAATATAGTCACTGACCCAACCTGGCAGGAGGACATGCAGAGCGAGGACAGTAGCACACATGGGGAGGGAGGCAGAGCACCCCAACAGGCAGGAAGAAGCAACTATTCCCCATAACACCAACATGAAGGAAGATGCCAGAACAATGTTTAGGTCTTCCTGAGTCTGGTTGTTTTTTAAAGACTCTGCCGATAACCCCAAAAAGGCCATTTGCACTACCTGCCAGGCTAGCATCAGCAGGGGTGGCAAAAAAAAAACAGCCTGTACATCAACAGCATGATCAGGCACATGGCAGCAAAGCATCCAACTTTGTGGGTCGAACCCCAGGGTCCAAGTACAGTGTCTGCGGATGGCACCACTGCTTCTTCCGCTGTTGTGCATGCAAGCCTATCCCCTGTCCATGGTGCATGCGAAGTTGCCTCCTGCCCTGCACCTGTTATTGCACACTCTCAAGTAGCAGCATCAGGAAGCATGTCCATGTCATAGTCCCAGTGAAGCGTTCAGTTGTCCATACACCAGTCCTTGGAACGCAAGCGCAAATACTCAGCCAACACCCCACAGGCCACACTACTAAATTCCAACATTTCGCGACTGCTTGCGCTAAAATTGTTGCATCCTGCAACCTGATGGTGGCAACCGTACTCGGTCCCCAGATGCCACTCTTTCACTCTGTGTTCCGACCCCGCATTACACAAGCACGTGTCCCAAAACATTAGCCGTATCCTCAACAATACAGTTACCAGGAACGTCCACATAACCACGGACATGTGGACAAGTGCTTGTAGGCAGGGACGGTACATCTCACTGACGGCACACTGGGTTAACATAGAGGAAGCTCGGACCCAGTTGGACCTTGGGATAGAACACGTCCTTCTGACGCCAAGGATTGCAGGCTCTAAGTCAATCAGTGTTGCCCCCACAGTTTACGGCTCATACACCTCATTCTCCTCAGCCTCCTCCTGCTATTCAGACTCCATCTCCAAAATGACCACATCAGTTACAAGCTGGAAGTACTGCAGCAGTGCCTCGGCCAAGCGGCAACAGGCTGTGCTGAAGCTAATATGCTTAGGTGACAAACCGCTCAATGCTGAAGAGTTGTGGACAGCTTTGAAAGAGCAGGCAGATCTGTGGCTCCCACCGCTGAACCTACAGTCAGGCATGGTCATGTGTGACAATGGCCGGAATCTGGTGGCGGCTCTGAGGCGAGGCGAGCTCACACATGTACCATGCCTGGCCTATTTTCTTAACTTCGTGGTTCAACTATTTCTTAAATCCTACACGGAGCTGCCGGATCTGCTTGTTAAAGTACGCCGCCTGTGTGCCCAATTTAGAAAGTCACCTACAGCTTCCGACACCCTTGCCGTGTTTCAGCAGCGTTTACAGCTTCCGGCTCACAGACCGGTGTGTGATATTCCCACGCATTGGAACTCTACACTGCAGATGTTGGGTAGGATTTGTGAGCAGAATAGGGCAGTTGGTGAGTTCCAGCATCAACAAGGCCGTCAGTATTCAATTCAGACTCCACACATAAAACCTCAGGAGTTTACATGGATGTCAGACATATGTACCATCCTCTAAAACCTTGAGGACTCCACCAAGATGGTGAGCGGCGATGATGCCATAATTAGAGTCACCATCCCGCTTCTCTGTCTTCTGAAACACTCTCTGCTCGCAATCAAAGAGGATGCATTGCAGGAGGAGCACGATGAGATGGAGCAAGGAACCATGCAGGGTGATTGCACACAGCCCAGCCTCATCTCATGCCAACGTGGATTGGGTGACAATGAGGAAGAGTAGGAGGAAGAGCTAGTTTCATGAGCTATAGAGGGTACTGCCTGCACAACTGTCATACCGTCTGTTCAGCCTGGATGGCCTGAGGACAGTGAGGAGGAGGAAGAGGAGGATGAGGAGCAGGAGAGCATGGTCAGTCATCCTCTTTGTGAGGACACTGAAGTCTTGCCTGTTAGCAGTCTGGCACAGATGGCAGAGTTTATGTTACGCTGCCTTTCCCATGACCCTCGAGTTTTCCAAGTTTTGGGTGACAGTCATTACTAGTTGGTGACACTTCTAGACCCATGCTACAAGGAGAACTTTCTGTCTATTATTCCCTTGCAGGACAGGCCTTATAAAGTGGGGCAGTACGAGAAGGCCCTTGATGCGGAATTATTTAAAAAATTCCCATCTGAAAACGCTGGCGGCAGAGGTCACAGTTCAATGGACAACCAAGGAGTGCAGGCAAGAGAGACACAAATGCAATCCAGCAAAGGCAGAGGAACACTGTCAAAGTTCTTGGACAGTTTTCTCAGACCCTCCCATCGCACAGGTCCTGAGGCGCGGGGTATTCTCCCAAGGAAAGAAAAGTTTCGGAAGATGGTGAGGGAGTACATTGCCGACCGTACTAATGTCCTCCGTGATTCCTCTGTGCCTTACAATTATTGAGTATCAAAGCTGGACACGTGGTATGAACTGGCTCTCTAAACCTTGGAGTTCCTTGCCTGCCCTGCCACTAGCATTTTGTCAGAGCGGGTTTTTAGTGCTGCCGGTGGAATTCTAACCGATAGGCGCATCTGCCTGTCAACTGAAAATGCTCACAGGCTGACTCAAAAATGAACAATGGCTGGATTAGGACTTCTCAACACCACCGAATGATAGCAGCATAAACTCAAATACAGTGTCTTTTTTTGGGAGGTCTAACTCTATTCCCATGCACCTACAGTACAGACCAAAAGTTTGGACACACCTTCTCATTTAAAGATTTTTCTGTATTTTCTTGACTATTAAAATTTTACATTCACACTGAAGGGCATCAAAACTATGAATTAACACATGTTGAATTATATACTTAACAAAAAAGTGTGAAACAACTGAAAATATGTCTTATATTCTAGGTTCTTCAAAGTATCCACCTTTTGCTTTGATGACTGCTTTGCACACTCTTGGCATTCTTTTGATGAGCTTCAAGTGGTAGTCACCAGAAATGGTCTTCCAACAATCTTGAAGGAGTTCCCAGAGATGCTTAGCACTTGGTGGCCCTTTTGCCTTCTCTCTGCGGTCTCGCTCACCCCAAACCATCTTGATTGGGTTCAGGTCTGGTGACTGTGGAGGCCAGGTCATCTGGCGTAGCACCCCATCACTCTCTTTCTTGGTCAAATAGCCCTTACACAGCCTGGAGGTGTGTTTGGGGTCATTGTCCTGTTGAAAAATAAATGATGGTCCAACTAAACGCAAACCGGATGGAATAGCATGCCGCTGCAAGATGCTGTGGTAGCCATGCTGGTTCAGTATGCCTTCAATTTTGAATAAATCCCTAGCAGTGTCACCAGCAAAGCACCCCCACACCATCACACCTCCTCCTCCATGCTTCATGGTGCGAACCAGGCATGTAGAGTCTATCCGTTCACCTTTTCTGTGTCGCACAAAGGCACGGTGGTTGGAACCAAAGATCTCAAATTTGGACTCATCAGACCAAAGCACAGATTTCCACTGGTCTAATGTCCATTCCTTGTGTTCTTTAGCCCAAACTTGTCTCTTCTGCTTGCTGCCTGTCCTTAGCAGTGGTTTCCTAGCAGCTATTTTACCATGAAGGCCTGTTGCACAAAGTCTCCTCTTAACAATTGTTGAAGAGATGTGTATGCTGCTAGAACCTGGTCTCTAATCTGAGCTGCTGTTAACCTGCGATTTCTGAGGCTGGTCACTCGGATAAACTTATCCTCAGAAGCAGAGGTGACTCTTGGTCTTCCTTTCCTGGGGCGGTCCTCATGTGAGCCAGTTTCTTTGTAGCGCTTGATGGTTTTTGCAACTGCACTTGGGGACACTTTCAAAGTTTTCCCAATTTTTCACACTGACTGACCTTCATTTCTTAAAGTAATGATGGCCACTCATTTTTCTTTACTTAGCTGCTTTTTTCTTGCCATAATACAAATTCTAACAGTCTATTCAGTAGGACTATCAGCTGTGTATACACCAGACTTCTGGTCCCAACCCCATTTATAAGGCAAGAAATCCCACTTATTTAACCTGACAGGGCACACCTGTGAAGTGAAAACCATTTCCGTTGACTACCTCTTGAAGCTCATCAAGAGAATTGCAAGAGTGTGCAAAGCAGTCATCAAAGCAAAAGGTGGCTACTTTGAAGAACCTAGAATATAAGACAAATTTTCAGATGTTTCACACTTTTTTGTTAAGTATATAATTCCACATGTGTTAATTCATAGTTTTGATGCCTTCAGTGTGAATGTACAAATTTCATAGTCATGAAAATACAGAAAAATCTTTAAATGAGAAGGTGTGTCCAAACTTTTGGTTTTGTACTGTATGTCTTCACACCTAGACATGGGTATACGCTTTCTGATTTTGTCTTTTTGCTCTTGTCGTCCTCCTTCCCCGCATCTTCATCCTTGACCACCATATCACCACCATATTTACCATATCAACATATCTACATCTTTTGCAAGGGGCACTGTAGTTCCTCCACATTTTTGGCAGCCGTTGCTTCACTGCATACGCAATAACCGTATAGGAGTCCCACTCGTTAATAATGGGAACAACAAAACATAGCCGACTGCTGGCCCTTTAAGAATATTAAGGGCCACCTGAAGGCCCTATAAAAAAAAGTCTTTGAGACTTTAAGAGTCCCTCCATCATAAATTAAACAGGATCTGTCTGATGATGTGTCACACACCACGTGGCCAGATAAGGTTGTAAAATGTTACAATGACATTTCCCGGTGAATGCATTTGTCTTGGTTGAAAGCTATGCAAAAGTGCAAAAACGCATCAAAACACTATATGTGAACATAGCCCAAGGTGTGGAGGATCATTTTTGTTTTTGTATATTTATTTTGCCTTTTATACAAGTTATTACCCTGGAAAACATAAGGACACAGTAAAACAAACGTATAAAAAAACTCTGTTGTAAAAAAGTAACAGTAAACAGCAAGTGCTAGTAAAAAGGTGATAAAAACAGGGTATTTAGTTGACACGTTTTTTGCAAAAAATGTATACTAAGCTGCTCTACCAACGTCAAGGTAACCCACATCAGAACAGTCCCTATCTGATGGATTTAAAAACTGATCATTTGTATAGTACCTATATGACCAGATCTGACAGGTAATGTCCATGTGGACACGCTGCAGAGAAAGGTATTTATGTGCATGGCCCACAAGGGAGGGGTGGAGACATCCCTAATCTTGCAAAAGCAAGAAACAAATTGAAAACAAACACATGGGCCATGCACACGGTGAACAAGTCTGTAGGACAGTGTTCACACCACCAAAAGACTGGAAAACACAATGACACAGTAAAACAAATGTATAAAAATACTCTGTTGTAAAAAGTAACAGTAAACAGCAAGTGCTAGTAAAAAGGTGATAAAAAACAGGGTATTTAGTTGACACGTTTTTTGCAAAAAATGTACACTAAGCCGCTCTGTCCTACAGACTTGTTCACCGTGTGCATGGCCCATGTGTTTGTTTTCAAATTATTACCCTGGACAGGATGTTCCCTAGCATATTTCCCAGGAAAATCCATTTTTTTTCGCTTTTGTATGTTTTATTGTGAGTCCGTAAAAGTGGCATAATACCTCTGACAGCGTTGTTGACAGCAGTGACCTGTGAGTCAGAAATGCTTCCAGGGGTCTTCTCCATGCTGTTCCCATGTCATTTGAGCACTGTTCCCATCGATTTGGGCAATTTTTAGGCCCTCTGCAGACCGCCGGGGGGAGTCACCGGAAAAATGCTCGAGTTTCCCATAGACTTACATTGGGCTTATTTCTCGGTCCAAGCACTCGAGCATTCCAATTTGCTCGGCTCGAACAACGAGTACCTGAGCATTTCAGTGCTCGCTCATCACTTGTACAGACCCAACAAACAAATTGGTCTTATCACTTTTACTGCATAGTGAGTGGAGCAAAAAATAAAAAATAAAAACAATAACTGAACTGCAGGTTTTTGTTCATTCTGTGTTTGCTTTTTATTCAGATATTTCCATTAGTGATGAGCGAGTATCTTAATCGCTATACTCGTAACGAGTACTTTGTAATAATCGCATATTCGTATATAGCGAGTACAATGTAAGTCAAAGTGAAATGCAAGTAATTTTCTGCTGGACCCTACAAAGGAGTCTGGGGGCCTGAGGAAAAGGCTGAAATGGATGGGAAAGTGATGAAACAGAATGGGAAGAGCCTGGAGAATGTGCCTTTATGCATTTCTGACTCACATATGGTTTCTGGGAATAAGTTTGTAGCAGTGTTAAGCCACTTTTTCAGACACACAAGAACAACTACCAAACATAACCTAAATCGCATTTAACAGGCCAGAAAGGTTAAGAAACAGTTTTTCCTGCACAATAACTTGTATATAAGTCTAAATAAACCAGAGGAACCAAAAAAAAATCCCTTTTAGCCTTTGTTCACACATACTGTTGTGGCTTTTTTTAGCCTTTTACAATTGGAAGGGCCCTGACTTATACATTTTGTAGGTCCCTCTATCCTCTATCCCCTATGTATGACCATGTGATTAGGGATGAGCGAGTAGTGAAATAATCGGACTCGCTAGACTCGTAATGAGTAGGTCCCAATACTCGGGTACTCGTTACGAGTAGCGAGTCCAATGTAAGTCAAAGGAAAAAGCGAGTAAGCCGAGTAAGTGTCTGCTGAAGCCTATAAAGCAGCCTGGGGGCTGAGGAAAAGGCGGAAATGGGTGCATGATTGTTTAAAAGCCGGGGGTAAAAAGCCGCCGGCTTTTGAACAATCACTCAGCCCCATATTCGCTTCCCCGCAGCCTCCCATCCCGATCCTCTGCTCCTCCGTTGCCTCCCATCCCGATCCTAAGTTAGGACTGAGCAGGGAGCTCAGCACCAGGGAGCGGGGAGCGAAGGACCCGGGTGGAGAAGCCGGCAGTGAAAAGACTTCACCGCCGGCTTTCCCGTTTGGTGCTGCACTCCCCCCCCCCCTTATGTGTGCTCCCCGCTCCCTGGTGCTTCACTCCCCGCCCGGTCCTAACTTAGGATTGGGATGGGAGGTGGCGGGGGAGCGGGGAGCGTACAAAATTGCCCAAATCGATGGGAACAGTGCTCAATCAAACATCAGGCAGGCAGAATATATAGGCAGACAGGCAGGCAGGGTATATAGGAGGGTGCATGAAAATCATAGCAGGGCACTTAGAACTCAATAGTGCCCTCTGATTTTCATGCACCCGTCTCTTTAAAAAAGCCGGCCGGCAATTCATCAGCGGCATACACCGGTACCCGACAATTTAGAACAGAAAGAATAGAGCATTACACATATATTAGATAGATAGAAACATGTCAGTCACATATATAATAAGTACAGTGACAGTGCTGGTTACTGTACTTGTCATTTAGTGTTAAAGTAAAGGATTTATTAAAAAAAAAATTGGAGTGGGATCCCCCGTAATTTTAGTCTCTAGCGGAGGTTAAGCAGACGGCTGGGGCAGATGTTTGAAGCCTGGGAAGGGGGTAATACCCATGGAACTTCCCAGGCTACTAATATCCACCCCCAGCTGAATACCTAGCCTTTTCTAGCAATTAAAATGGGGGACCCAAAAAAAATGACGTGGAGTCCCCCTATTTTAATAGCTAGCAAAGGCTAGGCAGACAGCTGGGGCTGATATTAGCCCAGGAAGGGTGCCACGAATATTGGCCCCCTCCCAGGCTAGAAACACCAGTCCTCAGCCGCCCCAGAAATGGTGCATCCATAGGATGTGACAATTCTGGCACTTAGTCTCGCTCTTCCCACTGCCCGGTAGCGGTGGCAGTGGGGTAGTAGGGCTGGGGTTGATGTCAGCTTAAAATGCCTGCTGACATCAAGCCCAGGTAAGCAATGGAGAGGTGTCTATAAGACACCCCCATTACTAACCCCATAGTGAAAGTTAAAAAAAACACAAACACCCAGAATAAAATCCTTTAATTGAAATAAACACACATTCCTTTACTGTTCTAAATTAAACTCTACTTACCATATCGCCCATTCCAGCTGAAGCCAATGTCTTCTGCAATAAAAGTAAAATAATAAACCAACCTCATCCTTACCTTTCCATGGTTCCCAGGACAGTTTCAGCTCTGCTACATTGACATGACAGGCTGGATCGCAACAGAATGCTGCCATCCAGTTTGCCATGCCGCAGACACTGAGAAGCTCCTCAGTGTCTCGCTGTGACGACATCCAGATGAGCCGAGTTCCTGTCCAATGAACTCAGCTCACCTCATGCACGTCACTGCGAAGCACCAGGGAGCGGGGAGCGTACATCAGGGAGCGGGAAAGCTGGCGGTGAAGTCTTTTCACTGCCGGCTTCCCCGCCTGGGTCCTTCGCTCCCTGCTCCCCGCTCCCTGATGCTGCGCTCCACGCTCCCTGGTGCTTCGCTCCCCGCCCAGTCCTAACTTAGGATTGGGATGGGAGGCGGGTGGGGGGAGTGGAGGATCGGGATGGGAGGCTGCGGGGAAGCGAGTATGGGGCTGAGTGATTGTTTAAACAATCATGCACCCATTTCAGCCTCCTCAGCCCCCAGACAGCTTTATAGGCTCCAGCAGACACTTACTCGGCTTACTCGCATTTTCCACTGACTTACATTGTACTCATTACTCCTAGCGAGTAACCACAAGGAAACTCGGGGAGTAACGAGTAGCACGAGTACCGTACTATTCGGCGAGTACCGAATAGTAACGAGTATACTCGCTCATCCCTTCATGTGATATTTCAGTTTTTCAAATTTCTACATTTTTGTTTTTTTTTCAGTCAAGATGGAGTGCAGCATGTACTTTAATGAGATAAAAATGAACTTTTTAGAACTTACCAAATGGCTTCAATGAAACAAAGAGTGAAAAATTTAAAGGGGTCTGAATACTTTTCGTACCCACTGTATTCCACTATCTGAGTGTCAATGAAGGAGTAGAACCATCTCAAGGAGGATTACAAGGAAATGGACAGCATGTGACTTAAATATGAGTGTCTGAGTAAAGAATCTGAATACTTACGACCATGTGATATTTCAGTTTTTCTTTTTTAATAAATTTGCAAAAATTTCTACATATCTGTTTTTTTCCAGTCAAGATAGGGTGCAGAGTGTACTTTAATGAGAAAAAAAAGTGAACTTTTTAAAATTTACCAAATGGCTGCAATGAAACAAAGAGTGAAAAATTTAAAGGGGTCTGAATACTTTCCGTACCCACTGAACATATTCAATAGCAGTTTCCAATGTGCCCATTGTAGCTTTGGGCTTGACCCTCCTCCTCCACCACCATGTGATACTGCGGCCCTAAATTCAAATGTTTAGAGGCCCTGCAGTAGGCAGGAAAGCTGGGTTTTGTGAGAGCCTTCATGTGGATCTGTAACATACATTTCAAAATTGTGAGAGCCTTCATGTGGATCTGTAACATACATTTCAAAGTGCCCTCCTCTAGAGATTTTGGAGGTCCCTCTTGTGTACAATACATTTGAAAGTGCCCTCACTTATTCATATTGTAGGGCCCTCACTCTATTATTTAACTCATTTAAGGGCAGAGACTACAGAAAAAAAGGCCAAGATATATGGAGAACTAGAAGGTAGCAGTGAGTGCGGCCTGCGATCCTCAGGTATGTCTTAACTCTGTGAACCGGAAAAATAAAGCTACACTAGTCAACTAGATGACAAGCTCAAATATATCACTTGTGCAAGTCAAAGGACAAAGGATATATGGTGCCCTCCTCCAGGATGGGTTCGAGAAGCTTATGTAGGAAGAGAAGACTTCTTGATACTGTACTACTTGGCCCAGTGCATAATGTGCATCGTATTTCCAAAAAATTACTTTTAGGGGCTGTGTCATAGGTGCAGGGAGATTCCATGACAAGGGCCTACCATGTCAAACATTATCTATTATGGAGTACTGTAGTAGTTGTGGCCCTCAATTCAAGTCTTCATAGGGCCATCAGTCGATCATCAACAGTCAGTGTAAATTTCTATTGAATATGTATCCCCTATCTCAGTCCCAATGTGGCACAAGCCAGGCATGCTTTTTGCCAAATTAGGTGACTGAAAATACATTTCTATTGAATATGTATCCCCTATCTCAGTCACAATGTGGCAATACCTGTGACAAGGGCCTATAATGACAAATATTAGTTTGGTAGGACCTCTGTACATTTCAGATTTGTCCACTGCACAATGTGCATACGGTTTCTAAAAATGAGCCCTATAGGCTGAGTCATGGTTAACGTAGGTAGCCACCATCTCAAGGGCCTCCAATCACAAATAGTAGTTAGATTGGTGTAGGAATACTGTCGTGGTTTGTCCACTGCACAATGTGCATAGGGTTTGTAAAAATTAGCCCTATGGGCTAAGTCATGGTTGCCACAGGAAGTCACCATCCCAAGGGCCTCCAATCATAAATAGTAGTTAGGCTGGAGTAGGAATACTGTCCTAGTTTGTCCACTGCAAAATGTGCAAAGGGTTTGTAAAAATGAGCCCTATGAGTTAAGTCATGGTTGAAGTAGGTTGCCATCATGCCAAGGGCCTCCAATCACAAATAGTAGTTAGGCTGGAGTAGGAATACTGTCCTGGTTTGTCCACTGCACAATGTGCATAGGGTTTGTAAAAATTAGCCCTATGGGCTTAGTCATGGTTAACGTATGTAGCCACCATCTCAAGGGCCTCCAATCACAAATAGTAGTTAGGCTGGTGTAGGAATACTGTCCTGGTTTGTCCACTGCACAATTTGCATAGGGTTTGTAAAAATTAGCCCTATGGGCTGAGTCATGGTTGATGCAGGAAGCCACTATTCCAAGGGCCTCCAATCACAAATAATAGTAAAGCTGGAGTAGGAATGCTGTCCTAGTATGTCCACTGCACAATGTGCATAGGGTTTGTAAAAAATAGCCCTATAGGCTGAGTTATGGTTGACATAGGTAGCCACCATCCCAAGGGCCTCCAATCACAAATAGTAGTTAGGCTGGAGTAGGAATACTGTCCTGGTTTGTCCACTGCATAATGTGCATAGGGTTTGTAAAAATTAGCCTTATGGGCTGAGTCATGGTTGACGCAGGAAGCCACCATCCCAAGGGCCTCCAATCACAAATAGTAGTTAGGCTGGCGTAGGAATACTGTCCTAGTTTGTCCACTGCACAATGTGCATAGGGTTTGTAAAAATTAGCCCTATGGGCTGAGTCATGGTTGACGAAGGAAGGAAACGGGTTTTTATGGGAATTGGGTGATGTTAACAGCAGCAGCATGAATCTGCATCCCAATCTGGAGGGATTACAAACTGTGGAGATATCCAGTCCTTTTTGAATTTAATCAGAGTAAGTCTTTCTGCATTTTCTGTGGAGAGGCGTGTGCGCCTATCAGTGATGTTTGCCCCAGCGGAACTGAAAACACACTCAGACACCACACTAGCAGCCGGGCAGGTCATCACCTCCAAGGCATATAAGGGGAGGTCGAGCCAAGTGTTCAGCTTAGACACCCAATAATTAAAGGGAACTGAAGCGTCAGAAAGGACGCACGTATGGTCACTTAAGTACCCCTTGAACATGTTCTGCAACTTATCCCTCCTTGGCATTATTACAGGTACAGGTAGCCCTTGCAATTGTGCTGGTTTATTGAAAATTGCCCAATTTGTGCACATTTTCCCCCCACCTCTGTTGGAGCTGGTGTTCGTGTCTCTCCCCATTATCCATTGGTGTTGAAAAGAGCCGGTACCTCAGCCACCAGTCTGAGGATGTTGTTTTCAGCAACTGATCTACAATGGCCCTCTTGAACGATTCCATTGTAAAACTCTTTGGTGACTCCAAAAGGAGAGAGGAAATTTCTCCTTGTACCGTGGATCGAGAAAGGTGGCCAACCAGTATAGGTTGTTGGATAAAATGTGTATCACGCGAGGGTCTTGCCACAGACACTTACACATGAACTGTGCCATGTGGGCCAAGCTGCAAAAAGGCAAATGTTCTGTGTCCCCAACAGTAGAAAAAGTACCCTTCCTCTCCTCATGCTGACTCACCTCCTCCTCCTCCACCTCCTTGTTCTCCTCTCCAACCCATCCAGCCTGGACAGACATAAAGCTTGGGTTGGGTGTCCCCTCTGTAGCATTACGAGCCCCCTCGGTAGCACAGAAAAACAAGTCCTCTCCCTCCTCATCCTCCTCATCACCCATTGTTGCCTCAGATTATTGGCTAGGCTGGGTAGTAACACCCATTGGGAAATCTGGCTCCATACCAACATGCTGGGCACTCAAAGCTCCTCTTTGACATTATGCAGTGATTGTTTCCAGAGACACAGCAGCGGGATGGTTACGCTGATAAAAGCCTGATCACCGCTCACGAGGTTGGTGCAGTACTCAAAGTTCTCAAGAACCTCACAAATGTCAGCGATCCACACCAACTCAACAGTTATCATGTGTAGTGGCTGACTATCAGTCAGACAGGCATGCTGAAGCTGGTATTCAGTGACTGCCCTCTGCTGTTCACTAATCCTTGCCAACATATGATAGGTGGAGTTCCACTGTGTGGGCAGGTCGCAAATGAGTCTGTGACTTGGCAAATTCAAGCTCTTTTGCAGCGCTGTAAGAGCAGCAAAAGCAGTAGGGGAATGGCAGAAATGGGAGCTAAAAAATACTCTGTTCGGTTCCTAACGTTAAACAACAGGGAACATCTCAGCTTGAAATAGTTTGGAGAATATCTCGTATGTTATACAGGCCTTATCCACAGGAAAAAAATACTTTCCTCTGTTCTTAATGTGACGCAGCAGGGGACATCTCAGTTTGAAATTGTTTGTAGCATATCTCCTATATTCTACAGGCCTCATCCACAGTAAAAAAAAAAAATACTTTGGTTCCTAATGTGACACAGCAGGGGATATCTCAGTTTGAAATAGTTTGGCGAATATCTCGTTAATTATACAGGCCTCATCCACATTAAAAAATGTTTGGTTCCTAATGTGATATAGTGGCTGACACCCTCTGACACTGCCTCCCCGGCTGCACTGTGTTACGGGGCCTCCACTTCACTCCCACTCCTTGCCCTGGCAACAAACATGGTGGAGGAGTGGGTCTTCTCCTTTCCAACAACTGCACCTTTAACCCAAACCCACCTCCACCCTCCCTTATTCTCTCTTCTTTTGAAGTCCACTCTGTCTGCATCTGCTCTCCCTCTAACCTCCAAGTGGCTGTCATATACCGACCACCGGGCTCAGTCACTGCATTTATTGACCAATTCTCCACCTGGCTTCTTCACTTTCTATCTGCTGACATTTCCACCATCATCATGGGCGACTTCAACATCCTCATTGACACCCACCAGTCAGCAGTCTCCAAACGCCTGTCACTTACTTCATCTTTTGGACTTACTCAGTGGTCTTCGTCAGCCACCCACACAGACGGACATATATTGAACCTTATCTTTACCCATCTCTGCTCCCTACCTAACTTCACAACCTCCCCTTTCCCCCTATCTGATCACCATCTACTCACCTTCTCATCCCTGTCCTCCACTCCTGTCACCCATGTCCAGCAACTAGCAGACCCCCGCAGAAACCTCTCACATCTAGACACTCACACACTCTCTGACTCTATTCTACCATTGACATCCATATCTTCACTCAATGAAACAGACACCGCCACTGCCTTCAACAATGCCACTCTCACATCAGATATTGATGCAGTCATCCCTCTTATGCATAGCATATTGCGACAAACCATTAGGCAACACTGGTACAATAACCTCGCTAAAAAGCTTCGGCAAGTGTCCAGGGTTGCGGAGCGGCATTGTAAGAAAACACATTCACAAGATGACTTCACTGTATTCAAACAAGCAACACTCACTTTTAAATCAGCCATCACCTCTGCTAAACAAGCCTACTTCACAACTCTTGTATCTTCCTTATCCTACAATCCCAATCAGTTATTCAACACTTTTAACTCCCTCCTCTGCCCTCCACTGCCCCTCTGACCCTCCTCATCTCTGCTGAGGACTTTACCACACACTTCAAAAATAAGATCGACCAAACAAGGCAAGTATACCATCCCACCTCCTCCCCAACCTCGCTACCACACTTATCCCGGACCTAACCCACCTCTTCAACCTATCACTAACTTCTGGTACCTTACCTTCTGCTTTCAAACATGCCATAATCACACCTATCCTCAAAAATCCATCCCTTGACCTCACCGCTATGTCAAGCTATAGCCCCATATTGCTTCTCCCTTTTGCTTCCAAACTCCTTGAGCTAAACTTTCCTCCCATCTCTCATCTAGCTCTCTCTTTGGAAACCTACAATCTGGTTTGTGCTGATCATTCCACTGAAACTGCCCTGACCAAAATTACTAATGACCTACTTACAGCCAAAGCTTACAGACAATTTTCTATACTCTTCGTTCTAGACCTGTCCTCTGGCTTTGACACAGTTGACCACTGCCTCCTACTACAGATCCTCTCTTTCTTTGGCGTCAAAAACCTTGCCCTAACTTGGATCTCCTCATACCTTCCAACTGCACATTTAGCGTCTCCCTCTCCCACACTACCTCCTCATCCCGCCCTCTCTCTGTCGGATTCCCTCAAGGATCTATCCTAGGACCCCTACTCTACTCCATCCATACCCTTGGCCTGGGACAACTCATATTTTCCCATGGCTTCCAGTACCACCTGTATGCTGATGACATTCAGATCTACCTCTCTGGCCCAGACGTCACCTCTCTTCTGTCCAGAGTCCCAGAGTTTCTATCAGCCATATTCTCCTTCTTCTCCTCTCGCTTCCTCAAGCTCCATGTGGACAAAACTGAACTCATCATCTTTCCTTCATCTCACATATCTTCCCCACCTGATCTTTCTATCACAATAAATAACATCACACTTTCCCCTGTACCAGCAGTCCACTGCCTCGGAGTAACCTTTGACTCTGCCCTGTCCTTCAAACCCCACATCAAAGCTCTCGCCACCTCCTTTCACCTACAGCTCAAAAATATTTCCAAAATACGTCCTTTCTTCAACCCTTAATATACTAAACTGCTTGTGCATGCCCTCATCATCTCCCGCCTCAACTTCTGCAACACCCTCCTCTGTGGCCTACCTGCTAATACACTCACACCCCTCCAGTCCATCCTTAACTCTGCTGCGTGGCTAGTTCATCCCTCGCCTTGCTACTCCTCTGCTACCCCTCTTTGCAAATCCCTTCACTGGCTCCCAATTTCCCAGCATATCCAGTTCAAACTACTAACACTGACCTACAAAGCTATCCATAACCTTTCTCCTCCGTATATCTCTGAACTAATCTCTCAATATATTAGGTCATGTAATCTCCTGTACTCCCAAGACCTCCTTCTCTCCTGCACACTTATTCGTTCCTCACCCAATCGCCTCCAAGAATTCTCCCGAATATCCCCCATCCACTGGAATTCTGTGCCCCAACACGTCCGATTATCCATCACACTCAGATCCTTCAGACGGAACATGAAAACTCATCTCTTCAAGAAAGTCTACAGCCTGCCATGACCCCGCTGTCTCCTCAACACCACTGGAGCTGCTCCCTTGCCAACACCAGACCTGTGCCTCACCATCACCAGAGCTGCTGCAACCCCCCTCCTACTGTCTCCTTCCCCATTATCCTGTAGAATGTAAGCCAGCAAGGGCAGAGTCCTCTTCCCTCTGTACTAGGCTATCATTGTTTATTTGTTACTGTAAGTGATATATTTATTTTGCATGTAACCCCTTCTCATGTACAGCACCATGGAATCAATGGCGCTATGTAAATAAATAATAATAATAATAATAATAATACAGCAGGGGACATCTCAGTTTGAAATTGTTCGTAGGATATCTCTTATGTTCTACAGGCCTCATCCACGTAAAAAAAAAACTTTGTATGGGCAGCACGGTGGCTCAGTGGTTAGCACTGGGGTCCTGGGTTCAAATCCCACCAAGGACAACATCCTCAAGGAGTTTGTATGTTCTCCCCTTGTTTGAGTGGGTTTACTCCAGATTCTCCAGTTTCCTCCCACACTACAAGGATATACTGATAGGGAATGTAGATTGTGAGCCCCATTGGGGACAGCAATGGTATTGTATGTATAGCAATGCAGAATATGTTGGCGCTATATAAAAATAAAGATTATTATTATTATTCCTAACATTATACAGCAGGGGACATCCCAGTTTGAAACAATTTAGAGAATATCTCGTATGTTATACAGGCCTCATGCACGTTAAAAAATACTTTATTCGGTTCCTAAGGTTATACAGCAGGGGACATCTCAGTTTAAAATAGTTTGGAGAATATCTCCTATGTTTACAGGCCTTATCCACAGTAAAAAAATACTTTCTTCTGTTCCTAACGTGATATAGCAGGGGACATCTCAGTTTGAAATTGTTCGTAGCATATCTCATATATTCTACACGCCTCATCCACCCTAAAATAATACATTGTTCTTTACCTAACGTGATCAAGCAGGGGACATCTCAGTTTGAAATAGTTTGGAGAATATCTCGTATGTTATTCAGGCCTCATCCACAGGAAAAAAATACTTTCCTCTGTTCTTAATGTGACGCAGCAGGGGACATCTCAGTTTTAAATTATTCGTAGCATATCTCATATGTTCTACAGGCCTCAACCACAGTAAAAAATAATACTTTGCTTGGTTCCTAACATTATACAGCTGGGGACATCTCAGTTTGAAATTGTTCGTAGCATATCTCCTATGTTCTACAGGCCTCATCCACAGTAAAAAAAAAATACTTTGTTCGGTTCCTAATGTTATACAGCAGGGGACATCTCAGTTTGAAATCATTTGGAAAATATCTCGTATGTTATCAGGCCTCATCCACACTAAAAAAATACTTTGGTTCCTAACGTTATACAGCAGGGGACATCTCAGTTTGAAATGTTTTGGAGAATATCTCATATGTTATATAGGCCTCATTCATACTAAAAAAATAGTTTCTTCTGTTAGTAACATTAAACAGCAAGCCATATCTTACCTTGTCATTTAGTGCTGCTGAAATTCAGGTGTGTGCAGAACTGTTACAGAGGAAAAAATCAAATTTCCTGTTCCTTGACTAAATCTATATCTGCCAGGGTGCTTTTCACCACAGTCACCTGGACGAGTAAGCATGGCCAAGGGTGTTACAACTCACTGACTGGGCACTGGGTGACTCTGGTGGCTGTGGGGACAGGCGGGAAGGGGCTGATCCACAAATCTTGGAATCCCTATTGCTGGCAGAACAAACCTCTGTTTCACACTTCCTCTACTGCTTCTGCATCCTCTACCTCCTCTAGGGCCTCCACCTGCACACTCAACCTCTGCATTAACAAGACATACGTTCCAACAGTGCAGAGCAAATCCACACCACCTTCGTACTGGGCAGTCAGGCAGTCTTAAAATTAATATGCCTTAGAGATCACAGTCATACAGGTGAAGGGTTGTGGACTGCTCTCCAAGCTCAGTATGAGCAATGGCTGTCTCCGCCGAACCTAAAACCAGGTAAGGCCATGTGCGATAACAGTGCGAACCTGGTGGCGGCCATAGGCCAAGGAAAGTTCACGCACATGCCCTGCATGGCTGACGTTCTCAACCAGGTGGTACAGTGATTTCTCTGCCACAATCCCGGCCTGGATGAGCTGCTTCAGAAAGAACGGAAGCTGTATGCTCACTTCCACTGTTTGCACCCCTCAACTCATCAACTTATATCGATACAGAGGTCTTTGTCCATGCCAGTTTACAGCTTGATATGCAATGTGCCGACATAGTGGAATTCCACTCTGTACATGTTGCAGTGATTGTGGCAGCAGCAATGAGCCCTGACGCAGTATGTCATGTCGTATAGCTTAGGCCAACGCAGTACGAATGTGGGGCATATCTCGTTTACGGAGTGGGAACAGATTAAGTGTTAGAACTCTCCTGCTAGGTTTTTTCTATTATGCTGGTCACATTACCGTTTTTTCCTATTTAATCCTGCTCCGCCCTTCTGGCCATGCTGGACTTCATTGTAATTTCTACTCTTAAGCTAGCCAGGTGCTTTGTTACCTTACTCAGTCAGTTTAGCTAGGTCTTTTGACCTCTATGTTCTATGTTGTTTGTTTGTCTTTTTACTGCTACAATTTCTACTAGGAGGTGTCCATCTTTCTCCCAGTCCCTAGTTCTTGTAGGGATCCCTCCCTCACATCTATAGGTCTTCGTTCAGACTAGCTGAGGACTTTAGCGGGTCTGATCGCAGGATCAGGTTCCCCGTTACATCGTAGGGATCTAGCTTAGTTCTATTGTAGGGACAGATCTCCTGTCTTTCCTTAGTGCTTGTAGCAGATCATAACAGTAAGTCCAGCCCAAAAAAATTCTCTAAGGAAAGACCTTCAGTTTCCATCATGGTGTCGGTTCAGGATTTGGCTCAACGCCTGCAGGTACTCTCTCTGGAGGTGGCCAAGCTCCAGCAACACGTGAGTAGCTGTTCTGGAGCGCATTTTGTGGCGCCAAAGGTACGATTGCCTGATTTATTTTTTAGTGAACAACAAGATTTTTTTTCCTTTAAAAATGCTTGTTTATTGTATTTTCATTTGAGACCCAGATCCTCTGGTGATGAATCACAGCGCATAGGGTTCATAATGTCACTTTTGCGCAAAGAACCTCAGGGATGGGCCTTTTCTCTCCAATCTAGTGATCCGTGATTTAGATCAGTGGATAGTTTTTTTTCTGCTTTGGGGTTGTTGTATGATGATCCTGATCGTGTCTCATCAGCTGAGACGGAATTGAGACATTTGAGGCAGGGATCAGGTAATGTGGAAAATTATTGTACTCACTTCCGTCGGTGGTCTGCTCAGGTGGGGTGGAACGATTCAGCTCTGAAAAGTTTGTTTCTTGCTGGGCTAGGTGAAAGGGTTAAGGATCTGCTGATTGCTTATCCTACACCTGGAGACTTGCAGGAGGCAATGCAATTAGCTATACGGGTGGACAGGAGACTGTGTGCAAGGGTTAATGAGAGTAAATCCTCTGCCATGTCAGCTCCGAGTCTTGAGAGGGTCTGTACTGACACTGGAGAGCCGATGGAGATTGGGCCGATGTCACCCCGCTCTCAGGAAAAAGACCGCAGGTTTTCTGAAGGTTTGTGCTTTTATTGCGGCAAATCTGACCATTTCGTTAAGAACTGTGTGCTTCGTATGAACAAAGAAAAAAAAAAGGTCAGTTACGCCCGCATAGCCTGTTTAAACACTAAGAGTGTATTTCTTTCTGCTACTACCGCAGCTCAGGAAGAATTAATTGAATTTCGGGTATTTGTGGATTGTGGTTCAACTCTGAATGTGATTGATGGGGGATTCTTGGAAAAACTTAATTTAAAACCCAAACCTTTGTCATCCCCTATTGCCGTCTTTTCTGTCGATGGCTCTCCCTTGAAATGTGTTACTCACAAGGTTTATGAATTTCCCCTGACTATTAATGGTATTCGCCAAGAAAATTTGGATTTGGTGGTATTAAATAATTTGCCTTCTCCAGTAGTTTTGGGGTTGCCCTGGTTAAAATTGCACAATCCTGTACTGGATTGGTCTACCAATGAAATTAAGTCCTGGAGCCCTAAGTGTTATGACAAGTGTTGTAACGGGCTCATTGCTGCTGTGGATAAAGGGGAATTACCTGTACCTATTCAGGATTTTTGGAAAGTTTTTTCTGAGGAGGAGTCGCAAACTTTGCCTCCCCATAGAGACTACTATTGTACCATTGAATTTGTCCCTGGAGTAACTCTTCCTAAAAGTCGTTTATTTAATCTGACTATTCCTGAGAGAAAGGCTTTGGAGGAATACATACAGACGAGCTTGGCCGCCGGTCATATCAGACCCTCTAAGTCACCTGTGGCTGTTGGATTTTTTTTTGTTTAAAAAAAGGACGGCGGTTTACGTCCTTGTTTGGACTTTCGCGAGATTAATAAAATTACTGTACGAAATCCCTACCCACTGCCATTGATTCCTGATTTGTTTAACCAGTTAGTGGGGGCCAAGTGGTTCTCTAAAATTGATCTCCGGGGGGCATACAATTTGTTGCGCATTAAGGAGGGTGATGAATGGAAGACTGCTTTTAACACTCCTGTGGGTCATTTTGAGAATTTGGCTATGCCTTTTGGTCTTACCAATGCACCAGCATTTTTTCAGAATCTTATTAATGACATCCTTAGATCTTTGATCAGCAAAAATGTGGTTGTGTATTTGGATGACATTTTCATTTATTCGCCTGACCTGGAGTCTCATTGGTGGAGCGTACGTGAGGTATTGCAGTTATTGATTGACAATTCACTTTTTGCTAAGCTGGAGAAATGTGAGTTCGCTGTACAGAGAATTATTTTTTTGGGCTACATTATCTCCAGCGAGGGCTTTGAGATGGACACGGTGAAAGTTCAAGCTGTGCAGGAATAGCCTAGGCCTATTGGTTTGAAATCGATACAGAGGTTTTTGGGTTTCGCCAATTATTACAGAAAATTCATTAAAAAATTTTCTATTATTGTTAAACCACTGACCGATCTCACCAGGAAAGGTTCTAATACGGTTCAGTGGACTACTGAGGCCATTGAAGCTTTTGTGTTTCTAAAGGAGAGGTTCAGCTCTGCCCCCATTCTTATGCAGCCTGATGTGACTAAGCCATTTTTGGTTGAGGTTGATGCTTCTTCTGTGGGGGTCGGTGCGGTGTTGTCTCAGGAAAACAAGGATGGAGTACATCCCTGTGCCTTTTTTTCAAAAAAATTTTCTGAGACTGAACTTATTTACGATATTGGTAATCGGGAATTGCTGGCTATTAAACTCACATTTGAACACTGGCGTCATCTCTTGGAAGGTGCTGAATTTCCCATTCAGGTTTTCACTGATCATAAAAATCTGATCTATCTTGATGCTGCCAAGCGCTTGAATTCCCATCAGGCTAGGTGGGCACTTTTTTTTTCGCAGTTTAATTTTTCCGTTACTTACATCCCGGGTACCAAGAATGTTAAAGCTGATGCGTTGTCTCGCAGCTTTTCTCCCATAGTCGGTGCTGAGGAGGAGGAGGAGAGCATTTTACAAGAAGGTTTTGTGATTGCTGCTTTGGACTCCGTTTTGGAAGACGAGATTCTTAAAGCACAGGAGAATGCCCCATCTAACACTCCCCATGGGAGGTTGTTTGTGCCTAGGACCTTTAGGAGAGATTTGTTTGTTGAGTGTCATGAGTCTCGGTTGGCAGGTCATCCTGAAATTTCTGAGACCAAGAGACTTGTGGGTCGCAGTTTTTGGTGGCCTGGATGGCAGAAGGAGGTCATTAAGTGGGTGCGTCAATGTACTGTGAGTGCTAGATCTAAGTCTTCTCATACTCCTGCTGCGGGGTTGCTTTGCCCTCTGGAGGTTCCTAGTGCACCTTGGACACATCTGGCTATGGACTTTATTACTGACCTTCCCCCCTCTGAGGGTTTCACAGTCATCTGGGTGGTCGTGGACCGTTTTAGCAAGATGTGTCACTTGATTCCCTTCATCAAACTGCCCTGCGCTAAGACACTCGCTAAGGCCTTTGTCAAGGAGATTGTCAGACTCTATGGTGTTCCTACTGACATTGTTTCTGATAGGGGACCTCAGTTCATGGCTCATTTTTGGCGTCCCTTTTGTGACAGGTTGGGAGTTCATTTGTCGTTTTCATCGGTTATCATCCTGAGTCTAATGGCCAGACAGAAAGGAAGAATCAGGATGTTGAGCAGTTCTTGCGTTGTTTTGTGGCAGACAATCAAGAGGGGTGGTCTGAGTTTCTGCCGCTTGCTGAATTTGCTCTTAACAACCATACATCCTCTTTTGCTGGGTGTTCGCCTTTTTTTTGTTGTTCTGGGAGACATCCGTCTTTTGGGTCATTCTCCAAATTGGTATCGGCTGTGCCTGAGGAGGAGAGTTTTTCCGGTGATTTGGAAAGAGTTTGAACGGATGTGCGTGGTAATCTTCAGGAGGCTAACAAAAAATCTAAGAGGTACTTTGACAGGAAATGTCAAGAGGTTTTGTTTACGGTTGGTGACATGGTTTGGTTGTCCTCTAAGAATCTGCGGTTGAGGATTCCTTCTTAAAAATTGAATCCCAAGTTTGTAGGGCCCTTTAAGGTGCTTCAGGTAGTTAACCAATCTGCTGTTAGGTTGGAGGTTCCTACCTCCTGGAATATTAAACCGGTGTTTCATGTTTCTCTATTGAAAAAAGCTTATGTATCAGATAGAGACGCCACTGCCACTGTTCCTCCGGTGGTGGAGGACGGGGAATATGAAATTTCCCGCATCCTTAATTCTAGACGGTATAGAGGGAGTTTGCAGTATCACGTCGCTTGGAAGGGTTCCGGTCCCGAGGATAACTCATGGGTGAGGGCAGATGATGTTTCTGCTTCCAGACTTGTCAGAGCGTTTCACAAGAGGTTTCCTGATTAGCCTGGGCCTAGGGGATCCGGAGGATCCTCATAGAAGAGGGGGTACTGTTAGAACTCTCCTGTTAGGTTTTTTCTATTATGCTGGTCACATGACCGTTTTTTCCTATTTAATCCTGCTCTGCCCTTCTGGCCATGCTGGACTTCATTGTAATTTCTACTCTTAAGCTAGCCAGGTGCTTTGCTACCTTACTCAGTCAGTTTAGCTAGGTCTTTTGACCTCTATGTTCTATGTTGTTTGTTTGTCTTTTTACTGCTACAATTTCTGCTAGGAGGTGTCCATCTTTCTCCCAGTCCCTAGTTCTTGTAGGGATCCCTCCCTCACATCTATAGGTCTTCGTTCAGACTAGCTGAGGACTTTAGCGGGTCTGATCGCAGGATCAGGTTCCCCGTTACATCGTAGGGATCTAGCTTAGTTCTATTGTAGGGACAGATCTCCTGTCTTTCCTTAGTGCTTGTAGCAGATCATAACATTAAGGACCTCTGCGCCTTTCTGCACAGTTTTGAAATGGCTACTAAAATGGTTAGCGCTTACAATGCCATCATCAGCATCACTAATCTGGTCATTGACATGCTGGAGGAGACTTTGAATAGTCTGCGGCAGGAGAGCTTTTGGTCCCAGAAGAAGAGGAGGATGCGGAACAGATAAGAATGTCTCAAAATTGCAGACTGTCGTCACACAGGCGGATGCCAAGTGATGGTGGATTACTGTGATCGAGGGGGGTTGGTGATACCAACCAAGCTGTTAGCGAAGGTGCAAGAGCCGAGGAACAAATGGAGGAGGAAGAGTTGATTGGCAGGAGGGGACAGCATCAGTGTTATGCAGCCATCAATACAGCTTGGCTTTGGACCTCCTGGAGGAGCCCGACATATGAGTGTCTTCTTTCTACACTATCTGCAACATGACCCCGTATAGTTAGGACTCGAAATAATGCTGATTACTGGGTTGCCACTCTGTTAGATCCACTTGATAAGAGTTAATTTTGCCAGATGCTTCCCGACCTGGAGTATGCTGGAGTATCGAAAAAGGCTTTTAATCAACCTTAAGAGAGATTTTCCCCAAGATAGTGTGGCGCCCTGCTGCGCACGGTGCCACAGAGCCCAGAAGGGTGCATGGATGTATTTCTCCACAAGAGGCTCTCAATACATGCAAACACCTCCACCTTCCACCTCATACCAGCAGAGGGAGCCCTGATAGGGATATATAAAGGGAAAGTGGAGCCAGGCAGCTCAGTTAGTCTTCAGTTTGTTTGCAGTTAAGTCTAGTGTTGAGTTACAGTGTGCTCTGAAGTAAGAGCAGCACGCAGGCTGCTGTGTGAGGCAAGCTAGGCCTCCAGCAGCCCTGAAGCCTAGTGAGGGCCCCGAGCGTGGCCGACGGCGAGGAGGAAAGTAGAGTGGAACTAAGGGGGCAGAGGAGCATACCAGGCTCACCCCAGTATATATACTGGACACCGGGTCCAAGCCTACAGGGACCCTTTACACCCAGTAGGGATAACCGGAACCCCAGGAGGACTACAAGTCCCTGGCAAACTTGAAGCTAGACACATACAGGACCAGGTACCACGAAGGCCCCGACGTCCAGGGAAAGTGGTTACCAACCAGAGGTCATACTTCAGAGCAACCGGTGGAGTAAAAAAAGCAAGACACATAAGCTAGGCACAGTTGCAGGCTGGCCAGGAGCTTACACAGAGGCAGACATGGATCAGGAGGCCTTATACCCGCTCCCTGGGGAGAAGTCCAAAAGAGAGCCCTTCACCTGGAGTACCCCGGACCGTATCTAACAGCTGTACCAGTAAAGGTAATGATGTAAAAACCCCTGTCTCTGTCCTTTACTCCGGCTGCGCCATCTACCTGCACTACAACGCCCAGCACACCTTCCACCACCCATCTATCTATCTACACTGCCCTGAGGCCCGCTCCACCTGTGGGAGCTGTACCATCTTTAGCTGCCTTTTCACCTGCCTCAGTGGACTGTTGCAGCGCTGGTGACCTTCACCAGACACCACAGGTGGCGTCACGAATTCTCAGAGCTTTTACTAATAATTGACACCCCTTTGTGCACTGTCCGCCCTGGGCCTGCCACCATGATATATACTGTCCCCAAACAGTAAGGCTCCCGGGGGCGCGTCATCCCATCTGGCATCACGAACAGGATTGCGTGCCCGTTGCCACCGGGTACTGTGCGCCTTAAAAAGACTGTAAATCTTACTGTGGTGAAGTTTTTCCCACCAATTGTCGCTGTTTCCCGCCATTATCCGCCATTTTCAGGTCGCCGTGCGGGAGGAAGAGGGGCGTAACCACTGGAAGCGCAAAGTCGAGGACACGCCCCGCCCCTGATGTCGAACCAGGAAGCGTCAGGTCCTGGAAGGAGCCAGAGGATGCCCTGATGTCAGAAGCGAGCGACGCAAGGTCCTGAAAGAAGACCGTCACCCGCGGAGCTGCGGCCGACCTAAAAGAAAAGTTCAGGAGGTAGGCTCCCGTTCTCTAGGGGGGGCGCAACGATGTCCGAAGCCCAGCAGAGCGCCGGAATACCGGTTAACGGCCCCGATTTCCCACTAGCGCTCGGCGCTGAGCAGGCTGAATCGGCCACTCCACCAGCAGGGCCTGTAACCCCTGTCATACCTATGGCCCTGCTGTATATCCCGGGAGCGAAGTGGTTCCCCCAGTATAACGGCAAACCGGACACGCTGTCCGGATTCAAGAGGAAGATATGCGCCATACTGGACATGTACTTTATGACTGGCAAACAGAGAGCCGCTGTAGTGTTAGGACAATTGACTGGTGCCGCTGAGCGAGAAGTTGAAACCTAGCCAGCCGCAGACCAGGAATCAGTGTGCACCATCTTTAAGAGACTGCAAACAGCATTTGAAAACCACACTGAAACAGATCTCAGGATGAGGTTCTACCATTGTGTCCAGAAACCCTAGGACAGTCTCTGGGACTATGCCTGGCACTTACAGGAGGCCCTGCGGTCCCTGAAACAGGTTAGTCAAGCCAGCATCCATGATGAAAATAAAATGCTGATGGAACAGTTCATCCGGGGGTTAAAGTCCCAGGAGGAGAGCAGAATTGTACGGTGGTGGGCCTTAGACCATCCAGATGCCACCTTTGACACCCTTAAGGACATGGCTATAAAGGACCTGCAGCCCCTGGAAACCACAGACACTGCTTTCCAGCGTTAACAGGGTGGGGCCACCCCCGTGCCTGCAGCACCCACCGCTCCTTCACTAACGGCCAAAACAAGGATGCAAACAGTGCCCCCTAGCGAGCTAGACAGCCTACGCTCTGAGGTGCGCCAGCTAAGTAAAACCCTGGCCACTGTCATGAGCACCCTGCAGCTACAGACGGAGCCTGAGCCGGAAGGAAGCATCTTGCTAGCCGACAGCCCTGAGGATGTCCCCTGGATGAGAAGAAGAAGAAGGACAGCGCCACCCCATAGGAGGACAACACCACCCCGGAGGGGGACAACGCCGCCCCGTGGGAGGACCAACGGCGCCCTCCAGAGGACTTCATCTGCTACCGCTGCCATAAAGGGGGCCACACCACACGGAGGTGTCCTTTAAACGAGGAAACCCTGAGACCGAGGGCCGACACCCAGGAGTAGACGAACCAGGCCCATCAAACTGGTACCGCCGGTTCGTGGGAGGGAGACCTTTCCTGTCCATTGTGCTGGATGGCATCACGACCCCTGCCCTGCTGGACACAGGATCTCAGGTAACCATCATGCCTGATGTCTTCTACAAAAGGTTCTGGTCCATAGACGAACTGAGCCCGCCAGCTCCAAACCTTTCCGTGTATGCCTCCAATGGCCTTCCCCTTAACCTAGTCGGGGTTAAGGATGTGGCAGTAAAGGTGGGAAGAGTGGAACTGAAGGACCAGGGACTAATTGTAGTAGAGACTAATCCTGATGATACAGACTTGTATATGGTACTTGGCACAAATATTGTTAGTAACTGTTTGGGAGAAGTGTTGTTCTTGCTCCAACAGATGGCTGACACCGCCAGACCAGGGCAGAGGAGGGTGCTCCAGAAAGAGATCCGAGCCCTTATGTACCAGCAACAGGTAAAGCTAACAGGTGGTGAAATCGGTAATGTACGGGTGACAGACCCGATACCCATTGTGATCCCCCCGATGATTGAGATGCAGATTTGGTGTAGAGCAGCTATAGGTCTCAAAGGACAGAGCTACCAGGCGGTAGTAGAGCCCCTTAGCTCGGAGCATAGACCTACACTCTTGACTGCCAGAGGGGTAGTGGATGTACGCAATGGGAGGGTGCCCGTATGCCTCCTAAACTATGGGGAGGACGAGATTAGATTACCACGCTACGCCACTGTTGCCAAACTGTACACATTAAATAACAACTCCATACACACGGTGGAGTCCTTAACCTCACCAGATGAAGCGGAGGATAATGACCCGGGAACCCAGGTGGAGTATTGATGTCAACAGCTCCATGTTGGGACAGACACCACTCCTGCCCATCAGAAACAGGGTGTACACCGGGTGGTTCAGGAATACGAGCAGGTATTCAGTAAACACCCACTTGACTTTGGGAGGATTAAAGGGGTACAACACCATATCCCCACAGGTGACCATTCACCCATCAAAGAACGTTACAGCCCTATACCACCAGCACACTACCAGAAGGCGAAGGAGATGTTGCATGACATGAAGAAGGTAGGGGTAGTAAGGGATAGTTGTAGTCCCTGGGCAGCTCCCCTAGTTCTAGTCAGGAAAAAGGACGGAAGCATGAGAATGTGTGTAGATTACAGACAAGTAAATCGCATTACAAATAAAGATGCATACCCTTTACCACGTATAGAGGAATCCCTGGCTGCCTTAAAGTCTGCAAATTACTTCTCCACCCTTGACCTCACTAGTGGGTACTGGCAAGTAGCTGTTGCTGAGGAGGATCGGGAGAAGACGGCCTTTACCACCCCGATGGGACTCTGCGAGTTCAACAGCATGCCGTTCGGACTCTGCAACGCCCCCGGAATGTTCCAGAGATTGATGGAGTGCTGCCTGGGACACCGTAACTTTGAGACTGTACTACTATACCTGGATGACGTGATAGTGTACTCCAGAACGTATGAGGACCACTTGAAGCACCTGGCAGGGGTATTTGAGTCGCTGTCCCGGTATGGGATGAAGCTGAAGCCCTCAAAGTGCCACCTGCTCAAGCGAAAGGTACAGTACCTGGGGCACATCGTTAGTCCAGAGGGAGTAGCACCAGACCGGGAGAAGGTCACTGTCATGCAGAAATGGCCGGAGCCGAAGAGCCTCAAGGAGGTAAGTCAGTTCCTGGGACTAGTCGGGTATTAACGGAGGTTTGTGAAGGACTATACGAAGAAAGTGGCGCCTTTGCAAGATCTCCTGGTAGGACAGTCCGGGAGAGGCAGAAACCCCCCCGTTCCAGTGGGGTAAGGAGCAAGTTGAACACTTTAAGCTGATGAAGGAGATCCTGACCGGAGAAGAGATCCTAGCCTACCCTGACTACAGCCAACCGTTCCTGCTGTACACTGATGCCAGCAACGAGGGATTAGGAGCTGTGTTAAGTCAGAAGCAGAAGGGCCAAGAAAAGGTGATCGCCTATGCAAGCAGGAAACTCCGCCCGACCAATAGGAACACAGAGAACTATAGCAGCTTCAAGTTGGAGTTCCTGGCCCTGGTATGGGCCATCACCAAGCGGTTCAAGCACTACCTAGCCTCCAGTAAGTTCACTGCCTACACACAATAACCCCTTGACTCATCTGGAAACAGCCAAGTTAGGAGCCATGGAACAACGATGGATGGCTCGGCTGTCAAACTACCAGTTCACCATTAAGTACCGGGCAGGCCGCAAGAATGCCAATGCCGATGCCCTGCCCAGGATGCCTCACCAATCGGACACTGAAGAAGAAGTGGATGATCTGGAAGAGATTGAGCTACCTGCCTTCCACTGTAATGGAATGGTCCACGAGCAACGAGCCTCCAGGAGGCATCGCGGTAAGACGCTAAACCCTTTGCCTCACCATAGCTGGAAGGAGACCCAGGACAGCGACCCGGTTGTCAGCCGTATCAAGGAACTAATAAACCAGGAAGGTTCCTCCCTGGAGAAGGAAGCGTCTCCACAAGCCAAGTAACTGTGGGGTGAGGAAGCCGGCTGTTCATCTATAGGGAGAAGCTGTGCCGAAGGTATGTCAACCCGAGGACCCATGAGATGGTGTGGCAGATTGTAATGTCCAGGACGGACATCCAGATGGTGTTGGAGGCCTACCACGATCAAGCGGGGCACTTTGGCTGTAAGATCACTGGTGGATCACTACTCCCCGTTCCTGGTGGTAGCCCCCGTCAAGGATTTGATGGCAGAAACTGCGGCGAAGACGTTTCAGGCGTACTTCTGCAGGACCCACGGATACCCGGAGCAGGTGCTGACAGATCAAGGCTCAGCCTTCAAAGCCGAATTGTTCAAGGAGTTCTGTCATCTGTATGGGTGTAAAAAGACTACACCGTACCACCCCCAAACCAACGGTCTCTGTGAAAAGATAAATAACATTGTCATCGACCTGCTGAAGATCTTACCATTAGAGGAGAGAAATTAGTGGCCAGACCTACTACCTGACCTGGTAGATCTGTACAACCACATACCTGTGAGTTCCACCAATTGTCCTCCAGCATATCTCATGCGAGCAAGACCCGGGAAGTTGCCCATGGACCTGGAGCTTGGTGTAGTAGAACCGGAAGCAGATATGTCCACTGAGGACTGGGACACGACCAGACAGGAGCAGTACAGAAGAGTACAGGCCTGTGTCGAAGACAGTCTCACTCGGGCAAGGGACAAGCAGGAAGCCCACTACAATAAAAGTGCGCCCGCAGAACCCTTCACACAAGGAGAAGCGGTGTTAAAGAGGAAAAGGAGAAACCACAATCTTGATGACCAGTGGGAGAGAGAACCCTACACTGTGTTAAAGTCAAGATTTGATAGCAGGAAGACTTGTCTAATTACCAAGGACGGAGGAAGAACGAGTGCAATGGTATCAAGAGACCACCTGAAGTTGTGTCCAGACCAGCTAAAGCCCCAAGAAGAACCACCTCTCACCGTACCGGAGGAGTCTAAAGAAGCAGTAATACATACTGAATTAGGAGATTTCCCGGCAGATTGGCCCCAAATAGGAAAAGCAGTGATAATACCTGTGATCCCCTTCTTCCAACAGCCAGAAGACCCTCCACAGCAAGAAGAACCTGTAAGTGCTCCAGAAGAGCCTGCTCAGCAAGAATCCCCGGAAGAAGGATCCCCGGTTGGAGCAGAGCAAGAAGGCCCAGCCAATGGTACACATGCCAGTCCCATGGAGAGGTTAACATAGTAACATAGTTTTTAAGGTTGAAGGAAGACTAAGTCCATCTAGTTCCACCCATAGCCTCTCATGTTGATCCAGAGGAAGGCAAAAAAAAACCATGTGGCAAACACTAAGCTCCACACTGGGGAAAAAAATTCCTTCCCGACTCCATACGACAGTCAGACTAGTTCCCTGGATCAACGCCCTATCAAGGAATCTAGTATTTATAACCTGTAACATTATACTTTTCAAGAAAGGCATCCATGCCCTTCTTAAATTTTAACAGTGAATCACTCATTACAACATCATGCGGCAGAGAGTTCCATAGTCTCACTGCTCTTACAGTAAAGAATCCCCGTCTGTGATTATAATTAAACCTTCTTTCCTCCAGACGTAGAAGATGCCCCCTTGTCCCTGACTCGCCCCCTGGGCCGTGGGGCACTCGGATCCGGGCAGTAGGGGAACGATGGGAGTAGTAGTGGCAACCCGATTCCGTGGCTCAGGGTGGTCAGGCCAGTGGTAGTCCGTTATGTGCTGATGATTATGTCCGACTACGCCACCCGTGGATTTGCGGTCATTAGGAACCGCCGCTGCAAGGCAGACCGCTTGGGCTGATGATGTATGCAGCTGGGCTGGTGTGACTCCCCACGGGAAGAGTGCGGCCCCAGGGCAGTGTAGTGGATGTTGGGAGTGATGGTACTGAGAGTCACAGTGCTGATAGTGCTGGAGGAGCAAGGAGCACGCAGACAACAGGTTGCAGTCCAGGGTCTTTACTAGAACAGGTAAATTGACCCACAAACAGTCCCAGCTAGGAGGGGACCTGGATGTCTGAGAGCAACGGGGAAATTGGCCCTGGTCAGGGTGAGGGTGTAGGCCTACCGTGCTTTCTGCGCTCCTTCTGACTATCTCCTCGTTATAGGGTAACAGCCCAAGTTTCCGAGCTTTCTGTGTATTCTCGCCTGTATGGCCTGCGACGTGGGTTCCTTTCTGCTCCCAGCCTTGTACGGCTTTACTGGTCCCTTCGGTTGTGGCAGGGCCTCCAGGCTTCTTAGGCCAAGGAATATACAGTCCCCTGCGGACTGGTTATCTGCTGGAGGATGTAGAATCCTCCCAGCCTCAGACACCAAAGTCTGGTAAATTTAAGTCCTTTATCTGCCAAGACAGGCTCTCTTCGCCTCTTGTCTCTGGCTTGTGGCTCTCCTCCTGCCACACTTCCTCTTAGGTGCAATACGACTTTCTGTCCCTGCTCTGCTTCGGGACACGTCTCAGTGCTGAGACAGGTCATCCAGTTCTCCGTAACCCTGCCCCCAGTACCAGCTTTTATAGGGGCAGCCAGCTCCCCCTACTGGCCTGAGACAGGAGGCATTGCATGCTAATGTTCTCCTGACTAGAGAACCTCCCCCTTGCTCTCAGACACAGCTTTATTTACACTTTTGGCATCCAGGCCAGGGTGACACATTCCCCTCTAGTGAAATTTAGTACTCCGGGACTAAACAATAAACAAAGACAATATGCATAACGATAAAACATTAACAGACAGACGACGCACAGATTGAGTTCTTAAGGTCACAGTGTGGTCTGTGACTGGGTGTCCATATCACCAATACAACGGGGAGCCTTAACCAGGTGGGGGTCTGTCCTACCCCGAGTCCTTCACAGTCTTACTTCACTCCTGGGTTAGGCTCCGAACGCAGTCCATACAAGGTCCCGGTTATAAAAAGTCCATAACCATTGAGTCCTTACGGTAGCTGCAAGAAACTGAAACACAGAATTACCAAACATGCATGTAACTTGGCAAACAATTCAACATTTGGCAACAGGGTTATTTACATTTTCAGCGCGCTCTATATTTTCCAGCGAGCGGGTATCTGCTCCTTTGTGCTCCTGGTTTACCTACGTAGCCCACTGTCTGGTGGTGGACCAACCTGGCTTTCCCCACTAGCATTAGGGGTACAGCTACCAGCTGGATGTACAGGTAGGGCAGGCAGCTGTCTGCGGGTCCTTTGGCTTACCGCAGGCATGGCAGGCTCACTGTCAGCAGAGGGTTGACTCTCCTGGGCTGCTGGTACAGGCTCTTCTGCCTCTGGAACCGCTTGCTCCTCTTCACCTTCCGGCTCTGGTGTTGGTTGTTGCTGTGCCGGTTGCAGGAAATGCAGGACGGGTACCACTATGGCATCATTTATGCGAGTCCAGGACAGAGGGAACTCTCCGAGAACGGTGCTGAATATTTCTTCCTTGTCCTCTGCGGGTTCAAGGTCACTCTGATCCTCTTCTGCACTACGGAGTTGCTCGGGACATCTTTTGAGGTGGTCCCTGGAGACGACACTAGTGGTTTCTCCCCCGTCCTTGGTGATTACGCACACCTTTGGGTTGTCGTGGTCAGACTGCAGTACGGTGTAGGGTTCCCTTTCCCACTGGTCGTCCAACTTATGTAGCCTTCTCTTCTGCTTGAGGACCTGCTCACCAGGTTCTAGGGGACCAGCAGGGGCGTGTTGGTTGAAGAGTCTTTCTTGCCTTTCTCTCACCTGGGCCTGGCTCCTCTCCACACTCTCCTGTACCTTCTTGTACTGCAGTTGCCTTTCCGTATCCCAGTCCGCATCCGGGAAGGTGTCCTCAGGCGTTAGGACTCCCATCTCCAGGTCTACGGGCAGCTTACCTGGTCTGGCTCGCATCAGGTAAGCCGGGGTGCAGTTTGTAGCATTCACCGGGATATTGTTGTATAGGTCTATTAGGTCCGGCAGTTTTTCTGGCCACAGGCTGCGTTCCTCCAGGGGCAATGTCTTCAGGAGGTCAATGGCTATATTGTTCATCTTCTCACACATCTCGTTGGTTTGGGGGTGGTAAGGCGTTGTACGAATCTTCTTACAGCCATAGACGTTGCAGAATTCTTGGAAGATTTCAGCCTCGAACGCTGGACCCTGGTCGGTCAGGACCTGTTCCGGATACCCGTGTGGACGACAGAAGTATTGCTGGAAGGCTCTGGCCGCTGTTTGGGCTGTCAAGTCTTTTACCGGGACCACCACGAGAAAACGGGAATAGTGGTCCACGATTGTCAGGGCGTAGATGTACCCTGACTGGCTTGGAGCCAACTTGACGTGGTCTAGAGCTACCAGCTCAAGAGGCTGCGTGGTGACGATGGGCCTCAAGGGTGTCTTCTGGCTGGTGCGGTCCTTCCTCCTTAGGTGACAAGGGCCACAGTCTCTGCACCACTTTTCTACAGCCCCTCTCATTCTGACCCAAAAGAACCGGCCTCTTAGCAGGAACTCCAGTTTCTTCCAACCGAAGTGCCCCGCTCTGTCATGGTAAGCCCCCAGGACCATAGCTGCATCCCGCCTTGGGACCACGACTTGCCAGGTCATCTCATGGGTCCGGTGGTTGACAATCCTTCTGCACAGCTTGCCTTCGTAGAGGAACAGCTTGCTCTTCTCCTTCCACAGCTGCTTGGCTTCCTCTGGAGCATCCGGATCCATGCGGGCGTCTTCCTGGGTCAGCAGATCTTTCACCAGGCGGATGGCAGGGTCACTATCTTGGGTCTCGGCCCAGCTGTGGTGAGGTAGGGGATTGATCATCACGGTTGTTAGATCCTCCTCCTTCACGCGGTGGGAGTATTGAGCGGCTCCATACCGGTGAAACGCGGGGAGTTCTACCTCCTCCAGCTCTTCTGGGTCTTCGTCACCTTCAGGTAAGTGAGGCATCCTCGATAGGGCGTCAGCATTGGCATTGGTTTTGCCGGCCCGATACTTGATCACGAAGTCATAGTTGGAGAGACGGGCCACCCACCGCTGTTCTAGGGCACCCAGTCTTGCATTGTCCAGGTGTGTCAACGGGTTGTTGTCCGTGTACACGGTGAACTTTGCGGAGGCCAGGTAATGCTTGAAGCGTTCCATCACGGCCCACACCACTGCCACGAATTCTAGCTTGATGGAGCTGTAATTCTCCAGGTTCCTCTCTGTGGGCCTCAGCTTCCGGCTGGCGTACGCGATCACCCTTTCTCTGCCCTGTTGATTTTGGGACAGTACGGCTCCCAGTCCCACGTTACTGGCGTCTGTGTGGAGAATGAAAGGCTGGCCATAATCAGGGTAGGCCAGGATCTCATCCCCTGTGAGGGCCATCTTTAACTGGCGGAAGGACTCCTCTTCCGGTTTATCCCACTTGAAGGGTGGCTTTTGACTTCTGGACTTTGACTGTCCGATCAGGAGGTCCTGCATAGGAGCTGCCATCTTAGTGAACCCGGGGATGAACCTTCGGTAGTAGCCTACCAACCCGAGAAACTGTCTCACCTCCTTGATGTTCGAGGGGCTTGGCCAGCTCTTGATTGCCATGACCTTGTCAGGGTCGGGGGCCACTCCTTCCGCGCTTACCACGTGCCCTAGGTACTGGACCTTTGGTTTCAGCAGGTGACACTTCGATGGTTTCACCTTCAGGCCATAGCCTGCCAGGGCTTCGAACACCTCAGCCAGGTGCTTTAGATGGTCCTCGTAGGTTTTTGAATAGACGATCAAGTCGTCCAGGTAAAGGAGGACCGCCTCGAAGTTTCGGTGCCCTAGACAGCATTCCATCAGACTCTGGAATGTACCTGGTGCGTTGCAGAGCCTGAAGGGCATTCAATTGAACTCACTCAGTCCCATCGGGGTGGTGAAGGCGGTCTTCTCCTTGTCAGCCTCTGCCACAGGAACCTGCCAGTACCCGCTAGTAAGGTCCAAAGTAGAAAGGAAGTTAGCTGATTTTAGTGCGGCTAAAGACTCCTCTATTCTAGGCAGCGGATATGCGTCTTTGTGGGTGATGCGGTTGATTTGTCCATAGTCCACGCACATTCTCATGGTGCCGTCCTTCTTTTTCACCAGAACCAAGGGGGCTGCCCAGGGGCTACAGCTATCTCTAATGACCCCAGCTTCTTTCATTTCTCTTAGCATACCCTTGGCGTTCTGATAATGTGCAGGGGGTAAAGGCCTGTGTCTCTCTTTTATTGGTGGGTGGCTCCCGGTGGGGATGTGGTGTTCTATCCCCTTTACTCTGCCGAAGTCTAGCGGGTGCTTACTAAAGACTCTCTCGTACTCCTGTACCACTTGGTAGACTCCTTGTTTTTGGTGCAGGGGAGTGGAGTCAGCACCCACATGGAGTTTCTGGCACCAGTCCTCCTTTTGTTTCTGGGAGCCATTACCCTCCGCCTGTGGAGATGGAGGCAAGGGTTCCACGGCCCTGATAGCTTTGTGTTCGACGACAAACAGTTTGGCGAGTGTAGCGTACCTGGGTAAGTGTACTTCCCTCTCCCCAATGTTGAGGATGCGGACGGGCACCCTCCCATGACAGACATCAACCACCCCCCGAGCTGTCAAAATAGTGGGCCTGCTGTCTGAGTACACGGGTTCTACCATGGCTTGGTAGTCTCTACCTCTCAACCCAATTGCAGTCCGACACCAGATCATCATTTCACTTTTGGGAGGCATGGAAATGGGGAATGGGTCACTCAGTCTTACGCTACCGATCTCACCACCAGACAGTTCTACCTGCTGCCGTCTCATCAGGGCTTTTATCTACTTGTTGAGGACTCTCTGTTGGCTGGAACTAGCATTCACCGCCACCTGATGTAGAATTACAATTACCTCTGAAAGACAATTTTCAATCACGTTAGTACCCACAGTTATTTTAGGGTGACTTTCACGACGGTCAATGTCCACAATAATTACTCCCTGTGCCGGCAGTTCAACTTTACCAATTTTAATGGTCATCTCCTTGAACCCCATCTGCGGCACGGGTAAGCCATTACTGGCGATGATGCTCAAGTTACTGTCTGGATACCGTGTGATATCAGCATCAGTCCAATGCTGCTTAAAAAGTACATAAGGGATAGTGGTTACTTGTGACCCAGTATCCAGCAAGGCGCTCATGGGGATACCGTCCAGCACCACGGGTAAAGCCGGGCGCCCCCCAACGTACTTATTACGCCAATTATAAGGGCCTGGTGATCTTATGCCTGGGGGTTGGCCCTCTGCCCCAAGTTGGACCCGTTTAAATTACAGTACCTGGAAATGTGTCCGGGCTGGTTGCATCGACAGCAAATGGGCTGTCCATCCTCTGCGTAGCGGTCTGTGGGCCTCCCTCGGAACGACGGGATCCTCCTCTGTCGACGCCACGGGACATCCTCCGGACTTGAAGCCAGCTCGATGGGTCTTGACGGGTCCACTTGTAGCGCCTGGACGGTCCTGGTCAACGCCGCGACGCTCCTGGTCAGCTCCTGGACTTGGTGGTGCAGGTCTTTCGACGGGGCTTGGTTCAGGGCCTGTGCATCAGCCCCCACGGGGTCCATAGAGGAGGGCGCTGCCTCCTGGTGGTAGGTGAGAGCAGGGCGCCGGGGGTTTATAGAACCACTGGTTGCAGATTCACGGAGCACCCTTATGGCCCTGTCCTTAAATTGGGCAAAGGTCAGGTCGGGGTTCTGAAAGAACATGAGGCGCAGTTGGGCCCTGTGGGCACTAGACGGCAGACCTTCTATGAATTGTTCTGTTAGCAGCTTATCCGTTTCCTGTACGCTGCCAGGGTCAGTTTGTTAGATAGCCCTCAAGGCTTCCTGCAGATTTAGGGCATAGTCTCTGATGCTGTCCTGTGCCCGCTGCTTACATCCATAGAACCTCATTTTAATCTCAGCGGAGGTACGTGTGTCAAAGGTACCCCACAGCCGGGCCAGAATACCCTTCACAGTCCTTTTCTCCTCAGTGGGCCATGACTTTACCTCCCTTTGGGCTGCGCCAGTTAACTGCCCTGTTAGTATGCTGAACTTCTGTTCCTCTGTCAGGGGGTAGACTTGGAACAAACTGTACAGCCTTTTCTTAAGGTCAGTTAGGGCATGGGGCTCCCCTGAGTACTTGGGCAGCCAGGCCACTCCAGGGATGTAGGGCAGGGAAAAGGGCATCACCGCTGCTGCAGCTGCGTTGGTGGTAGTGGGCGCCTCTGTGTCCGACATCTTCCTCCCCCCTAGTTAAGTGTGGCCTACCTTCCGACGATCCTCTTCGGTAGGCCGCGGCTCCGCTGCTGCTGCTTTGGACGAGGACCTTGCGTCGCGTCCTGATGACGTCAGCGTCGCTCTCTCTCCCTTCCAGGACCTTGCGCAGCGCCGGTGCATGGGGCGGAGCTTCGGATCTCGCACGGTTTGGACGTCCATGCCCCTCTTCTTCCCGCGCGGCGTCCTGAAGATGGCGTCCGATGGCGGGAAAACGGCTGAAGATGGCGGGAACCGATGGAAGATGGCGGGAGACGGCTGGAAATGGCGGGAAACGGCTCCGGATGGAGGGAAACCTCTTTTCAGGTAAGTGCAAAGTCTCTTTCAGGCACGCAATACCCGTTTGTGGCGGGTTGGTTGCAATACTGCCGACTACGCCAAAGCTGACTAGCCCCCAGGGCCGTGGGGCACTCGGATCCGGGCAATAGGGGAACGATGGGAGTAGTAGTGGCAACCCGGTTCCGTGGCTCAGGGTGGTCAGGCCAGTGGTAGTCCGTTATGTGCTGATGATTATGTCCGACTACGCCACTCGTGGATTTGCGGTCATTAGGAACCGCAGCTGCAAGGCAGACCGCTGGGGCTGATGATGTATGCAGCTGGGCTGGTGTAACTCCCCACGGGAAGAGTGCGGCCCCAGGGCAGTGTACTGGATGTTGGGAGTGATGGTAGTGAGAGTCCCAGGGCTGATAGTGCTGGAGGAGCAAGGAGCACGCAGACAACTGGTTGCCGTCCAGGGTCTTTACTAGAACAGGTAAATTGACCCACAAACAGTCCCAGCTAGGAGGGGACCTAGATGTCTGAGAGCAACGGGGAAATTGGCCCTGGTCAGGGTGAGGGTGTAGGCCTACCGTGCTTTCTGCGCTCCTTCTGGCTATCTCCTTGTTATAGGGTAACAGCCCACGTTTCCGAGCTTTCCGTGTATTCTCGCCTGTATGGCCTGCGACGTGGGTTCCTTTCTGCTCCCAGCCTTGTACGGCTTTACTGGTCCCTTCGGTTGTGGCAGGGCCTCCAGGATTCTTAGGCCAAGGAATATACAGTCCCTTGCGGACTGGTTATCTGCTGGAGGATGTAGAATCCTCCCAGCCTCAGACACCAAAGTCTGGTAAATTTAAGTCCTTTATCTGCCAAGACAGGCTCTCTTCGCCTCTTGTCTCTGGCTTGTGGCTCTCCTCCTGCCACACTTCCTCTTAGGTGCATTACGACTTTCTGTCCCTGCTCTGCTTCGGGACACATCTCAGTGCTGAGACAGGTCATCCGGTTCTCCCTAACCCTGCCCCCAGTACCAGCTTTTATAGGGGCAGCCAGCTCCCCCTACTGGCCTGAGACAGGAGGCATTGCATGCTAATGTTCCCCTGACTAGAGAACCTCCCCCTTGCTCTCAGACACAGCTTTATTTAAACTTGTGGCATCCAGGCCAGGGTGACACATCCCCGTCTCAGGCCTCAGAGTAAAAAGATCAGTAGTAAGGTCTTTGTACTGTCCCCTCATATACTTGTACATAGTAATAAGATCACCCCTAAGCCTTCTTTTTTCCACAGTAAATAACCCCAAGCGTAATAACCTAACATCCTGTCTTGGTATTGCAGACCCCCCAGTCCTCTAATAACCTTGGTCGCTCTTCTCTGCACCCGCTCTAGTTCAGCTATGTCTTTCTTATACACCGGAGACCAGAACTGTACACAGTATTCTAAGTGTGGTCGCACTAATGACTTATATAGAGGTAAAATTATGTTCTCCTCATGAGCATCTATGCCTCTTTTAATGCATCCCATTATTTTATTTGCCTTTGTAGCAGCAGCCTGACACTGGCCACTAAACGTGAGCTTGTCGTCCACCAATACACCCAGGTCTTTTTCAGTTACAGTTTTGCCCAGTGTTTTACAATTAAGCATATAATTATACATTTTATTTCCTCTGCCCAAGTGCATTACCTTACATTTATCCCCATTAAAGTCCCATGGAGAGTTTAAGGCATTTTTACAATCTACCCACACATAGAACTGACAGGGTAGCAAACACAGATACCATCCAGACTCCCGTACTACGCAGATCAACATGGAGCCCCAAAGGCCAGGCCCCTGCAGAAATACCTACAGTATAAATAGTTGCCCCTGGGGTATGTTATTATTGAAAAATTTTCATGTATTCATTTATTGCTGTCTTTTGCCTTGCCGATGGATCACAAAAGTGACATGGACACTTTTCTGTTGTATTTAGTCACCCGTAAGGGTATATATATAAAGACTCTGTGGCTGAGGACTGTGAGCAGCTTAAAAACTGTTCATGTAAATAGCTGCACTCCCTGGAGTGCCTTTGTTACTGACCACTGCACAAAAACCCGTTTGGCGTGGCAGAAGATGTGATCCATCACCTGGATCACCAATACCCTGCAGCCACGCCCAGGGCCTACGTGGAGGGTTTGCAGACGGGTCCCTCATGCTACCATGTACTTTTGGTGAAAAGGACACCAGGTTACGGGACTTGCTGTAACCATATTGTTATTATTGTAAATGTTAATGTTATTGTTTAACTTGTTATTGCAAAAATGCTTCAGTCCAGGAGTAATGAGTTTTACTAGGGGGGAATGTCGCTCCCTGCTGCGCAAGGCGCCACAGAACCCAGAAGGGTGCATGGATGAATTTCTCCACAAGAGGCCCTCACTACATGCAAACACCTCCACCTTCCACCTCATACCAGCAGAGGGAGCCCTGATAGGGATATATAAAAGGAAGGTGGAGCCAAGCAGCTCAGTTGGTCTTCAGTTTGTTTCCAGTTAAGTCTAGTGTTGAGTTACAGTGTGCTCTGAAGTGAGAGCAGCACGCAGGCTGCTGTGTGAGACAAGCTAGGCCTCCAGCAGCCCTGAAGCCTAGTGAGGGCCCCGAGCGTGGCCGACGGCGTGGAGGAAAGGAGAGTGGAACTAAGGGGGCAGAGGAGCATACCAGGCTCACCCCAGCATATATACCAGACACCGGGTCGGAGCCTACAGAGACCCTTTACACCCAGTAGGGATAACAGGAACCCCAGGAGGACTACAAGTCCCTGACAAACCTGAAGCTAGACACATACAGGACCAGGTACCACGAAGTCCCTGACGTCCAGGGAAAGTGGTTACCAACTGGAGGTCCTACTTCAGAGCAACAGGTGGAGTAGAAAAAGCAAGACACATAAGCTAGGCATAGTTGCAGGCTGGCCAGGAGCTTACACAGAGGCAGACACGGATCAGGAGGCCTTATACCCGCTCCCTGAGGAGAAGTCCAAAAGTGCGCCCTTCACCTGGAGTACCCTGGACCGTATCTAACAGCTGTACCAGTAAAGGTAACGAAGCAAAACCCCCTGTCTCTGTCCTTTACTCCGGCTGCGCCATCTACCTGCACTATAACGCCCAGCGCACCTTCCACCACCCATCTATCTATCTACACTGCCCTGAGGCCCGCTCCACCTGTGGGGAGCTGTACCATCTTTAGCTGCCTTGTCACCTGCCTCAGTGGACTGTTGCAGCGCTGGTGACCTTCACCTGACACCACAGGTGGCGTCACGAATTCTCAGAACTTTTGCTATTAATTGACACCCCTTTGTGCACTGTCCGCCCTGGGCCAGCCACCGTGATATATACTGTCCCCAAACAGTAAGGCCCCCGGGGGCACGACAATAGCAGTTAGGCACACAGTGTGCATCCCAGCTGTAGTCTTTCAATCTCTGGCACGTCAGTTTGTCAACAGCAGTGTAAGTGGCATGAGAAATTTCTGTGAGTTTTTTCACACATTTTTTACACCAGATGGTGCACCAGCACAGCAGAGTACAAGTCTATCACGCGGTGAATGACTGGAGAGGATGGTGGAGGAGTATCTATAGCTCAATATAAATAAAATCAGGGATTATTTGAACCCTTTCACATTTTGGTCTTCAAAAATGGATGAATGGTCTGAGCTCGCCTGTCACGCCTTGGAGGTTTTATCATGCCTGGCAGCCAGCGTTCTCTCAGAACGTGTCTTCAGCGCTGCTAGTGGTGTCCTGACGGATAAGCGCACCTGGCTGTCCCATGACAGTGTAGACTGCCTAACTTTCATCAAGATGAACAAGCGATGGATCTCCAATGACTTTTGCACCCCAACTACAGACTGTACAGACTTGGCGATGTTGTGCTTTTTAGTGTGTTGCATTAATCTTGCTTAATTAAGTCTGTGATATGGCTTCTGTGCCTGCTCTGGCTGCTGCTGCAGGATTTAGGCCCTCATTTTTTTAAATGTGAACACTCCTGATTGAGTCTCCATCTATTGGGTTGGCTGTAGTGGAACAGGTGTCGTTCTTAATTCTACAATTTCTACTATAGTAAAATTGATGACGCTTTGGTGTGTTAGGGCAAAATGTAGGGAAATGTGAACACTCCTGATTAGGTCTCCTTCTCCTGGGTTGGCTGTACTGGTAGAGGTGCCGGTCCTAATTACACTATTTCTATGGTAATGAAATTGATGTCACTCTGCTGGTGTCTGCCACAAAATTTTGGAAATGTGGAGAATCCTGATTCGATCTCCATCTATTCGATTGGCTGTAGTGGAGGAGGTATTGGTCTCCATTATACTACTTCTACTGTAGTGAAATTGATGCCACTTTGGTGGTGTTAGGCACTAATTTAGGGAAATGTGAACACTCCTGGTTAGGTCTCCATCTCCTGCGTTGGCTGTACTGGACGAGGTGTCGGTCCTAATTACACTATTTCTACTGTTGTGAAAGTGATGCCACTTTGCTGGTGTCTGCCACTAATTTTTGGAAATGTGGAGAATCCTGCTTGGGTCTCTCCATCTGCTGGGTTGGCCATAGTGGAAGAGGTTTCGGTCTCCATTAACTACTTCTACTCTAATGAAATTGATGCCACTTTGGTGGTTTTAGGCCCTAATTTTTTGAAATGTGGAGAATCCTGATTGAGTCTTCATCTATTGGGTTGGCTGTAGTGGAAGAGGTGTCATTTCTAATTCTACAATTTCTACTGTTCTGAAATGCCACTGATGCCACTTTGCTGATATCTGACACTAATTTAGGGAATTGTGAACACTCCTGATTGAGTCTCCATCTACTGGGTTGGCTGTAGTGGAATCGGTGTTGGTCCCCATTATAATAGATATACTCTATTGAAATTAACTATTTGGTGTAGATATTGTTCTCACAGGGGTACACATGATAAAATAGAAATTGGTTTTCTTTCTACCGTGGAATATAAAACAGGTTATATTTCATCTTTTAATTCTTTGGTGCAAATATTGTTCTTTACAAAGGGGTACACAGACATGATAAACTCAAAATTGGTATAGAAAGCAGACTACATCTAAGCTTAAAATTCTTTGAGGCAAATATTGCTCTCCATACATGAAAAAAAAAAAAAGTTGGGTCCAAGCAGCTTCCTGACCATTGTCCCGAGACATTAACCCTTGGGTAGGGGGAGGTGATCCTGAAGAGACTCAGACACCTGAGGGTCACGAGGACTGTACTGTGCTGTCAGGGCAAGAAGAGGAGAAGAACGAGGAATGGGATAACACATTGGATGATGTTGACGTTGTGTATCCAACCCAGAGGCACACAGCTGAGAAGATCATGTGAGTAGGTGGAGGAGGAGGAAGACGAGATTACGTTGCATCCTACGGCGCACAGAAGGAGTGATGCAACTGCGACAAGCACTGCATCCTTAGCCACAATTATGACTGTGGCCAGCAGCGGTTTTGGGTCTGCAGCTCGCAGGGGTGGCAAGGGTTGCCTAGCCTGGGCCTTTTTTGAGACTGCAAAGGATGAGCCAACTCACATTATCTGAAAACTTTGCAAGAAAAAACTCAGTAGAGGGACTACTACATGCATGAACCTTCACATGCGCAATCAACATGCGTTACTCTGGCAATCTCACTGCGATAAAATGCGGACCTCAAAAACCATCAGCCGCCCCGCATCTGCTGCTTCTTTCTCCTCCTCTGTTACCCTGCCAAGTATTGTCATGCAGGTCTCTCACCTCAGAACCCCTGAACCCCCAGTTCTTTACCCACTCCAGTCAGGCCAAGTGAGAGCCCATCAGCTGTAATGGATATGGACATACCAGCTGTTTTTGACCAATCTCTGAAAACGAGCACCCCACAACTTTATCAATCCATCGGAACATCTCCGCCTGCATCTCACGGTCCAGCAGTTTGTCCGTTTCACCGTACTCCACCCTCTCTCAGCACAGCAGCCAGCCCTCGGTCCTGTAGTTGTGGTCATGTAAAAGATTGTTTCCTCCTACACATGACAAAGCTAAGAGGTTGAACTCCACCATCTCCAATCTGTTGGCCACGGAAATGGTGGTGTCAGGCCCTAATTTTTTGAAATATGAGCACTCCTGTATGGCAGCTTTTTTACCGAGGAGTAGTTATGAGTGAATATGTTCGAAATTCGATCTCAAATATTAAGTTCGACATGAATGTGGCACATTCCGATTCATGATCGGAATGGCGAGCAAAATTAGTTAAATTCGGTAAAATCAGTAACGTTCGGCAAATTTACGAGGTTACGTGATTGCGGGGCAACTGCTGCATTTTTTACAGTTTTGCTACTATAGTGCTTGTGTATGATGAGCTGGGAGACATTGCAGATGAGTAGGGGGGTTGGTGAAAGCTCAGAACAGGTCAGATCAACAGCGCGCTGTTTTTTATTTTATTTTTTTTTTCTTCCTGTAAGCGGTAAGTCAATTAGAGTGCTGGAAGCATCCACAGTGTCCCAGACACAAGGGCTTCTGCAATTGGCTGCTGAAATCACATGTCCTCTCCATATAAAAACCAGCCATGTTCCCTCAGCGCCATTTTATGCATGTCACTGAAGGAGATATATGCTGCTCAGTGTGCTGTGTCCTGTGTAATGAGAGATATTAGCTTGATAGATGGGCACTTCTGTGAAAGTCAGATAGTGTAGATAAATCCTGTGCTGTGTACCTGTTCAATCGACCTTGCATGCAGCCTTTTTTATGTTTTTGTACAATTACTGAGATTCTCACAGAAAGAGCAGCGTCTATGGCTCAGAACAGTGCTGTGCATCGGTTGTACTGTGCTCCATGCAGACCTACAATCTATTTTTGCACTTGCTAATGTGATAAAGCAAGCAAGCCCTTGTAAGCCACTTTTTGTTTTTGAGGGGTTGAAATTCAGTTATCTGCAGAGTGCAAAAAACTTTTTTTTTCATTTGCTAATATGATAGTGCAAGCTGCGTTAGCCCAGTTTGTCATTTTTTTGGTGGATGAACTTCAGCTTTATGCACAGTAAAACCAATATTTTTTTGCTGTTGCTAGCCACAGTCCACTAAAGATTTTTTTGTGTCGCAGACATGTTACATTCTGCTATAAACCACCTAGTGTTTTTATGTGGCGATGAAATTCAACTGTTTTCAGAGTAAAAAAAATAGATTTTTGCTGTTGCTGGTCACAGTCCACCAAAAAGTTTTTTGTGTCACAGACGTGTTACACTCTGCTATAAGCCACCTGGTGCTTTCAGTGGCAGTGAAATTCAGCTGTATTCAGAGCTTGTGCAGAGTCAAAAAAATATATTTTTTGCTGTTGCTAACGTTATACAGCAGCATAGATTTCATAAAACCAATTTGCATGTGATCAACTTCATAGTAACATAATAACGTAGGTTGAATAAAGACCTAGGTCCATCAAGTTCAACCTTTCTCCCCCAATTGTACTCCCCATACCAACACTGCACTAACTTACTGGAAATAGGCCTCACAAATGAATTACCATTTTTATTTTTATCATTACTGCACTATTACAATTGCAAATAAACCAATAAACCTGTTTATAATTTTTTAAATAGTTTTATTTTTATAATTACTGTTATGGTATTACTAAAATCCCTATACCTAAATCTGTTGATCAAGAAGAAGGCAAAAAACCCAGAATACATTTGCATCGCGGGGAAAAATTCCTTTTTGACCCTGAGAAAGACGATCAGTACAAGAACCCTGGATCAAAAGTACTACTATAGGTGTAACATTTTGCCTAATTTAACTGTAGCCCACAATGTTATGTGTATCGAGGAAATCATCCAGCCCTTTTTTGAATGCTGTTATAGTATCTGCCATTACTACTTCGTGCGATAGGGAATTTCATAGTCTGACTGCTCTGACTGTAATAAACCCTTTCCTGTTTAGGTGCCGGAATTGCCTTTCTTCCACCCGTAATGAGTGTCGCCTGGTCCTTAGTATAGTCTTTGGAAGGAATAAGTCATGGGCTAGACCTTTGTACTGACCACACACATATTTATACATGAAAATGAGATCCCCTCTAAGCTAAACAAGCTCAACTTTTTCAACCTCTCATCATATGAGAGGCCTTCCATCCCTTGTAATATTTTAGTTGCCCGCTTTTGAAATGACTCTAACTTCTGAATATCTTTTTTAAAATGTGGAGCCCAAAACTGGATTCCATATTCTAGATGTGACCTCACCAGTGATATATCAAGGGGTAACAATACGTTGGGATCACAGGATTTAATTTCTCTTTTTATACACCCTAAAATCTTATTTGCTTTTGCGGCAGCTGCTTGACATTGAGTACTGCTGCTCAGCTTACTCGTAACCAGAATACCCAAATCCTTCTCCTGTCTTGTAGTCCCGAGTTTACTCCCATTTAATGTGTATGCAGCAATACGATTACTCTGTCCTAGGTGCATTACTCTACATTTATCTATATTAAACTTCATCTGCCAAGTGTTTGCCCATTCAGTCATCTTATCCAGATCGTTCTGCAATATCGTAATGTCAAGATTAGATTTTAATAACCTACGTAGTTTGGTATCGTCAGCAAAAACTGACACTTTACTCACAATCCCATCCCCCAGACCATTAATAAAGAGGTTAAAGAGAATTGGTCCTAGCACAGATCCCTGCGGCTCCCCACTGCTGACTAGGTCCCATTTAGGGAATATGCCATTTATGATGACCCTTTGTTTCGCAGATCTGAGTTTGAAATAGTTTGGAGAATATCTCCTAAGTTATACAGTCATCATCTGCAATTAAAAAATACTTTGTTCGGTTCCTAACGTTATACAGCAGGAACATCTCAGTTTGAAAAAGTTTGAAGAATATCTCCTATGTTATACAGGCCTAATCCACAGTACAAAAATACTTTGGTTCCTAATCTTATACAGCAGGGACATATCAGTTTGAAATAGTTTGGAGAATATCTCCCATGTTATACAAGCGTCATCCCTAGTAAAAAAAAATAATGTATTCAGTTTTTAACACTATACAGCAGGAACATCTAAGTTTTAAATAGTTTGGAGAAAATCTCCTATGTTATATAGGCATCATCCACAGTAAAAAAAAATACTTTGTTCGGTTAGTAACGATATACAGCAAGCCATATCTTAACTTGTCATTTAGTGCTGCTGAAATTCAGGTGTGTTCATTGCTGTTGCCAAGGAAAAAATCTATTTTTGGTTTTGCTAATAGCGTGCTTCTGTTACCATACCAAGTATTGGCATGCATGTCTCCCACCACAAAACTTCTTGTTCTCTACCCGCTCCAGTCAGGCTGAGTGAGAGCCTATCAGCTGTAACTGAATCGGACATGCCTGCTGTGTTTGTTTCACCGAGCCACCACACGTTTCTCAATCCACCGTAACATCTACACCTCACTCACAGCCCAGCAGTTTGTCCGTTTCACCGCACTCCGTCCTCTTACAGTACCGCAGCCAGCCCTCGGTCCCACATTTGTGGTCACGTAAAAGATTGTTTCTTCCTACACATGACAAAGCAAAGAGTTTGAACTCCACCATCTCAAATCTGTTGGCCACGAAAATGTTGCCTTTCCGTCAGGTAGATACAGAAGTTTTCTGAATGCTCATGGCTGTTGCACTCCTCCCAGTACCAGTTGCCCATTACTTCTCTAAGAAAGCTGTGCCTGCGCTACACCAGCATGTCGGAGACAACATCACCCGTTCCTTGACTAAATCTATATCTGCCAGGGTGCATTTCACCACAGACACCTGGACGAGTAAGCCATTCCAATGGAGTTACAGCTCGCTGATTGGGCACTGGGTGAATCTAGTGGCTGTGGGGACAGGCGGGGAAGGGGCTGATCCACAAATCTTGGAATTCCCAAGGCTTGCAGAACAAGCCTCTGTATTTCACACTTCCTCCACTGCTTCTGCGTCCTCTACCTCCTCTAGGGCCTTCACCTGCGCAATCAACATCTGCCTTAATGAGACATGCTTTCCAACAGTGCAGAGCGAATCCACACCACCTCCTTACTGCGCCGCCAGGGCTCACCGCAATCAGGCAGTTTTCAAATTAATAATCCTTGGAGATCGCATTCATACAGCTGAAGAGTTGTGGATAGCTCTCCAGGCTCAGTTTCAGCAATGGCTGTCTCCGCTGAACCTGGAGCCAGGGAAGACCATGTGCCATAACGGTGAGAACTTGTTAGCGGCCCTATGCCAAGGCGAACTCACATATGTGCCTTGCATGGCTCATGTCCTCAACCTGGTGGTACAGCGATTTCTCCACCACTATCCTGGCCTGGATGAGCTGCTTCAGAAAGAACGAAAGCTGTGTGGTTACTTCCACCGTTCACATCTCTCATGTCATCGACTTGCATCGATACAGAGGTTTTTTTCCATGCCAGTTAACAGCTTGATATGCGATGTGCCGACGTGGTGGTATTCCTCTCTGCACATGATGCAGTGACTGTGCCAGCAGCAACGAGCCCTGACGCAGTATGTCATGTCGTATTGCCTAGGCCAATGTAGTATGGATGTGGGGCATATCACATTTATGGAGTGGGAACAGATTAAGGACCTCTGCACCCTTTTGCATAGTTTTGAAACGGCTACTAAACTAGTTAGCACTGACAATGCCATCATCAGCATCACTATTACGGTCATCTACATGCAGGAGAAGACTTTGAATAGCGTGCGGTAGGAGGTAGTTGTCACAGAAGAAGAGGAGGATGCGGAAAGGATTAGAATGTCTCAAAGTTCCAGACTTTCGCCACACGGGCAGATGCCAAGTGATGGTGGCTTTCTGCGATCGAGGGGTTTGGTGATACCAGATATAATGTTAGTGAAGGTGCAAGAGCCGAGGAACAAATGGAGGAGGAAGAGGTGATGGGCGATCAACAGTCAGAAGATGAAAATGATAATCATCCCCTCTCTGTTGAACATGGTTGGCAGGAGGCGACGGAGGAAACATGCATCAGTGTTACGCAGCCAACAATAGAGTCTGGCTTTGGACCACCTGGAAGAGCCCGACATATGAGTGCCTTCTTGCTGCACTTTCTGCAACATGATCCCCGTATAGTTAGGATTCAAAATAATGCTGACCACTGGGTTGCCACTCTGTTAGATCCAGGTCTTAAGAGTCAATTTTGAAAGATGCTTCCTGCCCTGGAAAGGGACATGCTAATGTTGGATTATCGAAACATGCTCTTAAGCAACCTTAATAGAGCTTTTCCCAAAGATAGGAGTGAGGCACACAGTGTGCATCGCAGCTGTATGCTTTCAACCTCCGGCACGTCAGTTTGTCAACGCCAAAACATTAGCAGCAGCAGCAGAGAAAGTGGCAGAAGCAATTTCTGTGAGACCTTTCACACATTTTTTAGACCAGCTCGAGCACCAGCACACCAGAGTACAAGTCTGACATGTGGAGAATGACTGGAGAGGATGGTGATGGACTATCTAGAGCTCGAATACCATCAGTGAGGATTTTGACCCTTTCACATTTTGGTCTTCAAAAATGGATGAATGGCCTGAGGTCGCCTGTCACGCCTTGGAGATTTTATCATGCCCGGCAACCAGCGTTCTCTCAGAACGTGTCTTCAGCGCTGCTGGTGGTGTCCTGATGGATAAGCGCACCCGGCTGTCCCATGAAAGTGTTGAATGCCTAACTTTCATCAAGATGACAAAGTGATGGATCTCAAAAGACTTTTGCACCCCAATTGCAGACTGTACAGAGTAGGCGATGTTGTAGGTTTTAGTGTGTTGCATTGCTCTTGCGGAATTGCAGCCTGTGATATGGCTTGTGTGCTTGCTCTTGCTATGGCTGTAGGTTTTAGGCCTTAATTTTGGGAAATGTGAACACTCCTGATTGGGTCTCCATCTGCTAGGTTGGCAGTAGTGTAAGTGTTATACTACTTATACTCTAGTGAAATTGATGCCACTTTGCTAGTTTTAGGCCCAAATGTTTTCAAATGGGAACAGTCCTGATTGTGTCTTCATCTACTATGTTGGCTGTAGGGGAAGAGATGTAGTTCTTAATTGTACAATTTCTACTGTACTAAAATTGATGCCACTTTGTTGGTTTCTGCCATTAATTTTTGGAAATGTGGGGAATCCTGATTGGGTCTCCATCTAGTGGGTTGGCTGTAGTGGAAGAGTCTTCGGTCCCCATTTATACTACTTATACTCTAGTGAAATTGATGCCGCTTTGGTGGTTTTAGGCCCAATTTTTCAAAATGGGAACAGTCCTGATTTGGTCTCCATCTACTGTGTTGGGTGCAGGGGAAGAAGTGTCATTCCTAATTGTACAATTTCTACTGTACTGAAATTGATGCCACTTCAGTGGTATTAGGCCCCAATTTAGGGAAATGTGAACACTCCTGATTGGGTCTCCATGTTCTGGGTTGGCTGCAGTGGAAGAGGTTTTGGTTTCCTTTACAATAGTTATACTCAAATGAAAATAATTTTTTGGTGGAGATATTGATCTCCACAAAGGGGTACACAGACCTGATAAACTCAATATGGGTATACAAAGCAGACTGCATCTCAGTTTAAAATTGTTTGGGGCAGATATTCTTCTCCACACAGGGGGAATAAAAAAGGTTGGGGCCGAGCAGCTTCCTGACCCTCGACTGTACTATGCTGTCTGGACATGAAGAAGAGGAGAGTGACTCTGAGGGCGAGGAATGGGATATCACATTGGATTATGATGAGGTTGCACATCCAACTTGGTGTGAACCCAGAGGCATGCAGCTGAATAGCTCATCTGAGGAGGTGGAGGAGGAAGATGAGGAGGTTACGTTGCCTCTTATGGCGCAGACACGGAGTGATGCAAGCATGAGGAGCACTACATCCTTAGCCACAACTGTGGCAGTGACCAGCAGCGGTCGCGGGTCTGCAGCTCGCAGAAGGGGGCAAGGGTTGCCTAGCCTGGGCCTTTTTTGAGACCGCAAAGGATGAGCCAACTCACGTTATCTGAAAACTTTGCAAGAAAAAACTCAGTAGAGGGAAAAAGTGCAATAATTTGACTGCTACATGCATGAACCTTCACATTCACAATCAACACTGGTGGCAGTCTCACTGCGATAAAATGTGGACCAGCGGACCTCAACAACCATCAGCTGACCCATCAGCCACATCCACTGCTTCTTCCTCCTCCTCTGTTACCATGTCAAGTATTGGCATGCAGGTCTCCCACTGCAGAACCTGTTCCAGTCAGGTTGAGTGAGAGCCCGTCAGCTATAATGGAAGTGGACATGCATGCTGTGTTTTGTTTCACCAAGTACACCACACATTTCTCAATCCACCGTAACATGTCCCCCTGCACCTCACTCACAGTCCAGCAGTTTGTTTGTTTCACCGTACTCCGCCCTCTCTCAGCACCGCAGCCAGCCACTGGTCCCACATTTATGGTCATGTAAAAAATTGTTTCCTCCCACACATAACAAAGCTAAGAGGTGGAAATCCACTGTCTCCAATCTGTTGGCCATGGAAATGGTGATGTCAGGCCCTAATCGGTGAATATTGCAAATTTGGCGGTCATAATCTGAATTGAATATTGAAACATTCACTCATCTCTACTGTGAAGGAAAGGAAACCAGAGAACTTGGGGTAAACCCCTGCAAACTACTTGCAGATGTTGTCCTTAGTGGGATTTGAACCCAGGACTCCTGCACTGCAAGGCTGCAGTGCTAATAACTGAGCCACCGTGCAGATCTCTCTGTTCTCCCTGCTTTGATGTCTAACATGCTGGAGAAAAATGCACTTTCTGCCACTCAGTGTCTTCAGATCCTTTGCGAGAAACTGATGTTTGGGCAGCCACTCAGTCTACCAAATAAAGGTGCCACTCTGGGATCAACCTCGTGTGAGAGCAGGTGACTCCCACGGGTCAGATGGCAGGAACTGACCGGTACAGCAGATGAGCAAGGCTGGAAGGCTGATGGGTGGTCCGGGTAGACAACCTAGCGGGCATTACAGGTAACAGGCAGGTGCTCCAGGTAGGCAGACAGGCGGGCACAACAGGTAACAGGCAGGTGCTTCCAGGTAAGCAGTCTGGTGAGCACGGCAGGTATCTGGCGAGCAGGACTGACAGGCAGACTGGCGGGCAGGACTGACAGGCAGTGGGACCTGAGGGCTGAAGCAAGTGGAACAACACCCATTGCACAAGCACCTCCATATTGGAGGAGGTGCTTTAAATAGGGGGAGTCCTCCGGCCACTGGCCGGGGACTTTTTAGGATGGCGCGCACGGCCCCTTTAAGAGGGAGGGAGCTCGCACGCCCTTAGCATAGTGCCCACGAAGCTGCGTGAAGTGCGCGCCACAGTAGCTGCAGGACAGGAGCTGGAAGACGGTGGACCAGGGCTGTGGCGGTGAGGGGAACGGCGTCTCTGCCCGGCAGGAGGCTACAGCCTGTATCATTATAAAGAGTTAGCTCATTGTCTATGAGACCGACCGTCGCTGCTGTCTACCTTGTGAACATTGTGTTGAAGCTTGTGAGGTGTCATGGGTTTACCGAGACAGAGAGGAGCCAGAAGACCGCAGAGTCTGATTCCTCCCACTCCTTCAGTCATTAGAAGCCTTTTGCCTTCACGGAATAAATGTCGCTGTAATAATAATAATTATAGTACTTGTTCTCTGGGCCAATTGATGGCACTTTCCAGGTGTCTACCCCTAATTTGATGTGTTTTGGCAGCTTTTTAGCCTGTTTGAAAGTGTTGTATATGCGTTTTTTTTTTGTCTCCCCATTGAATCCTATGGCATTCGGTAATGTTCGACGAATGTTCGACCAATAAATAGGCGAATATTGCAGATTCGACAATTGTAATCAGAACAGAATATTAAAACATTCACTCATCCATAGTTTTTAATAGCATTGCTGTATTGTGGAAGTAGAGAAACTTGTCCATTATCAAACGGGATCTGATTACCGTATTTTTTGGACTATAAGACGCACTGGACCATAAGACGCACCTAGGTTTTAGAGGAGGAAAAAAAAAAAAATTGAAGCAAAAAATGTGGTCATCATGCACTTTTAAGGGGGAGGGGGTCTTCTGCTGACACTGGTATAGGGGTAATGTCCCCCAATTCCTACAATATCCCCCATCCTGGTATATATGCCCCCCCCACTTCCTTTTATACGTGGTCCCCATCCTTGTATGCCTGGCTTCCCTCCATCCTGGTATGCATGGCACCCCTCATCCCTATCCTGATATGCATGGCACCCCTCATCCCTGTCCTGGTATGTATGGCACCCCTAATCCCCATCCTGGTATGCATGGCACCGCTAATCCCTATCCTGGTATGCATGGGACCCCTCATCCCTGTCCTGGTATGTATGGCACCCCTAATCTCCATTCTTGTATGCATGGCACCCCTCATCCCTGTCCTTGTATGCATGGCACCCCTCATCCCTGTCCTGGTATACATGGCACCCCTCATCCCTGTCCTGGTATGTATGGCACCCCTAATCCCCATCCTGGTATGCATGGCACCCCTAATCCCTATCCTGGTATGCATTGGACCCCTCATCCCTGTCCTGGTATGCATGGCACCCCTCATCCCTGTCCTAGTATGCATGGCACCCCTAATCCCCATCCTGGTATGCATGACACCCCTAATCCCTATCCTGGTCCCCCTAATCCCCATCATGCTGCACATAAAAAAAAATAAACACTCCTACTCACCTTTCTTGTCTACTCCAGCTCTCCATCCGGTCTGCCCGTACTGATCTCTCCATGTGAGCCGCGCATGACGTCACTGCCATGCGCGGCTCACAAGGAGAAATCAGCTGCCGGAAGTCACTGCTCCCCACGCCGGGACTGTGTGCACGGGGAGCAATGACTTCACTCTCCTTCATAGCCTGCACACAATGTAGCCGCGCTGCCGGCTATCTCGTGTGCCCGCTTATCAAAGGGCATAAATTTTCACTCCCTTCCCACGCCCATGGGAATGGAGAGAGGTTGAATATTCATGCCCTTTAACAGTGGGTCACATTTCCGCAAGTAAGTACCAATGACCATTATCTGGTATTGCGGAGTCTGTATAGATTGACTTTGATAGAGGCAGGATATCTGACGGAGTCTAATCAAAGATATAACCATATCATTAGATGTGCTGGATACTAGCCACAGGGATATATAAATATTTATTAAAAACTGACGGGGACTATATAAGCCCAATGAAGAAATTATGTTTGCACTATGCATTATGCACTATGCACTGGTCACTTTAATCTAAATGAGATGGAGAAATAATGATTTGAGCTGGTATCGTTACTAAGACATATATTGTATGCAATAATCATGTTCCCTTGATATCTTTATGCACTTTAATTACGTTGGATTATAATTTGAACAACAATAGAGTCAGCAGTGTCCTCTTTATGCAGCACCATGATGTTTTAAACCATGTTATAATGTTTAAATAAAGCAGTAATTTTCCTAAAAAAAACTCTGGTCGTATAAGCTCTCTTATTTCTGAGGGCTTTCTTCCTCTTTTTGTGATATAGATTAATAAAGGGAGTTTAACGTGATATTGCAGAAATCCTTATAAGTATGTCCATTTAAAGCTTGCCAGTTTTGTGTTGTTCACTTGAAACCTATTCACACTTGGTCGGTGACCAATACCATAATACAAGGCCACTGCCTAAAACCGTGGTCATCAGACGTTATCCGATATTACGGCGGTAATAATCGTGACATTTTGGGGAGCGTGCCAAATATTATACTCCATTTAAAGACTGCCAGTTGTGTTTTGTTCAAGCTTTTCACACTTGGTCACTGACCAATACCATACTACAAGGCCACTGCCTAAAACCATGATCAGACATTATCCAATATTACTGCAATAATAATCCTGACATTTTGGGAAGCATGACAAATATAATACTCCATTTAAAATGGGCAAGGCGGGAGGCAAAGGATGGGGAAGTGGACCTGATGGTGATGGTACATGGAGAGGCCGAGGCATTGTGCAAGCTAAAATTGTGCTTGCTGAGGCAGCACAACAAGAATCAACATAATGTCGCCCTACCTTCCAGTCCCACTTTGTAGGGTGCCACGAAACACCACTATTGAATCCAGAGCAATGTGATAAGGAAGTTTGTTGGATTGCCACCATTACCACCCTGTCTTCCACACGGTCCAGTCTTAGTAACCATTAGTCTGGACCACATATTTTTCACCCCAGGTCACACAAAGGCGACGGTGGGAAAGTGCAATTGCTGTAGCAAGAGGTGGATGGTGATGAGACACAATTTCCAGCAAGTCAGGAGGAGGCCCAGGGTGCGTACGAGGAAGACAAGGTGGTGTGCGATGAAGTCACTGACTCAACCTGGCAAGGTGATATGCATAGCAAGGACAGCAGCACAGAGGGGGAGGGAGGCGTAGCACCACAAAAGGCAGGAACAAGCAGTGGTGTGGCCACAGACACAAGGCAGGGAACTGTTCCCCAGAACATCAACATGAGGGAAGTTGCCAGTCCAACTGTTAGGTCTTCTCGAGTCTGGCTTTTTTTAAAGACTGTCAAGTTAACCTCAAAAAAGCAATTTTCAATGTATGCCAGGCCAGCATCAGCAGGGGCAGCAAAACAACCAGCCTGACCACTACTAGCATGCTCAGGCACATGACAGCAAAGCAACCAACTAGTTGTGCCGAACCCCAGGGTCCAGAAACGGTGTCTGCAGGTGTCACCACTGCCTGTTCCGCTGTTGTGCATGCGAATCAATCTCCTGTCCATAGCAAAGGTGAAGATGCCTTCCATTCTGCTCCTGTCATTGCACACTTGCATTCATCACCATCAGCAACCACATCCATGTCCTTGTCCCAGTGCAGCGTTCCGTTGTCCCTACCCCAGTCCTTGAAATGCAAGCGCAAATGCACAGCCAATCACCTACGGTCAAGAGCACTAAACTGCCACATTTCTCAAATGCTTGCACTTGAAATGTTGCCTTTTAGGCTCGTGGAGACGAAATCTTTCGGCAACCTCATGGTGGCAGCCATCCCTCGGTACTTGGTCCCTAGCCGCCACTATTTCTCCCTGTGTGCCATCCCCGCCTTACACAAGCACTTGTCCCAGAACATTAGCCGTGCCTTCACAATCATATTTCCTGGGAAGGTCCACTTAACCACGTGGACAAGTGTTTGTGGCCAGGCACGGTACATCTCACTGACGGCACACTGGGTTAATATAGTAGAAGCCGGGACCCAGTCAGACCTTTGGACAGAACACGTCCTTCGGACGCAGAGGATTGTGGGCCGTGGGTCAATCAGGGTTTCCCCTACATTCTACTGCTCCTGCTTCTCCTCTTCAGCCTCTATCTTTGAAATGACCTCATCAGTCGGATGCTGGAAGCACTGCAGCACTGCCTTGTCCAAGTGGCAACAGGCTGTGCTGAAGCTAATATGCTTAGGTGACAAACCTTACACCACTGCAGAGTTGTTAACAGCTGTAACAGAGCAGCCAGATTGATGGCTGTCACCGCACAACCTGCAGCTAGGCATGGTCATGTGTGACAATGGCCAGAACCTAGTGGCAGCTCGGATCTGAACCTTGGCAAACTCGTACACGTACCATGCCTGGCCCATTTGCTCAACCTAGTGGTTCAGCGGTTTCTCAAAACCTACCTGGATTTGCCTGAGATGCTTGTGAAAGTACGCCGCATGTGTGCCCATTTCAGAAAGTCACCTGAAGCTTCCGCCGCCCTAAACGTGCTTCAGCAGAGTTTGCAGCTTCCAGATTACTGACTGATGTGCAATGTCACCACGCATTGGAGCTCAACGTTCCATATGTTGGAAAGGATTTGTGAGCAGCAGAGGACAGTTGTTGAGTACCAGCTTCAACAGGCCCATCAGTATTCAGGTCAGCCTCTGCACACAAGAGCTGATGAGTGGGCATGGATATCTGACATCTGTGGCATCCTCCAAAACTTTGAGGACTCCACCAAGATGGTGAGTGATGATGATACCATCATTAGCGTCACCATTTTCGCTTCTTTGTATACTGAAATGCTCGCTGCTCATAATTAAAGAGGAGGCATTACAGGCAGAGCACGATGAGATGGAGCAAGGAACCATACAGGGTTGAAGCCACAGAGCCCACCCTCATCTCATCTCAACGAGGATTGGGTGATAATGAGGAGGAGGAGGAAGAGGAGGAGGAGGAACAAAAGCTGCTTCCCTGCGCTACAGATGGTACTACCCACACAACAGTCATACTGTTTGTTCAGCATGGACTGAGGAAAGGGAGAATGATGAGGAGAACCAGGAGGAGGATGAGGAGGAGGAGAGCATGGACAGTTGTCATCTTGGTCAGGACAGGGAAGTCTTGGCTGCTGGCAATCTGGCACACATGGCTGAATTAATGTTCTGCTGCCTTTCCCGTGACCCTTGCATCGTATGCATTTTTGCCAACAATAATTACTGCTTGGTCACACTTGTAGACCCAATCTACAAGGAGAACTTTCTCTCTCTCCTTGCTGTGGCAGATAGGTCTAATAAAATATTTGAATAAAGAGAAAATTTCAGCTCACCCTTTAGATGTAATCCCAGTCTGGCATGGAGCACGACGTTCTCGTTGCTGCACAGCATCTGTGTCAATGAGGAAGTAGAGATGGATCCAGCTCAACACATCGGGCAATTATTTAAAATTCAACAATCTTTATTGGCAAATCCTTTTAAATACTTGTAGAAAAGACAAAAAATGGACATCTCAGACGACAAAGCATATATTATGGGGCGGTGTGTATGAAAAATTCCTTACGCGTTTCGAGTGAAAAACTCTTGAACACTGGCTATGAAAAAAAAATATTCTGAACTGGACTTAAGTATACTAACAAATAATCATGGATACAAAAAACACATTTAAACAATCAAGAAAATACCAATCACAGAGGAGACTAGACTGAATATATAAAAATAAAAAGGTGGAAACAAAACAAAAAATGTACCCTGGAAAAACTGAATGAGAAATATGTAATGCAATACATACAGTGGTGGCCAAAAGTATTGGCACCCCTGCAATTCTGTCAGAAAATACTCAGTTTCTTCCTGAAAATGATTGCAATCACAAATTCTTGGGATTATTGTGGCGCCCCTGAGGGTTCGACCGCCACAGGGATGCTGCACTTCTCTAATGGAGTGTGGTGTTCCTCCTCTGATGTAAGGACAGTGTGATAGTCGTGACCCAGCCTTTGCATCCAACACCACACTTCTCCACCAGAGGGAGCTAGTATGCACTAGGTGCTGCTCCCCTGGTTACAGGGAGACTGGGGAACCAAGAGTTAGGGGAACCAGTTAGTGGGTGAGGGTGGAGGACCTACAAGTTAGTTACACTTTAAATTTCATATTTAATAAAAAGCCATCTTTGGTCTTGGTCTTTTGCTAGTCTTTCGGCTGTTCTCTGTGCTGTCAAATACTGTGTGTAATGTGACCTCACTCCCGGAGCGCAGAACTTGTGTGGGCCTGCATCGGTAAGGGACACAGCCCTCGTACCCTGGCCTCGGGACGAGGGGCAGGTTGTAGACCAGGAATGTCTCAACCCGGCCAAGGACCAGGACCAAGAAGGGCCGGAGCTTAAGAATGTGGCTCCACAGCAAATGGATCCCAGGCAGGATGCAGACGGTGCGGAGTACGCCACCTGTCCTCGCCATGCTGATATATTCAGAGGGAGTCCGGCTGCAAGAGGGGTACCAGCCCCCGACACCCGACCTTGCTACTCTATGCAATGTACGGGAAAGCCCGGTAGGCCCAGAGGATCCCACGGGGTATCGGACGGAGCGGAGCTGCCACCCATGCCCTTGTTCTGAGAGGAGCTCAGAGGGAGTCCCGGCCTATTTGCACACACACGGACAGGAAAGGATTCGGTCTGTAGTTCAGGAACACTCTGGTGTAGGGTCCCGACTGAATGCTGGACTTACTCGGAGGTTGTCGAACCCTCGTCCCTGGTGACCGCAGGACTTCGCGGGGAGCAGGGAGTCACCTTCCTTTTGCCACCTCTAAAGTGAGTAAAGCCTTGGAAGTTCACCCCTATGGCCTCCGGACTGTTTATTCTGTGCTACACCGCACGACGCGGCGTCCGTTCTCCTCTACTACTACCCCCTCCATCCTGTCCCTCTGCCCTGAGGCCTTGCTCCGCCTGTGGGGAGTAGTAATAACTTTGGCCGTCATAACACCATGCCTCAGCGGACTGCAGCGGCGCTGGTGACCCTTCACCAGGTACCACAGGTGGCGTAGTCGTTAATCAGCCACTCAACCTGGATGAGCCCACACCATCTCTTTTAATGTGACGGCCCTGAGCACGGGTCGGGTCCGGGCAACGGCTGCACCCCATCTCTCCTTTACAGGACCCGACTCCGAGTCCCCCATCACCCAGGGTAAACTAAAAGGGCTTTTTTGAGTAAGAGGCGTCACATTATTATCTTCATTTAATTTGTCTTCAATGAAAAAACACAAAAAGAATTGTCCTAAAGCCAAATTGGATACAATTCCACACCATACCTAAAAAAGGGGGTGGACAAAAGTATTGGCACTGTTTGAAAAATCATGTGATGCTTCTCTAATTCGTGTAATTAACAGCACCTGTAACTTACCTGTGGCACCTAACAGGTGTTGCCAATAACTAAATGACACTTGCAGCCAGTTAACATGGATTAAAGTTGACTCAACCTCTGTCCTGTGTCCTTGTGTGTACCACATTGAGCATGGAGAAAAGAAAGAAGACCAAAGAACTGTCTGAGGACTTGAGAAACCAAATTGTGAGGAAGCATGAGCAATCTCAAGGCTACAAGTCCATCTCCAAAGATCTGAATGTTCCTGTGTCTTCCGTGCGCAGAGTCATCAAGAAGTTTAAAGCCCATGGCACTGTGGCTAATCTCCCTTGATGTGGACGGAAAATAAAAATTGACGAGAGATTTCAACGCAAGATTGTGCAGATGGTGGATAAAGAACCTCGACTAACATCCAAACAAGTTCAAGCTGCCCTGCAGTCCGAGGGTACAACAGTGTCAACCCGTACTATTCGTCGGCGTCTGAATGAAAAGGGACTGTATGGTAGGATACCCAGGAAGACCCCACTTCTTACCCCGAGACATAAAAAAGCCAGGCTGGAGTTTGCCAAAACTTACCTGAGAAAGCCTAAAATGTTTTGGAAGAATGTTCTCTGGTCAGATGAGACAAAAGTAGAGCTTTTTGGCAAAAAGCATCAACATAGAGTGTACAGGAAAAAAATAAGGCATTCAAAGAAAAGAACACGGTCCCTACAGTAAAACATGGCGGAGGTTCCCTGATGTTTTGGGGTTGCTTTGCTGCCTCTGGCACTGGACTGCTTGACCGTGTGCATGGCATTATGAAGTCTGAAGACTACCAACAAATTTTGCAGCATAATGTAGGGCCCAGTGTGAGAAAGCTGGTTCTCCCTCAGAGGTCATGGGTCTTCCAGCAGGACAATGACCCAAAACACACTTCCAAAAGCACTATAAAATGGTTTGAGAGAAAGCACTGGAGACTTCTAAGGTGGCCAGCAATGAGTCCAGACCTGAATCCCATAGAACACCTGTGGAGAGATCTCAAAATGGCAGTTTGGAGAATGCACCCTTCAAATATCAGGGACCTGGAGCAGTTTGCTAATGAAGAATGGTCTACAATTCCAGCAGAGCATTGTAAGAAACTCATTGATGGTTCCCGGAAGCGGTTGTTCGCAGTTATTTTGGCTAAAGGTTGTGCAACCAAGTATTAGGCTGAGGGTGCCAATACTTTTGTCTGGCCCATTTTTGGAGTTTTGTGTGAAATGATCAATGATTTGATTTTTGCTTCATTCTCTTTTGTGTTTTTTCCTTGCAAGCCACTTAAATGAAGATAATAATACCAAAGAATTTGTGATTGCAATTATTTTCAGGAAGAAACTGAGTATTATCTGACAGAATTGCAGGGGTGCCCATACTTTTGGCCACCACTGTATGAACAACTATGTACGTATACATGTATACATATGAGAAAGTCCTAGAGAAAAAACTTGTACAAGTAAGGGCAGAAAATATCCCAAAGGAAAAAGAGAGAAAAAGGGGGGAAAAAAAAGAAAAAAGAAAAAATTGTTTTATCCTTTTTCTTTGTCTTTTTCCTTTTGGACTCAGTATTATGCTTTTGATAGTATAACATAATTTCTCATCTGAAATGAAGCCCTAATATGTGTTGAGAGAAAAATGAATAAATAAAAAATAAATAAATAAAATAAAAATAAATAAAAAATTATCCTTTTTCTCCTTTCTCTCTTTCCTTTTGGACTCAGTATTATGCTTTTGATAGTATAACATAATTTCTCATCTGAGATTAAGCCCTAATGGAGCATATATGTTGAGAGAAAAATGAATAAATAAAAAAAAGAGGGAGAAAGACTCGTATTTGGTGGGACCATACTACCCTGGAGAACTATCTGCAAAAAAACCTGATCCCGCGGGGATTGCGAATTAAAAAAATCCCAACTACAATTTATTCTAATGAATTTGTACAGGAATAGAATACGATTCTATCAGAGTGTTCCACTAAGTTAATCCAGCTTATTGTTCGATATGAAGACATTGAACTTAAAAAAGTTCAAAGTGCCATTTTTATACAGAAGGATTTAATAAAAAATGCTGTTTCTGTTGAAAGGTTTGAATCTTTGAGTAAGGAAATTGAGGGCAATATTGCCGATCTTGAAAATCAGATCATTTCCTACAAAAAAAAGTAAACTAGGTTGTGACATTATGGACTATGAGAAGGATCAAGTATATTAATGGGCAGATGGGAGAAGTTGCCTCATACTCCCAAGTTTATTTTGAAGAATCGTAAAAACAGAAACAAGAACAAAAATAGAAATTTTCAAACCCTCTTCAGTCACTTTCTCCTCACCTGAGACTATTACTTCTGATGTGTTAGCAGATGAATCTAATTGTGAGACTCCGAATACTAGTCCACAATTCAACTACTTCAAAAATCTGCGGCCGACAAAAATGCGGTAGAAGAAAGGGACGCAAACACCGTACTACCATCAGACAGGTTACTACGGAGTCAGAGCAAACGACAATAAATGTTATAAATCTGTCATCTCATCAAATGTCAACTGCTGAGCAGTCTTCTCTCTAGGGGAATAAACTTTGCTCTTTTTGATCATAGACTGGATATTATCAATACTGTTAAGGATATAAACAAATTCATTCGGGATTTAACCATCAAAAGACACTTTTGGTCAGAAGAGCCTGAGGTTATAAGCCCTTCTTTAATCATTACCAATAATTTTAAGAATCTTGATTTTTGTGAACAACAGGCTTTATTTCATCTAAAATAATTAAATCCCTCTCAGAATGCCTCCTCTGACCAATAGAGTGACTGATTTTTTACAAAGAATCTGTATTTTTATCCAGTTCAAAGTAGAACATCTGCAAGGGATAGATTCCAGGATATTTTTACCAGAGATCTAAAGAATCTCTGTGAAACATCTATTCAGAAAAAAATAGCTAATTTAACCAAAGATGAAAGTATTGCATTGAAAAACCTAATGAAAAATAAAAATCTGGTTATAAGAATGTCTGATAAGGGTGGTTCTGTAGTGGTCATGAATGATATTGATTATGTGGCTGCTATAGAGTCGCACTTACAGGACAAAAAAACTTATTTACCACTTGCTAGTGACCCTACTTTGTTTTTCGCAGAAAAAAATAAAAAAATAATTGATGAAGGTTTTTCTTTGGGTATACTAACAAAAAAAGAAACAGAACTCCTTGAGGTAACATCACCCATTATTCCTATCTTCCATGCGCTGCCTAAAACACATAAATCGTTATCACCTATTTCTATAAGACCAATAGTCTCAGGAATAGGCTCATTAAATGAGCATTTGGGCGCATGGCTAGAAAGTGCCTTACAATCATTGTTACATTCTCGTGATGTTTTGCATATGTTTCAAGATTTCAAATGGTCCCACAGATACACCTGGGTTTCTTGTGATGTTTCTTCTCTTTACACCAGCATTCCCCAACACATAGCTATTATGGCTGTCCAATACCACCTGGACAGGTACAGTTCTTACACACCTGAACTTAAAGAGTATATAGAAAATGTGCTCTCATTTCTACTCCGCCATAATTATTTTATGTTTAATGGAAAGTTCTTTTTGCAAATTAGCGGAGTGGCGATGGGAGCCAAATTCTCACCATCCATAGCCAATTTAACTATGGCATGGTGGGAAGAGTGTTTTATGTATACTATCCATAATACATTCTCATCTTCTATAAAACTATATGCTAGGTATATAGATGTTATGATCATTGTCTGGGAGGGGGCGGTATCAGAGATTCCAAATTTAATCTCTTATCTTAATGACAACCAGTTTAACTTGCATTTCACACATAGTCATCATGGTGAAAAAATGGTATTCCTGGATTTGGAACTTATTGGTGTCAATAATTGCACAATTGTAACTAAAACCTACAGAAAACCTTAAGCAGGTAATACAATTTTGGATGCTCGTTCATTCCACCCTTTTCATGTTACCAAAGCTGTTCCTGTGGGTGAATTTATTAGAGCTAAGCATAATTGCAGCTCAAGTACAAGCTTTGACATAGAATCCAGGACTATCAGACAGCGCCTTTCTGATCAACACTATCCCAATTGGAGCTTAAACAGGGGACAACAGATTGCAAACACTATGAATAGGACGGACTTAATTAAACTAGGATGAAATCAAATAAAAAAAAACAGCTTGTCAGTTTTGGTTCTTACCCATAGTCCGTATTTTAGGTCCATTTCCAAGATAGTGCTACGCAATCTTCACATTTTGCAAGATGATCCCGTCATTACAAACATCTTAAAAGATGGAGTGAGAATAGTACCAAGGAAAGCAAAAATGCAAGGAAATGTATTATCACCTAGTTTGCATGTTAACTATCACAAAAAATCCACATCTCAAACATGGTTGACATTAAAGGATTATTTTAAGTGTGGACAAACTCTGTGCAAAACCTGCACAGTGTCGTTTAAAGCCAGTCATTTGTACAATTACAATCAGAGTGAAAAATTCAGTATAAAAAGCATCTTAAACTGCAATAGTGATCACGTAGTTTATGTTGCGGAATGCACAATCTGTAACCTCAAATATGTTGGTTCAATTATCCGTAAGCTCAAATTTAGAATCAGGGAGCGCCTTTATGACATTGAAGAGCCCACAGAAAGGAACATCTCTAATATCTCAAAACATTTTGTGGAATGTCATAATCGCAGTAAAATTGGTATGTGTGTATATGCGATAGAACAAATACCGAAACATGTTAAAGGAGGTAGTCATACTAATGCAGTCCGCAACAAAGAAGCTTTCTGCATATTTTCTCTGCACACATATGTTCCATCAGGGCATAATCTCAGACGAAAAATTATGTTAAATTACTAAAAGCATAATATTGAGCCCTGAAAGGAAAGAGAGAAAGGAGAAAAAGGATAATTTTTTTTTTTTTTTTTTATTTATTCAATTTTCTCTCAACACATATGCTCCATTAGGGCTTAATCTCACATGAGAAATTATGTTATACTATCAAAAGCATAATACTGAGTCCAAAAGGAAAAAGACAAAGAAAAAGGATAAAACTATTTTTTTTTCCCCTTTTTCTCTCTTTTTCCTTTGGGATATTTTCTGCCCTTACTTGTACAATTTTTTTCTTTAGGACTTTCTCATATGTATAGATGTATACATACATAGTTGTTCATATGTATTGTAGTACATATTTTTCAATAAGTTTTTCCAGGGTACATTTTTCTGTTTTGTTTCCACCTTTTTATTTTTATATATTCAGTCTAGTCTTCTCTGTGATTGGTATTTTCTTGATTGATTTCATGTGTTTTTGTATCCATGATTATTTGTTAGTATACTTAAGTCCAGTTCAGAATATTTTTTTTTCATAGCCAGTATTCAAGAGTTTTTCACTCAAAACAAGTTTGGCATTTTTCATACACACCGCCCCATAATATATGCTTTGTCATCTGAGATGTCCATTTTTTGTCTTTTCTACAAGTTTTTAAAAGGATTTGCCAATAAAGATTGTTGAATTTTAATGAATTGCCAAGTGTGTTGAGCTGGATCCATCTTCACTTCCCTAATAAAATGTTGCAGTACCATGAGGCCCTTGTGGAAGAATTATTAAAAAAATTCCCATCTAAAAACGCTGGCGGCAGAGGTCACAGTTTGTTGGACAACCAAGGAGTACAGACGAGGGAGACACAAATACGATGCAGCAGAGGCATGGGAACAATGTCAAAGGTCTGGGACCATTTTCTCTGACCCTTCCAGTGCCTAGGCCCTGATGAGTGGGGTACTCTAACAAGGAGGGAAAAGTTTTAGAGGATGGTGAAAGGGTACCTTGCCGAACCAACATCCTACCTGATTTCTCTGTGCCCCATAACTATTGGGTTTCCAAGCTGGAAACATGGCATGAACTGTCTCTCTCTACGCCTTGGAGGTCCTGGCCTGCCGTGCTGCTAGCATTTTGTCAGAGCGAGTTTTTACTGCCTCCAGGGGTATTATAACTGATAAGTGCACCCCACTGTCAACTGAAAATACTGACAGGCTGACTTATAAAAATGAACAAGTGCTGGATTGGGCCAGACTTCTCAACACCACCGGATGATAACAACGGAACATAAAATGAAGTCCAGTGGTTTTTTTTGAGGAGTCTATTTCCATGCACCTCTTCACACCCTGACATGGGTATGCGCTTCCTGATTTTGTCTATGTTATGTCATCCTCCTCCTTCTCCGTCTCCTCATCCTCCACCATCATATCAACAGGGTGACCATCATGAAACACCCACATATTTTTTTTAAGGGTGGTTATGGTGACCATAGGAAATATTTTAATGGCTCATCTCTAACATTCTGTATGTTATACAGTATGTTCATGTATACTCCCCAGGGGTATATGTTTTTCAGCCCTTTATATTGCCTAGTTTTCAGCAATAAGGTTCGGATATGGCTTTAAAGAAGTCAATCACTTGTAATATAACGCAATTTTATTTATAATAGTTAATTTGAAAGATTAAATATAGAATCAAAGGAATAGTATGATATTATGATATTACGTACACTTTTGTAGATTAAAGGTTACAAAGGTTAAATACTTATAAAGGTTACATACTTACTATTAGATAGAAGAAGAAAAAGATTTCCCTAGTAGCATGTACATCATCTGTCCGGAAACTTCAGCTGGAGAAGAGTTCAGCGATGGGCAGAGAATGCGTACTAGGTCCTACACTGTGAAGAGCGTCCTCTTCACAGGTCCACAATGCTTCTGCCATAACTGAATTCTTCAACAGCTTTATACATTTTAGAAAAAGGCTTACACAACCTAATATTACGTAAGCATGAAAGTTCATAGGTAGTTGTCCAACATTACAATCCCGTGACAGTGGCCAGCTATCACAGATTAGTAATACTGGACAAGACCTGTTCACAGACCATTATACTTCTGTCATAATGTTTACATATGATAAGAGTAAATGATACATCGGGTTATTAATCAAAACAAGGTTTTCTTCCCAGACAGTATATTGTGTTAAGAAGCTATGTATCAGTGAGATACATTCACAGATAAAGTAAACCTTAACACAGAATATATAATCAGAATATTAATTAAAGGTTGGATACATCATAATGGGTTTCAGATAGCCACTTATATTTTTGGTACTACAATAAGCTTCTCCATCTTAAGCTATATGCCTGTAGTCTTATATAAAATATTGTGCAATAGTCTGTGTTTGGTTGTACATCGGATCTCTCATGACTAGTGTTGAGCGAGCATGCACGACACTGCTCGGTACTCGCCCGAGCATCTCACTACTCGGGATGTTCTGCGAGCACCGAGCATTTTCGGGTTACTCGGGCGGGAGCTCGGGTCTCCGCCCTGCATGTTTTGAGGCTCTTTACAGAGCCATTGAACATGCAGGGTTTGCCAGCCAGTCACTGTAATGCCGCAGCCATGTAGGTTGTGGGCATTACAGTGATTGGCTGGCCGCACAGCGTCACCTCGAGTATTTAAAAGCGGGCGCCGCCATCTTGGACACAGTCGCTCCGGATCAGGCAGTGTAGGGAGAGTGAGGCTGAGCTAGGGAGAGTTTTATACTGCGAAATAGGTAGTGTAGGGTCTCTAAAGCCTGCAATATCAAACAAACAGTCCTTCTGAGGACTAATATCCATCCCAGATATCAGGCAGGCAGGCAGGCAGGCTGTATAGGAGACGCAGTGGTTATACCAACAAACACTGCATTACAGTCCTGTGTGCTGCTGCTGCTCAAATTGCTAGACTTAGCCTCAGGTCTCAGGGGCCAGGAAAAATCCTTTTTTTTTCATCTAAATCCTCTTTTTTTTTTTTTTTCCTCAGTCAGACTGTACAAATACCCGTCTTATTAACCTTTTGGTTTCCCCCCCCCCCCAAAAAAAAAAATTGAGTGTGTCTGAGTGTTCAGTAGAGATGAGCAGTGTTCGACTCGAACTGTTCGCCATTCTCAAATTCAAGCTGTTTTGGGCGGTGTTCGAGCCGTTCGGTGAACACGAACGATTTGAAAAAGATTCGGCTGTTCGAGGTTATGTTCGATAACTGTTCGTGCACCAAAATCATAACTGGATTTTTTCTCATTAATGCTGAAAATTAATGTTAATACGCAGTTTGAGTGTACAGCGGGGTGGGTGGAGGGGCAGGAGATGGATCTCTGCAGGAATAATGAAGATCTCCATTTTTTTTTCTCTTTCCCGCATTTACAGTGGGGAGGTGCAATCAGTCAGTCTATCAGCAGCGCACACATGGAGCGAAGAGCTTTTTTTCACTTTCAAGCCAATTTTTGCACAAATCTACAGATAGCTTGGGAGAAGGGAAGAGTTGTGATTGCAGTCATTTAAGGACTAGGTTACAGCATTTCCTATGACGTTTATCAGGCAGGTCTGTGCTCTTAAATAGATAGGTTGGGAGTAAAGACTAATTGAAATTGCAGTCCTTTTCAGGACTAAGTTACATCAGTTCTTATCAGTTTTTGCTGTGCAAGTTTTTTTCACAGCATTTGGCTAAATCTAGCAAAGCAAATCCTTTTTGGCCTATTTCAGAGTGTGTTAGTCAGTGGAGTAGCCTATCTATGTTGCAAGCTACACCACCTGTGTATAGAATACCAATTTTTTTACTGCACCTAGTAAAGTAAAACCTTTTGGGCATAGCATCATTCTATTAGTCCATCTATACTAACCTCCACCAGGTTGCAAATTCAATATAATATTTTTCTGCATCGAACTCTGAAAAAATATTTCGGCTTATAGAAGTGTGTGGGACTTGTTCTATTAGTCCATCGATACTGACCTCCATCAGGTTGCAAATTCAATATAACGTTTTTCTGCATCTAGCTCTGAAAAAATATATGGGCTTCTAGCAGTGTGTGGGACTTTTTCTATTAGTCCATCTATACTGACCTCCATCAGGTTGCAAATTCAATATAATTTTTTTCTGCATCTAGCTCTGAAAAAATATTTGGGCTTCTAGAAGTGTGTGGGACTTGGTCTATTAGTCCATCTATACTAACCTCCACCAGGTTGCAAATTAAAAATAAGTTTTATCTGCATCTAGCTCTGAAAAAATATTTGGGCTTCTAGCAGTGTGTGGGACTTGGTCTATTCATCCATCTATACTAACCTCCACCAGGTTGCAAATTCAATATCATTTTTATCTGCATCTAACCCAGCCAATACTTTTGGCGTAATACCACAGTTTGGCCACTCAGCTCTGCTCGGTTCCCATCCATTTTTTTTTGTGCTAACAACTCCAGAGTTGTGAATTAGTTAACCACCAAAATGAGTGGAAAAAGGCCTGCTGCTGGTGGAAAGGGGAATAGGCATGTTGGAAAGGTGAAAAAAGGTTGTGTCCGTGGGGTAGGTGTTAAAGCAGCAGTAACATCTGCAGAAGAAAGACCATCTTCCAGCCAAACTAAAATGTCTACTTCTTTTAGCTGACAATGTGATAAGATCCCTTTCTTACGGCTACGCCAATCGCTACAAATTCCAGATGAGGCACAAAAACAGCAGGTGCTTCAACGGATATCAAGTGCTCCTTTAAGTGGGCTCTCCTCCACCTCAACTTCAACATCACAAATACTCCAGTCCTCAGAGGTGTCACCCCAATCGCACTTGCTTCCTCACAGCTCCCAAATCTCCAGCTGCCCGTCTGAGTATGGGGTAGAACAGATGATTGAGTCTGCAGAGCTGTTTACTGATACTATAGCCTGATAATCAGAGGTCGGCTCCAGAGCTTCTGTGAATCCAGACGAGGAAATGATCTGCACTGATGCCCAGAATCTTTATGAGTTGGATCCAGGACCAGATTCAGAAGGTTCTGACCATAATGTAGACCCTCATTCCCAAACTGTAACTCCTGTTGGTGGAGACAATGAGGAATACGATGATGAGACTCAAATACCTGATTGGAGCGACAATTTTAGTTTTTTGTCAGGGCAGGAACAGGTTGGCTCTGAGGACGACGGGTGTGATAACACACAGGGTGATGATGATGAGGTTGGAGAGCCCACTTACTGTTAACCCACAGTCAGCCAAGAGATAAGGTCAGCAGAGGAGGTGGAGGAGGATGCAAGTGACGACGAGGTCAGGTTGCGCCTTCCTATACAGAGACGTAGTACTGGAAGCACGTCAACAACTGCATCCTCAAGCACAACTCTGCCTCTGACCACAAGTCGTGGTGGCTCTTCAGGTCGCATGGGTGCTAAGCCTTGCATAGCCTGGGCATTTTTTCAGATGGATAAAGATACCCAACTTGTGTTATCTGTAACATTTGTCAGCTAAAGCTAAGTAGAGGCCAAAAAATACATAGTTTGAGTACTTCATGCATGAACCGGCACATGGACATGAAGCATAAGTTGCAGTGGGAAGCTCAGTGTGCTACAATGCGGCCTAGCCGGCCGGGCCAACCACCGTCTGCCACATATTGTGCATCCGCGGCCTCTTCATCCTCTGTGACTGGGGGGACAGCAGTCACACCTGTTTTGGGACGCAGACCTGCCACCTCTTTACCCTCAACAGCCAGTGTGATTTCAGGTCATCATTTTCCTTGGAGGTGGAAACACCAGCTGGTGTTGAGCGCTGTCCGACATCGATAGCACCACCTTTGGATCAAGGCAACCTAACATGTCCGCCTGCATCTTCCTCACAGACCGGCAGTTTGCCGGGGACACCCTTCTCAACCCCGTCTAAGCACAACAGCCAGCCCTCGGTCCCTCAGATGTGGACAAGTAAAAGACCATTTCGTCCTAGCCATGAGAAAGCTAAGAGGTTGAATTTCACCATCTGCAAGCTCTTGGCTTCAGAAATGCTTCCTTTCCGCCTGGTGGAAACAGAGGATTTTCGAGACCTTATGTCCGTCGCAGTGCTCCAGTACCAGATGCCCAGTCGGCACTACTTCTCAAAGAAAGGTGTGCCTGTGCTCCACCAGCATGTCGCACACAACATCACCGCTTCTTTGAGAAACGCTGTGTGTGACAGGGTGCATTTCACCACAGACACTTGGACGAGTAGGCAGGAGACAAGAAGTCTGACACATAGTCAACGCCTAGAGACGATGGTACAGGAGTATCTCCAAGTAAACATTGAAGCCATGACTGTGTCACTGGACCCTTGCTCTTTTTGGGCTTCCAATCTGAATAAATGGCCGGAGCTCGCCACTTATGCCAAGGAGATCTTGTCATGCCCTGCAGCTAGCGTTCTGTCTGAACGTGTGTTCAGTGCTGCTGGTGGTGTGCTGACAGATAAGCGCACGCAGCTCTCCACTGATAATGTAGACAGACTCACGTTCATAAAGATGAACAAATCATGGATCCGAAACGACTTTTCTACCCCTGTGTCATCCTGGGGAGAGTAAAAGCTTGATGATTTGTTAAAATCAGCTCACCAACCATTTTAAGCTTTCAAATTACTAATCATGTTTATCTGTATCTTGGCTGGAAAATAATTTGGGCTTTGTAGCAGTGTGCAGTACTTATTCTATTAGGCCATCTATACTAAGCTCCACCAGGTTTAAAATTACTAATCATGTTTATCTGTATCTTGGCTGGAAAATAATTTGGGCTTTGTAGCAGTGTGCAGTACTGATTCTATTAGGCCATCTATGCTAAGCCCCACCAGATTTAAAATTACTAATCATGTTTATCTGTATCTTGGCTGGAAAATAATTTGGGCTTTGTAGCAGTGAGCAGTACTGATTCTATTAGGCCATCTATACTAAGCTCCACCAGATTTAAAATTAATAATAATTTTTAGCTGCATTTAGCCCGGAAAATAATTTTGGGGCTCCTAGATGCGCAAGACACATGAGAGCCTTCTTGCTGCGCTACCTGCAACATGACCCTCATATTCTCAGAATTCAAAGTAATCCTGACTACTGGGTTGCCACACTCTTAGATCCCCCACACTCTTCGATCAACCTTTTCATTTTAATAAAGACCAAAAAAATGGTCATTTTTGAAATTATAAGAATTAGCAGGTTATTAGAAACTGAAATCAAACAGTTTTCAACTCAAAACTTTATTCTAGGTGATGTTACATTTGCACATAGAACCCCTTGTTCAAAAGGAGCTTCTGAACTGTCTCGTCCATTGAATTTGTCAGGTTTTGGATGGTTTCTGCTTCAATTGTTTTGCATGAGGACAGAATACCCTCCCAGAGCTGTTGCTTAGATGTGAACTGCCTCCCGCCATCATAGACACTCTTTTTGATGATGCTCCAGAGGTTCTGAATGGGGTAGAGGTCAGGGGAGCATAGGGGTCACACCATAAGTTTGTCCCCTTTTATGCCCATATCAGCCAGAGATGCAGATGTGTTATGTGCAGCATGAGACGGTGCATTATCAAGCATGAAAATGATCTTGCTCTGGAATACACGGTTCTTCTTCTTGAACCATAGCAGGAAGTGCTGTTTGAGAAACTCCACATACATTATGGAGTTCATCTTTACCCCTTCAGGGATCCTAAAGGGGCCGACAATCTCTCTCCCCATGATTCCAGCCCAAAACATTACTCCACCTCCTCCTTTGTGGCGCTGTAGCCGTGTTTGCATGGGGTGTCCATCAACCAGCCATCCTCCACTCCATCCATCTGGACCATCGAGCATTGCACGGCACTCATCAGTGAACAAAACAGTTTTGAAGTCAGTCTTCATGTATTGTTTGGCCCACTGGAGCCGTTTCTGCTTGTGTGCAGTGGATAGAGGAGGTCGACAGGATGGCTTACGCACAGCTGCAAACCTTTGAAGGACCCTGCATCTTGTTGTTCGGGGGACTTTGGAGGCACCAGCAGCTTCAAAAACTTGTCTGCTGCTATGACAAGGCTTTTTTGCCGCTGCTCTTTTAACCTGACGTAATTGCCTGTAGGAAAGAGTCCTCAATTTGCCGTGTGTACTGTGAATCGGCAACATAATTCTTGATTGCCAAGACACTTCATCCTGATCATCGCACAATGTTGATTGTAGTCATGCCTTGATCTAAACACTCCACAATTTGTAGCTTCTCAGCAGCCGACACATCCTTTTTCTTTCCCATTTTGGCCGAAAATGTAGGCTGCTTAATAATGTGGGACAGCCTTCTTAAGTAGTCTTGCCTTTCATTGGACACACCTGCCAAACTAATTAGCACAGGTGTCTGCAATTGCTTACAGTGATATAAAGAGCCCTGACAAACATCACCATCAATGAGTTTAACTGACAAACAAAAAAATTCTTACCTTTTCACTCCTAAACACTTTGTGCATAATAATTTGGAACACGGTGTACATGTGCTTTTCCACAAAACACCAGTGGTTCACGTAGTGAATCTTACAGTTCTAAATTGCCAACCATGGTCTGTATGGAGTTATTCAATAAAGGGCCCAAAATTAAGATAACATAGACGGGAGAGGTCTCTATGAATAAGAATTCCTATGTATTTGATACCCTGTGAGGGCCAGGCAAAGGGAAAGTTGGACTGGATGGAATCCTGTATGGATTTGGGGAGGGAGACATCGAGGGCCTCAGACTTCGCTGCATTGATTTTAAAATTTGACCATGTAACTAAGTGATCTATTTCAGCCGTAACAGCAGGGATGTATATATGTGATTGAGTGATATATACTAGGACATCATCAGCAAATATAGAGCACTTGTACTCGGTGCCTCCCACCTCAATCCACCTAATATTGGGGTTATGGCGAATTGATGAGAGCAGGTGCTCCGTCACTAGGATGTATAAGAGTGGGGACGGAGGACATCCCTGCCTTGTCCCATTAGTGATTATGAAAGGTGATGAAAATATTCTGACGCGCCCAATGGACCTTGGGACACCCGGAGCCGGACCCTTTTTGGTGGATGCTGGTGGTTGTAGTCTCCGTGGCGGCGACCCGGTTCCGTGGCTCAGGGCGGTCAAACCAGTGGTGGAACTATTTATGTGGTTTTCATGTTTAAATGTCCGACTACGCCACCCGTGGATTGCGGTCAGAGTGAACCGCCGATGCAGGGCAGACCGCTGAGGCTGGTGTTGTGGGTGCAGCAGAGCGTAGTATAACTCCCCACGGGAGGAGTATAGCCGTAGGGCAGTGTATGCGGAGGATGGGGGTGATGGTGCAGGGCAGCAGCAGTAACGACACGGAGTCAGTGATGCAGTCCAGGGTCTTTACTCACAGTTCTTATTATCCAGACCACTTCTGCAGGTAACGGCTGCCAACTTCGTACTGTGCTCACCAGGTGAGGGGCTTAGACAACTCCCAGATAACTTTGGAGTGCTTCACAGGACCCCCTTTGTGTGTCCTTTGTCTGGACTTTCTTACCAACGCTTCTGTCCGGCTGCCTCGGGCCTCTTCTTGGTAAACTTGGCGCCAGTTTCCCTGACCCTATGTGGTGCCTTCCTAGCGGGTGTAGCGAGGGGCTGCACCACATAAAATGTCACAGCCTCCGGTTTGTAGCTGAGGGTCGTTTCCCGCCTCCACTAGTTTCGGGGACCGGTCTCCCCCTTTGGCCTGACCCCTCCACGCAGGTGGATTCGGGCATGCGGTGGCGACTCGCCCGTCCGCACCCCTGGGATCCCTTCGTTCCTTGTTCCTGGAGCCTTCTCCACTCCTCTTCCTTCCTTCTCCCTCTTCCAGGCCTGGGCCTCTGTTACTAGGCCCGCCTCCGGAGCAGAGCTCATGCAGAGCCCTTGCTCCCTGTCGCTTCTGCTCAGACTTCTCTGCACTGAACTAAGATGGTGCCCACCTTTTATACTCCCTTCTCAAGGCACACAGGAATTGCTTCCTCCCTGCTCCTGCACTACAGAGTTCCCCTTGCTCAGTGTTCCCTCCCCCTACTCCAGCCAGGGACAGGGACTGTCGTGCCCATCTCAGGGGCATATTGGTCGCCCTGCCCCACGGCAATGTGGTGTAATGCATGCAGGTTTCGGGGTCCTGATCCACACTCCATCCTTACCTGAGAGTGAGATATCACATCGCTGGGTGAGGTGCAATAACTCTGTAGCAACCGAGCCCTCGGGGTACTACAGTTCCATTTATCTTCAGCCTAGTTGACGTATTGCGATACAGGGCCGTGATTTTGGCTATAAAAGGGTCCCCTAGATCCCTACCCCAAGCTTTTTAAGAGAATAATATATGGCGTGCCAGGAGACTCTATGGAATGCTTTCTCAGCATCCAATGAGAGTATCTAATTACAAATTTTTAACTGCATCTAATCAAGGAAATACTTTGTGCCTAGTAGCAGTGTCTGCTAGTCAGCGGATTATCCCAGCTGTTAAGCAAGCTACACCACCTGTAGTTTGGACACTTAATTTTTTCAAAGGAAAGGCTTCGGGACCCCGGGATACTTAGTGAAGAGCATCAGGAGGCACCCCAAGGCATAGGGGCTGGGACTGGCGGTAGGACGCCTTGCAGTGGACCACCGAGCTCGATCCTTATAAAAGCTTTTTAACTGCAGCAGCTTTAGTGGATGCTACTGGAGCTGGAATTACGAGGCCACTGGCATGAGACTTGCCCTCCAATGGATCCTTGTAAAAGGATTTAAAGTGTATTCATTCAAATTAGAGAGACAATTTAAATTAAAAAGCTTAGACCTGCCTCCACCACAGGGGGGCTCGCTCGACCCACCAGCGGACAGGCACTAGTATTGGGAGAGGGGGGCTGGCCATCAGGATCCACCGCGCCTCTGGCACAAACCTGGCGACACGGAGGTCGCACGGGCAGGAACGGACTGGCCGTGTCGGCTTCTCACTTTTTGGGTTTTAGAAGGGCATGACATGCCTATATCTGTGTCTCCCCCTCCTTTTACTCCTCCACCTCTTTTCTTTTCGCATGACTATATGTACTTGTCACTTTTCCATGTGTTAGTTATGTCTTCTGAGCAGTTTGTCAGCTTTTGGACACCTTTGAAGGTGTTTTCTATGTGTTTTTGTTTGCCTGCCATTGGTTTTAATGGTGTTCGACGGTGTTCGACGAACAGTTCGACGAACAGTTCGGCGAACACACGGGTGTTCGACGAACCGAACCGAACTCGAACACTACGGGGGTGGCTCAACACTAGTGTTCAGACACAAATATCTCTGTTTAAAAGAGTCTGGTTTCAGCCGCATAACTAGAACTGTGGTTTGCAGTTCCATGGTTCAAATCTCTGTATTATCCTCTTTTTTGCCTTTTTTCCATAGAAAAATAGTTTGAGTGTCTCGCTGACTGTTCAGACACAAATATATATATTTAAAAAAGTCTGGTATGTACCAGGAAATTAGAACTGTGGTTTTCCTCTTCCACGGTTCAAATCTGGGTGTTATCCACCTTTTTGCCTTTTTTACATAAGAAAAAACAGTTTGAGTGTCTCGCTGACTGTTCAGACACAAATATATCTGTTTAAAAGATTCTGGTGTAGGCCAGAGAAATAGAAATGTGGTTTTCCTCTTCCACGGTTCAAATCTCGGTGAAATCCACCTTTTTGCTTTTTTTTACATAAAAAAAACAAAAAACCAAGCAAAGTGATCTGAGGTCTAAGATGGTACACATGCAAGAAATAGGAGCATGTTCACACTAGCAAAAAGATGCAAAACCTACAAAAGACAAAAAATCTATCTCATACCCTACCATTATTATATATAAATGTAAAGCAAAGTTGCATATGAAATATAGGGTACTTAGTGAGCTATTTTTGATCAAAAAAAGTATACAAGCCATCTCACCAGCGACAAGGTGACCCTAAATTGGGACGGTCCTACACTGTCTATATTTAAAACCTTGCTGTATATCAAAGTTGAAGTAATGCATATAAAAGGGTAGACAAATAGAACCGGGTCCCAATATCAGACCACCTAAGCCCGTGGTAAGCTACATATATAGAAACCAGCTCAATAAGGGGGATGTCACACCCCTAATTTGCACAGAATGCAAACCAGACAAAAAACCAAGCAATGTGAACTGAGGTCTAAGATGGTACACATGCAAGAAATAGGAGCATGTTCACACTAGCAAAAAGATGCAAAACCTACAAAAGACAAAAAATATATCTCATACCCTACCATCATTATATATAAATGTAAAGCAAAGTTGCATATGAAATATAGGGTACTTAGTGAACTATTTTTGATCAAAAAAAGTATACAAGCCGTCCCACCAGCGACAAGGTGACCCTAAATTGCGACGGTCCTACACTGTCTATATTAAAAACCTTACTGTATATCAAAGTTGAAGTAATGCATATAAAAGGGTAGACAAATAGAACCGGATCCCAAAATCAGACCACCTAAGCCCGTGGTAAGCTACATATATACTAACCAGCTCAACAAGGGGGATGCCACACCCCTAATTTGCACAGAATGCAAACAAGACAAAAAACCAAGCAATGTGAACTGAGGTCTAAGATGGTACACATGCAAGAAATAGGAGCATGTTCACACTAGCAAAAAGATGCAAAACCTACAAAAGACAAAAAATATATCTCATACCCTACCATCATTATATATAAATGTAAAGCAAAGTTGCATATGAAATATAGGGTACTTAGTGAACTATTTTTGATCAAAAAAAGTATACAAGCCGTCCCACCAGCGACAAGGTGACCCTAAATTGGGACGGTCCTACACTGTCTATATTAAAAACCTTACTGTATATCAAAGTTGAAGTAATGCATATAAAAGGGTAGACAAATAGAACCGGGTCCCAATATCAGACCACCTAAGCCCGTGGTAAGCTACATATATTCTAACCAGCTCAACAAGGGGGATGCCACACCCCTAATTTGCACAGAATGCAAACAAGACAAAAAACCAAGCAATGTGAACTGAGGTCTAAGATGGCACACATGCAAGAAATAGGAGCATGTTCACACTAGCAAAAAGATACAAAACCTACAAAAGTCAAAAAATTTATCTCATACCCTACCATCATTATATATAAATGTAAAGCAAAGTTGCATATGAAATATAGGGTACTTAGTGAACCATTTTTGATCAAAAAAAGTATACAAGCAGTCCCACCAGCGACAAGGTGACCCTAAATTGGGATAGTCCTACACTGTCTATATTAAAAACCTTACTGTATATCAAAGTTGAAGTAATGCATATAAAAGGGTTGACAAATAGAACCGGGTCCCAATATAAGACCATCTAAGCCCGTGGTAAGCTACATATATACTAACCAGCTCAACAAGGGGGATGCCACACCTCTAATTTGCACAGAATGCAAACAAGACAAAAAACAAAGCAATGTGAACTGAGGTCTAAGATGGTACACATGCAAGAAATAGGAGCATGTTCACACTAGCAAAAAGAAGCAAAACCTACAAAAGACAAAAAATATATCTCATATCCTACCATCATTATATATAAATGTAAAGCAAAGTTGCATATGAAATATAGGGTACTTAGTGAACTATTTTTGATCAAAAAAAGTTTACAAGCCGTCCCAGCAGCGACAAGGTGACCCTAAATTGCGACGGTCCTACACTGTCTATATTAAAAACCTTACTGTATATCAAAGTTGAAGTAATGCATATAAAAGGGTAGACAAATAGAACCAGGTCCCAATATCAGACCACCTAAGCCCGTGGTAAAGTACATATATATTAACCAGCTCAACAAGGGGGATGCCACACCCCTAATTTGCACAGAATGCAAACAAGACAAAAAACCAAGCAATGTGAACTGAGGTCTAAGATGGTACACATGCAAGAAATAGGAGCATGTTCACACTAGCAAAAAGATGCAAAACCTACAAAAGACAAAAAATATATTTCATACCCTACCATCATTATATATAAATGTAAAGCAAAGTTGCATATGAAATATAGGGTACTTAGTGAACTATTTTTGATCAAAAAAAGTATACAAGCCGTCCCACCAGCGACAAGGTGACCCTAAATTGGGATGGTCCTACACTGTCTATATTAAAAACCTTACTGTATATCAAAGTTGAAGTAATGCATATAAAAGGGTAGACAAATAGAACCGGGTCCCAATATCAGACCACCTAAGCCCGTGGTAAGCTACATATATACTAACCAGCTCAACAAGGGGGATGCCACACCCCTAATTTGCACAGAATGCAAACAAGACAAAAAAACAAGCAATGTGAACTGAGGTCTAAGATGGTACACATGCAAGAAATAGGAGCATGTTCACACTAGCAAAAAGATATAAAACCTACAAAAGTCAAAAAAATTATCTCATACCCTACCATCATTATATATAAATGTAAAGCAAAGTTGCATATGAAATATAGGGTACTTAGTGAACTATTTTTGATCAAAAAAAGTATACAAGCCGTCCCACCAGCGACAAGGTGACCCTAAATTGGGATGGTCCTACACTGTCTATATTAAAAACCTTACTGTATATCAAAGTTGAAGTAATGCATATAAAAGGGTAGACAAATAGAACCGGGTCCCAATATAAGACCATCTAAGCCCGTGGTAAGCTACATATATACTAACCAGCTCAACAAGGGGGATGCCACACCTCTAATTTGCACAGAATGCAAACAAGACAAAAAACCAAGCAATGTGAACTGAGGTCTAAGATGGTACACATGCAAGAAATAGGAGCATGTTCACACTAGCAAAAAGATGCAAAACCTACAAAAGACAAAAAATATATCTCATATCCTACCATCATTATATATAAATGTAAAGCAAAGTTGCATATGAAATATAGGGTACTTAGTGAACTATTTTTGATCAAAAAAAGTATACAAGCCGTCCCACCAGCGACAAGGTGACCCTAAATTGCGACGGTCCTACACTGTCTATATTAAAAACCTTACTGTATATCAAAGTTGAAGTAATGCATATAAAAGGGTAGACAAATAGAACCAGGTCCCAATATCAGACCACCTAAGCCCGTGGTAAGCTACATATATACTAACCAGCTCAACAAGGGGGATGCCACATTTTTGTCTTTTGTAGGTTTTATAAAAAAAAAACAGTTTGAGTGTCTCGCTGACTGTTCAGACACAAATATATCTGTTTAAAAGATTCTGGTGTACGCCAGAGAAAAAGAACTGTGGTTTTACTCTTCCACGGTTCTAATCTTCATTATATTACCTTTTGCCATTGATAGTGTGAGTGTAAGCTATTTTAATTCATTTACCATGGGCAATGCGCGTGGCAAGGGACGTGGAACTGGACATTCTGGGGTTGGTGCGTGCAGAGGACAGGGCCGTGGCCAAGGTGAAAATATGCCACAACCAACAGCCACATCTTCTCACTCCCAGTTCTTGACCAAATTACTAGGGAAGCACACAACAATACCACTATTGCCAACTGTTCAGTGTGAACAGGTTATTAATTGGATAGCAGATAATACTTCCAGTCACCAGGGCACCACCACCTCCGGTCTGTCCTCCACACGGTCAAGACTTAGTAGCCGTGAGTCTCAACCGCATACCCCTCCTCACCCTGATGCTCCTTCCCCCAACCATGCCGAGTATCGTCAGACAGCAACTGATCCCACAGTTGGACTCTCTGAAGAGCTGTTCACTGGTCCATTTCCATATTTGGGCCCCTCGCCTGCTCCGCTTGAAGTGGTGGAAGAGGAGATCACATGTAGCGATGGTCAATATTTGAAAAGCCATGGACACTGGAAGGCGCCGCTGGCAATTTGTCACAAGAGGTGGACGATGACAAGACACAATTGCCACGAAGTGAGGAGGAGGACCGTGGTGCGTAAGTGGAAGAGGAGGAAGTGGTGGATGATCTAGTAACTGACCCAACATGGCAGGATGACATGCAGAGCGAGGCCAGCAGCACACAGGGGGAGGGAGGCAGAGTACCCCAACAGGCAGGAAGAAGCAGTGTGGTGGCTGCAGACAAAAGGCGGGCAACCGTTCCCCGTAACACCAACACGAGGGACGTTGCCAGTACAACTGTTAGGTCTTCCAGAGTCTGGAATTTTTTTAAAGACTCTGCTGATAACCCCAAAAGGGCCATTTTTACCACTTGCCAGGTGAGCAACAGCAGGGCTTACAAAACTACCAGCCTGACCGCCACCAGCATGATCAGGCACATGTCAGCAAATCACCCGATATTATGGGGCAAACCCCAGGGTCCACGACCAGTGTCAGCGGATGTCATCACTGCTTCTTCCGATGTTGTGCGTGTAAGAGAACCCCCTGTTGTGCGTGCAAGGCAATCCCCTGTCCATACTGCATGCAAAGATGCCCCCTCCTCTCAGTCTTCGCTTGTTATGGCAGTTTCTCGAGAAACAGCATCAACGTCCCTTTCCACGTCCCACCGCAGCATTCAATTGTCCATATCCCAGACCTTTGAATGAAAGCGCAAATTCGCAGCCAACGCCCAACAGGCCACAGTCCTAAATTCGCACATTTCATGACTGCTTGGGTTGGAAATGCTGCCTTTTAGGTTGGTGGAGACGGAATCCTACCGCAACCTTATGGCGGTGGCCGCCCCTCGGTACTTGTTTCCCAGCCGACACTACTTTGCCCGGTGTGCCATCCCAGCACTACACAAGTACGTGTCCCAAAATATCTGCCGTGCCCTCAACAACGCAGTTACTGGGAGAGTCCACCTGACAACGGACACGTGGACAAGTGCTTGAGGCCAGGGACGGTACATCTCCCTTATGGCACACTGGGTTAACATAGTGGAAGTCGGGACCCAGTCGGACCTTGGGACGGAACATATCCTCCCCACAACGAGGATTGCGGGCCCTATGTCGGTCAGAATTGCCCCCACAGTGTACAGCTCCTGCGCATCATCATCCTCCTCATGTTCAGCCTCCATGTCAGATATCACCACATCAGTTACAAGCTGGAAACACTGCAGTACTGCCTCAGCCAAGCGGAAACAGGCTGTGTTGAAACTCATAAGCTTAGGTGATAAACCTCACACTGCTTGTGAGTTGTGGACAGCTGTGAAAGAGCAGGCAGATATGTGGCTGAGACCGCTGAACCTACATCCAGGCATGGTCGTGTATGACAATTGCTGTAACCTCATGGCGGCTCTGAGGCGAGGCGAGATCACACACGTACCATGCCTGGTTCATGTGCTTAACCTCGTAGTTCAGCGGTTTCTTAAATCGTACCCCGAGTTGCCAGATCTGCTCGTCAAAGTACGCCACCTGTCAGCTCATTTTCGCAAGTCGGCTTCAGCTTCCGCTGCCCTTGCTGTGCTGCAGCAGCGTTTGCAGCTTCCGGCACACCAACTGGTATGTGATGTCCCCACACGTTGGAACTCTACCCTCCACATGTTGCAAAGGATTTGTGAGCAGAAGAGAGCAGTTGTGGAGTACCAGCTGCAACAAGGACGTTGATATTCAGGTCAGACTCCACACATAAGACCTCAGGAGTGGACCTGGATGTCTGACATATGTACCATCCTGACAAACTTTGAGGAGTCCACCAAGATGGTGAGTAGCGATGACGCCATCATTAGCGTCAGCATCCCACTTGTCTGTCTTTTGCAACGCTCTCTGCAGAGAAGTAAAGAGGAGGCATTGCAGCCAGAGTATGATGAGATGGATCAAGAAGCTGTAGCGGGTGATTACACACAGCCCAGCCTCATCTCATCCCAACGTGCATTGGGGGACAATGAGGGAGAGGAGGAGGAGGAGGAAGAACAGGAGCTGGTATCATGCGCTGTAGACGGTAGTACCTGTACAACTGTCATACCGTCGGTTCAGCGTGGGTGGCCTGAGGACAGGGGGGAGGAGGAGGAGGAGAAGGAGGAGAGCATGGTCAGTTGTCATCTTGATGAGGACACGGAAGTCTTGCCCGTTACCAGTCTGGCACACATGGCTGACTTTATGTTACGCTGCCTTAACCGTAACCCTCGCATTGTCAAAATGTTGGGTAACAGTCATTACTGGTTGGTGATACTTTTAGACCCCCGCTACAAGGAGAACTTTCACTCTCTTATTCCTGAGGTGGAGAGGTCTACAAAAATGGGGCAGTACCAGATGGCCCTTGCTGCAGAACTGTTAAAAAAATTCCCATCTGAACATGCTAGGGGCAGAGGTCACAGTTCATTGCCCAAACAAGGTGTACAGGCGAGAGAGATGCAACTCCAATCCAGCAGAGATAGGGGAACACTGTCAACGTTCTGGGACAGTTTTCTGAGACCCACCCAGCTTGCAGGCCGTGATGCGCAGGGTAATCTCACAAGGAGTGGAAAGTTTCAAAAGATGGTGAGGGAGTACCTTGCCGACCGTACCAGCGTCCTAAGTGATTCCTCTGTGGCTTTTAATTATTGCATATCCAAGCTGGACTCTTTGAATGAACTCGCTCTGTACGCCTTGGAGGTCCTGGCCTGTCCTGCCACTAGCGTGTTATCGGACCTTGCTTTTAGTGCCGCTGGGGGAATTATAACTGATAAGCGCACTCGCCTGTCAACTGACAATGCTGACAAGCTGACCCTTATCAAAATGAACAAGGGCTGGATTGGGCCAGACTTCTCATCACCACCAAATGACAGCAGAGTAACATAAAGTCAAATCCACCGTGTTATTTCGGGAGGTGTATTCCCATGCACCGCTTCACACCCACACATGGGTATACACTTCCTCATTTCAGCTGTTTTTTGCTCTTCTCCTTATCCTGAGCCTCCACAACCACTATACCACCAGGGTGACCATGGTCCGTGTTGCCAGCATTGCAAGTTCCTCCTTCCTAATTTTTGGCAGCTTTTGCTTGGAACGCATAGGCGAAGACTATGGGAGACCCACTCCCCAATAATGGGAATAATGTTTTTAATTTTCTGTACTGCATGGCTCTTGTAAGGGGCATTAAAATCATCTTGTTAAGCTACTGTGACCTCCACATATCTTCCAAGGGTCATTGATATTGTCTTTTTTTTCCACTGGGACCTCCACGTCTCTTCCAAGGGGCATTGAAATGTTGTTTTTAATTACCTCTAACCTCCACGACTCTTCCAAGGGGCAATAAAACCGTCTTGTTAAACCACTCTGAACTCCACAGCTCTTCCAAGGGGCATTGAAATGTTGTTTTTAATTACCTGTAACCTCTACGACTCTTCCAATGGGCATTGCATTTCCTCCTAATTTTAGTCAGCTTTTGCTTTTCAATGCATAGGCGAACACTAAGGGAGACCCACTCCCCAATAATGGGTAGAAGGTTTTTAGAATGCTGTAATCCACGTCTGTTTCAAGGGTCATTGCAGTTCCTCAAAATTTTTGGAAAGCCTACCATTCACTGCTTAGGCCAACAGTGTACAGGAGATCCAGTTGCTATAAATGGAAAAAACGGTTTAGTTAAGGCCCTCTGACCTCTATGTAACTTCCAAGGGGCATTGGAGTGCCTCGAAATTTTTGGTAGGCATTGCACTCACTCTATGCCCTATAACTGTGTAGCCGAACCTCTCCTTTTGGTGCAGAAGCATATCCTACAAGACATGTGTGGTTGACTGGCCTGATATTGATGTGAATGGTCCCTGTTCCTCCTGCTCTTTCTCCTTTGCCACCACCTCATCCATCATTCATCACCTGAAGCTTTGTTTTAACGGGAGTCATAGAACTGGGATAGTAGCAGGAAAACATCCAGCAATCCTCGGAGGAGGTAGGATATGCGCCAAAACGCTGACCACCTCAGGCCTAGCCGCTACTACATACATGTGCTTGAATTCCAAGGAACAGAAAGCTAAGGAGATGGATGGCCTCATGATCATGAATAATTTGCTCGTTGTGTAGGAGGCCGACCACTGCTGCTGCCTACCTTCTGAACTTTGTGTTGAAGCCTGATTGACCCAGGACCCGCAATCCTCTATGTCTGGAGGACGTGTTGCATCCCAGTGTCCAACTGTGTCCCGGCTTCCAAAATATTAACCCAGTGTGAAGGCATCAGTGAGATGGAACATCCCTGGCCACATTCACTTGTCCACGTGTTTGTGGCTAGGCTGTCCTTCCCACTAAATGCACTGGGGAGGGCACAGGTAATGTTTTGGTACGCACGCTTGTGTATAAGGCGCACAGGGACAAATAGTGGTGGCTGGGGACTGTTTATGGACACCCAGCTACCCCCAGGCGGCTGTGGACAGTGTGTGGGCACCCTGCCACGGGGCGGCTGGGGACCGATTATGGACACCAGGCCGCCGGGCGGCTAGGGACTGAGTATGGATACCAGGCCGCCGACGAAACCATGACGTGGTGGCCAGATTTGGCCTCCACATGCTTAAAAGGCCCAATTTCAAGTGCAAGCAAGCAGTATGGTATTGATGACTGGGGTTGGGTGGGTGGCAGGCTGCATACTTGTGCTTGCATTGCAGGAATGGGGGAGGTGCAATTGAACACTGCCCTGGAACAAGGACTTGAACGGGGAGAGTTGCAATTCTGCAGCGACAGAAGAGGGCGTGAGGCATCTTCGCATGTGCCATGAACAGGGGGGTTGGCGTGCACACACTACAGCGGAATAGGCTGTCCTTCCAACTAAATGCACTGGGGAGGGCACAGGTAATGTTTTGGCATGCGCGCTTTTGTATAAGGTTCACCGGGACATATAGGGGCAGCTGGGGACCGAGTATTGACACCGCGGGGCAGCTGGGGACTGAGTATGGATACCAGGCCGCCGACGCAGCCATGACATGATGGGTGGCGTCTGCCTTCACCAGCCTAAAAGGCCTCATTTCAAGTGCAAGCAAGCTAGCAGTATGGTATTGCAGCCTGGGGTGGGTGGGTGGCAGGCTGCGCACTTACGCTTGCATTCCAAGAAAACAAAGCAGATGCTAACTTCTATCATCATCATCATGCTCCTCACCTTGGCACTCTCAACTCCCCTGATGGAGAAGCCAGGGCCCACCGGAGGAGTCTCTGGTTGTCTGGTGGGCTCGTCCAATGCTGCCCTAAAGCAGGCCAGGTTAAGAAAAGTGTGGGGAAGGTTCCCGGGACAAATAGTGGCGGCTGCGGACTGAGTATGGAGACCTTGCCACCGACGCAGCCATGAGGTAGTGGCCAGCTTCGGCCTCCTCCAAACTATAAGGCCCCATTTCAAGTGCAAGCTAGCAGTATAGTATTGCAGCCTGCGGGTGGGTGGGTGGTTGGCTGCATATTTGCGCTTGCATTGCAAGGAATGGGGGAGGTACAATTGAACACTGCCCTTGAGTTCCCATTGACTTAGGTTGGGCTCGTTGCTCGGGTCCAAGACCCGAGCATTATGATTTGTTAGACCCGAGCAACCAGCACCCGAGCATTTTAGTGCTCGCTCATCACTAATGGGCACTAAACTGGCATATTTGCAATTCTGCAGAAAAAAAGCCTTGCGTGGATGATAAAATATAGTCACTGCAGCCATAGATTAATTCATTAAAAGGTGCAATTTCTACAATGGGGTCACTTTTGGAGTTTGGTTTTTCTGCGGTTCTGGCACCTTCTGGGCTTCACAAATGTCACCCACAAACTTCTAGCCAAATCTGAGCTCTAAAAGTCAAATAGCGCTCCATCCTTCTCAGGTCTGACATGAGGCTTTAACAGTAATTCTGATGACATACGGGCAGCACCGCATTCAAGAGAAATTGCACAATAAATTATGGGGTCCAGTTTCACCTTTTAGCCCTTGTTTATCTGACAAATTTGTAGCAAATACAATAATTAAATTTTTACCATTAAAATGTCATATTTCCTTGTCTCAATGCTATAAAATTCTAGGAGGCACCAATGGGTTCAAAATACTCACTACACCTCTAGATGAATTCCTTAGGCAGTGTAGTTTCCAATATTGGGTCACATGGGGGTTTGTGCTGTTCTGACACATCAGTGTCTCAGCTAATGGAGCTAACAATCTATTCAAACTAAATCTGTATTGTAAAATCCTTAGTAGCACTCCTTCCCATGTGATTACTGCCGTGTTCTCAAACAGTTATGTACTGCCACATATGGGGTACTGCCACATTTGAAATAACTATATTATGTACTATATATATATATATAGTACAGACCAAAAGTTTGGACACACCTCCTCATTTAAAGATTTTTCTGTATTTTCATAACTATGAAAATTGTACATTCACACTGAAGGCATCTAAACTATGAATTAACTCATGTGGAATTATATACTTAATAGTGTTGAGCGAACATGCTACTCGGGATGTTCGGAGAGCACCGAGCATTTCCGGGTTACTCGGGCGGGAGCTCGGGTCTCCGCCCTGCATGTTTGGCGCTCTTTACAGAGCCAATGAACATGCAGGGATTGCCAGCCAGTCACTGTAGTGCAGCAGCCATGTAGGTTGTGGGCATTACAGTGATTGGCTGGCCGCACAGCGTCACCTCGAGTATTTAAACCCGGGCACCGCCATCTTGGACACAGTCGCTCCGGATCAGACAGTGTAGGGACAGCGCTGCTGATTTAGGGAGAGATATAAACTGCGAAATAGTTAGTGTAGGGTCTGTAAAGGCTGCCAGATCAAACAAACAGTCCTTCTCAGGACTAATATCCATCCCAGATATCAGGCAGGCTGGCTGTATAGGAGACGCAGTGGTTATACCAGCAAACGCTGCATTACAGTCCTGTGTGCTGCTCCTGTTGCTGAAATTGCTGGACATAGCTCCAGGTCTCCTTTTTTTTTTCATCTAAATCCTCTTTTTTTTTTCCTCCTTCACACTGTACAAATACCTGTCTTATTAACGTTTGGGTGTCCCCCCCCCCCCAAAAAAAAAGCGTGTCTCTGATTTTTCAGACACAAATACAGTACAGACCAAAAGTTTGGACACACCTTCTCATTTAAAGATTTTTATATATTTTCATGACTATGAAAATTGTACATTCACTCTGAAGGCATCAAAACGATGAATTAACACTTGTGGAATTATATACTTCACAAAAAGGGTGAAACAACTGAAAATATGTCTTATATTCTAGGTTCTTCAAAGTAGCCACCTTTTGATTTAATGACTGCTTTGCACACTCTTGGCATTCTCTTGATGATCTTCAAGAGGTAGTCACCGGAAATGGTTTTCACTTCACAGGTGTGCCCTGTCAGGTTCAATAAGTGAGATTTCTTGCCTTATAAATGGGGTTGGGACCATCAGTTGTGCTGTGCAGAAGTCTGGTGGATACACAGCTGATAGTCCTACTAAATAGGCTTAGAATTTGTATTATGGCAAGAAAAAAGCAGCTAAGTAAAGAAAAACCAATGGCCATCATTACTTTAAGAAATGAAGGTCAGTCAGTCCGAAAAATTGGGAAAACTTTGAAAGTGTCCGCAAGTGCAGCTGCAAAAACCATCAAGCGCTACAAAGAAACTGGCTCACATGAGGACCGCCCCAGGAAAGGAAGACCAAGAGTCACCTCTGCTTCTGAGGATAAGTTTATCCGAGTTACCAGCCTCAGAAATTGCAGGTTAACAGCAGCTCAGATTAGAGACCAGGTCAATGCCACACAGAGTTCTAGCAGCAGACACATCTCTACAACAACTGTTAAGAAGAGACTTTGTGCAGCAGGCCTTCATGGTAAAATAGCTGCTAGGAAGCCACTACTAAGTACAGGCAACAAGCAGAAGAGACATGTTTGGGCTAAAGAACACAAGGAATGGATGTTAGTCCAGTGGAAATCTGTGCTTTGGTCTGATGAGACCAAATTTGAGATCTTTGGTTCCAACCACCGTGTCTTTGTGTGACGCAGAAAAGGTGAATGGATGGACTCTACATGCCTGGTTCCCACCGTGAAGTATGGAGTAGGAGGTGTGATGGTGTGGGGGTGCTGTGCTGGTGACACTGTTGGGAATTTATTCAAAATTGAAGGCATACTGAACCAGCATGGCTACCACAGCATCTTGCAGCGGCATGCTATTCCATCCGGTTTCCGTTTAGTTGGACCATAATTTATTTTTCAACAGGACAATGACCCCAAACACACCTCCAGGCTGTGTAAGGGCTATTTGATCATAAAGGAGAGTGATGGGGTGCTACGCCAGATGACTTGGCCTCCACAGTCACCAGACCTGAGCCCAATCGAGATGGTTTTGGGTGAGCTGGACCGCAGAGTGAAGGCAAAAGGGCCAACAAGTGCTAAGCATCTCTGGGAACTCCTTCAAGATTGTTGGAAGACCATTTCCGGTGACTACCTCTTGAAGCTCTTCAAGAGAATGCCAAGAGTGTGCAAAGCAGTCATCAAAGCAAAAGGTGGCTACATTGAAGAACCTAGAATATAAGACATATTTTCAGTTGTTTCACACTTTTTTGTTAAGTATATAATTCCACATGTGTTAATTCATAGTTTTGATGCCTTCAGTGTGAATGTACAATTTTCATAGTCATGAAAATACAGAAAAATCATTAAATGAGAAGGTGTGTCCAAACTTTTGGTCTGTACTGTATATCTGTTGAAAATAGTCAGGTGTAGGCTAGAGAAACAGAAGTGTTGTTTTGCACTTCCATGGTTCATAACTCTGTATTATCCACTTTTGGGCCATTTGTATCTAAAAAAAAAACTGTTTGAGCGTGTTGCTCACTGTTCAGCTGCAAATATATCTATTTAAAAAAGTCTGGTATGCTCCAGTAAACAATAACTGTGGTTTTGCCATCCCACGGTAAAAAATCTCTATTATTCTGGTTTTGGTATTTTTTCCGTAAAGAGAAACAGTAGTGTCTCCTGACTGTTGTGACACAAAAATATATCTGTTGAAAATAGTCTGGTGTAGGCCAGACAAATCCCAGTGTGGTTTTGCAGTTCCACGGGTCAAATCTCTGTACTATCCAGTTTTGGGCCTTTGGTATCTAAAAAAACACAGTTTTAGTGTGTCGCTCACTGTTCAGCCCCAAATCTATATATTTAAAAAAGTCTGGTATACCCCAGTAAACAATAACTGTGGTTTTGCCATCCCAGGGTAAAAAATCTCTATTATTCAGGTTTTGGTATTTTTTACGTAAAGAAAAACAGTAATAGTTTCTCCCTGATAGTTCAGATTGTTTAAAAGAGTCGGGTGAAGGCCAGAGAAATAGAACTGTGGTTTTCCTCTTCCACGGTTCTAATCTACTTTTTATTACCATTTTTCCATTGATAGTGCAAGTGTAAGCTATTTTACTTCCTTTACAATGGGCAAGGCGCGTGGCAAGGGACGTGGAAGTGGACGTTCTGGTGATGGTTCGTGCAGAGGACGGGGCCGTGGCCAAGGTGAAAATGTGCAACAACAAACAGCCACATCTTCTTGCTCCCACTTCTTGACCGAATTACTAGGGAAGCACAGAACAACACCAGTATTGAGAACTGATCAGTGTGAACAGGTTATTAATTGGATAGCAGATAATACTTCCAGTTAGCTGGGCACCGCCACCTCCGGTCTGTCTTCGACACGGTCAACTCTTAGTAGCCGTGAGTCTCGACTGCATACTCCTCCTCACCCTGATGCTCCTTCCTCCCACCATGCCGAGTGTCGTCAGACAGCAATTGATCCCACACTTGGACTCTCTGAAGAGCTGTTCACTGGTCCATTTCCATATTTGTGCCTCTCGCCTGATAAGCTTGAAGTGGTGGAAGAGGAGATCCCATGTAGCGATGCCCAAATATTTGAACTGCCACGGCCACAGGAAGTCGACGCTGGCATTTTGTCACAAGAGGAGGACGATGACGAGACACAATTGCCAGGAAGAGAGGAGGAGCATCGTGGTGCGCAAGTGGAAAAGGAGGAGGTGATGGATGATCTAGTAACTGACCCAACGTGGCAGGAGGACTTGCAGAGTGAGGCCAGCAGCACACAGGGGGAGGGAGGCAGAGTACCCCAACAGGCAGGAAGAAGCAATGTGGTGGCCGCAGACAGAAGGCGGGCAACCATTCCCCGTAACACCAACACGAGGGACGTTGCCAGTACAAGCGGTAGGTCTTCCAGAGTATGGAATTTTTTAAAGACTCTGCTGATAACCCCAAAAAGGCCATATGTTCCACCTGCCATGCCAGCATCAGCAGGGGTGACAAAACTACCAGCCTGGCTACCGCCAGCATGATCAGGCACATGGCAGCAAGGCACCCGACTTTGTGGGGCGAAACCCAGGGTCCACGACCAGTGTCAGTGGGTGTCATCACTGCTTCTTCCACTGTTGTGCGTGCAATAGAACCCCCTGTTGTGTGTGCAAGGCAATCCCCTGTCCATACTGCATGTAAAGATGACCCCTCCTCTCAGTCTTCACTTGTTATGGCAGTTTCTCAAGAAACAACATCAACGTCCACGTCCACGTCCCACCGCAGCGTTCAATTGTCCATATCCCAGACCTTTGAACGAAAGCGGAAATTCGCAGCTAACGCCCCACAGGCCACAGTCCTAAATTCGCCCATTTCACGACTGCTTGCGTTGGAAATGCTGCCTTTTAGGCTGGTGGAGACGGAATCCTTCCGCAATCTTATGGCGGTGGCCGGCCCTCGGTACTCGGTCCCCAGCCGACACTATTTCGCCTGGTGTGTCATCCCGCACTACAAAAGCACGTGTCCCAAAGCATCTGCCGTGCCCTCAACAACGCAGTTACTGGGAGAGTCCATCTGACAACGGACACGTGGACAAGTGCTTGTGGCCAGGGACGGTACATCTCTCTGACGGGACACTGGGTAAACATTGTAGAAGCCGGGACCCATTCGGACCTTGGGACGGAACACATCCTCCCCACGCTGAGGATTGCGGGCCCTATGTCAGTCATAGTTGCCCCCACAGTGTATAGCTCCTGCACATCATCCTCCTCCTCCTCCTCCTCATGTTCAGCCTCCATCTCAGATATCACCACATCAGTTACAAGCTGGAAGCTCTGCAGAACTGCCTCCGCCAAGCGGCAACAGGCTGTGCTGAAACTCATAAGCTTAGGTGATAAACCTCACACTGCTTGTGAGTTGTGGACAGCTGTGAAAGAGCAGGCAGATCTGTGGCTGAGAAAGCTGAACCTACATTCTGGCATGGTCGTGTGTGACAATGGCAGAAACCTGGTGGCGGCTCTGAGGCGAGGAGAGATCACACACATACCATGCCTGGCTCAAGTGCTTAACCTCATGGTTCAGCGGTTTCTTAAATCGTACCCCGAGTTGCCAGATCTGCTCGTGAAAGTACGCCGCATGTCAGGTCATTTTCGCAAGTCGGTAACAGCTTCCGCCGTCCTTGCTGTGTTGCAGCAGCGTTTGCAGCTTCCGGCACACCGACTGGTGTGTGAGGTCCCCACACGCTGGAACTCTACCCTCCACATGTTGCAAAGGATTTGTGAAGAGAGCAGTTGTGGAGTACCAGATGCTACAAGGACATCGATATTCAGGTCAGACTCCACACATAAGACCTCAGGAGTGGACCTGGATGTCTGACATATGTACCATCCTGACAAACTTTGAGGAGTCCACCAAGATGGTGAGTGGCGATGACGCCATCATTAGTGTCAGCATCCCACTTGTCTGTCTTTTGCAACGCTCTCTACAGAGAATTAAAGAGGAGGCATTGCAGCCAGAGTATGATGAGATGGATCAAGAAGCCGTAGTGGTCGATTACACACAGCCCAGCCTTATCTCATCCCAACATGCATTGGGGGACAATGAGGGAGAGGAGGAGGAGGAGGAGGAGGAGGAAGAACAGGAGCTGCTATCATGCGCTGTAGATGGTAGTACCTGTACAAGTGTCATACCGTCGGTTCAGCGTGGGTGGCCTGAGGACAGGGGGGAGGAGGAGAGCATGGTCAGTCGTCATCTTGGTGAGGACACGGAAATCTGGCCCGTTACCAGTCTGGCACGCATAGCTGACTTTATGTTACGCTGCCTTAACCATGACTCTCGCGTTGTCAAAATGTTGGGTGACAGTCATTACTGGTTGGTGACACTTTTAGACCCCCGCTACAAGGAGAACTTTCAATCTCTTATTCCTGAGGTGGAGAGGTCTACAAAAATGGGGCAGTACCAGAAGGACCTTGCTGCAGAAGTCTTAAAAAAATTCCCATCTGATCACGCTAGCGGCAGAGGTCACAGTTCGTTGCTCAACCAATGCGTACAGGCGAGAGAGATGCAACTCCAATCCAGCAGAGGCAGGGGAACACTGTCAACTTTCTGGGACAGATTTCTGACACCCGCCCAGCTTACAGGCCCTGAGGCTCGGGGTACTCTCACAAGGAGTGGAAAGTTTCAAAAGATGGTGAGGGAGTACCTTGCCGACTGTACCAGCGTCCTCCGTGATTCCTCTGTGCCATTTATTTATTAGGTATCCAAGCTGGACACTTGGAATGAACTCGCTCTGTATGCCTTGGAGGTCCTGGCCTGCCCTGCCGCTAGCGTGTTATCGGAGCGTGTTTTTAGTGCCGCTGGGGGAATTATAACTGATAAGCGCACTCGCCTGTCAACTGACAATGCTGACAAGCTGACCCTTATCAAAATGAACAAGGGCTGGATTGGGCCAGACTTCTCATCACCACCAAATGACAGCAGAGTAACAAAAAAGTCAAATCCACTGTGTTATTTCGGGAGATGAATTCACATGCACCGCTTCACACCCACACATGAATATACGCTTCCTCATTTCGGCTGTTTTATGTTCTTCTCCTTATCCTCAGCCTTCACCACCACTATACCACCAGGGTGCCAGCATTGCAAGTTCCTCCGTCCTTATTTTTGTCAGCTTTTGCTTTGAAGGCATAAGCAAAGACTGTGGGAGACCCACTCCCCAATAATGGGACTTATGTTTGTAATATGCTGTACTGCATGGTTCTTGTAAGGGGCATTGCAAGTTGCTCTGTCCTAATTTTTGGAAGCTTTTGCTTGGAAGGCATAAGCAAATACTATGGAAGACCCACTCCCCAATATTGGGACTTATGTTTGTAATATGCTGTACTGCATGGTTCTTGTAAGGGGCATTGCAAGTTGCTCCGTCCTAATTTTTGGAAGCTTTTGCTTGGAAGGCATAAGCAAATCCTATGGGAGACCCACTCCCCAATAATGGGACTTATATTTGTAATATGCTGTACTGCATGGCTCTTGTAAGGGGCATTGCAGTTCCTCATAATTTTTGGAAAGCCTTTCATTCACTGCTTAGGCCAACAGTGCACAGAAGACCCAGTTGCTATAAATGGAAAAAATGGTTTAGTTAAGGCCCTCTGACCTCCATGTCATTTCCAAGGGGCATTGGAGTGCCTCGAAATTTTGGTAGGCATTGCACTCACTGTATGCCCTATAACTGTGTAGCCGAACCGCTCCTTTTGTTACAGAAACATAACCTACAAGACATATCTGATTGACTGGCCTGATATTGATGTGAATGGTCCCTGTTCTTCCTGCTCTTTCTCCTTTGCCACTACCTCATCCATCATTTATCACCTGAAGCTTTTCTTTAACAGGAGTCATAGAACTTGGATAGTAGCAGGAAAACATACAGCAATCCTCGGAGAAGGTAGGATACGCGCCAAAACGCTTACCACTTCAGGCCTAGCCGCTACTACATACATGCGCTTGCATTCCAACAAAACAAAGCAGATGCTAACTTCTATCATCCTCATCATGCTCCTTACCTTGGCACTCTGAACTCCCCTGATGGAGAAGCCAGGGCCCACCGGAGGAGTCTGGTTGTCTGGTGGGCTCGGCCAATGCTGCCCTAAAGCAGGCCAGGCTAAGAAAAGTGTGGGAAAGGTTAGCGGGACAAATAGGGGTGGCTGGGGACCGAGTATGGACACCCGGCCTCCCCCTGGAGGCTGGGGAGCAAGCGGGGACATTCGGCCACCGGGCGGCTGGGGACTGAGTATGGATACAAGGCCGCCGACGCACCCATGACGTGGTGGCCAGATTCCACCTCCACATGCCTAAAAGGCCCAATTTCAAGTGCAAGCAAGCAAGCAGTATGGTATTGCAGCCTGGGGGTGGGTGGGTGGCAGTCTGCATACTTGCGCTTTCATTGCAAGGAATGGGAGAGGTAAAATTGAACACTGCCCTGGGACAAGGACTTGAACGGGGATAGTTGCAAGTCTGCAATGACAGGTGCAGGGTGGGATGCATCTTCGCATGTACCATGAACAGGGGTTTGGCAGGGGACTGAGGGGTGGCTGGGGACTAAGTATGGATTCCAGGCCACCAACGCAGCCATGACATGATGGCCAGATTCCGCCTCTACATGCCTAAAAGGCCCAATTTCAAGTGCAAGCAATCAAGCAGTATAGTATTGCAGCCTGGGGGTGGGTGGGTGGCAGGCTGCATACTTGCGCTTGTATTGCAAGGAATGGGGGAGGTACAATTGAACACTGCCCTGGGACTAGAACTTGCACGTGGATAGTTGCAAGTCTGCATCTTCTGATGCGGCAAGGATCACTTATGATGGGCACACTTGTAGACAGTGACCTGGGTGTCAGAGATGCTTCCAGGGGTCTTCCTTATGCTGTTCCCCTGTCTTTTCAGCACTTTATGCATGTGTCACACAGCACATGGCCAGATAAGGTTGTAAAATGTTAAAATGACATTTTCCGGTGAATGCATTTGTCACAGTTGAAAGCAATACAAAAGTGCAAAAAAGCATAAAAAATGCTACTTGTGAACATAGCCCAAGGTGTGGAGGAGTATTTTTCTTTTTGTTTATTTATTTTACCTTATACACAAGTCTTTACCCTGGAAAAGAAATTCCTTAACATATTTCACAGGAAAAAAGTTTCACTTTCGTTTTTGAACGTTTTATTGTGAGCCCGTAAAAGTGGCTTAATACCTCTTACCACGTTGTTGACAGCAGTGACCTGGGGGTCAGAAATGCTTCCTGGGCGATCCCCATGCTGTCCCCATGTCATTTGAGCACTGTCACTATCGTTTTGGGCACTTGTTAGGCTTTTAAAAGACTGCCGGGGGTGCCACCGCAAAAATGCTCGGGTCTCCCATAGACTAACATTGGGCTCATTGCTCGGGTCGAGCACCCGATTATCAAGGCGAGCTCGGCCCGAGCTTCGAGCACCCAAGCATTTTAGTGCTTGATCAATAGTGTTGAGCCACCCCCGTAGTGTTCGAGTTCGGTTCGGTTCGTCGAACACCCGTGTGTTCGCCGACCTGTTCGTCGAACTGTTCGTCGAACACCTTCGAACACCGTTAAAACCAATGGCAGGCAAACAAAAACACATAGAAACACATAGAAAACACCTTCAAAGGTGTCCAAAAGCTGACAAACTGCTCAGAAGACACAACTAACACATGGAAAAGTGACAAGTACATATGGTCATGCGAAAAGAAAAGAGGTGGAGGAGTAAAAGGAGGGGGAGACATAGATATAGGCATGTCATGCCCTTCTAAAATCCAAAAAGTGAGAAGCCGACACGTTCAGTCCGCTCCTGCCCGTGCCACCGCCGCGTCGCCGGGTTTGTGCCAGAGCCGCGGTGAACCCTGACGGCCAGCCCCCCTCTCCCAATACTGGTGCCTGTCCGCTGGTGGGTCGAGCGAGCCCCCCTGTGGTGGAGGCAGCTCTAAGCTTTTTAATTTAAATTGTCTCTCTAATTTGAATGAATACACTTTAAATCCATTTACAAGGATCTATTGGAGGGCAAGTCTCATGCCAGCAGCCGCGTAATTCCAGCTCCAGTAGCGTCCACTAAAGCTGCTGCAGTTAAAAAGCTTTTATAAGGATCGAGCTCGGCTGTAAACCGCAAGGCATCCTACTGCCAGTCCCAGCCCCTATGCCTTGGGGTGCCTCCTGATGCTCTTCACTGAGTATCCCGTGGTCCCGAAGCATTTCCTTTGAAAAAATTAAGTGTCCAAACTACAGGTGGTGTAGCTTGCTTAACAGCCGGGATAATCCGCTGACTAGCAGACACTGCTACTAGGCACAAAGTATTTCCTGGGCTAGATGCAGTTAAAAATTTGTAATTAGATACTCTCGTTGGATGCTGAGAAAGCATTCCATAGAGTCTCCTGGCACGCCATATATAATTCTCTTAAAAAGCTTGGGGTAGGGGTCTAGGGGACCCTTTTATAGCCAAAATCACGGCCCTGCATCACAATACGTCACCTAGGCTGAAGATAAATGGAACTGTAGCACCCTGAGGGCTCGGTTGCTACAGAGGTATTGCACCTCACCCAGAGGTGTGATATCTCACTCTCAGGTAAGGATGTAGTGTGGATCAGGACCCGACACCTGCATGCATTACACCACATTGCCGTGGGGCAGAGCGACCAATATGCCCCTGAGATGGGCACGACAGTCCCTGTCCCTGGCTGGAGTGGGGGGAGGGAACACTGAGGAAGGGGAACCCTGTAGTGCAGGAGCAGGGAGGAAGCAGTTCCTGGGTGCATTGAGAAGGGAGTATAAAAGGTGGGCACCATCTTAGTTCAGTGCAGAGAAGTCTGAGCAGAAGTGGCAGGGAGCAGGGGCTCTGCATGGGCTCTGCTCCGGAGGCGGGCCTAGTAACAGAGGCCCAGGCCTGGAAGAGGGAGAAGGAAGGAAGAGGAGCGGAGAAGGCTCCAGGAACGAGGAACGAAGGGATCCCAGGGGTGCGGACGGGCGAGTCGCCACCGCACACCCGAATCCACCTGCGTGGAGGGGTCAGGCCAAAGGGGGAGACCGGTCCCCGAAACTAGTGGAGGCAGGAAACGACCCTCAGCTAGAAACAGGAGGCTGTGACATTTTATGTGGCGCAGCCTCTCGCTAAACCCGCTAGTAAGGCACCACATAGGGTCAGGGAAACTGGCGCCAAGTTTACCAAGAGGAGGCCCGAGGCAGCCGGACAGAAGGGTTGGTAAGAAAGGCCAGACAAAGGACACACAAAGGGGGTCCTGTGAAGCGCTCCAAAGTTATCTGGGAGTTTTCTGAGCCCCTCACCTGGTGAGCACAATACGACGTGGGCAGCCGTTACCTGCAGACGTGGTCTGGATAATAAGAACTGTGAGTAAAGGCCCTGGACCGTGGGGAGTTATACTACGCTCTGCTGCACCCACAACACCAGCCTCAGCGGTCTGCCCTGGAGCGGCGGTTCACTCTGACCACAATCCACGGGTGGCGTAGTCGGACATTTAAACATCAAAACCACATAAATAGTTCCGCCACTGGTTTGACCGCCCTGAGCCACGGAACCGGGTCGCCGCCACGGAGACTACAACCACCAGCATCCACCAAAAAGGGTCCGGCTCCGGGTGTCCCAAGGCCCAGGGGGCACATTAGAACATTTTCATCACCTTTCACAATCACCAATGGGACAAGGCAGGGATGTTCTCTGTCCCCTCTCTTATACATCCTAGTGACGGAGCACCTGCTCTCATCAATTCGCCATAACCCCAGTATTAGGTGGATTGAGGTGGGAGGCACCGAGTACAAGTGCTCTCTATTTGCTGATAATGTCCTAGTATATATCACTCAATCACATATATCCATCCATGCTGTTATGGCTGAAATAGATCACTTTGTTACATGGTCAAATTTTAAAATCAATGCAGCGAAGTCTGAGGCCCTCGATGTCTCCCTCCCCAAATCCATATAGGATTCCATCCAGTCCAACTTTCCCTTTGCCTGGCCCTCACAGGGTATCAAATACTTAGGAATTGCTATTTATAGAGACCTCTCCCATCTATGTTATCTTAATTTTGAGCCCTTTATTGAACAACTCCATTGACCACGGTTGGCAAGTTAGAACTGTAAGATTCACTACGTGAACCACTGGTGTTTTGTAGAAAAGCACATGTACACTGTGTTCCAAATTATTATGCAAAAAGTGTTTAGGAGTGATAAAGGAAGAATTTGTTTGTTTGTCAGTTAAACTCATTGATGGTGATGTGTATCAGGGCTCTTTATATCACTGTAAGCAATTGCAGACACCTGTGCTAATTAGTTTGGCAGGTGTGTCCAATGAAAGGCAAGACTACTTAAGAAGGCTGTCTCACATTATTAAGCAGCCTACATTTTCTGCCAAAATGGGAAAGAAAAAGGATGTGTCGGCTGCTGAGAAGCAACAAATTGTGGAATGTTTAGGTCAAGGCATGACTACAATCAACATTGTGCGATGATCAGGATGAAGTGTCTTGGCAATCAAGAAGTATGTAGCTGATTCACAGTACACACGTGTGCGTGCTGATAAGGGCAAATTGAGGACTCTTTCCTACAGGCAATTACGTCAGGTTGAAAGAGCAGGAGCAAAAAAGCCTTGTCATAGCAGCAGACAAGTTTTTGAAGCTGCTGGTGCCTCCAACGTCCCCCGAACAACAAGATGCAGGGTCCTTCAGAGGTTTGCAGCTGTGCATACGCCATCCTGTCGACCTCCTCTATCCACTTCACACAAGCAGAAACGGCTCCAGTGGGCCAAACATTACATGAAGACTGATTTCAAAACTGTTTTGTTCACGGATGAGTGCCGTGCAGCGCTCGATGGTCCAGATGGATGGAGTGGAGGATGGCTGGTTGATGGACACCCCACGCAAACACGGCTACAGCGCCAACAAGGAGGAGGTGGAGTAATGTTTTGGGCTGGAATCATGGGAAGAGAGATTGTCGGCCCCTTTAGGATCCCGGAAGGTGCTAAAGATGAACTCCATAATGTATGTGGATTTTCTCAAACAGCACTTCCTGCCATGGTTCAAGAAGAAGAACCGTGTATTTCACAGCAAGATCATTTTTTTGCATGATAATGCACCATCTCATGCTGCACATAAAACATCTGCATCTCTGGCTGATATGGGCATAAAAGGGGACAAACTTATGGTGTGACCCCCATGCTCCCCTGACCTCTACCCCATTCAGAACCTTTGGAGCATCATTAAAAGGAGTGTCTATGATGGCGGGAGGCAGTTCACATCTAAGCAACAGCTCTGGAAGGGTATTCTGTCCTCATGCAAAACAATTGAAGCAGAAACCATCCAAAACCTGACAAATTCAATGGACGAGAGAGTTCAGAAGCTCCTTTCGAACAAGGGGTCTTATGTGAAAATGTAACATCACCTAGAATAATGTTTTGAGTTGAAAACTGTTTGATTTCAGTTTCTACCAACCTGCTAATGCTTATAATTTCAAAAATGACCATTTTTTTGGTCTTTATTAAAATGAAAGGGTTGATCGAAAAGTTTGGGGGATCTAAGAGTGTGGCAACCCAGTAGTCATGATTACTTCGAATTCTGACAATATGAGGGTCATGCTGCAGGTAGTGCAGCAAGAAGGCACTTATGTGTCTTGCGCATCTCGGAGCCCAAAAATTATTTTCCGGGCTAGATGCAGCTAAAAATTATTATTAATTTTAAATCTGGTGAAGCTTTAGTATAGATGGCCTAATAGGATCAGTGCTGCACACTGCTACAAAGCCCAAATTATTTTCCATCCAAGATACAGATAAACATGATTAGTAATTTGAAAGCTTAAAACGGTTGGTAGGGTGATTTTAACCAATCATCAAGCTTTTACTCTCCCCAGGATGACACAGGGGTAGAAAAGTCGTTTCGGATCCATGATTTGTTCATCTTTATGAACGTGAGTCTGTCTACATTATCAGTGGAGAGCCGCGTGCGCTTATCTCTCAGCACACCACCAGCAGCGCTGAACACACGTTCAGACAGAACGCTGGCTGCGGGGCATGACAAGATCTCCAAGGCGTAAGTGGCTAGCTCCGGCCATTTATCCAGATTGGAAGCCCAAAAAGAGCAAGGGTCCAGTGACACAGTCATGGCTTCAATGTTTACTTGGAGATACTCCTGTACCATCGTCTCTAGGCGTTGACTATGTGTCAGACTTCTTGTCTCCTGTGGCCTTGCAAAGGATGGGCTAAAAAAGTGGTGAAATGATTCCGCAAAATTGATTTTACCAGCAGATACTGTGGTTCTGTTACGGTTTGAGTGCTGAACACTTGACGGTCCCACGGTTGGCAAGTTGGAACTGTGAGATTCACTACGTGCACCACTGGTATTTTGTGGAAAAGCACATGTAAGATTCTGCAACAGTCTCTGCTGATACTCCTGCATGCGTGCATCCCTTTCTATGGCAGGAATAATTTCTGCAAATTTACTTTTGTACCGGGGATCTAACAGTGTGGCAACCCAGTAGTCAGGATTATTTCTAATTCTCACAATTCGAGGGTCATGTTGCAGGTAGTGCAGCAAGAAGGCACTCATGTGTGTTGCGCATCCAGGAGCACCAAGTCCCTGTTGTGTTGGTGGCGAGGTAACAATCATGCTTCCTTCCTCTGTCCTCTCCCCCCAACCTCGCACAACAGAAATGTTATCAAGGTCTCCCTCATCTGATGAGTCTTCCATCAGTTCGTCCTCCACTTCTTCCTGGGCTCCTGTACCTTCCTCACTATTTTGGCTGCTACCATGCGCCCTGGTAAAACCATCTCCCCCACCCTCACATGCCTGCCGCCTTGGTGCTGCCGACCGTCTGGACCTTGCAGATGTTAGCCCTTCCGCATACAACTCCTCCTCCTCTACTTCCTCCACCTCCTCTTGTGCCACCACCTGACTCCGAATTCTGTTTAACATGTGCTCCAGCATGTAAATCACCGGAATAGTCATGCTGATAATGGCATCGTCAGCACTAAACATCTTCGTCGCCATTTCAAAACTGTGCAGAAGGGTGCATAGGTCCCTGATCTGAGACCACTCCTCCAGCGTGATTTGCCCCACCTCTGGATCTCGTTGGCCCAGGCTATACGTCAGAACGTATTGCACCAGGGCTTGTCGGTGCTGCCACAGTCGCTGCAACATGTGCAGAGTTGAATTCCACCGGGTAGGCACATCGCATTTTAGCCGGTGAAGTGGCAGGCCCAACGACTTCTGTAGAGATGTAAGTCGCTGAGCTGCGGGATGCGAACGGCGGAAGTGAGCACACAGCGACCGTGCCCTCTGCAGAAGGCCATCTAGTCTGGGATAGTGGGCTAAAAATTGCTGGACAACCAGGTTCAACACGTGAGCCATACAAGGCACGTGTGTGACATTGCCCCGGCGAAGGGCCACACCCAGGTTTGCAGCATTGTCGCACACGGCCTTCCCTGGTTTCAGGTCCAGTGGAGACAACCATTCATGAAATTGGTTCTCCAGAGCTGACCACAACTCCTCAGCTGTGTGACTCACATTTCCCAGACATTTCAATGTAAAAACCGCCTGATGACGTTGAGCCCTACTGCCAGCATAGTAAGGAGGTGTGCAGGATCCCTTCTGCGCAGTTAGAAAGCTTGTGGCATGACCAGACAGGCTTTGGGTGCAGGTGGAAGACCGAGTGGAGGTTGAGGAGGCAGAAGCAGTGGAGGAACTTTGACATAAAGAGGATTGACGCACAACTCGTGGGGACGGCAAGACTTGGACAGCAGCCCCTTGTCCTGCTGTCACCATAGTTACCCAGTGCCCAGTCAGCGACATGTAACGCCCCTGTCCATGCCTACTCGTCCAAGTGTCTGTGGTGAAATGCACCCTGTCACACACAGAGTTTCTCAAAGAAGCGGTGATGTTGTGTGCGACATGCTGGTGGAGCGCAGGCACACCTTTCTTTGAGAAGTAGTGCCGACTGGGCATCTTTTACTGGGGCACTGCGACGGACATAAGGTCTCGAAAATCCTCTGTGTCCACCAGGCGGAAAGGCAGCATTTCTGTAGCCAAGAGCTTGCAGATGGTGAAATTCAACCTCTTAGCTTTCTCATGGCTAGGAGGAAATGGTCTTTTACTTGTCCACATCTGAGGGACCGAGGGCTGGCTATTGTGCTTAGACGGGGTTGATAAGGGTGTCCCCGGCAAACTGCCGGTCTGTGAGGAAGATGCAGGCGGACATGTTAGGTTGCCTTGATCCAAAGGTGGTGCTATCGATGTCGGACAGCGCTCAACACCAGCTGGTGTTACCACCTCCAAAGAAAATGATGACCTGCCAATCACGCTGGCTGTTGCGGGTAAAGAGGTGGCAGGTCTGCGCCCCAAAACAGGTGTGACTGCTGTCCCCCGAGTCACAGAGGATGAAGAGGCCGCGGATGCACAAGATATGGCAGACGGTGGTTGGCCCGGCCGGCTAGGCCGCATTGTAGCACACTGAGCTTCCCACTGCAACTTATGCTTCATGTCCATGTGCCGGTTCATGCATGAAGTACTCAAACTATGTATTTTTTGGCCTCTACTTAGCTTTTGCTGACAAATGTTACAGATAACACGAGTTGGGTCATCTTTATCGATCTGAAAAAATGCCCAGGCTATGCAAGGCTTAGCACCCATGCGACCTGAAGAGCCACCACGACTTGTGGTGAGAGGCAGAGTTGTGTTTGAGGATGCAGTTGTTGACGTGCTTCCAGTACTACGTCTCTGTCCAGGAAGGCGCAACCTGACCTCGTCGTCACTAGCATCTTCCTCCACCTCCTCTGCTGACCTCATCTCTTGGCTGACTGTGGGTTGACAGTAAGTGGGATCTCCAACCTCATCATCATCACCCTGTGCGTTATCACACCCGTCGTCCTCAGAGCCAACCTGTTCCTGCCCTGACAAAAAACTAAAGTTGTCGCTCCAATCAGGTATTTGAGTCTCATCATCGTCTTCCTCATTGTCTCCACCAACAGGAGTTACAGTTTGGGAATGAGGGTCTGCATTATGGTCAGAACGTTCTGCGTCTGGTCCTGGATCCGACTCATAAAGATTCTGGGCATCAGTGCAGATCATTTCCTCGTCTGGATTCACAGAAGTGCTGGAGTCGACCTCTGATTCCCAGGCTATAGTATCAGTAAACAGCTCTGCAGACTCAACCATCTGTTCTACCTCATACTCAGATGGGCAGCTGGAGATTTGGGAGCTGTGAGGAAGCAATTGCGATTGGGGTGACACATTTGAGGACTGGAGTATTTGTGATGTTGAAGTTGATGTGGAGGAGAGCCCACTTAAAGGAGTACTTGATATCCGTTGAAGCACCTGCTGTTTTTGTGCCTCATCTGGAATTTGTAGCGATTGGCGTAGCCGTAAGAAAAGGATCTTATCACATTGTCCGCTAAAAGAAGTAGACATTTTAGTTTGGCTGGAAGATGGTCTTTCTTCTGCAGATGTTACTGTTGCTTTAACACCTACCCCACGGACACAACCTTTTTTCCCCTTCCCAACACGCCTATTCCCCTTTCCACCAGCAGCAGGCCTTTTTCCACTCATTTTGGTGGTTAACTAATTCACAACTCTGGAGTTGTTTGCACAAAAAAACAATGGATGGGAACCGAGCAGAGCTGAGTGGCCAAACTGTGGTATTAGGCCAAAACTATTGGCTGGGTTAGATGCAGAAAAAAATTATATTCAATTTGCAACCTGATGGAGGTCAGTATAGATGGACTAATAGAACAAGTCCCACACACAGCTAGAAGCCCAAATATTTTTTCAGAGGTAGATGCAGAAATTTTTTTTATTCAGTTTGCAACCTGATGGAGGTCTGTATAGATGGATTAATAGAACAAGTCCCACACACAGCTACAAGCCCAATATTTTTTCAGAGGTAGATGCAGAAAAAAAATATATTCAGTTTGCAACCTGATGGAGGTCAGTATAGATGGACTAATAGAGAAAGTCCCACACACTGCTAGAAGGCCAAATATTTTTTCAGAGCTAGATGCAGACAAAAAATTATTTTGAATTTGCAACCTGATGGAGGTCAGTATAGGTGGACTAGTAGAACAAGTCCCACACACTGCTAGAAGGACAAATATTTTTTCAGAGCTAGATGCAGAAAAAAATTATATTCAGTTTGCAACCTGATGGAGGTCTGTATAGATGGATTAATAGAACAAGTCCCACACACAGCTAGAAGCCCAAATATTTTTTCAGAGGTAGATGCAGATAAAAATTATTTTTAATTTTCAACCTGATGGAGTTCAGTATAGATGGACTAATAGAGAAAGTCCCACACACTGCTAGAAGGCCAAATATTTTTTCAGAGCTAGATGCAGATAAAAATTATTTTTAATTTGCAACCTGATGGAGGTCAGTATAGATGGACTAATAGAACAAGTCCCACACACAGCTAGAAGCCCAAATATTTTTTCAGATGTACTGTAGATGCAGATAAAAATTATTTTTAATTTGCAACCTGATGGAGGTCAGTATAGATGGACTAATACAACAAGTCCCACACACAGCTAGAAGCCCAATATTTTTTCAGAGGTAGATGCAGAAAAAAATATATTCAGTTTGCAACCTGATGGAGGTCAGTATAGATGGAGTAATAGAACAAGTCCCACACACAGCTAGAAGCCCAAATATTTTTTCAGAGGTAGATGCAGATAAAAATTATTTTTAATTTGCAACCTGATGGAGGTCAGTATAGATGGACTAATAGAGAAAGTCCCACACACTGCTAGAAGGCCAAATATTTTTTCAGAGCTAGATACAGATAAAAATTATATTGAATTTGCAACCTGATGGAGGTCAGTATAGATGGACTAATAGTACAAGTCCCACACACAGCTAGAAGCCCAAATATTTTTTCAGAGGTACTGTAGATGCAGATAAAAATTATTTTTAATTTGCAACCTGATGGAGGTCAGTATAGATGGACTAATACAACAAGTCCCACACACAGCTAGAAGCCCAATATTTTATCAGAGGCAGATGCAGAAAAAAATATATTCAGTTTGCAACCTGATGTAGGTCAGTATAGATGGAGTAATAGAACAAGTCCCACACACAGCTAGAAGCCCAAATATTTTTTCAGAGGTAGATGCAGATAAAAATTATTTTTAATTTGCAACCTGATGGAGGTCAGTATAGATGGACTAATAGAGAAAGTCCCACACACTGCTAGAAGGCCAAATATTTTTTCAGAGGTAGATGCAGATAAAAATTATATTCAATTTGCAACCTGATGGAGGTCAGTATAGATGGACTAATAGAGAAAGTCCCACACACTAGAAGGCCAAATATTTTTTCAGAGCTAGATGCAGATAAAAATTATATTCAATTTGCAACCTGATGGAGGTCAGTATAGATGGACTAATAGAACAAGTCCCACACACAGCTAGAAGCCCAAATATTTTTTCAGAGGTACTGTAGATGCAGATAAAAATTATTTTTAATTTGCAACCTGATGGAGGTCAGTATAGATGGACTAATAGAGAAAGTCCCACACACTGCTAGAAGGCCAAATATTTTTTCAGAGCTAGATGCAGAAAAAAATTATATTCAGTTTGCAACCTGATGGAGGTCAGTATAGATGGACTAATAGAGAAAGTCCCACACACTGCTAGAAGGCCACATATTTTTTCAGAGGTAGATGCAGAAAAAAATATATTCAGTTTGCAACCTGATGGAGGTCTGTATAGATGGATTAATAGAACAAGTCCCACACACAGCTAGAAGCCCAATATTTTTTCAGAGGCAGATGCAGAAAAAAATATATTCAGTTTGCAACCTGATGGAGGTCTGTATAGATGGATTAATAGAACAAGTCCCACACACAGCTAGAAGCCCAATATTTTTTCAGAGGTAGATGCAGAAAAAAATATATTCAGTTTGCAACCTGATGGAGGTCAGTATAGATGGACTAATACAACAAGTCCCACACACAGCTAGAAGCCCAATATTTTTTCAGAGGCAGATGCAGAAAAAAATATATTCAGTTTGCAACCTGATGGAGGTCTGTATAGATGGATTAATAGAACAAGTCCCACACACAGCTAGAAGCCCAATATTTTTTCAGAGGTAGATGCAGAAAAAAATATATTCAGTTTGCAACCTGATGGAGGTCAGTATAGATGGACTAATACAACAAGTCCCACACACAGCTAGAAGCCCAATATTTTTTCAGAGCTAGATGCAGAAAAAAATTATATTCAATTTGCAACCTGATGGAGGTCAGTATAGATGGACTAATAGAATGATGCTATGCCCAAAAGATTTTACTTCACTAGGTGCAATAAAAAAATTGGTATTCTATACACAGGTGGTATATCTTGCAACACAGATAGGCTACTCCACTGACTAACACACTCAGCAATAGGCCAAAAAGGAGTAGCTTTGCTAGATTCAGCCAAATGCTGTGAAAAAAACTTGCACAGCACTGGCACAGACCTGCCTGGCAAAAACTGATAGGAACTGATGTAACCTAGTCCTGAAAAGGACTCCAATTACAATTAGTCTTTACTCCCACAATCTATCTATTTAAGAGCACAGACCTGCCTGATAAAAGTTGTAGGAAATGCTGTAACCTAGTCCTTAAAAGGACTGCAATCACAACTATTCCCTACTCCCAAGCTATCTGTAGATTTGTGCGAAAATTGGCTTGAAATTAACAAGGTATAGCGCACACAGCAACAGCGGTGCCGTCTAACACGCAGCTGCAGCAGTGAGAAAATGGTGGCGACGGGGAAAATGGCTTGGTCTTATAGGGCAAGGACATGTGACATACACTGCCAATGACACATGCCCTTGCTTGTGTGAAAAAAAGCACTTCGCTCCGTGTGTGCGCTGCTGATAGGCTGACAGATTGCACCTCCCCACTGTAAATGCAGGAAAGAGAAAAAAAAAATGGAGATTTTCATTATTCCTGCAGAGATCCATCCCCTGCCCCTCCCCCCACCCCGCTGTACACTCAAACTGCGTATTAACATTAATTTTCATCATTACTGAGAAAAATCCAGTTATGATTTTGGTGCACGAACAGTTATCGAACATAACCTCGAACAGCCGAATTTTTCTCAAATTGTTCGTGTTCGCCGAACGGCTCGAACACCGCCCAAAACAGCTCGAATTTGAGATTGGCGAACAGTTCGAGTAGAACAACGCTCATCTCTATTGATCAACACTAATACTTGACAAAAAAGTGAGAAACAACTGAAAATATGTCTTATATTCTAGGTTCTTCAAAGTAGCCACCTTTTGCTTTGATGACTGCTTTGCACACTCTTGGCATTCTCTTGATGAGCTTCAAGAGGTAGTCACCGGAAATGGTCTTCCAACAATCTTGAAGGAGTTCCCAGAGATGCTTAGCACTTTTTGGCCCTTTTGCCTTCACTCTGCAGTCCAGCTCACCCTAAACCATTCTTGATTGGATTCAGGTCTGGTGACTGTGGAGGCAAGGTCATCTGGCGTAGCACCCCATCACTCTCCTTCTTGGTCATATAGCCCTTACACAGCCTGGAGGTATGTTTGGGGTCATTGTCCTGTTGAAAAATAAATGATGTTCCAACTAAACGCAAACCGGATGGAATAGCATGCCACTGCAAGATGCTGTGGTAGCCTTGCTGGTTCAGTATGCCTTCAATTTTGAATAAATCCCCAACAGTGTCACCAGCAAAGCAACCCCACACCATCACACCTCCTCATCCATGCTTCACGGTGGGAACCAGGCATGTAGAGTCCATCCGTTCACCTTTTCTGCGTCGCACAATGACACGGTGGTTGGAACCAAAGATCTCAAATTTAGACTCATCAGACCAAAGCACAGATTTCCACTGGTCTAATGTCCATTCCTTGATTTATTTAGCTCAAACAAGTCTCTACTGCTTTTTGCATGTCCTTAGCAGTGGTTTCCTAGCAGCTATTTTACCATGAAGGCCTGCTGCACAAAGTCTGCTATTGCTGGGGGCTTAGCCTCAAGACCAGGAACTGCAAATTGGGCGACCCAGATTATTCTACACATCGAGAGATGGAAAGACCTTGCAGAATCGTCAACAGATAAGAACTGTGTTTAAGACTTTAAAATCTAAATTGCTGGATCATTATGGACTTTTATGTGACCAATAGAGAGAAATTTAGATTATCTCTGATCAATACAGCCCTTAGTAAAGACTCTAAAGATGGCGACAGATGCATATATAATAATCCAACTATGCTGAATGATATAGATCAAAAAAGGTTACGTGGACTGTTTTTGAACTTAGAAAATAATAGCAAAATAGAAATAACTAATCACGTAGAGACGATGTTTTTAGAACATTACATTAAGGATAACATAATACCCAAGGGATTGAGAATGAATCTCCACTCATCCTTTCCTCAGGATATTGTTTTTACTGAAAGATGGGACAGGTGTATTTCTGATTGCTCAACAACACTTATCAGATTGTTGATTGATAAAAGGAATACTCTGGCTATGCATGCTTTAGAAACATTAGCTAAAATTAAAGGGGATTTGGAGTTCTTTTCTTCATCTGCGGAATATTTTGCCACAGATAATGAGGTAAAACTAAGACTGGCTAAGTTTGAAAATGATTTAATAAATAAAAAAACAAAAAAATTGGAAAGAGATATAAAAGACTCTAAAAAAGAAAAAATCCAATCACCACTTCAAATTTCACCTGTTCCCATCATCTCTATGCAGAGAACAACTAGGGATAATCCATCATCCCCTATTCTAAGCAATGATACTGATAACCATACAAAGCAAGTGAATAGTTTTCAAAAACAGTTTTTTATGAATAAAAAACAACAAGCAATATATGAGACTCATAAAAAGAAATTATCCATTAACCATAATTACAAGAAAAATACTGTATTTAATTCTAATTTGGAATAAAATAATGACCTTATAATAGAGGGAATGTGTATGGAAATTACTCCTCCCTCCATATTGATTACTGATCCACCTATTTTATCCACACAAGCAGCAGATGTAGAATTTATTGCTAATCCGCCTACTATTTCCACACAAGTAGCAGATATTGATGAACTGAACTTCACATTACATATTAATACACAGGAGATATCCCATAGTGGATCTAATATCTCAGAGCTTTCTAGTGCAATACAGATTCCTATTGCTGGGGAGTCATCTGGACAGATCCCGATAGCGGATACACTGAATATTTTAAATCAAGGGAGACCCTCTGATATAGCAAGTGGTATAAACCACATTAAACCCCCTATAAACAGAATGACATCCTTGGAATTATCTCCGATTTTGAATGAAAATAGTATCTTGATAAATCCTCAAACACAGAATGCAGTTGCATCCCAAACTAATAAAACGAAAATTACACATTTTTTTCACGTGGTCCCCGGATGTTGTCCAAAACGAAAAAGAAATTTAGGGGTTGTAGAGGGAGTGGAAAAACCAGAGGCCTCACAACAAAAATAGTCCAAATGCCGAAATTGAGACACAATCCAAATATAAAGAGAATGAAATCTTGCCAATGAACCAGAATACAAATTCCCTGCAGATAGAAAACCCTATCGGTTGTGGGGGTATTTTTAATATTTCTAGCTATGTGCTATCTGAAGCTGAACGATCCTTGTTAGGTCGAGGATTATCTTTCTGTCCAGCTGTCCCATTTAATAATTTCACTTTGTTCTGTGATTTAAATGAATTTACACTAAAAAGACATTTTCTATTGGAAGATAAGAGAAAATCACATCCTATTAGTTCATGCTCAACAGTATCCCCCTCCATTCAAGAATCTAATATACCAGGCCCCCCATTACTGGACCCTTTCACTCATGTAAATGTGAAGGGGAAAAATAATTTTTGTCCATTACATCATAAAGGTTCACACCTTGAAACTTTCCAACAATTAATTTTGAGGGACCTTAGGACATTCCCCCCAATTTCTAAAAAAGTTAATAACTTGAGCTACCAGGAGAAATGTGCATTAAAAACCCTTCAGGATAATAAAGAAATAATTATAAAGAGAGCAGATAAGGGAGGGGGGACTGTGATAATGAACAGAGGCTGGTACATCAAGGAGAGCTTATATCGAGTGTAATAAGAAGACAGCCTGGAAGAGGGGGTAATTCTCTCAATAGTCTAATTAAATGTGTGGAATCCTTTAAATGAGAATCTAGGGATAAAACGTACTTCTGTAAAAAAAGATCAATATAGTGGGATAAATTGGATGTGATAGAATTAATACCAGAAATAATAGGACGTCCAGGGGGATTAAATTTATCTTTATGAATTTTGGGTAAAAAATAAAAATAAGGGACTTTGAATTTTTTAATGTCTAAAAAGGATTTTTCTTTTTTATTGAGGAAGTCAGCTGTAGAGGCCCCTGCTACAAGTCCTTTGTACTCCAAAAAAATGGTTACAGATGGGTCTGCTTCTAATTTCATGTAGTAGTTTGAGTCGTCTAAGATTCTGAGGCCCTCCTTGATGTACCAGCCTCTGTTCATTAACACAGTCCCCCCTCCCTTATCTGCTCTCTTTATAATTATTTCTTTATTATCCTGAAGTGTTTTTAATACACATTTCACGTGGTCAGATTAGTAGCATGTAACGCCGAGATGGACATGCTACTAACCTGACCACGTGATCCACCACCGAGAGATCAGGATCTGTGAACGCCGCTGGAAATAGATGACAGCCACCAACAGAGCGGAGCTTGTGGAGCTTTACACTGGGGTTGTGCAGAGGTGCACAACTTCATAAGGTTAGTAGCCATCCCCACACCCTTCTAACAATTGCAATACTGAGTCACCCATTGCGCCTTGTTCTCTCCTCTCTTTACATATCAAAGCAAAATGTGGCTACTTTGAAGAACCTAGAATATAAGACATATTTTCAGTTGTTTCACACTTTTTTCTTAAGTATATAATTCCACATGTGTTAATTCATAGTTTTGGTGCCTTCAGTGTGAATGTACAATTTTCATAGTCATGAAAATACTGAAAAATCTTTAAATAAGAAGGTGTGTCCCAAGTTTTGGTCTGTACTGTATGTTCCTTGAAAAAGACGCCAATACAAACCTTTCTGTGAACTCAAAAAAAAGGTTCATTCCCATACCTACATTTCCCGCAATGTAGTAATAAACAGCGGGGGGATACTTTTTCTCACCCCCATACAGGAGCGGGATTAGAATTAAATTTTTTTTTACTTGTGATTCTACTTTTGCAGTGTATGCGATCAAATGTCCTTGCGGTCTCGAATATGTTGGTGAGACCACCCAACATATACGAGACCGCATATCACAACACAAGTCGAGTATAAGATGTGGGAAGACTTATCTCCCCTTACCTTACCATTTTAATTTAAAGAAACATTCCATAGCACAAGTCAAATTTCAGGTACTGGAGCATGTACAACCATTAAGACGTGGGGGTAATAGGATCCAGGCGTTAAAATGACTTGAAGTCTTTTGGATCCATACGTTGGATACATTGGAACCTCTGAGTCGAAATAGAGAGTATGAGTCATCTAGCTTTCTGTAAACTGTATTAATTGTTGTTTTTTTCTATTTCAGACAAGTACTACTTGTTTCCTTTCTCTGGAACTGCATGAAATCACATTTTTTCTCATAGAACCTTATTCACTCCTGTGGGTGATGATGTTGTCTGTTGATTAATTCTAGATATCATCTACTCCTCTATTTTCTCCTCTCCCTTTCCTTTATTTTATTTCAATCTAATACTACATTGGGTAGTGATCAGTATATTTCCCCAAATTATTTTTCCATATATTTTTTCATATCTTTTTCCCCTGGTCTAGTTTATCCTCAAACATGTGTTACTATATTTCTCATTAGGCTTTATTAATAGCTGTGATTACATTATATATATTTCCCACTCATTTTTACTGAATTTTACCTATTTTTTTCTTTTCTATTTGGATCTGGGCTATTGCAGATCCAATAAAATGACACCGAGTGGCAACATAAACCTTTATGCTTGTTACTTCCAGGTTTGCGATCATGTGACTTGATCATATGACCAGAAGTGAGTCATCAGGTCCTTTTGCTCTGATTACATTGCAACTAATGAAACAGCAAGTGGCCGTTTGGCAGGTCCTTAATTCATTACACTGAACATATAAAAACCCAGAGGCTTACTCAGACATTTTCTCCCTGCACTTTGGTGCTTTTCCTCACATCACCATACCGAACTTCCTGATGCATGTATTTTGCTAACAATTCCTGGGTAAGCTTATATGTCTGCACTAGTGATGAGCGAGCACTAAAATGCTTGGGTACTCGTTGCTCGGGTCGAGCAAATTGGAAAACTCGGGTGCCCGACCCGAGCAATGAGCCCAATGTAAGTCTATGGGAAACCCGAGCAATTTTCAGATGGCTCCCCCCGGCGGTCTGCAGAGGGCCAAAAATTGCCCAAATCGATGGGAACGGTGCTCAAATTACATAGGAACAGCATGGGAAAGACCCCTGAAAGTTTCTCTGACTCCCAGGTCACTGCTGTCAACAACGTTGTCAGAGGTATTACGCCACTTTTACAGACTCACAATAAAACATACAAAAACAAATCCAAAATGGATTTTCCTGGGAAATATGTAAAGGAACATCCTTTCCAGGGTAATAACTTGTGTATAAGGCAAAATAAATAACTAAAACCAAAAATGCTCCTCCACACTTTGGGCTATGTTCACGCATAGAGTTTTTGCATTGCTTTCAACCAAGACAAATGCATTCACCAGGAAATGTAATTTTAACATTTTACAACCTTTTATGGCCATGTGGTGTGTGACACATCATCAGACACATGCATACAGTGCTGAAAAGGCATGGGAACAGCATGGGGAAGACCCCTGGAAGCATCTCTGACTCCCAGGACACTGCCTAAAAGTGTACCCATCATAAGTGATCCTTGGCGCATGCGAAGATGCCTCCCGAAATGCACCTGTCGTTGCAGACTTGCAACAATCACCGTCCATGTCCTTGTCCCAGTGCAGCTTTCAGTTGTCCCTACACCATTCCTTGGAATGCAAGCGCAAATATGCAGCCAGCCAAACAGGCTGCAATACTATACTGCCAAATTTTTGACAGCTGCTTGCACTTGAAATGTGGCCTTTTAGGCTCGTGGAGGTGGAAGCTTTTCATAACCTCAGGCTAGCGGCGGCCAGGTGTCCATACTCGGTCCCCAGCCGCCGCTATTTCTCCTGGTATCATCTCCGCCTTCCACAAACACGGGTCCCACAACATTACCCGTGCCCTTCCCAGTGCACTTGCTGGGAAGGACTGCCAAACCACAAACACTTGGACAGGTGAATGTGGCCAGGGACGGTACAGAGCCAGTCCATAGCTTTTTTTGCTGAGCTGCATTTCACCACAGTCATATTCTTTAGCTTGGTGAAAAGACTTGGGAAACCATATCTACTCCAGCTGTCATTTCTCCCAGGAAGGTCTCTAAAGCTGCTTTCACTTGAAATGTGGCCTTTTAGGCTCGTGGAGGTGGAAGCTTTTCACAACCTCATGCCTCATGACTCGTGTCCATACTCTGTCCCCAGCCGCCACAATTTCTCCCGGTATTGTCTCCACCTTCTACAAGCGTGGGTCCCTGAGCATTACTGCTGGTACTTTTCTGTGGGAATCTGCTTGCCTCCTACCAGCCCGGAATATTTCCAGTAAAATATTTCTAGTAAACTAGTACGACGCCATGGTATTAGCACTGCCCCTAGTACCAGTAGCGAAGCCATCCCCAATTTCCTTCTCAGGAATTTTATTTGGTAGACTGAGTGGCTTCCCAAATACATTAGTTTCTCACAAAGAAGCTTAAGATAGAGTGGCAGTAGGTGCAAGTTTCTCCAGCCTGTTAGATTCCAGAGGGTGAACGGCAGCACATTGGATCAGTCGTTACCACTGAAGCCTTGCAGCGCTGGGATCCTGGATTCAAATCCCAGCAAGAAGAACATCTGCAAGGATTTTGTGTGTTCTCCCCGTGTTTGCGTAGGTTTCCACCTCAGTAAAAAAGCAGCCATAGAGTGTCCGGGAACCTTCTCACACACTTTTCTTGGCCAGGACTGCTTCTCGGCAGGGTTGGACGGTCCCACCACAGAATCCTCTGGTGTGCCCTGGCTTCTACATCAGGAGACTTCATTATAGCGCTAACTTTGGAGCTGCTGTGTTCCTCCAAGTCCAAGCTAACTGTGACTTAGCGGGCAATTACTGGGTTTCTCGCTTTATCAAAGCCGTGTTTAGATCCAGGCCCGTCATCAAAAGCAAATTAGTACGCTGGGATCTAAATTTATTTCTAAAGGCACTAACTAGCTCGCCCTTTGAACCAATAGAACTAGCAAACATTAAGTCCCTCTCCCTTAAAACAGCGCTTCTAATAGCTCTAACATCAGGTAGGAGGATCAGTAATATCCAGGCTCTGTCTTCGGCTTCACCTTTCACTCAGATCCTGGATGATAGAATAATTCTTAAATCTGATCCAGCTTATCTCCCTAAGGTGGCTTCCCGTTTCCATAAACTCCAAGAGATAATCCTACCCTCTTTCTGCCCTAATCCGAGTAACCAGAAAGAGGTGTCAGCTGTGACAATCAGCTGACACCCAGCGGCGATCTCGCCCGCACAGCCTGTGTGATGGCAAAATTGCAATGATATACTAATACGTATCTGACTCTAAAGTCCCAGGGAGCAGATACGTACTAGTACGTCATGGGCTAGAAAGGGGTTAATGATAGGGATGATCCAAAAACAGTCAAGAAAGTTATTGCTTTCTATTAATAATATAAAAGGCATTAATAATAAAATTACATTCTCAAATGTATGGATATTTAAAAGGTAAACCATTAACTTGTAGGATCATTATCTATATGTTGCATCAGTGAGACACTTTTCTGTTCTAATTTTTATTTAGCATAGGTAGACTGATACAGTTTACAGTAGAAATATAAAATAATATTGTTGGAATCTCCTAAATAATTGTTTAAAGTTTGCTTAAAATGTAAATCTGTTGCTTTGTCTATATCAACTTTGTCACTAGAGCTGGATCTTTATTAGTCTTAGATGTTGGGATCTGAATAATTTACAATGTACCCCTTCTACCTAATCAATAACGCGTATTGATTTAATAGCACCTTCATTTATTAACTTGCAAATTTGACCTGACCAGATTCACATTTATTCCATGAATATATTTACATAGAAGACATTGATAAAGTACCATGTAATGATTTTTCTGATGAAACTAATATATTATAGGGATAAATGTATATTCCAAGATAAATTAATCATTAGTTGTCCTATAATTGACAGAAACTTTGCACATTTATTTAATTTGAAACATTTTATCAAAATATTTTGTCAATAAGTTAAAGATGCAGAAGTATTTATTCTGAACAGCAAAGTTCTACTGAATTAGTACTCAATTTCAGTGAGTGTCGGTATGTAGTTAATTCACATTTAAATAAAGTATGTTTGGTAATGTTTATATTATGTAATTGTTTGTTAAAGGGGTTGTCTCAAGTTCTGAAATGAGTAAAATTGCAAAGTGCTGGAAGAAAACAAGTATAAAAAAATATCTGTTCTTTAGAATAAAATAGAAAATAATCCAAAAGCAGCACAGAGAAATATTTAGATGCAAATAATCTCCCCAGGTATATACCAAACCTTAAAACATCCAGAAAAATAAAGGCAGCACTCAATTGTACAGTCAAAAAATAGTTGTTTTAATAGCCTATGTGGATGTGGCAGCGTTTCGGTCCCAAGCTGGAGAAACGTTGCCATAGCCACATGGGCTATTGAAACAACTATTTTTTGACTCTACATTTGAGTGCTGCCTCCATTTTTCTGTATGTTCTTTAGCATAGAGGTATTTATCATTTTATAGTTTACAGTTCATTTCCAAGACTAATGGCCAGCCGTCAGTGTCAGAGTGACCAGTCATCTAGGCAAAATGCATGTGTTGCTTGCATTCTCTATACTATAGAGCCTGCTTACTCTACTCTGAAGAATGAATCATTGGATCTGACAAGCTTCAGTCCATCTGCATTTTTCTGTCGGTGGCCACTGCTATCAGCTGAGAAACTGTTAGAAAAATAATTAATAAAATAATTTATAAATTAGTAAAAAGAATAAAAAACATCAAATTAGTTTTTTTCATCTAATAACCCTTTTCTAATGCAGTCAGTTTATTTTTTGTGTTATATTTTTCCCCTTCCCTTCTTCCAAAAGCTATTATTTTTTTTTCTGTCAATATAGCTGTAGGCACATGTAATGGCGCAATCCCCAGGCCTCGGGCTGTAAATACAGCTGACAAAGAATAGCATTTGACAGATTAACAGCCGTGATAAGAGCTCAACTGCATCCAGTGTTGTTAGAGATAGATGATGGCTTTATAACACACCCTCTGAACTTGTTCCATACACCCGCTTCTGACGTGCGCCATATATATGTTACAATACTTTGTGATCCATTTAGGAAGTTCGCTGTTTCCTTAGTCATAGAAATGTCCCAATATTTTCAATGAAACACATTATAAACCAATTAAAAGCATATTGACATATTATTGAGCAAGAATATTGATAAATCATAAAGTCAAGACTTAAAAATGACTTTGACTGAGAACAGAACTCTGCTTAATGTAGCTTACTGAACAATTGATTGTGATCACAGAGCCATAACCACTTTGAGAAAATGTGATACAGTATTGAAAGTTGCATTAAGTATTATAGTACAGAAATTTGCTATATGCCATTAACAGATCACTTAAATCTGGGGCAAGTTAAAGGCTTGTTGAATACCCTGAAAAAGTAGACCTGTTCCTCCAACCATTCCTTTACAGTTTTGGCAGTGCTGCAGGATGCATTATCCTGCTGAAATACACCATTGCATTAAAGGGGGTGTCCACTACTATTTAAAATATGCCAAAGTGTTTTTATGATGAAAAGCAGCTTCTTTCTAATTACCTCCTGCTGTCCTTCTTGCCTGTGAGCGACGCTATCACTGGCCGCTCACAGGCATCACGTGACCCCCGGCTACAGCCGGCTCTGGCATCCGCTGACATCACGTCAAGTCCAGGCTGCAGCCGGAGGTGTCTCTTCCGCGTTTCATGGCGGCTGCTGGGTTGTGTGCAGGGTTATCCCCACGCATCATACCCAGCATCCACTGTGCACTCTCCCTTTCCCCATTCATTGGGAAAGCGTGTGGTGGATGTTGGGTGTGACGCGGTGGGGTAACCCCACGCACAACCCAGTAGCCACCGCGGTGACCCCAGCGCTGAGTCACGCCTCAATAAACGGAACGTCAGCTGGGGGTCACGTGCTGCTTGGGAGCGGCCACCGATAGCGCCGCTCACAGGCAGAGGGAGGTAATTATAAAGAAGTTGCTTTTCATCATGAAAACGTATTTTAAATAGTAGTGTACAACCCCTTTAAAAAATACAGTTGATATGAAGGGGTTAACTTGCTCTGCAACAATGTGCAATTGTTTTGGTTTGTGATATCTGTCAAAGAAGCATCATAAAGCCCAAAAGCCAAGTTTTCCAAGCAGAACATTGCCTAGAGCCTCAGAAGGCATTTTTGCTTTTTTTTCATATTGCATCTTGGTACTATGTCTTTCTCAGGTTCCAAGCCACCCACAAGATGTAAAAAATATAAGAATAATCAGACAAAGTTACCTTCTTTCAATGCGCCATCAGAGGCAGACGTATCAAATTGCCCAGGGGCCTAAGAGTTAAGGAGGGCCTCTTCTACCTACAAAGTAGGTGGCTTATTGCATTATAATGAGCTATTGGATTGCAAAGGGCCCATATCCTGTTCTTGCACAGGGGCCATTTTCGGTTTGTATCCACCAGTGTGCATCATGATTTGGTTTTCATACTCACATGCAGTTTGTTAACATTTCCAAGAGTGAAAAAGGGTCAACATTGGTGTTCTTATCAAATAGAACCCGGCACTCATGATGACACTTTCACTCATGGTTTATTTATAGCAATACCAAAAACACAATTGTCTTAATATTTCTGTCTCAACCAGACCTTTAACATACAATCAAACTACTATTGGAGATCTGGCATACAGAGAGTTAATAGCACTGAAGAAAATTATAATATATAGCTTAAATATACTCCACAATATGAGAACGCTGACTTCTCTGCAGCTATTCAGCCCATTTGCAGCAAAATTTGATGTATATTCTGACTCCATTCTACCATAGGAAACATTATTTTGTAAGTAATTAGTTCTATTGTAGCTTCTTCTGAGAAATTGGAGCAGAAAGACTACCTTTGCTCTCCACACTTATCCATGGGCCTTTGCCACCCATCATCTTGTCACCGATTGACGTATTGACCTTCCTTGGACTATTAAACATTCATAGCACAGTTTACACCATAGGAAGTGCCAAGAGAGTGTACCATAGTGAGCACCAGCAAAATGTACTCACAATAACAGTGCCATATTAATGCCAATTCATTGATCCAGAAGATTTTTTCAGCATAGTTCTAGCACTGTTTTATTTTTAGCAAATAGGTCATAATATAATTTTAAAGGTTTGCACCCATCTCTGTGATACACCCGTAATGTTAATATGATCACTGTACTGTTATATTAATTAACTGAGTTCCACTGTTCTGGCACCTCAGGGGCTGTTCAGTGGATCATGGCACCCATAAAAAACCATAACAACAAAACATGCACTATATTATATGGCTCCGTCCCTTCTGAGCTTCCCATTGAACCTGTAAAGTAGTTCCTGATTCGATGAAGAGTATTGGCGCTCTCAGAAAAAATTGCACAATAAAATGAGGTCCATTTTTTCTTATTAGCACTTTTAAAATTAAAAACTTGGGCTAAAACAACATGTTAGTGGTAAAAATGTAATTATTTTTTCTTTAGCGCTCAATGGTATAAAATTCTGTGAGGAGCATGTGGTATAAACATGTTTATTGCACCCCTAGATTAATTAATTTGGGGATTTAGTTTGTAAAATAGGGTCTGTAAAATGGGTTTATAAAATGGGGTTCTGCTGCTCTTGCACTTCAGGGGCGCTGTCAATGTGGCATGGCACGAACAATGCCAAAAATCCAGTAAAATCGGCACTCTAAAATGGCACTTCTTCCCTTCTGAGCTTTGCACTGCACCTCGAAAGTAGTTTTTGACCACAAATGGGGTATTGGCACACTCAAGAAAAACTGTCAAATAACAAAAGAATGCCATAGATGTCAAGAAAGGGAAAGTGGACAATATTCTGTAAAATTACAGATGATTGTCCACATGCATGCTGAAAAATAACATAAAAAAGAGGAGTATAGCCCAGAAATAATTTGCTAAAAATATTCAATGCTTTATTAAATATAAAACACAGAAAAGGTAAAAATGAAGTACAAACATAGAGGTAGTGTCAGATGGTAAAGTGCTTCCAGGTAGGATAAATATAGTAATGCATTCACAACAATTCCGTGATATGGCAAAATTGGACATTGCCCACAAAGTGGCCTAGTTGCAAATATTTATGTTACAAAAAAAAGTCAGTGAAAAGGGGCAGGAATCACAGAATTTCCATGAATCACCCAAATGTAGTGGGAATCATAACCTCACTGAATGCTATATCGGGGGAAAATGAAGAAAAACATAACAGTATAGGTATACTCTCTGCCCTTGAGAAAGCGGCTTGGGACTCTGCGAAACGTGCATTGGGCTATCACCTTCACCACTCCCATACCCCCCGCTGTGCTCCCCTGGTAGGTAATTACCTCCTTCTCTGCTATATGTTATGGCTGCATGGATATATATAGGCTATATGCCATGAATACCTATACTGTTATGTTTTTTCTTCATTTTCACTCCATATAGCATTCAGTGAGGTTATGATTCCCACAAAGGACAACATCTGCAAGGAGTTTGCATGTTCTCCTCATGTTTGCGTTGGTTTCCTCCAACACTCTAAAACATACTGATAGGGAATTTAGATTGTAAGCCCCATTGGGGACAGCGATGAAAGTGAATGTAAACCGCTGTGGAATATGATAGCGCTATATAAGCAATGCAGAGTAATATTAATAGTCTCATTATTAAAAGTGATACCATAGGACTTTTAGGTCTAAATTAGTGTTGAGCGAACATGCTCGACACTGCTCGGTACTCGCCCGAGCATCACGCTACTCGGGATGCTCGGCGAGCACCGAGCATTTCCGGGTTACTCGGGCGGGAGCTCGGGTCTCCGCCCTGCATGTTTGGCGCTCTTTACAGAGCCAATGAACATGCAGAGATTGCCAGCCAGTCACTGGAATGCTGCAGCCATGTTGGTTGTGGGCATTACAGTGATTGGCTGGCCGCACAGCGTCACCTAGAGTATTTAAAACCGGGCGCCGCCATCTTGGACACAGTCGCTCCGGATTAGACAGTGTAGGGACAGCGCTGCTGATTTAGGGAGAGATATAAACTGCAAAATAGTTAGTGTAGGGTCTGTAAAGGCTGCCAGAACAAACAAACAGTCCTTTTGAGGACTAATATCCATCCCAGATTCCAGGCAGGCAGGCTGTATAGGAGACACAGTGGGTATACCAGCAAACGCTGCATTACAGTCCTGTGTGCTCCTGTTGCTGAAATTGCTGGACTTAGCACCAGGTGTCGGGGGCCAGGAAAAATCCTTTTTTTTTCACCTAAATCCTCCTTTTTTTTTCCTCCTTCACACTGTACAAATACCCGTCTTATTAACCTTTTGGTGTGTCCCCCCCCCCCCAAAAAAAAATCGTGTCTCTGATTTTTCAGACACAAATATAACTGTTGAAAATAGTCTGGTGTAGGCTAGAGAAACAGAAGTGTTGTTTTGCACTTCCACGGTTCAAACCTCTGTATTATCCATTTTGGGCCATTTGTATCTAAAAAAAAAAACAGTTTCAGTGTGTCGCTCACTATTCAGCCACAAATCTATATATTTAAAAAAGTCTGGTATACCCCAGTAAACAATAACTGTGGTTTTGCCATCCCACGGTAAAAAATCTCTATTATTCAGGTTTTGGTATATTTTCCTTAAAGAAAAACAGTAGTGTCTCCTGACTGTTGTGACACAAAAATATATCTGTTGAAAATAGTCTTGTGTAGGCCCGACATCCCAGTGTGGTTTCGCAGTTCCACGGGTCAAATTCCTGTACTATCCAGTTTTGGGCCTTTGGTATCTAAAAAAAGCAGTTTGAGTGTGTCGCTCACTGTTCAGCCGCAAATATCTCTATTTAAAAAAGTGTGGTATACCCCAGTAAACAATAACTGTGGTTTTCCTCTTCCACGGTTCTAATCTACTCTTTATTACCCTTTTTCCATTGATAGTGCAAGTGTAAGCTATTTTACTTCATTTACAATGGGCAAGGTGCGTGGCAAGGGACGTGGAAGTGGACGTTCTGGTGATGGTTCGTGCAGAGGACGGGGCCGTGGCCAAGGTGAAAATGTGCCACAACCAACAGCCACATCTTGTCGCTCCCACTTCTTGACCGAATTACTAGGGAAGCACAGAACAACACCAGTATTGAGAACTGATCAGTGTGAACAGGTTATTAATTGGATATCAGATAATACTTCCAGTCACCTGGGCACCACCACCTCTGGTCTGTCTTCCACACGGTCAACTCTTAGTAGCCGTGAGTCTCAACTGCATACTCCTCCTCACCCTGATGCTCCTTCCTCCCACCATGCCGAGTGTCGTCAGACAGCAAGTGATCCCACACTTGGACACTCTGAAGAGCTGTTCACTTGTCCATTTCCATATTTAGGCCCCTCGCCTGATCCGCTTGAAGTGGTGGAAGAGGAGATCCCATGTAGCGATGCCCAAATATTTGAACAGCCATGGCCACAGGAAGTCGACGTTGGCAATCTGTCACAAGAGGTGGACGATGACGAGACACAATTGCCAGGAAGTGAGGATGAGGATCGTAGTGCGCAAGTGGAAGAGGAGGAGGTGGTGGATGATCTAGTAACTGACCCAATGTGGAAGGAGTACATGCAGAGTGAGGCCAGCAGCAAACAGGGGGAGGGAGGCAGAGTACCCCAACAGGCAGGAAGAAGCAGTGTGGTGGCCGCAGACAGAAGGCAGGCAACCGTTCCCCGTAAGACCAACACGAGGGACGTTGCCAGTACAAGCGGTAGGTCTTCCCGAGTCTGGAATTTTTTTAAAGACTCTGCTGATAACCCCAAAAAGGCCATATGTTCCACCTGCCATGCCAGCATCAGCAGGGGTGACAAAACTACCAGCCTGACCACCACCAGCATGATCAGGCACATGGCAGCAAAGCACCCGACTTTGTGGGGCGAAACCCAGGGTCCACGACCAGTGTCAGCGGGTGTCACCACTGCTTCTTCCACTGTTGTGCGTGCAATAGAACCCCCTGTTGTGTGTGCAAGGCAATCCCCTGTCCATACTGCATGTAAAGATGCCCCCTCCTCTCAGTCTTCACTTGTTATGGCAGTTTCTCAAGAAAAAGCATCAACGTCCACATCCATGTCCCACCGCAGCGTTCAATTGTCCATATCCCAGACCTTTGAACGAAAGCGGAAATTTGCAGCTAACGCCCCACAGGCCACAGTCCTAAATTTGCACATTTCACGACTGCTGGCGTTGGAAATGCTGCCTTTTAGGCTGGTGGAGACGGATTCCTTCCGCAATCTTATGGCGGTGGCCGTCCCTCGGTACTCTGTCCCCAGCCGACACTATTTTGCCCTGTGTGCCATCTCCGCACTACACAAGCACGTGTCCCAAAGCATCTGCCGTGCCCTCAACACCGCAGTTACTGGGAGAGTCCACCTGACAACAGACATGTGGACAAGTGCTTGTGGCCATCTCTCTGACGGCACACTGGGTAAACATAGTGGAAGCCGGGACCCAGTCGGACCTTGGGAGGGAACACATCCTCCCCACACCAAGGATTGCGGGCCCTATGTCAGTCAGATTTGCCCCCACAGTGTACAGCTCCTGCGCATCCTCCTCCTCCTCCTCATGTTCAGCCTCCATCTCAGATATCACCACATCAGTTACAAGCTTGAAGCATTGCAGTACTGCCTCCACCAAGCGGCAACAGGCTGTGCTGAAACTCATAAGTTTAGGTGATAAACCTCACACTGCTTGTGAGTTGTGGACAGCTGTGAAAGAGCAGGCAGATCTGTGGCTGAGACCGCTGTACCTACATCCCGGCATGGTCGTGTGTGACAATGGCCGTAACCTGGTGGCGGCTCTGAGGTGAGGTGAGATCACACACGTACCATGCCTGGCTCATGTGCTTAACCTCGTGGTTCAGCGGTTTCTAAAATCGTACCCCGAGTTGCCAGATCTGCTCATGAAAGTACGCCGCCTGTCAGCTCATTTTCGCAAGTCGGCTACAGCTTCCGCCGCCCTTGCTGTGTTGCAGCAGCGTTTGCAGCTTCCGGCACACCGACTGGTGTGTGATGTCCCCACACGTTGGAACTCTACCCTCCACATGTTGCAAAGGATTTGTGAGCAGAAGAGAGCAGTTGTGGAGTACCAGCTGCAGCAAGGCCGTCTATATTCAGGTCAGACTCCACACATAAGACCTCAGGAGTGGACCTGGATGTCAGACATATGTACCATCCTGACATAATTTGAGGAGGCCACCAAGATGGTGAGTGGCGATGACGCCATCATTAGTGTCAGCATCCCACTTGTCTGTCTTTTGCAACGCTCTCTGTAGAGAATTAAAGAGGAGGCATTGCAGCCAGAGTATGATGAGATGGATCAAGATGCCGTAGCTGGCGATTACACACAGCCCAGCCTCATCTCATCACAACGTGCATTGGGGGACAATGAGGGAGAGGAGGAGGAGGAGGAGGAGGAAGAACAGGAGCTGCTATAATGCGTTGTAGACGGTAGTACCTGTACAAGTGTCATACCGTCGGTTCAAGGTGGGTGGCCTGAGGACAGGGGGGAGGAGGAAGAGGAGGAGGAGGAGAAGGAGGAGGAGAGCATGGTCAGTCGTCATCTTGGTGAGGACAAGGAAATCTTGCCCGTTACCAGTCTGGCACGCATGGCTGACTTTATGTTACGCTGCCTTAACCGTGACCCTCGCGTTGTCAAAATGTTGGGTGACAGGCATTACTGGTTGGTGACACTTGTAGACCCCCGCTACAAGGAGAACTTTCACTCTCTTATTCCCGAGGTGGAGATGTCTACAAAAATGGGGCAATACCAGAAGGCCCTTGCTGCAGAACTCTTAAAAAAATTCCCATCTGAACACGCTAGCGGCAGAGGTCACAGTTCGTTGCCCAACCAAGGCGTACAGGCGAGAGAGATGCAACTCCAATCCAGCAGAGGCAGGGGAACACTGTCAACGTTCTGGGACAGTTTTCTGACACCTGACCAGCTTACAGGCCCTGAGGCGCGGGGTACTCTCAAAAGGAGTGGAAAGTTTCAAAAGATGGTGAGGGAGTACCTTGCCGACCGTACCAGTGTCCTCCGTGATTCCACTGTGCCTTTTAATTATTGGGTATCCAAGCTGGACACTTGGAATGAACTCGCTCTGTACGCCTTGGAGGTCCTGGCCTGCACTGCCGCTAGCGTGTTATCGGAGCGTGTTTTTAGTGCCGCTGGGGGAATTATAACTGATAAGCGCACTCGCCTGTCAACTGACAATGCTGACAAGCTGACCCTTATCAAAATGAACAAGGGCTGGTTTGGGCCAGACTTCTCATCACCACCAAATGACAGCAGAGTAACATAAAGTCAAATCCACTGTGTTATTTCGGGAGGTGTATTCACATGCACCGCTTCACACCCACACATGGGTATACTCCTCCTCGCTTCGGCTGTTTTATCTTCTTCTCCTTATCCTCAGCCTCCACCACCACTATACCACCAGGGTGCCAGCATTGTAAGCTCCTCCGTCCTTATTTTTGGCAGCTTTTGCTTGCAAGGCATAAGCAAATACTATGGGACACCCACTCCCCAATAATGGGACTTATGTTTGTAATATGCTGTACTGCATGGCTCTTGTAAGGGGCATTGCAAGTTGCTCCGTCCTAATTTTTGGCAGCTTTTGCTTGGAAAGCATAAGCAAATACTATGGGAGACCCACTCCCCAATAATAGGACTTATGTTTGTAATATGCTGTACTGCATGGCTCTTGTAAGGGGCATTGCAAGTTGCTCCATCCTAATTTTTGGCAGCTTTTGCTTGCAAGGCAAAAGCAAATACTATGGGACACCCACTCCCCATTAATGGGACTTATGTTTGTAATATGCTGTACTGCATGGCTCTTGTAAGGGGCATTGCAAGTTGCTCCGTCCTAATTTTTGGCAGCTTTTGCTTGGAAAGCATAAGCAAATACTATGGGAGACCCACTCCCCAATAATGGGACTTATGTTTGTAATATGCTATACTGCATGGCTCTTGTAAGGGGCATTGCAAGTTGCTCCGTCCTAATTTTTGGCAGCTTTTGCTTGGAAAGCATAAGCAAATACTATGGGAGACCCACTCCCCAATAATAGGACTTATGTTTGTAATATGCTGTACTGCATGGCTCTTGTAAGGGGCATTGCAAGTTGCTCCATCCTAATTTTTGGCAGCTTTTGCTTGCAAGACAAAAGCAAATACTATGGGACACCCACTCCCCATTAATGGGACTTATGTTTGTAATATGCTGTACTGCATGGCTCTTGTAAGGGGCATTGCAAGTTGCTCCGTCCTAATTTTTGGCAGCTTTTGCTTGGAAAGCATAAGCAAATACTATGGGAGACCCACTCCCCAATAATGGGACTTATGTTTGTAATATGCTGTACTGCATGGCTCTTGTAAGGGGCATTGCAAGTTGCTCCGTCCTAATTTTTGGCAGCTTTTGCTTGGAAAGCATAAGCAAATACTATGGGAGACCCACTCCCCAATAATGGGACTTATGTTTGTAATATGCTGTACTGCATGTGACGCGCCCACTGGGCCGTGTGTACACGTGTGTGGGATACCCGGTGCCGGGTCTCTGGGGTCTGTAGTCTCCGTGGCGGTGACCCGGTCCCGTGGCTCAGGTTGGTCAAACCAGTGGCAGTCTTTCTTAGGTTTTGAGGTTAATTGTCCGACTGCGCCACCCATGGATTGCGGTCAGGGAGTACCACCGCTGCGAGGCTGGTGTTGTATGCGCAGCAGAGAATGGGATAACTCCCCACGGGAGAAGTATAGCCTCAGGGCAGTGAGTGTGGATAATGGGGGTGATGGTGCACGAGCGCAGCAGGAACGACTCAGAGTCTTTGCAGTGCAGTTCAGGGTCTTTACTGATGATTATAAGGTAGACCCTCCCGGGAGTACTGGCTAGCATAAGAGGCCTGGTCAGTCTGTGAGCAAGCAGGAGTTCTCCTGGCCAGGTGGAGTTGTAGGCCTCCCCGTCTGTCTGCACTCTTCCTGGCTACCTTGCTGTAAGCGGGTAGAAGTAGCCCACGTCCCTGAGTGTACCGTGTAGTGCTCACCCGTATGGCTGGTGACTTGGGGCCTTCTCTTAGCCTCCGCTCCACGACGGCGGTGCTGGTCCCTTGCTTGTGACTGAGCCTCCGAGCTTCTATGGCCAGAGGACCTGAAATCCCCTGCCGGCTGGTTTCTGCTGCTGGATATATAAGTCCTCACAGCCTCGGACTCCTGTGTCCGGTTCCTATTGTCTTCTGCCAGGGCAAGCTCTGCTCAGCTTCCAGCCCCTGGTCTTTAGCTCCTAGCTCCTACAGAGCTCCATGCTGTTACTTTCCCTTGCTCTCACTCTGACTCTGACTGTTCTCTGTTCTCTGATTCACTCAACCCCGCCCCAGATCCAGTTTATATGGGCAGAATTCTCCCCTCCCAGGACTGGGGCAGGAGGATGTTGCATGTTTAAGGGATCCTGACCAGGAAATCTCCCACTTGCTCTCCGACATAATATCTCTATTACTGTGGTGACCAGACCCCTGGGGTGCCACACATGGCTCTTGTAAGGGGCATTGCAGTTCCTCATAATTTTTGGAAAGCCTTCCATTCACTGCTTAGGCCAACAGTGCACAGGAGACCCAGTTGCTATAAATGGAAAAAAGGTTTAGTTAACGCCCTCTAACTTCCATGTCATTTCCAAGGGGCATTGGAGTGCCTCAAAATTTTTGGTAGACATTGCACTCACTGTATGCCCTATAACTGTGTAGCCGAACCGCTCCTTTTGTTACAGAAACATATCCTACAAGACATATCTGATTGACTGGCCTGATATTGATGTGAATGGTCCCTGTTCTTCCTGCTCTTTCTCCTTTGCCACTACCTCATCCATCATTTATCACCTAAAGCTTTGTTTTAACGGGAGTCATAGAACTTGGATAGTAGCAGGAAAACATCCAGCCTTCCTTGGAGGAGGAAGGATATGCACCAAAACGCTGACCACCTCAGGCCTAGCCGCTACTACATACATGCGCTTGCATTACAACAAAACAAAGCAGATGCTAACTTCTATCATCCTCATCATGCTCCTCACCTTGGCACTCTGAACTCCCCTGATGGAGAAGCCAGGGCCCACCGGAGGAGTCTGATAGTCTGGTGGGCTCGGCCAATGCTGCTCCAAAGCAGGCCAGGCTAAGAAAAGTGTGGGAAAGGTTACCGGGACAAATAGGGGTGGCTGGGGACCGAGTTTGGACACCCGGCCACCCCCTGGAGGCTGGGGAACAAGCGGGGACACCCGGCCACCAGGTGGCTGGGGACTGAGTATGGATACCAGGCCGCCGAAACAGCCATGGCATGGTGGCCAGATTCCGCCTCCACATGCCTAAAAGGCCCAATTTCAAGTGCAATCAAGCAGTATGGTATTGCAGCCTGGGGGTGGGTGGGTGGCAGGCTGCATACTTGCGCATGCATTGCAAGGAATGGGAGAGGTACAATTGAACACTGCCCTGGGACAAGAACTTGAATGGGGATAGTTGCAAGTCTGCAATGACAGGTGCAAAGAGGGAGGCATCTTCGCATGTACCATGAACAGGGGTTTGGCATGCACACACTACAGCGGAATAGGCTCTCCTTCCTACTAAATGCACTGGGGAGGGCACAGGTCATGTTTTGGTATACGCGATTAATCTTATGTATAAGGCACACCAGGACAAATAGGGGCGGCTGGGGACTGAGTATTGATACCTCGCTGCCGAAGCAGCCATGAGGTAGTGGCCAGCTTCGGCCTCCTCCAAACTAAAAGGCCCCATTTCAAGTGCAAGCTAGCAGTGTGGAATTGCAGTCTGGCGGTGGGTGGGTGGCAGGCTGCACACTTACACTTGCATTAAAAGAAAACATAGCAGATGCTAACTTCTGTCATCATCATCATGCTCCTCACCTTGGCACTCTCAACTCCACCGATGGAGAAGTCAGGGCCCACCGGAGGAGTCTGGTTCTCTGGTGGGCTCGTCCAATGCTGCCTAAAGCAGGCCGGGCTAAGAAAAATGTGTGTGGGGATGTTCCAAGGAGAAATAGGGGTGGCTGGGGACCGTTTATGGACACCCGGCTGCCCCCAGGCGGCTGGGGACCGTGTGTGGACACCCGGCCGCGGGGCGGCTGGGGACCGAGTATGAACACCCGGCCGCCCGGCGGCTGGGGACTGAGTATGGATTCGAGGCCGCCAACACAGCCATGACGTGGAGGCCAGATTCCGCCTCCACATGCCTAAAAGGCCCAATTTCAAGTTCAAGCAAGCAAGCAGTATGGTATTGCAGCCTGGGGGTGGGTGGGTGGCAGGCTGCATACTTGCACTTGTATTGCAAGGAATGGGGGAGGTACAATTGAACACTGCCCTGGGACTAGAACTTGCATGGGGATAGTTGCAAGTCTGCATCTTCTGATGCGGCAAGGATCACTTATGATGGGCACACTTTTAGACAGTGACCTGGGAGTCAGAGATGCTTCCAGGGGTCTTCCCCATGCTGTTTCCATGTCTTTTCAGCACTTTATGCATGTGTCACACAGCACATGGCCAGATAAGGTTGTAAAATGTTAAAATGACATTTCCCGGTGAATGCATTTGTCATAGTTGAAAGCAATACAAAAGTGCAAAAACGCATAAAAAATGCTATTTGTGAACATAGCCGAAGGTGTGGAGGAGTATTTTTGTTTCTGGTCATTTATTTTAACTTATACACAAGTCTTTTCCCTGGAAAGGATGTTCCTTAACATATTTCACAGTAAAAAAGTTTCACTTTCATTTTTGAACGTTTTATTGTGAGCCCGTAAAAGTGGCTTAATACCTCTGACCACGTTGTTGACAGCAGTGACCTGGAGGTCAGAAATGCTTCCTGGGGCGATCCCCATGCTGTCCCCATGTCATTTGAGCACTGTCACTATCGTTTTGGGCACTTGTTAGGCTTTTAAAAGACTGCCGGGGGTGCCACCGCAAAAATGCTCGAGTCTCCCATAGACTAACATTGGGCCCGAGTATCACGGCGAGCTCGGCCCGAGCTTCGAGCACCCGAGCATTTTAGTGCTCGCTCAACACTAGTCTAAATGACAAAAATGAGCACCACTTATCCCATATTCCAGAAGTATCTGGAATAAAGCGCATTTAATTCACAGATGAGTGCCGCAAGTTTTCTATTCACTTTTTACAATTGATGGTCTGTGACTTTTGCTGAGCACCATAGTTATTTGTGCCTGTGTCCTTGGAAATCAGTATGATTCTCAGATAAAAACAGATGTAATCTGTGATGATATGGATCCAACAGTGCTGGTGAAGAACTTGTTCATTACTGATTTGTTGCCTTTTTCATTCTTTAAAAGTGATGTACGCTTTGTGAAAATATTCTTAAAAAACAGAAAAATTATTCTATTTTGAGTGTGTTAGTGAAATAGAAAAACAAGAATTCAATTACATACCCCATTGTTTTCATTTGATGCATTGACACAACAGTGAAATTACATTTCAATTTGATTCAGACACTGTAAGGTAGCCAATAAAGCAGGAAAAAACAGCAATATTACTTCTACATGTACACAAATGTAACACAGGTACTTTAGATGCAGTGACACAGAAACACAGAGCAGCCAGTACAGGGTTAATAAACAGGGGGCATTTATTGTAACAGGGTCAATCTCCACGCAGGGAGTAACAGGGGAAATATGGAGACAATAAAGGGACTAGCAGGTAACAGACTAGAGCCGGCAATTCACAGTTTGGCTAGATGTAGCAGAGTCGACACGGTTGTAATCGGCTGTTTTACACTTAGCTGACTCTTGTTCCTCACAAGCAGTTGCTAGCTGATGCCAGTGTTGTTTTTTTCAAGCTTCCTCGCCTAAACAATGCTCCATCTTCTGGCAGCAGCTGGCGGTCTCCGGTTTGAACCGCTGAGCCTCTAGTCCATAGCACTGCACCTCACTTGCTCGTCTCCACGGACTCTGCGTCTCTTCTCCCTCTAGCGGGGCTTGACTCAAACTGTCAACTCTCTGCTTTCCCACGCAAAATTCCTTTTTCTCCCCCTTCCTAGACACACCCCCAGCTCGGGCTCTGGAGACGCCCCCAGCTTCCCGGTCACCTGACTCCTGTGCTCGCAGTCTGTCTTCCCCCTGCAACCAGAGGAACGGCCCCGGCAGTTCCGGATCACTTGTTGTGAAAGTACTTACACCCCAGTCTTTCCCCTTACCCTCCCACTCTCTTTTAACTCGCCATTCCACGGGCGAGAGTTCCTTCGCTAAACGTTCACATCTTGGACTTCCTGGACGATACATTGCCATATAAACTGTTCTTGTTTGTAACGGTGAGGAGGCACTCCTGCTGTTGTCCGTTCTGACCGGCGTAACTCAGTTTGACCGATGGGGGGTGCAGGGTCACTTGGATTCCCAATCTCCGCCTGCCGGGTGGCTTCAACCGATGGTGTTCCTTCGCCGCTTGCACTGGGGACTGCACGTAATCGAGTGCTGGGGCTCGGAGGTAGAATCAACAATTCTTCTTCATGCACATTATGGCTTGGGGCAACTGTGACAGGACCCTCTCTAGAAGCAGGTGATCCTTCTTCATCTTCGTCATCTTTAGACAGACCCCTCAGGTTGAACTTCATACACAGGTCCTTCAGCGCCAACCCTGCGCTTCACTCGGTGCGGGGTCCGTTCCCACCGCCAACTAAATTTGCCTCGCTGCCGCCTGTGTTGAACCAACACCCTCTCCCCGGGCCTCAGAGCTGTCCCTCGAAGTGGCAATGTCTCATGATGTTTGAGCTCCCAAAACTTTTGTTGTACCAACCGTAGGAGGGTCTGCAGTCGATGCCGGTGTTCCCGGCCCCAGGAAGACATCCCCCGTCCGTGGATAGTCCTCCTCGGGGTCCAGCTCTAACTCGGTAATCTCTCGCCCCTTTCGCCCAAACAGTAAGCTATAAGGAGTGAACCCTATCATACTATTCACTCGGTTGTTGTAGACCCACACCAGCTCAGCCACAAACTCAGGCCATCGTACCTTCCGATCTTCCTCCAACTTGCGGAGCATTTGGATCAGTGTCCAATTAAAGTATTCATAGGCCCCACTTCCTTGAGGGTGGTAAGGAGTAGTCCGTAACTTCTCAATCCTGTACAAATGGTGCAGCTCTTCCATCAGCCGGCCCTGGAAGCAGGCACCTTGATCGGAATGGATCCTCTTTGGGCAGCCGTACACCCGAATGAAGTCTCGGCAGATGGCCTGCGCAGCCGATTCAGCAGTCTGGTCTCTGGTCGAGGTCACCACCGCAAACTTTGTGAAGTGGTCTGTCATCACTAGGCAATGTTCATACCCGAGATGCGCCGGTCCAACAGTTAAATAGTCCATCATCAGCACCTCCAAGGGGGCAGAAGTCACAATGGTTTGTATGGGGACCCGCTGCTCCGGGGGCTTAACCAGCTCACAGCTTCGACATCTTCGACAAGTGTCTTCTATTGTTGCTCGCAATCGGGGGTGATACACCAGCCTCTGCAACCACTGAAATATCTTCTATGGTCCGAAGTGAGCCCCTCGTTCATGAGCCTCCTTAGCCACTACTCCGACCAACTTCTCTGGGATCTCAACTTGCCAAGTGATCCCGAACTCTCGCAGTAGCTGTATCCGTCGGTACTGCAGCCCGTCTCACAAACAAAGTCTCTCCCATTGTCCCAGCATTTTCAGGGCCCCCAGGGACAGGGTACTCCTCTCCTTTCGACTGGGGACCTGTCTCAAAACCACCCACTGACGTAATTGGGCAACTTATTTGTCAGTCTGTTGAAGTCGGACCCAGTCGTCTCTTGGCTGCCCTAGCACTTGTTCTTCCGACGTCTCTCCGATCTGTCCCTGCGCCGCGACCAGCGGTCCCATGAAACTTCGGAAGCTAGGGACCTCATCCGCCTCCAAATCTTCATCGTGGTCATGATCAGGCCATTCACTCTGGAGAGGGCTTTGGCGTGAGTATTCTCTGCCTTAGACCGGTAGGCGATCTTATACCGGTACCTAGCCATGCGGGCCACCCATCGTTGCTCCAGGGCCCCCAATTTCGCATTCTCCAGGTGAGCCAGCGGATTGTTATCTGTTCTCACCAGTACTTCAGACCCGGACAAATACTCTGCAAACTTTTCAATTATTGCCCAAACCAGAGCCAGCAACTCTAATTTGAAAGAGCGATAATTATCTGGGTTCCTCTCAGAGTAGTGAAGGGAGCGACTGGCATGCGCAATCACGCGTTCTTTCTCCTCCTGTACTTGGGATAACACGGCTCGCAGACCATGTAGGCTTCCATCAGTGTGAAGTATGAATGGTTGGGAGAAGTCCGCAGAGGCAAGTATTGGGGCCTCGGTCAGGGCCATTTTTAGGGCACTGAAGGCCTCTTCCTGGCTGCTTCCCCACTGAACCACCTGATTCTTGGAGCCCGCCGGCACTCCCTTAAGTAGCTCCAGCAATGGGTTGGCTATGCGGGTGAAGTTCTTCATGAATCTTCGGTCGTACCCGGCAAGTCCCAGGAAGGCACGAACGTCCTTCACTGTCTTCGGGGTAGGCTACTCCTGTACGGCGGCCACCTTTTCCCGAGTGGGCCTGACTCCTTCACTGGACACAGTATGACTGAGATATTCGATCTGTTTGCGGAACAGGTGGCACTTCTGGGGCTTCACCTTTAGGCCATGACTCTGTAGGCGACTCAGTACTTGCTCCAGTCGCTGGAGGTGCTCCTCGAAGGTGGAGGTGTGGCACCCCAGGGGTCTGGTTGCCACAGTAATATAAATATTACGTATGAGAGCAAGTGGGAGGTTTCTCTGGTCAGGAGCCCTTAAGCATGCAACACTTCCTGCCCAGACCTGGGAGGGGAGGAATCTGCCCATATAAACTGTATCTGGGGCGGGATTAGTCAGTTGAGTCAGAGCCTGGAGTCAGTTCCAGACATAGGGAGAGTTACAGCAGGAGCTCTGTAGGAGCAGTAGCTGAAGACCAGGGGCTGGAGCTGAGCAGAGCTCGCCCTGGCAGATGAACCTGATAACCGGACAACGGAGTCCGAGGCTGTGGGGACTGATATCCACCCAGCAGCAGAAACCAGCCAGCAGGGGATTCCAGGTCCTCTGGCCATAGAAGCCCGGAGGCTCAGTCACAAGGAAGGGACCAGCACCGCCATCCAGGAGCGGAGGCTAACAGAAGGCCCCAAGTCACCAGCCATACTGGTGAGCACCACATGGTATACTCAGGGACGTGGGCTACTTCTACACGCTTACAGCAATGTAGCCAGAAAGAGTGCAGATAGACGGGGAGGCCTACAACTCCACCTGGCCAGGGGAACTCCTGTTTGCTCGCAGACTGACCAGGCCCCTTATGCTAGCCAGTACTCCCGGGAGGGTCTGCCTTCATATCACCAGTAAAGACCCTGAACTGCACCGCAAAGACTCTGAGTCGTTCCTGCTCATCGCCGCACCAGCACTACTAGTGCTGGGACTCCCTTGCACTATCACCCTCACCATCAACTACACTGCCCTGGGGCTGCACTCTTCCCGTGGGGAGTCACACTACCTCAGCTGCATACACCATCAGCCCCAGCGGTCTGCCTTGCAGCGCCGGTCCGCACTGACCGCAATCCACGGATGGCGTAGTCGGACAATTAACCTAAAACCTCCCCTAAAAGACTGCCATCGGCCTGGCCACCCTGAGCCACGGGACCGGGTCGCCGCTACGGAGACTACAATCCCCAGAGACCCGGCTCTGGGTAACCCACACACGTTCACACTAGGCCCAGGGGGCAAGTCAGCTTTGGCGTAGTCGGCAGGATTTCGTCCCCGCAACCACCGGGTACTGCGTGCCTTCAAAAGACTGTCATACCTGCCGTGGTGAAGGTCCCCGCCATCCGGAGCCGTCTCCCGCCATCTTCAGTCAGTTCCCGCCATCCAGAGCCGTTTCCCACCATCTTCAGTCAGTTCCCGCCATCCACAGCTGTTTTCCCGCCATCCCAAGTCGTTTTCCCGCCATCGGACGCCATCTTCAGGATGCCGCGCTGGAAGAAGAGGGGCATGGACGCCGAAAGCGCGGGAAACCCGAAGCTCCGCCCCACGCACCGACGCTGCGCAAGGTCCTGGAAGGGAGAGAGAGCGACGCTGACGTCACCAGAGCACGACGCAAGGTCCTCCACCCTGACAATAGTCTGCGGAGCCGCGGCCTACGGAGAAGAAGCAACAGAAGGTAGGCCACACTTAACTAGGGGGGAGGAAGATGACGGATACGGAGGGACCCTCTACCACCAGCGCGGCCGCTGCCACAGTAATGCCATTTACAATGCCCTATATCCCCAGAGCGGCCTGGCTGCCCCAGTACTCAGGGGAGTCGCATACCCTAAGCGACTTTAAAGAGAGACTGTACAGCCTGTTTAAGGTATACCCCCTGACAGAAGGACAAAAAGTGAGCATATTGGTAGGCCAGCTAACCCAGGCAGCCCAACGTGAAGTAAAGTCCTGGTCAGTCCGGGACAAGGAGACTGTAAAAGAAATCTTAACCCATCTGAGGGACACTTTTGATACCCGTACCTCAGCAGAGATCAAAATGAAATTCTATGGGTGCAAGCAGCGGGCCCAAGACAGTAAAAGAGACTATGCTTTGAACTTGCAAGAGGCCCTGGGAGCCATTAAACAGGCAGACCCTGACAGTGTGCGGAATGCAGATGAACTGTTAAGTGAGCAATTCATTGAGGGTCTGCTGTCCAATGCCCACTGAACCCAGTTATGTGCAATGGCCTTGCAGAACCCTGGTTTGGACTTTGCAAAGTTCAAAGATAGGGCCATCCGGGTGCTCCGAGAACCGGCACCGGGTAGCGCTGTAACCCACCGGCGCCCTGCTATTGCCTATCATCAGCAGGCGGCGCCCTTGTCTACAGAGTCTGTAGGAGCTGGTGCGCAGGCTTTGGATACCAACCCGGCTACCGACCTGCACCATCAGGTCCAAGAGCTAACCAAAAGTGTAGCCGCGCTAGCCAGAACTGTGCAGTCTTTACAGGTCTCTCCTCCAGGGTAGATCCAGCTGGCATCCGGACTGGAGGACGTCCCGTGGCGCCGACAGAGGAGGATCCCAACGTCGAGAGGAAGACCCAGCGACAGATACAACGAGGACGGACAACCCATCTGCCGCCGCTGCAATCAACCCGGACATATGGCAAGGTACTGTCATTTAAACGGGCACAACCTGGGGTAGAGGGCCAACCCCCAGTCCTAAGATCATCAGGCCCATCGAACTGGTGTGATAAATACGTTAGGGGACATCCGGTCTTGCCTGTGGTACTGGATGGCATTCCCATGAGTGCCCTACTAGACACTGGGTCACAGGTGACTACCATCCCGTACGTGCTCTTTAAGCGGTACTGGAATGACTCGGACCTAACCTGCTACCCAGATGACGACCTGAGTATCATCGCCAGCAATGGTCAGCCCGTGCCGCAGGCGGGGTTCAAAGAGGTGACCATTAAGATCGGTATAGTCGAACTAGCGGCACAAGGACTGATTATTGTGGACATTGACCATCATGAGAGTCACCCTAGAATAAACCTTGGGAACTAATGTGATTGAAAATTGTTTTGCAGAGGTGATTCTCATTTTACAGCAGGTTGCCAAGAACACCAGTTCCAGCCAGCAGCGTGTTCTCCAAAAAGAGATTCGGGCACTGATGAAGCGGCAACAAGTGGAATTATCTGGTGGTGAGATAGGTAGCATGAGAATGTGTGACCCGTTCCCTATTGCCATGCCCCCGAAAAGTGAGATGATGTTCTGGTGCCGGGCAGCTATTGGTCTAAGAGGTAGAGACTACCAAGCAATGGTAGAACCCGTCTACTCAGACAGTAGGCCCACCATTTTGACAGCACGGGGGGTGGTCGATGTACGCCATGGGAGGGTGCCCATCCGCATCATAAATATCGGGGAGAGAGAAGTATACCTGCCCCGGTATGCCACACTAGCCAAATTGTTCACCATAAACCAAAATTCTGTAAGGGCCGTGGAACCCTTGCCTCCTTCTCAACCAGAGGAAGGTAACGGCTCTAAGAAACAAATGGAGGACTGGTGTCAGCAACTGCATTTGGGTACTGACTCCACCAAAAACAGGGAGTCTACCGGGTGGTTCAGGAGTACGAAAGAGTCTTTAGTAAACATCTGCTAGACTTCGGGCGAGTAAAGGGGGTAGAACATCACATCCCCACAGGAGACCATCCACCCATAAAGGAAAGATACCGACCTGTACCCCCTGCACACTATCAGCATGCAAAGGGGATGTTGTGGGACATGAAGGAGGCTGGGGTAATCAGGGACAGCTGTAGCCCCTGGGCAGCTCCACTAGTTCTAGTGAAAAAGAAGGACAACACAATGAGAATGTGTGTAAACTACAGAAAGGTCAACCGTATCACACACAAAGATGCGTACCCGTTACCTTGAATAGAAGAATCTTTAGCTGCATTAAAATTTGCTAACTTCTTCTCCACTTTGGATCTTACTAGCGGGTACTGGCAGGTTCCTGTAGCAGAGGCAGACAAGGAGAAGACCGCATTCACCACCCCGATGGGTCTCAGCGAATTCAACTGTATGCCGTTCGGGATCTGCAAAGCACCAGGAACCTTCCAACGGTTGATGGAATGCTGTCTGGGACACCGGAATTTTCGAGACGGTCCTGTTATACCTGGACAATGTCATCGTGTATTCCAAAACCTACGAGGACCATCTGAAACACCTGGGAGAAGTGTTTGACGCCCTGGCAAGCTACGGCCTAAAGGTGAAACCCTCCAAGTGTCACCTCCTGAAACCAAAGGTGCAGTACCTGGGACACGTGGTGAGTGCTGATGGAGTGGCTCCCGACCCCGATAAGATCACTGTGATTAAGGACTGTCCAAGACCCTCCAGCATAAAGGAAGTGCGGCAGTTCCTCGGGTTGATAGGCTACTACCGAAGAGTCATTCCCGGTTTCACCAAAATGGCAGCCCCTATGCAGGACCTCCTGATAGGCCTATCCAGGAAGGCCAAAAACCAGAAGCCGCCCTTCAGATGGGAAAATCTGGAAGAGGAGTCCTTCTGCCAGCTGAAGATGGCCCTCATGGGGGATGAAATCCTGGCATACCCTGACTACAGCCAGCCCTTTATCCTCCACACGGAAGCGAGCAACATCGGGCTAGGAGCCGTACTGTCCCAGATCCAGCAGGGGAAAGAACGGGTAATTGCTTACGCCAGCCGAAAACTACGGCCCACAGAAAGAAACCCTGAGAATTATAGCTCATTCAAGCTAGAGTTCCTGGCGGTGGTGTGGGCAGTGACCAAACGTTTCAAGCATTACCTTGCCTCTTCCAAGTTCACCGTGTACACGGATAACAACCCGTTGACACACCTGGACACTGCAAAACTTGGTGCCCTGGAGCAGAGATGGATGGCCCGCCTGTCCAACTATGAATTCACCATCAAATACCGGGCGGGACGCTGAAATGCCAACGCGGATGCCCTGTCGAGAATGCCAAACCTACCGGACGTAGGAGAAGATCCAGAAGAACTGGAAGAAATCTAACTCCCCGCGTTCCACCGCCATGGGATTACCTTGTATTCCCACCATGTGAGGGACAGGCGCTCTGCTACATTCAATCCCTTACCCCACTACAGCTGGGCAGAGACACAAGACAGTGATCCCGCAGTCCGTCTGGTGAAGGAAATGCTGACACAGGCTGATGCCCGTCTTGACCCGGACGCTCCGGAAGAGACCAAGCAACTGTGGAAGGAGAAAAGCAGGCTGTTTCTTTACAAGGAGAAGCTGTGCCGGAGAATGGTCAACTCTAGAACACATGAGCTGACCTGGCAGGTAGTGGTCCCAAGACGAGACGCGGCTATGGTTCTGGAGGCATACCACGACGGAGCAGGACACTTCGGATGGAAGAAGCTGGAGTACTTGTTGCGTGAACGGTTCTACTGGGTAGGCATGAGAGGAGCCATCGAGAGGTGGTGCAAAGACTGTGGCCCGTGCAACCTAAGAAGAAAGGACCGTGCCAGCCAGAAGAGTCCCCTGCAGCCCATCATCACCAGGCAGCCACTGGAACTGGTAGCCCTGGACCATGTGAAACTGGCTCCAAGCAAATCTGGGTACGTCTACGCCCTTACCATCGTAGATCACTACTCCCGGTTCCTGGTGGTGGTCCCTGTCAAGGACTTAACGGCCAAAACAGCAGCCAGGGCCTTCCAGCTGCACTTCTGCCGTCCACACGGGTATCCGGAGCAAGTGCTGACTGACCAAGGACCAGCCTTCGAAGCGGAGGTCTTCCAGGAGTTCTGCAATCTGTATTGCTGCAGGAAGATAAGAACAACGCCCTATCACCCTCAGACCAACTGACTATGTGAGAAAATGAACCAGGTGGTGATGGACTTGATGAAAACGTTGCCCCTGGAGGAACGCAGTCTGTGGCCTGAAAAACTGCCTGATTTGGTGGACTTGTACAATCACATCCCCATAGGCTCCACCAACTGTACCCCGGCTTACCTAATGAGAGCAAGACCTGGTAAGCTGCCTATTGACCTGGATATGGGAGTCCTGACACCTGAGGACACCTCGCCAGAGGCTGACTGGGATACAGAACGGTGGCAGCAGTATCAGAAAGTACAGGAGAGCATCGAGCGAAGTCTGTCTCAAGCAAGAGAAAGGCAAGAGAAGGCTTATAACCAGTATGCTCCCGCTGTTCCCCTGGTACCTGGAGAGCAGGTCTTGAAGAGAGAGAGATGGCTCCACAAGTTGGATGACCAGTGGGAGAAGGACCCGTACACCGTACTGCCCTCAAGTCATGAGAACCCAAAAGTATGTGTCATCAGTAAAGATGGTGGAGAGACCACGGCCATTGTCTCCAGAGAATACCTGAAGAAGTGTCCCGAGCAGCTGCAAAGCCCTGAAGAAGATCGAGAAAACCCTCAACCCGCAGAGGAAAGGGAAGAAATGATCAGTACCGTACTCGGAGACTTTCCCCGGTCCTGGACTCAAATCAACAAAGCAGTCGTGGTACCCTTCCTCACATTTCTCCATCCAGCCCCTCAAGGGCCTACAGAAGAACAGGTAGTGTCAGAAGAGCAGCCGGCCCAGGAGGCAGAAGAATCCATACCAGCAGCCCAGGAGAATCAACCCTCTGCTAGTAGTGAGCCTGCCATGCCCCTAGTAAGCCAAAGAGTATGCAGAAAGCTGCCAGACCAACCCGCAACACCTCCTACACCCTGTAGTGCAGAGCCAGATAGTGGGTTACGTAGGTCCACCAGGAGCACTAGAGGACAAATGCCTGCTCGCTGGAGAATCTAAAATGTCATCTGTAACTTGCAAATGTTGAAAATAGTTTATGTTTTTGTTACCTGGTTACTAATTATGTTTCTCTAGTTACCCTTCAGGTTTATTTGGACTGACAGGTTATGGACGCTGAGTAACCGGAACTACATTGTAGATACTTGCACCTTGGTGCCTCTTGCGAAGATGTCCGCGGAAGAGAAAACCTGTCTGGCATGGCCTCCTTGTGGCCCAAAGTAGCTAGCCTCAGCCTTGCAGCCACGCCCAGGGCCAACGCTTGGGGTTTGCTTTGGACAGGTCCCCTACTCTGTGCCAAGACTTGACCTTGTTGGGTGATATGGACACCCGGTTACGGAAACGCCGTGACCTCTAAAGACTAAAGCTTCTTGTATATATGTTGTTGGTTTATTGTTTATACCCTGTGTTTGTGTTTTCTTAAAAATGTGTTTAGTCCCGGAGTACTAAAATTCACTAGGGGGGAATGTGGCACCCCAGGGGTCTGGTTTCCACAGTAATAGAAATATTACGTCTGAGAGCAAGCGGGAGGTTTCTCTGGTCAGGAGCCCTTAAGCATGCAACAATTCCTGCCCAGACCTGGGAGTGGAGGAATCTGCCCTTATAAACTGGGTCTGGGGCGGGATTAGTCAGTTGAGTCAGAGCCTGGAGTCAGTTCTAGACATAGGGAGAGTTACAGCAGGAGCTCTGTAGGAGCAGTAGCTGAAGACCAGGGGCTGGAGCTGAGCAGAGCTCGCCCTGGCAGATGAACCTGATAACCGGACACCGGAGTCCGAGGCTGTGGGGACTGATATCCACCCAGCAGCAGAAACCAGCCGGCAGGGGATTCCAGGTCCTCTGGCCATAGAAGCCCGGAGGCTCAGTCACAAGGAAGGGACCCAGGCTAACAGAAGGCCCCAAGTCACCAGCCATACTGGTGAGCACCACACGGTATACTCCGGGACGTGGGCTACTTCTACACGCTTACAGCAAGGTAGCCAGAAAGAGTGCAGATAGACGGGGAGGCCTACAACTCCACCTGGCCAGGGGAACTCCTGTTTGCTCGCAGACTGGCCAGGCCCCTTATGCTAGCCAGTACTCCTGGGAGGGTCTGCCTTCATATCACCAGTAAAGGCCCTGAACTGCACTGCAAAGACTCTGAGTCGTTCCTGCTCATCTCCGCACCAGCACTACTAGTGGTGGGACTCCCGTGCACTATCACCCTCACCATCAACTACGCTGCCCTGGGGCTACACTCTTCCCGTGGTGAGTCACACTACCTCAGCTGCATACACCATCAGCGCCAGCGGTCTGCCTTGCAGCGGCGGTCCGCACTGACCGCAATCCAAGGGTGGCGTAGTCAGACAATTAACCTAAAACCTCCCCTAAAAGACTGCCATCGGCCTGACCACCCTGAGCCACGGGACCGGGTCGCCACCACGGAGACTACAATCCCCAGAGACCCGGCTCCGGGTAACCCACACACGTTCACACTAGGCCCAGGGGGCGAGTCAGAGGCATAGACAATTATGTCGTCAAGATAAATCAGTGTCGCCTCGAATCTCAAATCGCCCAGGCACCTCTATATCAGATGCTGGAACATCCCCGGGGTGTTAGGCCGAAGGGCATCTGATTGAACTCGAACAGTCCCATGGGTAATATGAACGCCGTCTTCGCACGGTCATGTTTAGCCACGGGCACTTGCCAATACCCGCTGGCCAGATCCAAGGAGGAGAAGTATCTTGCCTTCCCTAAGGCCGACAGTGACTCTTTGATTCGGGGTAGTGGGTAAGAGTCTCGTACTGTACAGGCATTCAGTCGTCAATAGTCCACACAGAAACACAGGGTCCCATCTTTATTCCTAACCAGGACAATCGGGGCTGTCCACGGACTCTGACTCTCCCGTAACACACCATTCTGTAACATATGGGCTAGCATTTCCTTAACCTCTTTATATATCTGGGGAGGTATCTGCCGGTATCTCTCCCACACTCGGGCAGCGCTCCCCGTGGGAATCTCAAGGGTAATGGCTTTTGCGCAACCAAAATCATCCTTAAGGCGAGCAAAGACTTCTTGGTACCGCTCCAGTACCTCTTCAACCTGCTGCACCTGTCGAGGTGAAAGTCCCGTCAATTCAGCCTGCATTTGTTCTAGGATTCTTTGTCCCCCCTTCGCACTCGCACGGTGGGATTCCGGCAGCACGGTGACTGCCAGAGTCCAGGGGTCTCCTCGTACAGTGGACAGCTGTACCACATCAGGTCCAACAACTTCTCTGGCTTTCCTAGAATCTGGGCTATTTCCGCCCTGGGAGGGAGTGTGAGATCACCTTCGACCAGATTAATGCACCGCACTATAACATTGCCACCCTGGACGATGGCTAGTGTCCGAGTCACCAGGAGTCCGGGGGGTACTTTGTCCATCGATGTTGGTCCTATCTGAACTTCAACCCCCTCAAGAGGTGTGCAGGTAACGTGAGTACATTTTGTCCTGGTGGTAAGGTGAGCGCAGTAGCTGCTGGTACTATTATTTTCCCCAGGACCTTCCTTTCACTCGACGTCTCCTGAGCCTGGGCGGCTCGGATTAATTGTTGAAAAACCCTCCTTTGGGGGGTTCATGGGTCCCGCCAGTCTAGAATAATCTCCTTTTGCTCACTAATCAGGATTTGCCCAATCTCTTTCAGCACATTCATTCTGAGGGTCACTGGTGGGTCCACTTCTGGTTCCCCCTGCGACCAAGACGACCCTTTTTTTCCCCACATCTTTTCCATACACTCGGATCGTCATCCATACCACCCCTGCGACTGGGATTGGTAATTGATTAGCTGCCGTAAGTTTAATTACTGGTCCCCATTCAGGCCGCACTATCTCTGGAAATTGTTTTTGATAGTAGGCTTCTGTCTTTGAAGTCACCTGTGATCCCATGTCAATCAGGCAGTGAACAGCCCGACCGCTTATTTCAGCCCAGACAGTCGGGCTGGTGGAAACTAGGTCCTTGTCTCTGTCTGTGTAGGGCTGCCTCACTTCTCTATGGAACTCTCCTGCAGGGTATTGCCTGAATTCAATTCTTTCCCTAACTGGGGCAATCGGTTTGGGTATCTCTGGTGTCGGTGCAGGGGTCTTCTTGAGACTGGACCATTCACCCCGCATCTTCTGTATCTCCTTTCGCATCTCTCGAGTCCATTCCAGTTCAGCTGCAGGTGGGGTGGGTACCTCGTTACTCCGGACCATCCCTGCCAGGGCTGTCACCCCCATCTCCTGCTCTCTCATACGTGTCTCCGCCCCCACTTCTAGAAAAGTCATATGTGGGTTAGCGCACAGGCGCGCCCGCAAGGCCTGCTTCAGCTGCAAATCCCTGAGGCCTGACACAAATTGGTCCCTTAAGATCACATCAGGGGGGCCCATTCCCAAATTCCCCATGTCGTCTTTTCTAGTGATATATGCATGCACCCTCTGTAATGCATTAACATACTGCGTCACAGTCTCCCCCTCCTGCTGCACTTGGTGAAAAAGCCGAATCCTCAGCTCTCCTACATTGGTGGGATCCCCATGCATCTCCTCCAATATCCGCATTTTACAGTATCCCGGTCTGATGCCGGCTGATGCCAGTGTTGTTTTCTTCTGGCTTCCCCGCCTAAACAATGCTCCGTCATCAGGCGGCAGCGGGCGGTCTCCGGTTTGACCCGCTGAGCACCTAGTCCATAACACTGCACCTCACTTGCTCGGCTCCACAGACCCTGCGTCTCTTGTCCCTCTAGCGGGGCTTGACCCCAACTGACAACTCTCTGCTTTCCCGCGCAAAACTCCTTTTTCTCCCTCTTCCTAGACATGCCCCCAGCTCCCCAGTCACCTGAACCCTGAGCTCTGGCTCTAGAGATGCCCTAAGCTTCCCGGTCACCTGACTCCTGTGCTCGCAGTCTGTCTTCCCCCTGCAACCAGAGGCACGGCCCTGGCAGTTCCGGATCTCTTGTTCTGAAAGTACTCACACCCCGGTCTTCCCCCTTACACATAAGTAAAACTTACAAATTTTTAAATTACAGAGGAAACCAGCAGTAATTATGATTTTGGAGAGGAGTGTTAAAAAATTAACTCCCAGACACTTTCGATAAAAATATAGATTTTTTTTAGGAGAAAAGATACACAGACAATCGTATTGATGAATTGCAGTCCAAAATTGCCTATATTTGTTTTAGTATTTTGGACACTAACAGATCAAAATCCAGATACCAGACCGAAAACTAAGTGGCGCTAGAAAAAAAAAAAAAACAGTGCTAATTAGCGATGAGAGAGAACTAAAATGCTCGGGTACTCGTTGCTCGGGTCGAGCAAATTGGAATGCTCGAGTGCTCGGTCCGAGTAACGAGCCAAATATAATTCCATGGGAAACTCTAGCATTTTTCCGGTGGCCTCCCTCCGGCGGTCTGCAGAGGGTCTAAAAGTTGCCCAAATCTATGGGAACAGTGTTCAAATGACATGGGATCAGCATGGGAAAGACCCCTGGAAGCATTTCTGACTCCTAGATCACTGCTGTCAACAATGTTGTCAGATGTATTACGCCACTTTTACGGACACACAATAACACATACAAAAACTAAACCAAAATGGATTTTCTGGGAAATATGTTCAGGAACATCCTTTCCAAGATAATGACTTATATAAGGCAAAATAAATAATCAAAAACTAAAATGCTCCTCCACATCTTGGGCTATGTTCACATGCAGCATTTTTGATGCGTTTTTGCACTTTTGCATTGCTTTCAACCGTGAAAAATGCACTCACCAAGAAATGTCATTTTAACATTTTACTACCTTATTTGGCCATGTGGTGTGTGACATGGGAACAGCAAGGGGAAGACCCCTGGATACATCTCTGACTCCCAGGGCACTGCCTAAAACTGGTCATCTCATCAGAAGTGATCCTATATTACTAGGGCAATAATACAGACATTTTTGGCAACATGACAAATCTTAAACTCCATTTAAATGGGGCAAGGTGTGTGTCAAGGGACGGGGAAGTGGACGTTATGGTGATGATAATAGTGCACGCAGAGGCCGTGGGTAAGAGGTAACTTTGGGAGCACAACAAATACCCACATCATGTCGAACTTCCTGTCCCAATTTCTATTGAAGCCAGAGCAGTGTAAAAAGGTTGCTGGTTGGATAGCGGATAAAGTTTCCAGTCAGTTTGCCGTCACCACCACCATGTGTCCCACAAGGTCCAGTCTCTGTAGATGTGAGTCTGGACCACATTATTATTATTATTATTTTATAGCCATTTATTCCATGGCACTTTACATGTGACAAAGGGGTATACATCGCAAAAACAATTTCAATAATCTTGAAAAAAAATGTAACAGCGACTTGTACAGGAGAGGAGAGGGGAGGGATCACAGTCTATAAGGGATACAGTAGGTGAGGATAGAGCTGGTCTTGCAGCAGTATGGTGGAGCGAGGGTTACTGCAGGTTGTACGCATGTTGCAAGAGGTGAGTCTACAGGTGTTTTTTGAAGGTTTCAACAGTAGGCGAGAGTCAGAAATCGTGGGATAGAGAGTTCCAGAGAAGGGGTGATGCACGGGAGAAATCTTGTATGTGATTGTGGGAAGAGGAGATAAGAGGGAAAAAGAGAAGGAGATCTTGTGAAGATCGGAAGTTGCGTGCAGATAAGTATCGGGAGATTAGGTCACAGATATATGGAGGAGACAGGTTGTGGATAGCTTTGTCTGCCAAGGTTAGGGTTTTGTACTGGAGCCAGTGTAGGAATTGACAGAGAGGAGAGGCCAGGGAATAGCGAGGGGACAGGTTGATTAGTCGGGCAAAAGAGTTTAGGATAGATTGGAGGAATGCGAGAGTGTTAGAAGGGAGGCCACAGAGCAGGAGGTTGCAGTTGTCGAGAAGGGAGATGATGAGATCGTGCACTAGTGTTTTTGTAGATTCGTGGTTGAGGAATGTGCGGATCCGGGAGATTTTTTTTACTTGGAGTCGGAATATTTCTCACCCTGATCCTCCTTCCTCCCACCATTCCGAGTGCCCTGAGACAACTGATCCCACACTTGGGCACTCCGAAGAGCTGTTTTGCTCATCTTTCCATTTATAGATTCGGGCCTCTTGCTCGGTCCACTCGGAAGTGGAAAGAGCTTGGATATGTGGTTTGAAGGCGAGAATAGAGTCCAGGGTTACCCCAAGAGCTGTTCACTTTTCCATAGATTAATTTAGGGCCTCTCGACCAGCCAGCCTCGAGCAGGGCAACAGAAAATCACATGTAGCGGTTTGAGCAGCCATGGTCACCCGAAGGTGACGGTGGGAAAATGAAATTACTGTTGCAAGAGGTGGATAATGATGAAACACAATGGACAGATAGTCAGGAGGAGGACCAGGGTGCAGAAGTGGAAGACGAAGCGGTGGATGATGAAGTCACTAACCCAACCTGGCAAGGGAACATGTAGAGCGAGGACAGCAGCACAGAGGGGGAGGGAGGCGTAGCACCACAACAGGCAGGAACAAGCAGTGTGGTGGCCACAGGCACAAGGCAGGCAACTGCTCCCCGTAACACCAACACGACAGAAGTTTCCAGTACAACTGTTAGGTCTTCCCGAGTCTGGTTATTTATTAAAAACTGTTTAGATAACCCCAAAAAGGCCATTTGCAACATCTGCCAGGCAAGAATCAGCAAGAGCACTAAAACTACCAGCCTGACCGCCACCAGCATGCTCAGGCACATGACAGCAAAGCACCTGACTAGCTGGGCCGAACACCAAGGTCCAGAAACAGTGTCTGTGGGTGACACCACTGCCTCTTCCGCTGTTATGCGTGCAGACCAATCTCCTGTCCATGGCGCATGCAAAGATGCCTCCCACCCTGCACCTGTCATTGCACACTTGCAACCATCACCGTCCACGTCCTTGTCCCTTTGCAGCATTCAGTTGTCCCTACCACAGTCCTTTGAATGCAGGCGCAAGTATGCAGCCAACCAGCCACCCACAGGCTGCAATACTAAACTGCAAAATTTCTGGACTGCTTGCACTTGAAATGTTGCCTTTTAGGCTCGTGGAAAAAAGAGAGGGGTCGCTCACTGGTCTATTCGGGTGCTCTGAAGAAAAAAGTAATCTCAATTGCAAAAAGAACTTCGGCACTCCATACATGAAAATATAAGAAATATTGTATCTGGACTAATGTCACTTTGAAAAATGAAGGTTTTTTGCGCATAATTTGGCCAATTTATGTGTGCCCATCAACCACGACAAGGTCACCTTCGTATGATGGGAAACTACGCTACACTACCACTGGATATGCCATTCTTGGGCTGTAAGCCTGTATGGACAATATGTCTCTGCTTGGGCTTTTAACCTACAATGTATGGGCTGGTAGAGCTAGTTAAAACCACCTGTGACTGAATGGGAGGGACACATGGTCAGGAAAAAGGCTGTCAAACTTCTAATAGTGTGAACACGTACCTGCTGCAATGCTCCAAGAGTGGGATCCCAAAAATGATTAATAGAAAAAAAGAGAGGGGTCGCTCACTGGTCTATTCGGGTGCTCTGAAGAAAAAAGTAATCTCAATTGCAAAAAGAACTTCGGCACTCCATACATGAAAATATAAGAAATATTGTATCTGGACTAATGTCACTTTGAAAAATGAAGGTTTTTTGCGCATAATTTGGCCAATTTATGTGTGCCCATCAACCACGACAAGTTATGTGTGCCATCATACGAAGGTGACCTTGTCGTGGTTGATGGGCACACATAAATTGGCCAAATTATGCGCAAAAAACCTTCATTTTTCAAAGTGACATTAGTCCAGATACAATATTTCTTATATTTTCATATATGGAGTGCCGAAGTTCTTTTTGCAATTGAGATTACTTTTTTCTTCAGAGCACCCGAATAGACCAGTGAGCGACCCCTCTCTTTTTTCTATTAATCATTTTTGGGATCCCGCTCCTGGAGCATTGCAGCAGGTACGTGTTCACACTATTAGAAGTTTGACAGCCTTTTTCCTGACCATGTGTCCCTCCCATTCAGTCACAGGTGGTTTTAACTAGCTCTACCAGCCCATACATTGTAGGTTAAAAGCCCAAGCAGAGACATATTGTCCATACAGGCTTACAGCCCAAGAGTGGCATATCCAGTGGTAGTGTAGCGTAGTTTCCCATCATATGAAGGTGACCTTGTCGTGGTTGATGGGCACACATAAATTGGCCAAATTATGCGCAAAAAAACCTTCATTTTTCAAAGTGACATTAGTCCAGATACAATATTTCTTATATTTTCATGTATGGAGTGCCGAAGTTCTTTTTGCAATTGAGATTACTTTTTTCTTCAGAGCACCCGAATAGACCAGTGAGCGACCCCTCTCTTTTTTCTATTAATCATTTTTGGGATCCCGCTCCTGGAGCATTGCAGCAGGTACGTGTTCACACTATTAGAAGTTTGACAGCCTTTTTCCTGACCATGTGTCCCTCCCATTCAGTCACAGGTGGTTTTAACTAGCTCTACCAGCCCATACATTGTAGGTTAAAAGTAGAGATGAGCGGTGTTCGACTAGAACTGTTCGCCAATCTCAAATTCGAGCTGTTTTGGGCGGTGTTCGAGTTGTTCGACGAACCCGAACGATTTGCAAAAAATTCGGCTGTTCGAGGTTATGTTCGATAACTGTTCGTGCACCAAAAGCGTGTCCTGCATGTTTGGCGCTATTTAGAGCACCAATCATGGAGGGATTGTCTGCCACTCACTGTAATGCCACAGCCATGGTGGTTGTGGCATTACAGTGATTGCCCAAATCGATGGGAACAGTGCCAACAGTGAAACATGAAAAGCCGGCAATTCAGCAGCGGCATACACCGGTACCCGACAATTTAGAACCGAAAGAATAGAGCTTCACACATAGATTAGATAGATATAAACATGTCAGCCACATATATACGAAGTACAGTGAAAGTGCTGCTTACTGTACTTGTCATTTAGCGTAAAGGATTTATCAAAAAAAATAATAGTGTTTTCATGCACCGTCTCTTTAAGAAAGCCGGCCGGCAATTCAGCAGCGGTACCCGACAATTTAGAATAGAAAGAATAGAGAATCACACATAGATTAGATAGATAGAAACATGTCAGTCACATATATATGAAGTACAGTGACAGTGCTGCTTACTGTACTTGTCATTTAGCGTAAAGGATTTATCAAAAAAATAATAGTGTTTTCATGCACCGTCTCTTTAAAAAAGCCGGCCGGCAATTCAGCAGCGGTACCCGACAATTTATAACAGACAGAATAGAGCTTCACACATAGATTAGATAGATAGAAACATGTCAGTCACATATATATGAAGTACAGTGATAGTGTTGGTTACTGTACTTGTCATTTAGTATTAAAATAAAGGATTTATTATTAAAAAAATTGGCGTGGGGTTCCCCTTAATTTTAGGCTCTAGCGGAGGTTAAGCAGACGGCTGGGGCAGATGTTTGAAGCCTGGGAAGGGGGTAATACCCACGGAGCTTCCCAGGCTACTAATATCAGCCCCCAGCTGAATACATAGCCTTTACTAGCTATTAAAATGGGGGACCCCCCCAAAAAAATGACGTGGGGTCCCCCCTAATTTAATAGCTAGCAAAGGCTAGGCAGACAGCCGGGGGCTGATATTAATAGCCCAGGAAGGGAGCCATGAATATTGGCCCCCTCCCAGGCTAGATACACCAGCCGTCAGCCGCCCCAGAAATGGCGCAGTCATAGGATGCGCCAATTCTGGCACTTAGCCTCGCTCTTCCACGCTGCCCTGGTGCGGTGGCAGGGGGTAATAGGGTTGGGGTTGATGTCAGCTTATAATGCCAGCTGACATCAAGCCCAGGTTAGTAATGGAGAGGCGTCTATAAGACACCCCCATTACTAACCCCATAGTCAAAGTTAAAAAAAACACAAACACCCAGAATAAAGTCCTTTAATTGAAATAAAGACACAATCCTTTATTGTTCTAAATTAAACCATACTTACCGTCACGCCCATTCCAGCTGAAGCCAACGATCTCCTGCAATAAAAGAAAAATAATAAAGCAACCTCATCCTTACCTTTCCATGGTTCCCACGACAGCTTCAGCTCTGCTACATCGAGATGACAGGCTGGACCGCAGCAGAACGCTGCCATCCAGCCTCTCATCCCGCAGACACTGAGAAGCGCAGGCTTGCTTGCGCTGCTCAGCGTCTCTCTGTGACGACATCCAGATGAGCCGAGTTCATGTCCAATGAACTCGGCTAACCTCATGCACGTCACTGACAGCGTGGGAAAATTCTCACGCTGAAGCGGTGAGTGCAGGAGAATTCTCCCACGCTGTCAGTGACGTGCATAAGGTGAGCTCATGTCCAATGAACTCAGCTCACCTCCTGCACGTCACTGACAGCGTGGGAGAATTCTCCTGCACTCAGCGCTTCAGCGTGAGAATTCTCCCACGCTGAAGCGCTGAGTGCAGGAGAATTTTCCCACGCTATCAGTGACGTGCATAAGGTGAGCTCATGTCCAATGAACTCAGCTCACCTCCTGCACGTCACTGACAGCGTGGGAGAATTCTCCTGCACTCAGCGCTTCAGTGTGAGAATTCTCCCACGCTGAAGCGCTGAGTGCAGGAGAATTTTCCCACGCTGTCAGTGACGTGCATGAGGTGAGCCGAGTTCATTGGACATTAACTCGGCTCATCTGGATGCCCTCACAGAGAGACACTGTGGAGCGCAAGCAAGCCTGCGCTTCTCAGTGTCTGCGGGATGACAGGCTGGATGGCAGCGTTCTGCTGCGGTCCAGCCTGTCATCTCGATGTAGCAGAGCTGAAGCTGTCATGGGAACCATGGAAAGGTAAGGATGATGTTGCTTTATTATTTTTCTTTTATTTCAGGAGATCGTTGGCTTCAGCTGGAATGGGCGTGATGGTAAGTATGGTTTAATTTAGAACAATAAAGAATTGTGTGTTTATTTCAATTAAAGGACTTTTTTCCGGGTGTTGTGTTTTTTTTAAATACTTTACTAGAAATTCATGGTGGTCATGTCTAATATTGGCGTGACCCCATGAATTTCGGGCTTAGGGCCAGCTGATAATGCCAAGCTGGCCCTAACCCCTTTATTACCCAGTGAGCCACCGCATCAGGGCCCTGGATGAGTTGGGTACAGCGCCAGAAGATGGCGCTTCTATGAACGCGCCATTTTCCGGGGTGGCTGCGGACTGCAATTTGCAGCGGGGGTGGCCCAGAAAGCTTGGGCCTCCCTGCGCTGCGGATTCCAGCCCCCAGCTGCCTAGTTGTACCTGGCTGGACACAAAAACAGGGCGAAGCCCCACGTCAATTTTCTTTAAATTATTTCATGAAATAATTAAGAAAAAAAGGGCTTCCCTATATTGTTGTGTCCGGCCAGGTACAAATAGGCAGCTGGTGGTTGGGGGCAGCCCGTTCCTGCCTGCTGTACCTGGCTGGACACAAATATAGTGCGAAGCCCCACGTCAATTTTTTTTAAATTATTTCATGAATTTCCTGAAATAATTTAAAAAAATTGAAGTGGGGCTTCGCACTATATTTGTGTCCAGCCAGGTACAGCAGGCAGGAACGGGCTGCCCCCATCCACCAGCTGCCTATTTGTACCTGGCCGGACACAACAATATAGGGAAGCCCTTTTTTTCTTAATTATTTCATGAATTTCAAGAAATAATTAAAAAAAATTGAAGTGGGGCTTCGCACTATATTTGTGTCCAGCCAGGTACAGCAGGCAGGAACGGGCTGCCCCCAACCACCAGCTGCCTATTTGTACCTGGCCGGACACAACAATATAGGGAAGGCCTTTTTTTCTTAATTATTTCATGAATTTCATGAAATAATTAAAAAAAAAGTACGTGGGGCTTCGCCCTATTTTTGTGTCCAGCCAGGTACAACTAGGCAGCTGGGGGCTGGAATCTGCAGCGCAGGGAGGCCCAAGCTTTCTGGGCCCCCCCCCCGCTACAAATTGCAGTCCGCAGCCACCCCGGAAAATGGCGCGTTCATAGAAGCGCCATCTTCTGGCGCTGTACCCAACTCATCCAGGGCCCTGGTGCGGTGGCTCACTGGGTAATAAAGGGGTTAGGGCCAGCTTGGTATTATCAGCTGGCCCCAAGCCCAAAATTCATGGGGTCACGCCAGTATTAGACATGACCGCCATGAATTTCTAGTAAAGTATTTAAAAAAAACACAACACCCAGAATAAAGTCCTTTAATTGAAATAAAGACACAATTCTTTATTGTTCTAAATTAAACCATACTTACCATCACACCCATTCCAGCTGAAGCCAACGATCTCCTGCAATAAAAGAAAAATAATAAACCAACCTCATCCTTACCTTTCCATGGTTCCCACGACAGCTTCAGCTCTGCTACATCGAGATGACTGGCTGGACCGCAGCATAACGCTGCCATCCAGTCTGTCATCCCGCAGACACTGAGAAGCGCAGGCATGCTTGCGCTCCTCACTGTCTCGCTGTGACGGCATCCAGATGAGCCGAGGTCATGTCCAATGAACTCGGCTCACCTCATGCACGTCACTGACAGCGTGGGAAAATTCTCACGCTGAAGTGCTGAGTGCAGGAGAATTCTCCCACGCTGTCAGTGATGTGCATGAGGTGAGCTCATGTCCAATGAACTCAGCTCACCTCCTGCACGTCACTGACAGCGTGGGAAAATTCTCCTGCAATCAGCGCTTCAGCGTGAGAATTTTCCCACGCTGTCAGTGACGTGCATGAGGTGAGCCGAGTTCATTGGACATGAACTCGGCTCATCTGGATGTCGTCACAGAGAGACGCTGAGCAGCGCAAGCAAGCCTGCGCTTCTCAGTGTCTGCGGGATGACAGGCTGGATGGCAGCGTTCTGCTGCGGTCCAGCCTGTCATCTCGATGTAGCAGAGCTGAAGCTGTCGTGGGAACCATGGAAAGGTAAGGATGAGGTTGCTTTATTATTTTTCTTTTATTGCAGGAGATCGTTGGCTTCAGCTGGAATGGGCGTGATGGTAAGTATGGTTTAATTTAGAACAATAAAGGATTGTGTCTTTATTTCAATTAAAGGACTTTATTCTGGGTGTTTGTGTTTCTTTTAACTTTGACTATGGGGTTAGTAATGGGGGTGTCTTATAGACGCCTCTCCATTACTAACCTGGGCTTGATGTCAGCTGGTATTATAAGCTGACATCAACCCCAACCCTATTACCCCCTGCCACCGCACCAGGGCAGCGTGGAAGAGCGAGGCTAAGTGCCAGAATTGGCGCATCCTATGAATGCGCCATTTCTGGGGCGGCTGACGGCTGGTGTTTCTAGCCTGGGAGGGGGCCAATATTCATGGCTCCCTTCCTGGGCTATTAATATCAGCCCCCAGCTGTCTGCCTAGCCTTTGCTAGCTATTAAATTAGGGGGGACCCCATGTCATTTTTTTTGGGGGGTCCCCCATTTTAATAGCTAGTAAAGGCTATGTATTCAGCTGGGGGCTGATATTAGTAGCCTGGGAAGCTCCGTGGGTATTACCCCCTTCCCAGGCTTCAAACATCTGCCCCAGCCGTCTGCTTAACCTCCGCTAGAGCCTAAAATTAAGGGGAACCCCACACCAATTTTTTTAATAATAAATCCTTTATTTTATTACTAAATGACAAGTACAGTAACCAACACTATCACTGTACTTCATATATATGTGACTGACATGTTTCTATCTATCTAATCTATGTGTGATGCTCTATCTTTCTGTTCTAAATTGTCGGGTACCGCTGCTGAATTGCCGGCCAGCTTTTTTAAAGAGACAGTGCATGAAAACACTATTATTTTTTTAAATAAATCCTTTACACTAAATGACAAGTACAGTAAGCAACACTATCACTGTACTTATTATATATGTGACTGACATGTTTCTATCTATCTAATCTATGTGTGAAGCTCTATTCTTTCTGTTCTAAATTGTCGGGTACAGATGCTGAATTGCCGGCCGGCTTTTTTAAAGAGACGGTGCATGAAAACACTAATATTTTTTTTAATAAATCCTTTACACTAAATGACAAGTGCAGTAACCAACACTGTCACTGTGCTTCTTATATGTGTGACTGACATGTTTCTATCTATCTAATCTATGTGTGATGCTCTATTCCTTCTTGTCTAAATTGTCGGGTACCGGTGTATGCCGCTGCTGAATTTGCCGGCCGGCTTTTTTAAAGAGAGTGTCTTCTGAGCAGTTTGTCAGCTTTTGGACACCTTTGCAGGTGTTTTCTATGTGTTTCTATGTGTTTTTGTTTGCCTGCCATTGGTTTTAACGGTGTTCGACGGTGTTCTAAGGTGTTCGACGAACAGTTCGACGAACAGTTCCTCGAACATCCCGGTGTTCGACGAACCGAACCGAACCCGAACACTACGGGGGTGGCTCAACACTAGTTAAAAGCCCAAGCAGAGACATATTGTCCATACAGGCTTACAGCCCAAGAGTGGCATATCCAGTGGTAGTGTAGCGTAGTTTCCCATCATACGAAGGTGACCTTGTCGTGGTTGATGGGCACACATAAATTGGCCAAATTATGCGCAAAAAACCTTCATTTTTCAAAGTGACATTAGTCCAGATACAATATTTCTTATATTTTCATGTATGGAGTGCCGAAGTTCTTTTTGCAATTGAGATTACTTTTTTCTTCAGAGCACCCGAATAGACCAGTGAGCGACCCCTCTCTTTTTTCTATTAATTATTTTTGGGATCCCGCTCCTGGAGCATTGCAGCAGGTACGTGTTCACACTATTAGAAGTTTGACAGCCTTTTTCCTGACCATGTGTCCCTCCCATTCAGTCACAGGTGGTTTTAACTAGCTCTACCAGCCCATACATTGTAGGTTAAAAGCCCAAGCAGAGACATATTGTCCATACAGGCTTACAGCCCAAGAGTGGCATTTCCAGTGGTAGTGTAGCGTAGTTTCCCATCATACGAAGGTGACCTTGTCGTGGTTGATGGGCACACATAAATTGGCCAAATTATGCTCAAAAAACCTTCATTTTTCAAAGTGACATTAGTCCAGATACAATATTTCTTATATTTTCATGTATGGAGTGCCGAAGTTCTTTTTGCAATTGAGATTACTTTTTTCTTCAGAGCACCCGAATAGACCAGTGAGCGACCCCTCTCTTTTTTCTATTAATCATTTTTGGGATCCCGCTCCTGGAGCATTGCAGCAGGTACGTGTTCACACTATTAGAAGTTTGACAGCCTTTTTACTGACCATGTGTCCCTCCCATTCAGTCACAGGTGGTTTTAACTAGCTCTACCAGCCCATACATTGTAGGTTAAAAGCCCAAGCAGAGACATATTGTCCATACATTCTTACAGCCCAAGAGTGGCATATCCAGTGGTAGTGTAGCGTAGTTTCCCATCATACGAAGGTGACCTTGTCGTGGTTGATGGGCACACATAAATTGGCCAAATTATGCGCAAAAAACCTTCATTTTTCAAAGTGACATTAGTCCAGATACAATATTTCTTATATTTTCATGTATGGAGTGCCGAAGTTCTTTTTGCAATTGAGATTACTTTTTTCTTCAGAGCACCCGAATAGACCATTGAGCGACCCCTCTCTTTTTTCTATTAATCATTTTTGGGATCCCGCTCCTGGAGCATTGCAGCAGGTACGTGTTCACACTATTAGAAGTTTGACAGCCTTTTTCCTGACCATGTGTCCCTCCCATTCAGTCACAGGTGGTTTTAACTAGCTCTACCAGCCCATACATTGTAGGTTAAAAGCCCAAGCAGAGACATATTGTCCATACATTCTTACAGCCCAAGAGTGGCATATCCAGTGGTAGTGTAGCGTAGTTTCCCATCATACGAAGGTGACCTTGTCGTGGTTGATGGGCACACATAAATTGGCCAAATTATGCGCAAAAAACCTTCATTTTTCAAAGTGACATTAGTCCAAATACAATATTTCTTATATTTTCATGTATGGAGTGCCGAAGTTCTTTTTGCCATTGAGATTACTTTTTTCTTCAGAGCACCCGAATAGACCAGTGAGCGACCCCTCTCTTTTTTCTATTAATCATTTTTGGGATCCCGCTCCTGGAGCATTGCAGCAGGTACGTGTTCACACTATTAGAAGTTTGACAGCCTTTTTCCTGACCATGTGTCCCTCCCATTCAGTCACAGGTGGTTTTAACTAGCTCTACCAGCCCATACATTGTAGGTTAAAAGCCCAAGCAGAGACATATTGTCCATACAGGCTTACAGCCAAGAGTGGCATATCCAGTGGTAGTGTAGCGTAGTTTCCCATCATACGAAGGTGACCTTGTCGTGGTTGATGGACACACATAAATTGGCCAAATTATGCGCAAAAAACCTTCATTTTTCAAAGTGACATTAGTCCAGATACAATATTTCTTATATTTTCATGTATGGAGTGCCGAAGTTCTTTTTGCAATTTTAGGCTCGTGGAGGCAGAAGCTTTCCAAACCTACCTGCCCATACTTGGTCCCAGCCACAACTATTTCTCCCGGTATCGTCTACGTCTTCAATAAGCGCGAGTCCCAGAACATTACCCATTCCCTCCCCAGTGCACTTAAGTGGGAAGGACCGCCTAACCACAAATACATGGACAAATGAATGTGGCCAGGGATGGGACATATCACTGGTGCATGTCACTGGGTTAATATTGTGCTCAGTCTCCTAGACAACAACCAAATTATTCATGATGGTTGGATCATCCATCTCTTTAGCTTTGTGTTACTTGGAATGCAAGCACAAGTATGCAGCCAAACACCCACCCACAGACCGCAATACTAAACTGCCACATTTCTGGACTTCTTGCACTTGAAATCTTGCCTTTTAGGCTAATGGAGGCGGAAGCTTTCCACAACCTCATGGTGGCGGTGGCCAGGTGTCAATACTCGGTCCCCAACCGCCACTCTTTCTCCCGGTATCGTCTCCACCTTCCACAAGCACAGGTCCCACAACATTTCCCGTGCCCTCCCCAGTGTACTTACTGGGACGGACTGCCTAACCACAAACACGTGGACAAGTTAATGTGGCCAGGGACGGTTCATCTCACTGACGGATTCCACTGGGTTAATATTGTGGAAGCAGGGACCCAGTGGGACCCTGGGACGGAACACATCCTCCCGACGCAGAGGATTGCGGGCCCTGGGTCAATCAGGGTTACCCCTACATTCTACAGCTTCTGCAACATCTCCTCCTCCTCCTCTTCAGCCTCCATCTCCATCACTTGATTCATTTTTTCAGGACATATTCCAGATTATTTACTTAAACTTCCCGTGTGCCAATAACAATAAGCAGGACTGTATGCTTAGGCAACAAACCGCACACCGTTGCAGAGTTGTTGAAAGCTGTATCAGAGAGCCTCGTGGCGGCTCTGAACCTAGGCAAGCTCGCACATGTAGCATGCCTGGCACAGGGTAGATGCGTCGGTGAAGCAGCTTGATAAAAATACAACCCTGGCTGCAGCATTCAGTAGGGATTGGAGAGGAGACAGCTTATTTAGAGGGAGACCGATTAGAAGAGAGCTGCACTAGTGAATAAGAGCGACGGTAAGAGTTTTTGCAGTATCAAAGGTGAGAAAAGGTCGACTTCTGGAAAGTTTTTAAGGTGCAGGTGGCATGAGCGAGTGAGTGATTTCCCATGTGGCAGCACCTAAAGGAAATTGCAAAGTCAGGTATAGGTAGGTTAGTAAAAGCAGGATACCAAAGAAGTTAGAGATTATAACAAAAAAAATTCCCATCTGACAATGCTGGCGGCAGAGGTCACAGTCAGACAGTTCATTGGATAACCAGGGAGCACAAGCGAGGGAGAAACAAACCAGATGCTGCAGAGGCAGGAAAATGCTGTCAAAGATTTGGGACAGTTTTTTCAGACCCTCCCAGCACCCAGGCCCTGATACACGGGGTACTCTGACAAGTAGGGAAGAGTTTTGGAAGAAGCAAGATGGATACGTGGCATGAACTATCTTTCTACGCTTTAGAGGTCCTGGCCGCTAGCGTTTTGTCAGAGATTGTTTTTAGTGCCACCCAGGGCATTATAACTGATAAAACTGATAGGCGCATCCACCTGTCAGCTGAAAATGCTGATAGGCTAACTCTTATAAAAATGAACAAGGGCTGAATTGGGCCAGACTTCTCAACACCACCATATGATAGCATCAAACATAAACTCAAATCCAGTGGTTATTTTTGGGGGGGTCTATTCCCATGCACCCCTTCACAGCCAGACATGGGTATACCCTTCAGGAATTGTTCTATTCTATGGCACCCCCCTCCTTCTCCTCATCCTCCACCACCTTATCGCCAGGGAGACCGTGATGCAACACCCACTTAATTTTTTTAAGGGTGTTTCTTATTAGAGAAGAGCGAATATTTCAATATTCGTTTTGGATTACAATTAGTGATGAGCGAGCACTAAAATGCTCGGGTACTCGTTGCTCGGGTCGAGCACATTGGAATACTCGGGTGCTCAACCCGAGCAACGAGCCCAATGTAAGTCTATGGGAAACTCGAGCATTTTTCAGGCGGCTCCCCCCGACGTTCTGCAGAGGGCCTAAAAATTGCCCAAATCGATGGGAACAGTGCTCAAATGACATGGGAACAGCATGGGGAAGACCCTTGGAAGCATCTCTGACTCCCAGATCACTGCTGTCAACAACGTTGTCAGAGTATTATGCCACTTTTACAGACTCACAATAAAACATACAAAAACGAAACCAAAATGGATTTTCCTGGGAAATATGTTAAGGAACATACTTTCCAGCATAATGACTTGTACATATATAAGGCAAAATAAATAACCAAAATCAAAAATACTCTTCCACACCTTGGGCTATGTTCACACATAGCGTTTTTAAATCGTTTTTGCACTTTTGCATTGCTTTCAACCAAGACAAATACAATCACCAGGAAATGTCATTTTAACATTTTACAACAGTATCTGGCCATGTGTTGTGTGACACATCATCAGACACATGCATACAGTGCTGAAAAGACATGGCAACAGCATGGGGAAGACCTCTGGAAGCATCTCTGACTCCAAGGTCACTGCTTAAAAGTTTGCCCATCATAAGTGATCCTTGGCGCATGCGAAGATGCCTCCCGCCATGCACCAGTCATTGCAGACTTGCAACAATCACCATCCATGTACTTGTCCCAGCGCAGCGTTCAGTTGTCCCTACCCCAAGCACAAGTATGCAGCCAGCCATCCACCATCCCACAGGATGCAATACTATACTGCCAAATTTTTGACAGCTGCTTGCACTTGAAATGTGGACTTTTAGGCTCGTGGAGGCAGAAGCTGTCCACAATCTTATGGCGGCGGCGACCGGGTATCCATACTCGGTCCCCAGCCACCACTATTTGTCCTGGTGTCATCTCCGCCTTCCACAAGCACGGGTCCCACAGCATTACCCGTGCCCTCCCCAGTGCACTTACTGGAAAGTACCGCCTAACCACAAACACGTGGACAGGTGAATGTGGCCAGGGACGGTACAGAGCCAGTCCACAGCTTTTTTTGTTGAGTTGTATTTCACCACAGCCATATTCTTTAGTTTGGTGAAAGGACTTCGGAAACCATATCTATCCAACTGTCATTTCTCCCAGGAAGTCCTCTAAAGCTGCTTTCACTTGAAATGTGGCCTTTTAGGCTCGTGGAGGTGGAAGCTTTTCATAACCTCATGCCGGCGGCGGCTGGGTGTCCATACTTGGTCCCCAGTCGCCACCGTTTCTCCCGGTGTCATCTCCGCCTTCCTCAAACACATGTTCCACAACATTACCCGTGCCCTCCCCAGTGCACTAACTGGGAAGGACCACCTAACCACAAACACATTGACAGGTGAATGTGGCCAAGGACGGTACAGAGCCAGTCCACAGCTTTTTTTGCTGAGTTGTATTTCACCACAGCCATATTCTTTAGCTTGGTGAAATGACTTGGGAAACCATATCTACCCAGCTGTCATTTCTCCCAGGAATTCCTCTAAAGCTGCTTTCACTTGAAATGTGTGCTTTTAGGTTCGTGGAGGTGGAAGCTTTTCATAACCTCATGCAGGCGGCCGGGTGTCTATACTCTGTCCCCAGCCGCCACTGTTTCTCCCGGTATCTTCTACATCTTCCAAAAGCACGGGTCCCACAACATTACCTGTGCTCTCCCCAGTGCACTTACTGGGAAGGACCGCCTAACCACAAACAAGTGGAGAGGTGAATGTGGCCAGGGACGGTACGGAGCCAGTCCACAGCTTTTTTTGCTGAGTTGTATTTCACCACAGTCATATTCTTTAGCTTGGTGAAATGACTTGGGAAACCATATCTACCCAGCTGTCATTTCTCCCAGGAATTCCTCTAAATCTTCTTTCAATTTAAATTTGTGCTTTTAGGCTCGTGAAGGCGGAAGCTTTTCATAACCTCATGCAGGCGGCCGGGTGTCCATACTCTGTCCCTAGACGCCACTGTTTCTCCTGGTACCATCTACATCTTCCACAAGCATGGGTCCCACAACATTACCCGTGCCATCCACAGTGCACTTACTTGGATGGACCGCCTAGCCACAAACACAGGGACAGGTGAATGTGGCCAGGGACGGTAAGGAGCCAGTCCACAGCTTTTCTTGCTGAGTTGTATTTCACCACAGCCATGTTCTTTAGCTTGGTGAAAGGACTTGGGAAACCATATCTACCCAGCTGTCATTTCTCCCAGGAAGTCCTCTAAAGCTGCTTTCACTTGAAATGTGATCTTTTAGGTTCGTGGGGGTGGAACCTTTTATAACCTCATGCCGGCGGCGGCCGGGTGTCCATACTCGGTCCCCAGCCGACACTGTTTCTCCTGGTATTGTCTCCGAATCCCACAAGCACGGGTCCCACGACATTACCCGTGCCCTCCCCAGTGTACTTTCTGGGAAGGACCGCCTAACCACAAACACGTGGACAGGTGAATATGGCCAGGGATGGTACGGAGCCAGTCCACAGCTTTTTTCGCTGAGTTGTATTTCACCACAGCCATATTCTTTAGTTTGGTTAAAGGACTTGGGAAACCATATCTACCCAACTGTCATTTCGCCCAGGAAGTCCTTTAAAGCTGGTTTCACTTGAAATGTGGCCTTTTAGGCTCGTGGAAGCGGAAGCTTTTCATAACCTCTTGTAGCCGGCGGTGGCTGGGTGTCCATACTCAGTCCCCAGCCGCCATCGTTTCTCCCGGTGTCATCTCCGTCTTCCTGAAGCACATGTTCCACAACATTACCTGTGCCCTCCCCAATGCACTAACTGAGAAGGACCACCTAACCACAAACATGTGGACAGGTGAATGTGGCCAGGGACGGTACAGAGCCAGTCCACAGCTTTTTTTGCTGAGTTGTATTTCACCACAGCCATATTCTTTAGCTTGGTGAATGGACTTGGGAAACCATATCTACCCAGCTGTCATTTAACCCAGGAAGTCCTCTAAAGCTGCTTTCACTTGAAATATGTGCTTTTAGGTTCGTGGAGTCGGAAGCGTTTCATAACCTCTTGTAGGCGGCGGCTGGGTGTCCATATTCGGTCTCCAACCGCCACTGTTTCTCCCGGTGTCGTCTACATCTTCCAGAAGCACGGGTTCCACAACATTACCCATGCCCTCCCCAGTGCACTTATTGGGAAGGACCGCCTAACCACAAACACATGGACAGGTGAATGTGGCTAGGTACGGTACGGAGCCAGTCCACAGCTTTTTTTGCTGAGTTGTATTTCACCATAGCCATATTCTTTAGCTTGGTGAAAGGACTTGGTAACCATCAGCTTAGTTTTCTGTTAATTGGAATGCAAGCGCAAGTATGCAGCTAGCCACCCACCCACAGGCTGCAATACTAAACTGCCAGATTTCTAAGCAGCTGCTTGCACTTGAAATGTGGCCTTTTATGCTCATGGAGGCAGAAGCTTTTCACAACCTCATGCCTCATGCCTCGTGTCCATACTCGGTCCCCAGCCGTCACTATTTCTTTCGGTGTTGTCTCCGCTTTCTACAAGCACATGTCCCTGAACATTACTGCTGGTACTTTTCTGTGGGAATCTGCTTGCCTCCTACCAGAGTAAAGATGAGAAAAACCAATGATCATAGAGCCTACAAATTTATATATAACATTATCAAAGTTTATTAGGAATCATACAAAAAACAGACATAGGGGTAGGGTGTAAGGTACAGCCACTAGGTACCAAATACGTCCAGCTACACGCAGTACAGCATGAGATTTTTATAAAAGTTATATTATATTAAATAGATGATCACAAAATAGTGCAATAAAGTCAGAAGAGGATATTACATTACAACACTTTAGAGATCAACAGAACCACATCATCATCAGGTGCCCTTGTAATATAAATCCTACTACCAAACATAATCATATACATACCAGGGAGTCTCACACTATCAATGAAGGCAGAAGGACAGGGCACCAGGGAGGAGGGCACTTGTAGGAGACCTGTACGCGTGGAGCTGCAGCCCCGACGCGGGTTTCAGTTAGCCCTTCGTCAGGGGGTGTGACGATGTGTTAACCGGTTTGATATTTATAGGCGCCCGAAGACGCTAAACACCGGAGATTGGCCATGGTGTTAAGGATGCTAGCGCATATCGGCATCACGTGATACATGATGACAAATCACACGTGACCAGGAAGTGATGCGTGCGTAACCACAGCAACCGGGACGCTGGCCGGCGTCCGTGTCACGCAGCGCGTGGCAGCAGGTCAAAGGTGACCCGACGTCAAGCGGCTCTAAAGACACAGAAAGCCGGCAGCCGCCACGGAGCAGTGCCACGCACGCGTGCAGGGCACGTAATCATCATATATTAGAGGTGTTCCCACTAGTGCGCAGCATTAATGAAGGTGCACATACACCACAAAAAAAACGCAAACACTAGATATAGTAAAACATATGTGGGAATTTGCGGGGCAGTGCAGAAGTAAAGGGACAAGGGAAATAATGTTTAAATGCACGGGGTAATGAATATAGCCAAGATACTATCCACATCTGGCACATCACAATATCTACAGTAAATATGTAGTTAGACCTTATTAAGGTGTAAATATATAGTAATGTATACAGCATCTATATCCATCCCCATAAAGAAATTACTATACAAAAATATGATGCTAGGCAAAGAATGTTTCTGTAAAAAATCAAGAAGCCATCATTTTGGTTTTGCAGGTGCCCACTGGGATTGGATAGTCCTATAACACCAATTCAACATATAGCACAGAGGAGGGGTGTACACATCAAGGACAAGAAAGGATGAAGATCCTACATAACATAAACAAAAATGTAAGTTAAAATACAATAAAAGAGGTCCTAATATAAAATCAAGGTTCAGTCATGTGGCATAATATAGACGAAAAAATTGAATACGGTTGTATAAAGCATATCTCTATGTATTACAAATGGAATGAACAATCAGAGGAAGGGGGCATAGCTTTTGTTCTCATTCAATCCGTTTGGACTGAAAACCGTATTCAAGGTCCAGATCCAGCGGGATTCAAGCTGGGCCAATTTTTGTCCCGTCCTGCCACCCCGTATACTTGATAGAATAGAGTCAATCCCCCTAATCAGCAACAATGAGGCGTCACACTTATGACGGTCCCTAAAGTGACGCGGTATTGTCTTCAATGTGGATGAATCCGTGTGGTCAGCGGCAGCAATAATCCCCAACACATGTTCACGAATGCGCACCTTGAGTTGGCGGGTCGTCATACCCTTATAGACCAGTCCGCACGGACACGTGGCAAAATATACCACATTCCTGGTAGTACACGTGATATATTTGTTCATTGTTTATGTTTTAGATCCTTCAGATTTAAAGAAAATATCGCTTCGTTCAACATTGGGGCATGCCAGACACCAACCACACGGAACACATCCCCTTCTCCTTGGTTGTTGGTCCAAGAATGTACCGCTAGAACCCTCATAATGTGAGCGCACCAAGTAGTCACGGATGTTTCTAGAACGTCTGGCGGTAATAGATGGCCTATCAGATATGTATCTTGCAATCACAGGGTCTGCCCTCAGGATGTGCCACGAACGGGATAGTAAATCTCTGAGGCGATGGAACTGTGCATGAAAATCAGTAACAAATCTGACCTGTTCAGTACCACCAGTCGTATCGCTCTTTTTATATAGCAAATTATTTCTAGGAGTAAATCTGGCCCTATTATACGCCTTCTTTATCATGCGCCGGCTATAACCCCGGGCATAAAATCTATCCTTAAGCTCCAGGGCCTGTTTCTCAAATTCCGTGTCGGTGGAGCATATCCTCCGGATACGGAGAAACTGCCCAACTGGCACGGATTGGAGCATATGTCTGGGGTGTGGGGAGGAGGCATGTAACATGTTAGTCAAAGTTGGCTTGCGGAACACTGTAGTCTGTATACAGTCAGTGTTGTCCCTCCTCAAGGACACATCGAGGAACTCAATTTGGTTTGCATCAAAATGATATATTAAATATTCCGATCGTTTGAATTTAAATAATCCATAAATGCTTTCAAAGAGATAGTAGATCCCTGCCAGATCAGAAGGATATCGTCGATGTACCGCGTCCACAAAAGGGTGAGGCACATCGACTCCCCATGATCCAACAGGAAAAGGTCCCTCTCCCACAGCCCCAGGAACAGACAAGCGTAGGCCGGAGCGAAGGCCGCACCCATCGCTGTTCCCTGGAGCTGCAGGAAGAAGGACCCCTTAAATACAAAAAAATTATGACTTAAAGTAAACTGAAGCAAATCAAGAATAAGATCCCTTAATGAACTGGGCAGGGATGATGTCCCCAAAAAGAATTGAACAGCCGTAAGTCCATCTACATGTCTCATATTGGTGCAGAGTGACTCCACATCTACAGTCACCAAAATGGTATCGCCCCCGATGTATAAATCATCCACCTTCCTTAATAATTCACCTGTGTCTTTAAGAAATGATGGCAGGCTCTCTACCAGTGGCTGCAGATGCGAGTCAATCGAACTATTGACATGCTCCAAGAAATTCCCCTCTCCTGAAATAATGGGGCGACCTGGAGGAATTCCTGTTAGAACTCTCCTGTTAGGTTTTTTCTAGTTTGCTGGTCACATGACCTTTTTTGCCTATTTAATCCTGCTCCGCCCTTCTGGCCTTGCTGGACTTCATTGTAATTTCTACTCTTTAGCTAGCCAGGTGCTTTGTTACCTAACTCCGTCTGTTTAGCTAGGTCTCTTGACCTCTATGTTCTATGTTGTTTGTTTGTCCTTTTCTGCTACAATTTCTGCTAGGAGGTGTCCATCATTCCCAGTCCCTAGTTCTTGTAGGGATCCCTTCCTCACATCTATAGGTCTTCATACAGACTAGCTGAGGACTTTAGCGGGTCTGATCGCAGGATCAGGTTCCCCGTTACATCGTAGGGATCAAGCTTAGTTCTATTGTAGGGACAGATATCCTGTCTTTCCTTAGTGCTTGTAGCAGATCATAACAGTAAGTCCAGACCAAAAATTTCTCTAAGGAAAGACCTCCAGTTTCCATTATGGTGTCGGTTCAGGATTTGGCTCAACGCTTGCAGGGACTCTCTCTGGAGGTTGCCGAGCTCCAACAACACGTGAGTAGCTGTTCTGGAGCGCATTTTGTAGAGCCAAAGGTACGTTTGCCTGATTTATTTTTTGGTGAACAACAAGATTTCTTTTCCTTTAAAAATGCTTGTTTATTGTATTTTCATTTAAGACCCAGATCCTCTGGTGATGAATCACAGCGCATAGGGTTCATAATGTCACTTTTGCGCAAGGAACCTCAGGGATGGGCCTTTTCTCTCCAACCTAGTGATCCGTGCTTTAGATCAGTGGATAGTTTTTTTTCTGCTTTGGGGTTATTGTATGATGATCCTGATCGTGTCTCATCAGCTGAGACGGAATTGAGACATTTGAGGCAGGGATCAGGTAATGTGGAAAATTATTGTACTCACTTCCGTCGGTGGTCTGCTCAGGTGGGGTGGAGCGATTCTGCTCTGAAAAGTTTGTTTCTTGCAGGGCTAGGTGAAAGGGTTAAGGATCTGCTGATTGCTTATCTTACACCTGGAAACTTGCAGGAGGCAATGCAATTAGCTATACGGGTGGACAGGAGACTGCGTGCAAGGGTTAATGAGAGTAAATCCTCTGACGTGTCAGCTCCGAGTTCTGAGAGGGTCTGTACTGACATTGGAGAGCTGATGGAGATTGGGGCGATGGCACCCCGCTCTCAGGAAAAAGACCGCAGGTTTTCTGAAGGCTTGTGCTTTTATTGCGGAAAATCTGACCATTTCATTAAGAACTGTGTGCTTCATATGAACAAATAAAAAAAAAGGTCAGTTAAGCCCGCATAGCCTGTTTAAATACTAAGGGTGTATTTCTTTCTGCTACCACCGCTGCTCAGGAAGAATTAATTGAATTTCGGGTATTTGTGGATTGTGGTTCTACTCTGAATGTGATTGATGGGGGATTCTTGGAAAAACTTAAATTAAAACCCAAACCTTTGTCATCCCCTATTGCCGTGGTTTCTGTCGATGGCTCTCCCTTGAAATGTGTTACTCACAAGATTTATGAATTCCCCTCACTATTAATGGTATTCACCAAGAAAATTTGGATTTGGTGGTATTAAATAATTTGCCTTCTCCAATAGTGTTGGGTTTGCCCTGGTTAAAATTGCACAATCCTGTACTGGATTGGTCTACCAATGAAATTAAGTCCTGGAGCCCTAAGTGTTATGACAAGTGTTGCAACGGGCGCATTGCTGCTGTGGATAAATGGGAATTACCTGTACCTATTCAGGAGTTTTGGAAAGTTTTTTCTGAGGAGGAGTCGCAAGTTTTGCCTCCTCATAGAGACTGTTTGTACCATTGAATTTGTCCCTGGAGCGACTCTCCCTAAGAGTCGTTTATTTAATCTTATTATTCCTGAGAGAAAGACTTTGGAGGAATACATACAGATGAGCTTGGCCGCCGATCATATCAGACCCTCTAAGTCACCTGTGGCAGTTGGATTTTTTTTGTTAAAAAAAAGGACGGCGGTTTACGTCCTTGTCTGGACTTTCGCGAGATTAATAAAATTACTGTATGCAATCCCTTCCCACTGCCATTGATTCCTGATTTGTTTAACCAGTTAGTGGGGGCCAAATGGTTCTCTAAAATTGATCTCTGGGGGGCATACAATTTGTTGCGTATGAAGTAGGGTGATGAATGGAAGACTGCTTTTAACACTCCTGTGGGTCATTTTGAGAATCTGGTTATGCCCTTTGGTCTTACCAATGCACCAGCATTTTTTCAGAATCTTATTAATGATATCCTTAGACCTTTGATCGGCAAAAATGTGGTTGTGTATTTGGATGATATTTTGATTTATTCGCCTGATCTGGAGTCTCATTGGCGGAGCGTACGTGAGGTATTACAGTTATTAATTGACAATTCGCTTTTTGCTAAGCTGGAGAAATGTGAGTTCGCTGTACAGAGAATTAGTTTTTTGGGCTACATTATCTCCAGCGAGGGCTTTGAGATGGACCCGGTGAAAGTTCAAGCTGTGCAGGAATGGCCTAGGCCTATTGGTTTGAAATCGATACAGAGGTTTTTGGGTTTCGCCAATTACTACAGAAAATTCATTAAAAATTTTTCTATTATTGTTAAACCACTGACCGATCTCACCAGGAAAGGTTCTAATACGGTTCAGTGGACTACTGAGGCCATTGAAGCTTTTGTGTTTCTAAAGGAGAGGTTCAGCTCTGCCCCCATCCTTATGCAGCTTGATGTGACTAAGCCGTTTTTGGTTGAGGTTGATGCTTCTTCTGTGGGGGTCGGTGCGGTGTTGTCTCAGGAAAACAAGGATGGAATACATCCCTGTGCCTTTTTTTTAAAAAAATTTTTCTGAGACTGAACTTAATTACGATATTGGTAATGGGGAATTGCTGGCTATTAAACTCGCATTTGAACACTGGCGTCATCTCTTGGAAGGTGCTGATTTTCCCATTCAGGTTTTCACTGATCATAAAAGTCTGATCTATCTTGATGCTGCCAAGCGCTTGAATGCCCGTCAGGCTAGGTGGGCACTTTTTTTTTCGCGGTTTAATTTTTCCGTTACTTACATCCCGGGTACCAAGAATGTTAAAGCTGATGCTTTGTCTCGCAGCTTTTCTCCCATGGTCGGTGCTGAGGAGGAGGAGAGCATTTTACAAGAAGGTGTGGTGATTGCTGCATTGGACTCCGTTTTGGAAGATGAAATTCTTAAAGCACAGGAGAATGCCCCATCTAACACTCCCTATGGGAGGTTGTTTGTGCCTAGAACCTTTAGGAGAGATTTGTTTGTTGAGTGTCATGAGTCTCGGTTGGCAGGGCATCCAGGAATTTCTGAGACCAAGAGACTTGTGGGTCGCAGTTTTTGGTGGCCTGGATGGCAGAAGGAAGTCATTAAGTGGGTGCGTCAATGTACTGTGTGTGCTAGATCTAAGTCTTCTCATACTCCTGCTGCGGGTTTGCTTTGTCCTCTGGAGGTTCCTAGTGCACCTTGGACACATCTGGCTAAGGACTTTATTACTGATCTTCCCCCCTCTGAGGGTTTCACGGTCATCTGGGTGGTCGTGGACTGTTTTAGCAAGATGTGTCACTTGGTTCCCTTCATCAAACTGCCCTGCGCTAAGACACTCGCTAAGGCCTTTGTCAAGGAGATTGTCAGACTCCATGGTCTTCTTACTGACATTGTTTCTGATAGGCGACCTCAGTTCGTGGCTCGTTTTTGGCGTGCCTTTTGTGACAGGTTGGGTGTTCACTTGTCATTTTCATCTGGATATCATCCTGAGTCTAATGGCCAGACAGAAAGGAAGAACCAGGATGTTGAGCAGTTCTTTCATTGTTTTGTGGCAGACAATCAAGAAGGGTGGTCTGAGTTTCTGCCGCTTTCTGAATTTGCTCTTAACAACCATACATCCTCTTCTGCTGGGTGTTCGCCTTTTTTTTGTTGTTCTGGGAGACATCCGTCTTTTGGGTCATTCTCCAAATTGGTATCGGCTGTGCCTGAGGAGGAGAGTTTTTCCGGTGATTTGGAAAGAGTTTGGACGGATGTGCGTGGTAATCTGCAGGAGGCTAACAAAAAATCTAAGAAGTACTTTGACAGGAAACGTCAAGAGGTTTTGTTTACGGCTGGTGACATGGTTTGGTTGTCCTCTAAGAATCTGCGGTTGAGGATTCCTTCTAAAAAATTGGGTCCCAAGTTTGTAGGGCCCTTTAAGGTGCTTCAGGTAGTTAACCAATCTGCTGTTAGGTTGGAGATTCCCACCTCCTGGAAGATTAATCCGGTGTTCCATGTTTCTCTATTGAAAAAAGCTGATGTGTCTGATAGAGACACCACTGCCACTGTTCCTCCGGTGGTGGAGGACGGGGAATATGAAAATTCCCGCATCCTTAATTCTAGACGGCTTAGAGGGAGTTTGCAGTATCTTGTCGCTTGGAAGGGTTTTGATCCCGAGGATAACTCATGGGTGAGGGCGGATGATGTTTCTGCTTCCAGACTTGTCAGAGCGTTTCACAGGAGGTTTCCTGATAAGCCTGGGCCTAGGGGATCCAGAAGATGCTCATTGAAGAGGGGGTACTGTTAGAACTCTCCTGTTAGTTTTTTTCTAGTTTGCTGGTGACATGACCTTTTTTGCCTATTTAATCCTGCTCCACCCTTCTGGCCTTGCTCGACTTCATTGTAATTTCTACTCTTTAGCTAGCCAGGTGCTTTGTTACCTTACTCCGTCAGTTTAGCTAGGTCTCTTGACCTCTATGTTCTATGTTGTTTGCTTGTCCTTTTCTGCTACAATTTCTGCTAGGAGGTGTCCATCTTACTCCCAGTCCCTAGTTCTTGTAGGTATCCCTTCCTCACATCTATAGGTCTTCGTACAGACTAGCTGAGGACTTTAGCGGGTCTGATCGCAGGAACAGGTTCCCCGTTACATCGTAGGGATCAAGCTTAGTTCTATTGTAGGGACAGATATCCTGTCTTTCCTTAGTGCTTGTAGCAGATCATAACAGTTGCCACATCCTTATGAATTTTAGGCAGTAGATATAGTGTAGGGATCGTCAGTTCAGATACAAGGAGGGCCGAGGCTAGTTCCTTAGTGATGATTTCATTATCCACTGCCTTATTAATGATAGATTTAAGTTCCGTCTCATAGGATGTAAGGGGATTATACGTAAGTTTACGATAGCACATTTTATTATTCAATTGTCGGTATGCCTCCTTCTCATACATCGATCTAGGCCATATGGCAATATTGCCACCTTTATCTGCTGGTTTAATTAGTATATCAGGCAACTTTTGCAAAATGCTCAGCCTGGCACGCTCCTCCCTTGACAGGTTGTCACGGGGGATATGGCGAGGGAGTGCCATTAATTCACCCGAGACAATCCAGACAAAAAGATCAACATTGGCACAGGTCGTCATAGGGGGGAATTTCTTGGAGCGGGGTCATATAGATGTAGAGATATTACCTCCTGTAGGGGTATTATGCTCAACAGAGAGTTCCTCAAGTGTCCTTATCGCGGCCTGTTCCTCCTCTGTGGGAAAAAGATCATGGAGACCACCATCAGAGAAATGCTTCTTAAAGATCAAAGCCCTAGCAAATATATGTAGATCCTTGATTGCCGTAAATGGATCGAAACGGGCAACTGGTGCAAATGATAACCCCTTACTCGGCAAAGAATAATCTGACTGAGTTAAAACATGACTACTGAGGTTGATTACCTTAAAATCATTCCTTTTCCGATCAGGTGATTTCTGATCTTGACGTCTGTATGGATGAAAATTGACCTCCCGCAGCCTCTTATTGGAGGTACCAGACCTTGTTGTCATGGATGAAGAGGAAGCCTCAGAGTAGTCACTCAGTGATGTAACTGAAGAGTTTGAGGATTTTCTCGGGAGGTTAGACATTTGCACTCCAGATTTACGCCAGAAATATACCTTCCTCTGATGGTAGTCCCTCATGTCTCTCACAAATTTAGTCACCTGTAGGTCATGTTTTTTTTCACAGTTTAATCCAATATTTTATCAATCTGGGAGTCAAACTTCAAAATTTTCTCAGATGAGTAATTGGATCTGAGATCTGTTTGCGCAGAATCTATCTGAGTATCCAATTCTGAAATGGATCTAGAGTTCAGATCTACCAATAGTTGTAGAAGTGACATGGAACAATTTGTACATGCCTCCTCCCACTTTGCAATGAATAGTTCATCATCCACCGGGAATGTGGTGGTGATACGCATACGTTTAGTTCTTTTGACCAGTAGATTTTGAATTGCCATGGATTTATCATCCCATCCCTGATCATCCGCCGCTTGTGTATCCGTCGTGTTACCCCCCAAAGGCCTGTTCGAACTGAGACAGCCAAGATTTTTCCTTGGCCTTATAGTCCATGATACCAGGAAAGAGAATACCTGTGCAAAACATAGCATAAATTATACATACACAATTCATGGAGAAAGTTACTATATTTCACCCTAACTGGGAATTATATATATATATATAGCATATAGCAATATTATTTCGATTCAAGACTACCAATTATGGACAGTAGAGGCTAAATTGTGAACAACAACAAGAGTAAAGATGAGAAAAACCAATGATCATAGAGCCTACAAATTTATATATAAAATTATCAAAGTTTATTAGGAATCATACAAAAAACAGACATAGGGGTAGGGTGTAAGGTACAGCCACTATGAACCAAATGCGTCCAGCTACACGCAGTACAGCATGAGATTTTTATAAAAGTTGTATTATATTAAATAGATAATCACAAAATAGTGCAATAAATTCAGTACAGGATATTACATTACAACACTTTAGTGATCAACAGAACCACATCATCATCAGGTGCCCTTATAATATAAATCCAACTACCAAACATAATCATATACATACCAGGGAGTACCACACTATCAATGAAGGCAGAAGGACAGGGCACCAGGGAGGAGGGCACTTGTAGGAGAGCTGTACGCGTGGAGCTGCAGCCTTGACGCGCGTTTCGGTTAGCCCTTCGTCAGGGGGCGTGACGATGTGTTCACCGGTTTGATATTTATAGGCGCCCGAAGACGCTAAACACCGGAGATTGGCAGTGGTGTTAAGGACGCTAGCGCACATCCGCATCACGTGATACATGATGACAAATCACACGTGACCAGGAAGTGATGCGTGCGTAACCACAGCAACCGGGACGCCGGCAGGCGTCCGCGTCACGCAGCGCTTGGCGGCAGGTCAAAGGTGACCCGACGTCAAGCGCCGCTAAAGACACAGAAAGCCGGCAGCCGCCACGAAGCAGTGGCACGCACGCGTGCATGGCATGTAATCATCATATATTAGAGGTGTTCCCACTAGTGCGCAGCATTAATGAAGGTGTACATACACCACAAAAAAAACGCAAACACTAGATATAGTAAAACATATGTGGGAATTTGCGGGGCAGCGCAGAAGTAAAGGGAGAAGGGAAATAATGTATAAATTCACGGGGTAATGAATATAGCTAAGATACTATCCACATCTGGCACATCACAATATCTACAGTAAATATGTAGTTAGACCTTATCAAGGTGTAAATATATAGTAATATATACAGCATCTATATCCATCCCCATAAAGAAATTACTATACAAAAATATGATGTTAGACAAAGAATGTTTCTGTAAAAAATCAAGAAGCCATGATTTTGGTTTTGCAGGTGCCCGCTGGGATTGGATCGTCCTATAACACCAATTCAACATATAGCACAGAGGAGGGGTGTACACATCAAGGACAAGAAAGGATGAAGATCCTACATAACATAAACAAAAATGTAAGTTAAAATACAATAAAAGAGATCCTAATATAAAATCAAGGCTCAGTCATGTGGCATAATATAGACGAAAAAATTGAATACGGTTGTATAAAGCATTTCTCTATGTATTACAAATGGAATGAACAATCAGAGGAAGGGGGCATAGCTTATGTTCTCATTCAATCCGTTTGGATGCACCGTATTTAAGGTCCAGATACAGCGGGATTCAAGCTGGGCCAATTTTTGTCCCGTCCTGCCACCCCGTATACTTGGTAGAATAGAGTCAATCCCCCTGATCAGCAACAATGAGGCGTCACACTTATGACGGTCTCTAAAGTGACGCGGTATCGTCTTCAATGTGGATGGATCCGTGTGGTCAGCGGCAGCAATAATCCCCAACACATGTTCACGAATGCGCACCTTGAGATGGCAGGTCGTCATACCCACATAGACTCCTACCAGCCTGGAATATTTCCAGTAAACTATGGCACGACGCCATGGTATTAGCACTGCAACCAGTTACAGTAGCAAAGCCATCCCCAATTTGCTTCTCAGGAATTTTATTTGGTTGACTGAGTGGCTGCCCAAATACATTAGTTTCTAACAAAGGAGCTGAAGATAGAGTGGCAGTAGGTGCAAGTTTCTCCAGGCTGTTAGATATTAGAGGGTGAACGGCAGCACATTGGATCAGTTGTTAGCACTGAAGCCTTGCAGCGCTGGGATCCTGGGTTCAAATCCCAGCAAGGACAACATCTGCAAGGACTTTGTATGTTCTCCCCATGTTTGCGTGGGTTTCCACCTCAGTAAAAAAACAGCCATAGAGTGTCCAGGAAACTTCCCACACATTTTTCTTAGCCAGGACTGCTTCTCAGCTGGGTTGGACGGTCCCACCAGAGAATCCTCTGATGTGCTCTGGCTTCTACATCAGGAGAGTTCATGATAGCACTAACTTTGCAGCTGCTATGGCGCTCTTGAGCGGGGGAGAAAGGTGAGCCTCAGAATCAAATCCTCTGGTGGGCACAATGTTTTTCAATCTGAAACAGCTTCTCATTGGGAGTTGTATTTCACCACAGCCATATTCTTTAGCTCGGTGAAAGGACTGGCATAGAGGGAAACCGTATCTACACCGGCTGTCATTTCTCCGTCACCAGGTTTCTCCCATGGTCAAACAACCATGCCTGGCTGTATGTTCAGCGGTGAGAGCCACAGATCAAGCTGCTGTGTTACAGCTTTCAACAACTCTGCAGCGCTGGGCGGTTTGTCACCTAAGCATTAAGCATGTTATCTTCAGCACAGCCCGTTGCCCCTTGGCCAAGGCAGTGCTGCAGTCCTTTCAGCTTGTGACTGATGTGGTAATTTCGGAGATGGAGGAGGAGGTGCAGGAGCTCAACAATGTGATTACATTGAGGTTACATTGGCGACTCTGTTTTTATACTAAAGAAAGATCCTACTGTTTTGTTTTTTTTTACGTTATTTTTTAAGGCAAATGCATTCACCGGGAAATGTCATTTTAACATTTTACAGTCTTATTTGCTTATTTGGCAATGTGGTGTGTGACACATCATCAGACACATCCTGTTTCATTGATGATGGAGGCACTCTGAAAGACACATACAGCATGGCCACAGTAACGAGTATGACATGTTTCCATTAGAAAGGAGAGAGTCTGCTATACAGTTATAGGGTATACAGTGAGTCCAACAGCTGACCAAATTTAGGAAAAACCCCACTAAGAATTTAAAGACACATTAAGCAGGGCCACAGTAACAAGTACGACATGTTCCCATTAGAAAGGAGAGGGTCTGCTATACAGTTATAGGGTATGCAGTGAGTCCAACGGCTGACCAAATTTTGGAAAAACCCCACTTACAATTTAAAGACACAGATCTCATGGAGCTATTGATAATAAATTGAGTGAGTTTTTGATTAATCACATCCGGTCATTCCGGTTTTCTATATCCTCCCTAAAATACATAAAAACTTACACTCTCCCCCAGGCCGACCAATAGTGGCATCCACTAATTCTTTATCACCCCTAGCCATTACCTTAGAAAAAATTCTAACCCCACTGCTTTGTCTTATACCATCATACCTTAGAGATACCTCCCATTTTTTGGCCTTTATACGAAATTTGAATTCTATCCCATCAGGTTGTCTGCTTGTTACTTTAGATGTAAATAGCTTATACACAAGCATTGAACATGTGAGAGGTATCGAAGCAGTTGAAATATTCCTCGATAAATTTACAGACTTTGGTACTCTACGTAAGGGATTTTGCATATCGTTATTGACACTTATCTTATCCAAAAATTATTTCATGTTCGAAGATCAATTCTTTATGCAAAAGACCGGCACAGCAATGGGCTCGAACGTGGTGCCGCCATATGCCAATATCTATATGGCACATTTTGAATCTACCTTTATATATACCAATGTCCTCTTGCAGAGACACGTTCTACTCTGGAAAAGATACATTGATGATATTTTTCTCATTTGGCATGGTGAACAAACTACACTGGATTCTTTTTTTGATGTAGTCAATCTTGCGGTTCCGAATTTAACTTTTACGCTACATTCGCACCACCATAAAATAAATTTTCTGGACACATATGTCATTCTTAATCAGGATGGAACATTAACTACAGATCTTTTCATCAAACCGACAGACAGGAATAGTCTCCTCAATTTCTCCAGTGGTCATCCCGGTCATGTCAAGAGATCCTTACCACGTTCACAATTCTACAGGGTTAACCGCATCGTTTCTGATAATCACACCCATGAGATCAGACTGAGAGAAATGCAGAATAAATTTAGGGATCGGGGTTACCCCGAAACTTGCTTATCTCTCACTTCAAAGACACTTATAGAGAAAATTGAAGGTCCAAGAGTGACATTTGTGAATACTTATCACCCTTTTATGCGTGCCATTCATACAGCCATCTATACCCATTGGGCTCTTTTAGGGAATTCCTACCCCAACATATCTGAATTTCAGAAACCACCCCTGATATGTCACAAAAAAACCCGGAACCTCCGTAATATGCTGGTTAGGGCCGATATTGGCTCTAAAGTGACTAAAGACACACAGACCTTTATGGCTACGCAGATAAAGGGAACATTTCCATGTCTCCATTGTTTACAATGTTCCAATATTTCTAAAGCTGACTCGTTCACAAAGAAATTCCCTATCGGTAGATTTTTTACATATTACTCGTCATTTGTCGTGTACCTCATTAAATGTCCTTGCGGTCTCGGATATGTTGAAGAGACCACCCAACATATCCGAGACCACATTTCTCAACACAAATCTACGATACGATGTAAGAGAACAATGTTACCTATACCAGCAGACTTTATCTCGAGAGGTCATGATATTTCGCTGCTCCGTTTTCAGGTTCTGGAACATGTCTCTCCTTCTAGGGGGGGGGGGGAATAGAATTCTTAGATTGAAAGAAAGAGAGTCATATTGGATTTATAGACTGAACACACTGGAACACTATGGTTTAAATAGGGAATATGAAGTTTTCTATTGAAATTTTCTATTTGACTTTCTTCCTTTAGTACTGTACCTCTTGTTACAGGTATGCCATCTTAGTCTGGATATACCCCCATCAAATGTGTGAGAATTCTTTTTATATATAAATATATTTCTACATATAAATACATTTCTTTTCTTTTCTTTCATACTCTTTTTTATGACTTACAGGTTAATTAAGGGTCCCTGAGGTATTATGTTTATACTTTCTCCGCTTCTTTCTTTCCTTCCCCCCCTTTTTTTTCCCTGTTTTTTCTCCCTTTTTTTCTCCCTTTTTTTCCTTCCTTTTCCATTTGTGCTTCTTTTTTCTCTTGTTTCCCTGCCCTCTTTTCTATTTTTCGTCATTTACCTCTTTTTTAAAATCTTTTCTGGCCCTTTAATATATTTTGCATTAATATATTTTGTTATTTCAATATATTTTTTATTTTATTTTTAGTTTTTTCATTGTTTTTTACTTTTCCCAGATTAACTTATTTTCCCAAATACTTTATTTGATTATCGTTTTTTTCCCCTGTTTATTTTCTATTATTTTTCCTCCTTGGTACCTAGAGGTTTTATTGTCTTCTATTCCTTTTTTTCTTTCACGCTCTTTCTCTCTTTTTCCATTCCTTGTGTTCCCTTTCCTTTTGCTTAGCTCCCATTTCATTCTTTTGTTTCTTTAAAAGCCTTGCGCATGCCCTGTTCTGTTTTCTCTCCCTGTCCCGGCTGCCTTGACCTTAAGCTTCGGCTGCTATTGGCTTTTTCCGGCCGTGCCTGTCGGCGCATGCGCAGTACCGTCATGCGTGTCACTGCACAGCTGATTCGAGTTGCCGGGAACACACTTCTGCCTTTGGCACTATATAAACCGGCACCTCCGATGTGAGAGCACACACCGCCCATACCCGGCCACCATTTATTTTCTGGACCATGCAGGATTGACCAGGTGTTGTTTTGATACTCTTGGGGAGTTTTCATACATTTTAGTTTGGACTTCTCATATATTTATCCTTTGTATATACTAACAAGATATATTATGCTCTTTATAGATATCCTTCATTTTCCCAGCCTTAGTGGACAGGTAATTATCCTTCCCAGCTTCACGATATTACTAGATTATGACACTTTTTTTCATTTTCATTTTTTCTATTTTCCCTTTTTTCTTTTATTTTTTCCCATTTTTTTCATTTTTTCAATTTTATCTTTTTTGATTATTTTTATATTTGATTTTGTTATGCCATCTCTTTCTGTTTCCCCTTTTTTCTTTTTATCCCCCCTTTTTTCTCCTTCCTTTCCTTATTTTTCCTTTTCTTTTTCCTCCCCTTTCCTTTTTCTTTCTTCTCTTCTTTATCTTCTCTTTTCCAATACCAGAGGACCACAGAATCAAATATTACATGAATCATATATTTTATTTATTTGCTCACTTATTACTTAATTCGTTTACAGAACAATTCTTACCTGGACATGATGGCTCAAATTTCTCTCCAGTGTCATCACCATCATATCTGCATTTGTTTATATTTATATTTGTTATTTTAATATTTTTGTGTACATATGGTGCCAACTGTAGGCAGACTGATGTAATTTTTTGTTTGTTAATTTCCTTTGCATTCCCTTTGTATTTGTTTCATTAAAAATATACTAACAATTGACTAATTTGTTGTATACAGATAACATTGATAAAGGCTTTTGATAGCCGAAACGTTGGTTTGAAGTCTGTCTGACTATTTTGGCAATAAATTTGGAAAACTTCAAATAAATCGTTGACTAAGGACATTATACTGTGCCTAGGTGTTACTCTAATTATTATGCAGTGAGTCCAATGGCTATCCAAATTTATGAAAAACCCCACAAAGAATTTAAAGACACATTAAGCAGGGCCACAGTAACAAGTACGACATGTTCTCATTAGAAAGGAGAGGGTCTGCTATACAGATATAGGGTATGCAGTGAGTCCAACGGCTGACCAAATTTAGGAAAAACCCCACTAACATTTTAAAGAGACATAGCGCACGGCTATAGTAACGACAAATTCCCATTAGAAAGTAGAGAGCCTCCCATAGTGTTGGCCTATGCAGTGAATGCAAGGGCTGCAAAAAATTTGGAGGCACTTCAATGCCCCTTAGAAGAGACATGGAGGTCAGATGGCCTCCTCAAAACAATGTTCCCATTACTAGAAAGTGGGTCTCCCATATTGTTGGCCTATGCATTAAATGTAAGGGTTGAAAAAAATTTGGAGACAGTCCAATGCCCCTTGGAAGAGACGTGGAGGAGGGCCTCATAAAAAAATGTTCCCATTAAAAAGGAGTGGGCCTCCTATACTTGTAATGCGCATGCACTAAGTGTATGGGCTGACAAACATTTACCTCTGGGGGTATATATGAACATATTGTATAAAAAATTTTTTTTACTGCCATCATAAACACCCTTTTAAAAAATTATGTGGGTGTTGCATCACGGACCACGGTCACCCTGGTGATATGGTGGTGGAGGATGAGGAGAAGGAGGAAGACAAGAGCAAATAGCCAAAATCAGGAAGCATATACCCATGTCTGGGTGTGAAAAGGTGCATGGGAATACAGCTCCAAAGAAAAGACATTGGATTTGAGTTTATGTAACGCTGCTATCATTCGGTGGTGTTGAGAAGTCTGGCCCAATCCAGCCCTTGTTCATTTTTATAAAAGTCAGCCTATCAGCATTTTCAGTTGACAGGTGGATGTGCTTATCAGTTAGAATTCCACCAGCGGTACTAAAAACCTGCTCTGATAAAATGCTGGCGGCAGGATAGGACATGACCTCCTAGGCATAGAGAGCCAGTTCATTCCACGTATCCAGCTTGGAAACCCAATAATTATAAGGCACAGAGGAATCACGGAGGATGTTGGTACGGTCAGCAAAGTACTCCCTCAGCATCTTCCCAAACTTTGCACTCCTTGTGAGAGTACCCCACGCCTAAGTGCGTGCGTGATGGGAGGGTCTGAGAAAACTCTTCCAGAACTTTGACAGTGCTCCCCTGCCTCTGCTGGATTGAAGTTGTGTCTCTCTCGACTGTACTCTTTGATTGTCCAACGAAGTGTGCCCCCTGCCGCCAGTGTTTACAGATGGGAATTTTTTTCATAGTTCCGCAACAAGGGCCTTCTGGTACAGCCCCATTTTTGTAGACCTGTCAGCCTCAGGACTAAGAGATATAAAGTTCTCCTTGTAGTGTGGGTCTAGAAGTGTCACCAACCAGTAATGACTGTCACCTAAAATTTTGAGAATGCAAGGGTCATGGGAAAGGCAGCGTAACATAAACTCAGCCATGCGTGCCAGACTACTAACAGGCAAGACTTCCGTGTCCTCACCAAGAGGATGACTGACCATGCTCTCCTCTTCCTCACTGTCACCCAATCCACATTGGGTTGAGATGAGGCTGGGCTGTGTGTAATCACCCTATATGGTTCCTTGCTTCATCTCATCATGCTCCGCCTGCAATGCATCCTCTTTGATTGTGAGCTGAGAGCGTTTCAGAAGACAGAGAAGAGGGATGGTGATGCTAATTATGGCTTCATCGCCGCTCACCGTCTTGGTGGAGTCCTCAAAGTTTTGGAGGATGGTACATATGTCTGACATCCATGTCCACTCCTGAGGTCTTATGTGTGGAGTCTGAACTGAATACCGACAGCCTTGTTGATGCTGGTACTCAACAACTGCCCTCTTCTGCTCACAAATCCTTCCCAACATCTGCAGTGTAGAGTTCCAATGTGTGGGGACATCACACACCAGTCTATGAGCCGGAAGTTGCAAACACTGCTGAAACACGGCAAGGGCGGCGGAATCTGCAGCTGACTTTCTAAAATGGGCACACAGGCGGCGTTCTTTAACAAGTAGATCCGGCAGCTCCGGGTAGGATTTGAGAAACCGCTGAACCACGAGGTTAAGCACAGGGGCCAGGCATAGTACGTGTGTGAGCTTGGCTCTCCTCAGAGCCGCCCCCTGGTTCCAGCCATTGTCACACATGACCATGCCTGGCTATAGGTTCAGCGGTGTGAGCCACAGATCTGCCGGCTCTTTCAGAGCTGTCCACAACTCTTCAGCATTGTGCGGTTTGTCACCTAAGTATATTAGCTTCAGCACAGCCTGTTGCTGCTTGGTCGAGGCAGTGCTGCAGTGCTTCTAGCTTGTGACTGATGTGGTCAATTTGGAGATGGAGGCTGAAGAGGAGAAGGAGACTGAGGGGGATGAGATGCAGGAGCTGTAGACCATGGGGGCAACCCTGATTGACCTAGGGCCCGCAATCCTTGGAGTCGGGAGGATGTGTTCCGTCCCAAGGTCCGACTGGGTCCTGGCTTCCACTATATAAACCCAGTGTGCAGTCAGAGAGATATACCGTCCCTGCCCACAAGCACTTGTTCTCGTGTCCGTGTTTAGGTGGACTTTCCCCGTAACTGCGTTGTTGAGGGCATGGCTAATGTTTTGGGACACGTGCTTGTGTAATGCAGGGACTGCACACCGGGAGAAATAGTGGTGGCTGGGTACCGAGTACGGAGGGACAGCCGCCACCATCAGGTTGCGGAATGCTTCCGTCTCCACGAGCCTAAAAGGCAACATTTCGAGTGCAAGTAGTTGTGAAATGTGAGAATTTAGTAGTGTGGCCTGTGGGGCGTTGGCTGCATATTTTCGCTTGGGTTCCAAGGACTGGGGAATGGACAACTGAACGCTGCAGTGGGACAAGGACATGGATGTGCTTCCTGATGCTGCTACTTGAGAGTGCGCAACGACAGGGGCAGGGCAGGTTGCATCTTGGCATGCCCCATGGACAGGTGATTGGCTTGCATGCACAACAGTGGAAGAAGCAATGGTGAGACCTGCAAACACTGTTCCTGGACCCTGGGGTTCGGCCCACAAAGTCGGGTGCTTTGCTGCCATTTGCCTGATCATGCTGGTGGTGGTCAGGCTGGTCGTTTTGCCACCCCTGCTGATTCTGGCCTGGCAAGTGGTGCAAATGGCCTTTTTGGGGTTATCGGCAGAGTCTTTAAAAAACAACCAGACTCAGGAAGACCTACCAGTTGTACTGGCAATTTCCTTCGTGTTGTTGTTATGGGGAACGGTTGCCTGACTTCTGTCTGCGGCCACCACACTGCTTCTTCCTGCCTGTTGGGGTGCTCTGCCTCCCTCTCCCTGTGTGCTGCTGTCCTCGCTCTGCATGTCCTCCTTCCAAGTTGGGTCAGTTACTATATCATCCACCACCTCGTCTTCCACTTCCGTACCCTGGTCCTCCTCCTGACTTTCTGGCAATTGTGTCTCATCATCGTCCACCTCTTCTGACACTTTCCCACCGTCATCTTCATGTCACTGTGGCTGCTCAAATATTTGGTCATCGCTACACGCGATCTCCTCTTGCCTCGCTTCAAGTGGACCGGGCGAGAGGCCCGAATCTATAAATGGAAAAGTGAACAGCTCTTCAGAGTGTCCAAGTGTGGGATCAGTTGTCTCTGGGCACTCGGCATGGTGGGAGGAAGGAGGATCAGGGTGAGGAATTTGCGGTCCAGACTCACAGATACTGAGACTTGACCGTGTGGAAGAGAGGGTGGTGGTGGCTAAGTGACTTGAAGCATTATCCGCTATCCAACCAGCAACCTTTTGACCCTGCTCTGGGTTCAATAGTGGTGTGCTGCGGTCCACTAGGAATTGGGACAAGAAGGTCTGGCGAGTAGATGTGGGTGTTTGTTATGGCACAATTTCAGCTTGCACACGACCTTGTCCTCGGCCTCTGCATGCACCATCACCATCACGTCCAGTTCCCCGTCCCTTGCCATGTGCTTTGCCAATTTTAAATAGAGGATAGTATCTTCCACACTCAATACAAATGACTGAGTTTGGAGCGAACTTATATGTGATCCGTGTGACGGAGAAGACAGAGTTTTAAATACCTGGATTGCAGGTAACTAGTTAGAACAGCAAACTGCTGTGAATTGCTTCTCTGACGCACTGAAGGAAATTTTTAATGGAGGACAGAAATTGCAGTATTTTCTGACAACGTATATGTGATCCGTGTGACAGAGAAAACAGAGTTTTAAATACCTGGCCTGTAGGTAACTAGTTTGAACAGCAAACTGCTGTGAATTGCTTCACTGACACACTGAAAGAAATTTTTAATGGAGGCCAGAAATGGCAGTATTTTCTGACAAGGTATATGTGATCCGTGTGATGGAGAAAACAGAGTTTTAAATACCTGGCCTGTAGTTAACTATATTGAACAGTAAGCCTGTGTCAAAAACTTCGCTGACACAGTGAAAAAAAATTGGAATGGAGGCCAAAAATGGCAGTATTCTCTGAAAACGTATATGTGATCCGTGTGACGGAGAAAACACAGTTTTAAATGGCTGGATTTCTAGCACTGTAATTTGGAAAGGACCTGGCTGTATTCTGCAGTGCCAACAAGCAAATGGCACAGAAAAAAGGTGTTCTCTGGATTGTTTTTTAAGCAAATAATGAGGATTAAGATCCAAAAAAAGTATTCCTGGCCCCTGAGACCTGGGCCTTTGTATAGAAATATCTAACAGCAGCAGAAGGCAGAATTGGAATGGAGCCTCTTGTGCTATATGCACTGCAGTCTGCTATATACAGTCATGGCCAAAAGTTTTGAGAATGACACCAAAATTATATTTTCACATGATCTGCTGGCCTCTGGTTTTTATTAGTGTTTGTCTGATGTTTATATCACATACAGAAATATAATTGCAATCATATTATGAGTACCAATAGGTTATATTGACAGTTAGAATGAGTTAATGCAGCAAGCCAATATTTGCAGTTTTGCCCCTTCTTCTTCAAGACCTCTGTAATTCTCCCTGGCATGCTCTCAATCAACTTTTGGACCAAATCCTGACTGATAGCAGTCCATTCTTGCATAATCAATTCTTGCATTTTGCCAGAATTTGTTGGTTTTTGTTTGTCCACCCGTCTCTTGATGATTGACCACAAGTTCTCAATGGGATTAAGATCTGGGGAGTTTCCAGGCCATGGACCCAAAATCTCTATGTTTTGTTCCATGAGCCATTTAGTTATCACCTTTGATTTATGGCAAGGTGCTCCATCATGCTGGAAAAGGCATTGTTGGGCGCCCAACTGCTCTTGGACGGTTGGGAGAAGTTGCTCTTGGAGGACATTCTGGTACCATTCTTTATTCATGGCTGTGTTTTTAGGCAAGACTGTGAGTGAGCCGACTCCCTTGGCTAAGAAGCAACCCCACACATGAATGGTTTCAGGATGCTTTACAGTTGGCATGAGACAAGACTGGTGGTAGCGCTCACCTCTTCTTCTCCGAATAAGCTGTTTTCCAGATGTCCCAAATAGAGATGAGCGTTGTTCTACTCGAACTGTTCGCCAATCTCAAATTCGAGCTGTTTTGGGCGGTGTTCGAGCCGTTCGGCGAACACGAACAATTTGAGAAAAATTCGGCTGTTCGAGGTTATGTTCGATAACTGTTCGTGCACCAAAATCATAACTGGATTTTTTCTCAGTAATGATGAAAATTAATGTTAATACGCAGTTTGAGTGTACAGCGGGGTGGGGGGAGGGGCAGGGGATGGATCTCTGCAGGAACAATGAAGATCTCCATTTTTTTTTCTCTTTCCCGCATTTGCAGTGGGGAGGTGCAATCTGTCAGCCTATCAGCAGCGCACACACGGAGCGAAGTGCTTTTTTTCACACAAGCAAGGGCATGTGTCATTGGCAGTGTATGTCACATGTCCTTGCCCTATAAGACCAAGCCATTTTCCCCGTCGCCACCATTTTCTCACTGCTGCAGCTGCGTGTTAGACGGCACCGCTGTTGCTGTGTGCGCTATACCTTGTTAATTTCAAGCCAATTTTCGCACAAATATACAGATAGCTTGGGAGTAGGGAATAGTTGTGATTGCAGTCCTTTTAAGGACTAGGTTACAGCATTTCCTACGACTTTTATCAGGGAGGTCTGTGCTCTTAAATAGATAGGTTGTGGGAGTAAAGACTAATTGTAATTGGAGTCCTTTTCAGGACTAGGTTACATGAGTTCCTATCAGTTTTTGCCAGGCAGGTCTGTGCCAGTGCTGTGCAAGTTTTTTTCACAGCATTTGGCTGAATCTAGCAAAGCTAATCCTTTTTGGCCTATTGCAGAGTGTGTTAGTCAGTGGAGTAGCCTATCTGTGTTGCAAGATATAACACCTGTGTATAGAATACCAATTTTTTTACTGCACCTAGTGAAGTAAAATCTTTTGGGCATAGCATCATTCTATTAGTCCATCTATACTGACCTCCATCAGGTTGCAAACTGAATATAATTTTTTTCTTCATTTAGCTCTGAAAAAATATTTGGACTTCTAGCAGTGTGTGGGACTTGGTCTATTAGTCCATCTATACTGACCTCCATCAGGTTGCAAATTGAATATAATTTTTTTCTGCATCTAGCTCTGAAAAAATAGTTGGGCTTCTAGCGGTGTGTGGGACTTGGTCTATTAGTCCATCTTTACTGACCTCCATCAGGTTGCAAATTAAAAATAATTTTTTTCTGCATCTAGCTCTGAAAAAATATTTGGGCTTCTAGCAGTGTGTGGGACTTGGTCTATTAGTCCATCTATACTGACCTCCATCAGGTTGCAAATTAAAAATAATTTTTTTCTGCATCTAGCTCTGAAAAAAAATTTGGGCTTCTAGCAGTGTGTGGGACTTGGTCTATAAGTCCATCTATACTGACCTCCATCAGGTTGCAAATTAAAAATAATTTTTTTCTGCATCTAGCTCTGAAAAAATATTTGGGCTTCTAGCAGTGTGTGGGACTTGGTCTATTAGTCCATCTATACTGACCTCCATCAGGTTGCAAATTAAAAATAATTTTTTTCTTCATTTAGCTCTGAAAAAATATTTGGGCTTCTAGCAGTGTGTCGGACTTGTTCTATTAGTCCTTCTATACTGACCTCCAGCAGGTTGCAAATTGAATATAATTTTTTTCTGCATCTAGCTCTGAAAAAATAGTTGGGCTTCTAGCGGTGTGTGGGACTTGGTCTATTAGTCCATCTATACTGACCTCCATCAGGTTGCAAATTAAAAATAATTTTTTTCTGCATCTAGCTCTGAAAAAATATTTGGGCTTCTAGCAGTGTGTGGGACTTGGTCTATTAGTCCATCTATACTGACCTCCATCAGGTTGCAAATTAAAAATAATTTTTTTCTGCATCTAGCTCTGAAAAAATATTTGGGCTTCTAGCGGTGTGTGGGACTTGGTCTATTAGTCCATCTATACTGACCTCCATCAGGTTGCAAATTAAAAATAATTTTTTTCTGCATCTAGCTCTGAAAAAATATTTGGGCTTCTAGCAGTGTGTGGGACTTGGTCTATTAGTCCATCTATACTGACCTCCATCAGGTTGCAAATTTAAATAATTTTTTTCTGCATCTAGCTCTGAAAAAATATTTGGGCTTCTAGCGGTGTGTGGGACTTGTTCTATTAGTCCATCTATACTGACCTCCATCAGGTTGCAAATTAAAAATAATTTTTTTCTGCATCTAGCTCTGAAAAAATATTTGGGCTTCTAGCAGTGTGTGGGACTTGGTCTATTAGTCCATCTATACTGACCTCCATCAGTTTGCAAATTAAAAATAATTTTTTTCTTCATTTAGCTCTGAAAAAATATTTGGGCTTCTAGCAGTGTGTGGGACTTGTTCTATTAGTCCTTCTATACTGACCTCCAGCAGGTTGCAAATTGAATATAATTTTTTTCTGCATCTAGCTCTGAAAAAATAGTTGGGCTTCTAGCGGTGTGTGGGACTTGGTCTATTAGTCCATCTATACTGACCTCCATCAGGTTGCAAATTAAAAATAATTTTTTTCTGCATCTAGCTCTGAAAAAATATTTGGGCTTCTAGCAGTGTGTGGGACTTGGTCTATTAGTCCATCTATACTGACCTCCATCAGGTTGCAAATTAAAAATAATTTTTATCTGCATCTACAGTACCTCTGAAAAAATATTTGGGCTTCTAGCAGTGTGTGGGACTATTTGTATTAGTCCATCTATACTGACCTCCATCAGGTTGCAAATTCAAAATAATTTTTTTCTGCATCTAACCCAGCCAATAGTTTTGGCCTAATACCACAGTTTGGCCACTCAGCTCTGCTCGGTTACCATCCATTGTTTTTTTGTGCAAACAACTCCAGAGTTGTGAATTAGTTAACCACCAAAATGAGTGGAAAAAGGCCTGCTGCTGGTGGAAAGGGGAATAGGCGTGTTGGGAAGGGGAAAAAAGGTTGTGTCCGTGGGGTAGGTGTTAAAGCAACAGTAACATCTGCAGAAGAAAGACCATCTTCCAGCCAAACTAAAATGTCTACTTCTTTTAGCGGACAATGTGATAAGATCCCTTTCTTACAGCCACGCCAATCGCTACAAATTCCAGATGAGGCACAAAAACAGCAGGTGCTTCAACGGATATCAAGTGCTCCTTTAAGTGGGCTCTCCTCCACATCAACTTCAACATCACAAATACTCCAGTCCTCAAAGGTGTCACCCAAATCGCACTTGCTTCCTCACAGCTCCCAAATCTCCAGCTGCCCATCTGAGTATGAAGTAGAACAGATGGTTGAGTCTGCAGAGCTGTTTACTCATACTATAGCCTGGGAATCAGAGGTCGACTCCAGCGCTTCTGTGAATCCAGACGAGGAAATGATCTGCACTGATGCCCAGAATCTTTATGAGTCGGATCCAGGACCAGACGCAGAAGGTTCTGACCATAATGTAGACCGTCATTCCCAAACTGTAACTCCTGTTGGTGGAGACAATGAGGAAGACGATGATAAGACTCAAATACCTGATTGGAGCGACAACTTTAGTTTTTTGTCAGGGCAGGAACAGGTTGGCTCTGAGGACGACGGGTGTGATAACGCACAGGGTGATGATGATGAGGTCGGAGATCCCACTTACTGTCAACCCACAGTCAGCCAAGAGATGAGGTCAGCAGAGGAGGTGGAGGAAGATGCTAGTGACGACGAGGTCAGGTTGCACCTTCCTGGACAGAGACGTAATACTGGAAGCACGTCAACAACTGCATCCTCAAACACAACTCTGCCTCTCACCACAAGTCGTGGTGGCTCTTCAGGTCGCATGGGTGCTAAGCCTTGCATAGCCTGGGCATTTTTTCAGATCGATAAAGATGACCCAACTCGTGTTATCTGTAACATTTGTCGGCAAAAGCTAAGTAGAGGCCAAAAAATACATAGTTTGAGTACTTCATGCATGAACCGGCACATGGACATGAAGCATAAGTTGCAGTGGGAAGCTCAGTGTGCTACAATGCGGCCTAGCTGGCCGGGCCAATCACCGTCTGCCATATCTTGTGCATCCGCGGCCTCTTCATCCTCTGTGACTGGGGGGACAGCAGTCACACCTGTTTTGGGGCGCAGACCTGCCACCTCTTTACCCGCAACAGCCAGCGTGATTGGCAGGTCATCATTTTCTTTGGAGGTGGTAACACCAGCTGGTGTTGAGCGCTGTCCGACATCGATAGCACCACCTTTGGATCAAGGCAACCTAACATGTCCGCCTGCATCTTCCTCACAGACCGGCAGTTTGCCGGGGACACCCTTATCACCCCCATCTAAGCACAATAGCCAGCCCTCGGTCCCTCAGATGTGGACAAGTAAAAGACCATTTCCTCCTAGCCATGAGAAAGCTAAGAGGTTGAATTTCACCATCTGCAAGCTCTTGGCTACAGAAATGCTGCCTTTCCGCCTGGTGGACACAGAGGATTTTCGAGACCTTATGTCCGTCGCAGTGCCCCAGTACCAGATGCCCAGTCGGCACTACTTCTCAAAGAAAGGTGTGCCTGCGCTCCACCAGCATGTCGCACACAACATCACCGCTTCTTTGAGAAACTCTGTTTGTGACAGGGTGCATTTCACCACAGACACTTGGACGAGTAGGCATGGACAGGGGCGTTACATGTCGCTGACTGGGCACTGGGTAACTATGGTGACAGCAGGACAAGGGGCTGCTGTCCAAGTCTTGCCGTCCCCACGAGTTGTGCGTCAATCCTCTTTATGTCAAAGTTCCTCCACTGCTTCTGCCTCCTCAACCTCCTCTCGGTCTTCCACCTGCACCCAAAGCCTGTCTGGTCATGCCACAAGCTTTCTAACTGCGCAGAAGGGATCCTGCACACCTCCTTACTATGCTGGCAGTAGGGCTCAACGTCATCAGGCGGTTTTTACATTGAAATGTCTGGGAAATGTGAGTCACACAGCTGAGGAGTTGTGGTCAGCTCTGGAGAACCAATTTCATGAATGGTTGTCTCCACTGGACCTGAAACCAGGGAAGGCCGTGTGCGACAATGCTGCAAACCTGGGTGCGGCCCTTCGCCGGGGCAATGTCACACACGTGCCTTGTATGGCTCACGTGTTGAACCTGGTTGTCCAGCAATTTTTAGCCCACTATCCCAGACTAGATGGCCTTCTGCAGAGGGCACGGTCGCTGTGTGCTCACTTCCGCCATTCGCATCCTGCAGCTTAGCGACTTACATCTCTACAGAAGTCGTTGGGCCTGCCACTTCACCGGCTAAAATGCGATGTGCCTACCCGGTGGAATTCAACTCTGCGACTGTGGCAGCACCGACAAGCCCTGGTGCAATACGTTCTGACGTATAGCCTGGGCCAAAGAGATTCAGAGGTGGGGCAAATCACGCTGGAGGAGTGGTCTCAGATCAGGGACCTATGCACCCTTCTGCACAGTTTTGAAATGGCGACGAAGATGTTTAGTGCTGACGATGCCATTATCAGCATGACTATTCCGGTGATTTACATGCTGGAGCACATGTTAAACAGAATTCGGAGTCAGGTGGTGGCACAAGAGGAGGTGGAGGAAGTAGAGGAGGAGGAGTTTTATGCGGAAGGGCTAACATCTGCAAGGTCCAGACGGTCGGTAGCACCAAGGCGGCAGGCATGTGATGGTGGGGAAGATGGTTTTACCAGGGCGCATGGTAGCAGCCAAACTAGTGAGGAAGGTGCAGGAGCCCAGGAAGAAGTGGAGGACAAACTGATGGAAGACTCATCAGATGAGGGAGACCTTGATCACATTTCTGTTGTGCGAGGTTGGGGGGAGAGGACAGAGGAAGGAAGCATGATTGTTACCTCGCCACCAACACAACAGGGACTTGGTGCTCCTGGATGCGCAACACACATGAGTGCCTTCTTGCTGCACTACCTGCAACATGACCCTCGAATTGTGAGAATTAGAAATAATCCTGACTACTGGGTTGCCACACTGTTAGATCCCCGGTACAAAAGTAAATTTGCAGAAATTATTCCTGCCATAGAAAGGGATGCACGCATGCAGGAGTATCAGCAGAGACTGTTGCAGAATCTTACATGTGCTTTTCCACAAAATACCAGTGGTGCACGTAGTGAATCTCACAGTTCCAACTTGCCAACCGTGGGACCGTCAAGTGTTCAGCACTCAAACCGTAACAGAACCACAGTATCTGCTGGTAACATCAATTTTGCGGAATCATTTCACCACTTTTTTAGCCCATCCTTTGCAAGGCCACAGGAGACAAGAAGTCTGACACATAGTCAACGCCTAGAGACGATGGTACAGGAGTATCTCCAAGTAAACATTGAAGCCACGACTGTGTCACTGGACCCTTGCTCTTTTTGGGCTTCCAATCTGAATAAATGGCCGGAGCTAGCCACTTACGCCTTGGAGATCTTGTCATGCCCCGCAGCCAGCGTTCTGTCTGAACGTGTGTTCAGCGCTGCTGGTGGTGTGCTGACAGATAAGCGCACGCGGCTCTCCACTGATAATGTAGACAGACTCACGTTCATAAAGATGAACAAATCATGGATCCGAAACGACTTTTCTACCCCTGTGTCATCCTGGGGAGAGTAAAAGCTTGATGATTGGTTAAAATCACCCTACCAACCGTTTTAAGCTTTCAAATTACTAATCATGTTTATCTGTATCTTGACTGGAAAATAATTTGGGCTTTGTAGCAGTGTGCAGCACTGATCCTATTAGGCCATCTATACTAAAGCTTCACCAGATTTAAAATGAAAAATAATTTTTAGCTGCATCTAGCCCGGAAAATAATTTTTGGGCTCCGAGATGCGCAAGGCACATAAGTGCCTTCTTGCTGCACTACCTGCAGCATGACCCTCATATTGTCAGAATTCGAAGTAATCATGACTACTGGGTTGCCACACTCTTAGATCCCCCAAACTTTTCGATCAACCTTTTCATTTTAATAAAGACCAAAAAAATGGTCATTTTTGAAATTATAAGCATTAGCAGGTTGTTAGAAACTGAAATCAAACAGTTTTCAACTCAAAACTTTATTCTAGGTGATGTTACATTTTCATATAGGACCCCTTGTTCGAAAGGAGCTTCTGAACTCTCTCGTCCATTGAATTTGTCAGGTTTTGGATGGTTTCTGCTTCAATTGTTTTGCATGAGGACAGAATACCCTCCCAGAGCTGTTGCTTAGATGTGAACTGCCTCCCGCCATCATAGACACTCCTTTTAATGATGCTCCAAAGGTTCTGAATGGGGTAGAGGTCAGGGGAGCATGGGGGTCACACCATAAGTTTGTCCCCTTTTATGCCCATATCAGCCAGAGATGCAGATGTTTTATGTGCAGCATGAGATGGTGCATTATCATGCAGAAAAATGATCTTGCTGTGAAATACACGGTTCTTCTTCTTGAACCATGGCAGGAAGTGCTGTTAGAGAAAATCCACATACATTATGGAGTTCATCTTTAGCGCCTTCAGGGATCCTAAAGGGGCCGACAATCTCTCTCCCCATGATTCCAGCCCAAAACATTACTCCACCTCCGCCTTGTTGGCGCTGTAGCCGTGTTTGCGTGGGGTGTCCATCAACCAGCCATCCTCCACTCCACTCTGGACCATCGAGCGCTGCACGGCACTCATCCGTGAACAAAACAGTTTTGAAATCAGTCTTCATGTAATGTTTGGCCCACTGGAGCCGTTTCTGCTTGTGTGAAGTGGATAGAGGAGGTCGACAGGATGGCGCATGCACAGCTGCAAACCTCTGAAGGACCCTGCATCTTGTTGTTCGGGGGACGTTGGAGGCACAAGCAGCTTCAAAAACTTGTCTGCTGCTATGACAAGGCTTTTTTGCCGCTGTTCTTTCAACCTGACGTAATTGCCTGTAGGAAAGAGTCCTCAATTTGCCCTTATCAGCACGCACACGTGTGTACTGTGAATCAGCTACATACTTCTTGATTGCCAAGACACTTCATCCTGATCATCGCACAATGTTGATTGTAGTCATGCCTTGACCTAAACACTCCACAATTTGTTGCTTCTCAGCAGCCGACACATCCTTTTTCTTTCCCATTTTGGCAGAAAATGTAGGCTGCTTAATAATGTGAGAGAGCCTTCTTAAGTAGTCTTGCCTTTCATTGGACACACCTGCCAAACTAATTAGCACAGGTGTCTGCAATTGCTTACAGTGATATAAAGAGCCCTGACACACATCACCATCAATGAGTTTAACTGACAAACAAACAAATTCTTCCCTTATCACTCCTAAACACTTTTTGTATAATAATTTGGAACGCAGTGTACATGTGCTTTTCCACAAAACACCAGTGGTTCACGTAGTGAATCTTACAGTTCTAACTTGCCAACCGTGGTCTGTATGGAGTTGTTCAATAAAGGGCCCAAAATTAAGATAACATAGATGGGAGAGGTCTCTATGAATAGGAATTCCTAAGTATTTGATACCCTGTGAGGGCCAGGCAAAGGGAAAGTTGGACTGGATGGAATCCTATATGGATTTGGGGAGGGAGACATCGAGGGCCTCAGACTTCGCTGCATTGATTTTAAAATTTTACCATGTAACAAAGTGATCTATTTCAGCCATAACAGCATGGATGGATATATGTGATTGAGTGATATATACTAGGACATCATCAGCAAATAGAGAGCACTTGTACTCGGTGCCTCCCACCTCAATCCACCTAATATTGGGGTTATGGCGAATTGATGAGAGCAGGTGCTCCGTCACTAGGATGTATAAGAGAGGGGACAGAGGACATCACTGCCTTGTCCCATTGGTGATTGTGAAAGGTGATGAAAATGTTCTGACGCACCCCCTGGGCCTTGGGACACCCGGAGCCGGACCCTTTTTGGTGGATGCTGGTGGTTGTAGTCTTCGTGGCGGCGACCCAGTTCCGTGGCTCAGGGCGGTCAAACCAGTGGCGGAACTATTTATGTGGTTTTCATGTTTAAATGTCCGACTACGCCACCCGTGGATTGCGGTCAGAGTGAACCGCCGCTACAGGGCAGACCACTGAGGCTGGTGTTGTGGGTGCAGCAGAGCGTAGCATAACTCCCCACGGGAGGAGTATAGCCTCAGGGCAGTGTATGCGGAGGATGGGGGTGATGGTGCAGGGCAGCAGCAGTAACGACACGGAGTTAGTGATGCAGTTCAGGGCCTTTACTCACAGTTCTTATTATCCAGACCACGTCTGCAGGTAACGGCTGCCCACGTCGTACTGTGCTCACCAGGTGAGGGGCTCAGACAACTCCCAGATACCTTTGGAGCACTTCACAGGACCCCCTTTGTGTGTCCTTTGTCTGGCCTTTCTTACCAACACTTCTGTCCGGCTGCCTCGGGCCTCCTCTTGGTAAACTTGGCGCCAGTTTCCCTGACCCTATGTGGTGCCTTCCTAGCGGGTGTAGCGAGGGGCTGCGCCACATAAAATTTCAGAGCCTCCGGTTTCTAGCTGAGGGTCGTTTCCTGCCTCCACTAGTTCGGGGACCGGTCTCCCCCTTTGGCCTGACCCCTCCACGCAGGTGGATTTGGGCGTGCGGTGGCGACTCGCCCGTCCGCACCCCTGGGATCCCTTCATTCCTCGTTCCTGGAGCCTTCTCCGCTCCTCTTCCTTCCTTCTCCCTCTTCCAGGCCTGGGCCTCTGTTACTAGGCCCGCCTCCGGAGCAGAGCTCATGCAGAGCCCCTGCTCCCTGCCACTTCTGCTCAGACTTCTCTGCACTGAACTAAGATGGTGCCCACCTTTTATACTCCCTTCTCAATGCACCCAGGAACTGCTTCCTCCCTGCTCCTGCACTACAGGGTTCCCCTTCCTCAGTGTTCCCTCCCCCCACTCCAGCCAGGGACAGGGACTGTCGTGCCCATCTCAGGGGCATATTGGTCGCCCTGCCCCACGGCAATGTGGTGTAATGCATGCAGGTGTCGGGTCCTGATCCACACTCCATCCTTACCTGAGAGTGAGATATCACACCTCTGGGTGAGGTGCAATACGTCTGTAGCAACCGAGCCCTCAGGGTGCTACAGTTCCATTTATCTTCAGCCTAGGTGACGTATTGCGATACAGGGCCGTGATTTTGGCTATAAAAGGGTCCCCTAGACCCCTACCCCAAGCTTTTTAAGAGAATCATATATGGCGTGCCAGGAGACTCTATGGAATGCTTTCTCAGCATCCAACGAGAGTATCTAATTACAAATTTTTAACTGCATCTAGCCCAGGAAATACTTTGTGCCTAGTAGCAGTGTCTGCTAGTGAGCGGATTATCCCGGCTGTTAAGCAAGCTGCACCACCTGTAGTTTAGACACTTAATTTTTTCAAAGGAAATGCTTCGGGACCATGGGATACTTAGTGAAGAGCATCAGGAGGCACCCCAAGGCATAGGGGCTGGGACTGGCAGTAGGATGCCTTGCGGTGGACAGCCGAGCTCGATCCTTATAAAAGCTTTTTAACTGCAGCAGCTTTAGTGGACGCTACTGGAGCTGGAATTACCGCGGCTGCTGGCATGAGACTTGCCCTCCAATAGATCCTTGTAAATGGATTTAAAGTGTATTCATTCAAATTAGAGAGACAATTTAAATTAAAAAGCTTAGAGCTGCCTCCACCACAGGGGGGCTCGCTCGACCCACCAGCGGACAGGCACCAGTATTGGGAGAGGGGGGCTGGCCGTCAGGGTTCACCGCGGCTCTGGCACAAACCCGGCGACACGGAGGTGGCACGGGCAGGAGAGGACTGGCCGTGTCGGCTTCTCACTTTTTGGATTTTAGAAGGGCATGACTTGCCTATATCTGTGTCTCCCCCTCATTTTACTCCTCCGCCTCTTTTATTTTCGCATGACTATATGTACTTGTCACTTTTCCATGTGTTAGTTATGTCTTCTGAGCAGTTTGTCAGCTTTTGGACACCTTTGAAGGTGTTTTCTATGTGTTTCTATGTGTTTTTGTTTGCCTGCCATTGGTTTTAACGGTGTTCGAAGGTGTTCGACGAACAGTTCGGCGAACACACGGGTGTTCGACGAACCGAACCGAACTCGAACACTACGGGGGTGGCTCAACACTAGTCCCAAACAATCGAAAAGGGGATTCATCTGAGAAAATGACTTTGCCCCAGTCCTCAGCAGTCCACTCCCTGTACCTTTTGCAGAATATCAGTCGGTCCCTGATGTTTTTTCTGGAGAGAAGTGGCTTCTTTGCTGCCCTCCTTGAAACCAGCCCTTGCTCAAAGAGTCTCCGCCTCACAGTGCGTGCAGAAGCACTCACACCAGCCTGCTGCCATTCCTGAGCAAGCTCGGCACTGCTGGTAGTCCGATCCCACAGCTGAAACAGTTTTAAGATACGGTCCTGGCGCTTGCTGGTCTTTCTTGGGCGCCATGGAGCCTTTTTGACAACAATGGAAGCTCTCTCCTTGAAGTTCTTGATGATGCGATAGATTGTTGGCTGTGGTGCAATCTTTGTAGCTGCGATACTCTTCCCTGTTAGGCCATTTTTGTGCAGTGCAATGATGGCTGCACGTATTTCTTTAGAGATAACCATGGTTAACTGAAGAGAAACAATGATACCAAGAACCAGCCTCCTTTTAAAGTGTCCAGTGATGTCATTCTTACTTAATCATGACTGATTGATCGCCAGCCCTGTCCTCATCAACACCCACACCTGTGTTAATGGATCAATCACTAAAATGATGTTAGCTGCTCCTTTTAAGGCAGGACTGCAATGATGTTGAAATGTGTTTTGGGGGTTAAAGTTCATTTTCTGGGCAAATATTGACTTTGCAAGTACAGTAATTGCTGTTAAGCTGATCACTCTTTGACATTCAGGAGTATATGCAAATTGCCATTACAAAAAATGAAGCAGTAAACTTTGGAAAAATTACTATTTGTCTCATTCTCAATACTTTTGGCCATGACTGTACACTACCTGCCTATATACCCTGCCTGTCTGATATCTCTGCAGATGGATTAGTTAGTCCTCAAAAAGGACTGATTGTTAAGATGGATATGTGTAATGTACTGTTTTTCTCCCTACACTACCTAATATACAAGCAAATCTCTCCCTGATGCAGCAGCACCTCTCCCTACTCTGCCTGATTCCGGAGTGACTGTGATGAGCACAGCGGCGCCAGGTCTGATATAGACTTGATGACGCTGTGCGGCCATCCAATCACTGTAATGCCACAACCACCATGGCTGTGGCATTACAATGAGTGGCATGTAGTGATGAGCGAGTATGTTTTGTTAACCCTTTCGCCGAGTATGCTCGGGCCGAGCACCGAGTTTTTACAGCTGCTTGGTGTTATGTTTGCATCACTCCCGTGTGCATGATTTGCGACTGTTTGACAGTTTTAATACATGTGAGGAATTTCTGCTTCTTACACATTCCTCACATGTATTAAAACTGTCAAACAGTCGCAAATCATGCACACGGAAGTGATTCAAACATTTCACCGAGCACGCTGTAAATACTCGGTGCTCGCCCGAGTATACTCGGCGAAAGGGTTAACAAAATATTCTCGCTCATCACTAGTGGCAGGCAATCCCTGCATGTTGATTGGCGCTCTAAAGACTAGTGATGAGCGAGTATGTTTTGCTAACCCTTTCGCTGAGTATGCTCGGGCGAGCACCAAGTAGTTACAGCTGCTCGGTGTTATGTTTGAATCACTCCCGTGTGCATGATTTGCAGCTGTTTGACACCTTTAACACATTTGAGGAATGTGTAAGAGATAGACATTCCTCACATGTATTAAAACTGTCAAACAGTCGCAAATCATGAGCATGGGAGTGATTCAAACATAACACCGAGCAGCTATAACAACTCTGTGCTCGTCCGAGCATACTCGGCGAAAGGGTTAACAAAACATACTCGCTAATTACTACTAAAGAGCACCAAACATGCAGGGAGGGGACCCAAGCAACCCCGGAAATACTTGGCGAGCACCGAGCATCTCGAGCAGTGAGATGCTCAGGCAAGCACCGAGCAGTAGCTAGCATGCTCGCTCATCACTAATTACAATCGCCGTTTTTACAATATTCACCAATGTAATTGTCGAATATTCGTCAAACATTGCCAAACCCCATTGGATTCAATGAGCGCCAAAACCAAACATATACCCAACACTTTCAAATGGGACAAAAAGTTGCCAAAACACATCAATTTAGGGGCAGTCACCAGGAAAGTGCCATCAATTGACCCAGAGTACAAGTAGTATAATTATTATTTTTTATTATAGAACTAATTATTCCATTGTGCTTTAAATGCGAAAAGAGGTCATTGACTGGTACAAAAGCAGAGAGGACCCTGCCCGTGAGGGCACCCAAACAGTCTATAAGGGATGGGTGAGGATACAGTAGGTGAGGGTACAGCTGGTCGTGCAGCGGTATGGTGGAGCGAGGGTTATTGCAGATTGTAGGCTTGTCAGAGGTGCGTCTTCAGCTTCCTTTTAAAGGTTTCAACAGTAGGCGAGAGTCTGATATGTCGGGGTACACAGTTCAAGAGTAGAAGGGCTGCACGGGAAAAATCTTGAATGCGTTTGAGGGAAGAGAAGAGTAGAGAAGGAGATCTTGTGAGCATCGGAGGTTGCGTGTTGGTATGTACCTGGAGACTAGGTCATAGATATATGGAGCAGACAGGTTGTGGATGGCTTTGCATGTCATGGTTAAGGTTTTGAACTGAAGTCTCTGGCCAATGGGGAGCCAGTGAAGGGATCATAGATTGCAATCTTATAGATTGCAGGAGCCAGTCCACAGTAAAAAAAACAGCCATAGAGTGTCCAGGAACCTTAACACAAACTTTTCTTAGCTAGGGCTGTTTCTCCGCAGGGTTGGACGGGCCCTCCAGGGAGTCAGAGATTGCTCTGGTGGGCCCTGGCTTCTCCTTCAGGAGAGTTCATAGTGCCGAGGTGAGGTTGTGACGATGATAGAGGCCACCATCTCCTTAGCTTGCTGATGGTACTTTTCTATGGGAATCAGCTTGGCTCCAACCAGGCTAGAATATTTCCAGTGAATGATGGAATGATTTCATGATATTAGCAGTGCCCCCAGTACCAGTTGCGAAGCCATCCACAATTTCCTTTTCTTCTGCCAAAATACATTAGTTTCTCAAAAGGGAGCTGAAGATACTGACTGGCAATAGGTGCAAGTTTCTCCAGAATGTTAGATATCAGATGGAGAACAGAGAGGGCAGCACAATGGCTGAGTGGTAAGCACTGAAGCCTTGCAGGGCTGGAGTCCTGGGTTCAAATCCCACTAAGGACAACATCTGCAAGTGTTTTGTATGTTCTCCCCATATTTGCGCGGATTTCCCCCTCAGTAATAAAACAGCCATAGAGAGTCCAGGAACCTTCCCACACACTTTTCTTAGCCAGGGCTGCTTCTTGGCAGGGTTGGATGGACCCTCCAGAGAATCCTCGGGTGGGCCCTGGCTTCTCCATCAGGAGAGTTCATGATAGCGCAAACTTTGCAGCTGCTCTGGGGCTCTTGAGTGAGGGAAAAAGCTGGGCCCTCAGAATCAAATCCTCTGGTGGGGCCAATGTTTTTCAGTCTGACACTGCTTCTTGGTGAGAGTTGTATTTCACCACAGCCATTTTCTTTAGCTCGATGAAAGGACTGGCATAAAGGGAAACTGTATCTACTTCGACAGTCATTTCTCTGTCACCAGGTTCCACCCATTGTCACACACGACCATGCCTAGCTGCATGTTCAGCGGTGAGAGCCACAGATTAGGCTGCTGTGTTAAAGCTTTCAACAACTTTGCAGCGGTGGGCAGTTTTTCACATAAGCATTAAGCATGTTATCTTCAGCACAGCCTGTTGCTTCTTGGCCAAGACAGTGCTGCAGTGCTTCCAGCTTGCGACTGATGTGGTCATTTCGGAGATGGAGGCCGAACTGGAGGAGGAGGAGCAGGAGCTGAACAATGTGATTACATTGAGGTTACATTGGCGAGTCTGGTTTTTATACTAAAGAAAGATCCTACTGTGTTTTTATTTATTTATTTTTTTATGTCTCTTCAAATGTGTATTGGAGTTCTTTATAATTTTTGTCAGCCCTTGAAATTGTTGCATATGCAATAACAGTATAGGAGGCACACTCCTTAATAATGGGAAAGGCAATCCAAATAGATTCTACATTCCAGAATATTAACTGTCTTATCTGAAATTCTTTTACTGGTGAGGTATCGCAGTATGGATAGCGTATTACACCAATCCAGCCGGGTATTATTACCTTATACTGCGTGCTGCTGGTGCTGCCAAAATTTTTAAAAAATCTATTCTATTCCCTATTGATAATGCTGTTAGATGCATTTACAATAGGGACAGGTGCTGCTAGGTGTTATCATCACCAGCTACAGATGAGTGTTCATTCTGGTCGCATAAATGTTTTCCACAGTCCATAACTTTATTTTTTTTATTTTAGCTTGTTTTTTGTATGTTTTTTTTGTCAGTCCGAAAAATTGGCGTAATACTCTGACAACATTGTTCACAGATATGCTATTTGTCAGCGGCCAACTCAGAATAGGTTTGAACCCACAACTGCAATACTTTAAATGGAGTGTAATATTTGACACACTCACAATAATTACTGGATTATTAGGGCAGTCATAAGGGATAATGTCTGATGGCCACGGTTTCAGACAGTCGCCTGATAGTATGGTATCTGTCAGCGACCAAGTGTCAATTGGTTCAACAAAACACAGGTGGCTGACTTTAAATGGAGTGGAATTTTTGCTACACTCCACAAAATTTTTGCATTATTACTAGTGTTGAGCGAGTATGTTCTATTAACGCTTTCGCTGAGTATGCTCGGGCCGAGCTCCGAGTATTTATAGCTGCTCGGTGATAAGGTTAAATCGCTCCCGTGTGCATGATTTGCAACTGTTTGACAGCTTTATTACATGTGAGGAATGTCTATTTCTTACACATTCCTCACATGTAATAAAGCTGTCAAGCAGTTGCAAATCATGCACACGGGAGCAATTTAACCTTATCACCGAGCAGCTATAAATACTCGGAGCTCGGCCCGAGCATACTCAGACAGAACATACTCACTCAACCCTAATTATTACGGCAGCATTATGGATCACATGCGTCTGATCATTGAAAAAAGTTCCTCTGCTTCCACAATACAGTAATATGAATAAAACAGAAAAAATCTGGCTGTATTCTGCGAACAAGCAAATGGAGCTGTAAAATGGTGTATACTGATACACTGCTACAATCTATAAATGGAGGACAATATTTTCCACGTTCACTACAATTGGCTGCATTTGAACCGCAGATATATGTGATACATCTGACAGAGAACCACGTTTTTAAAAAGAAGGCCTGTAGTTTACTAATATGATTCTTCGGAGACCTAGTGTGAATAGCTTGACCGACACGCTGCAACAAAATGGATGGCAGAAATGGCTGATTTTTGAACACTGTTATATGTGATGTCTGACAGAGAACCATGATTTTAAATAGCAGGCCTGTAATTTACTAATATTATTCTACACAGAGACCTAGTGTGAATAGCTTGACCGACACACTGCAACGAAATGGAAGGCAGAAATGGCTGATTTTGGAACACTGTTATATGTGATATGTCTGACAGAGAACCACGGTTTTAAATAGCAGGCCTGTAATTTACTAATATTATTCTAAACAAAGACCTAGTGTGAATAGCTTGACCAAATACCTCTTAGCCATTATTCCTGTTATAGAGGAGCACATACTATCACCGGGATGTACACAGAATTACAATAGTTTGCATTAAAGGGTTCTTTGATGAAAACAAATCATCACCGATCGACAGGTTAGATAGGTGATAACTTATTGATGGGTCAAATTTGAGCACTGGAAACCACACCGATCGGAAGAATGGGGAATTTTTATCCCTATTTTAAAATGAAGCGGCTGCAGGGATGTCTGACCGCAGCTTCATTCATCCTCTTTGGGATTTTCCAGAAAAAGCCAAGTGCAGCCCCTTAGATAATGAATGGATCAGTGGTCGAGTCGCACATGCCTCTTCATACTAATGGGAATAAAAGCTCCACATTCTGCAGGTCATTGCATGTCCCAGCAGTCGCCCCCCCCCCCCCCCACCACCAATCAATAACTTATCACTCATCCTTTGGCCACGTTCAGTATTTGATCAGTATTTTATCTCCTTATTTGTAAGCCAAAACCAGGAGTGGAACAATCAGAGGAAAAGTATAATAGAAACATGTCACCACTTCTGCATTTATCACTCCTGGTTTAAGCTTACAAATACTGACCAAATTCTGAATGTATGAATGGGGAATTAGGATAGGTGAATATTTGTGTTCACCGTAGAACACCTGTAAGTGCATATTTGCTACTGTGTAATAGTCACAGGACAGGGAGGGGTTAAACATCCGAGTATTTATTCTCTTATTGATATCAGAGAGAACAAATGGCCGCCATACACAACACAATCCGCTATACCAAGAGCAATACCTCCACATACAGGCATAAATATCACCACATCGTGACCAGACTACATATTAACACCACACTGTGACCGAATAATACCACATACAAGAAACAAATATCGCCACACTATGACTAGACCACATAGTGACCGAATACTTCTTATAGGCTATTAATACAGTCACACCATGACAAGACCACATATTACCTCCACATAGTGACTGAATAATGCCGTTACACCATGACCAGACCACATAGAGACAGAATAATACTGTCACATCATGACCAGATCATAAATTACCACCACATAGTGATTGAATAATACCGTCACACCATGACCAGACCATGTATTACCACCACAGTGACCGAATAATACCATATATAAGGAACAAATACCTACACCATGACCAATTCATATATTACCACCTCATAGTAACCGAATAATACAATAGTAATCATTAGTGTTGAGCGAGCACTAAAATGCTCGGGTGCTCGAAGCTCGGGCCGAGCTCACCGTGATACTCGGGTGCTCGACCCGAGCAACGAGCCCAATGTTAGTCAATGGGAGACCCGAGCATTTTTGCGGCTGCACCCTCGGCAGTCTGTAGAAAGCCTAAAAAGTGCCCAAAACGATAGTGACAGTGCTCAAATGACATGGGGGCAGCATGGGGATCGCACAAGAAAGCATTTCTGACCCCCAGGTCACTGCTGTCAACAATGTGGTCAGAGGTATTAAGCCACTTTTACGGACTCACAATAAAACGTTAAAAAATGTAACTGAAACGGTTTTCCTATGAAATATGTTAAGGAACATCCTTTCCAGGGTAAAGACCTGTGTATAAGGTAAAATAAATAACCAAAAACAAAAATACTCCTCCACACCTTGGGTCATGTTCACAAGTAGCATTTTTTATGCGTTTTTGCACTTTTGTATTGCTTTCAACCGTGACAAATGCATTCACCGGGAAATGGCATTTTAACATTTTACAACCTTATCTGGCCATGTGCTGTGTGACACATGTATACAGTGCTGAAAAGACATGGGAACAGCATGGGGAAGACCTCTGGAAGCATCTCTGACACCCAGGTCACTGCCTAAAAGTGTGCCCATCAGAAGTCATCCTTGCCGCATCAGAAGATGCAGACTTGTAACTATCCCCGTGCAAGCCCTTGTCCCAGGGCAGTGTTCAATTGTGCCTCCCCAATTCCTTGCAATGCAAGCGCAAGTATGCAGCCTGCCACCCACCCAACCCCAGGCTGCAATACTATACTGCTTGCTTGCTTGCACTTGAAATTGGGCCTTTTAGGCATGTGGAGGCGGAATCTGGCCACCACGTCATGGCTGCATCGGCAGCCTGGTATCCATACTCAGTCCACAGCTGCCGGGCGGCCGGGTGTCCACGCTTGGTCCCCAGCCGATAGTAGGCGGCCGGTTGTCCATATTCGGTCCCCAGCCTCCACACGGTCGGGTGCCCACACACGGTCCCCAGCCGCCTGGGGGTGGCCGTGTGTCCATAAACAGTCCCCAGCCGCCCCTATTTGTCCCGGTGCCCCTTATACACAAGCGCGCATACCAACACATTACCTGTGCCCTCCCCAGTGCATTTAGTGGGAAGGACAGCCTAACCACAAACACGTGGACAAGAGAATGTGGCCAGGGATGGTCCATCTCACTCACGCCTTCACACTGGGTTAATATTGTGGAAGCCAGGACACAGTTGGACACTGGGATGCAGCACGTCCTCAAGACATAGAGGTTTGCGGGTCCTGGGTCAATCAGGCTTCAACACAAAGTTCAGAAGGTAGACAGCAGCAGTGGTCGGCCTCCTACACAATGAGTAAATTATTCATAATCAAGAGGCCATCCATCTCCTTAGCTTTCTGTTCCTTGGAATGCAAGTGCATGTATGTAGTAGCGGCTAGGCCTGAGGTGGTCAGCGTTTTGGCGCATATCCTACCTCCTCCGAGGATTGTGGGATGTTTTCCTGCTACTATCCCAGTTCTATGACTCCCGTTAAAACAAAGCTTCAGGTGATGAATGATGGATGACGTGGTGGCAAAGGAGAAAGAGCAGGAGGAAAAGGGACCATTCACATCAATATCAGGCCAGTCAACCACACATGTCTTGTAGTATAAGTTTCTGTACCAAAAGGAGCAGATTGGCTACACAGTTATAGGGCATACAGTGAGTGCAATGCCTACCAAAAATTTCGAGGCACTCCAATGCCCCTTGGAAGTGACATGGAGGTCAGAGGACCTTAACTAAACCGTTTTCTCCATTTATTGCAACTGGGTCTCCTGTACACTGTTGGCATAAGCAGTGAATGGAAGGCTTTCCAAAAATTTTGAGGAACTGCAATGCCCCTTGAAACAGATGTGGATTACAGCGTACTAAAAACCTTGTACCCATTATTGGGGAGTGGGTCTCCCTTAGTGTTCGCCTATGCATTGAAAAGCAAAAGCTGACTAAAATTAGGAGGAAATGGAATGCCCGTTGGAAGAGTCGTGGAGGTTAGAGGTAATTAAAAACAACCTTTCAATGCCCATTGGAAGAGCTGTGGAGTTCAGAGTGGTTTAACAAGATGGTTTTAATGCCCCTTTGAAGAGACGTGGAGGTCAGAGTGGTTTAACAAGATGGTTTTAATGCCCCTTGGAAGAGACGTGGAGGTCACAGTAGCTAAACAAGACAGTTTTAATGCCCCTTGGAAGAGTGGTGGAGGTTACAGTGGAATAAAAAGACAATCTCAATGCCCCGTGGAAGAGAAATGGAGGTCACAGTAGCTTAAAAAGACGGTTTTAATGCCCCTTGGAAGAGTGGTGGAGGTCGCAGTGAAATAAAAAGACAATATCAATGCCCCATGGAAGAGTGGTGGAGGTCGCAGTGGAATAAAAAGACAATATCAATGCCTCGTGGAAGAGATGTGGAGGTCACAGTAGCTTAACAAGACGGTTTTAATGTCCCTTGGAAGAGACGTGGAGGTCACAGTAGCTTAACAAGACTGTTTTAATGCCCCTTGGAAGAGTGGTGGAGGTCGCAGTGGAATAAAAAGACAATATCAATGCCCCGTGGAAGAGACGTGGAGGTCACAGTAGCTTATCATGACGGTTTAATGCCTCTTGGAAGAGACATGGAGGTCACAGTAGCTTAAAAAGATGGTTTTAATGCCCCTTGGAAGAGTGATGGAGGTTACAGTGGAATAAATAGACAATATCAATGTCCCGTGGAAGAGACGTGGAGGTCACAGTAGCTTAACAAGACTGTTTTACTGCCCCTTGGAAGAGGGGTGGAGGTCACAGTGTAATAAAAAGGCAATATCAATGCCCTTTGGAAGATTGGTGGAGGTCGCAGTGGAATAAAAAGACAATATCAATGCCCCGTGGAAGAGACATGAAGGTCACAGTATCTTAACAAGATGGTTTTAATGCCCCTTGGAAGAGTGGTTGAGGTTACAGTGGAATAAAAAGACAATATCAATGCCCCGTGGAAGAGACGTGGAGGTCACAGTAGCTTAACAAGATGGTTTTATTGCCCCTTGGAAGAGTGGTGGAGTTCGCAGTAGAATAAAATGACAATATCAATGCCCTTTGGAAGAGTGGTGGATAGTGTTGTGCCACCCCCGTAGTGTTTGATTTCGGTTCGGTTCGTCGATCACCGGTATGTTCGCCGAACTGTTCGTCGAACACAGTCGAACACCGTTAAAACCAATTGCAGGCAAACAAAAACACATAGAAACACATAGAAAACACCTTCAAAGGTGTCCAAAAGCTGACAAACTGCACAGAAGACACAACTAACACCTGGAAAAGTGACAAGTACATATAGTCATGCGAAAAGAAAAGAGGTGGAGGAGTAGAAGGAGGGTGAGACACAGATATAGGCATGTAATGCCCTTCTAAAACCAAAAAAGTGCGAAGCCGACACGGCCAGTCCGTTCCTGCCCGTGCCACCTCCGTGTCGCCGGGTTTGTGCCAGAGCCGTGGTGCCTGTCCGCTGGTGGGTCGAGCGAGCCCCCCTGCGGTGGAGGCAGGTCTAATCTTTTTAATTTAAATTGTCTCTCTAATTTGAATGAGTACACTTTAAATCCTTTTACAAGGATCTATTGAAGGGCAAGTCTCATGCCAGCAGCCGCGGTAATTCCAGCTCCAGTAACGTTCACTAAAGCTGCTGCAGTTAAAAAGCTTTTATAAGGATCGAGCTTGGCGGTCCACCGCAAGGCGTCCTACCACCTGTCCCAGCCCCTGTGCCTTGGGGTGCCTCCCCGATGCTCTTCACTGAGTATCCCGGGGGCCCGAACCATTTCCTTTGAAAAAATTAAGTGTCCAAACTACAGGTGGTGTAGCTTGCTTAACAGCTGGGATAATCGGCTGACTAGCAGACACTGCCACAAGGCACAAAGTATTTCCTGGGTTAGATGCAGTTAAAAATTTGTAATTAGATACTCTCGTTGGATGCTGAGAAAGCATTCCATAGAGTCTCCTGGCACGCCATATATTATTCTCTTAAAAAGCTTTGGGTAGGGGTCTAGAGGACCCTTTTATAGGCAAAATCACGGCCCTGTATAGCAATACGTCACCTAGGCTGAAGATAAATTGAACATTTTCATCACCTTTCATAATCACCAATTGGACAAGGCAGGGATGTCCTCTGTCCCCTCTTTTATACATCCTAGTGACGGAGCACCTGCTCTCATCAATTCTCCATAACCCCAATATTAGGTGGATTGAGGTAGGAGGCACCGAGTACAAGTGCTCTGCATTTGCTGATGATGTCCTAGTATGCATCACTCAATCACATATATCCATTCCTGCTGTTATGGCTGAAATAGATCACTTTGATACATGGTCAAATTTTAAAATCAATGCAGCGAAGTCTGAGGCCCTCGATGTCTCCCTCCCCAAATCCATACAGGATTCCATCCAGTCCAACTTTCCCTTTGCCTGGCCCGCACAGGGTATCAAATACTTAGGAATTCGTGTTCAAAGACACCTCTCCCGTCTATGTTATCTTAATTTTGGGCCCTTTATTGAACAACTCCATACAGACCATGGTTGGCAAGTTAGAACTGTAAGATTCACTACGTGAACCACTGGTGTTTTGTGGAAAAGCACATGTACACTGTGTTCCAAATTATTATGCAAAAAGTGTTTAGGAGTGATAAGGGAAGAATTTTTTTGTTTGTCAGTTAAACTCATTGATGGTGATGTGTGTCAGGGCTCTTTATATCACTGTAAGCAATTGCAGACACCTGTGCTAATTAGTTTGGCAGGTGTGTCCAATGAAAGGCAAGACTACTTAAGAAGGCTGTCCCACATTATTAAGCAGCCTACATTTTCTGCCAAAATGGGAAAGAAAAAGGATGTGTCGGCTGCTGAGAAGCAACAAATTGTGGAGTGTTTAGGTCAAGGCATGACTACAATCAACATTGCCAAGACACTTAATCTTGATCATCGCACAATCAAGAAGTATGTAACTGATTCAAAGTACACACGTGTGCGTGCTGATAAGGGAAAATTAAGGACTCTTTCCTACAGGCAATTACGTCAGGTTAAAAGAGCAGTGGCAAAAAAGCCTTGTCATAGCAGCAGACAAGTTTTTGTAGCTTCTGGTGCCTCCAACGTCCCCCGAACAACAAGATGCAGGGTCCTTCAGAGGTTTGCAGCTGTGTGTAAGCCATCCTGTTGACCTCCTCTATCCACTGTACACAAGCAGAAACGGCTCCAGTGGGCCAAACAATACATGAAGACTGACCTCAAAACTGTTTTGTTCACCGATGAGTGCCGTGCAACGCTCGATGGTCCAGATGGATGGAGTGGAGGATGGCTGGTTGATGGACACCCCATGCAAACACGGCTATGGCGCCAACAAGGAGGAGGTGGAGTAATGTTTTGGGCTGGAATCATGGGGAGAGAGATTTTCGGCCCCTTTAGGATTCCTGAAGGGGTAAAGATGAACTCCATAATGTATGTGGAGTTTCTCAAACAGCACTTCCTGCCATGGTTCAAGAAGAAGAACCGTGTATTCCGCAGCAAGATCATTTTCATGCATGATAATGCACAGTCTCATGCTGCACATAACACATCTGCATCTCTGGCTGATATGGGCATAAAAGGGGACAAACTTATGGTGTGACCCCCATGCTCCCCTGACCTCAACCCCATTGAGAACCTCTGGAGCATCATCAAAAGGAGTGTCTATGATGGCAGGAGGCAGTTCACATCTAAGCAACAGCTCTGGGAGGGTATTCTGCCCTCATGCAAAACAATTCAAGCAGAAACCATCCAAAACCTGACAAATTCAATGGACGAGACAGTTCAGAAGCTCCTTTCGAACAAGGGGTCCTATGTGCAAATGTAACATCACCTAGAATAAAGTTTTGAGTTGAAAACTGTTTGATTTCAGTTTCTAATAACCTGCTAATGCTTATAATTTCAAAAATGACCATTGTTTTGTTCTTTATTAAAATGAAAAGGTTGATCGTAGAGTGTGAGGGATCTAAGAGTGTGGCAACCCAGTAGTCAGGATTATTTCGAATACTGACAATCTGAGGGTCATGTTGCAGGTAGTGCAGCAAGAAGACACTCATGTGTCTTGCGCATCTAGGAGCCCCAAAATTATTTTCCGGGCTAGGTGCAGCTAAAAATTATTATTAATTTGAAAGCTGGTGGAGCTTAGTATAGATGGCCTAATAGAAACAGTAGTGCAAACTGCTACAAGGCCCAAATTATTTTCCAGCCAAGATACAGATAAACATGATTAGTAATTTTAAATCTGGGGGAGTTTAGTATAGATGGCCTAATAGAATCAGTACTGCACACTGCTACAAGGCCCAAATTATTTTCCAGCCAAGATACAGATAAACATGATTAGTAATTTTAAATCTGGTGGAGTTCAGTATAGATGGCCTAATAGAATCAATACTGCACACTGCTACAAGGCCCAAATTATTTTCCAGCCAAGATAAAGATAAACATGATTAGTAATTTGAAAGCTTAAAATGGTTGGTGAGGTGATTTTAACAAATCATCAAGCTTTTACTCTCCCCAGGATGACACATGGGTAGAAAAGTCATTTCGGATCCATGATTTGTTCATCTTTATAAACGTGAGTCTGTCTACATTATCAGTGGATAGCCGCATGCGCTTATCTGTTAGCACACCACCAGCAGAGCTGAACACACGTTCAGACAGAACGCTGGCTGCAGGTCAGGACAAGATCTCCAAGGCGTGAGTGGCGAGCTCCAGCCATTTATCCAGATTTGAAGCCCAAAAAGAGCAAGGGTCCAGTGACACAGTCATGACTTCAATGTTTACTTGGAGATACTCGTGTACCATCGTCTCTAGGTGTTGACTATGTGTCAGACTTCTTGTCTACTGTGGCCTTGCAAAGGATGGGCTAAAAAAGTGGTGAAATGATTCCGCAAAATTGATGTTACCAGCAGATACTGTGTTTATGTTACGTTCTGAGTGCTGAACACTCGACGATCCCACGGTTGGCAAGTTGGAACTGTGAGATTCACTACGTTCACCACTAGTGTTTTGGGGAAAAGCACATGTAAGATTCTGCAACAGTCTCTGCTGATACTCCTGCATGTGTGCATCTCTTTCTATGGCAGGAATAATTTCTGCAAATTTACTTTTGTACCGGGGATTTAACAGTGTGGCAACCCAGTAGTCAGGATTATTTCTAATTCTCACAATTCGAGGGTCATGTTGCAGGTAGTGCAGCAACAAGGCACTCATGTGTCTTGCGAATCCAGGAGCACCAAGTCCCTGTTGTGTTGGTGGCGAGTTAACAATCATGCTTCCTTCCTCTGCCCTCTCTCCCCAACCTCGCACAACAGAAATGTGATCAAGTTCTCCCTCATCTGATGAGTCTTCCATCAGTTTGTCCTCCAATTCTTCCTGGGCTCCTGCACCTTCCTCACTAGTTTGGCTGCTACCATGTGCCCTCGTAAAACCATCTCCACCACCCTCACATGCCTGCCGCCTTGGTGCTGCCGACCGTCTGGACCTTGCAGATGTTAGCCCTTCCGCATACAATTCCTCCTCCTTTACTTCCTCCACCTCCTCTTGTGCCACCACCTGACTCCGAATGCTGTTTAACATGTGCTCCAGCATGTATATCACCGGAATAGACATGCTGATAATTGCATCGTCAGCACTAAACATCTTCGTGGCCATTTCAAAACTGTGCAGAAGGGTGCATAGGTCCCTGATCTGAGACCACTCCTCCAGCGTGATTTGCCCCACCTCTGAATCTCGTTGGCCCAGGCTATACGTCAGAACGTATTGCACCAGGGCTTGTCGGTGCTGCCACAGTAGCTGCAATATGTGCAGAGTTGAATTCCACCGGGTAGGCACATCGCATTTTAGCCAGTGAAGTGGCAGGCCCAACGACTTCTGTAGAGATGTAAGTCGTTGAGCTGCGGGATGCGAACGGCGGAAGTGAGCACACAGCGACTGTGCCCTCTGCAGAAGGCCATCTAGTCCGGGATAGTGGTCTAAAAATTGCTGGACAACCAGGTTCAACACGTAAGCCATACAAGGCACGTGTGTGACATTGCCCCGGCGAAGGGCCGCAGCGAGGTTTGCAGCATTGTCGCACACGGCCTTCCCTGGTTTCAGGTCCAGTGGAGACAACCATTCATGAAACTGGTTCTCCAGAGCTGACCACATCTCCTCAGCTGTGTGACTCACATTTCCCAGACATTTCAAAGTAAAAACCGCCTGATGACGTTGAGCCTTGCAGCCAGCATAGTAAGGAGGTGTGCAGGATTCCTTCTGCGCAGTTAGAAAGCTTGTGGCATGACCAGACAGGCTTTGCGTGCAGGTGGAGGACCGAGAGGAGGTTGAGGAGGGAGAAGCAGTGGAGGAACTTCGAGATAAAGAGGATTGACGCACAACTCGTGGGGACGGCAAGACATGGACAGCAGCCCCTTGTCCTGCTGTCACGATAGTTACCCAGTGCCCAGTCAGCGACATGTAACGCCCCTGTCCATGCCTACTCGTCCAAGTGTCTGTGGTGAAATGCACCCTGTCACACACAGAGTTTCTCAAAGAAGCGGTGATGCTGTCTGCGACATGCTGGTGGAGCGCAGGCACAACTTTCTTTGAGAAGTAGTGCCGACTGGGCATCTGGTACTGGGGCACTGCGACGGACATAAGGTCTCGAAAATCCTCTGTGTCCACCAGGCGGAAAGGCAGCATTTCTGTAGCCAAGAGCTTGCAGATGGTGAATTTCAACCTCTTAGCTTTCTCATGGCTAGGAGGAAATGGTCTTTTACTTGTCCACATCTGAGGGACCGAGGGCTGGCTGTTGTGCTTAGACGGGCTTGAGAAGGTTGTTCCCGGCAAATTGCCGGTCTGTGAGGAAGATGCAGGCGGACATGTTAGGTTGCCTTGATCCAATGGTGGTGCTATCGATGTCGGAAAGCGCTGAACACCAGCTGGTGTTTCCACCTCCAAAGAAAATGATGACCTGCCAATCACGCTGGCTGTTGCGGGTAAAGAGGAGGCAGGTCTGTGTCCCAAAACAGGTGTGACTGCTGTCCCCCCAGTCACAGAGGATGAAGAGGCCGCGGATGCACAAGATGTGGCAGACGGTGGTTGGCCCGGCCGGCTAGGCCGCATTGTAGCACAGTGAGCTTCCCACTGCAACTTATGCTTCGTATTCATGTGTCGGTTCATGCATGAAGTACTCAAACTATGTATTTTTTGGCCTCTACTTAGCTTTTGCTGACAATGTTGCAGATAACAAAGTTGGGTCATCTTTATCGATCTGAAAAAATGCCCAGGCTATGCAAGGCTTAGCACCCATGCGACCTGAAGAGCCACCACGACTTGTGATCAGAGGCAGAGTTGTGTTTGAGGATGCAGTTGTTGACGTGCTTCCAGTACTATGTCTCTGTCCAGGAAGGCACAACCTGACCTCTTCGTCACTAGCATCCTCCTCCACCTCCTCTGCTGACCTCATCGACTGGCTGACTGTGGGTTGACAGTAAGTGGGATCTCCAACCTCGACATCATCACCCTGTGTGTTATCACACCCGTCGTCCTCAGAGCAAACCTCTTCCTGCCCTGACAAAAAACTAAAGTTGTCGCTCCAATCAGGTATTTGAGTCTCATCATGGTCTTCCTCATTGTCTCCACCAACAGGAGTTACAGTTTGGGAACGAGGGTCTACATTATGGTCAGAACCTTCTGCATCTGGTCCTGGATCCGACTCATAAAGATTCTGAGCATCAGTGCAGATCATTTCCTCGTCTGGATTCACAGAAGCTCTGGAGCCGACCTCTGATTCCCAGGCTATAGTATGAGTAAACAGCTCTGCAGTCTCAACCATCTGTTCTACCCCATACTCAGATGGGCAGCTGGAGACTTGGGAGCTGTGAGGAAGCAAGTGCGATTGGGGTGACACCTCTGAGGACTGGAGTATTTGTGATGTTGAAGTTGAGGTGGAGGAGAGCCCACTTAAAGGAGCACCTGATAACCATTGAAGCACCTGCTGTTTTTGTGCCTCATCTGGAATTTGTAGCAATTGGCATGGCTGTAAGAAAGGGATCTTATCACATTGTCCGCTGAAAGAAGTAGACATCTTAGTTTGGCTGGAAGATGGTCTTTCTTCTGCAGATGTTACTGTTGCTTTAACACCTACCCCACGGACACAACCTTTTTTTCCCTTCCTAACACGCATATTCCCCTTTCCACCACCAGCAGGCCTTTTTCCACTCATTTTGATGGTTAACTAATTCACAACTCTGGAGTTGGTTGCACAAAAAACAATGGATGGGAACCGAGCAGAGCTGAGTGGCCAAATTAAGGTATTAGCCCAAAAGTATTGGCTGGGTTAGATGCAGATGAAAATTATATTGAATTTGCAACCTGGTGGAGGTTAGTATAGATGGACTAATAGAATAAGTCCCACACACTGCTACAAGCCGAAACATTTTTTCAGAGCTAGATGCTGAAAAAAATTATTTTGAATTTGCAACCTGATAGAAGTTAGTATAGATGGACTAATAGAACAAGTCCCAGACACTGCTGCAAGCCGAAATATTTTTTCAGAGCTAGATGTAGAAAAAAATTATATTGAATTTGCAACCTGGTGGAGGTCAGTGTAGATGGACTAATAGAAAGATGATATGCCCAAAACGTTTTACTTCACTAGGTGCAGTAAAAAAAATTCTATTCTATACACAGGTGGTGTAGCTTGCAACACAGATAGGCTACTCCACTGACTAACACACACTGCAAGAGGCCAAAAAGGATTTGCTTTGCTAGATTTAGCCAAATGCTCTGAAAAAAAACTTGCACAGCACTGGCACAGACCTGCCTTGCAAAAAGTGATAGGAACTGATGTAACCTAGCCTTCAAAAGGACTGCAATTACAATTAGTCTTTACTCCCAACATATCTATTTAAGAGCACAGACCTGCCTGATAAAAGTGATAGGAACTGATGTAACCCAGCCCTGAAAAGGACTGCAATTACAATTAGTCTTTACTCCCAACCTATCTATTTAAGAGCACAGACCTGCCTGATAAAAGTCGTAGGAAATGATGTAACCTAGTCCTTAAAAGGACTGCAATCACAACTATTCCCTACTCCCAAGCTATCTGTAGATTTGTGCGAAAATTGGCTTGAAATTAACAAAGTATAGCGCACATAGAAACAGCGGTGCCGTTTAACACGCAGCTGCAGCAGTGAGAAAATGGTGGCGACGTGGGAAAATGGCTGAGTCTTATAGGGCAAGAACATGTGACATACACTGCCAAAGACACATGCCCTTGCTTGTGTGAAAAAAAGCAGTTAGCTCCGTGTGTGCTCTGCTGATAGTCTGGCAGATTGCACCTCCCCACTGTAAATGCGGGAAAGAGAAAAAAAAATGGACATCCTCAATATTTCTGCAGAGATCCATCCCCTGACCCTCCCCCCACCCCGCTGTACAATCAAACTGCGCATTAACATTAATTTTCAGCATTACTGAGAAAAAATCCAGTTATGATTTTGGTGCCCGAACAGTTATCGTACATAACCTCGAACAGCCGAAATTTTTTCAAATTGTTCGTGTTCGCCGAACTGCTCGAACACCGCCCAAAACAGCTCAAATTTGAGATTGGCGAACAGTTCGAGTCGAACACCGCTCATCTTTAGTGGTGGAGGTCGCTGTGGGATAAAAAGACAATATCAATGCCTCGAGGAAGAGACGTGGAGGTCACAGTAGCTAAACAAGTCGGTTTTAATGCCCATTGGAAGAGACGTGGAGGTCACAGTAGCGTAACTAGATGGTTTTAATGCCCCTTGGAAGAGACGTGGAGGTCACAGTAGCTTAACAAGACTGTTTTAAAGCCCCTTGGAAGAGTGGTGGAAGTCGCAGTGGAATAATAAGACAATATCAATGCCCCATGGAAGACACGTGGAGGTCACAGTAGCTTAACAAGATGGTTTTAATGCCCCTTGGAAGAGTGGTGGAGGTCGCAGTGGAATAATAAGACAATATCAATGCCTCTTGGAAGAGTGGTGGAGTTCGCAGTGGAATAAAAAGACAATATGAATGCCTCGTGGAAGAGACGAGGAGGCCACAGTAGCTTAACAAGATGGTTTAATGCCCCTTGGAAGAGACGTGGAGGTCACAGTAGCTTAACAAGATGGTTTTAATGCCCCTTGGAAGAGTGCTGGAGGTCGCAGCGGAATAAAAAGACAATATCAATGCCACTTGGAAGAGTGGTGGAGGTCGCAGTGGAATAAAAAGACAATATCAATGCGCCGTGGAAGAGACGTGGAGGTCACAGTAGCTTAACAAGATGGTTTTAATGCCCCTTGGAAGAAACGTGGAAGTCACAATAGCTTAATAAGATGGTTTTAATGCCACTTGGAAGAGTGGTGGAGGACGCATTGGAATAAAAAGACAATATCAATGCCCCGTGGAAGAGATGTGGAGGTCACAGTAGCTTAACAAGACAGTTTAAATGCCCCTTGGAAGAGACGTGGAGGTCACAGTAGCTTAACAAGACGGTTTTAATGCCTCATTGAAGAGTGGTGGAGGTAACAGTGGAATAAAGACAATATCAATGCGCCGTGGAAGAGTGGTTGAGGTCAAAGTAGCTTAACAAGATGGTTTTAATGCCCCTTGGAAGAGAGGTGGAGGTCGCAGTGGAATAAAAAGACAATATCAATGCCCCTTGGAAGAGTGGTGGAGGTCACAGTAGCTTAACAAGACGGTTTTAATGCCCCTTGGAAGAGACGTGGAGGTCACAGTAGCTTAACAAGACGCTTTTAATGCCCCATGGAAAAGTGGTGGAGGTTACAGTGGAATAAAAAGACAATAACTTTGCCCCGTGGAAGAGACGTGGAGGTCACAGTAGCTTAACAAGATGGTTTTAATGCCCCTTGGAAGAGAAGTGGAGGTCACAGTAGCTTAAGAAGACAGTTTTAATGCCCCTTGGAAGAGTGGTGGAGGTCGCAGTGGAATAAAAAGACAATATCAATGCCCCTTGGAAGAGTGGTTGAGGTCGCAGTGGAATAAAAAGACAATATCAATGCCCCATGGAAGAGACGTGGAGGTCACAGTAGCTTAACAAGATGAATTTAATGCCCCTTGGAAGAGACGTGGAGGTCACAGTAGCTTAACAAGAAGGTTTTAATGCCCGATGGAAGAGTGGTAGAGGTCGCAGTGGAATAAAAACACAATATCAATGCCCCTTGGAAGAGTGTTTTAGGTCGCAGTGGAATAAAAAGACAATATCAATGCCCCGTGGAAGAGATGTGGAGGTCACAGTAGCTTAACAAGACAGTTTAAATGCCCCTTGGAAGAGACGTGGAGGTCACAGTAGCTTAACAAGACGGTTTTAATGCCTCATTGAAGAGTGGTGGAGGTTACAGTGGAATAAAGACAATATCAATGCGCCGTGGAAGAGTGGTTGAGGTCAAAGTAGCTTAACAAGATGGTTTTAATGCCCCTTGGAAGAGAGGTGGAGGTCGCAGTGGAATAAAAAGACAATATCAATGCCCCTTGGAAGAGTGGTGGAGGTCACAGTAGCTTAACAAGACGGTTTTAATGCCCTTGGAAGAGACGTGGAGGTCACAGTAGCTTAACAAGACGCTTTTAATGCCCCATGGAAAAGTGGTGGAGGTTACAGTGGAATAAAAAGACAATAACTTTGCACCGTGGAAGAGACGTGGAGGTCACAGTAGCTTAACAAGATGGTTTTAATGCCCCTTGGAAGAGAAGTGGAGGTCACAGTAGCTTAAGAAGACAGTTTTAATGCCCATTGGAAGAGTGGTGGAGGTCGCAGTGGAATAAAAAGACAATATCAATGCCCCTTGGAAAAGTGGTTGAGGTCGCAGTGGAATAAAAAGACAATATCAATGCCCCATGGAAGAGACGTGGAGGTCACAGTAGCTTAACAAGATGAATTTAATGCCCCTTGGAAGAGACGTGGAGGTCACAGTAGCTTAACAAGAAGGTTTTAATGCCCGATGGAAGAGTGGTAGAGGTCGCAGTGGAATAAAAACACAATATCAATGTCCCTTGGAAGAGTGTTTTAGGTCGCAGTGGAATAAAAAGACAATATCAATGCCCCGTGGAAGAGATGTGGAGGTCACAGTAGCTTAACAAGACAGTTTAAATGCCCCTTGGAAGAGACGTGGAGGTCACAGTAGCTTAACAAGACGGTTTTAATGCCTCATTGAAGAGTGGTGGAGGTTACAGTGGAATAAAGACAATATCAATGCGCCGTGGAAGAGTGGTTGATGTCAAAGTAGCTTAACAAGATGGTTTTAATGCCCCTTGGAAGAGAGGTGGAGGTCGCAGTGGAATAAAAAGACAATATCAATGCCCCTTGGAAGAGTGGTGGAGGTCACAGTAGCTTAACAAGACGGTTTTAATGCCCCTTGGAAGAGACGTGGAGGTCACAGTAGCTTAACAAGACGCTTTTAATGCCCCATGGAAAAGTGGTGGAGGTTACAGTGGAATAAAAAGACAATAACTTTGCCCCGTGGAAGAGACGTGGAGGTCACAGTAGCTTAACAAGATGGTTTTAATGCCCCTTGGAAGAGAAGTGGAGGTCACAGTAGCTTAAGAAGACAGTTTTAATGCCCCTTGGAAGAGTGGTGGAGGTCGCAGTGGAATAAAAAGACAATATCAATGCCCCTTGGAAGAGTGCTTGAGGTCGCAGTGGAATAAAAAGACAATATCAATGCCCCATGGAAGAGACGTGGAGGTCACAGTAGCTTAACAAGATGAATTTAATGCCCCTTGGAAGAGACGTGGAGGTCACAGTAGCTTAACAAGAAGGTTTTAATGCCCGATGGAAGAGTGGTAGAGGTCGCAGTGGAATAAAAACACAATATCAATGCCCCTTGGAAGAGTGTTTTAGGTCGCAGTGGAATAAAAAGACAATATCAATGCCCCGTGGAAGAGACGTGGAGGTCATAGTAGCTTAAGAAGACGGATTTAATTCCCCTTGGAAGAGATGTGGAGGTAACAGTAGCTTAACAAGACGGTTTTAATGCCCCTTGGAAGAGTGGTGGAGGTATCAGTGGAATAAAAAGACAATATCAATACCCCGTGGAAGAGTATTGGAGGTCGCAGTGGAATAATAACACAATATCAATTCCCGTGGAAAAGACGTGGAGGTCACAGTAGCTTAACAAGATGGTTTTAATGCCCCTTGGTAGAGCGGTGGAGGTCGCAGTGGAATAAAAACACAATATCAATGCCCCTTGGAAAAATGGTGGAGGTCACAGTGGAATAAAAAGACAATATCAATGCCCCTTGGAATAGTGGTGGAGGTCGCAGTGGAATAAATAGACAATATCAATGCCTAGTGGAAAATTGGTGGATGTCTCAGTAGCTTAACAAGATGGTTTTAATGCCCCTTGGAAGAGACGTGGAAGTCACAATAGCTTAATAAGATGGTTTTAATGCCACTTGGAAGAGTGGTGGAGGACGCATTGGAATAAAAAGACAATATCAATGCCCCGTGGAAGAGATGTGGAGGTCACAGTAGCTTAACAAGACAGTTTAAATGCCCCTTGGAAGAGACGTGGAGGTCACAGTAGCTTAACAAGACGGTTTTAATGCCTCATTGAAGAGTGGTGGAGGTTACAGTGGAATAAAGACAATATCAATGCGCCGTGGAAGAGTGTTTGAGGTCAAAGTAGCTTAACAAGATGGTTTTAATGCCCCTTGGAAGAGAAGTGGAGGTCACAGTAGCTTAAGAAGATGGTTTTAATGCCCCTTGGAAGAGTGGTGGAGGTCGCAGTGGAATAAAAAGACAATATCAATACCCCTTGGAAGAGTGGTTGAGGTCGCAGTGGAATAAAAAGACAATATCAATGCCCCGTGGAAGAGACGTGGAGGTCACAGTAGCTTAACAAGATGAATTTAATGCCCCTTGGAAGAGACGTGGAGGTCACAGTAGCTTAACAAGAAGGTTTTAATGCCCGATGGAAGAGTGGTAGAGGTCGCAGTGGAATAAAAACACAATATCAATGCCCCTTGGAAGAGTGTTTTAGGTCGCAGTGGAATAAAAAGACAATATCAATGCCCCGTGGAAGAGACGTGGAGGTCATAGTAGCTTAAGAAGACGGATTTAATTCCCCTTGGAAGAGATGTGGAGGTAAGAGTAGCTTAACAAGACGGTTTTAATGCCCCTTGGAAGAGTGGTGGAGGTTTCAGTGGAATAAAAAGACAATATCAATACCCCATGGAAGAGTATTGGAGGTCGCAGTGGAATAATAACACAATATCAATTCCCGTGGAAAAGACGTGGAGGTCACAGTAGCTTAACAAGATGGTTTTAATGCCCCTTGGTAGAGTGGTGGAGGTCGCAGTGGAATAAAAACACAATATCAATGCCCCTTGGAAAAGTGGTGGAGGTCACAGTAGAATAAAAAGACAATATCAATGCCCCTTGGAATTGTGGTGGAGGTCGCAGTGGAATTAATAGACAATATCAATGCCTAGTGGAAAAGTGGTGGATGTCTCAGTAGCTTAACAAGATGGTTTTAATGCCCCTTGGGAGAGACGTGGAGGTCACAGTAGCTTAACAAGGCGGTTTTAATGCCCCTTAAAAAAGTGGTGGAGGTTACAGTGGAATAAAAAGACAATATCAATGCCCCGTGGAAACGTGGTGGAGGTCGCAGTAGCTTAACAAGACAGTTTTAATGCCCCTTGGAAGAGTCGTGGAGGTCACAGTAGCTTAACAAGACGGTTTTAATGCCCCTTGGAAGAGTGGTGGAGGTCTCAGTGGAATAAAAAGACAATATCAATGCACCGTGGAAGAGACGTGGAGGTCACAGTAGCTTAACAAAATGGTTTTAATGCCCCTTGGAAGAGTGGAGGAGGTCGCAGTGGAATAAAAAGACAATATCAATGCCCCTTGCAAAAGTGGTGGAGGTCACAGTGGAATGAAAAGACAATATCAATGCCCTGTGGAAGAGACGTGGAGATCACAGTAGCTTAACAAGACGGTTAGAATGCCCCTGGAAGAGTGGTGGAGGTTTCAGTAGAATAAAATGACAATATCAATGCCAAGTGGAAAAGTGGTGGAGGTCGCAGAAGCTTAACAAGATGGTTTTAATGCCCCTTGGAATAGACGTGGAGGTCGCAGTAGTTAATAAGACGGTTTTAATGCACCCTGGAAGAAATGTGGAGGTCACAGTAGCTTAACAAGAAGGTTTTAATTCCCCTTGGAAGAGTGGTGGAGGTCACAATGGAATAAAAAGACAATATCAATGCCCCGTGGAAGAGACGTGATGGTCACAGTAGGTTAACAAGATGGTTTTAATGCCCCTTGGAAGAGACCTGGATGTCACAGTATCTTAACAAGGCAGTTTTAATGCCCATTGGAAAAGTGGTGGAGGTTACAGTGGAATAAAAAGACAATATCAATGCCCCGTGGAAGAGTGGTGGAGGTCGCAGTTGCTTAACAAGACGGTTTTAATGCCCCTTGGAAGAGACTTGGAGGTCACAGGAGCTTAACAAGATGGTTTTAATGCCCCTTGGAAGAGTGGAGGAGGTCACAGTGGAATAAAAAGACAATATCAATGCCCCTTGGAAAAGTGGTGAAGGTCGCAGTGGAATAAAAATACAATATCAATTCCCCTTGGAAGAGTGGTGGAGGTCGCAGTGGAATAATAAGACAATATCAATGCCACTTGGAAGAGTGGTGGAGGTCGCAGTGGAATAAAAAGACAATATGAATGTCTCGTGGAAGAGACGAGGAGGCCACAGTAGCTTAACAAGATGGTTTAATGCCCCTTGGATGAGACGTGGAGGTCACAGTAGCTTAATAAGTTGGTTTTAATGCCCCTTGCAAGAGTGGTGGAGGTCGCAGTGGAAGAAAAAGACTATATCAATGCCCCGTGGAAGAGATGTGGAGGTCACAGTAGCTTAACAAGACGGTTTAATGCCCCTTGGAAGAGACGTGGAGGTCACAGTAGCTTAACAAGACGGTTTTAATGCCCGATGGAAAAGTGGTGGAGGTCGCAGTGGAATAAAAAGACAATATCAATGCCCCTTGGAAGAGTGTTTTAGGTCGCAGTGGAATAAAAAGACAATATCAATGCCCCGTGGAAGAGACGTGGAGGTCACAGTAGCTTAAGAAGACGGATTTAATTCCCCTTGGAAGAGATGTGGAGGTAACAGTAGCTTAACAAGACGGTTTTAATGCCCCTTGGAAGAGTGGTGGAGGTTTCAGTGGAATAAAAAGACAATATCAATACCCAGTGGAAGAGTGGTGGAGGTCGCAGTGGTATAATAACACAATATCAATTCCCCGTGGAAGAGACGTGGAGGTCACAGTAGGTTAACAAGACGGTTTTAATGCCTCTTGGTAGAGTGGTGGAGGTCGCAGTGGAATAAAAACACAATATCAATGCCCCTTGAAAAAGTGGTGGAGGTCGCAGAGGAATAAAAAGACAATATCAAAGTCCCATGGAAGAGACGTGGAGGTCACAGTAGCTGAAAAAGACGGTTTTAATGCCCCTTGGAAGAGACGTCGAGGTCACAGTAGCTTAACAAGACGGTTTTAATGCCCCTTGGAAGAGTGGTGGTGGTCGCAGTGGAATAAAAAGACAATATCAATGCCCCTTTGAAGAGTCGTGGAGGTCGTATTGGAATAAAAAGACAATATCAATGTCCCGTGGAACAGACGTGGAGGTCACAGTAGCTTAACAAGACGGTTTTAGTGCCCCTTGGAAGTGTGGTGGTGGTAGCATTGGAATAGAAAGAAAATATCAATTCCCCTTGGAAGAGTGGTGGTCGTCGAAATGGAATAAAAAGACAATATCAATGACCCTTGGAAGAGTGGTGGAGGTCGCATTGGAATAAAAAGACAATATTAATGCTCCTTGGTAGAGACATGGAGGTCACAGTAGCTTAACAAGATGGTTTTAATGCCCCTTGGAAGAGACGTGGAGGTCACAGTAGCTTAACAAGATGGTTTTAATGCTTCTTGGAATAGTGGTGGAGGTTGCAGTGGAATAAAAAGACAATATCAATGCCCCGTGGAAGAGACGTGGAGGTCACAGTAGCTTAACAAGATGGTTTTAACGCCCCTTGGAAGAGACATGGAGTACACAGTAGATCAACAAGACAGTCTTAACGCCCCTTGGAAGAGTGGTGGATGTCGCAGTTAATTAAAATACAATATCAATGCCCCGTGGAAGAGTGGTGGAGGTCGCAGTGGCTTTACAAGATGCTTTTAATGCTCCTTGGAAGAGGTGTGGAGGTCAAAGTAGCTGAACAAGATGGTTTTAATGCCCCTTGCAACAGTGGTGGAGGTCGCAGTTGAACAAAAATACAATATCAATGCCCTGTGGAAGAGACGTGGAGGTCACAGTAGCTTAACAAGATGGCTTTAATGCCCCTTGGAAGAGACGTGGAAGTCACAGTAGCTTAACAAAACGATTTTAATTCCCCTTACAAGAGCCATGCAGTACAGCATATTAAAAACATTATTTCCATTAATGGGGAGTGGGTCTCCCATAGTCTTTGCCTATGCCTTCCAAGAAAAAGCTGCCAAAAATTAGGACAGAGGAACTTGCATTGCTGGCAACACGGACCACGGTCACCCTGTTGGTATAGTAGTGGTGGAGGCTGAGGATAAGGAGAAGAGAAAATAATAGCCGAAATGAGGAAGTGTATACCCATGTGTGGGTGTGAAGCGGTGAATGTGAATACACCTCACGAAATAACACAGTGGATTTGACTTTATGTTACTCTGCTGTCATTTGGTGGTGATGAGAAGTCTTCACCAATTCAGCCCTTTTTCATTTTGATAAGGGTCAACTTGTCAGCATTGTCAGTTGACAGGCGAGTGCGCTTGTCAGTATTAATTCCCCCAGTGGCACTAAAAACACGCTCCGATAACACGCCAGCGGCAGGGCAGACCAGGACCTCCAAGGCGTACAGAGCGAGTTCATTCCAAGTGTCCAGCTTGGATACCCAATAATTAAAAGGCACAGTGGAATCACGGAGGATGCTGGTATGGTCGGCAAGGTACTCCCTCACCATCTTTTGAAACTTTCCACTCCTTGTGAGTGGACCCTGCGCCTCAGGGCCTGTAAGCTGGGCGGGTCTCAGAAAACTGTCCCAGAACGTTTACAGTGTTCCCCTGCCTCTGCTGGATTGGAGTTGCATCTCTCTCGCCTGTACGCCTTGGTTGGTCAACGAACTGTGACCTCTGCCGCTAGCGTGTTCAGATGGGAATTTTTTTAACAGTTCTGCAGCAAGGACCTTCTGGTACTGCCCCATTTTTGTAGACCTCTCCACCTCAGGAATAAGAGAGTGAAAGTTCTCCTTGTAGCGGGGGTCTAAAAGTGTCACTAACCAGTAATGACTGTCACCCAACATTTTGACAATGCGAGGGTCACGGTTAAGGCAGCGTAACATAAAGTCAGCCATGCGTGCCAGACTGGTAACGGGCAAGACTTCCGTGTCCTCACCAAGATGACGACTGACCATGCTCTTCTCCTCCTCCTCCTCCCCCCTGTACTCTGGCCACCCACGCTGAACCGACGGTATGACAGTTGTACAGGTACTACTGTCTACAGAGCATGATACCAGCTCCTGTTCTTCCTCCTCCTCCTCCTTCTCTCCCTCATTGTCCCCCAATGCACGTTTGGATGAGATGAGGCTGGGCTGTGGGTAATCGCCCGCTACGGCTTCGTGATTCATCTCATAATACTCTGGCTGCAATGCCTCCTCTTTAATTCTTTGCAGAGAGAGTTGCAAAAGATAGACAAGTGGGATGCTGACGCTAATGACATCGTCATCGCCACTCACCATCTTGGTGGACTCCTCAAAGTTTATCAGGATTGTACATATGTCAGACATCCAGGTCCACTCCTGAGGTCTTATGTGTGGAGTCTGACCTGAATATTGACGGCCTTGTTGCAGCTGGTACTCCACAACTGCTCACTTCTGCTCACAAATCCTTTGCAACATGTGGAGGGTAGAGTTCCAACGTGTGGGAACATCACACACCAGTCAGTGTGCTGGAAGCTGCAAACGCTGCTGCAACACAGCAAGGGTGGCGGAAGCTGTAGCCGACTACCGAAAATGAGCTGACAGGCGGCGTACTTTGACTAGAGATGAGCGGTGTTCTACTCGAGCTGTTCGCCAATCTCAAATTCGAGCTGTTTTGGGCGGTGTTTGAGCCGTTCGGCGAACACGAACGATTTGAGAAAAATTCGGCTGTTCGAGGTTATGTTCGATAACTGTTCGTGCACCAAATCATAACTGGATTTTTTCTCAGTAATGATGAAAATTAATGTTAATACGCAGTTTGAGTGTACAGCGGGGTGGGGGGAGGGGCAGGGGATGGATCTCTGCAGGAACAATGAAGATCTCCATTTTTTTTTCTCTTTCCCGCATTTACAGTGGGGAGGTGAAATCTGTCAGACTATCAGCAGCGCACACACGGAGCGAAGTGCTTTTTTTCACACAAGCAAGGGCATGTGTCATTTGCAGTGTATGTCACACATTTTCCCCGTCGCCACCATATTCTCATTGCTGCAGCTGCTTGTTAGACGGCACCACTGTTGCTGTGTGCGCTATACCTTGTTAATTTCAAGCCAATTTTCGCACAAATCTACAGATAGCTTGGGAGTAGGGAATAGTTGTGATTGCAGTCCTTTTAAGGACTAGGTTACAGCATTTCCTACGACTTTTATCAGGCAGGTCTGTGCTCTTAAATAGATAGATTGTGGGAGTAAAGACTAATTGTAATTGCAGTCCTTTTCAGGACTAGGTTACTTCAGTTCCTATCAGTTTTTGCCAGGCAGGTCTGTGCCAGTGCTGTGCAAGTTTTTTTCACAGCATTTGGCTGAATCTAGCAAAGCTAATCCTTTTTGGCCTATTGCAGAGTGTGTTAGTCAGTGGAGTAGCCTATCTGTGTTGCAAGATATACCACCTGTGTATAGAATACCAATTTTTTTACTGCACCTAGTGAAGTAAAATCTTTTGGGCATAGCATCATTCTATTAGTCCATCTATACTGACCTCCATCAGGTTGCAAATTGAATATAATTTTTTTCTGCATCTAGCTCTGAAAAAATATTTGGGCTTCTAGCAGTGTGTGGGACTAATTCTATTAGTCCATCTATACTGACCTCCATCAGGTTGCAAACTGAATATAATTTTTTTCTGCATCTAGCTCTGAAAAAATATTTGGCCTTCTAGCAGTGTGTGGGACTTGTTCTATTAGTCCATCTATACTGACCTCCATCACGCTGCAAATTCAAAATAATTTTCTGTCTGCATCTAGCTCTGAAAAAATATTTGGCCTTCTAGCAGTGTGTGGGACTTTCTCTATTAGTCCATCTATACTCACCTCCATCAGGTTGCAAATTAAAAATAATTTTTATCTGCATCTACCTCTGAAAAAATATTTGGGCTTCTAGCTGTGTGTGGGTCTTGTTCTATTAGTCCATCTATACTGACCTCCATCAGGTTGCAAACTGAATATAATATTTTTCTGCATCTAGCTCTGAAAAAATATTTGGCCTTCTAGCAGTGTGTGGGACTTTCTCTATTAGTCCATCTATACTGACCTCCATCAGGTTGCAAATTAAAAATAATTTTTATCTGCATCTAGCTCTGAAAAAATATTTGGCCTTCTAGCAGTGTGTGGGACTTTCTCTATTAGTCCATCTATACTGACCTCCATCAGGTTGCAAATTCAAAATAATTTTTTGTCTGCATCTAGCTCTGAAAAAATATTTGGCCTTCTAGCAGTGTGTGGGACTTTCTCTATTAGTGCATCTATACTAACCTCCATCAGGCTGCAAATTAAAAATAATTTTTATCTGCATCTACCTCTGAAAAATTATTTGGCCTTCTAGCTGTGTGTGGGACTTGTTCTATTAGTCCATCTATACTGACCTCCATCAGGTTGCAAACTGAATATAATTTTTTTCTGCATCTAGCTCTGAAAAAATATTTGGCCTTCTAGCAGTGTGTGGGACTTTCTCTATTAGTCCATCTATACTGACCTCCATCGGGTTGCAAACTGAATATAATTTTTTTCTGCATCTAGCTCTGAAAAAATATTTGGCCTTCTAGCAGTGTGTGGGACTTTCTCTATTAGTCCATCTATACTGACCTCCATCAGGTTGCAAATTAAAAATATTTTTTATCTGCATCTAGCTCTGAAAAAATATTTGGCCTTCTAGCAGTGTGTGGGACTTTCTCTATTAGTCCATCTATACTGACCTCCATCAGGTTGCAAATTCAAAATAATTTTTTGTCTGCATCTAGCTCTGAAAAAATATTTGGCCTTCTAGCAGTGAGTGGGACTTTTCTATTAGTCCATCTATACTAACCTCCATCAGGCTGCAAATTAAAAATTATTTTTATCTGCATCTACCTCTGAAAAAATATTTGGCCTTCTAACTGTGTGTGGGACTTGTTCTATTAGTCCATCTATACTGACCTCCATAAGGTTGCAAACTGAATATAATTTTTTTCTGCATCTAGCTCTGAAAAAATATTTGGCCTTCTAGCAGTGTGTGGGACTTTCTCTATTAGTCCATCTATACTGACCTCCATCAGGTTGCAAATTAAAAATAATTTATATCTGCATCTAGCTCTGAAAAAATATTTGGCCTTCTAGCAGTGTGTGGGACTTTCTATATTAGTCCATCTATACTGACCTCCATCACGTTGCAAATTAAAAATAATTTTTTGTCTGCATCTAGCTCTGAAAAAATATTTGGCCTTCTAGCAGTGCGTGGGACTTTCTCTATTAGTCCATCTATACTGACCTCCATCAGGATGCAAACTGAATATATTTTTTTTCTGCATCTAACTCTGAAAAAATATTGGGCTTCTAGCTGTGTCTGGGACTTGTTCTATTAATCCATCTATACAGACCTCCATCAGGTTGCAAACTGAATATAATTTTTTTCTGGATCTACCTCTGAAAAAATATTTGGGCTTCTAGCTGTGTGTGGGACTTGTTCTATTAATCCATCTATACTGACCTCCATCAGGTTGCAAATTCTAAATAATTTTTTGTCTGCATCTAGCTCTGAAAAAATATTTGGCCTTCTAGCAGTGTGTGGGACTTTCTCTATTAGTCCATCTATACTGACCTCCATCAGGTTGCAAATTCAAAATAATTTTTTGTCTGCATCTAGCTCTGAAAAAATATTTGGCCTTCTAGCAGTGTGTGGGACTTTCTCTATTAGTCCATCTATACTAACCTCCATCAGGCTGCAAATTAAAAATAATTTTTATCTGCAGCTACCTCTGAAAAAATATTTGGCCTTCTAGCTGTGTGTGGGACTTTCTCTATTAGTCCATCTATACTGACCTCCATCGGGTTGCAAACTGAATATAATTTTTTTCTGCATCTAGCTCTGAAAAAATATTTGGCCTTCTAGCAGTGTGTGGGACTTTCTCTATTAGTCCATCTATACTGACCTCCATCAGGTTGCAAATTAAAAATATTTTTTATCTGCATCTAGCTCTGAAAAAATATTTGGCCTTCTAGCAGTGTGTGGGACTTTCTCTATTAGTCCATCTATACTGACCTCCATCAGGTTGCAAATTCAAAATAATTTTTTGTCTGCATCTAGATCTGAAAAAATATTTGGCCTTCTAGCAGTGTGTGGGACTTTCTCTATTAGTCCATCTATACTAACCTCCATCAGGCTGCAAATTAAAAATTATTTTTATCTGCATCTACCTCTGAAAAAATATTTGGCCTTCTAACTGTGTGTGGGACTTGTTCTATTAGTCCATCTATACTGACCTCCATCAGGTTGCAAACTGAATATAATTTTTTTCTGCATCTAGCTCTGAAAAAATATTTGGCCTTCTAGCAGTGTGTGGGACTTTCTCTATTAGTCCATCTATACTGACCTCCATCAGGTTGCAAATTAAAAATAATTTATAGCTGCATCTAGCTCTGAAAAAATATTTGGCCTTCTAGCAGTGTGTGGGACTTTCTCTATTAGTCCATCTATACTGACCTCCATCAGGTTGCAAATTAAAAATAATTTATATCTGCATCTAGCTCTGAAAAAATATTTGGCCTTCTAGCAGTATGTGGGACTTTCTATATTAGTCCATCTATACTGACCTCCATCAGGTTGCAAATTCAAAATAATTTTTCGTCTGCATCTAGCTCTGAAAAAATATTTGGCCTTCTAGCAGTGTGTGGGACTTTCTCTATTAGTCCATCTATACTGACCTCCATCAGGTTGCAAATTAAAAATAATTTTTTGTCTGCATCTAGCTCTGAAAAAATATTTGGCCTTCTAGCAGTGTGTGGGACTTTCTCTATTAGTCCATCTATACTGACCTCCATCAGGTTGCAAACTGAATATATTTTTTTTCTGCATCTACCTCTGAAAAAATATTGGGCTTCTAGCTGTGTGTGGGACTTGTTCTATTAATCCATCTATACAGACCTTCATCAGGTTGCAAACTGAATATAATTTTTTTCTGCATCTACCTCTGAAAAAATATTTGGGTTTCTAGCTGTGTGTGGGACTTGTTCTATTAGTCCATCTATACTGACCTCCATCAGGTTGCAAACTTAATATAATTATTTTCTGCATCTAACTCTGAAAAAATATTTGGCCTTCTAGCAGTGTGTGGGACTTTCTCTATTAGTCCATCTATACTGACCTCCATCAGGTTGCAAATTCAAAATAATTTTTTGTCTGCATCTAGCTCTGAAAAAATATTTCGCCTTCTAGCAGTGTGTGGGACTTTCTCTATTAGTGCATCTATACTGACCTCCATCACGTTGCAAATTAAAAATAATTTTTTGTCTGCATCTAGCTCTGAAAAAATATTTGGCCTTCTAGCAGTGTGTGGGACTTTCTCTATTAGTCCATCTATACTGACCTCCGTCAGGTTGCAAACTGAATATATTTTTTTTCTGCATCTAACTCTGAAAAAATATTGTGCTCCTAGCTGTGTCTGGGACTTGTTCTATTAATCCATCTATACAGACCTCTATCAGGCTGCAAACTGAATATAATTTTTTTCTGCATCTACCTCTGAAAAAATATTTGGGCTTCTAGCTGTGTGTGGGACTTGTTCTATTAGTCCATCTATACTGACCTCCATCAGGTTGCAAATTCAAAATAATTTTTTGTCTGCATCTAGCTCTGAAAAAATATTTGGCCTTCTAGCAGTGTGTGGGACTTTCTCTATTAGTCCATCTATACTGACCTCCATCAGGTTGCAAATTCAAAATAATTTTTTGTCTGCATCTAGCTCTGAAAAAATATTTGGCCTTCTAGCAGTGTGTGGGACTTTCTCTATTAGTCCATCTATACTAACCTCCATCAGGCTGCAAATTAAAAATAATTTTTATCTGCATCTACCTCTGAAAAAATATTTGGCCTTCTAGCTGTGTGTGGGACTTGTTCTATTAGTCCATCTATACTGACCTCCATCAGGTTGCAAACTGAATATAATTTTTTTCTGCATCTAGCTCTGAAAAAATATTTGGCCTTCTAGCAGTGTGTGGGACTTTCTCTATTAGTCCATCTATACTGACCTCCATCGGGTTGCAAACTGAATATAATTTTTTTCTGCATCTAGCTCTGAAAAAATATTTGGCCTTCTAGCAGTGTGTGGGACTTTCTCTATTAGTCCATCTATACTGACCTCCATCAGGTTGCAAATTAAAAATATTTTTTATCTGCATCTAGCTCTGAAAAAATATTTGGCCTTCTAGCAGTGTGTGGGACTTTCTCTATTAGTCCATCTATACTGACCTCCATCAGGTTGCAAATTCAAAATAATTTTTTGTCTGCATCTAGCTCTGAAAAAATATTTGGCCTTCTAGCAGTCAGTGGGACTTTTCTATTAGTCCATCTATACTAACCTCCATCAGGCTGCAAATTAAAAATTATTTTTATCTGCATCTACCTCTGAAAAAATATTTGGCCTTCTAACTGTGTGTGGGACTTGTTCTATTAGTCCATCTATACTGACCTCCATCAGGTTGCAAACTGAAGATAATTTTTTTCTGCATCTAGCTCTGAAAAAATATTTGGCCTTCTAGCAGTGTGTGGGACTTTCTCTATTAGTCCATCTATACTGACCTCCATCAGGTTGCAAACTAAAAATAATTTATATCTGCATCTAGCTCTGAAAAAATATTTGGCCTTCTAGCAGTGTGTGGGACTTTCTATATTAGTCCATCTATACTGACCTCCATCACGTTGCAAATTAAAAATAATTTTTTGTCTGCATCTAGCTCTGAAAAAATATTTGGCCTTCTAGCAGTGTGTGGGACTTTCTCTATTAGTCCATCTATACTGACCTCCATCAGGTTGCAAACTGAATATATTTTTTTTCTGCATCTAACTCTGAAAAAATATTGGGCTTCTAGCTGTGTCTGGGACTTGTTCTATTAATCCATCTATACAGACCTCCATCAGGTTGCAAACTGAATATAATTTTTTTCTGCATCTACCTCTGAAAAAATATTTGGGCTTCTAGCTGTGTGTGGGACTTGTTCTATTAATCCATCTATACTGACCTCCATCAGGTTGCAAATTCAAAATAATTTTTTGTCTGCATCTAGCTCTGAAAAAATATTTGGCCTTCTAGCAGTGTGTGGGACTTTCTCTATTAGTCCATCTATACTGACCTCCATCAGGTTGCAAATTCAAAATAATTTTTTGTCTGCATCTAGCTCTGAAAAAATATTTGGCCTTCTAGCAGTGTGTGGGACTTTCTCTATTAGTCCATCTATACTAACCTCCATCAGGCTGCAAATTAAAAATAATTTTTATCTGCATCTACCTCTGAAAAATTATTTGGCCTTCTAGCTGTGTGTGGGACTTTCTCTATTAGTCCATCTATACTGACCTCCATCGGGTTGCAAACTGAATATAATTTTTTTCTGCATCTAGCTCTGAAAAAATATTTGGCCTTCTAGCAGTGTGTGGGACTTTCTCTATTAGTCCATCTATACTGACCTCCATCAGGTTGCAAATTAAAAATATTTTTTATCTGCATCTAGCTCTGAAAAAATATTTGGCCTTCTAGCAGTGTGTGGGACTTTCTCTATTAGTCCATCTATACTGACCTCCATCAGGTTGCAAATTCAAAATAATTTTTTGTCTGCATCTAGCTCTGAAAAAATATTTGGCCTTCTAGCAGTGTGTGGGACTTTCTCTATTAGTCCATCTATACTAACCTCCATCAGGCTGCAAATTAAAAATTATTTTTATCTGCATCTACCTCTGAAAAAATATTTGGCCTTCTAACTGTGTGTGGGACTTGTTCTATTAGTCCATCTATACTGACCTCCATCAGGTTGCAAACTGAATATAATTTTTTTCTGCATCTAGCTCTGAAAAAATATTTGGCCTTCTAGCAGTGTGTGGGACTTTCTCTATTAGTCCATCTATACTGACCTCCATCAGGTTGCAAATTAAAAATAATTTATAGCTGCATCTAGCTCTGAAAAAATATTTGGCCTTCTAGCAGTGTGTGGGACTTTCTCTATTAGTCCATCTATACTGACCTCCATCAGGTTGCAAATTAAAAATAATTTATATCTGCATCTAGCTCTGAAAAAATATTTGGCCTTCTAGCAGTGTGTGGGACTTTCTATATTAGTCCATCTATACTGACCTCCATCAGGTTGCAAATTCAAAATAATTTTTCGTCTGCATCTAGCTCTGAAAAAATATTTGGCCTTCTAGCAGTGTGTGGGACTTTCTCTATTAGTCCATCTATACTGACCTCCATCAGGTTGCAAATTAAAAATAATTTTTTGTCTGCATCTAGCTCTGAAAAAATATTTGGCCTTCTAGCAGTGTGTGGGACTTTCTCTATTAGTCCATCTATACTGACCTCCATCAGGTTGCAAACTGAATATATTTTTTTTCTGCATCTACCTCTGAAAAAATATTGGGCTTCTAGCTGTGTGTGGGACTTGTTCTATTAATCCATCTATACAGACCTTCATCAGGTTGCAAACTGAATATAATTTTTTTCTGCATCTACCTCTGAAAAAATATTTGGGTTTCTAGCTGTGTGTGGGACTTGTTCTATTAGTCCATCTATACTGACCTCCATCAGGTTGCAAACTTAATATAATTATTTTCTGCATCTAACTCTGAAAAAATATTTGGCCTTCTAGCAGTGTGTGGGACTTTCTCTATTAGTCCATCTATACTGACCTCCATCAGGTTGCAAATTCAAAATAATTTTTTGTCTGCATCTAGCTCTGAAAAAATATTTGGCCTTCTAGCAGTGTGTGGGACTTTCTCTATTAGTGCATCTATACTGACCTCCATCACGTTGCAAATTAAAAATAATTTTTTGTCTGCATCTAGCTCTGAAAAAATATTTGGCCTTCTAGCAGTGTGTGGGACTTTCTCTATTAGTCCATCTATACTGACCTCCGTCAGGTTGCAAACTGAATATATTTTTTTTCTGCATCTAACTCTGAAAAAATATTGTGCTTCTAGCTGTGTCTGGGACTTGTTCTATTAATCCATCTATACAGACCTCTATCAGGTTGCAAACTGAATATAATTTTTTTCTGCATCTACCTCTGAAAAAATATTTGGGCTTCTAGCTGTGTGTGGGACTTGTTCTATTAGTCCATCTATACTGACCTCCATCAGGTTGCAAATTCAAAATAATTTTTTGTCTGCATCTAGCTCTGAAAAAATATTTGGCCTTCTAGCAGTGTGTGGGACTTTCTCTATTAGTCCATCTATACTGACCTCCATCAGGTTGCAAATTCAAAATAATTTTTTGTCTGCATCTAGCTCTGAAAAAATATTTGGCCTTCTAGCAGTGTGTGGGACTTTCTCTATTAGTCCATCTATACTGACCTCCATGAGGTTGCAAATTAAAAGTAATTTATATCTGCATCTAGCTCTGAAAAAATATTTGGCCTTCTAGCAGTGTGTGGGACTTTCTCTATTAGTCCATCTATACTGACCACCATCAGGTTGCAAATTAAAAATAATTTATATCTGCATCTAGCTCTGAAAAAATATTTGGCCTTCTAGCAGTGTGTGGGACTTTCTCTATTAGTCCATCTATACTGACCTAAATCAGGTTGCAAATTCAAAATAATTTTTTGTCTGCATCTAGCTCTGAAAAAATATTTGGCCTTCTAGCAGTGTGTGGGACTTTCTCTATTAGTCCATCTATACTGACCTCCATCAGGTTGCAAATTAAAAATAATTTATATCTGCATCTAGCTCTGAAAAAATATTTGGCCTTCTAGCAGTGTGTGGGACTTTCTCTATTATTCCATCTATACTGACCTCCATCAGGTTGCAAATTCAAAATAATTTTTTGTCTGCATCTAGCTCTGAAAAAATATTTGGCCTTCTAGCAGTGTGTGGGACTTTCTCTATTAGTCCATCTATACTGACCTCCATCAGGTTGCAAATTAAAAATAATTTTTTGTCTGCATCTAGCTCTGAAAAAATATTTGGCCTTCTAGCAGTGTGTGGGACTTTCTCTATTAGTCCATCTATACTGACCTCCATCAGGTTGCAAAGTGAATATATTTTTTTTCTGCATCTACCTCTGAAAAAATATTGGGCTTCTAGCTGTGTGCGGGACTTGTTCTATTAATCCATCTATACAGACCTCCATCAGGTTGCATACTGAATATAATTTTTTTCTGCATCTACCTCTGAAAAAATATTTGGGCTTCTAGCTGTGTGTGGGACTTGTTCTATTAGTCCATCTATACTGACCTCCATCAGGATGCAAACTAAATATAATTTTTTTCTGCATCTAGCTCCGAAAAAATATTTGGCCTTCTAGCAGTGTGTGGGACTTTCTCTATTAGTCCATCTATACTGACCTCCATCAGGTTGCAAATTCAAAATAATTTTTTGTCTGCATCTAGCTCTGAAAAAATATTTGGCCTTCTAGCAGTGTGTGGGACTTTCTCTATTAATCCATCTATACTGACCTCCATCAGGTTGCAAATTAAAAATAATTTTTTGTCTGCATCTAGCTCTGAAAAAATATTTGGCCTTCTAGCAGTGTGTGGGACTTTCTCTATTAGTCCATCTATACTGACCTCCATCAGGTTGCAAATTCAAAATAATTTTTTGTCTGCATCTAGCTCTGAAAAAATATTTGGCCTTCTAGCAGTGTGTGGGACTTTCTCTATTAGTCCATCTATACTAACCTCCATCAGGCTGCAAATTAAAAATAATTTTTATCTGCATCTACCTCTGAAGAAATATTTGGCCTTCTAGCAGTGTGTGGGACTTTCTCTATTAGTCCATCTATACTGACCTCCATCAGGTTGCAAATTCAAAATAATTTTTTGTCTGCATCTAGCTCTGAAAAAATATTTGGCCTTCTAGCAGTGTGTGGGACTTTCTCTATTAGTCCATCTATACTGACCTCCATCAGGTTGCAAATTAAAAATAATTTTTTGTCTGCATCTAGCTCTGAAAAAATATTTGGCCTTCTAGCAGTGTGTGGGACTTTCTCTATTAGTCCATCTATACTGACCTCCATCAGGTTGCAAACTGAATACATTTTTTTTCTGCATCTACCTCTGAAAAAATATTGGGCTTCTATCTGTGTGTGGGACTTGTTCTATTAATCCATCTATACAGACCTCCATCAGGTTGCAAACTGAATATAATTTTTTTCTGCATCTACCTCTGAAAAAATATTTGGGCTTCTAGCAGTGTGGGACTTGTTCTATTAGTCCATCTATACTGACCTCCATCAGGTTGCAAACTGAATATAATTTTTTTCTGCATCTAACTCTGAAAAAATATTTGGCCTTCTAGCAGTGTGTGGGACTTTCTCTATTAGTCCATCTATACTGACCTCCATCAGGTTGCAAATTCAAAATAATTTTTTGTCTGCATCTAGCTCTGAAAAAATATTTGGCCTTCTAGCAGTGTGTGGGAATTTCTCTATTAGTCCATCTATACTGACCTCCGTCAGGTTGCAAATTAAAAATAATTTTTTGTCTGCATCTAGCTCTGAAAAAATATTTGGCCTTCTAGCAGTGTGTGGGACTTTCTCTATTAGTCCATCTATACTGACCTCCATCAGGTTGCAAACTGAATATATTTTTTTTCTGCATCTAACTCTGAAAAAATATTGGGCTTCTAGCTATGTCTGGGACTTGTTCTATTAATCCATCTATACAGACCTCCATCAGGTTGCAAACTGAATATAATTTTTTTCTGCATCTACCTCTGAAAAAATATTTGGGCTTCTAGCTTTGTGTGGGACTTGTTCTATTAGTCCATCTATACTGACCTCCATCAGGTTGCAAACTGAATATAATTTTTTTTTGCATCTAGCTCCGAAAAAATATTTGGCCTTCTAGCAGTGTGTGGGACTTTCTCTATTAGTCCATCTATACTGACCTCCATCAGGTTGCAAATTCAAAATAATTTTTTATCTGGATCTAGCTCTGAAAAAATATTTGGCCTTCTAGCAGTGTGTGGGACTTTCTCTATTAGTCCATCTATACTGACCTCCATCAGGCTGCAAATTAAAAATAATTTTTATCTGCATCTACCTCTGAAAAATATTTGGCCTTCTAGCTGTGTGTGGGACTTGTTCTATTAGTCCATCTATACTGACCTCCATCAGGTTGCAAATTGAATATAATTTTTCTCTGCATCTAACCCAGCCAATAGTTTTGGCCTAATACCACAGTTTGGCCACTCAGCTCTGCTCGGTTCCCATCCATTGTTTTTTTGTGCAAACAACTCCAGAGTTGTGAATTAGTTAACCACTAAAATGAGTGGAAAAAGGCCTGCTGCTGGTGGAAAGGGGAATAGGCGTGTTGGGAAGGGGAAAAAAGGTTGTGTCCGTGGGGTAGGTGTTAAAGCAACAGTAACATCTGCAGAAGAAAGACCATCTTCCAGCCAAACTAAAATGTCTACTTCTTTTAGCGGACAATGTGATAAGATCCCTTTCTTACGGCCACGCCAATCGCTACAAATTCCAGATGAGGCACAAAAACAGCAGGTGCTTCAACGGATATCAAGTGCTCCTTTAAGTGGGCTCTCCTCCACATCAACTTCAACATCACAAATACTCCAGTCCTCAAAGGTGTCACCCCAATCGCACTTGCTTCCTCACAGCTCCCAAATCTCCAGCTGCCCGTCTGAGTATGAGGTAGAACAGATGGTTGAGTCTGCAGAGCTGTTTACTCATACTATAGCCTGGGAATCAGAGGTCGACTCCAGCGCTTCTGTGAATCCAGACGAGGAAACGATCTGCACTGATGCCCAGAATCTTTATGAGTCGGATCCAGGACCAGACGCAGAAGGTTCTGACCATAATGTAGACCCTCATTCCCAAACTGTAACTCCTGTTGGTGGAGACAATGAGGAAGACGATGATGAGACTCAAATACCTGATTGGAGCGACAACTTTAGTTTTTTGTCAGGGCAGGAACAGGTTGGCTCTGAGGACGACGGGTGTGATAACGCACAGGGTGATGATGATGAGGTTGGAGATCCCACTTACTGTCAACCCACAGTCAGCCAAGAGATGAGGTCAGCAGAGGAGGTGGAGGAAGATGCTAGTGACGACGAGGTCAGGTTGCGCCCTCCTGGACAGAGACGTAGTACTGGAAGCACGTCAACAACTGCATCCTCAAACACAACTCTGCCTGTCACCACAAGTCGTGGTGGCTCTTCAGGTCGCATGGGTGCTAAGCCTTGCATAGCCTGGGCATTTTTTCAGATCGATAAAAATGACCCAACTCGTGTTATCTGTAACATTAGTCAGCAAAAGCTAAGTAGAGTACAAAAAATACATAGTTTGAGTACTTCATGCATGAACCGGCACATGGACATGAAGCATAAGTTGCAGTGGGAAGCTCAGTGTGCTACAATGCGGCCTAGCCGGCCGGGCCAACTACCGTCTACCATATCTTGTGCATCCGCGGCCTCTTCATCCTCTGTGACTGGGGTACAGCAGTCACACCTGTTTTGGGGCGCAGACCTGCCACCTCTTTACCCGCAACAGCCAGCGTGATTGGCAGGTCATCATTTTCTTTGGAGGTTGTAAAACCAGCTGGTGTTGAGCGCTGTCCGACATCGATATCACCACCTTTGGATCAAGGCAACCTAACATGTCCGCCTGCATCTTCCTCACAGACCGGCAGTTTGCCGGGGACACCCTTATCAACCCCGTCTAAGCACAATAGCCAGCCCTCGGTCCCTCAGATGTGGACGAGTAAAAGACCATTTCCTCCTAGCCATGAGAAAGCTAAGAGGTTGAATTTCACCATCTGCAAGCTCTTGGCTACAGAAATGCTGCCTTTCCACCTGGTGGACACACAGGATTTTCGAGACCTTATGTCCGTCGCAGTGCCCCAGTACCAGATGCCCAGTCGGCACTACTTCTCAAAGAAAGGTGTGCCTGCGCTCCACCAGCATGTCGCACACAACATCACCGCTTCTTTGAGAAACTCTGTGCGTGACAGGGTGCATTTCACCACAGACACTTGGACGAGTAGGCATGGACAGGGGCGTTACATGTCGCTGACTGGGCACTGGGTAACTATGGTGACAACAGGACAAGGGGCTGCTGTCCAAGTCTTGCCGTCCCCACGAGTTGTGCGTCAATCCTCTTTATGTCAAAGTTCCTCCACTGCTTCTGCCTCCTCAACCTCCTCTCGGTCTTCCACCTGCACCCAAAGCCTGTCTGGTCATGCCACAAGCTTTCTAACTGCGCAGAAGGGATCCTGCACACCTCCTTACTATGCTGGCAGTAGGGCTCAACGTCATCAGGCGGTTTTTACTTTGAAATGTCTGGGAAATGTGAGTCACACAGCTGAGGAGTTGTGGTCAGCTCTGGAGAACCAATTTCATGAATGGTTGTCTCCACTGGACCTGAAACCAAGGAAGGCCGTGTGCGACAATGCTGCAAACCTGGGTGCGGCCCTTCGCTGGGGCAATGTCACACACGTGCCTTGTATGGCTCACGTGTTGAAACTGGTTGTCCAGCAATTTTTAGCCCACTATCCCAGACTAGATGGCCTTCTGCAGAGGGCACGGTCGCTGTGTGCTCACTTCCGCCGTTCGCATCCCGCAGCTCAGCAACTTACATCTCTACAGAAGTCGTTGGGCCTGCCACTTCACCGGCTAAAATGCGATGTGCCTACCCGGTGGAATTCAACCCTGCACATGTTGCAGCGACTGTGGAAGCACCGACAAGCCCTGGTGCAATACGTTCTGACGTATAGCCTGGGCCAATGAGATCCAGAGGTGGGGCAAATCACGCTGGAGGAGTGGTCTCAGATCAGGGACCTATGCATCCTTCTGCACAGTTTTGAAATGGCGATGAAGATGTTTAGTGCTGACGATGCCATTATCAGCATGACTATTCCGGTGATTTACATGCTGGAGCACATGTTAAACAGAATTCGGAGTCAGGTGGTGGCACAAGAGGAGGTGGAGGAAGTAGAGGAGGAGGAGTTGTATGCGGAAGGGCTAACATCTGCAAGGTCCAGACGGTCGGCAGCACCAAGGCGGCAGGCATGTGAGGGTGGGGGAGATGGTTTTACCAGGGCGCATGGTAGCAGCCAAACTAGTGAGGAAGGTGCAGGAGCCCAGGAAGAAGTGGAGGACGAACTGATGGAAGACTCATCAGATGAGGGAGACCTTGATCACATTTCTGTTGTGCGAGGTTGGGGGGAGAGGACAGAGGAAGGAAGCATGATTGTTACCTCGACACCAACACAACAGGGACTTGGTGCTCCTGGATGCGCAACACACAAGAGTGCCTTCTTGCTGCACTACCTGCAACATGACCCTCGAATTGTGAGAATTAGAAATAATCCTGACTACTGGGTTGCCACACTGTTAGATCCCCGGTACAAAAGTAAATTTGCAGAAATTATTCCTGCCATAGAAAGGGATTCACGCATGCAGGAGTATCAGGAGAGACTGTTGCAGAATCTTACATGTGCTTTTCCACAAAACACCAGTGGTGCACGGAGTGAATCTCACAGTTCCAACTTGCCAACCGTGGGACCGTTAAGTGTTCAGCACTCAAACCGTAACAGAACCACAGTATCTGCTGGTAACATCAATTTTGCGGAATCATTTCACCACTTTTTTAGCCCATCCTTTGCAAGGCCACAGGAGACAAGAAGTCTGACACATAGTTAACGCCTAGAGATGATGGTACAGGAGTATCTCCAAGTAAACATTGAAGCCATGACTGTGTCACTGGACCCTTGCTCTTTTTGGGCTTACAATCTGGATAAATGGCCGTAGCTAGCCACTTACGCCTTGGAGATCTTGTCATGCCCCGCAGCCAGCGTTCTGTCTGAACGTGTGTTCAGCGCTGCTGGTGGTGTGCTGACAGATAAGCGCACGCGGCTCTCCAATGATAATGTAGACAGACTCACTTTCATAAAGATGAACAAATCATGGATCCGAAACGAATTTTCTACCCCTGTGTCATCCTGGGGAGAGTAAAAGCTTGATGATTGGTTAAAATCACCTCACCAACCGTTTTAAGCTTTCAAATTACTAATCATGTTTATCTGTATCTTGGCTGGAAAATAATTTGGGCTTTGTAGCAGTGTGCAGCACTGATTCTATTAGGCCATCTATAATAAGCTCCACCAGATTTAAAATTACTAATCATGTTTATCTGTATCTTGGCTGGAAAATAATTTGGGCTTTGTAGCAGTGTGCAGCACTGATCCTATTAGGCCATCTATACTAAGCTCCACCAGATTTAAAATTAATAATAATTTTTAGCTGCATCTAGCCCGGAAAATAATTTTGGGGCTCCGAGATGCCCAAGACACATAAGTGCCTTCTTGCTGCACTACCTGCAACATGACCCTCATATTGTCAGAATTCGAAGTAATCATCACTACTGGGTTGCCACACTCTTAGATCCCCCAAACTTTTCGATCAACCTTTTCATTTTAATAAAGACCAAAAAAATGGTCATTTTTGAAATTATAAGCATTAGCAGGTTATTAGAAACTGAAATCAAACAGTTTTCAACTCAAAACTTTATTCTAGGTGATGTTACATTTTCACATAGGACCACTTGTTCGAAAGGAGCTTCTGAACTCTCTCGTCCATTGAATTTGTCAGGTTTTGGATGGTTACTGCTTCAATTGTTTTGCATGAGGACAGAATACCCTCCCAGAGCTGTTGCTTAGATGTGAACTGCCTCCCGCCATCATAGACACTCCTTTTGATGATGCTCCAGAGGTTCTGAATGGGGTAGAGGTCAGGGGAGCATGGGGGTCACACCATAAGTTTGTCCCCTTTTATATCAGCCAGAGATGAAGATGTGTTATGTGCAGCATGAGATGGTGCATTATCATGCATAAAAATGATCTTGCTGTGGAATACATGGCTCTTCTTCTTGAACCATGGCAGGAAGTGCTGTTTGAGAAAATCCACATACATTATGGAGTTCATCTTTACCCCTTCAGGGATCCTAAAGGGGCCGACAATCTCTCTCCCCATGATTCTAGCCCAAAACATTACTCCACCTCCACCTTGTTGGCTCTGTAGCCGTGTTTGCGTGGGGTGTCCATCAACCAGCCATCCTCCACTCCATCCATCTTGACCATCGAGCGCTGCACGGCACTCATCCGTGAACAAAACAGTTTTGAAATCAGTCTTCTTGTAATGTTTGGCCCACTGGAGCCGTTTCTGCTTGTGTGAAGTGGATAGAGGAGGTCGATAGGATGGCGTATGCACAGCTGCAAACCTCTGAAGGACCCTGCATCTTGTTGTTCGGGGGATGTTGGAGGCACCAGCAGCTTCAAAAACTTGTCTGCTGCTATGACAAGGCTTTTTTGCCACTGCTCTTTTAACCTGACGTAATTGCCTGTAGGAAAGAGTTCTCAATTTGTCCTTATCAGCACGCACACGTGTGTACTGTGAATCAGCTACATACTTCTTGATTGCCAAGACACTTCATCCTGATCATCGCACAATTTTGATTGTAGTCATGCCTTGACCTAAACACTCCACAATTTGTTGCTTCTCAGCAGCCGACACATCCTTTTTCTTTCCCATTTTGGCAGAAAATGTAGGCTGCTTAATAATGTGAGAGAGCCTTCTTAAGTAGTCTTGCCTTTCATTGGACACACCTGCCAAACTAATTAGCACAGGTGTCTGCAATTGCTTACAGTGATATAAAGAGCCCTGACACACATCACCATCAATGAGTTTAACTGACAAACAAACAAATTCTTCCCTTATCACTCCTAAACACTTTTTGCATAATAATTTGGAACGCGGTGTACATGTGCTTTTCCACAAAACACCAGTGGTTCACGTAGTGAATCTTACAGTTCTAACTTGCCAACCGTGGTCTGTATGGAATTGTTCAATAAAGGGCCCAAAATTAAGATAACATAGATGGGAGAGGTCTCTATGAATAGGAATTCCTAAGTATTTGATACCCTGTGAGGGCCAGACAAAGGGAAAGTTGGACTGGATGGAATCCTGTATGGATTTAGGGAGGGAGACATCGAGGGCCTCAGACTTCGCTGCATTGATTTTAAAATTTGACCATGTAACAAAGTGATCTATTTCAGCACAATTTTGGAACCAAAATTTTTTTTATTAGGGAGATATAAGGGTTAAAAGTTGACCAGCGATTTCTCATTTTTCCAACAAAATTTACAAAACCATTCTTTTAGGGACCACATCACATTTGAAGTCACTTTGAGGGGTCTTTATGACAGAAAATACCCAAAAGTGACACTGACACCATTCTAAAAACTGCACCCCTCAAGGTGCTCAAAACCACATTCAAGAACTTTATTAACCCTTCAGGTGCTTCACAATAATTTTTAGAATGTGGATGAATAAAAGTAACATTTAACTTTTTTCACAAAAATGTTACTTTAGACCCAATTTTTTTTATTTTCGCAGGGGTAACAGGAAAAAATGGACCCCAAAATTTGTTGTGCAATTTCTCTTGAGCACACCGATACCCCATATGTGGGGAAAAAACACTGTTTGCACGCACGGCAGGGTTCAGAAGGGAAGGAACGCCACTTGACTTTTTGATTGTAAAATTTGCTTGAATAATTAGCGGATGCCATGTTGCGTTTGGAGAGCCGCTGATGTGCTTAAACAGTGGAAATCCCCCACAATTGACACCATTTTGGAAATTATACCCATCAGGGAACTTATCTAGATGTGTGGTAAGCACCTTGAACCCCTAGGTGCTTCACAGAAGTTTAGAACATTGAGCCGTAAAAATAACATTTTCACATTTTTGCAACAAAAATGTTTTTCAGCCTCCAATGTTGCATTTTCATGAGGATAACAGGAGAAATTGCACCATGCAGTTTGTTTTGCAATTTCTCCTGAGTAAGCCGATACCCCATATGTAGGGGAAAACCACTGCTTGTGTGCACGGCAGTGTTCGGAAGGGAACGAGCACCATTTGACTTTTTTAATGTAAAATTTGCATGAATAATTAGCGGATGCCATGATGCGTTTGGAGAGTCCCTGATGTGCCTAAACAGTGGAAACCCCCCACAAGTGACACCATTTTGGAAACTAGACCCCTCAGGGAACTTATCTTGATATGTGGTGAGCACCTTGAACCCCCAGGTGCTTCACAGAAGTTTAGAACATTGAGCCGTAAAAATAAAATTTTCCCAATTTTCCACAAAAATGTTTTTTAGCCCCCAATTTTGGATTTTCATAAGGGTAACAGGAGAATTTGCACCAAGCAGTTTGTTGTGCAATTTCTCCTAAGAAGATACCCCATATGTAGGGAAAAACCACTGATTGGGTGCACGGCTGGGTTCGGAAGGGAAGGAGCGCCATTTGACTTTTTGAATGGAAAATTTGCTTGAATAATTAGCGGATGTGCCCCTGATGTGCCTAAACAGTGGAAAACTCCCACAAGTGACACCATTTTGGAAACTAGACCCCTCAGGAAACTTATCTAGATGTGTGGTGAGCACCCTGATCCCCCAAGTGCTTTACAGAAGTTTATAACATGGAGCCGTGAAAATAAAAAAATCAAACTTTTTCCACAAAAATGATGTTTTAGCCCCAATTTTTTTATTTTCACAAGGGTAAGAGGAGAAATTGGACCCGAAAAACTGTTGTTCAATTTCCCCTGAGTACGCCAATATCCCATATGTGGAAAAAATACAGTGTTTGGGGCCCGGCAGAGTTCAGAAGGGAAGGAGCACTGTGTGACTTTTTGAACGCAAAATTGGCTGGAATTGAGAGCAGATGCCATGTCGCGTTTGCAGAGCCCCTGACGTGCCTAAATAGTGGAAACCCCCCACAAGTGACCCCATTTTGGAAACTACACCCCTCAAGGATATTATCAAGGGGTATAGTGAACATTTTGAACCCAGAGGTATGACACAGAATTTGATAACATTAGGTCATCATATTGAATAAGTTGTCATTAGTCTTCAGCGCAAGTGCTCGCTACTTGAATTTACATCGGATACTTGGGTATGCACCATGTATTGCACGTGTTCTAGTGACATGCTCGAGGCCCCGCTCGCATGTTTTACTGTTATAAGACACCCAAAAAAATACATGCGGGGATCGCTCGTGCATGGCAGGCAATCCCCTCAAGTTATTTTTGGCCACGAAGCATATGGGGCAGAGAGTCGAGCATGTCATTCGAGCACCTGCGATACTCAGTGCGTACCCGAGCATCCGTTGCAAATTCAAGTAGTGAGCACTTGCGCTCAACACTAATCGCCATATCGTCATCTTTTTTTTTTTTTTACTTTTGAAAAAAATTCCAACCCTAATTCAACCCTAACCCTAGCCCAACCCCAACCCTAACCCATCCCTTGCCCAACCCTAATCCTAGCCCAACCCTAACCCCAACCCTAGCCCAACCCTAACTCTAACCCTAACCCTAGCCCAACCCTAACCCTATCCCAACCCTAACCCCAACCTCAACCCTAGCCCAACCCTAACCCCAACCCTAACACAACCCTAACCCTAGAGTTTATTTTTTACATTGTTCCTCTTGCGGTATAATTGATTAGATGACTTTATTCTTCGGGTCGGTGCGATTACAGCGATATTAGAATCATATTGGGTTTTTATGATTGACAGCTGTCACACACTAAAAGACGCATTTTTTTGTAAAATCTAGTTTTTGCATCGCCATATTTTGAGAGCTATAATATTTCCATATTTTGGCCGATAGAGTTTTTGCGGGATGAGTTGACGTTTTTATTGGTACCATTTTCAGGCACTTGACATTTTTTGATCGCTTTCTATTCCGATTTTTGGGAGGCAGAATAAGCAAAACCAGCAATTCCGGAATTGTTTTTATGTTTTTTTTTTAAGCTGTTCCATGTGTGGTAAAATTGATAAGGTAGCTGTATTATTTGGGTCAGTTCGTTTACAGCGGTACCACATTTTTATAGTTTTTCTTTGTTTTGGCGCTTTTACACAATAAAAGCTATTTTTATAGAAAAAAATATTTTTTTGCATCGCTTTATTCCGAGAGCTATAACTTTTTTATTTTTTGGCTGATAGAGCTGTATGATTGCTTGCTTTTTGCAGGACAAGATGATGTTCTCAGCGGTACCATTTTTATTTATATTCGTCTTTTTGATCACGTGTTATTCCATTTTTTGCTTGGCGGTATGATGATAAAGGATTGTTTTTTCCTTTGTTTTTTATTTTAATTTTTTACCGTGTTCTCTAAAGGGGTTAACTAGTAGGACAGTTTTATAGGTCAGGTCATTCTGGACGCGGCGATTCCGAATATGTGTACTTTTATAGGTTTTTTTTTTTCATAATAATATTTATTGATGGATACATTATATTTTTATTTTTGGTGGATTATTTTTATTTATTTTTTTATATTTTTACACACTTTTTTTCATTTTTTTTTTATTTTTTAACACTTTTTGGACTTTTATTCTATGTCCCACTATGGGACTTTCACTTTTTTTTATTCTGATCGCCTGTATAGCACAGGGATGGAGCACCATCCCTGTGTTATTAAAGCTGTCAGCGCTGCAGATGCAGAAGATACTTTGGTCATGTACTGTCATAGCAGGATCACTGAGAAGTTGAACATGTAATGGACCCTCTTGTGCTGTATCATGCACTACAGTCTGTCACATACCCTGCCTGCCTTGGTTTTTAAGCAAATAACCAGGATTAAGATAAAAAAAAAATTTGCCCTGGCCCCTGATATCTGCGGCCATGTCTACAAATATCTGTAAGAAAAGCAGCAGCAGGAACGTTCTATGGACTCTTTTGCACTGCAGTCTGCCATATACACTGCCTGCCTACATAACTCCTGCTATCAACTTCACCACTGAAAATATGCACCTGGATTAGTCCTCAGAAGGACTGTTGGTTCTGATGGATATATAGATATATGTTGTGGAATACATATACTAACTCTAAACAAGCAAATCTCTCCCTGACTCAGCAGCAACTCTCCCTACTCTGCCTGATTCTGGGGTAGACTGTGACGAGCGTAGCAGCGCTAGGTCTTATATAGACTTGGTCATGCTGTGTGGCCAGCCAATCACTGTAATGCCCACAACCAACATGGCTATGGCATTACAGTGTGTGGCAAGCAATCCCTGCATGTTCAATGGCTCTCTAAAGAGCGCCAAACATGCAGGGCGGGACCCAAGTTCCCGCCTGAGCAACCTGGAAATACTCACCGAGTTCGTCAAGCACCGTGATGCTCGGGCCAGTACCAAGCAGTGTCGGGCACGTTCGCTCATCACTAGTGCTAATATTAGAACTAGTGAGTAATAGCTAAGTATACCGAATACTATTGTGCAGGCATCCATGCTCTAAATGGCATAAATGTGATGGAAACAATGCTGCACTGATTTATGCAGTAGAATCGTGTCATATTTCACAAGATTGACTAACTTTTGATTGGCTGGATACATTGAGCAGATCTTTTGAAATTCAAATACTCCAACTTTGCAAAATTTTCTACCAAAAAATCATTTGGCGGCAAATAAATTTGTTCAAATTTCATTACTGGAAGGCTTGTAATTGTTCAGAAAATACACGTGGGGGAGAGGAGAGAGAGAGAATCTCACTGACTATAAAAGCTTACACTCTGTAAGAGAGACAGGACCCCGCTGACCATAAGAGTTTACAGTCTAAAGGAAAGAGAGAACTCCACTGACCATAAATGTGTACACACTACAGAAGAGAGAGGAACCTGCTCACCAAAAGAGCTTACACTCTACAGGAGAGAGAGACTTTCCCAGTGACTCTGGAGATGGCAAACAACTCTGCCATACAAACTGTGCTACACTGGGAACCAGTGATATCACATGAATGAGTTACTGACCACCACTCTACAAGTTATGGTAATCCATAAAATGTCATAGCTGCAGAACATTAAGGTTAGGCCAGCAGAGCAGCGCAAAATTACATTAGCCTGCTCTCTTATGCTTCAGCAGTGTGGGAAATAATGCAGGGTGAGGTTTTTTTTTTTTGCAAATCGTGAATCGAATATCAATATGTTTGAATTTGCGTGGAAACATAAATTTCAATAAATAGGAACTTCTTTCTCTGCAAATCAATTGGCTCATCTCTTACCATATAAGATTAAGGCCAGATGAGGCAGCCAAATCAATCAGCAGCTTGAAACTGCTTTGCAGCCTGCTAAATTACTTTCTCAAAAATGAATTGAAAGAACTATATCTCCTAAGCAAGGCAAATTCTTTAAAGCACCACTCTAGCATTTTTTCAACAGTGGAGTGGTGTTTTTAACCTAAGTTCTCTGTCCCCTCTTTTATAGTTACCCTCCTGTGTTTTCACCATTTTTCGCTGCCAGTCTGGTCCTGTGACACCATCTTGTGACCTTAGCTTCTGACTGGATGGATGTCAGAAGTTACATCAAAAGCTCTCAATGCAAATCTGTGAAAGCCAGGACAAGGCTCTCATAGACTTGTATTGAAGAGTGACCTTCTGCTTGGTCCATGAAAAACTTTAGCAGCCAGCAGGTCACAAACTGCCAGAGACCGAGAGGAGCGGCGGTGATAACAGATGAAGACACTGGAAGGTAAGTATAAGACAGGGAGCAGGGGACTTAGATTTGAAGCTACATTCCAGCAGTAAAATAAAATACCCCTGGAGTAGTGCTTTAACTGATCTATTCTCCTGGCAATGAATCAAACAACACCAGACAACCAATTATTCAAACAGTTAGTACCGTAAACCTGGTAAAAAACTGTTTAAAATATCACATTTTTTTCTCAACAGGTAGTTGCACAAAAATGTACAACTTTTTCCTTTCTCTTTTTACTTTTTCAAAAGAAGACAGTTTAATGGATGTTGCATGCCAGAGTACAGCCTGACAACTTTATCATAATTTTCATCACAAATATAGTATAAATTATGTACGGCAGAAATGTACTCCAGTACATTTACTCCAGTACATTCCAGTCCACGACTGGAGTACATTTCTGATGCAGATGTAAGGTGCCTCAGCGAAAGTCATGAGCGAGCTGTATCCCATACTCGCTTTGGCACCCTACAGACAAAGTGTGTTCTCGCTCTGATGTGCTACTGTGTATGTGGTGCTTTCCACTTACTTCTGACCAGCCAGTCTCTTCTGACTCCAGGAATTTCTCTTCTGGAACCAGGGCAGCAATGAATTCAGAGGACACAAAGTTCATAACGATAACTTGAACTTTACTTAATAACTCTCTCCCCTGTAGTCCTTCACTTTTTACTAATCCCCCTAATCCCTACACCTCTTATGGAACTCTTCACCTCTCCCTCCACCCTCCCCATTCATCTTACCTCCTCCTCACAACTATTTCTCAATATTCACTCCTGCTTCTCCAAACACAGACAGCCGCCTCATGCCCTCTCCTGCTCCCACCTACTAAGACTTTCCCTGCTCCTTCTGACTGACGGAGATATCTCACCAAATCCTGGCCTTCCACAGCACATCTTCACAGTCACTTTCGCCTAATATCCACGATCTGTCACAAACTCTCGCAACCTTTCAAACCTTATACCCCTCCGCCCACCCCCCACTCCCCCAGTGCCACTAACAGGAGCTCTATGGAACGCTCACTCCATCTGCAACAAACTTTCCTACATCCATGATCTTTTCATTACTAACAAACTCTCCTTCCTTGGCATCACCGAAACATGGCTCACCCCCTCTGACACAGCCTCCTCAGCTGCACTTTCGTTCAGTGGATTCCATCTTTCTCACACACCCTGCTCCAATGGCAAGCATGGTGGAGGAGTAGGTTTTCTCCTGTCAGATAACTGCTCCTTCACCCAAATCCCACTGCCACCCTCCATTGCTCTCCCCTCTTTTGAGATGAATTGTGTGCACATCTACTCCCCCTCCAACCTCCAACTGACTGTCATTTACTGCCCCCCAGGACCAGCCACCACCTTCTTTGACCACTTAGCTACCTGGCTGCTTCATTTCCTTTCCGCTGACATCCCCACTATCATCATGGGTGACTTCAACATCCCCATTGACAATTCCCACTGATCTGTCTCCAAGCTTCTATCCCTCATTTCCTCCTTCAGCCTTGCTCAATGGTCTTCTGCCCCCACTCACAAAGATTTCCACAAACTGGACCTCATCTTCACCCGCTCTGTTCCCTATCTAACCTCTCTAGCTCACCTCTCCTTCTTTCTGACCACAGCCTACTCACATTCTCTTACCTCTCCGCTGCAGGTGCACAAGACCCACTCCATAAACTTGCACACCCTCGCAGAAATCATGAACACCTTGACCTACACTCACTCTCTGAATCCCTTCTCCCTCTCTCAAGCATAAGTTCATTACACGATGCAGATGCTGCTGTCACTTTATATAACACCACAGCTGGAACTCTCAATTCAGTCGCCCCCCTTACACATACCACAGCTTGCCCACTCAACAGGCAAGCCTGGCACACCAATCTGACTAAAGAACCGCAAAGGGCCTCCAGGGTGGCTGTGCGGAAATGGCAAAGGTTCCACTCCAATGAGCATTTCATGGCATTCAAACAGTCCCTCACTACTTTTAATTCAACACTTACTGCAGCAAAACAAGCCTACTTCTCATCTCTCATATCCTCCCTGTCTCACAACCCTAAACAGCTATTCAACACTTTCAATTCTATACTCCCTCCCCCAGGGCCTCCTCCCTCTCCTCTCATCTCAGCTGAAGACTTTGCCTCATTCTTCAAGCAGAAGATTGACACCATCAGACAAAGCTTTTGCCTATAGTCCCCACATTCTCTCCTCAAATCTACTCAATCCTCCTCCTTTAAAACCAGCTTTTCCACCATTACGGACAATCAACTTTCCTCTTTACTCTCCAAATCACACCTCACCACCTGCGAACTTGACCCAATCCCGTCCCACCTCATCCCTAACCTCACTGCAGTCTTCATCCCAACCCTGACCCACCTTTTCAACCTGTCACTAACAACTGGTGTCTTCCCCTCATGGTTGAAATATGCCTCGATCACACCCATCCTCAAAAAGCCATCCCTTAACCAATCTTCTCTGACTAGCTATCGCCCCATATCACTTCTCCCTTATGTCTCAAAACTACTGGAACAGCACGTCCATTCTGAACTGTCCCCCCACCTCTCCTCCTGCTCCCTCTTTTACCGCTTATAATATGGCTTCCAACCGCACCACTCCACTGAAACTGCCCTGACTAAAGTCACCAACTGTTACGGGTCCGGGTGGTGGAACCTCTGTGCTTCAGTGCAAGGAGGGACCAGAGGGGTGTGACTAAGTGCCTACTCGGACCAACCAGGTCAAACGGTGGCTTAGTCGACTCCGTGAACCAGGGAGGGACCGGGCAGGTGAACCAGGTGCCACTCTGGGACTGACCTTGTGTGAGAGCAGGTGACTCCCACAGGTCAGATGACAGGAGCTGACCGGTACAGTGGATGAGCACAGCAGGAAGGCTGGCGGGAGGTCCAGGTAGATAAGCAGGCAGGTACGGCTGATAGCCAGACAGGTGCTCTGGATAGGCAAGCAGGCAGGTATGGCAGATAGCCAGACAGGTGCTCTGGGTAGGCAAGCTGGCGGGCACGGCAGGTTACTTAGCAGGTGCTCCGGGTTGGCAGGCTGGCGGACATGGCTGGTTACTTGGCAGGAGCTCCTAGTAGGCAGGCTGGCGGGCACGGCAGGTAACTGGCAGGTGCTCCAGGTAGGCAGGCTGGTGGACATTGCTGATTACTTGGCAGGTGCTCTGGGTAGGCAGACTGGCGGGCACAGCAGGTAACTGGCTGGTGTTCCAGGTAGGCAGGCTGACGGACACAGCTGGTTACTTGGCAGGTGCTCCAGGTAAGCAGGCTGGCGCGCATGGCTGTTAGACAGACTGGCGGGCAGAAGTCTTAGACTGAATGGTGGGCTTGACTGACAGACAGACTGGCGGGCAGTACTGACAGGCAGCAGGACCTGAGGGCTGAGGAAAGTGTTAGCACACAAACAACAACCTTGCACAGGCACCTCCATTTTGGAGGAGGAGTCTTATATAGGAGAAGTCCTCCGGCCATTGGCCGGGGACTGTTTTGGACGGAGCGAGCGGCCCCTTTAAGAGGGAGGGAACGCGCGAGTGCCCTAAGCATAGTGCCCGAGAAGCTGCGCCACAGCTGCAGCAGGGGAGCAGGAAGACGCCGGACTGGGATGCGGAGGTGAGGGGAACGGCGTCTCTGCCCGGCAGGAGGCAGAGACGCCGATGTTACACCAACGACTTACTAACTGCCAAATCCAAGCAACACTACGCTGTCCTCCTCCTCCTGGACCTGTCATCTGCCTAAGACACAGTGGACCACTCCCTCTTACTACAGACTCTCTAAACCCTTAGCATCAAAGACTTGGCCCTATCTTGGATCTCCTCATACCTAACAGACTGGACATTCACTGTCTCCTACTCACACACCAGCTCCTCATCTCGCCCGCTATCTGCCGGTGTCCCCCAAGGTTTACTCCTTGGACCCCTGCTTTTCTCCATCTACACCTTCGGCCTGATGGCTTTAGGTATCATCTCTATGCTAATGATACACAGATCTACCTCTCTGGACCCGATATCTCCTCCCTACTAACCAGAATCCCACAATGTCTGTCTGCTATTTCATCCTTCTTCTGTCAGATTTCTAAAACTTAACATGAATTAAACTGAATTCATCATCTTTCCACTGTCTCACTCAACCCCCCCAACTGACCAATCCATCAAAGTCAATGGCTGCCCACTCTCCCCTGTCCCGCAAGCTCGATTCCTTGGGGTAGCCCTGGGCTCCAATCTCTCCTTCAAACCACATAACCAAGCCCTTTCCACTTCCTGACGACTCCAACTCAAAAATATCTCTTATCTCCTCTTCCCACAATCGTATACAAGATTTCTCCCGTGCATCCCACCTACTCTGGAACTCTCTACCCCAACACATCAGTAGTGTTGAGCCACCCCCATAGTGTTCTGGTTCGGTTCGGTTCGTCGAACACTGGTATGTTCGCCAAACTTTTCGTTGAACGATTCGTCGAACACCATCGAACACCGTTTAAACCAATGGCATGCAAACAAAAACACATAGAAACACATAGAAAACACATAGAAAACTCCTTAAAAGGTGTCCAAAAGCTGACGAACTGCTCAGAAGACACAACTAACACATGGAAAAGTGACAAGTACATATAGTCATGCTAAAAGAAAAGAGGTGGAGGAGTAAAAGGAGGAGGAGACACAGATATAGGCATGTCATGCCCTTCTAAAATCACGAAAGGCTGGAGTAAAAATCTAAAATCAGCCTACCAACACCCAGACGTCGTGACAAGAAAATTAAAAAAAGAAATATCTTTAGGTAGAATGGCGGTTCCATTCAGAACACTTTCCATACAAGACATAGTGGTATCCCCGTTGGGAGTCGTGCCAAAAACGGAACCCAATACATTCGGACTAATCCACCATTTGTCATATCTAAGGGGCAGGTCAGTAAACGACAACATCGACGCGGAACCAAGTACAGTAGTATATACTGTACATCCTTTGACAATGCAATCAGGCAGGTCAAGAAGTTGGGAAGGGGCACCCTAATGGCCAAAACAGACATTGAGGGGGCGTTCCAGTTACTTACTACCTGTGCCTCCGAATAGTGTCCGCCTTTTGGGCTGCTTCTGGGAAAGAGCATACTATATAGATCGCTGTTTGCCAATCGGGTGCTCCAGATCCTGCTCACTATTTGAGGCGCTTAGTTGCTTCCTCGAATGGGTCGCCTAGGACGTTTCTAAGGGGGCACATATTATCCATTACCTCGACGACTTCTTATACCTGGGCCCAAAAGATTCGCCACAGTGTGAATACATGCGGTAGTCCACCTGTGAGAAGGAGAGAGCTGGAGGGAGAGCGGACACCACAGAGCCGAGGGGTTAGATGGAGAAGGGAAGAAGGAAAGAGGGCGAGGGAGGTAAGGGAGTACGGTGGAAGGCCTACCTGACCTCCCCCACATTCCTGCTGGGTGGGGAACAGCCCTGGGAAGAAAAGCCGCTTGCGCATTCCTTTGAGGTTACGGGCGCGAGTGGGCAGAGGGACTACGCTGGAGTGCGAAGCCGACACGGCCAGGCCGTTCCTTCCTGTGCTACCTCTGTGTCGCCGGGGCCACAGTGGACCCTGACGGCCAGCCCCCCTCTCCCAATACTGGTGCCTGTCCGCTGGTGGGTTGAGACCCCCCGCGGTGGAGGCAGGTCTAAGCTCTGTAATTTGAATGAGTACACTTTAAATCCTTTTACAAGGATCTATTGGAGGGCAAGTCTGGTGCCTGCAGCCGCAGTAATTCCAGCTCCAGTAGCGTCCACTAAAGCTGGTACAGTTATAAAGCTTTTATAAGGATCGCGCTTGGCAGTCTGCTGCAAGGCGTGCTACCACCAGTCCCAGCCCCCTTGCCTTGGGGCTCCTCCCCAATGCTCTTCACTGAGTGTCCCGGGGCCCGAAGCGTTTCCATTGAAAAAATTAAGTGTCCAAACAACAGGTGGTTGCTTAACAGCTGGGCTACTCCACTGACTAGCAGACACTGCTACTAGGCCCAAAGTATTGCCTGGGCTGGATGCAGTTAAAAAATTGTAATTAGATCTACAGGCGGTGTAGCATTCAAAACAGCTGGGCTACTCCGCTGACTAGCAGACACTGCTACTAGGCCCAAAGTATTGCCTGGGCTAGATGCAGTTAAAAATTGTTATTAGATACAAAGGCGGTGTAGCTTGCTTCAGATGGGCTACTCCACTGACTACCAGACACTGCTACTAGCCCAAAATGATTGGCTGGGTTTGAGATACAGTAAAAAATTGTTATTAGATACAAAGGCGGTGTAGCTTGCTTCAGATGGGCTATGCCGCTGACTACGAGACACTGCTAATAGCCCAAAATGATTGACTGGGTTAGATGCAGTAAAAAATTATTAGATACACAGGCGGTGTAGCTTGCTTCACAGCTGGGCTACTATGGTGACTAGTGGACACTGAAGCTTTGGAGCAGACCTCTCATTCCCATGAGTAAACAGCTCTCCAGACTCAACCATCTGTGTTACCCCAAGACATAGTGTATGTAGTTTCTTACAGTTAAAGGGGGGGGGAGCGACCCGACCCACCAGGAATTGACGATGCCAACATCATGTAAAACACAGCAAGGGACTCCAAAAAGAGTCACCATTTTTTCTAAAAATTGTGGCACAGACACCACTTAAGTGGCATCAATTGCCGCAGAGTTGTTAAAATGGTTGGTGAGGCAATTTTCCAAAATCCTCAAGCTTTTAGTCTCCCCAGGATGACACAGGGGTAGAAAAGTCCTTGCGGATCCATGATTTGTTCATCTTTATGAACGTGAGTCTGTCTACATTGTCTGTGGACAGCCGCGTGCGCTTATCTGTCAGCACACCACCAGCAGCGCTGAACACACGTTCAGAGAGAACGCTGGCTGCGGGGCACGACAAGATCTCCAAGGCGTGAGTGGCGAGCTCAGGCCATTTTTCCAGATTGGAAGCCCAAAATGAGAAAGGGTCCAGTGACACAGTCATGGCTTCGATGTTCACTTGGAGATACTCCTGTACCATCCTCTCTAGGCGTTGACTATGTGTCAGACTTCTTGTCTCCTGTGGCCTTGCAAAGGATGGTCTAAAAAATTGGTGAAACGATTCCACAAAATTGCTGTTACCAGTAGAGATGAGCGGTGTTCGACTAGAACTGTTCGCCAAACTCAAATTCGAGCTGTTTTGGGCGGTGTTCGAGTTGTTCGACGAACCCGAACAATTTGCAAAAAATTCGGCTGTTCGAGGTTATGTTCGATAACTGTTCTGTTGATTACTGTACTTGTCATTTAGTGTAAAGGATCTATCTGACAGCGTGGGAAAATTCTCCTGCACTCATCGCTTCAGCGTGGGAGAATTCTCACGCTGAAGCGCTGAGTGCAGGAGAATTTTCCCATGCTGTCAGTGACGTGCATGAGGTGAGCTGAGTTCATTGGACATGAGCTCACCTTATGCACGTCACTGACAGCGTGGGAGAATTCTCCTGCACTCAGTTCTTCAGCGTGAGAATTTTCCCACGCTGTCAGTGACGTGCATGAGGTGCGCCGAGTTCATTGGACATGACCTCGGCTCATCTGGATGCCGTCACAGCGAGACACTGAGGAGCGCAAGCATGCCTGCTCTTCTCAGTGTCTGCGGGTTGACAGGCTGGATGGCAGCGTTCTGCTGCGGTCCAGCCTGTCATCTCGATGTAGCAGAGCTGGAGCTGTCCTGGGAACCATCGAAAGGTAAGGATGATGTTGGTTTATTATTTTATTTTTATTACAGGAGATCGTTGGCTTCAACTGGAATGGGCGTGACGGTAAGTATGGTTTAATTTAGAACAATAAAGAATTGTGTGTTTATTTCAATTAAAGGACTTTATTCTGGGTGTTTGTGTTTTTTTTAACTTTCACTATGTGGTTAGTAATGGGGGTGTCTTATAGACGCCTCTCCATTACTAACCTGGGCTTGATGTCAGCTGGCATTATAAGCTGACATCAACCCCAGCCCTATTACCCCACTGCCACCGCTACAGGGCAGTGGGAAGAGCGAGGCTAAGTGCCAGAATTGGCGCATCCTATGGATGCGCCATTTCTGGGGCGGCTGACGGCTGGTGTTTCTAGCCTGGGAGGGGGCCAATATTCATGGCACCCTTCCTGAGCTATTAATATCAGCCCCCAGCTGTCTGCCTAGCCTTTGCTAGCTATTAAAATAGGGGGGACCCCACGTCAATTTTTTGGGGGGTCCCCCATTTTAATATCTAGTAAAGGCTAGGCATTCAGCTGGGGGCTGATATTAGTAGCCTGGGAAGCTCCGTGGGTATTACCCCTTCCCAGGCTTCAAACATCTGCCCCAGCTGTCTGCTTAACCTCCGCTAGAGACTAAAATTACGGGGAACCCCACGCCAATTTTTATTTTAATAAATCCTTTATTTTAACACTAAATGACAAGTACAGTAACCAGCACTGTCGCTGTACTTATTATAAATGTGACTGACATGTTTCTAGCTATCTAATCTATGTGTGATGCTCTATCTTTCTGTTCTAAATTGTCGGGTACAGATGCTGAATTGCCGGCCGGCTTTTTTAAAGAGACAGTGCATGAAAACACTATTATTTTTTTAAATAAATCCTTTACACTAAATGACAAGTACAGTAAGCAACACTGTCACTGTACTTATTATATATGTGACTGACATGTTTCTATCTATCTAATCTATGTGTGAAGCTCTATTCTGTGTGTTATAAATTGTCGAGTACCGCTGCTGAATTGCCGGCCGGCTTTTTTAAAGAGACGGTGCATGAAAACACTAATATTTTTTTTAATAAATCCTTTACACTAAATGACAAGTGCAGTAACCAACACTGTCACTGTGCTTCTTATATGTGTGACTGACATGTTTCTATCTATCTAATCTATGTGTGAAGCTCTATTCCTTCTTGTCTAAATTGTCGGGTACCGGTGTATGCCGCTGCTGAATTTGCCGGCCGGCTTTTTTAAAGAGAGTGTCTTCTGAGCAGTTTGTCAGCTTTTGGACACCTTTGCAGGTGTTTTCTATGTGTTTCTATGTGTTTTTGTTTGCCTGCCATTGGTTTTAACGGTGTTCGACGGTGTTCTAAGGTGTTCGACAAACAGTTCAACGAACAGTTCCTCGAACATCCCGGTGTTCGACGAACCGAACCCGAACACTAGGGGGGTGGCTCAACACTAGTTACCAGCAGATACGGTGTTATTGTTACGGTTTGAGTGATGAAGACTCGACAGTCCCACGGTTGGCAAGTTAGAACTTTGAGATTCACTACATGCACCACTGGTGTTTTGTGGAAAAGCAAATGTAAGATCTTGTAACAGCATCTGCTGATACTCCTGCATGTGTGAATACCTTTCTATGGCAGGAATTATTTCGGCAAATTTACTTTTGTACTGGGGATCTAAGAGTGTTGCAACCCAGTAGTCGGGATTACTTCGAATTCTGACAATCCAAGGGTCATGTTGCAGGTAGTGCAGCAAGAAGGCACTCATGTGTCTTGCGCATCCAGGAGGACCAAGTCCTTTTTGTGTTGGTGGCGAGGTAAGAATCAAGCTTCCTTCCTCTGCCCTCTCCCCCCAACCTCGCACAACAGAAATGTGATCAAGGTCTCCCTCATCTGATGAGTCTTCCATGCCCATCGCCAGTTCGTCCTCCACTTCTTCCTCTGCTCCTGCACCTTCCTCAACAGTTTGGCTGCTACCATGCGCCCTCGATAATCCCTCTCCCCCACCCTCACATGCCTGCCGCCTTGGTGCTACCGACCGTCTGGACATTGGAAATGTTATCCCTTCCACATACGACTCCTCCTGTACTTCCTCCCCCTCCTCTTGTCCCACCACCTGACTCCGAATTCTGTTTAAAGTGTGCTCCAGCATGTAAATCACCGGAATAGTCATGCTGATAATGGCATCGTCAGCACTAAACATCTTCATCGCCATTTCAAAACTGTGCAGAAGGGTGCATAGGTCCCTGATCTGAGACCACTCCTGCAGCATGATTTGCCCCACCTCTGGATCTCGTTGGCCCAGGCTAAACGTCAGAACGTATTGCACCAGCGCTCGTCGGTGCTGCCACATTCGCTGCAACATGTGCAGAGTTGAATTCCACCGTGTCGGCACATCGCATTTCAGCCGGTGAACTGGCAGGCCCAACGACTTCTGTAGAGATGTAAGTCGTTGAGCTGCAGGATGCGAACGGCGGAAGTGAGCACACAGCGACCGTGCCCTCTGCAGAAGGCCATCTAGTCTGGGATAGTGGGCTAAAAATTGCTGGACAACCAGGTTCAATACGTGAGCCATACAAGGCAGTTGTGTGACATTGTCCCGGCGAAGGGCCGCACCCAGGTTTGCAGCATTGTCGCACAAGGCCTTCCCTAGCTGAAGGTTCAGTGGAGACAACCATTCATGAAACTCGGTCTCCAGAGCTGACCACAACTCCTCAGCTGTGTGACTCACATTTCCCTGACATTTCAATGTAAAAACCGCCTGATGCAGTTGAGCCCTGCTGCTAGCATAGTTAGGAGGTGTGCAGGATTCCTTCTGCGCAGTTAGAACGCGGGTGGCATTGCCAGTCAGGCTTTGGGTGCAGGTGGAGGACAAAGAGGAGGTTGAGGAGGCAGAAGCAGTGGAGGAGCTTCAAGATAAAGAGGATTGACGCACAACTCGTGGAGACGGCAAGACTTGGACAGCAGCCCCTTGTCCTGCTGTCACCATAGTTACCCAGTGCCCAGTCAGCGACATGTAATGCCCCTGTCCATGCCTACTCGTCTAAGTGTCTGTGGTGAAATACACCTTGTCACACAGAGAGTTTCTCAAGGAAATGGTGATGTTGTGTGCGACATGCTGGTGTAGCGCAGGCACACCTTTCTTTTAGAAGTAGCGGTGACTGGGCATCTGGTACTGGGGCACTGCGACAGACATAAGGTCTCGAAAATCCTTTGTGTCCACCCAGCGGAAAGGCAGCATTTCTGAAGCCAACAGCTTGCAGATGGTGAAATTCAACCTCTTAGCTTTGTCATGGCTAGGAGGAAATCGTCTTTTACTTGTCCACATCTGAGGGACCGAGGGCTGGCTGTTGTGCTTAGACGGGGTTGAGTAGGGTGTCCCCGGCAAACTGCCGGTCTGTGAGGAAGATGCAGGTGGACATGTTATGTTGCCTTGATCCAAAGGTGGTGCTCTCGATGTCAGAGAGCGCTCAACACCAGCAGGTGTTTCCACTTCCAAATGAACTGACAACCTGCCAGTCACACTGGCTGTTGCGGGTAAAGAGGTGGCAGGTCTGCGTCCAAAAACATGTGCGACTGCTGTCCCCCCAGTCACAGAGGAAGAAGAGGCTGCGTATGCACAAGATGGGGCAGACGGAGGTTGGCCCGGCCCGCTAGGCCACATTGTAGCACAGTGAGCTTCCCACTGCATCTTATGCTTCATATCCTTGTGACGGTTCATGCATGAAGTAGTTAAACTATGGATTTTTTGGCCTCTACTTAGGTTTTGGTGACAAATGTTACAGATAGCATGAGTTGGTTCATCCTTATCGATCTCAAAAAATGCCCAGGCTATGCAAGGCTTAGAGCCCATGCGACCTGAAGAGCTACCATGACTTGTGGTCAGAGGCAGAGTTGTGGTTGAAGATGCAGTTGTTGACGTGCTTTCAGTACTCTGTCTCTGTCCAGGAAGGCGCAATCTAACCTCGTCGTCAATAGCATTCTCCTCCACCTCCTCTGCTGACCTCATCAACTGGCTGACTGTGGGTTGACAGTAAGCGGGATCTCCAACCTTGTCATCATCCCCCTGTGTGTTCTTACACCCGTCGCCCTCAGAGCCAACCTCTTCCTGCCCTGACCGAAAAGTCAAGTTGTCGCTCCATTCAGGTATCTGAGTCTCAACATCGTCTTCCTCATTGTCTCCACCAACAGGAGTTACAGTCTGGGAACGAGGGTCTACATTATGCTCAGAACCTTCTACATTTGGGCCTGGATCCGACTCATAAACATTCTGGCCATCAGAGCAGATCATTTCCTCGTCTGGATTCACAGAAGCTCTGGAGAAGACCTCTGATTCCCAGGCTATAGTATGAGTAAACAGCTCTTCAGACTCAACCATCTGTGTTACCCTATACTCAGACGGGCAGCTGGAGACTTGGGAGCTGTGAGGAAGCAAGTGCGATTGGGGTGACACCTCTGAGGACTGGAGTATTTGTGATGTTGAAGTTGAGGTGGAGGAGAGCCAACTTGAAGGAGGACTTGATATCCATTGAAGCACCTGCTGTTTTTGTGCTTCATCTGGAATTTGTAGCGATTGGCGTGTCCATAAGAAAGGGATCGTATCACATTGTCCATGAAAAGAAGTAGACATCTTAGTTTGGCTGGAAGATGGTCTTTTTCCTGCAGATGGTTTTTTTTTCCCTTTCCAACACGCCTATTCCCCTTTCCACCAGCAGCAGGCCTTTTGCCACTCATTTTGGTGGCTAACTAATTGGCAACTCTGTAGTTGTTTGCACAAAAAACAATGGATGGAAACCGAGCAGAGCTGAGTGGCCAAACTGTGGTACTAGCCCAAAAGGATTGGCTGGGTTAGATGCAGTAAAACAATTTTATTAGATACACAGGCGGTGTAGCTTGCTTCACAGGTGGGCTACTCCGCTGACTACGAGACACTGCTACTATGCCCAAAAGGATTTACTGGGCTAGATGCAGTAAAAAAAAATTATTAGATACACAGGTGGTGTAGCTTGGTTCAGATGGGCTACTCCACTGACTAACAGACACTGCTACAGGCCCAAAAGGATTTACTGGGCTAGATGCAGTAAAAAATTGTTATTAGATACACAGGTGGTGTAGCTTGGTTCAGATGGGCTACTCCAATGACTAACAGACACTGCTACAGGCCCAAAAGAATTTACTGGGCTAGATGCAGTAAAAAAATGTTATTAGATACACAGGTGGTGTATATTGGTTCACATGGGCTACTCCACTGACTACAAGACACTGCTTCAGTCCCAAAAGGATTTACTGGGTTTGATGCAGTAAAAAATTGTTATTAGATACACAGGTGGTGTAGCTTGGTTCAGATGGGCTACTCCACTGACTAACAGACACTGCTACAGGCCCAAAAGGATTTACTGGGCTAGATGCAGTAAAAAATTGTTATTAGATACACAGGTGGTGTAGCTTGGGTCAGATGGGCTACTCCAATGACTACCAGACACTGCTACAGGCCCAAAATGATTTACTGGGCTAGATGCAGTAAAAAAAATGTTATTAGATACACAGGTGGTCTAGCTTGGTTCAGATGGGCTACTCCACTGACTACCAGACACTGCTACTATGCCCAAAAGGATTTACTGGGCTAGATGCAGTAAAAAATTGTTATTAGATACACAGGTGGTATAGCTTGGTTCAGATGGGCTACTCCACTGACTACCAGACACTGCTACAGGCCCAAAAGGATTTACTGAGCTAGATGCAGTAAAAAATTGTTATTAGATACACAGGTGGTGTAGCTTGGTTTAGATGGGTTCTTCCGCTGACTACCAGATACTGCTACAGGCCCAAAAGGATTGGCTGGCTTAGATGCAGTAAAAAATTGGTATTAGATACACAGGTGGTGTAGCTTGCAACACAGATAGGCTACTCCAATGACTAACAGACACTGCTACAGGCCCAAAAGGATTGGCATAGCTACATTTAGCCAAATACTGTAAAAAACACTTGCACAGCACTGGCACAGACCTGCCTGGCAAAAAGTGCTAGGAACTGCAGGAACCTAGCCCTCAAAAGGACTGCAGTTACAACTAGTCCCTACTCCCTAAACCTATCTCTCTATTTAACTGCAAATTCGCTCGCAATTCACAGTTATACTGTATAGCGCCCACAGCAGCAGCGGTGCCGTCTAACACTCAGCTGCAGCAGTGAGAAAATGGTGGCGACGGGGAAAATGACTGGGTCTTATAGGGCAAGGACATGTGACATACACAGCCAATGACACATGCCCTTGCTGGTTTGAAAAAAAAGCACTTTGCTGCGTGTGTGCGCTGCTGATAGGCTGACAGACTGCACCGCCCCACTGTAAATGCGGGAAAGAAAAAAAAAATGGAGATCGGCACTATTTCTGCAGAGATCCATCCCCTGCCACTCCCCCCGCCCACTCTACAATGAAACTGTCTATTAACATTGATTAACAGTTTTACTGTGAAAAAATCCAGTTACGCTTTTGGTGCATGAACAGTTATCGAACATAACCTCGAACAGCCAAATTTTTTGCAAACTGTTCTGGTTCGTCGAACGGCTCGTTCACTGCCCCAAATAGCTTGAATTTGAGATTGTCGAACAGTTCGAGTCGAACACCACTGAACTCTACACATCAGACTCTCGCCTACCGTGGAAACCTTCAAAAGGAACCTGAAGACCCACCTCTTCCGACAAGCGTACACCTGCAGTAACCAACGCTCAACCATACCACAACCAGCTCTACTCTCACCCACTGTATCCTCACCTATCCCCTGTAGATTGTGAGCCCTCATGCACAGGGTCCTCGCTCCTCCTGTACCAGTCGCCGACTTGTATTGTTCAAAATTTATGGTAATTGTTTGTGCTATGTATATCAGTTTCACATGTAAAGCGCTATGGAAAAAATGGCGCTATAATAATAATAATTAATAATAATAACTGGCAGTATTTACAATATTTACAGGCAGGTATAAAGGATAAGACCCAATGGGTTGTCATTAGTGTTGAGCCACCCCCGTAGTGTTCGAGTTCGGTTCGGTTCGTCGAACGCCCGTGTGTTCGCCGAAATGTTCATCGAACTGTTCGTCAAACACCTTCAAACACCGTTAAAACCAATGGCAGGCAAAAAAAACACATAGAAACACATAGAAAACACATTCAGAGGTGCCCAAAACCTGACAAACTGCTCAGAAGACACAACTAACACATGGAAAAGTGCCAAATACATATAGTCATGCGAAAAGAAAAGAGGTGGAGGAGTAAAAGGAGGGGGAGACACAGATATAGGCATGCCATGCTCTTCTAAAAGCAAAGAAGTGTGAAGCCGACACGGCCAGTCCGTTCCTGCCCGTGCCCCCTCCGTGTCGCCGGGTTTGTGCCAGAGCCGCGATGGACCCTGACGGCCAGCCACCCTCTCCCAATACTGGTGCCTGTCCGCTGGTGGGTCGAGCGAGCCCCCCTGTGGTGGAGGCAGGTCTAAGCTTTTTAATTTAAATAGTCTCTCTAATTTGAATGAATACACTTTAAATCCTTTTACAAGGATCTATTGGAGGGCAAGTCTCATGCCAGCAGCCGCGTAATTCCAGCTCCAGTAGCGTCCACTAAAGCTGCTGCAGTTAAAAAGCTTTTATAAGGATCAAGCTCTGCGGTCCACCGCAAGGCGTCCTACCGCCAGTCCCAGCCCCTATGCCTTGGAGTGCCTCCTGATGCTCTTCACTGAGTATCCCGGGGTCCCGAAGCATTTCCTTTGAAAAAAATAAGTGTCCAAACTACAGGTGTTGTAGCTTGCTTAACAGATGGGATAATCCGCTGACTAGCAGACACTGCTACTAGGCACAAAGTATTTCCTGGGATTGATGCAGTTAAAAATTTGTAATTAGATACTCTCGTTGGATGCTGAGAAAGCATTCCATAGAGTCTCCTGGCATGCCATATATTATTCTCTTAAAAAACTTGGGGTAGGGGTCTAGGGGACCCTTTTATAGCCAAAATCACGGCACTGTATCGCAATACGTCACCTAGGCTGAAGATAAATGGAACTGGAGCACCCTGAGGGCTCGGTTGCTACAGAGGTATTGCACTTCACCCAGAGGTGTGATATCTCACTCTCAGGTAAGGATGGAGTGTGGATAAGGACCCCGACACCTGCATGCATTACACCACATTGCCGTGGGGCAGGGTGACCAATATGCCCCTGAGATGGGCACGACAGTCCCTGTCCCTGGCTGGAGTGGGGGGAGGGAACACTGAGGAAGGGGAACCCTGTAGTGCAGGAGCAGAGAGGAAGCAGTTCCTGGGTTCATTGAGAAGGGAGTATAAATGGTGGGCACCATCTTAGTTCAGTGCAGAGATGTCTGAGCAGAAGTGACAGGGAGCAGGGGCTCTGCATGAGCTCTGCTCTAGAGGCGGGCCTAGTAACAGAGGCCCAGGCCTGTAAGAGAAAGAAAGAAGGAAGAGGAGAGGAGAATGCTCCAGGAACGAGGAACGAAGGGATCCCAGGGGTGTGGACGGGCGAGTCGCCACCGCACGCCCGAATCCACCTGCTTTGAGGGGTCAGGCCAAAGGGGGAGACCGGTCCCCGAAACTAGTGGAGGCGGGAAACGACCCTCAGCTTGAAACCGGAGGCTGTGACATTTTATGTGGCGCAGCCCCTTGCTACACCCACTAGGAAGGCACCACATAGGGTCAGGGAAACTGGCGCCAAGTTTACCAAGAGGAGGCCCGAGGCAGCCAGACAGAAGTGTTGGTAAGAAAGGCCAGACAAAGGACACACAAAGGGGGTCCTGTGAAGCGCTCCAAAGTTATCTGGGAGTTGTCTGAGCTCCTCACCTGGTGAGCACAGTACGACGTGGGCAGCCGTTACCTGCAGAAGTGGTCTGGATAATAAGAACTGTGAGTAAAGGCCCTGGACTGCATCACTGACTCCGTGTCGCTACTGCTGCTGCCCTGCAACATCATCCCCATCCTCCGCATACACTGCCCAGAGGCTATACTCCTCCCGTGGGGAGTTATACTATGCTCTGCTGCACCCACAACACCAGCCTCAGCGGTCTGCCCTGCAGCGGCGTAGTCGGACATTTAAACATCAAAACCACATAAATAGTTCCGCCACTGGTTTGACCGCCCTGAGCCACGGAACCGGGTCTCCGCCACGGAGACTACAACCACCAGCATCCACCATAAAGGGTCCGGCTCCGGGTGTCCCAGGGCCCAGGGGGCGAGTCAGAACATTTTCATCACCTTTCATAATCACCAATGGGACAAGGTAGGGATGTCCTCTGTCCCCTCTCTTATACATCCTAGTGACGGAGCACCTGCTCTCATCAATTCGCCATAACCCCAATATTAGGTGGATTGAGGTGGGAGGCACCGATTACAAGTGCTCTGCATTTGCTGATGATGTCCTAGTATATATCACTCAATCATATATATCCATCCCTGCTGTTATGGCTGAAATAGATCACTTTGTTACATTGTCAAATTTTAAAATAAAAGCAGTGAAGTCTGAGGCTCTCGATGTCTCCCTCCCCAAATCCATACAGGATTCCATCCAGTCCAACTTTTCCTTTGCCTGACTCTCACAGGGTATCAAATACTTAGGAATTCCTATTCATAGAGACCTCTCCCGTCTATGTTATCTTAATTTTGGGCCCTTTATTGAACAACTCCATACAGACCACGGTTGGTAAGTTAGAACTGTAAGATTCACTACGTGAACCACTGGTGTTTTGTGGAAAAGCACATGTACACTGTGTTATGCAAAAAGTGTTTAGGAGTGATAAGCGAAGAATTTGTTTGTTTGTCAGTTAAACTCATTGATGGTGATGTGTGTCAGGGCTCTTTATATCACTGTAAGCAATTGCAGACTCCTGTGCTAATTAGTTTGGCAGGTGTGTCCAATGAAAGGCAAGACTACTTAAGAAGGCTGTCCCACAATATTAAGCAGCCTACATTTTATGCCAAAATGAGAAAGAAAAAGGATGTGTAGGCTGCTGAGAAGCAACAAATTGTGGAGTGTTTAGGTCAAGGCATGACTACAATCAACATTGTGCGATGATCAGGATGAAGTGTCTTGGCAATCAAGAAGTATTTAGCTGATTCACAGTACACACGTGTGCGTGCTGATAAGGGCAAATTGAGAACTCTTTCCTACAGGCAATTACGTCAGGTTAAAAGACCAGCGGCAAAAAAGCCTTATCATAGCAGCAGACAAGTTTTTGATGCTGCTGGTGCCTCCAACAGCCCCCGAACAACAAGATGCAGGGGTCTTCAGAGGTTTGCAGCTGTGCGTAAGCCATCCTGTTGACCTCCTCTATCCACTGCACACAAGCAGAAACGGCTCCAGTGGGCCAAACAATACACGAAGACTGACTTCAAAACTGTTTTGTTCACGGATGAGTGCCGTGCAACGCTCGATGGTCCAGATGGATGAAGTGGAGGATGGCTGGTTGATGGACACCCCACGCAAACATGGCTACAGCGCCAACAAGGAGGAGGTGGAGTAATGTTTTGGGCTGGAATCATGGGGAGAGAAATTGTCGGCCCCTTTAGGATCCCTGAAGGGGTAAAGATGAACTCCAAAATGTATGTGGAGCTTCTCAAGCAGCACTTCCTGCGATGGTTCAAGAAGTAGAACCGTGTATTCCACAGCAAGATCATTTTCATGCATGATAATGCACCGTCTCATGCTGTACATAATACATCTGCATCTCTGGCTGATATGGGCATAAAAGGGGACAAACTTATGGTTTGACCCCCATGCTCCCTTGACCTCAACCCCATTCAGAACCTCTGGAGCATCATCAAAAGGAGTGTCTATGATGGCAGGAGGCAGTTCACATCTAAGCAACAGCTCTGGGAGGGTATTCTGTCCTCATGCAAAACAATTGAAGCAGAAACCATCCAAAACCTGACAAATTCAATGGACGAGAGAGTTCAGAAGCTCCTTTCGAACAAGGGGTCCTATGTGCAAATGTAACATCACCTAGAATAAAGTTTTGAGTTGAAAACTGCTTGATTTCAGTTTCTAATAACCTACTAATGCTTAGAATTTCAAAAATGACCACTTTTTTGTTCTTTATTAAAATGAAAAGGTTGATCGAAGAGTGTTGGGGATCTAAGAGTGTGGCGACCCAGTAGTCAGGATTACTTCGAATTCTGACAATCTGAGGGTCATGTTGCAGGTAGTGCAGCAAGAAGGCACTCATGTGTCTTGCGCATCTAGCAGCCCAAAAATTATTTTTCGGGCTAGATGCAGCTAAAAATTATTATTAATTTTAAATTTGGTGGAGCTTAGTATAGATGGCCTAATAGAATCATTACTGCACACTGCTACAAAGCCCAAATTATTTTCCAGCCAAGATACAAATAAACATGATTAGTAATTTTAAATCTGGTGGAGCTTAGTATAGATGGCCTAATAGAATCAGTACTGCACTCTGCTACAAAGCCCAAATAATTTTCCAGCCAAGATACAGATAAACATGATTAGTAATTTGAAAGCTTAAAACGGTTGGTGAGGTGATTTTAACCAATCATCAAGCTTTTACTCTCCCCAGGATGACAGAGGGGTAGAAGAGTCGTTTCGGATCCATGATTTGTTCATCTTTATGAACGTGAGTCTGTCTACATTATCAGTGGAGAGCCGCGTGCGCTTATCTGTCAGCACACCACCAGCAGTGCTGAACACATGTTCAGACAGAACACTGGCTGCGGGGCATGACAAGATCTCCAAGGCGTAAGTGGCGAACTCTGGATATTTTTCCAGATTGGAAGCCCAAAAAGAGCAAGGGTCCAGTGACACAGTCATGGCTTCAATTTTTACTTGGAGATACTCCTGTACCATGGTCTCTAGGCGTTGACTATGTGTCAGACTTCTTGTCTCCTGTGGCCTTGCAAAGGATGGGCTAAAAAAGTGATGAAATGATTCCGCAAAATTGATGTTACCAGCAGATACTGTGTTTCTGTTACGGTTTGAGTGCTGAACACTCGACGGTCCCACGGTTGGCAAGTTGGAACTGTGAGATTCACTAGGTGCATCACTGGTGTTTTGTGGAAAAGCACATGTAAGATTCTGCAACAGTCTCTGCTGATACACCTGCATGCGTGCATCCCTTTCTATGGCAGGAATAATTTCTGCAAATTTACTTTTGTACCGGGGATCTAACAGTGTGGCAACCCAGTAGTCAGGATTATTTCTAATTCTCACAATTCGAGGGTCATGTTGCAGGTAGTGCAGCAAGAAGGCCCTCATGGGTCTTGCGCATCCAGGAGCACCAAGTCCCTGTTGTGTTGGTGGCGACGTAACAATCATGCTTCCTTCCTTTGTCCTCTCCCCCCAACCTCGCACAACAGAAATGTGATCAAGGTCTCCCTCATCTGATGAGTCTTCAATCAGTTCGTCCTCCACTTCTTCCTGGGCTCCTGCACCTTCCTCACTAGTTTGGCTGCTACCATGCGCCCTGGTAAAACCATCTTCCTCACCCTCACATGCCTGCCGCCTTGGTGCTGCCGACCGTCTGGACCTTGCAGATGCTAGCCCTTCCACATACAACTCCTCCTCCTCTAATTCCTCCACCTCCTCTTGTGCCACCACCTGACACTGAATTCTGTTTAACATGTGCTCCAGCATGTAAAACACCGGAATAGTCATGCTGATAATGGCATCGTCAGCACTAAACATCTTCGTCGCCATTTCAAAACTGTGCAGAAGGGTGCATAGGTCCCTGATCTGAGACCACTCCTCCAGCGTGATTTGCCCCACCTCTGGATCTCGTTGGCCCAGGCTATACGTCAGAACGTATTGCACCAGGGCTTGTGGGTGCTGCCACAGTCGCTGCAATATGTGCAGAGTTGAATTCCACCGGATAGGCACATCGCATTTTAGCCGGTGAAGTGGCAGGCCCAACGACTTCTGTAGAGATGTAAGTCGCTGAGCTGCGGGATGAGAACGGCGGAAGTGAGAACTCAGCGACCGTGCCCTCTGCAAAAGGCCATCTAGTCCGGGATAGTGGTCTAAAAATTGCTGGACAACCAGGTTCAACACGTGAGCCATACAAGGCACGTGTGTGACATTGCCCCGGCGAAGTGCCGCACCCAGTTTTGCAGCATTGTCGCACACGGCCTTCCCTGGTTTCAGGTCCAGTGGAGACAACCATTCATGAAATTGGTTCTCCAGAGCTGACCACAACTCCTCAGCTGTGTGACTCACATTTCCCAGACATTTCAAAGTAAAAACCGCCTGATGATGTTGAGCCCTACTGCAAGCATAGTAAGGAGGTGTGCAGGATCCCTTCTGCGCAGTTAGAAAGCTTGTGGCATGACCAGACAGGCTTTGGGTGCAGGTGGAGGACCGAGAGGAGGTTGAGGAGGCAGAAGCAGTGGAGGAACTTTGAGATAAAGAGGATTGACGCACAACTCGTGGGGACGGCAAGACTTGGACAGCAGCCCCTTGTCCTGCTGTCACCATAGTTACCCAGTGTCCAGTCAGCGACATGTAATGCCCCTGTCCATGCCTACTCGTCCAAGTGTCTGTGGTGAAATGCACCCTGTCTCACACAGAGTTTCTCAAAGAAGCGGCATCTGGTACTGGGGCACTGCGACGGACATAAGGTCTCGAAAATCCTCTGTGTCCACCAGGCAGAAAGGCAGAATTTCTGTAACCAAGAGCTTGCAGATGGTGAAATTCAACCTCTTAGCTTTCTCATGGCTAGGAGGAAATGATATTTTACTTGTCCACATCTGAGGGACCGAGGGCTGGCTGTTGTGCTTAGACGGGGTTGATAAGGGTGTCCCCAGCAAACTGCCGGTCTGTGAGGAAGATGCAGGCGGACATGGTAGGTTGCCTTGATCCAAAGGTGGTGCTATCGATGTCAGACAGCGCTCAACACCAGCTGGTGTTACCACCTCCAAAAAAAATGATGAACTGCCAATCACGCTGGCTGTTGCAGGTAAAGAGGTGGCAGGTCTGCGTCCCAAAACAGGTGTGACTGCAGTCCTTCCAGTCACAGAGGATGAAGAGTCCACGGATGCACAAGATGTGGCAGACGGTGGTTGGCCCGGCCGGCTAGGCCGCATTGTAGCACAGTGAGCTTCCCACTGCAACTTATGCTTCATGTCCATGTGCCGGTTCATGCTTGAAGTACTCAAACTATGTATTTTTTGACCTCTACTTAGCTTTTGCTGACAAATGTTACAGATAACACGAGTAGGGTCATCTTTATCGATCTGAAAAAATGCCCAGGCTATGCAAGGCTTAGCACCCATGCGACCTGAAGAGCCACCACGACTTGTGGTCAGAGGCAGAGTTGTGTTTGAGGATGCAGTTGTTGAGGTGCTTCCAGTACTACGTCTCTGTCTAGGAAGGCGAAACCTGACCTCGTCGTCACTAGCATCCTCCTCCACCTCCTCTGCTGACTTCATCTCTTGGCTGACTGTGGGTTGACAGTAAGTGGGATCTCCAACCTCATCATCATCACCCTGTGTGTTATCACACCCGTCGTCCTCAGAGCCAACCTGTTCCTGCCCTGACAAAAAACTAAAGTTGTCGCTCCAATCAGGTATTTGAGCCTCATCATCGTCTTCCTCATTGTCTCCACCAACAGGAATTACAGTTTGGAAATGAGGGTCTTCATTATGGTCAGATCCTTCTGCGTCTGGTCCTGGATCTGACTCATAAAGATTCTGGGCATCAGTGCAGATCATTTGCTCATCTGGATTCACAGAAGCTCTGAAGCCGACTTCTGATTCCCAGACTATAGTATGAGTAAACAGCTCTGCAGACTCAACCATCTGTTCTACCCCATACTCAGATGGGCAGCTGGAGATTTGGGAGCTGTGAGGAAGCAAGTGCGATTGGGGTGACACCTCTGAGGACTGGAGTATTTGTGATGTTGAAGTTGAGGTGGAGGAGAGCCCACTTAAAGGAGCACTTGATATTCGTTGAAGCACCTGCTGTTTTTGTGCCTCATCTGGAATTTGTAGCGATTGGCGAGGCCGTAAGAAAGGGATCTTATCGCATTGTCCTCTAAAAGAAGTAGACATTTTAGTTTGGCTGGAAGATGGTCTTTCTTCTGCAGATGTTACTGTTGCTTTAACACCTACCCCACAGACACAACCTTTTTTCCCCTTCCCAGCATGCCTATTCCCCTTCCCACCAGTAGCAGGCCTTTTTCCACTCATTTTGGTGGTTAACTAATTCACAACTCTGGAGTTGTTTGCACAAAAAAACAATGGGATGGGAACCGAGCAGAGCTGAGTGGCCAAACTGTGGTATTAGGCCAAAAGTATTGGCTGTGATAGATGCAGATAAAAATGATATTGAATTTGCAACTTGATGGAGGTCAGGATAGATGGACTAATAGAACAAGTTCCACATACTGCTAGAAGACCAAATGTTTTTTTCATAGCTAGATGCAGAAAAAAATTATATTCAATTTGCAACCTGATGGAGGTCAGTATAGATCGACTAATAGACCTCGTCCCACACACTGCTAGAAGCCCAAATATTTTTTCAGAGCTAGATGCAGAAAAAAATTATATTCAATTTGCAACCTGATGGAGGTCAGTATAGATGGACTAATAGAACAAGTCCGACACACTGCTAGCAGCCCAAATATTTTTTCAGAGCTCGATGCAGAAAAAAATTATTTTCAATTTGCAACCTGATGGAGGTCAGTATAGATGGACTAATAGACCAAGTCCCACACACTGATAGAAGCCCAAATATTTTTTCAGAGCTAGATGCTGAAAAAAATTATTTTTAATTTGCAACCTGATGGAGGTTAGTATAGATGGACTAATAGACCAAGTCCCACACAATGCTAGAAGCCCAAATTTTTTTTCAGAGCTAGATGCAAAAAAAAATTATATTCAATTTGCAACCTGATGGAGGTCAGTATAGATGGACTAATAGAACAAGTCCCACACACTGCTAGAAGCCCAAATTTTTTTTCAGAGCTAGATGCAGAAAAAAATTATTTTTAATTTGCAACCTGATGGAGGTCAGTATAGCTGGACTAATAGACCAAGTCCCACACACTGCTAGAAGCCCATTTTTTTGTTCAGAGCTAGATGCAGAAAAAAATTATATTCAATTTGCAACCTGATGGAGGTCAGTATAGATGGTTTAATAGAACAAGTCCCACACACTGCTAGAAGCCCAAATATTTTTTCAGAGCTAGATGCAGAAAAAAATTATTTTTAATTTGCAACTTGATGGAGGTCAGTATAGATGGACTAATAGACCAAGTCCCACACACTGCTAGAAGCCCATTTTTTTGTTCAGAGCTAGATGCAGTAAAAAATTATATTCAATATGCAATCTGATGGAGGTCAGTATAGATGGATTAATAGAACAAGTGCCACACACTGCTACAAGCCCAAATATTTTTTCAGAGCTAGATGCAGAAAAAAAATATTTTTAATTTGCAACCTGATGGAGGTCAGTATAGATGAACTAATAGACCAAGTCCCACACACTGCTAGAAGCCCAAATATTTTTTCAGAGCTAGATGCAGAAAAAAATTATATTCAATATGCAACCTGATGGAGGTCAGTATAGATGGACTAATAGACCAAGTCCCACACAATGCTAGAAGCCCAATTTTTTTTAGAGCTAGATGCAGAAAAAAAATATATTCAATTTGCAACATGATGGAGTTCAGTATAGATGGACTAATAGAACAAGTCCCACACACTGCTAGTAGCCCAAATATTTTTTCAGAGCTAGATGCAGAAAAAAATTATTTTTAATTTTCAACCTGATGGAGGTCAGTATAGATGGATTAATAGACCAAGTCCCACACACTGCTAGAAGCCCATTTTTTTGTTCAAAGATAGATGCAGAAAAAAATTATATTCAATTTGCAACCTGATGGAGGTCAGTATAGATGGACTAATAGAACAAGTCCCACACACTGCTAGAAGCCCAAATTTTTTTCAGAGCTAGATGCAGAAAAAAATTATATTCAATATGCAATCTGATGGAGGTCAGTATAGATGGACTAATAGAACAAGTCCCACACACTGCTACAAGCCCAAATATTTTTTCAGAGCTAGATGCAGAAAAAAAATATTTTTAATTTGCAACCTGATGGAGGTCAGTATAGATGGACAAATAGACCAAGTCCCACACACTGCTAGAAGCCCAAATTTTTTTTCAGAGCTAGATGCAAAAATTTTTTTTATTCAATTTGCAACCTGATGGAGGTCAGTATAGATGGACTAATAGAACAAGTCCCTCACACTGATAGAAGCCCAAATAATTTTTCAGAGCTAGATGCAGAAAAAAATTATTTTTAATTTGCAACCTGATGGAGGTTAGTATAGATGGACTAATAGACCAAGTCCCACACACTGCTAGAAGCCCAAATTTTTTTTCAGAGCTAGATGCAGAAAAAAATTATATTCAATTTGCAACCTGATGGAGGTCAGTATAGATGGACTAATAGAACAAGTCCCACACACTGCTAGAAGCCCAAATTTTTTTTCAGAGCTAGATGCAGAAAAAAATTATATTCAATATGCAATCTGATGGAGGTCAGTATAGATGGGCTAATAGAACAAGTCCCACACACTGCTACAAGCCCAAATATTTTTTCAGAGCTAGATGCAGAAAAAAAATATTTTTAATTTGCAACCTGATGGAGGTCAGTATAGATGGACAAATAGACCAAGTCCCACACACTGCTAGAAGCCCAAATTTTTTTTCAGAGCTAGATGCAAACATTTTTTTTATTCAATTTGCAACCTGATGGAGGTCAGTATAGATGGACTAATAGAACAAGTCCCTCACACTGATAGAAGCCCAAATAATTTTTCAGAGCTAGATGCAGAAAAAAATTATTTTTAATTTGCAACCTGATGGAGGTTAGTATAGATGGACTAATAGACCAAGTCCCACACACTGCTAGAAGCCCAAATTTTTTTTCAGAGCTAGATGCAGAAAAAAATTATATTCAATTTGCAACCTGATGGAGGTCAGTATAGATGGACTAATAGAACAAGTCCCACACACTGCTAGAAGCCCAAATTTTTTTTCAGAGCTAGATGCAGAAAAAAATTATATTCAATATGCAATCTGATGGAGGTCAGTATAGATGGGCTAATAGAACAAGTCCCACACACTGCTAGAAGCCCAAATATTTTTTCAGAGCTAGATGCAGAAAAAAATTATATTCAATATGCAACCTGATGGATATCAGTATAGATGGACTAATAGACCAAGTCCCACACACTGCTAGAAGCCCAACTTTTTTTCAGAGTTAGATGCAGAATAAAATTATATTCAATTTGCAACCTGATGGAGGTCAGTATAGATGGACTAATAGAACAAGTCCCACACACTGCTAGAAGCCCAAATATTTTTTCAGAGCTAGATGCAGAAAAAAATTATTTTTAATTTGCAACTTGATGGAGGTCAGTATAGATGGACTAAAAGACCAAGTCCCACACACTGCTAGAAGCCCATTTTTTTGTTCAGAGCTAGATGCAGAAAAAAATTATATTCAATATGCAATCTGATGGAGGTCAGTATAGATGGATTAATAGAACAAGTGCCACACACTGCTACAAGCCCAAATATTTTTTCAGAGCTAGATGCAGAAAAAAATTATATTCAATATGCAATCTGATGGAGGTCAGTATAGATGGACTAATAGACCAAGTCCCACACACTGCTAGAAGCCCAAATTATTTTTCAGAGCTAGATGCAAAAATTTTTTTTATTCAATTTGCAACCTGATGGAGGTCAGTATAGATGGACTAATAGAACAAGTCCCTCACACTGATAGAAGCCCAAATATTTTTTCAGAGCTAGATGCAGAAAAAAATTATTTTTAATTTGCAACCTGATGGAGGTTAGTATAGATGGACTAATAGACCAAGTCCCACACACTGCTAGAAGCCCAAATTTTTTTTCAGAGCTAGATGCAAAAAAAAATTATATTCAATTTGCAACCTGATGGAGGTCATTATAGATGGACTAATAGAACAAGTCCCACACACTGCTAGAAGCCCAAATTTTTTTTCAGAGCTAGATGCAGAAAAAAATTATTTTTAATTTGCAACCTGATGGAGGTCAGTATAGCTGGACTAATAGACCAAGTCCCACACACTGCTAGAAGCCCATTTTTTTGTTCAGAGCTAGATGCAGAAAAAAATTATATTCAATTTGCAACCTGATGGAGGTCAGTATAGATGGTTTAATAGAACAAGTCCCACACACTGCTAGAAGCCCAAATATTTTTTCAGAGCTAGATGCAGAAAAAAATTATTTTTAATTTGCAACTTGATGGAGGTCAGTATAGATGGACTAATAGACCAAGTCCCACACACTGCTAGAAGCCCATTTTTTTGTTCAGAGCTAGATGCAGTAAAAAATTATATTCAATATGCAATCTGATGGAGGTCAGTATAGATGGATTAATAGAACAAGTGCCACACACTGCTACAAGCCCAAATATTTTTTCAGAGCTAGATGCAGAAAAAAAATATTTTTAATTTGCAACCTGATGGAGGTCAGTATAGATGAACTAATAGACCAAGTCCCACACACTGCTAGAAGCCCAAATATTTTTTCAGAGCTAGATGCAGAAAAAAATTATATTCAATATGCAACCTGATGGAGGTCAGTATAGATGGACTAATAGACCAAGTCCCACACAATGCTAGAAGCCCAATTTTTTTTAGAGCTAGATGCAGAAAAAAAATATATTCAATTTGCAACATGATGGAGTTCAGTATAGATGGACTAATAGAACAAGTCCCACACACTGCTAGTAGCCCAAATATTTTTTCAGAGCTAGATGCAGAAAAAAATTATTTTTAATTTTCAACCTGATGGAGGTCAGTATAGATGGATTAATAGACCAAGTCCCACACACTGCTAGAAGCCCATTTTTTTGTTCAAAGATAGATGCAGAAAAAAATTATATTCAATTTGCAACCTGATGGAGGTCAGTATAGATGGACTAATAGAACAAGTCCCACACACTGCTAGAAGCCCAAATTTTTTTCAGAGCTAGATGCAGAAAAAAATTATATTCAATATGCAATCTGATGGAGGTCAGTATAGATGGACTAATAGAACAAGTCCCACACACTGCTACAAGCCCAAATATTTTTTCAGAGCTAGATGCAGAAAAAAAATATTTTTAATTTGCAACCTGATGGAGGTCAGTATAGATGGACAAATAGACCAAGTCCCACACACTGCTAGAAGCCCAAATTTTTTTTCCGAGCTAGATGCAAACATTTTTTTTATTCAATTTGCAACCTGATGGAGGTCAGTATAGATGGACTAATAGAACAAGTCCCTCACACTGATAGAAGCCCAAATAATTTTTCAGAGCTAGATGCAGAAAAAAATTATTTTTAATTTGCAACCTGATGGAGGTTAGTATAGATGGACTAATAGACCAAGTCCCACACACTGCTAGAAGCCCAAATTTTTTTTCAGAGCTAGATGCAGAAAAAAATTATATTCAATTTGCAACCTGATGGAGGTCAGTATAGATGGACTAATAGAACAAGTCCCACACACTGCTAGAAGCCCAAATTTTTTTTCAGAGCTAGATGCAGAAAAAAATTATATTCAATATGCAATCTGATGGAGGTCAGTATAGATGGGCTAATAGAACAAGTCCCACACACTGCTACAAGCCCAAATATTTTTTCAGAGCTAGATGCAGAAAAAAAATATTTTTAATTTGCAACCTGATGGAGGTCAGTATAGATGGACAAATAGACCAAGTCCCACACACTGCTAGAAGCCCAAATTTTTTTTCAGAGCTAGATGCAAACATTTTTTTTATTCAATTTGCAACCTGATGGAGGTCAGTATAGATGGACTAATAGAACAAGTCCCTCACACTGATAGAAGCCCAAATAATTTTTCAGAGCTAGATGCAGAAAAAAAATATTTTTAATTTGCAACCTGATGGAGGTTAGTATAGATGGACTAATAGACCAAGTCCCACACACTGCTAGAAGCCCAAATTTTTTTTCAGAGCTAGATGCAGAAAAAAATTATATTCAATTTGCAACCTGATGGAGGTCAGTATAGATGGACTAATAGAACAAGTCCCACACACTGCTAGAAGCCCAAATTTTTTTTCAGAGCTAGATGCAGAAAAAAATTATATTCAATATGCAATCTGATGGAGGTCAGTATAGATGGGCTAATAGAACAAGTCCCACACACTGCTAGAAGCCCAAATATTTTTTCAGAGCTAGATGCAGAAAAAAATTATATTCAATATGCAACCTGATGGATATCAGTATAGATGGACTAATAGACCAAGTCCCACACACTGCTAGAAGCCCAACTTTTTTTCAGAGTTAGATGCAGAATAAAATTATATTCAATTTGCAACCTGATGGAGGTCAGTATAGATGGACTAATAGAACAAGTCCCACACACTGCTAGAAGCCCAAATATTTTTTCAGAGCTAGATGCAGAAAAAAATTATTTTTAATTTGCAACTTGATGGAGGTCAGTATAGATGGACTAAAAGACCAAGTCCCACACACTGCTAGAAGCCCATTTTTTTGTTCAGAGCTAGATGCAGAAAAAAATTATATTCAATATGCAATCTGATGGAGGTCAGTATAGATGGATTAATAGAACAAGTGCCACACACTGCTACAAGCCCAAATATTTTTTCAGAGCTAGATGCAGAAAAAAATTATATTCAATATGCAATCTGATGGAGGTCAGTATAGATGGACTAATAGACCAAGTCCCACACACTGCTAGAAGCCCAAATTATTTTTCAGAGCTAGATGCAAAAATTTTTTTTATTCAATTTGCAACCTGATGGAGGTCAGTATAGATGGACTAATAGAACAAGTCCCTCACACTGATAGAAGCCCAAATATTTTTTCAGAGCTAGATGCAGAAAAAAATTATTTTTAATTTGCAACCTGATGGAGGTTAGTATAGATGGACTAATAGACCAAGTCCCACACACTGCTAGAAGCCCAAATTTTTTTTCAGAGCTAGATGCAGAAAAAAATTATATTCAATTTGCAACCTGATGGAGGTCAGTATAGATGGACTAATAGAACAAGTCCCACACACTGCTAGAAGCCCAAAATTTTTTTCAGAGCTAGATGCAGAAAAAAATTATATTCAATATGCAATCTGATGGAGGTCAGTATAGATGGGCTAATAGAACAAGTCCAACACACTGCTAGAAGCCCAAATATTTTTTCAGAGCTAGATGCAGAAAAAAAATATTTTTAATTTGCAACCTGATGGAGGTCAGTATAGATGGACTAATAGACCAAGTCCCACACACTGCTAGAAGCCCAAATATTTTTCAGAGCTAGATGCAGAAAAAAATTATTTTTAATTTGCAACCTGATGGAGGTCAGTATAGATGGACTAATAGACCAAGTCAGTATAGATGGACTAATAGAACAAGTCCCACACACTGCTAGAAGCCCAAATTTTTTTTAAGAGCTAGATGCAGAAAAAATTATATTCAATTTTCAACCTGATGGAGGTCAGTGTAGATGGACTAATAGAATGATGCTATGCCCAAAAGGTTTTACTTCACTAGGTGCAGTAAAAAATTGGCATTCTATACACAGGTGGTGTAGCTTGCAACACAGATAGGCTACTCCACTGACTAACACACTCTGCAATAGGCCAAAAAGGATTAGCTTTGCTAGATTTAACCAAATGCTGTGAAAAAAAACTTGCACAGCACTGGCACAGACCTGCCTGGCAAAAACTGATAGTAACTGATGTAACCTAGTCCTGAAAAGGACTGCAATTATTCAATATGCAACCTGATGGAGATCAGTATAGATGGACTAATAGACCAAGTCCCATACACTGCTAGAAGCCCAATTTTTTTTCAGAGTTAGATGCAGAATAAAATTATATTCAATTTGCAACCTAATGGAGGTCAGTATAGATGGACTAATAGAACAAGTCCCACACACTGCTAGAAGCCCAAATATTTTTTCAGAGCTAGATGCAGAAAAAAATTATTTTTAATTTGCAACTTGATGGAGGTCAGTATAGATGGACTAAAAGACCAAGTCCCACACACTGCTAGAAGCCCATTTTTTTGTTCAGAGCTAGATGCAGAAAAAAATTATATTCAATATGCAATCTGATGGAGGTCAGTATAGATGGATTAATAGAACAAGTGCCACACACTGCTACAAGCCCAAATATTTTTTCAGAGCTAGATGCAGAAAAAAAATATTTTTAATTTGCAACCTGATGGAGGTCAGTATAGATGGACTAATAGACCAAGTCCCACACACTGCTAGAAGCCCAAATTTTTTTTCAGAGCTAGATGCAAAAATTTTTTTTATTCAATTTGCAACCTGATGGAGGTCAGTATAGATGGACTAATAGGACAAGTCCCTCACACTGATAGAAACCCAAATATTTTTTCAGAGCTAGATGCAGAAAAAAATTATTTTTAATTTGCAACCTGATGGAGGTTAGTATAGATGGACTAATAGACCAAGTCCCACACACTGCTAGAAGCCCAAATTTTTTTTCAGAGCTAGATGCAGAAAAAAATTATATTCAATTTGCAACCTGATGGAGGTCAGTATAGATGGACTAATAGAACAAGTCCCACACACTGCTAGAAGCCCAAATTTTTTTTCAGAGCTAGATGCAGAAAAATATTATATTCAATATGCAATCTGATGGAGGTCAGTATAGATGGGCTAATAGAACAAGTCCAACACACTGCTAGAAGCCCAAATATTTTTTCAGAGCTAGATGCAGAAAAAAAATATTTTTAATTTGCAACCTGATGGAGGTCAGTATAGATGGACTAATAGACCAAGTCCCACACACTGCTAGAAGCCCAAATATTTTTCAGAGCTAGATGCAGAAAAAAATTATTTTTAATTTGCAACCTGATGGAGGTCAGTATAGATGGACTAATAGACCAAGTCAGTATAGATGGACTAATAGAACAAGTCCCACACACTGCTAGAAGCCCAAATTTTTTTTAAGAGCTAGATGCAGAAAAAATTATATTCAATTTTCAACCTGATGGAGGTCAGTGTAGATGGACTAATAGAATGATGCTATGCCCAAAAGGTTTTACTTCACTAGGTGCAGTAAAAAATTGGCATTCTATACACAGGTGGTTTAGCTTGCAACACAGATAGGCTACTCCACTGACTAACACACTCTGCAATAGGCCAAAAAGGATTAGCTTTGCTAGATTTAACCAAATGCTGTGAAAAAAAACTTGCACAGCACTGGCACAGACCTGCCTGGCAAAAACTGATAGTAACTGATGTAACCTAGTCCTGAAAAGGACTGCAATTATTCAATAGGAAACCTGATGGAGATCAGTATAGATGGACTAATAGACCAAGTCCCACACACTGCTAGAAGCCCAATTTTTTTTCAGAGTTAGATGCAGAATAAAATTATATTCAATTTGCAACCTAATGGAGGTCAGTATAGATGGACTAATAGAACAAGTCCCACACACTGCTAGAAGCCCAAATATTTTTTCAGAGCTAGATGCAGAAAAAAATTATTTTTAATTTGCAACTTGATGGAGGTCAGTATAGATGGACTAAAAGACCAAGTCCCACACACTGCTAGAAGCCCATTTTTTTGTTCAGAGCTAGATGCAGAAAAAAATTATATTCAATATGCAATCTGATGGAGGTCAGTATAGATGGATTAATAGAACAAGTGCCACACACTGCTACAAGCCCAAATATTTTTTCAGAGCTAGATGCAGAAAAAAAATATTTTTAATTTGCAACCTGATGGAGGTCAGTATAGATGGACTAATAGACCAAGTCCCACACACTGCTAGAAGCCAAAATTTTTTTTCAGAGCTAGATGCAAAAATTTTTTTTATTCAATTTGCAACCTGATGGAGGTCAGTATAGATGGACTAATAGAACAAGTCCCTCACACTGATAGAAGCCCAAATATTTTTTCAGAGCTATATGCAGAAAAAAATTATTTTTAATTTGCAACCTGATGGAGGTTAGTATAGATGGACTAATAGACCAAGTCCCACACACTGCTAGAAGCCCAAATTTTTTTTCAGAGCTAGATGCAGAAAAAAATTATATTCAATTTGCAACCTGATGGAGGTCAGTATAGATGGACTAATAGAACAAGTCCCACACACTGCTAGAAGCCCAAATTTTTTTTCAGAGCTAGATGCAGAAAAAAATTATATTCAATATGCAATCTGATGGAGGTCAGTATAGATGGGCTAATAGAACAAGTCCAACACACTGCTAGAAGCCCAAATATTTTTTCAGAGCTAGATGCAGAAAAAAAATATTTTTAATTTGCAACCTGATGGAGGTCAGTATAGATGGACTAATAGACCAAGTCCCACACACTGCTAGAAGCCCAAATATTTTTCAGAGCTAGATGCAGAAAAAAATTATTTTTAATTTGCAACCTGATGGAGGTCAGTATAGATGGACTAATAGACCAAGTCAGTATAGATGGACTAATAGAACAAGTCCCACACACTGCTAGAAGCCCAAATTTTTTTTAAGAGCTAGATGCAGAAAAAATTATATTCAATTTTCAACCTGATGGAGGTCAGTGTAGATGGACTAATAGAATGATGCTATGCCCAAAAGGTTTTACTTCACTAGGTGCAGTAAAAAATTGGCATTCTATACACAGGTGGTGTAGCTTGCAACACAGATAGGCTACTCCACTGACTAACACACTCTGCAATAGGCCAAAAAGGATTAGCTTTGCTAGATTTAACCAAATGCTGTGAAAAAAAACTTGCACAGCACTGGCACAGACCTGCCTGGCAAAAACTGATAGTAACTGATGTAACCTAGTCCTGAAAAGGACTGCAATTATTCAATATGCAACCTGATGGAGATCAGTATAGATGGACTAATAGACCAAGTCCCACACACTGCTAGAAGCCCAATTTTTTTTCAGAGTTAGATGCAGAATAAAATTATATTCAATTTGCAACCTGATGGAGGTCAGTATAGATGGACTAATAGAACAAGTCCCACACACTGCTAGAAGCCCAAATATTTTTTCAGAGCTAGATGCAGAAAAAAATTATTTTTAATTTGCAACTTGATGGAGGTCAGTATAGATGGACTAAAAGACCAAGTCCCACACACTGCTAGAAGCCCATTTTTTTGTTCAGAGCTAGATGCAGAAAAAAATTATATTCAATATGCAATCTGATGGAGGTCAGTATAGATGGATTAATAGAACAAGTGCCACACACTGCTACAAGCCCAAATATTTTTTCAGAGCTAGATGCAGAAAAAAAATATTTTTAATTTGCAACCTGATGGAGGTCAGTATAGATGGACTAATAGACCCAGTCCCACACACTGCTAGAAGCCCAAATTTTTTTTCAGAGCTAGATGCAAAAATTATTTTTATTCAATTTGCAACCTGATGGAGGTCAGTATAGATGGACTAATAGAACAAGTCCCTCACACTGATAGAAGCCCAAATATTTTTTCAGAGCTAGATGCAGAAAAAAATTATTTTTAATTTGCAACCTGATGGAGGTTAGTATAGATGTACTAATAGACCAAGTCCCACACACTGCTAGAAGCCCAAATTTTTTTTCAGAGCTAGATGCAGAAAAAAATTATATTCAATTTGCAACCTGATGGAGGTCAGTATAGATGGACTAATAGAACAAGTCCCACACACTGCTAGAAGCCCAAATTTTTTTTCAGAGCTAGATGCAGAAAAAAATTATATTCAATATGCAATCTGATGGAGGTCAGTATAGATGGGCTAATAGAACAAGTCCAACACACTGCTAGAAGCCCAAATATTTTTTCAGAGCTAGATGCAGAAAAAAAATATTTTTAATTTGCAACCTGATGGAGGTCAGTATAGATGGACTAATAGACCAAGTCCCACACACTGCTAGAAGCCCAAATATTTTTCAGAGCTAGATGCAGAAAAAAATTATTTTTAATTTGCAACCTGATGGAGGTCAGTATAGATGGACTAATAGACCAAGTCAGTATAGATGGACTAATAGAACAAGTCCCACACACTGCTAGAAGCCCAAATTTTTTTTAAGAGCTAGATGCAGAAAAAATTATATTCAATTTTCAACCTGATGGAGGTCAGTGTAGATGGACTAATAGAATGATGCTATGCCCAAAAGGTTTTACTTCACTAGGTGCAGTAAAAAATTGGCATTCTATACACAGGTGGTGTAGCTTGCAACACAGATAGGCTACTCCACTGACTAACACACTCTGCAATAGGCCAAAAAGGATTAGCTTTGCTAGATTTAACCAAATGCTGTGAAAAAAAACTTGCACAGCACTGGCACAGACCTGCCTGGCAAAAACTGATAGTAACTGATGTAACCTAGTCCTGAAAAGGACTGCAATTATTCAATATGCAACCTGATGGAGATCAGTATAGATGGACTAATAGACCAAGTCCCACACACTGCTAGAAGCCCAATTTTTTTTCAGAGTTAGATGCAGAATAAAATTATATTCAATTTGCAACCTGATGGAGGTCAGTATAGATGGACTAATAGAACAAGTCCCACACACTGCTAGAAGCCCAAATATTTTTTCAGAGCTAGATGCAGAAAAAAATTATTTTTAATTTGCAACTTGATGGAGGTCAGTATAGATGGACTAAAAGACCAAGTCCCACACACTGCTAGAAGCCCATTATTTGTTCAGAGCTAGATGCAGAAAAAAATTATATTCAATATGCAATCTGATGGAGGTCAGTATAGATGGATTAATAGAACAAGTGCCACACACTGCTACAAGCCCAAATATTTTTTCAGAGCTAGATGCAGAAAAAAAATATTTTTAATTTGCAACCTGATGGAGGTCAGTATAGATGGACAAATAGACCAAGTCCCACACACTGCTAGAAGCCCAAATTTTTTTTCAGAGCTAGATGCAAAAATTTTTTTTATTCAATTTGCAACCTGATGGAGGTCAGTATAGATGGACTAATAGAACAAGTCCCTCACACTGATAGAAGCCCAAATATTTTTTCAGAGCTAGATGCAGAAAAAAATTATTTTTAATTTGCAACCTGATGGAGGTTAGTATAGATGGACTAATAGACCAAGTCCCACACACTGCTAGAAGCCCAAATTTTTTTTCAGAGCTAGATGCAGAAAAAAATTATATTCAATTTGCAACCTGATGAGGTCAGTATAGATGGACTAATAGAACAAGTCCCACACACTGCTAGAAGCCCAAATTTTTTTTCAGAGCTAGATGCAGAAAAAAATTATATTCAATATGCAATCTGATGGAGGTCAGTATAGATGGGCTAATAGAACAAGTCCAACACACTGCTAGAAGCCCAAATATTTTTTCAGAGCTAGATGCAGAAAAAAAATATTTTTAATTTGCAACCTGATGGAGGTCAGTATAGATGGACTAATAGACCAAGTCCCACACACTGCTAGAAGCCCAAATATTTTTCAGAGCTAGATGCAGAAAAAAATTATTTTTAATTTGCAACCTGATGGAGGTCAGTATAGATGGACTAATAGACCAAGTCAGTATAGATGGACTAATAGAACAAGTCCCACACACTGCTAGAAGCCCAAATTTGTTTTAAGAGCTAGATGCAGAAAAAATTATATTCAATTTTCAACCTGATGGAGGTCAGTGTAGATGGACTAATAGAATGATGCTATGCCCAAAAGGTTTTACTTCACTAGGTGCAGTAAAAAATTGGCATTCTATACACAGGTGGTGTAGCTTGCAACACAGATAGGCTACTCCACTGACTAACACACTCTGCAATAGGCCAAAAAGGATTAGCTTTGCTAGATTTAACCAAATGCTGTGAAAAAAAACTTGCACAGCACTGGCACAGACCTGCCTGGCAAAAACTGATAGTAACTGATGTAACCTAGTCCTGAAAAGGACTGCAATTATTCAATATGCAACCTGATGGAGATCAGTATAGATGGACTAATAGACCAAGTCCCACACACTGCTAGAAGCCCAATTTTTTTTCAGAGTTAGATGCAGAATAAAATTATATTCAATTTGCAACCTGATGGAGGTCAGTATAGATGGACTAATAGAACAAGTCCCACACACTGCTAGAAGCCCAAATATTTTTTCAGAGCTAGATGCAGAAAAAAATTATTTTTAATTTGCAACTTGATGGAGGTCAGTATAGATGGACTAAAAGACCAAGTCCCACACACTGCTAGAAGCCCATTTTTTTGTTCAGAGCTAGATGCAGAAAAAAATTATATTCAATATGCAATCTGATGGAGGTCAGTATAGATGGATTAATAGAACAAGTGCCACACACTGCTACAAGCCCAAATATTTTATCAGAGCTAGATGCAGAAAAAAATTATATTCAATATGCAATCTGATGGAGGTCAGTATAGATGGGCTAATAGAACAAGTCCAACACACTGCTAGAAGCCCAAATATTTTTTCAGAGCTAGATGCAGAAAAAAAATATTTTTAATTTGCAACCTGATGGAGGTCAGTATAGATGGACTAATAGACCAAGTCCCACACACTGCTAGAAGCCCAAATATTTTTCAGAGCTAGATGCAGAAAAAAATTATTTTTAATTTGCAACCTGATGGAGGTCAGTATAGATGGACTAATAGACCAAGTCAGTATAGATGGACTAATAGAACAAGTCCCACACACTGCTAGAAGCCCAAATTTTTTTTAAGAGCTAGATGCAGAAAAAATTATATTCAATTTTCAACCTGATGGAGGTCAGTGTAGATGGACTAATAGAATGATGCTATGCCCAAAAGGTTTTACTTCACTTGGTGCAGTAAAAAATTGGCATTCTATACACAGGTGGTGTAGCTTGCAACACAGATAGGCTACTCCACTGACTAACACACTCTGCAATAGGCCAAAAAGGATTAGCTTTGCTAGATTTAACCAAATGCTGTGAAAAAAAACTTGCACAGCACTGGCACAGACCTGCCTGGCAAAAACTGATAGTAACTGATGTAACCTAGTCCTGAAAAGGACTGCAATTATTCAATATGCAACCTGATGGAGATCAGTATAGATGGACTAATAGACCAAGTCCCACACACTGCTAGAAGCCCAATTTTTTTTCAGAGTTAGATGCAGAATAAAATTATATTCAATTTGCAACCTGATGGAGGTCAGTATAGATGGACTAATAGAACAAGTCCCACACACTGCTAGAAGCCCAAATATTTTTTCAGAGCTAGATGCAGAAAAAAATTATTTTTAATTTGCAACTTGATGGAGGTCAGTATAGATGGACTAAAAGACCAAGTCCCACACACTGCTAGAAGCCCATTTTTTTGTTCAGAGCTAGATGCAGAAAAAAATTATATTCAATATGCAATCTGATGGAGGTCAGTATAGATGGATTAATAGAACAAGTGCCACACACTGCTACAAGCCCAAATATTTTTTCAGAGCTAGATGCAGAAAAAAAATATTTTTAATTTGCAACCTGATGGAGGTCAGTATAGATGGACTAATAGACCAAGTCCCACACACTGCTAGAAGCCCAAATTTTTTTTCAGAGCTAGATGCAAAAATTTTTTTTATTCAATTTGCAACCTGATGGAGGTCAGTATAGATGGACTAATAGAACAAGTCCCTCACACTGATAGAAGCCCAAATATTTTTTCAGAGCTAGATGCAGAAAAAAATTATTTTTAATTTGCAACCTGATGGAGGTTAGTATAGATGGACTAATAGACCAAGTCCCACACACTGCTAGAAGCCCAAATTTTTTTTCAGAGCTAGATGCAGAAAAAAATTATATTCAATTTGCAACCTGATGGAGGTCAGTATAGATGGACTAATAGAACAAGTCCCACACACTGCTAGAAGCCCAAATTTTTTTTCAGAGCTAGATGCAGAAAAAAATTATATTCAATATGCAATCTGATGGAGGTCAGTATAGATGGGCTAATAGAACAAGTCCAACACACTGCTAGAAGCCCAAATATTTTTTCAGAGCTAGATGCAGAAAAAAAATATTTTTAATTTGCAACCTGATGGAGGTCAGTATAGATGGACTAATAGACCAAGTCAGTATAGATGGACTAATAGAACAAGTCCCACACACTGATAGAAGCCCAAATTTTTTTTAAGAGCTAGATGCAGAAAAAATTATATTCAATTTTCAACCTGATGGAGGTCAGTGTAGATGGACTAATAGAATGATGCTATGCCCAAAAGGTTTTACTTCACTAGGTGCAGTAAAAAATTGGCATTCTATACACAGGTGGTGTAGCTTGCAACACAGATAGGCTACTCCACTGACTAACACACTCTGCAATAGGCCAAAAAGGATTAGCTTTGCTAGATTTAACCAAATGCTGTGAAAAAAAACTTGCACAGCACTGGCACAGACCTGCCTGGCAAAAACTGATAGTAACTGATGTAACCTAGTCCTGAAAAGGACTGCAATTACAATTAGTCTTTACTCTCAACCTGTCTATTTAAGAGCACAGACCTGCCTGATGAAAGTCGTAGGAAATGCTGTAACCTTGTCCTTAAAAGGACTGCAATCACAACTCTTCCCTACTCCCAAGCTATCTGTAGATTTGTGCGAAAATTGGCTTGAAATTAACAAGGTATAGCGCACACAGCAACAGCGGTGCCGTCTAACACGCAGCTGCAGCAGTGAGAAAATGGTGGCGACGGGGAAAATGGCTGGGTCCTATAGGGCAAGGACATGTGACATACACTGCCAATGACACATGCCCTTGCTTTTGTGAAAAAAAGCACTTTGCTCCGTGTGTCCGCTGCTGATAGGCTGACAGATTGCACCTCCCCACTGTAAATGCGGGAAAGAGAAAAAAAAATGGAGATCTTCATTATTCCTGAAGAGATCCATCCCCTGCCCCTCCCCCCGCCCCGCTGTACAATCAAACTGCGTATTAACATTAATTTTCAGCATTACTGAGAAAAAATCCAGTTATGATTTTGGGGCACGAACAGTTATCGAACATAACCTCGAACAGCCAAATTTTTTTCAAATCGTTCGTGTTCGCCGAACGGCTCGAACACCGCCCAAAACAGCTCAAATTTGAGATTGGCGAACAGTTCGAGTCGAACAACGCTCATCTCTAGTTGTCATCTTTCCCACAGGTACTTGATAGAACTTCAGCCCTGGTTCCCAATTTAGTTGAAGCATCTCTGTTGCTTTCTTCTCTAGCCCTAGAGAATCTTCCTCACCAAAGACAGTATATCCTAAACTTTGTTCTCTCCATGTCCTAGACTCAAGTCCTAACTTCTTCTGCAAGCCTGCAGAAGAATGCGCCTCTAGGTCACCAACGACTCTCTCGAGGTACCCAAGCTGGCTAAGAGGACTCTTGTGGAGGGATTCTTTTATCTGATCATTCACTGTATGGTATACTAGGCCCACGTCTGCCCTAGCAGCCAGAATAGAGCCTGTCAGCTTTCTGAAGTATTGCACACTACTCCTCAGCTCTCTTCCTGTACTCAACACTAGAATTAAGTTCCCCCTCCCTCCACTGCGCTGGCTGTAATTGTTAACCCCTACCTGGACTGAACTGCAGCCCCAAAGGGTTCTAAGTTTTGTAGAACATGCTTTTAACCTCTTTTCAGAGCCAGAGGAAAACTACCATATTCACCAATACTACATTCCCCCAAACTTTAATTATGGTCATCCTCAGCCATACTAGACAACTAATACAAGTGTAAACATTTATAATATAACATGTTATTAAAACATTTTAGTAGAAGACTGGTCCTGATGTATTCTTCTTGGGTAAGACCCGGTCCTTCTTGGTTAAGTTCCGGAACAGCAATCAGGACAGTTCATTGTTATAACATTTGAAACTCTTCAGTAACACCAATCCTTCTCGGTAATGACCCCGGAAGCACAATGTCCATTTCCATTTTATCAACATAGGTCAACTCAACAACAGCCCTTTATTTACTTAAAGGCAGAGTCCCGAGGTACACAGTCTTAGTGGTAGAGAATATCAATCCTCAAGGCTTGCCTCAGTGCTTCAAATTCGAGCAGAAAAAGGGGCAACAGGCGCAATAACAACAAAAATAAAAGAAACAATCAACTCTTGCTGCTTTAGGCCTCCCCAGCCCTGAAGGTAGTAGAACAGTCCTCCAAAACAGCAAGCTTATCTTGAACCTGGGGCATTTTGCCTCCATCAGGGATTAATAACAGTCCTGAAAAGGAACCATACAGAAAAGGGTCCCAAAAAATGGAACTTGGAGGTCAACGGACCTCTGCATAGCCACCACATTTTTTTCTTCAGGCCTCCCTCTTCTCTTTCATAAAGGCAGCCCACGCTGTGGATGAAGGGGGAGTCTTCCACCTCCAAGGTTGGTCAGGGTACCTACTAGGCCCAGGGTTCTCGTCCAAGGACATTGCGCTGCCACAGCCAACCTGGGTTGGACCATAACTGGTGACCATGAACTTCTGGACCACATGACTGGTTGTGGCCTGAGGGTCCCCAGCCATATCAACCTCCTCCTGTTGTTTGGGTAGGAGGCCGACTGCCTGCACCTTACTGAGAGAGTCAGCTTCGTCGCAGCTTTCAAAGCTCTCTTCCTTCTCTTTCTCGGACTCCTCTCAGTGGCATCTCACCTAGGGCTTCTCCACTCGGGGTCCACCGGCCTTAGGTGGTGGCAAGAAACCTTTAGGAGATTCTCTAGCCCATGTCCGTTAGACCTCTCACTTAGCCCTCTTCTGAAGAACCTCTTGGTCTCTCTACAGGACGTCCTCCCATTCATTCAGGTGAATCAGGGCTTCACAAAATAAACAATGTCCCCTACATGCAAATTATGCAGACAAGAGGGCAGTTACTTTCTTTTGACGATGTCCCGACTGACGTGCACCTCATCACCCGTCCATTCTTCCTCCAGGAATCTATACCCTTCTGGAAGTTGAACTCCACTACCTATCCCTGAGTCTGAGAGTCCTATACTGATTCCTGCTGCATTGGAGCCTTCCAACCACCCCTCAGGAAAGTATCCGTCCACTTTTGGTGCTCCAGCAGCATCATCGAGGGGAGGACACACAGCTAATCACTTCGGTTTATATCCGGGATGGCTCTCTACAGGGGGGTACTCATTATGTCTTGCTCGTTTCCCCACCAGTTGATATAGGGAGCTCTCCACTTGGCCACCCTCACTTCCAACTCGCCTCCTTTGGGCCCCGAAATGCTTGCCGTCAAGGTAGGAAACACTGCCAATTGCTCCGGGAATGGAACCAGCCCAGAGGGAAAGCACTCATAATCCTCTTCTGGCCGTGTTGCGGTTGCTGCACCATGTCCATCTGGAGTTCCTCCTACCTCAGCCGAGGGAGTATCGCTTCCTGGCATCTGGCACCAATACAGCTCCCGGAGCTCATGGATTAGTAGTTCCATATCTGGGTGGGGCATAGTGGACCACTGCATGGTGACAGGTAGTAGCGGAGTTGGTCCATGAGTGACGCCCATCGATCAGTGACTTCAAGCTGTGGCCCCTGGGGTGACTATTTCTGGAATGTCTTCCTTGTCGCTCACCTCCATTGGGCAGTCTGTCTCACAAGATGCCATCTTCTGGAGAAGTTTGTCGCAGTACCTCCTTCTCCTCATTTGCTGAACATAAAATGGCACTGGGTGCTTCCTGCTCACCCAGCTCCACCTTATTCTGGGCTGATCTTATGATGTGACTGGTGCGTCACACTTCACTCTCGGCGGCTACGCCTTCAGCCGTGCTCCTTTCTTGTCAAGCTGTCACTCGCTGGGATGGACTTTACTCTGCGCCATGCCGTCTTCTTCAACATACCTCCCATTTTGGGACTAATCTTGACTGCTGGGCCCATCCTTCTTTGGACCGGGACTCGTGGCGGCTGGACAGCTTTTCACGCTCTCGGGCACCATCCACTCCCACATTTTTTCTCCTTCTCTTCTGACTCGAGGAATTTCTCTTCTGGAACCAGGGCAGCAATGAATCAGAGGATGTAAAGTTCATAACGATAACTGGAACTTTACTTAATAACTGGCAGTATTTACAATATTTACAGGCAGGTATAAAAGATAAGGCCCAATGGATTGTCATCTTTCCCACAGGTACTTGTTACAACTTCAGACCTGGTTCCCAATTTAGGTGAAACATTTCTGTTGCTTTTTTCTCTAGACCTAGAGAATCTTCCTCACCAAAGACAATATATCCAGATCTTAGTTCTCTTCACGTCCTAGACTTGAGTCCTAACTTCTTCTGCAAGCCTTCAGACATAATGCGCCCCTAGGTCCCCAACAACTCTCTTGAGGCTCCCAGGCTGGCTAAGGGGACTCTTGTGGAGGGATCCTTTTATCTGATGATCTACTGTACAGGATACTAGGCCCACATCTAACCTAGCAGCCAGAATACAGCCTGTCAACTTTCTGAAGTATTGCACACTACTCCTGAGCTCACTTCCTGTACTCAACACTAGCACTAAGTTACCCCTCCCTCTACTGGGCTGTCTGTAACAGTTAACTCTTACCTGGACTAAACTGTGGCCCCAGAGGGTTCTAACTTTTGTGAATATGCTTTTAACCTCTTTTCAGTTCCAGAGGGGAACTATCTCCTTCACCACTACTACACAGGCTCAAGGCAAAAGAAAGATGCGCCAAATACATTAACTAATGATTAATGAGGGCTAGCTTTGAAGAATCAGCCCTATGATATCTATAAATGAGATGGTCATTCAAAAAATGGATTTTATTCAAAGTTCATAAAATTCAGGAAGAAAACCAATTAGATTAGCTACTACACTTACAGCAGGTAAGGTTATTCTATCACCCCAGCCCTTTGGATATTGATATTTATCCTAATGGATAAATTTATTTCAGATAAAATGTATAATATATTCAGTGATTATAACTAGTGTTGAGCGAGCATGCTCGACACTGCTCGGTACTCGCCCGAGCATCTCACTAATCGGGATGTTCGGCGAGCACCGAGCATTTCCGGGTTACTCTGGCGGGAGCACGGGTCTCCGCCCTGCATGTTTGGCGCTCTTTACAGAGCCAATGAACATGCAGGGATTACCAGCCAGTCACTGTAATGCCGCAGCCATGTTGGTTGTGGGCATTACAGTGATTGGCTGACTGCACAGCGTCACCTCGAGTATTTAAAACCGGCGCCGCCATCTTGGACACAGTCACTCCGGATCACACAGTGTAGGGAGAGTGCTGCTGAGCTAGGGAGAGATTTCCACTGCAAAATAGGTAGTGTAGGGTATCTAAAGCCTGCAAAATCAAACAAACGGTCCATCTTAGTACTAATATCCATCACAGATATCAGGCAGGCAGGCAGGCTGTATAGGAGACACAGTGGTTATACCAACAAACACTGCATTACAGTCCTGTGTGCTGCTGCTGCTCAAATTGCTAGACTTAGCTCCAGATCTCAGGAGCCAGGAAAAATCCTTGTTTTTCATCTAAATAGTCTTTTTTTTTTTTTCCTCAGTCAGACTGTACAAATACCCGTCTTATTAACCTTTTGGTATTTTTTCTCAAAAAAAAAAAAAATTGAGTGTGTCTGTGAGTGTTCAGACACAAATATACTGTATCTGTTTAAAAGAGTCTGGTTTCGGCCAGATAACTAGAACTGTGGTTTGGCAGTTCCACGGTTCAAATCTCTGTATTATCCAATATTTTGCCTTTTTTCCATAAAAAAAAACAGTTTGAGTGTCTCGCTGACTGTTCAGACTCAAATATATCTATTTAAAAAAGTCTGGTATACGCCAGGAAATTATAACTGTGTTTTTTCTTTTCCACGGTTCAAATCTAGGTGTTATCCACCTTTTTGCCTTTTTTACATAAAAAAAAACTGTTTAAGTGTCTCTCTGACTGTTCAGACACAAATATATCTGTTTAAAAGATTCTGGTGTAGGCCAGAAAAATAGAACTGTGGTTTTCCTCTTCCACGGTTCTAATCTCCTTTTTATTACCCTTTTGCCATTGATAGTTCGAGTGTAAGATATTTTACTTCATTTACAATGGGCAAGGCACGTGGTAAGGAACGTGGAACTGGACGTTCTGGCGATGGTGCGTGTAGAGTATGGGGCCGTGGCCAAGGTGAAAATGTGCCACAACCAACAGCCACATCTTCTCGTTCCCAGTTCTTGACCGAATTAGTAGGGAAGCACACAACAACACCACTATTGGGAACTGATCAGTGTGAACCGGTTATTAATTGGATAGCAGATAATACTTCCAGTCACCTGGGCACCACCTCTGGTCTGTCTTCCACACGGTCAAGTGTTAGTAGCCGTGAGTCTCGACCGCATACTCCTCCTCACCCTGATGCTCCTTCCTCCCACCATTCCGAGTGTCGTCAGACAGCAACTGATCCCACAGTTGGACACTCTGAAGAGCTGTTCACTGGTCCATTTCCATATTTGTGCCACTCGCCTGCTCCGCTTGAAGTGGTGGAAGAGGAGATCCCATGTAGCGGTGACCAAATATTTGATCAGCCACGGACACAGGAAGGCGATGCTGGCAATTTGTCTCAAGAGGTGGACGATGACGAGACACAATTGCCACAAAGTGAGGAGGAGGACCGTGGTGCAGAAGTGGAAGATGAGGAGGTGGTGGATGATCTAGTAACTGACCCAACATGGCAGGAGGACACGCAGAGCGAGGCCAGTAGCACAAAGGGGGAGGGAGGCAGAGTACCCCAACAGGCAGGATGAAGCAGTGTGGTGGGCGCAGACAGAAGGCGGGCAACCGTTCCCCGTAACACCAACACGAGGGACGTTGCCAGTACAACCGGTAGTTCTTCCAGAGTCTGGAATTTTTTTAAAGACTCTGCTGATAACCCCTAAAAGGCCATTTGTACCAACTGACATGCCAGCATCAGCAGGGGTGACAAAACTACCAGCCTGTTCACCACCAGCATGATCAGGCACATGTCAGCAAAGCACCCGACTTTGTGGGGCGAACCCCAGGGGCCACGACCAGTGTCAGCGGGTGTCACCACTGCTTCTTCCGCTGTTGTGCGTTTAAGAGAACCCCATGTTGTGCATGCAAGGCAATCCCCTGTCCATACTGCATGCAAAGATGCCCCTTCCTCTCAGTGTTTACGTGTTATGGCAGTTTCTCAAGAAACAGCATAAAGGTCCACGTCCATGTCCCACTGCAGCGTTCAATTGTCCATATCCCAGACCTTTGAACAAAAGAGCAAATTCGCAGCCAACGCCCCACAGGCCACAGTCCTAAATTTGAACATTTCACGACTGCTTGCATTGGAAATGCTGCTTTTTAGGCTGGTGGAGACGGAATCCTTCCACAAACTTATGGCGGTGGCCGCCCCTCGGTACTCGGTCCCCAACCAACACTATTTTGCTCGGTGTGCCATCCCCGCACTACACAATCACGTGTCCCAAAACATCTGCCGTGCCCTCAACAATGCAGTTACTGGGAGAGTCCACCTGACAACGGACACGTGGACAAGTGCTTGTGGCCAGGGATGGTACATCTCCCTGATGGCACATTAGGTAAACATAGTGGAAGCCGGGACCCAGTCGGATCCTGGGACGGAACACATCCTCCCCACACCGAGGATTGCGGGCCATATGTCAGTCAGATTTGCCCACACAGTGTACAGCTCCTGTGCATCATTCTCCTCCACCTCCTCATGTTCAGCCTCCATCTCAGATATCACCACATCAGATACAAGCTGGAAGCACTGCAGTACTACCTCAGCCAAGCGACAACAGGCTGTGCTGGAACTCATAAGCTTAGGTGATAAACCACACACTGCTTGTGAGTTGTGGACAGCTGTGAAAGAGCAGGCAGATCTGTGGCTGAGACTGCTGAACCTACATCCAGGCCTGGTCGTATGTGACAATGGCCGTAACCTGGTGGCGGCTCTGAAGTGAGGCGAGATCACACACATACCATGCATCGCTCATGTGCTTAACCTCGTGGTTCAGCGTTTTCTCAAATCGAACCCAAAGTTGCCAGATCTGTTCGTCAAAGTACGCTGCCTGTCAGCTCATTTTTACAAGTCGGCTACAGCTTCCGCCGCCCTTGCTGTGTTGCAGCAGCGTTTGCAGCTTCCCGCACACCGACTGGTGTGTGATGTCCCCACACGTTGGAACTCTAACCTCCACATGTTGCAAAGGATTTGTGAGCAGAAGAGAGCAGTTGTGGAGTACCAGCTGCAACAAGGCTGTCGATATTCAGGTCAGACTCCACACATAAGACCTCAGGAGTGGACCTGGATGTCTGACATATGTACCATCCTGACAACCTTTGAGGAGTCCACCAAGAACGTGAGTGACAATGATGCCATCATTAGCATCAGGATCCTACTTGTCTGTCTTTTGCAACGCTCTCTGCAGAGAATTAAATAGGAGGCATTGCAGCCAGAGTATGATGAGATGGATCAAGAAGCCGTAGCGGGCGATTACACACAGCCCAGCCTCATCCCATCCCAACGTGCATTGGGGGTCAATGAGAGAGAGAAGGAGGAGGAAGAACAGGAGCTGGTATCATGCGCTGTAGACGGTAGTACCTGTACAACCTTCATACCGTCGGTTCTGTGTCGGTGGCCTGAGGAAAGGGGGGAGGAGGAGGAGGAGAGCATGGTCAGTCGTCATCTTAGTGAGGACATGGAAGTCTTGCCCGTTACCAGTCTGGCACGTATGGCTGACTTTATGTTAGGCTGCCTTAACCGTGACCCTTGCGTTGTCAAAATGTTGGGTGATAGTCAATACTGGTTGGTGACACTTTTAGACCCCCGCTACAAGGAGAACTTTCACTCTCTTATTCCTGAGGTGGAGAGGTCTACAAAAAAGGGGCAGTACCAGAAAGCCTTTGTTGTAGAACTGTTAAAAAAATTCCCATCTGAACACGCTAGTGGCAGAGGTCACAGTTCGTTGCCCAACCAAGGCGTACAGGTGAGAGAGACACAACTCCAAACCAGCAAAGGCAGGGGAACACTGTCAACGTTCTGGGACAGTTTTCTCAGACCCGCCCAGCTTACAGGCCCTGAGGCGCGGGGTACTCTCACAAGGAGTGGAAAGTTTCAAAAGATGGTGAGGAAGTACCTTGCCGACCGTACCCGTGTCCTCCGTGATTCATCTGTGCCTTTTAATTATTGGGTATCCAAGCTGGAAACTTGGAATGAACTTGCTCTGTACGCCTTGGAGGTCCTGGCCTGCCCTGCCGCTAGCGTGTTATCGGAGCGAGTTTTTAGTGCCGCTGGGGGAATTTAAACTGATAAGCGCACTCGCTTGTCAACTGACAATGCTGACAAGCTGACCCTTATCAAAATGAACAAGGGCAGGATTGGGCCAGACTTCTCATCACCACCAAATGACAGCAGAGTAACATAAAGCCATATTCACTGTGTAATTTTGGGAGGTGTATTCACATGCACCGCTTCACACCCACACATGGGTATACGCTTCCTCATTTCGGCTGTTTTATGCTCTTCTCCTTATCCTCAGCCTCCACCACCACTACACCACCAGGGTGACCATGGTCCATGCTGCCAGCATTGCAAGTTCCTCCGTCCTAATTTTTGGCAGCTTTTGCTTGGAAGGCATAGGCAAAGACTATGGGAGACCCACTCCCCAATAATGGGAATAAAGTTTTTAATATGCTGTACTGCATGGCTCTTGTAAGGGGCATTAAAATTGTCTTGTTAAGCTACTGTGACCTCCACGTCTCTTCCAAGGGTCATTGATATTGCCTTTTTATTCCACTGGGACCTCCACGTCTCTTCCAAGGGGCATTTATACTGTCTTTTTATTCCACTCTGACCTCCATGTCTCTTCCTAGGGGCATTAAAAATGTCTTTCTAAACCCTTCTGAACTCCACGTCTCTTCCAAGGGGCTTCAAAACCGTCTTGTTAAACCACTCTGAACTCCACGTCTCTTCCAAGGGGTATTAAAATCATCTTGTTAAGCTGCTGTGACCTCCACGTCTCTTCCAAGGGTCATTGATATTGTCTTTTTATTCCACTGGGACCTCCACCACTCTTCCAAGGGACATTGATATTGTCTTTTTATTCCACTGCGACCTCCTCCACTCTTCCAAGGAGCATTGATATTGTCTTGTTAAGCTACTGTGACCTCCATGTCTCTTCCAAGGGTCATTAATATTTTCTTTTTAGTCCACTGGTACCTCCACCACTCTTCCAAGGGGCATTGATATTGTCTTTTTATTCCACTGCGACCTCCACCACTCTTCCTAGGGGCATTGATATTGTATTTTTATTCCACTGCGACCTCCACCACTTTTCCAAGGGGCATTGATATTGTCTTTTTTTTCCACTGGGACCTCCACTTCTCTTCCAAGGGGCATTAGAACCATCTTTTTAACCACTCTGAACTCCACGACTCTTCCAAGTGGCATTAAAACCGTCTTGTTAAGCTACTGTGACCTCCACGTCTCTTCCAATGGGCATTTAAATCATCTTGTTAAACCACTCTGAACTCCACAGCTGTTCCAAGGGGCATTGAAATGTTGTTTTTCATTACCTCTAACCTCCACGACTCTTCCAACGGTCATTGCATTTCCTCCTAATTTTAGTCAGCTTTTGCTTTTCAATGCATAGGCGAACACTAAGGGAGACCCACTCCCCAATAATGGGTAGAAGGTTTTTAGTACGCTGTAATCCACATCTGTTTCAAGGGGCATTGCAGTTCCTCATAATTTTTGGAAAGCCTTCCATTCACTGCTTAGGCCAACAGTGTACAGGAGACCCAGTTGCTATAAATGGAAAAAATGGTTTAGTTAAGGCCCTCTGACCTCCATGTCACTTCTAAGGGACATTGGAGAGCCTCAAAATTTTTGGTAGGCATTGCACTCACTGTATGCCCTATAACTGTGTAGCCGAACCGCTCCTTTTGGTACAGAAACATATCCTACAAGACATGTGTGATTGACTGGCCTGATATTGATGTGAATGGTCCCTGTTCCTCCTGCTCTTTCTCCTTTGCTACCACCTCATCCATCATTCATCTCCTTAAGCTTTGTTTTAATGGGAGTCATAAAACTGGGATAGTAGCAGGAAAACATCCAGCAATCCTCGGAGGAGGTAGGATATGCGCCAAAACGCTGACGATCTCAGGCCTAGCCGCTACTACATACATGCGCTTGCATTCCAAGGAACAGAAATCTAAGGAGATGGATGGCCTCAAGATCATGAATAATTTATTCGTTGTGTAGGAGGACGACCACTGCTGCTGTCTATCTTCTGAACTTTGTGTTAAAGCCTGATTGACCCAGGACCCGCAATCCTCTATGTCTGGAGGACGTGTTGCATCCCAGTGTCCATCTGTCTCCCGGCTTCCACAATATTAACCCAGTGTGAAGGCGTCAGTGAGATGGACCATCCCTGGCCACATTCACTTGTCCACGTGTTTGCGGTTAGTCTGTCCTCAGGCCACTCTACCATTTTTGAAGAAAATTATATAAAAGGGTCCAAACCCTCTATGATGGTATTGACATTGAGGTCGAGATACTCTTGCACCATCCCATCCAGTCGTTCACCACGTGTCAGAATTGTACTCTGTTGTCCTGATGCATGAGCTGGTCTAAAAAATGTGTGAACTGACACTTACACTGCTGATGAAATGTTTTTGTGTTGATGAATTGACCCTGGGGTTGTAAGTTTAGAGCTGCAATGCACATTGTGTGCCTCACTGCTGTCTTGGATAAAATCTCTTTTATGTTTGTCTAAAAGCATGTTTCGATACTCCAGCATGCGCGGGTCCTTTTCCTGGGCGGGAAGCATCTGGCAAAATTTATTCTTGTAATGTGGATCTAACAGAGTGGCAGCCCAGCAGTCAGCACTATTTTGAATCCTAACTATACGGGGATCATGTTGGAGATAGTGCAGCAAGAAGGCACTCATATGTCGGGCTTTTCCATGAGGTCCAAGCCCATGGTGTGTTGGTGACTGGGTAACACTGATGCTTGTTTCTTCCATCCGCTCCCACATACCACGGACAACAGAGAGGGGATCATTATCCTTTTCATTTCTGACTGTTGCTCACCCATCACCTCTTTCTCCTCATCCTCCTCCATTTGTTCCTCGGCTCCTGCACTTTCACTAACAGTGTGTCTGGTAACAAGAGCCCCCATCAATCGCTGTAATAGACCCTGCCTTGTCACCTGCTTGTGTGACGACAATGTGGAGCTTAGAGACATTGTTATTCCTCAGCATCCTCCTCTGCTTCCTCCTCTGCCTCTTGGACCCCCACCTTCTCCCGCAGACTATTCAAAATGTGCTCCAGCATATAGATGACCAGAATAGTGATGCTGATGACGGCATCGTCAGCGCTAACCATCTTAGTAGCCATTTCAAAACTGTGCAGAAGGGTGAAGAGGCCCTTAATCTGCACCCATTCCATAAACGTGATTTGCACCATGTCCATGCTGCATTGGCTCAGGCCATATGACAGGTCTCATCACTGTGTCAGGGCTCATCGCTGCTGCAACAGTCGCTGCAACATGTGCTGAGTGGAATTCCACCATGTTGGCACATCGCATATCAACCAGTTAACCAGTATGGACAAAGACTTCTGTATCCATGCAAGCCGACGACCTGCAGGGTGTGAACGGCGGAAGTGAGCACATATGAACCATACTTTCTGCAGCAGTACATCTAGACCGGGATAGTGGCAGAGAAATTGCTGTATGTTAGGTTAAGGACGTGAGCCATGCAAGGCACATATGTGAGGTAGCCCCGGCATAGGGCCGCCACCAGGTTTGCACACGGTCTTCCCTGGCTCCAAGTTCAGTGGAGACAGTCATTGCTCAAACTCAGCCTGCATAGCTGTCCTCAACTCTTGACCTGTGTGACTGTGATCTCCAAGACATATTAATTTAACACTGCCTGATTGAAGTGAGCCTTGGCTGTGCAGTACATAAGTGGTGGGGATTCGCTCTACACTTTTGGAATGCATGTCTCATTAAGGCGGAGGTTGAGAATGCAGGTGGAGGCATAGAGGAGGTGGAGGAGGCAGAAGCAGTAGATTAAGTGTTAGATGCAGAGGTTTGTGTGGCAAGCCTTGGGCATTCTAAGACTTGTGGAGCAGCCCATTCCCCACCTGACCCCAAAGCCACCAGAGTCATCCAGTGCCCAGTCAGTGAGAGGAAACGTCCCTGGCTATGCTTACTCGTTCAGGTGTCTGTGGTGAAATGCACCCTGGCAGACATCGATTTTTTTTCATTTAATGGGTAATGCTGTCTGTGACATGCTGGTGTAGCGCAGGCACAGCTTTCTTAGAGAAGTAATGGTGACTGGGCAACTGGTACTGGGGAACTGAGACAGCCATCAGCTTTCAGAAACTGTTTCTATCCACCAGATAAGAAAGGCAGCATTTCTGAGGTCAACAAATTAGATATGGTGGAATTCAACCTCTTAGCTTTGGCATGTGTAGGATGAAAAAATCTTTTACGTTACCACAACTGCGGGACCGAGGGATGCCTGCTGTGCTGAGAGAGGTTAAACATGACTAACTGCCACACTGTGAGTGAGGTGCAGGCGGAGATGTTATGCTGGATTGAGAAATATGTGTTGTGGTCGGTGAATAAAAAACACCTGGCATGTCCACTTCCATTACAGCTTATGGGCTCTCACTCAGCCTGACTGGAGCGAGTAAAAAAGTGGAGGTTCTGCCGGAGACCTGTGTGACAACACTTGGCACAGTGACAGAGGAGGAAGAAGCAACAGATGCGGTTGATGGGGCGGCCGATGGATGGTGAGGCCCACTGGTCCACATTTTATCGCAGTGAGATTGCCAGAGTAATGCATGTTGATTGCGCATGTGAAGATTCATGCATGTAGTAGTCAAATTATTGCAATTTTTTCCTCTACTGAGTCGTTTTTAATAAGTCGGGAGATAACGTGAGTTGGCTCATCCTTTGCGGTGTCAAAAAAGGCCCAGGCTAGGCAACCCATGCCGCCCCTTCAAGCTGCAGACCTACAACCGCTGCTTGCCATAGCCACATTTGTAGCTAAGGATGCAGTGCTTGGCGTGGTTGCATCACTCCGTGTCTGTGCAGTAGGCCACAACGTAACCTCCTCGTCTTCCTCCTCCTCCTTTTCCTCTGCTGAGCTACTCAGCTGCGTGCCTCTGGGTTCCCATTAAGTGAGATCTACAACCTCAACATCCTCTCAGTTCTCCCATTCCTCGCCCTGAGAGTTACCATCCTCCTTTTCCTGTCCTGACAACACAGTACAGTCTGCGTATGCCTCACTTATCTGAGTCTCATCAGGATCAACTCCCCCTGGGGGTTAACATCTGGTGACAAGGGTCAGGATTCTGCTCAGACCCTACTTCGTCCTGACCTGGATCTGACAGAAAAAAAATTTGGGCATCGGTGCAGATACTTTCCTCCTCTTGAGTCTGTGAATCTTTGAAGCAGACCTCTTATGCCTATGGCATAGAATATGTGAACAGCTCTTCAGATTCGCCCATCTGTGGTTCCCTACAGTCAGTTGGGAGGTTGGAGAGTTGTGACGTGAGGGGAAATGAGGGTAATTAGAGTGCCACGTCTGAGGACTGAATTGTGTGTGATGTTGATGTGGAGGAAGAGGAGAGGCCACTTGATGCAGCGCTTGTCATCCACTGGAGCACATGCTTTTTCTAGCTCTCATCTACAAGCTGATGTGCTGCTGCCAAAGAAAGGGAATGCGGTAGCCTGTCCAGTAGAGATGAGCGTTGTTCTACTCGAACTGTTCGCCAATCTCAAATTCGAGCTGTTTTGGGCGGTGTTCGAGCCGTTCGGCGAACACAAACGATTTGAGAAAAATTCGGCTGTTCGAGGTTATGTTCGATAACTGTTCGTGCACCAAAATCATAACTGGATTTTTTCTCAGTAATGATGAAAATTAATGTTAATACGCAGTTTGAGTGTACAGCGGGGTGGGGGGAGGGGCAGGGGATGGATCTCTGCAGGAATAATGAAGATCTCCATTTTTTTTCTCTTTCCCGCATTTACAGTGGGGAGGTGCAATCTGTCAGCCTATCAGCAGCGCACACACGGAGCGAAGTGCTTTTTTCACACAAGCAAGGGCATGTGTCATTGGCAGTGTATGTCACATGTCCTTGCCCTATAAGACCAAGCCATTTTCCCCGTCGCCACCATTTTCTCACTGCTGCAGCTGCGTGTTAGACGGCACCGCTGTTGCTGTGTGCGCTATACCTTGTTAATTCAAGCCAATTTTCGCACAAATCTACAGATAGCTTGGGAGTAGGGAATAGTTGTGATTGCAGTCCTTTTAAGGACTAGGTTACAGCATTTCCTACTACTTTTATCAGGCAGGTCTGTGCTCTTAAATAGATAGATTGTGGGAGTAAAGACTAATTGTAATTGCAGTCCTTTTCAGGACTAGGTTACATCAGTTCCTATCACTTTTTGCCAGGCAGGTCTGTGCCAGTGCTGTGCAAGTTTTTTTCACAGCATTTGGCTGAATCTAGCAAAGCTAATCCTTTTTGGCCTATTGCAGAGAGTGTTAGTCAGTGGAGTAGCCTATCTGTGTTGCAAGATATACCACCTGTGTATAGAATACCAATTTTTTTACTGCAGCTAGTGAAGTAAAATCTTTTGGGCATAGCATCATTCTATTAGTCCATCTATACTGACCTCCATCAGGTTGCAAATTGAATATAATTTTTTTCTGCATCTAGCTCTGAAAAAATATTTGGGCTTCTAGCAGTGTGTGGGACTTGTTCTATTAGTCCATCTATACTGACCTCCATCAGGTTGCAAACTGAATATAATTTTTTTCTGCATCTAGCTCTGAAAAAATATTTGGCCTTCTAGCAGTGTGTGGGACTTTCTCTATTAGTCCATCTATACTAACCTCCATCAGGATGCAAACTGAATATATTTTTTTTATGCATCTACCTCTGAAAAAATATTGGGCTTCTAGCTGTGTGTGGGACTTGTTCTATTAATCCATCTATACAGACCTCCATCAGGTTGCAAACTGAATATAATTTTTTTCTGCATCTACCTCTGAAAAAATATTTGGGCTTCTAGCTGTGTGTGGGACTTGTTCTATTAGTCCATCTGTACTGACCTCCATCAGGTTGCAAATTAAAAATAATTTTTATCTGCATCTACCTCTGAAAAAATATTTGGGCTTCTAGCTGTGTGTGGGACTTGTTCTATTAGTCCATCTATACTGACCTCCATCAGGTTGCAAACTGAATATAATTTTTTTCTGCATCTAGCTCTGAAAAAATATTTGGCCTTCTAGCAGTGTGTGGGACTTGTTCTATTAGTCCATCTATACTGACCTCCATCAGGTTGCAAATTAAAAATAATTTTTTGTCTGCATCTAGCTCTGAAAAAATATTTGGCCTTCTAGCAGTGTGTGGGACTTTCTCTATTAGTCCATCTATACTGACCTCCATCAGGTTGCAAACTGAATATATTTTTTTTCTGCATCTACCTCTGAAAAAATATTGGGCTTCTAGCTGTGTGTGGGACTTGTTCTATTAATCCATCTATACAGACCTCCATCAGGTTGCAAACTGAATATAATTTTTTTCTGCATCTACCTCTGAAAAAATATTTGGGCTTCTAGCTGTGTGTGTGACTTGTTCTATTAGTCCATCTATACTGACCTCCATCAGGTTGCAAACTGAATATAATTTTTTTCTGCATCTAACTCTGAAAAAATATTTGGGCTTCTAGCTGTGTGTGGGACTTTCTCTATTAGTCCATCTATACTGACCTCCATCAGGTTGCAAATTAAAAATAATTTTTTGTCTGCATCTAGCTCTGAAAAAATATTTGGCTTTCTAGCAGTGTGTGGGACTTTCTCTATTAGTCCATCTATACTGACCTCCATCAGGTTGCAAACTGAATATATTTTTTTTCTGCATCTACCTCTGAAAAAATATTGGGCTTCTAGCTGTGCGTGGGACTTGTTCTATTAATCCATCTATACAGACCTCCATCAGGTTGCAAACTGAATATAATTTTTTTCTGCATCTACCTCTGAAAAAATATTTGGGCTTCTAGCTGTGTGTGGGACTTGTTCTATTAGTCCATCTATACTGACCTCCATCAGGTTGCAAACTGAAAATCATTTTTTGACTGCATCTAGCTCTGAAAAAATATTTGGCCTTCTAGCAGTGTGTGAGACTTTCTCTATTAGTCCATCTATACTGACCTCCATCAGGTTGCAAATTAAAAATAATTTTTATCTGCATCTACCTCTGAAAAAATATTTGGGCTTCTAGCTGTGTGTGGGACTTGTTCTATTAGTCCATCTATACTGACCTCCATCAGGTTGCAAACTGAATATAATTTTTTTCTGCATCTAGCTCTGAAAAAATATTTGGCCTTCTAGCAGTGTGTGGGACTTTCTCTATTAGTCCATCTATACTGACCTCCATCAGGTTGCAAATTAAAAATAATTTTTTGTCTGCATCTAGCTATGAAAAAATATTTGGCCTTCTAGCAGTGTGTGGGACTTTCTCTATTAGTCCATCTATACTGACCTCCATCAGGTTGCAAATTAAAAATAATTTTTTGTCTGCATCTAGCTATGAAAAAATATTTGGCCTTCTAGCAGTGTGTGGGACTTTCTCTATTAGTCCATCTATACTGACCTCCATCAGGTTGCAAACTGAATATATTTTTTTTCTGCATCTACCTCTGAAAAAATATTGGGCTTCTAGATGTGTGTGGGACTTGTTCTATTATCCATCTATACAGACCTCCATCAGGTTGCAAACTGAATATAATTTTTTTCTGCATCTACCTCTGAAAAAATATTTGGGCTTCTAGCTGTGTGTGGGACTTGTTCTATTAGTCCATCTATACTGACCTCCATCAGGTTGCAAACTGAAAATAATTTTTTGTATGCATCTAGCTCTGAAAAAATATTTGGCCTTCTAGCAGTGTGTGGGACTTTCTCTATTAGTCCATCTATACTGACCTCCATCAGGTTGCAAATTAAAAATAATTTTTATCTGCATCTACCTCTGAAAAAATATTTTGGCTTCTAGCTGTGTGTGGGACTTTCTATATTAGTCCATCTATACTGACCTCCATCAGGTTGCAAACTGAATATAATTTTTTTCTGCATCTACCTCTGAAAAAATATTTGGCCTTCTAGCAGTGTGTGGGACTTTCTCTATTAGTCCATCTATACTGACCTCCATCAGGTTGCAAACTGAATATATATTTTTTCTGCATCTACCTCTGAAAAAATATTGGGCTTCTAGCTGTGTGTGGGACTTGTTCTATTAATCCATCTATACAGACCTCCATCAGTAGAGATGAGCGTTGTTCTACTCGAACTGTTCGCCAATCTCAAATTCGAGCTGTTTTGGGCGGTGTTCGAGCCGGTCGGCGAACACGAACAATTTGAGAAAAATTCGGCTGTTCGAGGTTATGTTCGATAACTGTTCGTGCACCAAAATCATAACTGGATTTTTTCTCAGTAATGATGAAAATTAATGTTAATACGCAGTTTGAGTGTACAGCGGGGCGGGGGGAGGGACAGGGGATGGATCTCTGCAGGAACAATGAAGATCTCCATTTTTTTTTCTCTTTCCCGCATTTGCAGTGGGGAGGTGCAATCTGTCAGCCTATCAGCAGCGCACACACGGAGCGAAGTGCTTTTTTTCACACAAGCAAGGGCATGTGTGATTGGCAGTGTATGTCACATATCCTTGCCCTATAAGACCAAGCCATTTTCCCCGTCGCCACCATTTTCTCACTGCTGCAGCTGCGTGTTAGACGGCACCGCTGTTGCTGTGTGCGCTATACCTTGTTAATTTCAAGCCAAGTTTCGCACAAATATACAGATAGCTTGGGAGTAGGGAATAGTTGTGATTGCAGTCCTTTTAAGGACTAGGTTACAGCATTTCCTACGACTTTTATCAGGCAGGTCTGTGCTCTTAAATAGATAGATTGTGGGAGTAAAGACTAATTGTAATTGGAGTCCTTTTCAGGACTAGGTTACATCAGTTCCTATCAGTTTTTGCCAGGCAGGTCTGTGCCAGTGCTGTGCAAGTTTTTTTCACAGCATTTGGCTGAATCTAGCAAAGCTAATCCTTTTTGGCCTATTGCAGAGTGTGTTAGTCAGTGGAGTAGCCTATCTGTGTTGCAAGATATACCACCTGTGTATAGAATACCAATTTTTTTACTGCACCTAGTGAAGTAAAATCTTTTGGGCATAGCATCATTCTATTAGTCCATCTATACTGACCTCCATCAGGTTGCAAACTGAATATAATTTTTTTCTGCATCTAGCTCTGAAAAAATATTTGGGCTTCTAGCAGTGTGTGGGACTTGGTCTATTAGTCCATCTATACTGACCTCCATCAGGTTGCAAATTAAAAATAATTTTTTTCTGCATCTAGCTCTGAAAAAATATTTGGGCTTCTAGCGGTGTGTGGGACTTGGTCTATTAGTCCATCTATACTGACCTCCATCAGGTTGCAAATTAAAAATAATTGTTTTCTGCATCTAGCTCTGAAAAAATATTTGGGCTTCTAGCGGTGTGTGGGACTTGGTCTATTAGTCCATCTATACTGACCTCCATCAGGTTGCAAATTAAAAATAATTTTTTTCTGCATCTAGCTCTGAAAAAATATTTGGGCTTCTAGCAGTGTGTGGGACTTGGTCTATTAGTCCATCTATACTGACCTCCATCAGGTTGCAAATTAAAAATAATTTTTTTCTTCATTTATCTCTGAAAAAATAGTTGGGCTTCTAGCAGCGTGTGGGACTTGTTCTATTAGTCCATCTATACTGACCTCCATCAGGTTGCAAATTAAAAATAATTTTTTTCTGCATCTAGCTCTGAAAAAATATTTGGGCTTCTAGCAGTGTGTGGGACTTGGTCTATTAGTCCATCTATACTGACCTCCATCAGGTTGCAAATTAAAAATAATTTTTTTCTGCATCTAGCTCTGAAAAAATATTTGGGCTTCTAGCAGTGTGTGGGACTTGGTCTATTAGTCCATCTATACTGACCTCCATCAGGTTGCAAATTGAATAAAAAAAATTTCTGCATCTAGCTCTGAAAAAATATTTGGGCTTCTAGCGGTGTGTGGGACTTGGTCTATTAGTCCATCTATACTGACCTCCATCAGGTTGCAAATTAAAAATAATTTTTATCTACATCCAGCTCTGAAAAAATATTTGGCCTTCTAGCAGTGTGTGGGACTTTCTCTATTAGTCCATCTATACTGACCTCCATCAGGTTGCAAATTAAAAATAATTTTTTGTCTGCATCTAGCTATGAAAAAATATTTGGCCTTCTAGCAGTGTGTGGGACTTTCTCTATTAGTCCATCTATACTGACCTCCATCAGGTTGCAAACTGAATATATTTTTTTTCTGCATCTACCTCTGAAAAAATATTGGGCTTCTAGATGTGTGTGGGAATTGTTCTATTATCCATCTATACAGACCTCCATCAGGTTGCAAACTGAATATAATTTTTTTCTGCATCTACCTCTGAAAAAATATTTGGGCTTCTAGCTGTGTGTGGGACTTGTTCTATTAGTCCATCTATACTGACCTCCATCAGGTTGCAAACTGAAAATAATTTTTTGTCTGCATCTAGCTCTGAAAAAATATTTGGCCTTCTAGCAGTGTGTGGGACTTTCTCTATTAGTCCATCTATACTGACCTCCATCAGGTTGCAAATTAAAAATAATTTTTATCTGCATCTACCTCTGAAAAAATATTTTGGCTTCTAGCTGTGTGTGGGACTTTCTCTATTAGTCCATCTATACTGACCTCCATCAGGTTGCAAACTGAATATAATTTTTTTCTGCATCTACCTCTGAAAAAATATTTGGCCTTCTAGCAGTGTGTGGGACTTTCTCTATTAGTCCATCTATACTGACCTCCATCAGGTTGCAAACTGAATATATATTTTTTCTGCATCTACCTCTGAAAAAATATTGGGCTTCTAGCTGTGTGTGGGACTTGTTCTATTAATCCATCTATACAGATCTCCATCAGTAGAGATGAGCGTTGTTCTACTCGAACTGTTCGCCAATCTCAAATTCGAGCTGTTTTGGGCGGTGTTCGAGCCGGTCGTCGAACACGAACAATTTGAGAAAAATTCGGCTGTTCGAGGTTATGTTCGATAACTGTTCGTGCACCAAAATCATAACTGGATTTTTTCTCAGTAATGATGAAAATTAATGTTAATACGCAGTTTGAGTGTACAGCGGGGCGGGGGGAGGGACAGGGGATGGATCTCTGCAGGAACAATGAAGATCTCCATTTTTTTTTCTCTTTCCCGCATTTGCAGTGGGGAGGTGCAATCTGTCAGCCTATCAGCAGCGCACACACGGAGCGAAGTGCTTTTTTTCACACAAGCAAGGGCATGTGTGATTGGCAGTGTATGTCACATATCCTTGCCCTATAAGACCAAGCCATTTTCCCCGTCGCCACCATTTTCTCACTGCTGCAGCTGCGTGTTAGACGGCACCGCTGTTGCTGTGTGCGCTATACCTTGTTAATTTCAAGCCAATTTTCGCACAAATATACAGATAGCTTGGGAGTAGGGAATAGTTGTGATTGCAGTCCTTTTAAGGACTAGGTTACAGCATTTCCTACGACTTTTATCAGGCAGGTCTGTGCTCTTAAATAGATAGATTGTGGGAGTAAAGACTAATTGTAATTGGAGTCCTTTTCAGGACTAGGTTACATCAGTTCCTATCAGTTTTTGCCAGGCAGGTCTGTGCCAGTGCTGTGCAAGTTTTTTTCACAGCATTTGGCTGAATCTAGCAAAGCTAATCCTTTTTGGCCTATTGCAGAGTGTGTTAGTCAGTGGAGTAGCCTATCTGTGTTGCAAGATATACCACCTGTGTATAGAATACCAATTTTTTTACTGCACCTAGTGAAGTAAAATCTTTTGGGCATAGCATCATTCTATTAGTCCATCTATACTGACCTCCATCAGGTTGCAAACTGAATATAATTTTTTTATGCATCTAGCTCTGAAAAAATATTTGGGCTTCTAGCAGTGTGTGGGACTTGGTCTATTAGTCCATCTATACTGACCTCCATCAGGTTGCAAATTAAAAATAATTTTTTTCTGCATCTAGCTCTGAAAAAATATTTGGGCTTCTAGCGGTGTGTGGGACTTGGTCTATTAGTCCATCTATACTGACCTCCATCAGGTTGCAAATTAAAAATAATTCTTTTCTGCATCTAGCTCTGAAAAAATATTTGGGCTTCTAGCGGTGTGTGGGACTTGGTCTATTAGTCCATCTATACTGACCTCCATCAGGTTGCAAATTAAAAATAATTTTTTTCTGCATCTAGCTCTGAAAAAATATTTGGGCTTCTAGCAGTGTGTGGGACTTGGTCTATTAGTCCATCTATACTGACCTCCATCAGGTTGCAAATTAAAAATAATTTTTTTCTTCATTTATCTCTGAAAAAATATTTGGGCTTCTAGCAGCGTGTGGGACTTGTTCTATTAGTCCATCTATACTGACCTCCATCAGGTTGCAAATTAAAAATAATTTTTTTCTGCATCTAGCTCTGAAAAAATATTTGGGCTTCTAGCAGTGTGTGGGACTTGGTCTATTAGTCCATCTATACTGACCTCCATCAGGTTGCAAATTAAAAATAATTTTTTTCTGCATATAGCTCTGAAAAAATATTTGGGCTTCTAGCAGTGTGTGGGACTTGGTCTATTAGTCCATCTATACTGACCTCCATCAGGTTGCAAATTGAATAAAAAAAATTTCTGCATCTAGCTCTGAAAAAATATTTGGGCTTCTAGCGGTGTGTGGGACTTGGTCTATTAGTCCATCTATACTGACCTCCATCAGGTTGCAAATTAAAAATAATTTTTTTCTGCATCTAACCCAGCCAATAGTTTTGGCCTAATACCACAGTTTGGCCACTCAGCTCTGCTCGGTTACCATCCATTGTTTTTTTGTGCAAACAACTCCAGAGTTGTGAATTAGTTAACCACCAAAATGAGTGGAAAAAGGCCTGCTGCTGGTGGAAAGGGGAATAGGCGTGTTGGGAAGGGGAAAAAAGGTTGTGTCCGTGGGGTAGGTGCAGAAGAAAGACCATCTTCCAGCCAAACTAAAATGTCTACTTCTTTTAGCGGACAATGTGATAAGATCCCTTTCTTACGGCCACGCCAATCGCTACAAATTCCAGATGAGGCACAAAAACAGCAGGTGCTTCAACGGATATCAAGTGCTCCTTTAAGTGGGCTCTCCTCCACATCAACTTCAACATCACAAATACTCCAGTCCTCAAAGGTGTCACCCAAATCGCACTTGCTTCCTCACAGCTCCCAAATCTCCAGCTGCCCGTCTGAGTATGAGGTAGAACAGATGGTTGAGTCTGCAGAGCTGTTTACTCATACTATAGCCTGGGAATCAGAGGTCGACTCCAGCGCTTCTGTGAATCCAGACGAGGAAATGATCTGCACTGATGCCCAGAATCTTTATGAGTCGGATCCAGGACCAGACGCAGAAGGTTCTGACCATAATGTAGACCCTCATTCCCAAACTGTAACTCCTGTTGGTGGAGACAATGAGGAAGACGATGATAAGACTCAAATACCTGATTGGAGCGACAACTTTAGTTTTTTGTCAGGGCAGGAACAGGTTGGCTCTGAGGACGACGGGTGTGATAACGCACAGGGTGATGATGATGAGGTCGGAGATCCCACTTACTGTCAACCCACAGTCAGCCAAGAGATGAGGTCAGCAGAGGAGGTGGAGGAAGATGCTAGTGACGACGAGGTCAGGTTGCGCCTTCCTGGACAGAGACGTAGTACTGGAAGCACGTCAACAACTGCATCCTCAAACACAACTCTGCCTCTCACCACAAGTCGTGGTGGCTCTTCAGGTCGCATGGGTGCTAAGCCTTGCATAGCCTGGGCATTTTTTCAGATCGATAAAGATGACCCAACTCGTGTTATCTGTAACATTTGTCAGCAAAAGCTAAGTAGAGGCCAAAAAATACATAGTTTGAGTACTTCATGCATGAACCGGCACATGGACATGAAGCATAAGTTGCAGTGGGAAGCTCAGTGTGCTACAATGCGGTCTAGCCGGCCGGGCCAACCACCGTCTGCCATATCTTGTGCATCCGCGGCCTCTTCATCCTCTGTGACTGGGGGGACAGCAGTCACACCTGTTTTGGGGCGCAGACCTGCCACCTCTTTACCCGCAACAGCCAGCGTGATTGGCAGGTCATCATTTTCTTTGGAGGTGGTAACACCAGCTGGTCTTGAGCGCTGTCCGACATCGATAGCACCACCTTTGGATCAAGGCAACCTAACATGTCCGCCTGCATCTTCCTCACAGACCGGCAGTTTGCCGGGGACACCCTTATCAACCCCGTCTAAGCACAATAGCCAGCCCTCGGTCCCTCAGATGTGGACAAGTAAAAGACCATTTCCTCCTAGCCATGAGAAAGCTAAGAGGTTGAATTTCACCATCTGCAAGCTCTTGGCTACAGAAATGCTGCCTTTCCGCCTGGTGGACACAGAGGATTTTCGAGACCTTATGTCCGTCGCAGTGCCCCAGTACCAGATGCCCAGTCGGCACTACTTCTCAAAGAAAGGTGTGCCTGCGCTCCACCAGCATGTCGCACACAACATCACCGCTTCTTTGAGAAACTCTGTGTGTGACAGGGTGCATTTCACCACAGACACTTGGACGAGTAGGCATGGACAGGGGCGTTACATGTCGCTGACTGGGCACTGGGTAACTATGGTGACAGCAGGACAAGGGGCTGCTGTCCAAGTCTTGCCGTCCCCACGAGTTGTGCGTCAATCCTCTTTATGTCATTTTTCCTCCACTGCTTCTGCCTCCTCAACCTCCTCTCGGTCTTCCACCTGCACCCAAAGCCTGTCTGGTCATGCCACAAGCTTTCTAACTGCGCAGAAGGGATCCTGCACACCTCCTTACTATGCTGTCAGTAGGGCTCAACGTCATCAGGCGGTTTTTACATTGAAATGTCTGGGAAATGTGAGTCACACAGCTGAGGAGTTGTGGTCAGCTCTGGAGAACCAATTTCATGAATGGTTGTCTCCACTGGACCTGAAACCAGGGAAGGCCGTGTGCGACAATGCTGCAAACCTGGGTGCGGCCCTTCGCCGGGGCAATGTCACACACGTGCCTTGTATGGCTCACGTGTTGAACCTGGTTGTCCAGCAATTTTTAGCCCACTATCCCAGACTAGATGGCCTTCTGCAGAGGGCACGGTCGCTGTGTGCTCACTTCCGCCGTTCGCATCCCGCAGCTCAGCGACTTACATCTCTACAGAAGTCGTTGGGCCTGCCACTTCACCGGCTAAAATGCGATGTGCCTACCCGGTGGAATTCAACTCTGCACATGTTGCAGCGACTGTGGCAGCACCGACAAGCCCTGGTGCAATACGTTCTGACGTATAGCCTGGGCCAACGAGATTCAGAGGTGGGGCAAATCACGCTGGAGGAGTGGTCTCAGATCAGGGACCTATGCACCCTTCTGCACAGTTTTGAAATGGCGACGAAAATGTTTAGTGCTGACGATGCCATTATCAGCATGACTATTCCGGTGATTTACATGCTGGAGCACATGTTAAACAGAATTCGGAGTCAGGTGGTGGCACAAGAGGAGGTGGAGGAAGTAGAGGAGGAGGAGTTGTATGCGGAAGGGCTAACATCTGCAAGGTCCAGACGGTCGGCAGCACCAAGGCGGCAGGCATGTGAGGGTGGGGGAGATGGTTTTACCAGGGCGCATGGTAGCAGCCAAACTAGTGAGGAAGGTGCAGGAGCCCAGGAAGAAGTGGAGGACGAACTGATGGAAGACTCATCAGATGAGGGAGACCTTGATCACATTTCTGTTGTGCGAGGTTGGGGGGAGAGGACAGAGGAAGGAAGCATGATTGTTACCTCGCCACCAACACAACAGGGACTTGGTGCTCCTGGATGCGCAACACACATGAGTGCCTTCTTGCTGCACTACCTGCAACATGACCCTCGAATTGTGAGAATTAGAAATAATCCTGACTACTGGGTTGCCACACTGGTAGATCCCCGGTACAAAAGTAAATTTGCAGAAATTATTCCTGCCATAGAAAGGGATGCACGCATGCAGGAGTATCAGCAGAGACTGTTGCAGAATCTTACATGTGCTTTTCCACAAAATACCAGTGGTGCACGTAGTGAATCTCACAGTTCCAACTTGCCAACCGTGGGACCGTCAAGTGTTCAGCACTCAAACCATAACAGAACCACAGTATCTGGTGGTAACATCAATTTTGCGGAATCATTTCACCACTTTTTTAGCCCATCCTTTGCAAGGCCACAGGAGACAAGAAGTCTGACACATAGTCAACGCCTAGAGACGATGGTACAGGAGTATCTCCAAGTAAACATTGAAGCCACGACTGTGTCACTGGACCCTTGCTCTTTTTGGGCTTCCAATCTGGATAAATGGCCGGAGCTAGCCACTTACGCCTTGGAGATCTTGTCATGCCCCGCAGCCAGCGTTCTGTCTGAACGTGTGTTCAGCGCTGCTGGTGGTGTGCTGACAGATAAGCGCACGCGGCTCTCCACTGATAATGTAGACAGACTCACGTTCATAAAGATGAACAAATCATGGATCCGAAACGACTTTTCTACCCCTGTGTCATCCTGGGGAGAGTAAAAGCTTGATGATTGTTTAAAATCACCCTACCAACCGTTTTAAGCTTTCAAATTACTAATCATGTTTATCTGTATCTTGACTGGAAAATAATTTGGGCTTTGTAGCAGTGTGCAGCACTGATCCTATTAGGCCATCTATAATAAGCTCCACCAGATTTAAAATTAAAAATAATTTTTAGCTGCATCTAGCCCGGAAAATAATTTTGGGGCTCCGAGATGCGCAAGACACATAAGTGCCTTCTTGCTGCACTACCTGCAGCATGACCCTCATATTGTCAGAATTCGAAGTAATCATGACTACTGGGTTGCCACACTCTTAGATCCCCCAAACTTTTCGATCAACCTTTTCATTTTAATAAAGACCAAAAAAATGGTCATTTTTGAAATTATAAGCATTAGCAGGTTGTTAGAAACTGAAATCAAACAGTTTTCAACTCAAAACTTTATTCTAGGTGATGTTACATTTTCACATAGGACCCCTTGTTCGAAAGGAGCTTCTGAACTCTCTCGTCCATTGAATTTGTCAGGTTTTGGATGGTTTCTGCTTCAATTGTTTTGCATGAGGACAGAATACCCTCCCAGAGCTGTTGCTTAGATGTGAACTGCCTCCCGCCATCATAGACACTCCTTTTAATGATGCTCCAAAGGTTCTGAATGGGGTAGAGGTCAGGGGAGCATGGGGGTCACACCATAAGTTTGTCCCCTTTTATGCCCATATCAGCCAGAGATGCAGATGTTTTATGTGCAGCATGAGATGGTGCATTATCATGCAGAAAAATGATCTTGCTGTGAAATACACGGTTCTTCTTCTTGAACCATGGCAGGAAGTGCTGTTTGAGAAAATCCACATACATTATGGAGTTCATCTTTAGCGCCTTCAGGGATCCTAAAGGGGCCGACAATCTCTCTCCCCATGATTCCAGCCCAAAACATTACTCCACCTCCTCCTTGTTGGCGCTGTAGCCGTGTTTGCGTGGGGTGTCCATCAACCAGCCATCCTCCACTCCATCCATCTGGACCATCGAGCGCTGCACGGCACTCATCCGTGAACAAAACAGTTTTGAAATCAGTCTTCATGTAATGTTTGGCCCACTGGAGCTGTTTCTGCTTGTGTGAAGTGGATAGAGGAGGTCGACAGGATGGCGTATGCACAGCTGCAAACCTCTGAAGGACCCTGCATCTTGTTGTTCGGGGGACGTTGGAGGCACAAGCCGCTTCAAAAACTTGTCTGCTGCTATGACAAGGCTTTTTTGCCGCTGCTCTTTCAACCTGACGTAATTGCCTGTAGGAAAGAGTCCTCAATTTGCCCTTATCAGCACGCACACGTGTGTACTGTGAATCAGCTACATACTTCTTGATTGCCAAGACACTTCATCCTGATCATCGCACAATGTTGATTGTAGTCATGCCTTGACCTAAACACTCCACAATTTGTTGCTTCTCAGCAGCCGACACATCCTTTTTCTTTCCCATTTTGGCAGAAAATGTAGGCTGCTGAATAATGTGAGAGAGCCTTCTTAAGTAGTCTTGCCTTTCATTGGACACACCTGACAAACTAATTAGCACTGGTGTCTGCAATTGCTTACAGTGATATAAAGAGCCCTGACACACATCACCATCAATGAGTTTAACTGACAAACAAACAAATTCTTCCCTTATCACTCCTAAACACTTTTTGCATAATAATTTGGAACACAGTGTACATGTGCTTTTCCACAAAACACCAGTGGTTCACGTAGTGAATCTTACAGTTCTAACTTGCCAACCGTGGTCTGTATGGAGTTGTTCAATAAAGGGCCCAAAATTAAGATAACATAGATGGGAGAGGTCTCTATGAATAGGAATTCCTAAGTATTTGATACCCTGTGAGGGCCAGGCAAAGGGAAAGTTGGACTGGATGGAATCCTATATGGATTTGGGGAGGGAGACATCGAGGGCCTCAGACTTCGCTGCATTGATTTTAAAATTTGACCATGTAACAAAGTGATCTATTTCAGCCATAACAGCATGGATGGATATATGTGATTGAGTGATATATACTAGGACATCATCAGCAAATAGAGAGCACTTGTACTCGGTGCCTCCCACCTCAATCCACCTAATATTGGGGTTATGGCGAATTGATGAGAGTAGGTGCTCCGTCACTAGGATGTATAAGAGAGGGGACAGAGAACATCCCTGCCTTGTCCCATTGGTGATTGTGAAAGGTGATGAAAATGTTCTGACGCGCCCCCTGGGCCTTGGGACACCCGGAGCCGGACCCTTTTTGGTGGATGCTGGTGGTTGTAGTCTTCGTGGCGGCGATCCGGTTCCGTGGCTCAGGGCGGTCAAACCAGTGGCGGAACTATTTATGTGGTTTTGATGTTTAAATGTCCGACTACGCCACCCGTGGATTGCGGTCAGAGTGAACCGCCGCTACAGGGCAGACCGCTAAGGCTGGTGTTGTGGGTGCAGCAGAGCGTAGCATAACTCCCCACGGGAGGAGTATAGCCTCAGGGCAGTGTATGCGGAGGATGGGGGTGATGGTGCAGGGCAGCAGCAGTAATGACACGGAGTCAGTGATGCAGTTCAGGGCCTTTACTCACAGTTCTTATTATCCAGACCACGTCTGCAGGTAACGGCTGCCCACGTCGTACTGTGCTCACCAGGTGAGGGGCTCAGACAACTCCCAGATAACTTTGGAGCGCTTCACAGGACCCCCTTTGTGTGTCCTTTGTCTGGCCTTTCTTACCAACACTTCTGTCCGGCTGCCTCGGGCCTCCTCTTGGTAAACTTGGCGCCAGTTTCCCTGACCCTATGTGGTGCCTTCCTAGCGGGTGGAGCAAGGGGCTGCGCCACATAAAATGTCAGAGCCTCCGGTTTCTAGCTGAGGGTCGTTTCCTGCCTCCACTAGTTCGGGGACCGGTCTCCCCCTTTGGCCTGACCCCTCCACGCAGGTGGATTCGGGCGTGCGGTGGCGACTCGCCGTCCGCACCCCTGGGATCCCTTCATTCCTCGTTCCTGGAGCCTTCTCCGCTCCTCTTCCTTCCTTCTCCCTCTTGCAGGCCTGGGCCTCTGTTACTAGGCCCGCCTCCGGAGCAGAGCTCATGCAGAGCCCCTGCTCCCTGCCACTTCTGCTCAGACTTCTCTGCACTGAACTAAGATGGTGCCCACATTTTATACTCCCTTCTCAATGCACCCAGGAACTGCTTCCTCCCTGCTCCTGCACTGCAGGGTTCCCCTTCCTCAGTGTTCCCTCCCCCCACTCCAGCCAGGGACAGGGACTGTCGTGCCCATCTCAGGGGCATATTGGTCGCCCTGCCCCACGGCAATGTGGTGTAATGCATGCAGGTGTCGGGTCCTGATCCACACTCCATCCTTATCTGAGAGTGAGATATCACACCTCTGGGTGAGGTGCAATACGTCTGTAGCAACCGAGCCCTCGGTGCTACAGTTCCATTTATCTTCAGCCTAGGTGACGTATTGTGATACAGGGCCGTGATTTTGGCTATAAAAGGGTCCCCTAGACCCCTACCCCAAGCTTTTTAAGAGAATCATATATGGCGTGCCAGGAGACTCTATGGAATGCTTTCTCAGCATCCAACGAGAGTATCTACTTACAAATTTTTAACTGCATCTAGCCCAGGAAATACTTTGTGCCTAGTAGCAGTGTCTGCTAGTCAGCGGATTATCCCGGCTGTTAAGCAAGCTACACCACCTGTAGTTTGGACACTTAATTTTTTCAAAGGAAATGCTTCGGGACCACGGGATACTTAGTGAAGAGCATCAGGAGGCACCCCAAGGCATAGGGGCTGGGACTGGCACTAGGATGCCTTGCGGTGGACAGCCGAGCTCGATCCTTATAAAAGCTTTTTAACTGCAGCAGCTTTAGTGGACGCTACTGGAGCTGGAATTACGCGGCTGCTGGCATGAGACTTGCCCTCCAATACATCCTTGTAAATGGATTTAAAGTGTATTCATTCAAATTAGAGGGACAATTTAAATTAAAAAGCTTAGAGCTGCCTCCACCACAGGGGGGCTCTCTTGACCCACCAGTGGACAGGCACCAGTATTGGGAGAGGGGGGCTGGCCGTCAGGGTTCACCGCGGCTCTGGCACAAACCCGGCGACACGGAGGTGGCACGGGCAGGAGCGGACTGGCCGTCTCGGCTTCTCACTTTTTGGATTTTAGAAGGGCATGACATGCCTATATCTGTGTCTCCCCCTCCTTTTACTCCTCCACCTCTTTTCTTTTCGCATGACTATATGTACTTGTCACTTTTCCATGTGTTAGTTGTGTCTTCTGAGCAGTTTGTCAGCTTTTGGACACCTTTGAAGGTGTTTTCTATGTGTTTCTATGTGTTTTTGTTTGCCTACCATTGGTTTTAACGGTGTTCGAAGGTGTTCGACGAACAGTTCGACGAACAGTTCGGCGAACACACGGGTGTTCGACGAACCGAACCGAACTCGAACACTACAGGGGTGGCTCAACACTATCCATCAGGTTGCAAACTGAATATAATTTTTTTCTGCATCTACCTCTGAAAAAATATTTGGGCTTCTAGCTGTGTGTGGGACTTGTTCTATTAGTCCATCTATACTGACCTCCATCAGGTTGCAAACTGAAAATAATTTTTTGTCTGCATCTAGCTCTGAAAAAATATCTGGCCTTCTAGCAGTGTGTGGGACTTTCTCTATTAGTCCATCTGTACTGACCTCCATCAGGTTGCAAATTAAAAATAATTTTTATCTGCATCTACCTCTGAAAAAATATTTGGGCTTCTAGCTGTGTGTGGGACTTGTTCTATTAGTCGATCTATACTGACCTCCATCAGGTTGCAAACTGAATATAATTTTTTTCTGCATCTAGCTCTGAAAAAATATTTGGCCTTCTAGCAGTGTGTGGGACTTTCTCTATTAGTCCATCTATACTGACCTCCATCAGGTTGCAAATTCGAAATAATTTTTTGTCTGCATCTAGCTCTGAAAAAATATTTGGCCTTCTAGCAGTGTGTGGCACTTTCTCTATTAGTCCATCTATACTGACCTCCATCAGGTTGCAAACTGAATATACATTTTTTCTGCATCTACCTCTGAAAAAATATTGGGCTTCTAGCTGTGTGTGGGACTTGTTCTATTAATCCATCTATACAGACCTCCATCAGGTTGCAAACTGAATATAATTTTTTTCCGCATCTACCTCTGAAAAAATATTTGGGCTTCTAGCTGTGTGTGGGACTTGTTCTATTAGTCCATCTATACTGACCTCCATCAGGTTGCAAATTGAAAATAATTTTTTGTCTGCATCTAGCTCTGAAAAAATATTTGGCCTTCTAGCAGTGTGTGGGACTTTCTCTATTAGTCCATCTATACTGACCTCCATCAGGTTGCAAATTAAAAATAATTTTTATCTGCATCTACCTCTGAAAAATTATTTTGTCTTCTAGCTGTGTGTGGGACTTGTTCTATTAGTCCATCTATACTGACCTCCATCAGGTTGCAAACTGAATATAATTTTTTTCTGCATCTACCTCTGAAAAAATATTTGGCCTTCTAGCAGTGTGTGGGACTTTCTCTATTAGTCCATCTATACTGACCTCCATCAGGTTGCAAACTGAATATATTTTTTTTCTGCATCTACCTCTGAAAAAATATTTGGGCTTCTAGCTGTGTGTGGGACTTTCTCTATTAGTCCATCTATACTGACCTCCATCAGGTTGCAAATTGAATATAATTTTTTTCTGCATCTAACCCAGCCAATAGTTTTGGCCTAATACCACAGTTTGGCCACTCAGCTCTGCTCGGTTCCCATCCATTGTTTTTTTGTGCAAACAACTCCAGAGTTGTGAATTAGTTAACCACCAAAATGAGTGGAAAAAGGCCTGCTGCTGGTGGAAAGGGGAATAGGCGTGTTGGGAAGGGGAAAAAAGGTTGTGTCCGTGGGGTAGGTGTTAAAGCAACAGTAACATCTGCAGAAGAAAGACCATCTTCCAGCCAAACTAAAATGTCTACTTCTTTTAGCGGACAATGTGATAAGATCCCTTTCTTACGGCCACGCCAATCGCTACAAATTCCAGATGAGGCACAAAAACAGCAGGTGCTTCAACGGATATCAAGTGCTCCTTTAAGTGGGCTCTCCTCCACATCAACTTCAACATCACAAATACTCCAGTCCTCAAAGGTGTCACCCCAATCGTACTTGCTTCCTCACAGCTCCCAAATCTCCAGCTGCCCGTCTGAGTATGAGGTAGAACAGATGGTTGAGTCTGCAGAGCTGTTTACTCATACTATAGCCTGGAAATCACAGGTCGACTCCAGCGCTTCTGTGAATCCAGACGAGGAAATGATCTGCACTGATGCCCAAAATCTTTATGAATCGGATCCAGGACCAGACACAGAAGGTTCTGACCATAATGTAGACCCTCATTCCCAAACTGTAACTCCTGTTGGTGGAGACAATGAGGAAGACGATGATGAGACTCAAATACCTGATTGGAGCGACAACTTTAGTTTTTTGTCAGGGCAGGAACAGGTTGGCTCTGAGGACGACGGGTGTGATAACGCACAGGGTGATGATGATGAGGTTGGAGATCCCACTTACTGTCAACCCACAGTCAGCCAAGAGATGAGGTCAGCAGAGGAGGTGGAGGAAGATGCTAGTGACGACGAGGTCAGGTTGCGCCTTCATGGACAGAGACGTAGTACTGGAAGCACGTCAACAACTGCATCCTCAAACACAACTCTGCCTCTCACCACAAGTCGTGGTGGCTCTTCAGGTCGCATGGGTGCTAATCGATAAAGATGACCCAACTCGTGTTATCTGTAACATTTGTCAGCAAAAGCTAAGTAGAGGCCAAAAAATACATAGTTTGAGTACTTCATGCATGAACCGGCACATGGACATGAAGCATAAGTTGCAGTGGGAAGCTCAGTGTGCTACAATGCAGCCTAGCCGGCCGGGCCAACCACCGTCTGCCATATCTTGTGCATCCACGGCCTCTTCATCCTCTGTGACTGGGGGGACAGCAGTCACACCTGTTTTGGGGCGCAGACCTGCCACCTCTTTACCCGCAACAGCCAGCGTGATTGGCAGGTCATCATTTTCTTTGGAGGTGGTAACACCAGCTGGTGTTGAGCGCTGTCCGACATCGATAGCACCACCTTTGGATCAAGGCAACCTAACATGTCCACCTGCATCTTCCTCACAGACCGGCAGTTTGCCGGGGACACCCTTCTCAACCCCGTCTAAGCACAATAGCCAGCCCTCGTTCCCTCAGATGTGGACAAGTAAAAGACCATTTCCTCCTAGCCATGAGAAAACTAAGAGGTTGAATTTCACCACCTGCAAGCTCATGGCTACAGAAATGCTGCCTTTCCGCCTGGTGGACACAGAGGATTTTCGAGACCTTATGTCCGTCGCAGTGCCCCAGTACCAGATGCCCAGTCGGCACTACTTCTCAAAGAAAGGTGTGCCTGCGCTCCACCAGCATGTCGCACACAACATCACCGCTTCTTTGAGAAACTCTGTGTGTGACAGGGTGCATTTCACCACAGACACTTGGACGAGTAGGCATGGACAGGGGCGTTACATGTCGCTGACTGGGCACTGGGTAACTATGGTGACAGCAGGACAAGGGGCTGCTGTCCAAGTCTTGCCGTCCCCACGAGTTGTGCGTCAATCCTCTTTATGTCAAAGTTCCTCCACTGCTTCTGCCTCCTCAACCTCCTCTCGGTCTTCCACCTGCACCCAAAGCCTGTCTGGTCATGCCACAAGCTTTCTAACTGCGCAGAAGGGATCCTGCACACCTCCTTACTATGCTGGCAGTAGGGCTCAACGTCATCAGGCGGTTTTTACTTTGAAATGTCTGGGAAAAATGAGTCACACAGCTGAGGAGTTGTGGTCAGCTCTGGAGAACCAATTTCATGAATGGTTGTCTCCACTGGACCTGAAACCAGGGAAGGCCGTGTGCGACAATACTGCAAACCTGGGTGCGGCCCTTCGCCGGGGCAATGTCACACATGTGCCTTGTATGGCTCACGTGTTGAACCTGGTTGTCCAGCAATTTTTAGCCCACTATCCCAGACTAGATGGCCTTCTGCAGAGGGCACGGTCGCTGTGTGCTCACTTCCGCCGTTCGCATCCCGCAGCTCAGCGACTTACATCTCTACAGAAGTCGTTGGGCCTGCCACTTCACCGGCTAAAATGCGATGTGCCTACCCGGTGGAATTCAACTCTGCACATGTTGCAGTGACTGTGGCAGCACCGACAAGCCCTAGTGCAATACGTTCTGACATATAGCCTGGGCCAACGAGATCCAGAGGTGGGGCAAATCACGATGGAGGAGTGGTCTCAGATCAGGGACCTATGCACCCTTCTGCACAGTTTTGAAATGGCGACGAAGATGTTTAGTGCTGACGATGCCATTATCAGCATGACTATTCCGGTGATTTACATGCTGGAGCACATGTTAAACAGAATTCGGAGTCAGGTGGTGGCACAAGAGGAGGTGGAGGAAGTAGAGGCGGAGGAGTTGTATGCGGAAGGGCTAACATCTGCAAGGTCCAGACGGTCGGCAGCACCAAGGCGGCAGGCATGTGAGGGTGGGGGAGATGGTTTTACCAGGGCACATGCTAGCAGCCAAACTAGTGAGGAAGGTGCAGGAGCCCAGGAAGAAGTGGAGGACGAACTGATGGAAGACTCATCAGATGAGGGAGACCTTGATCACATTTCTGTTGTGCGAGGTTGGGGGGAGAGGACAGAGGAAGGAAGCATGATTGTTACCTCGCCACCAACACAACAGGGACTTGGTGCTCCTGGATGCGCAACACACATGAGTGCCTTCTTGCTGCACTACCTGCAACATGACCCTCGAAGTGTGAGAATTAGAAATAATCCTGACTACTGGGTTGCCACACTGTTAGATCCCCGGTACAAAAGTAAATTTGCAGAAATTATTCCTGCCATAGAAAGGGATGCACGCATGCAGGAGTATCAGCAGAGACTGTTGCATAATCTTACATGTGCTTTTCCACAAAACACCAGTGGTGCACATAGTGAATCTCACAGTTCCAACTTGCCAACCGTGGGACCGTCAAGTGTTCAGCACTCAAACCGTAACAGAACCACAGTATCTGCTGGTAACATCAATTTTGCGGAATCATTTCACCACTTTTTTAGCCCATCCTTTGCAAGGCCACAGGAGACAAGAAGTCTGACACATAGTCAACGCCTAGAGACGATGGTACAGGAGTATCTCCAAGTAAATATTGAAGCCATGACTGTGTCACTGGACCCTTGCTCTTTTTGGGCTTCCAATCTGGATAAATGGCCGGAGCTAGCCACTTACGCCTTGGAGATCTTGTCATGCCCCGCAGCCAGCGTTTTGTCTGAACGTGTGTTCAGCGCTGCTGGTGGTGTGCTGACAGATAAGCGCACGTGGCTCTCCACTGATAATGTAGACAGACTCATGTTCATAAAGATGAACAAATCATGGATCCGAAACGACTTTTCTACCCCTGTGTCATCCAGGGGAGAGTAAAAGCTTGATGATTGGTTAAAATCACCCTACCAACCATTTTAAGCTTTCAAATTACTAATCATGTTTATCTGTATCTTGACTGGAAAATAATTTGGGCTTTGTAGCAGTGTGCAGCACTTATCCTATTAGCCCATCTATACTAAGCTCCACCAGATTTAAAATTAATAATAATTTGTAGCTGCATCTAGCCCGGAAAATAATTTTGGGGCTCCGAGATGCGCAAGACACATAAGTGCCTTCTTTCTGCACTACCTGCAACATGACCCTCATATTGTCAGAATTCGAAGTAATCATGACTAGTGGGTTGCCACACTCTTAGATCCCCCAAACTTTTCGATCAACCTTTTCATTTTAATAAAGACCAAAAAAATGGTCAGTTTTGAAATTATAAGCATTAGCAGGTTATTAGAAACTGAAATCAAACAGTTTTCAACTCAAAACTTTTTTCTAGGTGATGTTACATTTTCACATAGGACCCCTTGTTCGAAAGGAGCTTCTGAACTCTCTCGTCCATTGAATTTGTCAGGTTTTGGATGGTTTCTGCTTAAATTGTTTTGCATGAGGACAGAATACCCTCCCAGAGCTGTTGCTTAGATGTGAACTGCCTCCCGCCATCATAGACACTCCTTTTGATGATGCTCCAGAGGTTCTGAATCGGGTAGAGGTCAGGGGAGTATGGGGGTCACACCATAAGTTTGTCCCCTTTTATGCCCATATCAGCCAGAGATGCAGATGTTTTATGTGCAGCATGAGATGGTGCATTATCATGCAAAAAAATGATCTTGCTGTGAAATACATAGTTCTTCTTCTTGAACCATGGCAGGAAGTGCTGTTTGAGAAAATCCACATACATTATGGAGTTCATCTTTAGCGCCTTCAGGGATCCTAAAGGGGCCGACAATCTCTCTCCCCATGATTCCAGCCCAAAACATTACTCCACCTCCTCCTTGTTGGCGCTGTAGCCGTGTTTGCGTGGGGTGTCCATCAACCAGCCATCCTCCACTCCATCCATCTGGACCATCGAGCGCTGCACGGCACTCATCCGTGAACAAAACAGTTTTGAAATCAGTCTTCATGTAAAGTTTGGCCCACTGGAGCCGTTTCTGCTTGTGTGAAGTGGATAGAGGAGGTCGACAGGATGGCATATGCACAGCTGCAAACCTCTGAAGGACCCTGCATCTTGTTGTTCGGGGGACGTTGGAGGCACCAGCAGCTTCAAAATCTTGTCTGCTGCTATGACAAGGCTTTTTTGCCGCTGCTCTTTTAACCTGACGTAATTGCCTGTAGGAAAGAGTCCTCAATTTGCCCTTATCAGCATGCACACGTGTGTACTGTGAATCAGCTACATACTTCTTGATTGCCAAGACACTTCATCCTGATCATCGCACAATGTTGATTGTAGTCATGCCTTGACCTAAACACTCCACAATTTGTTGCTTCTCAGCAGCCGACACATCCTTTTTCTTTCCCATTTTGGCAGAAAATGTAGGCTGCTTAATAATGTGAGAAAGCCTTCTTAAGTAGTCTTGCCTTTCATTGGACACACCTGCCAAACTAATTAGCACAGGTGTCTGCAATTGATTACAGTGATATAGAGAGCCCTGACACACATCACCATCAATGAGTTTAACTGACAAACAAATTCTTCCCTTATCACTCCTAAACACTTTTTGCATAATAATTTGGAACACAGTGTACATGTGCTTTTCCACAAAACACCAGTGGTTCACGTAGTGAATCTTACAGTTCTAACTTGCCAATCGTGGTCTGTATGGAGTTGTTCAATAAAGGGCCCAAAATTAAGATAACATAGATGGGAGAGGTCTCTATGAATAGGAATTCCTAAGTATTTGATACCCTGTGAGGGCCAGGCAAAGGGAAAGTTGGACTGGATGGAATCCTATATGGATTTGGGGAGGGAGACATTGAGGGCCTCAGACTTCGCTGCATTGATTTTAAAATTTGACCATGTAACAAAGTGATCTATTTCAGCCATAACAGCATGGATGGATATATGTGATTGAGTGATATATACTAGTACATCATCAGCAAATAGAGAGCACTTGTACTCGGTGCCTCCCACCTCAATCCACCTAATGTTGGGGTTATGGCGAATTGATGAGAGCAGGTGCTCCGTCACTAGGATGTATAAGAGAGGGGACAGAGGACATCCCTGCCTTGTCCCATTGGTGATTGTGAAAGGTGATGAAAATGTTCTGATGCACCCCCTGGGCCTTGGGACACCCGGAGCCGGACCCTTTTTGGTGGATGCTGGTGGTTGTAGTCTTTGTGGCGGCGACCCGCTTCCGTGGCTCAGGGTGGTCAAACCAGTGGCGGAACTATTTATGTGGTTTTGATGTTTAAATGTCCGACTACGCCACCCGTGGATGGAGGTCAGAGTGAACCGCCGCTGCAGGGCAGACCGCTGAGGCTGGTGTTGTGGGTGCAGCAGAGCGTAGCATAACTCCCCACGGGAGGAGTATAGCCTCAGGGCAGTGTATGCGGAGGATGGGGGTGATGGTGCAGGGCAGCAGCAGTAACGACACGGAGTCAGTGATGCAGTCCAGGGCCTTTACTCACAGTTCTTATTATCCAGACCACGTCTGCAGGTAACGGCTGCCCACGTCGTACTGTGCTCACCAGGTGAGGGGCTCAGACAACTCCCAGATAACTTTGGAGCGCTTCACAGGACCCCCTTTGTGTGTCCTTTGTCTGGCCTTTCTTACAAACCCTTCTGTCCGGCTGCCTCGGGCCTCCTCTTGGTAAACTTGGCGCCAGTTTCCCTGACCCTATGTGCTGCCCTCCTAGCGGGTGTAGCGAGGGGCTGCGCCACATAAAATGTCACAGCCTCCGGTTTCTAGCTGAGGGTCGTTTCCTGCCTCCACTAGTTTCGGAGACCGGTCTCCCCCTTTGGCCTGACCCCTCCATGCAGGTGGGTTCGGGCGTGCGGTGGCGACTCGCCCGTCCGCACCCCTGGGATCCCTTCATTCCTCGTTCCTGGAGCCTTCTCCGCTCCTCTTCCTTCCTTCTCCCTCTTCCAGGCCTGGGCCTCTGTTACTAGGCCCGCCTCCGGAGCAGAGCTCATGCAGAGCCCCTGCTCCCTGCCACTTCTGCTCAGACTTCTCTGCACTGAACTAAGATGGTGCCCACCTTTTATACTCCCTTCTCAATGCACCCAGGAACTGCTTCCTCCCTGCTCCTGCACTACAGGGTTCCCCTTCCTCAGTGTTCCCTCCCCCCACTCCAGCCAGGGACAGGGACTGTCGGGCCCATCTCAGGGGCATATTGGTCGCCCTGCCCCACGGCAATGTGGTGTAATGCATGCAGGTGTCGGGTCCTGATCCACGCTCCATCCTTACCTGAAAGTGAGATATCACACCTCTGGGTGAGGTGCAATACCTCCGTAGCAACCGAGCCCACAGGGTGCTACAGTTCCATTTATCTTCAGCCTAGGTGACGTATTGCGATACAGGGCCGTGATTTTGGCTATAAAAGGGTCCCCTAGACCCCTACCCCAAGCTTTTTAAGAGAATCATATATGGCGTGCCAGGAGACTCTATGGAATGCTTTCTCAGCATCCAACGAGAGTATCTAATTACAAATTTTTAAATGCATCTAGCCCAGGAAATAATTTGTGCGTAGCAGCAGTGTCTGCTAGTCAGCGAATTATCCCAGCTGTTAAGCAAGCTACACCACCTGTAGTTTGGACACTTAATTTTTTCAAAGGAAATGATTCGGGACCCCGGGATACTCAGTGAAGAGCATCAGGAGGCACCCCAAGGCATAGGGGCTGGGACTGGCGGTAGGACGCCTTGCGGTGGACCGCCGAGTTCGATCCTTATAAAAGCTTTTTAACTGCAGCAGCTTTAGTGGACGCTACTGGGGCTGGAATTACGCGGCTGCTGGCATGAGACTTGCCCTCCAATAGATCCTTGTAAAATGATTTAAAGTGTATTCATTCAAATTAGAGAGACAATTTAAATTAAAAAGCTTAGACCTGCCTCCACCACAGGGGGGCTCGCTCGACCCACCAGCGGACAGGCACCAGTATTGGGAGAGGGGGGCTGGCCGTCAGGGTCCACCGCGGCTCTGGCACAAAGCCGGCGACACAGAGGTCGCACGGGCAGGAATGGACTGGCCGTGTCGGCTTCGCACTTTTTTGGTTTTAGAAGGGCATGACATGCCTATATCTGTGTCTCCCCCTCCTTTTACTCCTCCACCTCTTTTCTTTTCGCATGACTATATGTACTTGTCACTTTTCCATGTGTTAGTTGTGTCTCCTGAGCAGTTTGTCAGCTTTTGGACACCTTTGAAGGTGTTTTCTATGTGTTTCTATGTGTTTTTGTTTGCCTGCCATTGGTTTTAACGGTGTTCGAAGGTGTTCGACGAACTGTTCGATGAACAGTTCGGCGAACATACAGGTGTTCGATAAACCGAACCGAATTTGAACACTACGGGTGTGGCTCAACACTAGTGGAAACGCAATCATTTACCGCACTTTTGAAGAATTTGGCAGATGTTCAGTAAATACGCTCGGGTGTCCAATCATGAATCTGAATGTGCAACGTTCGAGCCGAATTTGAAAAAAACGGAACGTTTTCTGAACATGTTTGCTCATCTCTAATTATGATGCCCTCACAACCTACCACACACAGTAAACTGTTCCCAAATACACTTACATGGTATTATGCAGGTGTCGGGTCCTGATCCACGCTCCATCCTTACCTGAAAGTGAGATATCACACCTCTGGGTGAGGTGCAATACCTCTGTAGCAGCCTGAGCCCTCAGGGTGCTACAGTTCCATTTATCTTCAGCCTAGGTGACGTATTGCGATACAGGGCCGTGATTTTGGCTATAAAAGGGTCCCCTAGACCCCTACCCCAAGCTTTTTAAGAGAATCATATATGGCGTGCCAGGAGACTCTATGGAATGATTTCTCAGCATCCAACGAGAGTATCTAATTACAAATTTTTAACTGCATCTAGCCCAGGAAATACTTTGTGCCAAGTAGCAGTGTCTGCTAGTCAGCGGATTATCCCGGCTGTTAAGCAAGCTACACCACCTGTAGTTTGGACACTTAATTTTTTCAAAGGAAATCCTTCGGGACCGCGGGATTCTCAGTGAAGAGCATCAGGAGGCACCCCAAGGCATAGGGGCTGGGACTGGCAGTAGGATGCCTTGCAGTGGACAGCCGAGCTCGATCCTTATAAAAGCTTTTTAACTGCAGCAGCTTTAGTGGACGCTACTGGAGCTGGAATTACGCGGCTGCTGGCATGAGACTTGCCCTCCAATAGATCCTTGTAAATGGATTTAAAGTGTATTCATTCAAATTAGAGAGACAATTTAAATTAAAAAGCTTAGAGCTGCCTCCACCACAGGGGGGCTCGCTCGACCCACCAGCGGACAGGCACCAGTATTGGGAGAGGGGGGCTGGCCGTCAGGGTTCACCGCGGCTCTGGTACAAACCCGGCGACACGGAGGTGGCACGGGCAGGAGCGGACTGAACGTGTCGGCTTCTCACTTTTTGGATTTTAGAAGGGCATGACATGCCTATATCTGTGTCTCCCCCTCCTTTTACTCCTCCACCTCTTTTCTTTTCTCATGACTATATGTACTTGTCACTTTTCCATGTGTTAGTTGTGTCTTCTGAGCAGTTTGTCAGCTTTTGGACACCTTTGAAGGTGTTTTCTATGTGTTTCTATGTGTTTTTGTTTGCCTGCCATTGGTTTTAACGGTGTTCGAAGGTGTTCGACGAACCGAACTCGAACACTACGGGGGTGGCTCAACACTACTGTCCAGTTACTGAAGTTGTCAGTTGTCTTTGGATAGGACATGAAAATGTTGGTTCAGTTGAGCTTTCACTAACATTACCACCTACACCTTCCACCATGACCTTACTTTTTCCCACTCATGTTGGATGTACCCTTCCCCTCTTTTTACCAGCTGTTTAATAAATCTATGTCCAGACCTGTGAGTCACTTGTCAGTAAATTACCAATCAGTATTTATTTGCTCATATAGTAGTGCTGGAGCACGCTATTAGCAGCCAAAAAAATAGATTTTATACTGTGGAGCCGTGGATACAGCAGAATCTCAGTAACAGAAGAAATTAGATTTTTTACTGTAGATGAGGCTCTGATACAGCAGAATCTCAGCTCAAAAGAATTACAAGATGAGATGTAGTGTAGCCTGCTGTTTGTATCACAGCAGTAACAGAATAAATTATTTTTTTTTACTGTGGATGAGGCCTGGATACAGCTGAATCTTAGTGCAAAAAAATTACAAGCTGAGATGTGGCTTGCTGTTTGTATCACAGTAGTAGCAGAATAAATTAGATTTTTTACTGTGGACGAGCCCTGTATACAGCTGAATCTCAGTACAAAAAAATGACAAGCTCAGATGTGCCCTGCTTTATGTAGCATGGTAGGAACAGAAAAAAAAATAGAGTTTCAAAGGTGTACTCCTGCATGGAGCACAATATCAGCACAATATCAGCACAACAGAGTTCTATGGAGAAATGTGGTCTGGTGTCTTTGCCTGGACCACCCTAATAGCAAAAACGATTGATCTGCTGAAAAATCAATTTCACAGCCACACAGGATCCTATTTATCTAAACTATCTGACTTACAAACAACTGCCTAGCTAACTAACTATCTCAATCTCTCAGTATCCAGGAGCAGCAGCAGGAGCAACCTCTCTGCACTGTTACACTAAAACATCATGTTCGCTCCTTATATGGAGAGGGACATGTGACTCCAGCAGCCAATGACAGAAGACCTTGTGTCTTTACATTGTGGATGGTTCTTGCGCCCTGATTGGCTTGCCGGAATCTCCACACATTAAGTTAAGAAAAAAAAAATAAAAATTAAGATTAACAGCCTGACGCTACTCTGACCTCTCCCCACCCTCTCTCCTCATCAAACACATTCCCCTGCTCATCATACAGCACCACTATCCTAGCCAAAGTCATAAAAAGTACAGTAGTGGATACTAGAGATGAGCGGTGTTCGACTCGAACTGTTCGCCAATCTCAAATTCGAGCTGTTTTGAGCGGTGTTCGAGCCGTTCGGCGAACACGAACGATTTGAAAAAAATTCAGCTGTTCGAGGTTATGTTCGATAACTGTTCGTGCACCAAAATCATAACTGGATTTTTTCTCAGTAATGCTGAAAATTAATGTTAATACGCAGTTTGAGTGTACAGCGGGGCGGGGGGAGGGGGAGGGGATGGATCTCTGCAGGAATAATGAAGATCTCCATTTTTTTTTCTCTTTCCCGCATTTACAGTGGGGAGGTGAAGTCTGTCAGCCTATCAGCAGCGCACACACGGAGCGAACTGCTTTTTTTCACACAAGCAAGGTCATGTGTCATTGGCAATGTATGTCACAAGTCCTTGCCCTATAAGACGCAGCAATTTTCCCCGTCGCCACCATTTTCTCACTGCTGCAGCTGCGTGTTAGACGGCACCGCTGTTGCTGTGTGCGCTATACTTTGTTAATTTCAAGCCAATTTTCGCACAAATCTACAGATAGCTTGGGAGTAGGGAAGAGTTGTGATTGCAGTACTTTTAAGGACTAGGTTACATCATTTCATACGACTTTTATCAGGCAGGTCTGTGCTCTTAAATAGATAGGTTGAGAGTAAAGACTAATTGTAATTGCAGTCCTTTTCAGGGCTAGGTTACATCAGTTCCTATCACTTTTTGCCAGGCAGGTCTGTGCCAGTGCTGTGCAAGTTTTTTTCACTGCATTTGGCTAAATCTAACAAAGCAAATCCTTTTTGGCCTATTGCAGAGTGTGTTAGTCAGTGGAGTAGCCTATCTGTGTTGCAAGCTACACCACCTGTGTATAGAATACAATTTTTTTTACTGCACCTAGTGAAGTAAAACCTTTTGGGCATAGCATCATTCTATTAGTCCATCTATACTAACCTCCACCAGGTTGCAAATTCAATATAATTTTTTTCTGCATCGAGGTCTGAAAAAATATTTAGGCTTCTAGCAGTGTGTGGGACTTGTTCTATTAGTCCATCTATACTAACCTCCATCAGGTTGCAAATTCAATATAATTTTTTTCTGCATCTAGCTCTGGAAAAATATTTGGGATTCTAGCAGTGCGTGGGACTTGTTCTACTAGTCCATCTATACTAACCTCCATCAGGTTGCAAATTCAATATAATTTTTTTCTCCATGTAGCTTTGAAAAAATATTTCAGCTTGTAGCAGTATGTGGGACTTGTTCTATTAGTCCATCTATGCTAACCTCCATCAGGTTGCAAATTCAATATAATTTTTTTCTGCATCTAGCTCTGAAAAAATATTACAGCTTGTAGCAGTGTGTGGGACTTATTCTATTAGTCCATCTATACTGACCTCCATCAGGTTGCAAATTCAATATATTTTTTTTCTGCATCTAGCTCTGAAAAAATATTTTGGCTTCTAGCAGTGTGTGGGACTTGTTCTATTAGTCCATCTATACTAACCTCCATCAGGTTGCAAATTCAATATAATTTTTTTCTGCATCTAGCTCTGAAAAAATATTTCAGCTTGTAGCAGTGTGTGGGACTTGTTCTATTAGTCCATCTATACTGACCTCCATCAGGCTGCAAATTCAATATAATTTTTTTCTGCATCTAGCTCTGAAAAAATATTTCTTATTGTAGCAGTGTGTGGGACTTGTTCTATTAGTCCATCTATACTGACCTCCATCAGGTTGCAAATTCAATATAATTTTTTTCTCCATCTAGCTCTGAAAAAATATTTCAGCTTGTTGCAGTGTGTGGGACTTGTTCTATTAGTCCATCTATACTGACCTCCATCAGGTTGTAAATTCAATATAATTTTTTTCTGCATCTAGCTCTGAAAAAATATTTAGGCTTCTAGCAGTGTGTGGGACTTGTTCTATTAGTCCATCTATACTGACCTCCATCAGGTTGCAAATTCAATATAATTTTTTTCTGCATCTAGCTCTGTAAACATATTTAGGCTTCTAGTAGTGTGTGGGACTTGTTCTGTTAGTCCATCTATACTGACCTCCATCAGGTTGCAAATTCAATATAATTTTTTTCTGCATCTAGCTCTGTAAACATATTTAGGCTTCTAGCAGTGTGTGGGACTTGTTCTGTTAGTCCATCTATACTGACCTCCATCAGGTTGCAAATTCAATATAATTTTTTTCTGCATCTAGCTCTGAAAAAATATTTAGGCTTCTAGCAGTGTGTGGGAATTTTTCTATTAGTCCATCTATACTAACCTCCATCAGGTTGCAAATTCAATATAATTTTTATCTGCATCTAACCCAGCCAATACTTTTGGCCTAATACCACAGTTTGGCCACTCAGCTCTGCTCGTATCCCATCCATTGTTTTTTTGTGCAAACAACTCCAGAGTTGTGAATTGGTTAACCACCAAAATGAGTGGAAAAAGGCCTGCTGCTGGAGGAAAGGGGAATAGGCGTGTTGGAAAGGGTCATAAAGGTTGTGTCCGTGGGGTAGGTGTTAAAGCAACAGTAACATCTGCAGAAGAAAGACCATCTTCCAGCCAAACTAAAATGTCTACTTCATTTAGCGGACAATGTGATAAGATCCATTTCTTACGGCCACGCCAATCACTACAAATTCCAGATGAGGCACAAAAACAGCAGGTGCTTCAACGGATATCAAGTGCTCCTTTAAGTTGGCTCTCCTCCACCTCAACTTCAACATCACAAATACTCCAGTCCTCAGAGCTGTCACCCCAATCGCACTTGCTTTCTCTCAGCTCCCAAGTCTCCAGCTGCCCGTCAGAGTGTGGGGTAGAACAGATGGTTGAGTCTGCAGAGCTGTTTACTCATACTATAGCCTGGGAATCAGAGGTTAGCTCCAGAGCTTCTGTGAATCCAGACGAGGAAATGATCTGCACTGATGCCCAGAATCTTTATGAGTCTGATACAGGACCAGACGCAGAAGGTTCTGACCATAATGTAGACCCTCGTTCCCAAACTGTAACTCCTGTTGGTGGAGACAATGAGGAAGACGATGATGAGACTCAAATACCTGATTGGAGCGACAACTTTAGTTTTTTGTCAGGGCAGGAACAGGTTGTCTCTGAGGACAACGGGTGTGATAACACACAGGGTGATGATGAGGAGGTTGGAGATCCCACTTACTGTCAACCCACAGTCAGCCAAGAAATGAGGTCAGCAGAGGAGGTGGAGGAAGATGCTAGTGACGACACGGTCAGGTTGCGCCTTCCTGGACAGAGACATAATACTGGAAGCAAGTCAACAACTGCATCCTCAAACACAACTCTGCCTCTGACCACAAGTCGTGGTGGCTCTTCAGGTCGCATGGGTGCTAAGCCTTGCATAGCCTGGGCATTTTTTCAGATCGATAAAGATGACCCAACTCGTGTTATCTGTAACATTTGTCAGCAAAAGCTAAGTAGAGGCCAAAAAATACATAGTTTGAGTACTTCATGCATGAACGGGCACATGGACATGAAGCTTAAGTTGCAGTGGGAAGCTCACTGTGCTACAATGCGGCCTAGCCGGCCGGGCCAACCACCGTCTGCCGCATATTGTGCATCCGCGGCCTCTTCGTCCTCTGTGTCTGGGGGGACAGCAGTCACACCTGTTTTGGGACGCAGACCTGCCACCTCTTTACCAGCAACAGCCAGCGTAATTGGCAGGTCATCATTTTCTTTGGAGGTGGTAACACCAGCTGGTGTTGAGCACTGTCCGACATCGATAGCACCACCTTTGGATCAAGGCAACCTAACATGTCCACCTGCATCTTCCTCACAGACCGGCACTTTGCCGGGCACACCCTTCTCAACCCCGTCTAAGCACAACAGCCAGCCCTCGGTCCCTCAGATGTGGACAAGTAAAAGACCATTTCCTCCTAGCCATGAGAAAGCTAAGAGGTTGAATTTCACCATCTACAAGCTCTTAGCTACAGAAATGCTGCCTTTCCGCCTGGTGGACACAGAGGATTTTCGAGACCTTATGTCTGCTGCAGTGCCCCAGTACCAGATGCCCAGTCGGCACTACTTCTCAAAGAAAGGTGTGCCTGCGCTCCACCAGCATGTCGCACACAACATCACCGCTTCTTTGAGAAACTCTGTGTGTGACAGGGTGCATTTCACCACAGACACTTGGACGAGTAGGCATGGACAGGGGCGTTACATGTCGCTGACTGGGCACTGGGTAACTATGGTGACAGCAGGACAAGGGGCTGCTGTCCAAGTCTTGCCGTCCCCACGAGTCGTGCGTCAATACTCTTAATCTCAAAGTTCCTCCACTGCTTCTGCCTCCTCAACCTCCTCTCTGTCCTCCACCTGCACCGAAAGGCTGTCTGGTCATGCCACAAGCTTTCTAACTGCGCAGAAGGGATCCTGCACACCTCCTTACTATGCTGGCAGCAGGGCTCAACGTCATCAGGCGATTTTTACTTTGAAATGTCTGGGAAATGTGAGTCACACAGCTGAGGAGTTGTGGTCAGCTCTGGAGAACCAGTTTCATCAATGGTTGTCTCCACTGGACCTGAAACCAGGGAAGGCCGTGTGCGACAATGCTGCAAACCTGGGTGCGGCCCTTCACCGGGGCAATGTCACACACGTGCCTTGTATGGCTCACGTGTTGAACCTGGTTGTCCAGCAATTTTTAGCCCACTATCCCGGACTAGATGGCTTTCTGCAGAGTGCACGGTCGCTGTGTACTCACTTCCGCCGTTCGCATCCCGCAGCTCAGTGACTTACATCTCTACAGAAGTCGTTGGGCCTGCCACTTCACTGGCTAAAATGCGATGTGCCTACCCTGTGGAATTCAACTCTGCACATGTTGCAGCGACTGTGGCAGCACCGACAAGCCCTGGTGCAATACGTTGTGACGTATAGCCTGGGCCAACGAGATCCAGAGGTGGGGCAAATCACGCTGGAGGAGTGGTCTCAGATCAAGGACCTATGCACCCTTCTGCACAGTTTTGAAATGGCGACGAAGATGTTTAGTGCTGACGATGCCATAACCAGCATGACTATTCCGGTGATTTACATGCTGGAGCACATGTTAAACAGAATTCGGAGTCAGGTGGTGGCACAAGAGGAGGTGGAAGAAGTAGAGGAGGAGGAGTTGTATGCGGAAGTGCTAACATCTGCAAGGTCCAGGCGGTCGGCAGCACCAAGGCGGCAGGCATGTGAGGGTGGGAGAGATGGTTTTACCAGGGCGCATAGTAGCAGCCAAACTAGTGAGGAAGGTGCAGGAGCCCAGGAAGAAGTGGAGGACGAACTGATGGAAGACTCATCAGATGAGGGAGACCTTGATCACATTTCTGTTGTGTGAGGTTGGGGGGAGAGGACAGAGGAAGGAAGCATGATTGTTACCTCGCCACCAACACAACAGGGACTTGGTGCTCCTGGATGCGCTAGACACATGAGTGCCTTCTTGCTGCACTACCTGCAACATGACCCTCGAATTGTGAGAATTAGAAATAATCCTGACTACTGGGTTGCCACACTGTTAGATCCCCGGTACAAAAGTAAATTTGCAGATTTTATTCCTGCCATAGAAAGGGATGCACGCATGCAGGAGTATCAGCAGTGACTGTTGCAAAATCTTACATGTGCTTTTCCACAAAACACCAGTGGTGCACGTAGTGAATCTCACAGTTCCAACTGGCCAACCGTGGGACCGTCGAGTGTTCAGCACTCAAACCGTAACAGAAACACAGAATCTACTGGTAACATCAATTTTGCAGAATCTTTTCACCACTTTTTTAGCCCATCCTTTGCAAGGCCACAGGAGACAAGAAGTCTGACACATAATCAACGCCTAGAGACGATGGTACAGGAGTATCTCCAAGTAAACATTGAAGCCATGAGTGTGTCACTAAACCCTTGCTCTTTTTGGGCTTCCAATCTGGATAAATGGCCTGAGCTCGCCACTTACGCCTTGGAGATCTTGTCATGCCCCGCAGCCAGCGTTCTGTCTGAACGTGTGTTCAGCGCTGCTGGTAGTGTGCTGACAGAAAAGTGCACGCGGCTCTCCACTGATAATGTAGACAGACTCACGTTCATAAAGATGAACAAATCATGGATCTGAAACGTCTTTTCTACCCCTGTGTCATCCTGGGGAGAGTAAAAGCTTGATGATTTGTTAAAATCACCTCACCAACCATTTTAAGCTTTAAAATTACTTATCATGTTTATCTGTATCTTGGCTGGAAAATAATTTGGGCTTTGTAGCAGTGTGCAGTACTGATTCTATTAGGCCATCTATACTAAGCTCCACCAGATTTAAAACTACTAATCATGTTTATCTGTATCTTGGCTGGAAAATAATTTGGGCTTTGTAGCAGTGTGCAGTACTGATTCTACTAGGCCATCTATACTAAGCTCCACCAGATTTAAAATTACTAACCATGTTTATCTGTATCTTGGCTGAAAAATAATTTGGGCTTTGTAGCAGTGTGCAGTACTGATTCTATTAGGCCATCTATACTAAGCTCCACCAGCTTTCAAATTAATAATAACTTTTAGCTGCATCTAGCCCGGAAAATAATTTTGGGGCTCCTAGATGCGCAAGACACATGAGTGCCTTCTTGCTGCTCTACCTGCAACATGACCCTCAGATTGTCAGAATTCGAAGTAATCCAGACTACTGGGTTGCCACACTCTTAGATCCCCCACACTCTTCGATCAACCTTTTCATTTTAATAAAGAACAAAAAAATGGTCATTTTTGATATTATAAGCATTAGCAGGTTATTAGAAACTGAAATAAAACAGTTTTCAACTCAAAACTTTATTCTAGGTGATGTTATATTTGCACATAGAACCACTTGTTCGAAAGGAGCTTCTGAACTGTCTTGTCCATTGAATTTGTCAGGTTTTGGAAGGTTTCTGCTTCAATTGTTTTGCATGAGGACAGAATACCCTCCCAGAGCTGTTGCTTAGATGTGAACTGCCTCCCGCCATCATAGACACTCCTTTTGATGATGCTCCAGAGGTTCTGAATGGGGTAGAGTTCAGGGGAGCATGGGGGTCACACCATAAGTTTGTCCCCTTTTATGCCCATATCAGCCAGAGATGCAGATGTGTTATGTGCAGCATGAGACGGTGCATTATCATGCATGAAAATGATCTTGCTGTGGAATACACGGTTCTTCTTCTTGAACCATGGCAGGAAGTGCTGTTTGAGAAATTCCACAAACATTTTGGAGTTCATCTTTACCCCTTCAGGGATCCTAATGGGGCCGACAATCTCTCTCCCCATGATTCCAGCCCAAAACATTACTCCACCTCCTTGTTGGCGCTGTAGCCGTGTTTGCGTGGGGTGTCCATCAACCAGCCATCCTCCACTCCATCCATCTGGACCATCGAGCATTGCACGGCACTCATGGGTGAACAAAACAGTTTTGAAGTCAGTCTTCATGTATTGTTTGACCCACTGAAGCCATTTCTGCTTGTGTGCAGTGGATAGAGGAGGTCGACAGGATGGCTTACGCACAGCTGCAAATCTCTGAAGGACTCTGCATCTTGTTGTTCGGGGGACGTTGGAGGCACCAGCAGCTTCAAAATCTTGTCTGCTGCTATGACAAGGCTTTTTTGCCGCTGCTCTTTTAACCTGACGTAATTGTCTGTAGAAAAGAGTCCTCAATTTTACCTTATCAGCACGCACACGTGTGTACTGTGAATCAGATACATACTTCTTGATTGTGCGATGATCAGGATGAAGTGTCTTGGCAATGTTGATTGTAGTCATGCCTTGACCTAAAGACTCCACAATTTGTTGCTTCTCAGCAGCCGACACATCCTTTTTCTTTCCCATTTTGGAAGAAAATGTAGGCTGCTTAATAATGTGGGACAGCCTTCTTAAGTATTCTTGCCTTTCATTGGAAACACCTGCCAAACTAATTAGCACAGGTGTCTGCAATTGCTTACAGTGATATAAAGAGCCCTGACACACATCACCATCAATGAGTTTAACTGACAAACAAACAAATTCTTCCCTTATCTCTCCTAAACACTTTTTGCATAATAATTTGGAACACAGTGTACATGTGCTTTTCCAAAAAACACCAGTGGTTCACGTAGTGAATCTTACAGTTCTAACTTGCCAACCATGGTCTGTATGGCGTTGTTCAATAAAGGGCCCAAAATTAAGATAACATAGATGGGAGAGGTCTCTATAAATTGGAATTCCTAAGTATTTGATACCCTGTGAGGGCCAGGCAAAGGGAAAGTTGGACTGGATGGAATCCTGTATGGATTTGGGGGAGGGAGACATCGAGGGCCTCAGACTTCGCTGCATTGATTTTAAAATTTGACCATGTAACAAATTGATCTATTTCAGCCATAACAGCAGGGATGGATATATGTGATTGAGTGATATATACTAGGACATCATCAGCAAATGCAGAGCACTTGTACTCGGTGCCTCCCACCTCAATCCACCTAATATTGGGGTTATGGCGAATTGATGAGAGCAGGTGCTCCCTCACTAGGATGTATAAGAGAGGGGACAGAGGACAACCCTGCCTTGTCCCATTGGTGATTATGAAAGGTGATGAAAATGTTCTGACGCGCCCCCTGGGCCTTGGGACACCCGGAGCCAGACCCTTTTTGGTGGATGCTTGTGGGTGTAGTCTCCGTGGCGGCGACCCGGTTCCGTGGCTCAGGGCGGTCAAACCAGTGGTGGAACTATTTATGTGGTTTTGATGTTTAAATGTCCGACTAGGCCACGCGTGGATTGCGGCCAGAGTGAACCGCCGCTGCAGGGCTGACCACTGAGGCTGGTGTTGTGGGTGCAGCAGAGCATAGTATAACTCCCCAGGAGTATAGCCTCAGGGCAGTGTATGCGGAGGATGGGGGTGATGGTGCAGAGCAGCCGCAGTAACGACACGAAGTCAGTGATGCAGTCCAGGGCCTTTACTCACAGTTCTTGTTATCCAGACCACTTCTGCAGGTAACGGCTGCCCACGTCGTACTGTGCTCACCAGATGAGGGGCTCAGACAACTCCCAGATAACTTTGGAGCACTTCACAGTACCCCCTTTGTGTGTCCTTTGTCTGGCCTTTCTTACCAACGCTTCTGTCGGGCTGCCTCGGGCCTCCTCTTGGTAAACTTGGCGCCAGTTTCCCTGACCCTATGTGGTGCCTTCCTAGTGGGTGTAACGATTGGCTGTGCCACATAAAATGTCACAGCCTCCGGTTTCTAGCTGAGGGTCGTTTCCAGCCTCCACTAGTTTCGAGGACCGGTCTCCCTCTTTGGCCTGACCCCTGCACGCAGGTGGATTCGGGCGTGCGGTGGCGACTCGCCTGTCCGTACCCCTGGAATCCCTTCGTTCCACATTCCTGGAGCCTTGTCCGCTCCTCTTCCTTCCTTCTCCCTCTTCCAGGCCTGGGCCTCTGTTACTAGGCCCGCCTCCGGAGCAGAGCTCATGCAGAGCCCCTGCTCCCTGTCACTTCTGCTCAGACTTCTCTGCACTGAACTAAGATGGTGCCCACCTTTTATACTCACTTCTTAATGCACCCAGGAACTGCTTCCTCCCTGCTCCTGCACTACAGGGTTCCCCTTCCTCGGTGTTCCCTCCCCCCACTCCAGCCAGGGACAGGGACTGTCGTGCCCATCTCAGGGGCATATTGGTCGCCCTGCCCCACAGCAATGTGGTGTAATGCATGCAGGTGTCGGGGTCCTGATCCACACTCCATCCTTACCTGAGAGTGAGATATCACACCTCTGGGTGAGGTGCAATACCTCTGTAGCAACCGAGCCCTTGGGGTGCTACAGTTCCATTTATCTTCAGCCTAGGTGACGTATTGCGATACAGGGCCGTGATTTTGGCTATAAAAGGGTACCCTAGACCCCTACCCCAAGCTTTTTAAGAGAATAATATATGGCGTGCCAGGAGACTCTATGGAATGCTTTCTCAGCATCCAACGAGAGTATCTAATTACAAATTTTTAGCTGCATCTAGCCCAGGAAATAATTTGTGCGTAGCAGCAGTGTCTGCTAGTCAGCGGATTATCCCAGCTGTTAAGCAAGCTACACCACCTGTAGTTTGGACACTTAATTTTTTCAAAGGAAATGATTCGGGACCCCGGGATACTCAGTGAAGAGCATCAGGAGGCACCGCAAGGCATAGGGGCTGGGACTGGCGGTAGGACGCCTTGCGGTGGACCACCGAGTTCGATCCTTATAAAAGCTTTTTAACTGCAGCAGCTTTAGTGGACGCTACTGGGGCTGGAATTACGCGGCTGCTGGCATGAGACTTGCCCTCCAATAGATCCTTGTAAAAAGATTTAAAGTGTATTCATTCAAATTAGAGAGACAATTTAAATTAAAAAGCTTAGACCTGCCTCCACCACAGGGGGGCTCGCTCGACCCACCAGCGGACAGGCACCAGTATTGGGAGAGGGGGGCTGGCCGTCAGGGTCCACCGCGGCTCTGGCACAAAGCCGGCGACACAGAGGTCGCACGGGCAGGAATGGACTGGCCGTGTCGGCTTCGCACTTTTTTGGTTTTAGAAGGGCATGACATGCCTATATCTGTGTCTCCCCCTCCTTTTACTCCTCCACCTCTTTTCTTTTCGCATGACTATATGTACTTGTCACTTTTCCATGTGTTAGTTGTGTCTCCTGAGCAGTTTGTCAGCTTTTGGACACCTTTGATGAACAGTTCGGCGAACATACAGGTGTTCGATAAACCGAACCGAATTTGAACACTACGGGTGTGGCTCAACCCTAGTGGAAACGCAATCATTTACCGCACTTTTGAAGAATTTGGCAGATGTTCAGTAAATAAGCTCGGGTGTCCAATCATGAATCTGAATGTGCAACGTTCGAGCCGAATTTGAAAAAAACGGAACGTTTTCTGAACATGTTTGCTCATCTCTAATTATGATGCCCTCACAACCTACCACACACAGTAAACTGTTCCCAAATACACTTACATGGTATTATGGCCCCCAACACAAGTATTATGTCCCCTCACAGATTTATGCTCCCTACATCCTCCACACACATGTACTGACTGATAAATAGAATTAGAAAAATAAAACTACTCACCTCACCCCATTCCCTCCAATGTGCTGCTTTACTCTTTAGCCTAAGTTTTCTGAATTTCTGCAAAGCAGTTGTGATCTGATAACACAATCATCTCCAATTACAGAGTGGCATCGGCTGAATGATGGAGCAAAGAGCCAGAGACTTCCTTTTCTATCATTGTATTCACTGGTATATACATCCTAAGGATGCAGATAATAGTCAATGAAATGCAGAGCAGGTGGCAGCATGGTGCAGGACATCATTAAATCCAGCTCTTTGGCTGTCCTGGTCTGCAAGTCACACCTCAACAGCCAAAGGGCTGTTTATGGCCTGCGGGTTGCATTTTACCCAGGTCTTGCATAGATTGAAGACTTGAGCCATGTCATCAGCTGCGACAATTGATTGTAACACACAGCTGCAAGATGTATGTAACATACATCCCATTGCTACAATAGCCTGGAAAAAAAACTTCAAAGAGTATTAATTAGAGTTGGGCAAATTTTTCAAGTGGAATTAAACCCTACTTGAATTTTTCAGAAATCTCTATTACATATGTGTAACACTCTGAGATCTCCTTGGATAATGTTGACCCTACTTAGCCGTGGAGTTTGGCACCCTGAATTGCGCAAATGGTGCTCCCACTCAATGTCTACCTGCCCTATTATTCCCTATTACACCCTATATGTTGCACTTTGTGGCACTATAGCATGCAAACCTGAAATATCTGAAATTTGAATTTCATTACTGCTCTAGAAAATAGGAAAAAACAAGAATACTTAGCGCATAAATTGATCAATTCATGTCTTCCCAGCAGCTGCAATAAGGTGATTCTCTTTACTGGGAGCCTATCCTAGTGTAAATCCTCTCCTAGGCTGAAACATTTATTTATATGGTTTGGTATGATCCTGCTGTGATTAAAACCGCCCGAGGCCTCGATATAGTATAATACACTCCCCATAGGCCTCCATACAGAATAACGCACTCCTAATAGGCCTCCATATAGTATTATTCACTCACCATAAGCCTTTATATAGTATTATGCACTCCCCATATGCCTCCATATAGTATGATGCTCTCCCCATAAAGAAAATGCAATACTCACCTCTCTACCTCCTTCCCCCGCTGCTCTCATGAGAGAGGGAGTGTCAGCAGTTAGAAGTAGCGCAGCTCCAGGTGAGTCCCTCAGAATGCGGGGCCTGGGGTGGCCCCACCCTCTGTCTACCTCCTCCCCCGGTAGCTATGTTTCTGAGCAGTAGGTATTGTGTCTCCAGAAGAATTAGCCATTGCTAATGTAAATTAAGTTCTGTTGAACCTGAAATCCTTGAAAAAATGATGTCTTCTCAAGATAACTATTTAATGTCACCATCAGGCAGCATTAAGCATGATACATCTGTCTCCTAAGCTTTCTGAAATTTGTTTCAAAGTGAACATAGGCAGTATAAGTAAAGAAACACTACCAGAGCCTTTCATGTTCCTATTCCTGTGCAGGTTTCTGCTGGGAACTTCATTCAATCAAACAAACATATTATTTGTACAAAAAATATTATTCCATTAATGCAATTTGTTAAAGAAAATTGCATTAGTGAAATAACAAGAGTTTTTGTTTGCTAAAATACAGTGATGTTTCTTTTTGTGCCCTGTCTTGTGCATGACCCAAATCTTAACAGGTTCTAATGGATGAATTCAACACAGTTAATGACCTTCAAAAAAATTAATTTCAGTAAAAATAATAAAGAAGCTGAGGCTGAAAGAAAATCGGGAGTCATCGAAACCCTGCACATTTTTAATAAAAAATGTTTTAGTAGCCCAATCCTGCACAAATTCTCCTGGGGAATATGATAAAAAATATTAAATATTTCTACAAAAATTGAAAATGTTGTTAAAGAAAATAGCAATAATGAAATACCAAGAACTTTTTTTGCTAAATTGCAACAATTTTTACTTCTACCTCTAATTCTAGGAATTCATCCTAAAAATTGTAATCTGCATCAAAAGTTTACATTTTTCACTTAGTTGCACAATTATTCTGCACACTAAAGGTTTCCCAACAATTTTTTACACACAGATAATATCCTAAGAAAAGTAAAATCTAATTTTTACTTTCTTAAATATTCAAATATTAGGTTTATTAATCTTTTTGATTGACCAACAGAACTGTAGTTGTTGAATAATAAAATTAATCATCAAAAATTCAGATTGCCTAATAATTGTGCACAGTGAGGTACCAGGAAGTCGATACCAGCAGTGAGGGTGAACCCAACCTCACAAAATGCATACCTTGAAACACCCAGTGCTTACTCCCAGCCGGAAGTTGTAGTCAAAAGTGCGTTACTAGGCAGGAGATGGCTCTGTGGATGTGCGTTGTTAGGTTGTGTCAACATCTTGAGCTTAGTATTCAGCTGGATATACTGGTTAGCATGAACATGGAACACGCAGCTGAAAGAGCAATATGCGCAGAGAATCATAGAGGGCAGAGCAAGTAACTGTGGAGGGCAGTGAGGTGAGTATTAGGTTTTTTTTATCTTTTTTTTTAACATTTTATGGGGTTTTTTTGTCCAGGGGTCATTCAATTTGTGGAGAATAAATTTGCTTCAAATTGAATCTCCTGGTAAAGTCCATGCCATTTGGTGAATATGAATCTCAACAGATCCGCTTACCTTCAGTATGCATAGATAGATGATCCTGTTTTAAAGATAAAATTTGCGCCTCTATTGCTGTATTTCATAGATCAATCAGTTCACACTCGCACTGACTCTGCATGTCCTCCACCTCCCTGTCATTTTAATCTTTGTATTATTACTCAGAGACTGAAACTACCAATCCCATTTTCAATATTTTCAATCAGTGCTGTAGTGCACAACAATCTACAGTGGCATGTAAAAGTTTGGGTACCCCTGGTCAAAATTACTGTTATTGTGAACAGTTAAGCAAGGATGAAATGTTCTCTAAAAGGCCTAAAGTTAAAGATGACACATTTCCTTTGTATTTTAGGCAAAAAAACATATTTTTTCATCTTTTACATTTTAAAAATTGCAAAAAAGTTTGCCATTGCAAAAATTTTGGCACCCTGCATGGTTAGAACTGAGTTGCAACCCCTTTTGAAAGTATCACAGCTTGTAAATGCATTTTTGTAGCCAAATAAGGGTCTTTCGATTTTTGTTTGAGGGATTTTTGTCCAATTTTCCTTGGAAAATTCTTCCAGTTCTGTGAGATTCCTTGGTCGTCTTGCATGCACTATTTTGAGGTCTAGCCACAGATTTTCAATGATGTTCACGTCAGGGGACAGTGAGGGCCATTGTAAAACAGTCAGCTTGCATTTTTTGAGGTAGTCTATTGTGGATTTTGACATGTTCTTCGGATCATTATCCATTTGTGAAGCTATTCTCTTTTCAACTTCAGCTTTTTTACAGATGGTATTATGTTTGCATCAATAATTTGTTGAAATTTCATTTAATCCATTCTTCTCTCTACACGTAAAATGCTTCTGGTGCCATTGGCTGCAACACAACGCCAAAGCATTATTGATCCACCCCCATGCTTAATGGTTGGCGAGATGTTCTCTTTTTGAAATTCTGTGCCCTTTTTTCTCCACACATACCTTTGACCATTGTGGCCAAAGAGTTCTATTTTAACCTCTTCGGTCCACTGAACTTTTTTCCAAAATACATCAGGCGTGTTTAGATGTTCTTTTTCATACTTCTCCTGAGGATGCAGGAGAGGCTTTCTTCTGCTGACTCTTCCATGAAGACCATAATTTTACTGGTGTCTCTGAACAGTAGAACAATGTACCACAACTTCAGAGTCTGCTAAATCTTTCTGAAGGTCTTTTTCAGTCAAACAGGGGTTCTGATTTCTCTCTCTAGCAATCGAAGAACAGCTCTTACTGAAGATTTGCTTGGTCTTCCAGCCCTTATCTTGACCTCCACTGTTCCTGTTAACTGCCATTTCTTAATTACATTTCAAACTGAGGAAAGAGCAACTTGAAAACACTTTGCTATCTACTTATAGCCTTCTCCTGTATTGTGGGCCTCATCCATTTTTATTTTCAGAGGGCTAGGCAGCTGTTTGGAAGAACCGATGGCTGCTGTTTTTTGGCACAAATTTAGAGGAGGGTGGGTTTTTATAAAGCTGGGAAATTTGCATCACTTGGCCCTTCCTAACGATTATATTGAACAATCCATAATCCTAACAGGCCAATTAAGGTCTGAAACCTTGGTCAAAGTTGTCTGAGCACACAAATCTCAAAGGGTGCCCAAACTTTTGCATCCACCCATTTTCCTTTTTTATAATTTTTAAAATTTAAAATTTACAATATATATTTTTTTTTGTATAAAATACAAAGGAAATGTGAAATCTTTAACTTTAGGTCTTTTAGAGATCATTTCATCTTCATCTTGCTTAACTGTTTACAATAACAGTAATTTTGACCAGGAGTAACCAAACTTTTACATGCAACTGTAATTTAGGCTTCATGTCTCCAACTCTAACGATGCGCTGAGTATTATTTTTCACAATCAGAGACTCCTACTAGAGATGAGCAGATTGATCTGCGGAGGATTAAGTTTGAGTTGAATTTCCAAAAATTCCCAGTTTCACCTGTATTTAAACATTTTGAGATTCAATTTGCAAAAAATAAAAAAACTTGACTGGCACCATTTCCAACATTGCTGAATCATCAAAGAGTAGGATAATGGCAATTTTTCCCTAATGAAGTTGCAGTGGCAATGAAATGTAGGGATTCATACATTTACAAAAGCATGTCACAGAATGAGTGTATTATGTACTTAATGTGATATTGCTATACATGTCTTAAATGCCTCTCAGTAATAATAATTGTATTCTTTTTTTTTCTCTTATGGTTTTGATACGTTTGGTATGTTATGGTAGCTCCTTAACTCTATATGAGTGGTGCCCTCCACAAAATTATAGTTCTTATGCCCATTGTCTATGTTGTTGTCTTATACAACAACTTTCAGGAGTGCTGGCACACTTTTTCTGTTTATACTATATTATAGAATTATTATGGATTTACAAGCCAGAGAGGCGGCATGAAGCAATCAAACAGATGATATTTTTGGCATGGGTCCACCTGGTGTGGAAAATATTGATACAGGAGATGATGATTTCCATAGATTATCGAATAACTTAATGAGGTTACACAGCGCACTTACTAAAACCTGGTGGAATGTAAAAAGTCTTAAGGAATATATAAAAAAATGTGTGTGGCACCAAGGGGGTTGAGAATCTAGATTTTCCCAGCCTGGGAAGTTGATCAATATTTTAGAACTGTATTGGAGAATGGTTTGTCCCAATGTTATGTTATGCTCCTGTACATGTTAATTACACATGACAAGGTTTTATTGGACAGGCTCAAAACTGAGATGAAAACAAAAGGAGAGAATCTTAGTAATTTTGATATGATAAAGGAAGTCTCAACTTTCCAACAGCTTCTCAAAAGTATAATTGATCAGTTTGAAAAAGATATCATATGGGCTAAGAAACAAAAGCTTATATGGGACAGAAATGATTTTGATACACAAAAAGCCTATAAATGGACACATCAGGGCAATTTGCGTGTTATCAAGCCAGACAAACAAAAAAAAGCTAATGCTCTGCCATCATGTGAACCATCCTTTAGTGATGAATTTTTATCATCAGAACTAAGCAAAACAGAAAACAGACCAGAAGGGGCAGATGTATACTTACTGTACCAAATCTAAGAAGAAGAACCAGGAAATTCAGAGATTGGTCACCAATCAAGAAGAGATATCTGAGACTGAACAGGAAAAAGTAATACGTTCTCCAATTCCTGATATAGATAATTTGAGAATCGTTAATTTGTCTAATCATATACTCAATTGGATTGAAGAGACTTTATTGTCTAAAGACTTATATTTCTTCCCAATGAACAATCTTGACAAATTTATGCTTATTAAGGACACCAATCTATTTTGCAGGCAGTTGAAATTTAAACTTTTGTATAGCCAACCTTCCTTGATTAAAACCCTCCCACAGGAAGAGAGAGCAGCCTTCAAAGATTTTCTTGATGTACTGGAAGAGAATGAAGACCCTTTGGGTAGAATAAACAAATTTACGGGTAGAATCTCTTCTCAAGCTATGCCGTCCATTTACTTATATCGTGCAATTCAGATATTTTTTAGCACTACATGTAGAGACATCCAAAATCTCAAAATTGACAAAAACAAATATAACAACTTATCTCACTCTCTCAAAACTGGAAAGAAATAAAGATTTTGTTATAAAATAAGCTGACAAGGAGGGGAAATATTGTATTATGGTCTAATAAATTATTTATCAAAGAGGATAAACATGATTTGTCAAAAAAATTGTGTTACAAGCTCTTCCCCTTGGACCCTACATCAGCATTAAAAACAAGGATTGATCCTGAACTCTTTCCAACACGACATCATATCAAAGTATGATCTGGAGTTTTTGACTACGAAACACCCAAATGTCCCCACCTTTTTCATGCTTCCCAAAGTGAATAAGTCACTGAAAGAACCACCAAGTAGGCTTATAGTAGTATAGGAATAGTCAGACTTTTTCATCGACCTTGTGTCTACCTTGATTTTTACCTCCAACCTATGGTCTCTTCTTTAGGCTCATACATCAGGGACTCAGCAGATCTCATGCAACATCTTGAGGTTCTCATCATTCCAACAGGTACCATTCTGGTGACCCTGGATGTAGAAGCTTTAAATACAAGCATGAAACATGTATTGGTCATAGGAGCTGTTGCTTTTTTTCTGGATGTTTATACAACGGGAAGTAGGAGACACAATTCTTTTATTTTGGATTTATTGCCCTTAACTTTAAGTATCAACTATTTTGTTTTTGATTGTGTCTTTTACAAACAGATTTCTGGTACAGCAATGGAAGTACAATGTGCCCCCCCCCCCCATGCAAAATTGTTTTTGGGGAGGTGGGAGCAGACCAAGATTTTACCACTGGATGCATTTTAATCACATGTCATACAATGGGTTAGATTCATATATAACATTCTATTACTTTGGAAAGGTACTATCGAGAAATGTGAACAATTTGTTGCCAGTTTTAACAACAATCATTGGAACATCACATTGACATGTAACCTCTCCCCATCATCTATAGAATTTCTGGATCTGCGAATTACACTGGAAGGTGCCTCTAGAAAGACTACGTTATACAGAAAACAAAAAGCTAATAATAACCTTCTATATTATAACAGCTTCCATCCAGTATATCTACAAAATGGCATCCAAATGGAGAGTTTTTACAAGCATGGAGAAACTGCTGCACCTTGGACGACTTTAAGACTGAAGTCAAGGATCTGACCAACAGTTTTGTTACTAGGAGTTACCCTGAAAAATGTAAACTCTCTAAAGCCTTTCAACATTCACTACGAAGCAACAGGAGTGACATTTTTCTACCAAAAGCATGAGAAACCCCTAACCCAGTCAATGTGATCACACCCTGTAACAATCAATGGTTGGACTTGAAACAAATTTTTAATAAAAACGGGGCTATTTTATTAAGTTAGTCCAAACTTCCAAGATTCACATCAAAGACCTCAAAGATAACGGTTAGACAGGCAATAAATCTGAAAGATCTCTGAATGAAGAATTTTAATTCACTGGATTTTATAGACAGAGATAGTTTCATAAAGGTGTTTATGAGATGTGTTTATCATAACCCTTGCCTCTTTCCCTTCCCTCACCTTTCCCCTTAGACACAATCTGTTTTTAAGCTTTTCTTTTTCTTTATTCACAAGATTATCACTAAAGAATAGACTTCATCACAAGAGGAATAGTCCTTGACGAAAATCCAATACTGACAACTGGACTGTCATTCTTCACTTACTGTATGTCAGATTTGGGGTTCTAGATTACTTTTTTCACTTTTTACACTCACATTACTCGAATGCCATAAAACATCCGTGTTCTCACTTTTTTATGTTTGTTTTGGGTTTTCAATTTTTTTGCACACGTTTGGTAACCACTAGCACAATCAAGTATATAGCGCTTCATACTGTAGATTTTTAATGAGACAATTAAAGAAAACAAAATAAATTCACTTTTTTAGGATTATTTCCCAAATATGCATTTGCACACACATAGAATAAAATAATGTTATATGAGTCTGATTTACATCCTCCAGAATTATTTATGCAGCGCTAGACATTAGTATTACTCAGGTACTTACCTCTTTGTGGAAGGCAAAAGTTATGCAGTATATTTATATATTTTGCTATTTTTGTTTATATCATATAAATGAGGATTTACAAGCATCAAAACTAGCATAATGAGTTGCATCATATATATACACTGCTCAAAAAAATAAAGGGAACACAAACAACAGAATATGACTCCAAGTAAATCAAACTTCTGTGAAATCAAACTGTCCACTTAGGAAGCAACACTGATTGACAATCAATTTCACATGCTGCTGTGCAAATGGAATAGACAATAGATGGAAATTATTGGCAATTATCAAGACACAATCAATAAAGTGTTTCTGCAGGTGGGACCACAGAGACCACATCTCAGTACCAATGCTTTCTGGCTGATGTTTTGATCACTTTTGAATGTTGGTTGTGCTTTCACACTCGTGGTAGCATGAGACGGCCTCTACAACCCACAGAAGTTGCTCAGGTAGGGCAGCTCATCCAGGGTGGCACACCAATGCGAGCTGTGGCAAGAAGGTTTGCTGTGTCTGTCAGCATAGTGTCCAGAGGCTGGAGGCGCGACCAGGAGACAGGCCAGTACACCAGGAGATGTGGAGGGGGCAGTAGGAGGGCAGCAACGCAGCAGCAGGACCGCTATCTCTGCCTTTGTGCAAGGAGGAACAGGGGGAGCACTGCCAGAGCCCTGCAAAAAGACCTCCAGCAGGCCACAAATGTGCATGTGTATGCACAAACGGTTAGAAACCGACTCCATGAGGGTGGTATGAGGGCCCGACGTCCACAGATGGGGGTTGTGCTCACAGTCCAACACCGTGCAGGACTCTTAGCATTTGCCATAGAACACCAGAATTGGCAAAGTCGCCACTGGCGCCCTGTGCTCCTCACAGATGAAAGCAGGTTCACACTGAGCACATGTGACTGACGTGACAGAGTCTGGAGACGACGTGGAGACCGATCTGCTGCCTGCAACATCCTTCAGCATGACCAGTTTGTCAGTGGGTCAGTAATGTTGTGGGGTGGCATTTATTTGGAGGGCCGCACAGCCCTCCATGTGCTCACCAGAGGTAGCCTGACTGCCATTAGGTACTGAGATGAGATCCTCAGACCCCTTGTGAGACCCCTTGTAGGGAGGTCATACAGGCACATGGAGGCCACACACAATACTGAGCCTCATTTTGACTTATTTTAAGGACATTGCATCAAAGTTGGATCAGCCTGTAGTGTGTTTTTTCACTTTAATTTTGGGGGTGACTCCAAATCCAGGCCTCCATTGGTTAATAAATTTGATTTCCATTGATGATTTTTGTGTGATTTTGTTGTCAGCACATTGAACTTTGTACAGAACAAAGTATTCAATGAGAATATTTCATTCATTCAGATCTAGGATGTGTTAATTGAGTGTTCCCTTTATTTTTTTGAGCAATATGTATATATATATACAGTGCCTACAAGTAGTATTCAACCCCCTGCAGATTTTGCTGGTTGACACATGCGGAATTAACTTGGCATTGTGACATTTGTACTGTAGATCAGCCTGGAAGTGGGAAAAGCACTGCAGCAAATTTTGTTTTTTTTTTTTTTTTTTTTTTTTTTTAAAACGTTAAAAGTTAATTCAGAGTGTCATTTATTATTCAACCCCTCAAACCACAAGAATTCTGTTTGGTCCCCCTAAAGTATTAAGAAGTAGTTCAGGCACCAAGAATAATGAGCTTCACATGTGTGGATTAAAGATCTCTTTTGCCAGCCTTTTCTGACTATTTAAGACCCTCCCCAAACTTGTGAACAGCACTCAGACATGGTCAACATGGGAATGACAAAGGAGCATTCCAAGGCCATCAGAGACAAGATCGTGGAGGGTCACAAGCCTGGCAAGGGGTACAAAACCCTTTCCAAGGAGTTGGGCCTACCTGTCTCCACTGTTGGGAGCATCATCCGTAAGTGGAAGGCTTATGGAACTACTGTTAGCCTTCCACGGCCTGGAAAGCCTTTGAAAGTGTCCTCCCGTGCCGAGGCCAGGCTTGTCCGAAGAGTCAAGGCTAACCCAAGGACAACAAGGAAGGAGCTCCGGGAAGATCTCATGGCAGTGGGGACATTGGTTTCAGTCAATACCATAAGTAACGTACTCCACAGCAATGGTCTTCCTTCCAGACGAGCCCGTAAGGTACTTTCAAAGCGTCATGTCAAGGCTCATCTACAGTTTGCTCATGATCACTTGGAGGACTCTGAGACAGACTGGTTCAAGGTTCTATGGTCTGATGAGACCAAGATCGAGATCTTTGGTGCCAACCACACACGTGACGTTTGGAGACTGGATGGCACTGCATACGACCCCAAGAATACCATCCCTACAGTCAAGCATGGTGGTGGCAGCATCATGCTGTGGGGCTGTTTCTCAGCCAAGGGGCCTGGCCATCTGGTCCGCATCCATGGGAAGATGGATAGCACGGCCTACCTGGAGATTTTGGCCAAGAACCTCCGCTCCTCCATCAAGGATCTTAAGATGGGTCGTAATTTCATCTTCCAACAAGACAACGACCCAAAGCACACAGCCAAGAAAACCAAGGCCTGGTTCATGAGGGAAAAAGTCAAGGTGTTGGAGTGGCCTAGTCAGTCTCCTGACCTTAAACCAATTGAAAACTTGTGGAAGGAGCTCAAGAATAAAGTCCACATGAGACACCCAAAGAACCTAGATAACTTGGAGAAGATCTGCATGGAGGAGTGGGCCAAGATAACTCCACAGACCTGTGCCGGCCTGATCAGGTCTTATAAAAGACGATTATTAGCTGTAATTGCAAACAAGGGTTAATCCACAAAATATTAAACATAGGGGTTGAATAATAATTGACCCACACTTTTATGTTTAAAATTTAATAAAATTCAACTGAGCAACATAACTTTTTGGTTTGTAAGATTTATGCTTCTGTTCATAAAACCTACTCTTGTTTGCAGTTTGAAGGCTTTAACTTATTTGCATCTTATCAAACCAGCTAAATCTGCAGGGGGTTGAATACTACTTGTAGGCACTGTATATATATATATATATATGTATATATATATATGTGCATATATATTGTCATATATATTGATTGCAATCAGTATATAGTACAGGTCAATATTATATTTCAATTCTTTAAATCTTTATGTGTGAACTTATGCTAGAATATTTCACCAGCAAATTTTCTTGAATATTGGCAATTTTAAGATGTGTCTCATAAGAATAGTATGATCTGATCTAATATCTATTTCTCCATCCCCTGTATATTTTGTTTTGCTATCTGGTGGTCCTCTTCATAACATTATGTGATACCATGTCTTTTCTGTTTCCTTTATTCCTTTTTTTGTGGGTGCACATCCTGCAATCAATCAGATTCAGCTTGATAAGAGCTCTTCCTTTTCTACTACACATGCATCAATGATTTCTGTGTCACTCATGCGCTCCAATTCCTTGTCCGGCGCCATTTTTTTGAGGCCAGGATGCATGCTAATAACTCAAATGTTCGAATGTTCAGACGTGTAACTTCTTGTTTTGGTACGTGATGTGACTGAGCGCCATATGTGCATGAGGTTAGAGACGGCCGCCCTCAGCTGATTTTTATTTCAGGTAAGTACTATTGATATATAAAATGTACAAGCTTCATACTACATTGCTATCCTTGCCCATGATGAAGCCACACTAGCATCAGCGATACGAGTGAATAATTTCCCCTTATGTCCTTCTTTCATTTCCTGGAGTATCCAGTATGGTATTTTTTACTTACTGATGTTTATTTTTGATTGCGCTGATTTGTTATCATGATATCATTCATATGTATACAATTTGTATTTTCTTTGGCATTATAGATTATTATATCTCTTTTCTATGATATTTTTCACACAAATATTTTTTGTCTCCACTTTATGTAAGTGAAGTTCTTTGCACAGATGCACTTTGTATACTACATGAATGGATTTTGTATATACTGACCAGCATATAATAGGTTACCTTTCTTCATTGTTAAATATCCATGTGAATTTGGCATCTTCACTCAATATGGGCATAGCAATATAATAGATAATAGAGGGATATCATTGTTTTGGGCATGTAGGGATAGACCCAAGTCCCATACCAGACTGGGCCTATTGTTTTCATTATGGTCATTTGTGGTCTTTTTAAATGTTTTTAACATTTGTCTGTGGCTAGTTTTTGTTAAATAACATTTTTTTCAGGTGATCACCGTGTATAAATACGGTACTTCTTTTTTATTTCTCTTATGGTTTAATACATTTTTATGGTAGATCCCTAACTATATGGGAGTGGTGCCCTCCCCAAAATTATAGTTCTTATACACTTTATTCTGACCACACCATGTTATTTGCTTAGGGCCTCTTCTATAGCTAGGATTTTCTTTATTTCACGCATCAGTTACCATCCTCATATTTTATGTACAGTATTCTTTGAAAGTCTGTACTATATTAAATTCATCTTTTGATATGACCAGAGGATATGTTCCTATATTACATTTGGTAGATATATGCTGAATTGTTTTCTCTGCACTGCAGCATATAGTTTTATAGCTGTAGTCATTATATTCAGAGGCTATATAAGCATTGTAGGATATATACTGCAGAAACTGCAGTTATGAAATCTGGATTATCATACCTTGCATAGGTTGGCAAGGATTTAAGCCATCTGAGATCTTTGGTTCCCAGTGGAGCACAGTTTGTAAAGCAGAGTTGATTTTCTTGCTGTTTTATTTATCTGTGTCAGCAGTGGGGTCCTCCTGGGTCTCCTGCTCTAGCGTTTCTTTGCTTTCAAATGTCGATAGATAGTTCGTGCTGACACTGATGAACCCTGAGCCTGCAGGACAGCTTAAATTTCTTTGAGATTTGATTGGGGCTGCTTATCCACCATTCGGAATATCCTCTTTTGCTACCCTTCATCAATTTTTCTCTGCCGTTCAAGTCCATGCAGATTAGTTGTAGTGCATGGGCTGTAAAATTCTTTATTATGTTGCACACCGTGGACAAAGGAGCATCAAGATCTCTGGAAATGGACTTCTAACTTTGAGACTGTTGATATTGTTTGTGACGCGCCCCCTGGGCCGCGCGTGTGTGAAGATACCCGGAACCGGACCCGTTGCGGATGGTTGGGGTTGCAGTCCTCGTGTGGCGGGCACCCGGTCCCGTGGCTCAGGGTGGTCAACTCAAATGGCAGTCTATTTGTGTTGTTTAGTGATATTAAATGTCTGACTACGCCACCCGTGGATTGCGGTCAGAGTGAACTGCCGCTGCAGGGCAGACCGCTGAGGCTGGTGTTGTGAGTGCAGCAGGAAATAGTATAACTCCCCACGGGAGGAGTATAGCCTCAGGGCAGCAAGTGTGGATGTTGGGGGTTATGGTGCGCGGGAGCAGCGGTAACGACACAGAGTCTCTGTATTGCAGTCCAGAGTATTTACTCACAGTTCTTTATCCACGTTACTACAGCTGGTCACAACGTCCCTCATCGCACTGTGTTCACCAGGTCAATGGCTTGGCCTACTCCCAGATAACTTTGGAGCGTTTCACAGGACCCCCTCCCTTTACGTGTCCTTTCTCTGGCCTGTCATTCCCTGCCAGTGACCTCGCTTCTGTCCGGCTGCCTCGGGCCTTCTCTTGGTAAACTTTGGCGCCAGTTTCCCTGACCCTATATGGTGCCTTCCTAGCGGGTGTAGCGAGGGGCTGCGCCACGTGAAATGTCACAGCCTCCGGTTTCTAGCTGAGGGTAGTTTCCCGCCTCCACTAGTTTCAGGGACCGGTCTCCCCTTTTGGCCTGACCCTTCTACGCAGGTAGATTCGGGCGTGCGGTGGCGATTCGCCGGTCCACACCCCTGGGGTCCCTTCGTTCCTTGTTCCTGGAGCCTCCTCCACTCCTCTTCCTTCCTTCTCCTTCCTTCTGCTTCCTCCAGGCTCTGGCATCTCTCTTAGGCCTGCCTGCTGAGCAGAGCCCATGCAGAGCCTCTGCTCCCACCTCCGGCTCTCTCTTCTTCTCTCACTGAACTGAACTTCTCTTCTCTTCTCTCTTTGCTCTTTCAGTGCTGTCTGGGCCTCACAGGCTAGGCCCGCCTCCGGAGCAGAGCTCCACAGAGGCCCTGCTCTGTCACTTCTTCTCTCAGACTGAACACTGATATAAGATGGTGCCCACCTTTTATACCTCCCTCTCCTGATCCTGCACTACAGGGTTCCCCCTTCCTCGGTGTTCCCACCCCCACTCCAGCCAGGGACAGGGACTGTCGTGCTCTACCTGGAGCATATCGGTCGCCCTGTCCCTCGGAAATGTGGTGTAATGCATGCAGGTGTCGGAGTCCTGATCCACACTCCATCCTTACCTGAGAGTGAGATATCACACATCTGGTTGAGATGCGATACCTCTGTAGTAACCGAGCCCTCGGGGCGCTACATTTGCAAATATCAAAATTGTAAACAATTTTGGTTCTCAAGTCCTCAGACAGTTATCTTCTCCTCGTTCCGTTCTCCATGCTTTACTTAGTACACGCAGATGCACAATGCAAAGATTGAGTCAACTTCTCCCTTTTTTATCTGGTCTCTGGTGTGATTTTAATATTGCCCACACCTGTTACTTGCCATAGAATGTGATATTCTGGATTTTTTTTTTTAAGATTCTGTTTCTCACAGTTGGAGTGTACCTACGATAAAAATTATAGACCTCTCCATTCTTTGTAGGTGGAAAAGCTTGCAAAATCAGCAGTGTATCAAATACTTACTTTCCCCACTGTAATTCATGAATGACAGTCCAGATGTCAATATGGGAATTTCGTCAAGGACTATTCCTCTTGTGATGAAGCATATTCTTTAGTGATAATCTAGTGAATAAAGAAAAAGAAAAGCTTAAAAACAGATTGTGTCTAAGGGGAAAGACGAAGGAAGGGAAAGAGGCGAGGGCTATGACAAACGCATCTCATAAACACCCCTATGAAACTATCCCTGTTTACAAAATCCAGTGAATAAAAATTCTTCATTCAGACCATGAGTTACCATACTCTGTAATTTGAAAATCCACCTTGACTCTTGTGCAACAATTCATTGGTAAGTTCTCGACCACTAATACTAGAGGAAACTAATTCAGGCTCATGACCCTTTACCTCTAATGCTAATAATGGATCTATAGGGATTCAATAGGTAACTAAAGCTTATTTTGATATTTTTAAACTTTACCAAAGACTTACCTATTTGTTTTTATGTTAACAAAACACTGCTTTAAAATTAAAATGGCAGACATTAGTTAACTGTAGGACAGGTCAAATTTGTTTTTCAAGATCACCAGAAACTTTTGGCAAAGTTCTGAATTACATATGACATTGGTGGATTTAATTTGCATTTAAAAAGCTACAAACTCAATGTAATGGTAATGATGGTCTATGGTTAATTATAAATCTCTTATTCCAATCACTACTGGGAAAACAATGGTCTATACTTACAAGATCAAAGAATAAACTTGTTCTTTCAATAAATAACTGTGCAAAAATAGTATTCATATATTTTCTAATTCATGAAAACCATAATATACATACAGTATCGACATAGTGTTATGAGAGTTTGGTTCTCTTTATAACTCTTGAACTACTCCAACATATAAAACATATTAGTTATTTAGCTGGAGTCTGAACTGTTATATCTCAGATAAATAGTCTAGTCTGGGAAAGTGGAAACAAACATTTATTTTATGTTGAGGCGAGAAGAAAATTGACCCTTATGATGTTTATTTCTTTGTGTATGACATTTTTCACTTAGTGGGAACAAAAAGTTGTAAATTAGATGTGGAAAAGTTATAAATCTCATACACTATTTATAAAATATGTTTTTCACAAAGGTGAAATAAACTTAAAAACAATTACTTGAATAATTATTGTTAAGTTATAATATCTAAATATTTAAAAAGATTAGATGGTTATCTTTCGGGCAGAGAGACAAAATGATAGAAATACAGTATATAAAACAAAATTAGTTAATTATTGACACTAGAGAAAAGTGAATCAAATTGTTGTAAATCATTTTAATGTCCATTTATTAGGAGAGAGACATGTTACATACAGCAGAAGATTACATCATCCAGAATAGGACCACCTTCTATGGGCACAGCTGGGTGTGCTTTGCAGCTTTCATATCACACAGGGAAATATAGTCAATTAGGAGGGATTATCACAGTCTGTAGAAAAGCAGAAGCAGAAATTGCAGCAGCCATTTGATAAAAAATCTGATTTGTGTGAGGACATCACATTTTACAACTTAGCCATAGAGATTGAAAACAAAAGCCATAAAATCAGAAAGAAACTGAATAAATAGTGTTGATGAGGAGAGCAGTGAATAATATTAGTATTAGTGTTGAGCGAGCATGCTCGACACTGCTCGGTAGTCGCCCGAGCATCACGCTACTCGGGATGTTTGGCGAGCACTGAGCATTTCCGGGTTACTCGGGCGGGAGCTCGGGTCTCCGCCTTCATGTTTGGCGCTCTTTACAGAGCCAATGAACATGCAGGGATTGCCAGCCAGTCAGTGTAATGCTGCAGCCATGTTGTTTGTGGGCATTACATTGATTGGCTGGCCGCACAGCGTCACCTCGAGTATTTAAAACCGGGCACCACCATCTTGGACACAGACAGCCGGGATCAGCTAGTGTAAGGAAAGTGCTGCTGAGCTAGGGAGAGATTTATAGTGCAAAATAGGTAGTGTAGGGTCTCTAAAGCCTGCCAAATCAAACAAACAGTCCTGCTCAGGACTAATATCCATCCCAGGTATCAGGCAGGCAGGCAGGCTGCATAGGAGACGCAGTGGTTATACCAGCAAACGCTGCATTACAGTCCTGTGTGGTGCTGCTCAAATTGCTAGAATTAGCTCCAGGTCTCGGGGGCCAGGAAAAGTCCTTTTTTTTTAATCTAAAACCTCTTTTTTTTTTTTTCCTCCTTCATACTGTACAAATACCCATCTTATTAGTCTTTTGGTGTCCCCCCCCACCAAAAAAAAAAAGAAAAAGTGTGTCTGTGACAGTTCAGACACAAATATATCTGTTTAAAAGAGTATGGTGTAAGCCAGAGAAATAGAAGTGTGGTTTTGCTGTTCAAACGTCTGTATTATCCTCTTTTGGGCCATTTTTACCTAAAAAAAACAGTTTGAGTGTGTCGCTCACTGTTCAGCCGCAAATATATCTATTTAAAAAAGTCTGGTATACACCGGTAAATTATAACTGTGGTTTTGCCGTTCCATGGTAAAAAATCTCTATTATCCAGCTTTTGGTATTTTTTCCATAAAGAAAAACAGTAATAGTTTCTCCCTGATTGTTCAGATTGTTTAAAAGAGTCGGGTGTAGGCCAGAGAAATAGAACTGTGGTTTTCCTCTTCCACTGTTCTAATCTCCTTTTTATTACCCTTTTTCCATTGATAGTGCGAGTGTAAGCTATTTTACTTCCTTTACAATGGGCAAGGCGCGTGGCAAGGGACGTGGAACTGGACGTTCTGGTGATGGTGCGCGCAGACGACGGGGCCGTGGCCAAGGTGAAAATGTGCCACAACCAACAGCCACATCTTCTCGCTCCCAGTTCATGACCGAATTACTAGGAAAGCACAGAACAACACCAGTATTGCGAACTGATCAGTGTGAACAGGTTATTAATTGGATAGCAGATAATACTTCCAGTTACCTGGGCACCACCACCTCCGGTCTGTCTTCCACATGGTCAAATCTTAGTAGCCATGAGTCTTGACCGCATATTCCTCTTCACCCTGATTCTCCTTCCTCCCACCATGCCGAGTGTTGTCAGACAGCAACTGATCCCACAGATGGACACTCTGAAGAGTTGTTCACTGGTCCATTTCCAGATTTGTGCCCCTCGCCTGCTCCGCTTGAAGTGGTGGAAGAGGAGATCCCATGTAGCGATGCCCAAATATTTTAACAGCCACAGCCACAGGAAGTCGACGTTGGCAATTTGTCACAAGAGGTGGACGATGACGAGACACAATTGCAAGGAAGTGAGGAGGAAAATTGTAGTGCGCAAGTGGAAGAGGAGGAGGTGGTAGATGATATAGTAACTGACCCAACGTGGCAGGAAGACATGCAGAGCAAGGCCAGCAGCACACAGGGTGAGGGAGGCAGAGTACCCCAATATGCAGGAAGAAGCAGTGTGGTGGCCGCACACAGAAGGCAGGCAACCATTCCCCGTAACACCAACACGAGGGACGTTGCCAGTACAACTGGTAGGTCTTCCAGGGTCTGGAATTTTTTTAATGACTCTGCTGATAACCACAAAAAGGCTATTTGTACCACCTGCCATTCCAGCATCAGCAGAGGTGACAAAACTACCAGCCTGACCACCACCAGCATGATCAGGCACATGGCAGCAAAGCACCCGACTTTGTGGGGTGAACCCCAGGGTCCACGACCAGTGTCAGCGGGTGTCACCACTGCTTCTTCCGCTGTTGTGCATGCAATAGAACCCACTCTTGTGTGTGCAAGGCAATCCCCTGTCCATACTGCATGCAAAGATGCCCCCTCCTCTCAGTCTTCACTTGTTAAGGCAGTTTCTCAAGAATCAGCATCAACGTCCACGTCCTCGTCTAACCAATTCTGGCACTTAGCCTCGCTCTTCCCACTGCCCTGTAGCGGTGGCAGTGGGGTAATAGCGCTGGGGTTGATGTCAGCTTATAATGCCAGCTGACATCAAGCCTAGGTTAGTAATGGAGAGGCGTCTATAAGACACCCCCATTACTAACCCCATAGTCAAAGATACAAAAAAAACACAAACACCCAGAATAAAGTCCTTTAATTGAAATAATCACACAATTATTTATTGTTCTAAATTAAACCATACTTACCGTCACGCCCATTCCAGCTGAAGCCAACGATCTCCTGCAATAAAAGTAAAATAATAAAGCAACATCATCCTTACCTTTCCATGGTTCCCACGACAGCTTCAGCTCTGCTACATTCACATGACAGGCTGGACCGCAGCAGAATGCTGCCACCTAGCTTGCCATGCGGCAGACACTGAGAAACGCAGGCATGCTTGCGCTCTTCAGTGTCTCGCTGTGACGGCATAAAGACGAGCCGAGTTCAGGTCCAATGAACTCAGCTCACCTCATGCACGTCACTGACAGCGTGGGAAAATTCTCCGGCGCATGCGGTGAGTTCAGGAGAATTTTCCCACACTGTCAGTGACGTGCATTAGGTGAGCTCATGTCCAATGAACTCAGCTCACCTCATGCACGTCACTGACAGCGTGGGAAAATTCTCAGCGCTCAGTGCTTGAGCAGGAGAGTTCTCCCACGCTGGGATGGCATTGAGATGACAGGCTGGATCGCAGCTGAGTGCTGCCTTCCAGCATGCCATCCTTTATAGACACTGCAGAGCGCAGACACTGCAGAGCGCAGTGTGCATGAGGTGAGCCGAGTTCATTGGACATGAGCTCACCTCATTCACGTCACTGACAGCGTGGGAAAATTCTCCTGCACTCACCGCATGCGCAGGAAAATTTTCCCACGCTGTCAGTGACGTGCATGAGGTGAGCTGAGTTCATTGGACATGTATTCGGCTCATCTGGATGCCGTCACAGCCAGACACTGAGGAGCGCAAGCATGCCTGCGCTTCTATGTGTCTGCCGCATGGCAAGCTGGATGGCAGCGTTCTGCTGCGGTCCAGCCTGTCATGTGAATGTAGCAGAGCTGAAGCTGTCGTGGGAACCATGGAAAGGTAAGGATGATGTTGCTTTATTATTTTACTTTTATTGCAGGAGATCGTTGGCTTCAGCTGGAATGGGCGTGACGGTAAGTATGGTTTAATTTAGAACAATAAAGAATTGTATGTTTATTTCAATTAAAGGACTTTATTCTGGGTGTTTGTGTTTTTTTGTAACTTTGACCATGGGGTTATTAATGGGGGTGTCTTATAGACGCCTCTCCATTACTAATCTGGGCTTGATGTCAGCTGGCATTATAAGCTGACATCAACCCCAACCCTATTACCCCACTGCCACCGCTACAGGGCAGTGGGAAGAGCGAGGCTAAGTGCCAGAATTGGCGCATCCTATGGATGCGCCATTTCTGGGGCAGCTGACGGCTGGCGTTTCTAGCCTGGGAGGGGGCCAATATTCATGGCACCCTTCCTGGGCTATTAAATATCAGCCCCCAGCTGTCTGCCTAGCCTTTGCTAGCTATTAAAATAGGGGGGACCCCATGTCAATTTTTTTGGGGTCCCCATTTTAATAGCTAGTAAAGGCTAGATATTCAGCTGGGGGCTGATATTAGTAGCCTGGGAAGCTCCGTGGGTATTACCCCCTTCCCAGGCTTCAAACATCTGCCCCAGCCGTCTGCTTAACTTCTGCTAGAGACTAAAATTACGGGGAACCCCACGCCAATTTATTTTTTAATAAATCCTTTATTTTAACACTAAATGACAAGTACAATAATCAACACTATCACTGTACTTCTTATATATGTGACTGACATGTTTCTATCTATCTAATCTATGTGTGATGCTCTATTCTTTCTGTTATAAATTGTTGGGTACCGCTGCTGAATTGCCGGCCGGCTTTTTGAAAGAGACGGTGCATGAAAACACTAATATTTCTTTTAATAAATCCTTTAACACTAAATGACAAGTACAGTAAGCAACACTGTCACTGTACTTCTTATATATGTGACTGACATGTTTCTATCTATCTAATCTATGTGTGATGCTCTATTCCTTCTTGTCTAAATTGTCGGGTACTGGTGTATGCCGCTGCTGAATTGCCGGCCAGCTTTTTTAAAGAGAGTGACTTCTGAGCAGTTTGTCAGCTTTTGTACACCTCTGAAGGTGTTTTCTATGTGTTTTTGTTTGCCTGCCACTGGTTTTAACGGTGTTCGACGTTGTTCAATGGTGTTCTAAGGTGTTCGACGAACAGTTCCACGAACATCCCGGTGTTCAACGAACCGAACCGAACCCGAACACTACGGGGGTGGCTCAACACTACTTGCGAGTTGTGGACAGCTGTGAAAGAGCAGGCAGTTCTGTGGCCGAGACCGCTGAACCTACATCCAGGCATGGTCGTGTGTGACAATGGCTGTAATCTGGTGGCGGCTCTGAGTCGAGGCGAGATCACACATGTACCATGCCTGGCTCATGTGCTTAACCTCGTGGTTCAGCGGTTTCTTAAATCGTACCCCGAGTTGCAAGATCTGCTCGTCAAAGTACGCCGCCTGTCAGCTAATTTTCGCAAGTCGACTACAGCTTCCGCTGCCCTTGCTGTGTTGCAGCAGCGTTTGCAGCTTCCGGCACACTGACTGGTGTGTGATGTCCCCACACGTTGGAACTCTACCCTCCACATGTTGCAACGGATTTGTGAGCAGACGAGAGCAGTTGTGGAGTACCAGCTGCACCAAGGCCATCGACATTCAGGTCAGACTCCACACATAAGACCTCAGGAGTGAACCTGGATGTTTGACATATGTACTATCTTGAGAAACTTTGAGGAGTCCACCAAGATGGTGAGTGGCGATGGCGCCATCATTAGCATCAGTATTCCACTTATCTGTCTTTTGCAACGCTCTCTGCAGAGAATTAAAGAGGAGGCATTGAAGCCAGAGTATGATGAGATGGATCAAGAAACCGTAGCGGGCGATTACACACAGCCCAGCTTCATCTCATCCCAACGTGCATTGGGGGACAATGAGGGAGAGGAGGAGGAGGAGGAAAAACAGGAGCTGGTATCATGCGCTGTACATGGTAGTACCTGTACAACTGTCATACCGTCAGCTCAGCGTGTGTGGCCTGAGGACAGGGGGGAGGAGGAGGTCATCTTGGTGAGGACACGAAGGTCTTGCCCGTTACCAGTCTGGCACGCATGGCTGACTTTATGTTATGCTGCCTTAACTGTGACCCTCGCATTGTCAAAATGTTGGGTGACAGTAATTAATGGTTGGTGACACTTTTAGGCCCCTGCTACAAGGAGAGCTTTCACTCTCTTATTCCTGAGGTGAAGAGGTCTACAAAAATGGGGCAGTACCAGAAGGCCCTTGCTGCAGAACTGTTAAAAAAATTCCCATCTGAACACGCTAGTGGCAGAGGTCACAGTTTGCTGCCCAACCAAGGAGTACATGCGAGAAAGACGCAACTCCAATCCAGCAGAGGCAGGGGAACACTGTCAACGTTCTGGGACATTTTTCTGACACCCGCCCAGCTTACAGGCCCTGAGGCACGGGGTACTCTCACAAGGAGTGGAAAGTTTCAAAAGATGGTGAGGGAGTACCTTGCCGACCGTGCCAGCGTCCTCCGTGATTCCTCTGTGCCTTTTAATTTTTGGGTATCCAAGCTGGACACTTGGAATGAACTCACCTTGGAGGTCCTGGACTGCCCTGGCGCTAGCGTGTTATCGGAGAGTGTTTTTAGTGCCGCTGGGGGAATTATAACTGCTAAGCGCACTCGCCTGTCAACTGACAATGCTGACAAGCTAACCCTTATCAAAATGAACAAGGGCTGGATTGGGCCAGACTTCTCATCACCACAAAATGACAGCAGAGTAACATGAAGTCAAATCCACTGTGTTATTTCGGAAGGTATATTCACATGCACCGCTTCACACCCACACATGGGTATACGCTTCCTCATTTCGGCTGTTTTATGCTCTACTCCTTATCCTCAGCCTTCACCACCACTACACCACCAGGGTGACCGTGGTCCGTGTTGCCATTATTGCAAGTTCCTCCGTCCTATTTTTGGCAGCTTTTGCTTGGAAGGCATAAGCAAAGACAAATGGGAGACCCACTCCCCAATAATGGGAATAATGATTTTAAGATGCTGTACTGCATAGCTCTTGTAAGGGTCATTAAAACCGTCTTGTTAAGCTACTGTGACCTCCACGTCTCTTCCAAGGGGCATTAAAAACGTCTTGTTAAGCTACTGCAACCTCCACGTCTCTTCCAAGGGGCATTAAAAACGTCTTGTTAGGCTACTGTGACCTCCACGTCTCTTCCAAGGGGCATTGAAACTGTCTTGCTAAGCTACTGCGACCTCTACGTCTCTTCCAAGGGGCATTAAAACAGTCTTGTTAAGCTTCTGTGACCTCCACCACTTTTCCAAGGGGCATTAAAACCGTCTTGTTAAGCTACTGCATCCTCCACCACTTTTCCAAGGGGCATTAAAACCGTCTTGTTAATCTACTGCGACCTCCACCACTTTTCCAAGGGGCATTAAAACCGTCTTGTTAAGCTACTGCGACCTCCACCACTTTTCCAAGGGGCATTGAAACTGTCTTGTTAAGCTACTGTGACCTCCACGTCTCTTCCAAGGGGCATTAATACCATCTTGTTAAGCTACTGTGACATTCACGTCTCTTCCGAGGGGCATTAAAACCATCTTGTTAAGCTACTGCGACCTCCACGTCTCTTCCGAGGGGCATTAAAACCGTCTTGTTAAGCTACTGCGACCTCCACGTCTCTTCCGACGGGCAATAAAACCATCTATTTAAGCTACTGGGACCTCAACGTCTCTTCCAAGGGGCATTAAAACCGTCTTGTTAAGCTACTGTGACCTCCACGTCTCTTCCGAGGGGCATTAAAACCATCTTGTTAAGCTACGGCGACCACAAAGTCTCTTCCAAGGGGTATTAAAACCATCTTGTTAAGCTACTGCGACCTCCACGTCTCTTCCGAGGGGCATTAAAAACGTCTTGTTAAGCTACTGCTGCCTCCACCACTTTTCCAAGGGGCATTAAGACGGTCTTGTTAAGCTACTGCTACCTCCACCACTTTTCCAAGGGGCATTAAAACCCTCTTGTTCAGCTACTGCGACCTCCACATCTCTTCCAAGGGGCATTAAAACTGTCTTGTTAAGCTACTGCAACCTCCACCATTTTTCCAAGGGGCATTAAAACCGTCTTCTTAAGCTACTGTGACCTCCACGTCTCATCAAAGGGGTATTAAAACCATCTTGTTAAACCACTCTGAACTCCACAGCTCTTCCAAGGGGCATTGAAATGTTGTTTTTAATTACCTCTAACCTCCACGACTCTTCCAACGGGCATTGCATTTCCTCCTAATTTTAGTCATCTTTTGCTTTTCAATGCAAAGGCGAAAACTTAGGGAGACCCACTCCCCAATAATGGGTAGAAGGTTTTTAGTACGCTGTAATCCAAGTCTGTTTCAAGGGGCATTGCAGTTCCTCATAATTTTTGGAAAGCCTTCCATTCACTGCTTAGGCCAACAGTATACAGGAGACCCAGTTGGTATAAATGGAAAAACGGTTTAGTTAAGGCCCTCTGACCTCCATGTCACTTCCAAGGCGCATTGGAGTGCCTCGAAATTTTTGATAGGCATTGCACTCACTGTATGCCCTATAACTGTGTAGCCGAACCGCTCCTTTTGGTACAGAAACATATCTTACAAGACATGTGTGGTTGACTGGCCTGATATTGAAGTGAATGGTCCCTGTTCCTCCTGCTCTTTCTCCTTTGCCACCACCTCATCCATCATTTATCACCTGAAGCTTTGTTTTAATGGGAGTCATTGAACTGGGATAGTAGCAGGAAAACATCCAGCAATCCTCAGAGGAGGTAGGATATGCGCCAAAACGCTGACCACCTCAGGACTAGCCGCTACTACATACCTGTGCTTGCATTCCAAGAAAACAAAGCAGATTTGGGGGAAGTTCCCAGGAGAAATAGGGGCGTCTGGGGACCGTGTGTGGACACCCGGCCGTGGGGCAGCTGGGGACCGAGTACGGACACCCGGCCGCCTTCTGGCGGCTGGGGACCGAGCGTGGACACCCGGCCGCCGCGCGGCTGGAGACTGAGTTTGGATACCTCACTGCCGAAGCAGCCATGATGTAGTGGCCTGCTTCGGCCTCCTCCAAACTAAAAGGCCCCATTTCAAGTGCAAGCTAGCAATATGGTATTGCATATTTGCGCTTGTATTGCAAGGAATGGGGGAGGTTCAATTGAACACTGCCCTGGGACAAGGACTTGCACGGGGATAGTTGCAAGTCTGCAATGACAGGTGTAGGGTGGGAGGCATCTTCACATGTGCAATGAACAGGGGGTTGACATGCACACACTACAGTGGAATAGGCTGTACTTCCCACTAAATGCACTGGGGAGGGCACAGGTAATGTTTTGGTATGCGCGCTTAATCTTATGTATAAGGCGCACCGGGACAAATAGGGGCGGCTGGGGACCGAGTGTGGACACTCGGCCGCCGGGGGGGCTAGGGACTGAGTATGGATACCAGGCCGCCGACACAGCCATGACATGGTTGCCAGCGTCTGCCTCCACAATCCTAAAAGGCCTCATTTCAAATGCAAGCAAGCTAGCAGTATGGCATTGCAGCGTGGGGGTGGGTGGGTGGCAGGCTGCACACTTATGCTTGCATTCCAAGAAAACAAAGCAGATGCTAACTTCTATCATCATCATCATGCTCCTCACCTTGGCATTCTCAACTCCCCTGATGGAGAAGCCAGGGCCCACCGGAGGAGTCTGGTGCACCTTACGAAGACTGGAAAACATGTATTTGGAAGTCGCCTTGCTACACTCATCAGGAGAGCTTTAAACTAGAACAATGTGGGAAGGGAAGCAAAAGGCCAGAAAAAGCCATACAGCTGACAAATACTATTGAGATCTCTGCTACTGGAAGTGGAAAGAAAGAACAAAGACAAAAAAATCTAAATAAAAATATGGGAGGAAGAGAAACCAATCACAAACTAAAATGTTTTTATACAAATGCACAAAGCATGGGCAACAAACAAGGAGAATTGGAACTACTAATGCAGGAAAAGAAATATGATGTCATTGGAATCACTGAAACTTGGTGGGACCATACACATGATTGGAATAAAAGGCTAAAAGGATACAACTTATTTGCAAGAAACAGAATTGATAAACGAGGAGGAGGTGTCGCATTGTATGTTAGAAAAGCGTATATCTGCACAGAGATTGAAGCTTCAGAGACTGGGAGTTCTGTGGAAACTGTTTGGGTAAGAATACAAGGAGAGAACAACGGAAAGGACACCATTGTAGGCATTTACTACAGGCCACCTGGGCAAGCTGAAGATATGGATGAACTCTTTATGTATCAAATGACCAAGTTCTCCAAAAAATATGACGTAGTGGTCATGGGAGATTTCAACTATCCAGACATTTGTTGGGAATCTCTCTCAAGTAAAACTAACAGGTCAAGCAAATTCTTATCCTCTCTTGCTGACAACTTTATCTTCCAAAAGGTAGGGGAGAAAACAAGGGGATCTGCTACTTTGGATCTAATCCTTATAAACAGGGAGGAAATGGTTGAGGAGGTAAAGGTGGCTGGGACCCTAGGAGGCAGCGATCATGCTATTATAGAATTTTGGATAACTAGAGGAGGAAGACATGTGAAGACTCAAACTTCAAGGTTAGATTTTAGAAAGGCAGATTTTAAGAGACTCAGAAAGAGAATAGGAGGGATCCAATGGCTGGATGTCCTTAAGGACAAAAATGTCCAGGAAGGATGGGAAATTTTTAAAAATGAGATTCTCAAAGCACAATCGTTAACAATCCCGAAAAGCAGGAAGAATGGGAAGCATTTAAGGAAACCAGGATGGATGAACACAGAACTTAAACACATCCTAAAAAGAAAGAAAGAAATGTTTATTAAATGGAAAGAGGGAGGCATATCTAAAGAAGATTATAATGCAGTCTGCAGATCCTGCAGGGCACGTATCAGGTTAGCTAAAGCTGACAATGAATTAAGGCTTGCAAGAGATGTCAAAAGCAATAAAAAAGGATTTTGGGGGTATGTCAAAAGTAAAAGAAAAGTCAAAGATGCTATAGGATTTTTACAGGATGAAAATGGAGAAATGGTAAGAGAGGATGTTGAGAAGGCCGAACTTTTTAATTCCTATTTTGCATCTGTTTTCTCTCAGAAAGAAAATGTAACATCAACTGATTTTCACTGTCCTTTTAAAGGAATAGAAGAATCCAAGTTATCTGTAAACAGAAAGATTGTGAGGGAATATTTAGCTAACATAAATGAGTTCAAGTCTCCAGGTCCAGATGAATTACACCCCAGAGTACTGAAGGAGATCGTAGAAGAAATTTTAGAACCACTCTCCATAATCTTTGAAAATTCTTGGAGAACAGGAGAAGTCCCAGAAGACTGGAGAAGAGCAAATGTTGTTCCTATCTTCAAAAAGGGGAAGAAGGTGGACCCAGGGAACTATAGGCCGGTGAGTCTGACTTCTATACCAGGAAAGATCTTTGAACAAATTATTAAACATCATGTATGTGTAACATACCTGGCGGCGTCCTTGCATGGTGGTCCATCTCCCACTGTGCAAGAGGGCGCACTTGATCTCCTGTCCAGAATGTCTCTCTGGCTTCCCTCCATGCTGTCTGTTTGTGTCTGTTTCTGCTGCTTAAGGGCGGCGCCCGATCACTTCCTGCCTTTTGTACCTGCTGTGGGTCACACCCCTTGTGCGTCCTCAGCCTATTGCTGTCTGTCACCTGGTATATAGCTCAGCAGCTCCCTTCTATCCCTGCCTGAGCATAGTGTTTCCTTCAGTGTGTGCTTGCACTCTGAAGGTGCCAGGTCCCGTCTTTGTTTCCTTGTCTGCCTTTCCTGGAGGCTGTATTTCCAGGCCTGTCTGAACTCAGTCCTGTATGTCTCCTGCTTTGCGGTATCAGCTCCCGTGTCTGAACTGTGTCCTGTATGTCTCCTGCTTTGCGGTATCAGCTCCCGTGTCTGAACTGAGTCCTGTATGTCTCCTGCTTTGCGGTATTAGTTGCCGTGTCTGAACTGAGTCCTTTCTGTGTATCTTGTCTGTCCTGTCTGAACACGCTCCTAGCCTGTTCCTCCCGCCTTCTAGGGGCCGATTACCTAGACCCGCTCCTGTATCTTGTCTGTCCTGTCTGAACACGCTCCTTGCCTGTTCGTTCCGCCTCTCTGGGGGCAGTATTCCCAGACCCGCTCCTGTATCCCGCTGCAGTGTCGGTCTCCTCCGTACACTCAGTTCCAGTCTGAACTCTCTCCTATCCTTTACCTGTTTTGCCTCTATGTCCGTTCCCTTCCTTTTTCTGCAGAGTCTGAACTCGTACCTAACTCCTGCCTGTTGTCTCTGTACTCCCGTTTGTGAGTTTGTGGTCCACTCGCTACTTCACTGCAAGTACCCTGTGGGTGTCTGGCTCTGTCTTTCCCTTCCTGTCTGTTCCGTGTGAACAGAGTCCTGTCCTGCCCTGCTTCTGCCCGCTGCTCCGGCAGTCCTGTCCTGCCCTGCTTCTGCCCGCTGCTCCGGCAGTCCTGTCCTGCCCTGCTTCTGCCCGCTGCTCCGGCAGTCCTGTCCTGCCCTGCTTCTGCCCGCTGCTCCGGCAGTCCTGTCCTGCCCTGCTTCTGCCCGCTGCTCCGGCAGTCCTGTCCTGCCCTGCCTGTACCCCTCTGCCTGTAATGTTCCTGAGTCCCAGTGTGTACTGGGCCCTATCCCGCCTGTGTTCCTACCTGCTAGTGCCTCCCTGTCTGCACTCTAGCTGTGCTTGCCTGTACCCCCCCTGCCTGCTTACCCGCCTGCCTGCATACCAGTCGTGCCTGCCTATACCCACCAGTCTGTGTGCCAGCCTACCAGCCTGTTCCTGTATTCCCCTGTGTGGGTCAACAGCCGTGTCCGGGGTCTGTCCTGGAGTAGCACCTGGTCCCTCTGCTCAGTTCCTCCTTGGTGCACTGGCGTCGTATGCCGTCGTGCGACCCTGGTCGGATCGGGTGAATACCTAGTCACGCCCCTCCAGGCATTCACTCTCCGGCACGGTCCAGTGGAATCACTACCAATCACACGCACACGCCGCTTAGCCCGGGCGTGTGCATAACAGCATGCTCAGGCCATGGTTCCCGTTGAGCCCCACGGCCTTCGCTCTTTGAGAAGTTTTTCCAGCGAATACATGCATTAAAATAAAATAATAAATTTTTTCCCCCCTTTAGCTGAGTTCCAGGCGAATTACGCACCCGTCCAGATGGATCTATCAGCCCTCGTTCCTGCGGATCCGCCACGTTACTATGGGGATCCAAGACAGTGTCGTGCATTTGTGGAGCAATGCATGCTACACTTTAAGGCCCACCCTCTCTATTTTCCTTCCGATTGGGCTAAAGTGGCCTTTATGATTGACTATCTAGCGGGTGATGCCTTGAAATGGGTCACCCCCCTATGGGAAGCATGGGATCCTGTCATCCTTGACCTGCAGGCCTTCCTGGTGGCCTTTCGTATGGTCTTCGAGGACCCTAACTCTGAAGCCCCTGCTGAAGCTTCACTTCCCAATATCCCGGAGCAGCCCCGACGGGTAATGTGTGTGGGTAGCGCAATAGTCCTCCAGCCCAATGAGACTACTGCCCACCCAGAATCCTCACAGGGTGACTACGCTTTCCGGAATACTTCTCTCAACCTCAAGAGGCAGTCCAGACGTGCTAGACTTAGAGGCAAGCCGTCACGCCAGGGTCTGTCCTCCCTGAGACCTCCTGACCCCAACCTTGAAGTCCCTACTGAAGCTTCATCTCCCTGTATCCCGGAGAAACCCCAATGGGTAATGTGCGTGGGTAGTGCACCAGTTCTCCTGGCCGAAGAGACTTCTGCCCATCCAGACTCCACACAGGAGAACTTCCTGCACCCGGCATCAGATGCTTCTTTCTCTTTAACCGGTGTGCATGTCCAAGGATGCTCCAAAGCTGTGGTTACCTCAGAGTCTGTGCACCTCTACTACCTGGCGGAGGATCCCCTGTTGCCTCCTGAACCCTCCGGGATACCACTCGATGACAAATGGAGAGAGACTTCTCTACACCCGGTACTCAATACTTTGTCCGCTTCGTCCTGTGAGCCTGACAATGGGTACCCCGAAGCAGAGGTTACCCGTGAGTCTCTACACCCCTCTGACCAGGCGGAGGACCGCCAGCTGTCTCCAGAACCCTTCGGGGTGCCACCTGGTGGTGAATGGACAGAGACTTTCCTATACTCGGTACCCGATACCTCGCCTGCTTCCTCCAGTGAGTCCGACCTAGTGTACTCTGAAGCAGAGGTTACCCATGAGTCTCTACACCCCTCTGACCAGGCGGAGGACCGCCAGCTGTCTCCAGAACCCTTCGGGGTGCCACCTGGTGGTGAATGGACAGAGACTTTCCTATACTCGGTACCCGATACCTCGCCTACTTCCTCCAGTGAGTCCGACCTAGTGTACTCTGAAGCAGTTGTTTTCTCTGAGCCTCTGCACTCTTCTGACCCGGCGGAGGACCTCCAGTTGTTTCCTGAATCCTCCGGGATACCACCAGATAACAAAGAGACAGTGACTTTTCCTCATTATGTACCTGATAACCCGTCTATTTCTTCCTGTGAGCTTGACAAGATGTACCTCGAAGCAGAGATTACCCTTAAGTCTCTGTCCCCCTCCAACCCAGTGAACGACTGGCCCTCGAATTCCCTGCGGAAGATTCTGGCAGGCCTGAAGAAGAGGGGGCGTAAGGGGGGAGGTACTGTAACATACCTGGCGGCGTCCTTGCATGGTGGTCCATCTCCCACTGTGCAAGAGGGCGCACTTGATCTCCTGTCCAGAATGTCTCTCTGGCTTCCTTCCATGCTGTCTGTTTGTGTCTGTTTCTGCTGCTTAAGGGCGGCGCCCGATCACTTCCTGCCTTTTGTACCTGCTGTGGGTCACACCCCTTGTGCGTCCTCAGCCTATTGCTGTCTGTCACCTGGTATATAGCTCAGCAGCTCCCTTCTATCCCTGCCTGAGCATAGTGTTTCCTTCAGTGTGTGCTTGCACTCTGAAGGTGCCAGGTCCCGTCTTTGTTTCCTTGTCTGCCTTTCCTGGAGGCTGTATTTCCAGGCCTGTCTGAACTCAGTCCTGTATGTCTCCTGCTTTGCGGTATCAGCTCCCGTGTCTGAACTGTGTCCTGTATGTCTCCTGCTTTGCGGTATCAGCTCCCGTGTCTGAACTGAGTCCTGTATGTCTCCTGCTTTGCGGTATTAGTTCCCGTGTCTGAACTGAGTCCTTTCTGTGTATCTTGTCTGTCCTGTCTGAACACGCTCCTAGCCTGTTCCTCCCGCCTTCTAGGGGCCGATTACCTAGACCCGCTCCTGTATCTTGTCTGTCCTGTCTGAACACGCTCCTTGCCTGTTCGTTCCGCCTCTCTGGGGGCAGTATTCCCAGACCCGCTCCTGTATCCCGCTGCAGTGTCGGTCTCCTCCGTACACTCAGTTCCAGTCTGAACTCTCTCCTATCCTTTACCTGTTTTGCCTCTATGTCCGTTCCCTTCCTTTTTCTGCAGAGTCTGAACTCGTACCTAACTCCTGCCTGTTGTCTCTGTACTCCCGTTTGTGAGTTTGTGGTCCACTCGCTACTTCACTGCAAGTACCCTGTGGGTGTCTGGCTCTGTCTTTCCCTTCCTGTCTGTTCCGTGTGAACAGAGTCCTGTCCTGCCCTGCTTCTGCCCGCTGCTCCGGCAGTCCTGTCCTGCCCTGCTTCTGCCCGCTGCTCCGGCAGTCCTGTCCTGCCCTGCTTCTGCCCGCTGCTCCGGCAGTCCTGTCCTGCCCTGCTTCTGCCCGCTGCTCCGGCAGTCCTGTCCTGCCCTGCTTCTGCCCGCTGCTCCGGCAGTCCTGTCCTGCCCTGCCTGTACCCCTCTGCCTGTAATGTTCCTGAGTCCCAGTGTGTACTGGGCCCTATCCCGCCTGTGTTCCTACCTGCTAGTGCCTCCCTGTCTGCACTCTAGCTGTGCTTGCCTGTACCCCCCCTGCCTGCTTACCCGCCTGCCTGCATACCAGTCGTGCCTGCCTATACCCACCAGTCTGTGTGCCAGCCTACCAGCCTGTTCCTGTATTCCCCTGTGTGGGTCAACAGCCGTGTCCGGGGTCTGTCCTGGAGTAGCACCTGGTCCCTCTGCTCAGTTCCTCCTTGGTGCACTGGCGTCGTATGCCGTCGTGCGACCCTGGTCGGATCGGGTGAATACCTAGTCACGCCCCTCCAGGCATTCACTCTCCGGCACGGTCCAGTGGAATCACTACCAATCACACGCACACGCCGCTTAGCCCGGGCGTGTGCATAACAGTATGTAAGTACCTGGATAAGAATGAAGTGATTAACCAGAGTCAGCATGGGTTTGTAACTAACAAGTCATGTCAGACTAACTTAATTTCCTTCTATGACAGAATCACTGACTGGGTGGATCAGGGAAATGCTGTAGATATAGTATATCTTGACTTCAGCAAAGCATTTGACAAAGTATCTCACACCATCCTTATTGAAAAAATGACCAAGTATGCAATGGACCAGGCAACTGTTAGGTGGATTCATAACTGGCTTAGTGATCGGACTCAAAGGGTGGTTGTAAATGGCTTCACATCCAGCTGGATGAATGTCTCAAGTGGGATACCACAGGGCTCTGTCCTGGGACCTGTATTGTTCAACATCTTCATCAATGATTTAGATGAAGGAATTGAGGGTAAACTGATTAAATTTGCTGATGACACAAAGCTAGGAGGGATATCTAATACTAGAGAAGAGAGAGAGAGGATTCAAAAAGACCTAAATAAACTGGAGCAGTGGGCAGCAACCAACAGAATGGTTTTTAACAGGGAAAAATGCAAAGTACTACATCTGGGCAATAAAAATGAAAAAAGCATATACAGAATGGGAGGAATAGAGCTAAGCAACAGTACATGTGAAAAAGACTTAGGTATACTAATAGATCATAGACTGAACATGAGTCAACAGTGTGATGCAGCAGCAAAAAAGGCAAATACAATTCTGGGATGTATTAACAGAAGCATACAGTCTAGATCACGTGAAGTCATTATCGGTCTTTACTCCTCTTTGGTCAGACCTCATCTGGAATACTGTGTACAGTTTTGGGCACCACATTTTAAAAAAGACATAGACAAACTGGAACAAGTTCAGAGAAGAGCGACCAGAATGGTGACTGGTCTGCAAACCATGTCCTATGAGGAACGGTTGCAGGATTTGGGAATGTTTAGCTTGCAAAAAAGAAGACTGAGAGGAGACTTAATAGCTGTCTACAAATATGTCAAGGGCTGTCACATTGTAGAAGGATCATCTTTATTCTCATTTGCACAGGGAAAGACTAGAAGCAACGGGATGAAACTAAATGGGAGGAGACACAGATTAGATATTAGAAAAAACTTTTTGACAGTTAGGGTGATTAATGAGTGGAACAGGCTGCCACGAGAGGTGGTGAGTTCCCCTTCAATGGACGTCTTCAAACAGAGGCTGGACAGACATCTGTCTGAGATGATTTAGTGAATCCTGCTTTGAGCAGGGGGTTGGACCAGATGACCCAGGAGGTCCCTTCCAACTCTACCATTCTATGATTCTATGATTCTATGATTCTATGATTCTATGGTTCTCTGGTGGGCTCGTCCAATGCTGCCCTAAAGCAGGCCAGGCTAAGAAAAGTGTGGGGGAAGGTCACAGGAGAAGTAGGGGCGGCTGGGGACCATTTATGGACACCCGACTGCCCCCAGGCGGCTGGGGACCGTGTGTGGACACCCGGCCACGTGGCGGCTGGGGACCCAGTATGGACACCCAGCCGCCCCCTGGCGGCAGGGGACCGAGTGTGGACACCCGGCCGCTGGGCGGCTGGGGACTGAGTATGGATACCTCGCTGCCGAAGCAGCCATGAGGTAGTGGCCAGCTACGGCCTCCTCCAAACTAAATGGCCCCATTTCAAGTGCAAGCTAGCAGTATGGTATTGCAGCCTGCGGGTGGGTGGGTGGTTGGGTGCATATTTGCGCTTGCATTGCAAGGAATGTGGGAGGTACATTTGAACACTGCCCTGGGACGAGGACTTGTACGGGGATAGTTGCAAGTCTGCATCTTCTGATGCGGCAAGGATCACTTCTCATGGGCACACTTTTAGGCAGTGACCTGGGAGTCAGAGATGCTTCCAGGGGTCTTCCCCATGCTGTTCCCATGTCTTTTCAGCACTGTATGCATGTGTCACACAGCACATGGCCAGATAAGGTTGTAAAATGTTAAAATGACCTTTCCCGGTGAATGCATTTGTCACAGTTGAAAGCAATACAAAAGTGCAAAAACGCATAAAAAATGCTACTTGTAAACATAGCCCAAGATGTAGAGGAGTATTTTTATTTTTGGTTATTTATTTTACCTTATACACAAGTCTTTACCCTGGAAAGGAAATTCCTTAACATATTTCACAGGAAAACAGTTTGAGTTGCGTTTTTGAACGTTTTATTGTGAGCCCGTAAAAGTGGCTTAATACCTCTGACCATGTTGTTGACAGCAGTGACCTGGGGGTCAGAAATGCTTCCTAGGGCGAGCCCCATGCTGTCCCCATGTATTTTGAGCACTGTCACTATCATTTTGGGCACTTTTTAGGCTTTCTACAGACTGCCGGGGGTGCCGCCGCAAAAATGCTCGTGTCACCCATAGACTAACATTGGGCTCACTGCTCGGGTCGAGCACCCAAGTATTACGGTGAGCTCAGCCCGAGCTTCGAGCACCCGAGAATTTTAGTGCTCACTCAACACTAATTGGTATGTGAGAAAAGGAGAATAATGCAGGTTTAATTCAAAGGGATAGAGAGATAGGATAGTCAGTCTGCCTATGAGGGAGGGTCTGAAAGGGCCCCATATCTGGCTGCTGCTGCTGCTTACATTATCAGTATGTCTATACTTCTGCTGCTACAATTAGATCATATATTTTTGCATTTATTCAGAAGTAAGCCACCAATTTTTCAGAAAGAAAACAATGTGAATGTAACATTCAATACAGAAATTGTGCATACCTTAAAACACACAACACCAATACTTTTGTGTGTTGCCATTATAATTTTTTTGCCGTTTATCTAGAATTTCTTGGTCACTCTATTTTGGGAGAACGGAAATTGTGTCAGATTGGTACACTTCTACACAGTCACCTCCTGTCCACAAGAGCACAGAGAGGCACCAGGGAGCGAGAAAAGGTGGTCCACTCAGTCGCTTACGTGGCCTCACACTCTCTTACACCCCTGAAGGCTGAGAAGCTCTTTCACTACTCGAGTGAAGCAGAGTCTTGTCAGCTTGGTAGAGCTGCCACCAGTCTCTATTTGATATAACAGACTTATAGGTAACAGACTTATATCGGGCTAGAAACCAGCCCGGTAGCGAGTTTGTTGGACCAAACAAAAGACGTAAGGTTCGTGGATCGAGATAAATGAACAGCCCAGGGTTAAATTATATATTTAATCGCCTTAGGGGCACACTAAACAGTCTTCTATATACATAAGGGTTATACATATACAGTGGACAGAGTTACAAATACAAAAGCATGGTACAACAAGTATAAGCAGATCTTAAAGTCAATTATCAGATAGTTGGAAGGCCTTGCTTTTGGGGGATGGGCGGCCACATGGGGAAGTTGTGGGCCCTCACTTGGTTGGTGGACTTCTCCCACACATCTTGATGTCACGAGTGGGAGACAGTGGGAGGAGACTTGCGGGAGATTTTAAAATCTCTGAGTTACACGCAGGGAAGGACCTAACTCTGCACCTCCTGGTCTAAGCTTGCTACCATCTCCCGAAACCAAAATGGGCTACAGTTCCTTACTTGATGTTCCTAGGGAGCCGGTTCTGGAGTCATCAGATCTAGCTGGGCCCCTGCTACACGTGGAAACCAAGCACAGTGGTCCTATGGGTTTCCAAAAGGCTGGGGGGTATATCTCCTCATCCATACACGCTAGATTAGGCTGGGATGCAGTCTGGCATTCGCTATCTCCCCCTGAACTAGAAAATCCATTTTGTGAAGAGCTGGGACATATAGTCCTTTCACAACTCGGTATTGAAATATAGTACCTTAACGAAAGAGGACATATGAGGGATCACTACAGGGGGTCCTTCTTGCCTTCTTGTCAGCTTATCTCACAGCTGCAGAGAGACACTCGCACTGAAGCCACCCTCCCTCCTCTCTTACAGCTGTGGGTCCCATTGTGTTGGCCTATGGAGTGAATTCAAGGGTTGCAAAAAAATTTGGAGGCACTCCAATGCCCCTTTGAAGAGACATGGAGGTCAGGAGGCCTCCTGAAAACAATGATCCCATTATTAGGAAGTGGGTCTCCCATTGTGTTGGCCTATGCAGTGAATGCAAGGGCTGCCAAAAATTGTGAGGCACTCCAATTCACCTTAGAAGAGACGTAGAGGGCCTCCTGTAAACAATGTTCCCAATATTAAGAAGTGGGTCACCATAGTGTTGGCCTATGCAGTGAATGCAAGGGCTGTCAAAAATTGGGAGGCACTCCAATGCACCAATGGAAAAGACGTGGAGGAAGGCTTTATGAAAAAATGTTCCTATTAGAAAGGAGTGGGTCTTCTATACTTGTAATGCCCATGCACTAAGTGTATGGGCTGACAAACATTTACCTTTGGTGGGTATACATGAACATACTGTATACAATTTTTTTTTACGGGCATCATAAACACCCTTTAAAAAAATTATGTGGATGTTGCATCACGGACCAAGGTCACACTGGTGATATGATGGTGGAGGATGAGGATTAGGAGGCGGAGGAGGACAAGAGCAAATAGCCAAAATCAGGAAGCATATATCCATTTGTGGGTGTGAAAAGGTGCATGGGAATACACCGCCCAAAAAAAACCCCACTGGATTTGAGTTTATGTTACCCTGCTATCATTCAGTGGTGTTGAGAAGTCTGCCCCAATTCAGCCCTTGTTCATTTTTATAAGAGTCAACCTGCCAGCATTTTCAGTTGACAGGCGGATGCGCTTATCAGTTATAATTCCACTAGCGGCACTTAAAAACCCGCTCTGATAAAACGCTAGTGGCAGAACTTTGACAGTGTTCCCCTACCTCTGCTGGATTGGACTTGTGTCTCTCTCACCTGTACTCCTTGGTTGTCCAACGAACTGTGACCTCTGCCGCCAGAGTTTTCAGATGGGAATTTTTTTAATAGTTCCGCAACAAGGGCCTTCTCGTACTGCCCCATTTTTGTAGACCTGTCCGCCTCAGGAATAAGAGATATGAAGTTCTCCTTGTAGCGTGGGTCTAAAAGTGTCACCAACCAGTAATGACTGTCACCCAAAATTTTGAGAGTGCGAGGATGACGGGAAAGGCAGCGTAATATAAACTCAGCCATGCGTGCCAGACTGCTAACAGGCAAGACTTCTGTGTCCTCACCAAAAGGGCGACTGACTATGGTCTCCTCCTCCTTCTCCTCTCTGTCCTCTGGCTATCCACGCTGAACAGACAGTATGTCAGTTATGCAGGTAGCACCATCTATAGCATATGAAATTAGCTCCTGTTCTTCCTCCTCCTCCTCTTCCTCATTGTCATCCAATCCATGTTGGGATGAGATGAGACTGGGCTGTGTGTAATCACCCGGTATGGTTCCTTGCTCCATCTCATCGTGCTCCGTCTGCAATGCATCCTCTTTGATTTTTAGCAGAGAGTGTTTCAGAAGACAGAGAAACGGGATGGTGATGCTAATTATGGCATCATCACCGTTCATCATCTTGGTGGAGTTCTCAAAATTTTACGGATGGTACAGATGTCTGACATCCATGTCTACTCCTGAGGTCTTATGTGTGGAGTCTGAACTGAATACCAACAGCCTTTTTGATGCTCGTAGTCAATAACTGCCATCTTCTGCTCACAAATCCTCCCCAACATCTGCAGTGTCAAGTTCCAATGCGTAGGGACATCACATACCAGTCGGTGAGCCGGAAGCTGCAAACGCTGCAGAAGCACGGCAAGGGCGGCGGAAGCTGTAGCTGACTTTCTAAAATGGGCACACATGGTGGCATACTTTGACAAGCAGATCCGGCAGCTCCCGGTAGCTTTTGAGAAACTGCTGAACCACGAGGATAAGCACATGGACCAGGCATGGTACATGTGTGAGCTCGCCTCGCCTCAGAGCCACCACCAGGTTCCGGCCATTGTCACACATGACCATGCCTGGCTGTAGGTTCAGAGCTGTCAGCTACAGATCTGTCTGCTCTTTCAAAGCTGTCCATAACTCTTCAGCATTGTGCGATTTGTCACTTAAGCATATTAGCTTCAGCACAGCCTCTTGCCGCTTGGCTGAGGCAGTGCTGCAGTGCTTCCTGCTTGTGAATGATGTGGTAATTTTGGAGATGGAGGCTGAAGAGGAGGAGGAGGCTGAGGAGGATGAGGTGCAGGAGCTGTAGACTGTGGGGGCAACCCTGATTGACCTAGAGCCCGCAATCGTCGGCGTCAGGTGGATGTGTTCTGTCCCATGGTCTGACTGGGCCCTGACTTCCACTATGTTAACCCAGTGTGCCGTCAGTGAGATGTACCATCCCTGCCCACAAGCACTTGTCCATGTGTGCGTGGTTAGGTGGACTTTCCCTGTAACTGCATTGTTTAGGGCACGGCTAATGTTGTGGGACACATGCTTGTGTAATGCGGGGACGGCACACCGGGAGAAATAGTGGCGGCTGGGTACCAAGTACCGAGGGATGGCTGCCACCATCAGGTTGTGGAATGCTTCCGTCTCCACGAGCCTAAAAGGCAACATTTCGAGCGCAAGCAGTTATGAAATGTGGGAATTTTGTAGGTGGCCTGTGGGGCATTGGCTGCGTATTTGCGCTGACGTCCAAAGGACAGGGGTATGGACAACAGAACGCTGCCCTGTGACAAGGGCGTGCTTGATGATGGTGCTAGTTTAGAGTGTGCAATGACAGGTGCAGGGCAGGAGGCATCTTCGCATGCACTATGGACAGGTGATTGGCTTGCACGCAGAGTGGAAGAAGCAGTGGTGTCACCAGCCTACACTGTTCCTGGACCCTGGGATTCGGCCCACAAAGTCGGGTGCTTTGCTGCCATGTGCCTGATCATGCTGGTGGTGATCAGGCTGCTAGTTTTGCTACTCCTGCTGATGATGGCCTGGCAGGTGGTGCAAATGGCCTTTTTGGGGTTATCGGCAGAGTCTTTAAAAAACAACCAGACTGGGGAAGACCTAACAGTTGTACTGCCAACTTCTGTCATGTTGGTGTTACTGGGAACAGTTGGCCACCTTCTGTCTGCATCCACCACACTGCTTTCTGCCTGTTGGGGTGCTTTGCCTCCCTCCTCCTTTGTGCTGCTGTCCTCGCTCTGCATGTCCTCCTGCCAGGTTAAGTCAGTTACTATATCATCCACAACCTTGTCTTCAACTACTGCACCCTGGTCCTCCTCTTGACTTTCTGGCAATTGTGTCTCATCATCGTCCACCTCTTGTGACACTTTCCCACCGTCGCCTTCATATGACCGTGGATGCGCAAATATTTTGGCATCGCTACATGCAATCTCCTCTTGCCCCGCTTCAAGTGGGCCGGGCGAGAGTCCCGAATCTATAAATGGAAAAGTGAACAGATCTTTGGAGTGTCTAAATTTGGGATCAGTTGTCTTCGGGCACTCGGCATGGTGGGAGGAAGGAGGATCAGGGTGGGGAATATGCGGTCCAGACTCACAGCTACTGAAACTTGACCGTGTGGAAGACAGGGTGGAGGTGGTGGTGGCTAAATTACTGGAAGCATTATCTTCTATCCAACCAATAACCTTTTCACACTGTTATGTGTTCAATAGTGTTGTTCTGCGGTCCCCTATTAATTGGGAGAGGAAGGTCAAGCGAGAAGATGTGGTTGTTTGTTGTGGCACAATTTCATCTTGCCCACGGTCTCGGCATCAGCATGCACCAACACCATCACGTCCAGTTCCCAGTCCCTTGCCACGTGCCTTGCCCACTTTAAATGGAGGACAATATCTTCCTCACTCACTACAAATGGCTTAATTTGGAGTGAAATTGATATGATCCATGTGACGGACAAACCACAGTTTTAAATAGATAGCCTGTTGGTAACTATTTTTAACAGCAAACTGGTGTCAATAACTTCACTAACACACTGAAACCAAATTTTAATGGAGGCAAAAAATGGCAGAATTTTCAGCACATTTATATGTGACCAATGTGACGGACAAACCACAGTTTTAAATAGCTGGCCTGAAGGTAACAATTTTTAACAGCGCAGACCTCGTGTCAATAAGTTCGCTGACACACTGCAACAACATTTCAATGAAGGGCAGAAATGGCAATATTTTCAGCGCAATTATGTGTGATCCGTGTGACTGACAAACCACAGTTTTAAATAGCTGGCCTGTTGGTAACTATTTATAACAGCAAACTAGTGTCAATAACTTCACTGACACACTGAAACAAAATTTTAATGGAGGCTAGAAATGGCAGAAATTTCAGCGCAATTATTAGATCCGTGTGACGGACAAACCACAGTTTTAAATAACTGGATTTTTAGCGCTGTAATATGGAAAAGACCTGGCTGTATTCTGCAGTGCCAAAAAGCAAATGGTGAAAACTGTGTTCTCTGGATTGCTTTTTAAGCAAATAATCAGGATTAAGATAAACAAAATTATTCCTGGCCCCTGATACCTGGGGCTATTTATAGAAATATCTGTAAAAGCACCAGCAGCAGGTAGAACTGGAATGGACTCTCTTGCTATGTGCACTGCAGTCTGCTATATACCCTGCCTGCCTGCCTAGCACTGATATCTGTGCAGCTGGATTAGTCCTCAGAAGGACTGTTAGTTGAGATGGATATGTGTCTCTATTATAGTCTGGTATACCTACACTAACTAGAAACAAGCAAATCTCTCCCTAGCTCAGCAGCAGCTCTCCCTACACTGCGTGATTCCGGAGTGACTGTGACGAGCATGGCGGCGCCAAGTCTGATATAGACCTTATGACGCTGTGTGACCAGTCAATCCCTGCATGTTGATTGGTGCTCTAAAGAGCGCCAAACAGGCGGGGAGGAACCCGAGCTCCTGCCGATCAACCCACGGAAATGCTCGGCAAGTGCCGAGCATCTTGAGCAGCAGCGAGCATGCTCTCTCTTCACTACTTAAGACTGATTAAATTGCTGTAGCAGCTGCCTGCCTGTCCATAACTAGCTACACTTTTCTGCTTTTGCAGGTTTGAAACCCCTACACAGCTGACCATCTTTTGCCTGCTCTTAATCCTATATATATGTTAGTTGCTGCTGCTTTTGCTGGGGCTTCCGATGTAGGTCATACACAGCTGGCAACTCCCGTCTTTCCATCATGTCCCATACTGTGCTGCGTCAGCTGCCCCACCACGCTGAGGATAGCTACACATCTCCTGACTGTCCACTTGTGCTTTACAGCAACACACATGGACAAAATTGTTGTTACCTTTCTGTTAAAGTAAGAAAAAACCGACAATGGTCACAGAAATAATTTGAAATTAACAAAATCATTTTCTATTTAAATTTACTGAATATCATCTTAAATTATGGTTCATCACAAAAACAATGAAACAATCACCAAACTAATGAAAATGGCCAGGACAAAATTTATGCTACTTCTAGAAAAGATTGAAAATAATTTGACCATAGGGGCATGTTAAACTCAGGTGAGTCCTGTACTTAGCATAACATGTATTTCAAAACTTGGAATCTGACAGTCAGCCCATTTAAAAGGTGGAAAGTAGTCATTGTGCTGTTTGGTATCATTGTGTGTACCACACTGAACATGGACCAAAGAAAGCTAAGGAGAAATTTATCTCAGGAGATTAGAATGAAAATTTGTTAGGAATCGTGGTTCTGTGGTCCCGCCTTGGAATGGAGCAGGTCTGATGCTGCGGTACTCCGGTCGCAGCCACCGCCATTGTCCTAACCCTGGAGGCGGGGCTACTATGCATGCATGGACACTGTCCCAATCTTATGGAGCATCACTTTCTGGTGTTGTAGGATGTGTGAGTTCATGGGATACAGTGTCTTTCACAAATTTCTCCGGTTGGCAGGTAACGCAGGACGCTTCTTTGTCTGGCACTACGCAGTAGTGGGATGTTGTCCAGTCTGCTGTTCAAGCTAGAAGTCAGAGGTTGTCTGGGGATGAATGGGAGGTATTCAACACCTGATCATTAGGCAGGCTATTTAATCCTGCTCCCTGCTCAGTTCTTTGCTGTTTATTTCCAGTTCCTATGTGCTGTATGGTGAGTGATGCTAGCTTATTGTTGCTATTTTTTCAGGGGTTTTCTATCCTCTGGTTACACTTCTGGGGTTCTTGCAGAGGTACTAAACTGGTTCTTGACTATGCACCGACCGCGTTACTAGATTCCAGCTGTCCGGTGTCAGTGGTCCTGGGTAGGGCTCCGCAAAAGTCCCCCTTCCATTTATTAGGAGCTGAGAGAAGAGTATTCCCGACCCTCAAGGGTTAACCTAGCTGGGCAGCTTGTACCAAGTACATCTGTGACTGTGCCTTTCCTGGTTTGTGACAGTCTTGCTGGGTCCCTTTGCAAAGCAAATAACAAAATTATAGTCAAACATGTTAAAGGTAAAGACTATAAGACCATCTACAAACAGCTTGATATTTTTGTCACTATATATTTTTCAGAAGTTTAAAGTCTATAGAACTTTAGCCAACCTCCCTGGATGTGGCTGAAAAAGGAAAAACAATGACATATTGAAGAGATGGATAATATAAACGGTAACCGAAGTGCCCAGAACAACTTCCAAAGAGATTAGAGGTGAACGCCAAGGTCAAAGTACATCACTTTCAGATCACACCAGTCATTAATGTCTTGGACAAAGTCGACTTTATGGGAGACAACTGAGGAGGAAACCATTGTTGAAAATAAAAAAGCAAGACTGGGATTTGCCAAAATGTATATTAACAAGCCACAAGTTTCTGGGAGAATGTCCTTTGGAAAAATGAGACAAAACTGGATAATTTTGATAATTCATGTTTGCATATGCAACAGGAAAACAAACAAAGAAAACTGTATACCTACTGTGAAACATCGGCGAGGGTTGGCTATGTTTTGGGCTGCTTTGTTGAAAAATGAACATAGTGTCTTCAATCTAAGTAAAGACTATAAATGCATTGTGGAGCGAAATGTGCTGCCCAGTGTCAGAATGCTTGGTATGAGTCGCAGGTCATGGGTCCTCAAACAGGCTAAGTAATGCGTCTATGCTGCTGTGACGACACAGCTTCTAATCTTAATTAGCCAGACGTCTAGATTTGATAAGCCAAGAGAAATACACTATTTCGTTTGTGTTGACTTTTTTTTCTATGTTATAGATAATTCGTGATTCTAAAAGAGAGATCATTTTGTCAAAAACTGTAGCTGTAGCATTATTGTTTTCTCACTTTCATAGAGATACAGCAACAATTATCATGACATCCAAAAAGATGTGTTGATTTAGGTGAATAATAGCAACTCTTACACTTCAAGAATTTTTTTTTTATGACAAACATCATTTTACAGTATGCATTCAATAAGTAAAATCTTGTTTCACACATCTCATAGTAAAGAATACTGATATTTTGGCCTCACAACACTGTCTCCATCTTTAGTACATCTTGACCGTGCAGTACAGTCATGGCCAAAAGTTTTGAGAATGACATCAAAATTATATTTTCACATGATCGGCTGGCCTCTGGTTTTTATTAGTGTTTGTCTGATGTTTATATCACATATAGAAATATAATTGCAATCATATTATGAGTACCAATAGGTTATATTGACAGTTAGAATGAGTTAATGCAGCAAGTCAATATTTGCAGTGTTGCCCCTTCTTCTTCAAGACCTCTGTAATTCTCCCTGGCATGCTCTCAATAAACTTTTGGACCAAATCCTGACTGATAGCAGTCCATTCTTGCATAATCAATGCTTGCATTTTGCCAGAATTTGTTGGTTTTTGTTTGTCCACCCGTCTCTTGATGATTGACCACAAGTTCTCAATGGGATTAAGATCTGGGGAGTTTCCAGGCCATGGACCCAAAATCTATGTTTTGTTCCATGAGCCATTTAGTTATCACCTTTGCTTTATGGCAAGGTGCTCCATCATGCTGGAAAAGGCATTGTTGGGCGCCAAACTGCTCTTGGACGGTTGGGAGAAGTTGCTCTTGGAGGACATTCTGGTACCATTCTTTATTCATGGCTGTGTTTTTAGGCAAGACTGTGAGTGAGCCGATTCCCTTGGCTGAGAAGCAACCCCACACATGAATGGTTTCAGGATGCTTTACAGTTGGCATGAGACAAGACTGGTGGTAGCGCTCACCTCTTCTTCTCCGAATAAGCTGTTTTCCAGATGTCCCAAACAATCGAAAAGGGGATTCATCAGAGAAAATGACTTTGCCCCAGTCCTCAGCAGCCCACTCCCTGTACCTTTTGCAGAATATCAGTCGATCCCTGATGTTTTTTCTGGAGAGAAGTGGCTTCTTTGCTGCCCTCCTTGAAACCAGCCCTTGCTCAAAGAGTCTCCGCCTCACAGTGCGTGCAGAAGCACTCACACCAGCCTGCTGCCATTCCTGAGCAAGCTCGGCACTGCTGGTAGTCCGATCCCGCAGCTGAAACAGTTTTAAGATACGGTCCTGGCGCTTCCTGGTCTTTTTTGGGCGCCCTGGAGCCTTTTTGACAACAATGGAAGCTCTCTCCTTGAAGTTCTTGATGATGCGATAGATTGTTGACTGAGGTGCAATCTTTGTAGCTGCGATACTCTTCCCTGTTAGGCCATTTTTGTGCAGTGCAATGATGGCTGCACGTGTTTCTTTAGAGATAACCATGGTTAACTGAAGAGAAACAATGATACCAAGAACCAGCTTCCTTTTAAAGTGTCCAGTGATGTCATTCTTACTTAATCATGATTGATTGATCGCCAGCCCTGTCCTCATCAACACCCACACCTGTGTTAATGGATCAATCACTAAAACGATGTTAGCTGCTCCTTTTAAGGCAGGACTGCAATGATGTTGAAATGTGTTTTGAGGGTTAAAGTTCATTTTCTGGGCAAATATTGACTTTGCAAGTACAGTAATTGCTGTTAAGCTGATCACTCTTTGACATTCAGGAGTATATGCAAATTGCCATTACAAAAAATGAAGCAGTAAACTTTGGAAAAATTACTATTTGTCTCATTCTCAATACTTTTGGCCACGACTGTAGATAAAACATGGCTCAGTGGTTAGCTCTGCCTTATAGCACTTGGATAATGTTGAAAGCTGATGAAGGGCAACACAGATAGAGTATGTATGTTTCCCTCACCGAATAATGTATTTGAACTTGAGTGTCCCTCTTTAAAATGAACAGAAGTAACTTATTGTTACTATAGTAACAAATATACACAATACACTTTACAAGAAAGAAGGAAATGGACCCACGTTTCCATGGTGAAGTGTCAGCAAGTGAAGAAAAGTAATTAATTATAGTTGCCTTAGTAATACATCTTGAAAATGGAATACCCAAGGTAGTAGGATATTGTTTCTATCGTAACACATGCAGAGCATACTGCAAAAAACATGCAGTACCAAATCTGCTTGTAATATTTCATTTAATTAACATACTCCCTAAAACATCTAATTATAGCAATCCAAAATAATACAGTGGGTACGGAAAGTATTCAGACCCCTTTCAATTTTTCACTCTTTATTTCATTGCAGCCATTTGGTAAATTCTAAAAAGTTAATTTTTTTATCATTAAAGTACACTCTGAACCCCATCTTGACTGAAAAAAGCAGAAATGTCGAAATTTTTGCAAATTTATTAAAAAAGAAAAACTGAAATCTCACATGTTCATAAGTATTAAGACCCTTTGCTCAGACACTCATATTTAAGTCACATGCTGTCCATTTCCTTGTGATCCTCCTTAAGATGGTCCATACCCACTGTACATATATGATGTTTTCATCTTATAAAATGACATAATGAACTATTACAAAAATAGGCAAACATAAATGGTTAAAGCAAATAAGTAGTAAGTAACTGTACAGCACTCTCATATTGGAAAACAGTATAGACTAAGATTAGTGCTGAGCGAGCACTAAAATGCTCGGGTGCTCGAAGCTTGGGTCGAGCACATTGGAATACTTGGGTGCTCGACCCGAGCAATGAGCCTAATATAAATCTATGGGAGCATTTTTTCTGGCGGTCCCCCGCTGTAGTCTGCAGAAGGTCAAAAATTGCCCAAATCAATGGGAACAGTGCTCAATTAAACGTCAGGCAGGCAGAATATATAGGCAGACAGGCAGGCAGGGTATATAGGAGGGTGCATGAAAAACATAGCAGGGCACTTGGAACACACTAGTGCCTTCCGATTTTCATGCACCCGTCTCTTTAAAAAAGCCGGCCGGAAATTCATCAGTGGTATACACCGTACCTGACAATTTAGAGCAGAAAGAATAGAGCATCACACATAGATTAGATAGATAGAAACATGTCAGTCACATATATAATAAGTACAGTGACAGTGTTGGTTACTGTACTTGTTATTTAGTGTTAAAATAAAGGATTTATTTAAAAAAATAATAGTGCTTTGTCTCTTTAAAAAAGCCGGCTGGCAATTCCTCAGCGGCATACATCAGAACCCGACAATTTAGAAAAGAAAGAATAGACCATCACACATGTGCTGCGATCCAGCCTGTCATGTCAATGTAGCAGAGCTGAAGCCATCCTGGGAACCATGGAAAGGTAAGGATGAGGTTGGTTTATTATTTTACTTTTAATGCAGGAGATCGTTGGCTTCAGCTGGAATGGGCGTGACGGTAAGTAGAGATTAATTTAGGACATTAAAGAATTGTGTCTTTATTTCAATTAAAGGACTTTATTCTGGGTGTTTGTGTTTTTTTTTAACTTTCACTATGGGGTTAGCAATGGGGGTGTCTTATAGACGCCTCTCCATTACTAACCTGGGCTTGATGTCAGCTGGCATTATAAGCTGACATCAACCCCAACCCTATTACCCCACTGCCACCACTACAGGGCAGTGGGAAGAGCAAGGCTAAGTGCCAGAATTAGCACATCCTATTGATGCGCCATTTCTGGGGTGGCTGACGGCTGGTGTTTCTAACCTGGGAGGGGGGCAATACTCAAGGCACCTCTCCTGGGCTATTAATATCAGCCCCCAGCTGTCTGCCTAGCCTTTGCTAGCTAATAAAATAGGGGGGACGACACGTCTTTTTTTTTTGTGTCCCCCATTTTAATAGCTAGTAAAGGCTAAGTATTCAGCTGGGGGCTGATATTAGTAGCCTGGGAAGCTCCGTGGGTATTACCCCCTTCCCAGGCTTCAAACATCTGCCCCAGACGTCTGTTTAACCTCCGCTAGAGACTAAAATTACGGGGAACCCCACGCCAATTTTTTTTTTAATAAATCCTTTATTTTAACACTAAATGACAAGTACAGTAACCAACACTGTCACTCTTCTTATTATATATGTGACTGACATGTTTCTATCTATCTAATCTATGTGTGATGCTCTATTCTTTCTGTTCTAAATTGTCGGGTACCGATGTAAGCCGCTGATGAATTGCCGACCGGCTTTTTTAAAGAGATGGGTGCACTATTACTTTTTTTTTTAATAAATCCTTTATTTTAACACTAAATAACAAGTACAGTAACCAACACTGTCACTGTACTTACTATATATGTGACTGACTTGTTTCTATCTATCTAATCTATGTGTGATGCTCTATTCTTTATATTCTAAATTGTCGGGTACCGGTGTATGCCGCTGATGAATTGCCGGTTTTTCATGTTTCACTGTGATCACTGTTCCCATCGATTTGGGCAATCACTGTAATGCCGCAACCACCATGGCTGTGACATTACAGTGAGTGGCAGACAATCCCTGCATGGTTTGTGCTGTAAATAATGCCAAACATGCAGGAAGGGGACCCGAGCTCCCGCCCGAGTATCTCGAAAGTACTCGGCGAGCTATGAGCATCTCGAGTACTGAGATGCTCGGGCGAGTACCGAGCAGTGGCGAGCATGCTCGCTCATCACTAACTAAGATAAGTGTCATAGTACAAGAATTACATTAAATAGTCCAAACTAGTAAAAAAGAACAAAACACAAGACCAAAAGGTGTAAATATACCCAAAATGTTGACAAATGTTCTGAGCCCAGCAGTCTAACGAAAGAGCAATAACGTGTAGTTGTTATACATATCCTGGATAATATGTTTAGATGGTTCCAACATCCTGCATGTGTTCCAGAACTGCTGTTGATATCTTGGTGTAAGCTAAAAACATAATATGACATTTAACTAGAGAGTCACGAGAGACATTTACCAGACTGCATGTGAATGAAAAGAAGTTAAGCAGAGAGTACATGGCGAGGGAGAAATGATAGCTGTGTTGCATGTACTATGGATTGTGGAGAATGGCATTTATAGGAGATTTAAGATGACATCACTTCTGTGGGGCACGTTGCAGAAGTAAAGGGGCAAGTGGATGCAAAACAGCAAAATGTCATTGGAATAATATAGTGTCATAGAACATGCATAAAGGGCTTTTCAATGAAAAAATAAAAGAGAGAACGAAAAGTATGAAAAAGAAAGAGAGAAGAGAGAGAAAAGAAATAAATAGGAAAAAGTAAAAAAAAAGAGAGACAAGAGAGAGAGATCAAAAAAAGAAGAAATGAGAGAAAAAAAAGAGAGAAGTAAAGAGAGAAAAATAATGAAAATAAGAAATGAGAACTGCAGCTCCGGCCATATGTTTTTAAGGTAAGAATGAAATTCGATAATTGTGTCCTTTAGGTCCCCCTCATATACAAAAATATGACATAAATATAGTGACACAAAAGGATACAGCAAGTTGCAAGTTTCACACAGTCCAAAGCCCTACAAGTTGTTAAGGAGAATCAAATCACTCAAATAAGTAAAAAAAATTTGATTTTGTCATTTGTTAAATGATAAAATGATCCAACATCACATGTCTGTGATTGGCATTAGTATGTGTAGCTTTGCTTTTGGTATCTTGTGTGAACGCTTTCTACAGTAATAATTGCATTTAAATGTTCCAGTAATTGTTGATTAGTCTTTCACATTGGCATGATGGAATTTTAACACATTCCTCTCTTTAAAACAGCTGCAACTTTGTGGTGGGTTTTCTCTCTTGAACTACTCACTTCAGGTCCTTCCACAACATTTCTATCAGGATGGTTAAAGAATTATATTTTGGAATGGCCAAGTTAGAGTCCTGACTAGTGATGAGCGAACCCAAACTTAAAAGTTCAGGGTTTGTACGGGAGAGTTAGTGCCTGGCACTAAAAGCCGAACACGGACTTCTCCCGGAAGTCTGTTGCAAAGTTTGGAGTTCTGGGGGAAGTCTGTTGCAGAGAGAAATAGAGAAAAACAATTTTCAGATCCAATTTTTGGGTCTCCATTGTTTTAAATGAGGTTCTGGTTCAAGTTCGTGTACAGTTTTGGTACCCAAACCGATCTTTGGACTAAAGTTCGGGCTGGGTACCAGAATCCGATCTTCCATGTTTTATTTTTAACTTTTAGTAATATGATGTAGTTTTGTGTCAAATTAAGTAGACATATGGAAAATTATGAAGGGTTCACTAAATTTCAGCATCACTATATGTACAGTTATTCAGGGATAAAGTGGCCAAATGTTTTCAGATTGACACAAATTTAGTTTTTCACAAAGTTTGCTGCTTCAGTGTTTTTAGATCTTTGAGTCAGATGTATCTATGGTTATTGAAGTACAATTACAAGCATTTCCAAAAGTGCCTCCCATTGAGACAGACGCTCTAGTTTACAAGGCCAACATAGATGGGCTTGGCTGCACCCTGACAAATAATTCTTGTAGAGGGCGCTAGTCACACACATGTAGACAATGTTCATTACATGTGTGTGACCAGGGAACTATACAAACCTTGTTTGTTTGCAATTTCAATACTATGCTATCACCCCCCATGAATTGGTAGGTTGTGAGTGGTTGTCCCATCAGTTTTTGCACCTATGTTGCCTCTACCTTTATTAACAGGGACTTGCTGCATGCTATTAGTGCATGATTTTCTGTGATCTAGGCAGGTAAATACAATTGCCTTTTCTGGGCAATCTTACAAGCAGCAATGTCCTTGTCTGTAAAGCCCTTTTATTGCAAAAAGTGATGACTCACATGTTTCCTTGTGGTTCCATTGTTAACAGAAGAGGACAATGACTTCAAATACCAGCCCCCTTTTAAATCAACCAGTCTGATCTTAAGCCCCCGTCATACTAAGCGAGATCGCTAGCGAGATCGCTGCTGAGTCACAAGTTTTGTGACGCAACAGCGACCTCAGTAGGGATCTCGCTATGTTTGACACTTAGCAGCGACCAGGCCCCTGCTGTGAGATCACTGGTCGTGTCGGAATGGTCTGGACATTTCTTTGATAGTTGAGGCCCCGCTGGGTAGCATGCATCGGTGTGTTTGACACCTTACCAACGACCTTGTTGATGACTCAGACACAGAAACACATAGGCGTGCATCGTTATACAGATCGCTACGGGTCGCCGCATCGTTGCTGCGTCGTTGGGATGATCTGACTGTTTGACATCTCACCAGCGACCACATAGCGACGCAGCAACGATCCGTGACAGGTCGTATCGTTGTTGGGATCGCTGTAGCGTCGCTTAGTGTGACGGGGCATTTTCTCCTGAGCAAACAAGATCACTGAAATTATGTAAGCAGGTCCTTTTGTGTCAGGGATGAGATTAAGTGGTAATGGGGTTTTATAATCACGTTAATTTTCAGGGAAATGTTTGATTTTGTAATCTTTTTAAATTCATCTGATCACTATTCATGACAATCTACATTTAATCTGAAATGCCACTTTAAAAACTGAAGTTGCATACTTTGTGAAACCAAAAATTTCTTTCAGTCTCAAATGTTTGGCCACAACTGTATGTCTATGTACCAGTAGAATATGCTTCTAAAGAAAAATAATTTTACATGCTACAGATTGTGAAATCCCAGGAAAAAAATTACACAACTTGTAAAGCAAATAATTGCTTAAATATTTATGAAGGTATTTACTGGGCACAGATAGATGTCTTTGATAGGCTCTAAACCAGCTGCACATTTGTTGTGTCTCCCTTTGCTTTACATATGACATACATTCATGTGACGTTAAGACACTACTGTACATTTAAATAGGAAAAAGGAAGAATACTTAGCGCATAAATTGGACAATTCATTTATACCCAGCAGTCGCGATAAGGCAATTCTCCTTACTGGAAACTATCCCAATGTGAATCCTCTCCTAGGCTGAAACCTACATTTATATCGGTATATAGGATCCTGCTGTGATTAAAACCACCAGAGGCTGATGGGTGGAGTGCTCTGTCAGAGAGCCAATATATAAATGTCAAAAGACTGATTGTAACTTCCAAACAGAAAACAGGTAAGTACAGGTGCATATTAAGAGTAGCCATCTCCATATATAACTAACAAATAAAGTTGCACTCTGTAGCGCTATAGCACGAAAACATGAAATATATGAAATTTGAATTGCATTACTGCTCTAGAAAATAGGAAAAAATAAGAAAACTTAGGGCATAAATTGGCCAATTCATGTATACTCTGCAGCCGAAAAAAGGCATTTATCTTTGCTTAGTACTTATTGTCATGCAAGGTGTGGGAAAGACTTCGTACAGCACAAAGGGAAGAGGGAAAGGGAGCCAAGACTCTATGGAAAGGGGGGAAGTGGAGACCTCCTAGGTTGTTCTAGCGTCATCCTGTCACCCCTAACGTCCCTGTATTAGCTCTTAACCAATCGCCGCACGCGTACCTTGCCCTGTCTTTCCCTGGCGTTTGAATTAAACTAGGGAAGGAAGGAGATAAGCACTAGTCAATCTCCACTAAAAACTATAGACAAGGAAGAACAAACAGGGGAAAAGTGCTTAGCTTTCGATGACTCCAGACGAATGCACAAACACGTCCTCAAGCTCCAGAGAGGAAAAGGTACTGCTCTTGCTAAGCCTACACAAGGAATAATGAATATCGCCGGCACCTCCCTCTAGAACACACTAGGTATTTATACACCCAGGCAAGTGAGTTAATTAGCCAGAGGGAGGTAGCCGCTGGGTCCTAGAGACAGCCTCTAAGAAGATGTCTGTAATGCCAAACGTAGAGATCTCCTGCAACCAACTGCAAGGCAACTGTGTGTCACTTCTGACACACCCGTGACAGTACCCCCCCTCTACGAGTGGCCTCCGGACACTCAGGACCGAGTTTCTCAGGATAAGAGGTGTGGAATGAGCGAACCTATCTGGGAGAGTTCACCTCTGACGCTGAAACCCACATCCTCTCCTCTGGACCATAGCCTTTCGAGTGCACCAAGTATTGTAGAGAACGACGTTGGCGACGAGAATCTACAATCCTCGAAATCTGGAAATCCAGATTACCATCAACCATTACTGGGGGTGGTGGTAAAGGTGAGGGCTCAAAAGGTTCCACATACCTTTTGAGTAAGGACCTATGGAACACGTAGTGGACCTTAAAGGCCTGAGGAATCTCAAGTTGAAACGCTGCGAGTTAATGACGGCGGTTATTTTATAGGGACCAACCTAGGTCCCAGCTTCCAAGAAGGAACTTTCAATCTTATATTCCTGGTAGACAACCACACAAAGTCATTCACATTCAAGTCCATACCTGGCAAGCGTTTTCTGTCAGCCATACATTTATACCTGTCTCCCATGATCTTTAAATTAGTTAGAACACCCTGCCATACAGAGGAGACCGACGAAGCAAACCGTTCCTCCTCAGGAACACCTGAAACTTCTCCCCCACTAAAGGTACTAAACTGTGAGTGATAACCATATGCACCAAAGAGCGGTGACCTGCAAGTGGATTCTTGATGATGATTATTAATGGCAAATTCTGCCAGCGGTAGGTAGGATGCCCAATCCTGATTTTCGGAAATGAAACGCCTGAGGTAGGTCTCAAAATTCTGATTAACACGCTCGGTCTGTCCATTCAACTGAGGGTGGAAGGCAGAGAAAAAGGATAGCTTCACCCCTAGTCGAGCTCAGAATGCCTTCCAGAACTTGGAAACAAACTGGGTCTTCCGATCTGACACCACATTGGAGGGAACCCCATGAATCTTCACAATCTCATTTATGAAAACCTGAGCAAGTGTCTTGGCATTTGGAAGTGCAGGTAATGCCATAAAGTGAACTATTTTGTTGAACCTATCTACAACCACCAAAACCACTGTTTTGCCTGCAGAAACCGGTAGGTCAGTAATAAAATCCATGGACAAATGTGTCCATGGCCTACTAGGTATAGGTAGCAGAAGAAGAGTACCAGATGGATGGGTATGCAAAACCTTAGAATGCACGCAAATACAACAAGCAGATACATGTTCAATCACATCCCGATGCAACCCCAGCCACCAAATCGACGAGAGAGGAGGTTCGCGGTTGCCTTACCACCTGGATGCCCAGAAAGCACAGAGTTATGATGTTACTTAATTATTTTGTGGCACAGATTAAATGGTACATATTACCTTCCAGAAGGGCAGGAGGCTCCCCTTGAGCCTCCAACACCTGACCCTCCAGTTCAGGATACAGCGGCAAAATGACTATCTCTTTCTGTAATATCGGGGCAGGGTTCTCATGGTCACCACCACCAGGGAAGCTCTGGGACAAAGCATCAGCCTTGACAATTTTGACCCCTAGATGAAAAGAGACAACAAAATTGAACCTAGTAAAAAACAGGGACCATCTGGCTTGCCTAGGGTTGAGATGTTTAGCTGACTGGAGGTATGACAGGTTCTTATGGTCAGTAATATCAGTAATAGGATGTACAGCACCGTTCAACCCATGTTGTCATTCTTCGAATGCCAATTTGATCGCCAAAAGCTCCCTATTACCCACGTCATAATTTCTCTCAGCCTAAGACAATTTTTTTAGAAAAGAAGGCGCACGGACACCATTTACCAGGGGACGGACCCTAAGACAACACAGCCCCAACCCCGACATCCAATGCATCAACCTCCACAAACGGGAAATATCGGGTTGACTGAGTAAAGGTGCAGTGGCAAAATGATTCTTTAAGGAAGAAAAAGCATCTGACCATTTGGAAAAATCAGACCCCTTCTTAGTCATGTCAGTAAGGGGTTTCACAATAACAGAGTAATTTTGGATGAATTTCTGGTAAAAATGAGTAAAGCCGCGAAAACGTTGTAGAGCCTTCAGGTTCTCGGGACGTTCCCAATCAAGGACTGCACGGATCTTCTCCAGATCCTTCCGAAATTCTGAAGATGACAACAAGTACCCTAAAAACTGCAGCTCCTGAAAACACATTTTTCCAGTTTGGGATAAAGTTTGTTATCCCTTAATATCTGGAGCACCTGCTTAACATGCCCCCAATCTGTCTACTCAGGTGAGTAATCCAAAATATCATCCAGATAGACCACCACAAAGCTCCCCACCAAATGATTGAAAATATCATTTATGAAATGCTGGAACACCGCAGGTGAATTGGTCAAACCAAAAGGCATGAGCAGACTCTCAAAATGTCCTTCCGGTGTATTGAACGCTGTTTTCCATTCATCCTCCTCTCTGATTCTAACCATATTGTAGGCTCCCATTGAATCCAACTCAGAGAATACCTTAGCTCCTACAACCTGGCTGAACAAATAAGGAATCAGAGGAAGAGGGTATGGACCACAGATGGTAATTTGATTTAATTCCTTGAAAACTAAACAGGGACGTAGACCGAAATCTTTTTTCTTCACAAAGAAGAACCCTGCCGCCAAGGGCGAAGATGAGGATCTGATATGTCCCTGATTCAGACTTTCCAGAATGAAATCCTTCATGGGTTATTTCTCTGGGCCAGAAAGGTTATACAGTCTGGACTTCGGTAGTTTAGCTCCGGGGGTCAGGTTAATAGGACAGTCATAAGCACAATGAGGAGGAAAATCCTGACACCACCTCTCAGAAAAAACATCCTCAAAACCAGACAGAAAAGCAGGTAATATTTCTGTAGAGACAATAGCAAGGGAAATATTTAAACAGTTCTCATGGCAGTAATCTCCCCATTCAATAATCTCCCCGGTTTGCCAATCCACCAACGGATTATGTTTAACAAGCTAAGAAATACCCAAAACAATAGGTGTGGGAAGATTGTCCAAGACATAGCTAGAAATTATTTCACAATGAACTGACCGAACCCACAGTTTTACATTATGTACAATCTGAGTAAATGCTTTCTGTGCAGGTGGTGCCGAGTCGATGGCAAAGATGGAAATAGATTCAGCTAAAGCACAGCAAGCAAGACCATGAGTTTTCACAAACTCAGCATCAACCATGCTGACTCCGGCTCCACTGTCAACAAACACATCAAGTTTCTCGGTTTTGCTCTCTAGCACCACCTCTGCTGACAGGACAAAGCGGGAACTGCAGGTTGGTAACAAATGAACCCCTTGTTTATCCAACTCTAGACTACCAATAGTTAATCAAGTATCCTTTTGTTTAGGAATTGAAGGACAGGTCCCAACAAAATGTCCCTTTTTCCCACAAAAAAAACATACGCCTTTATTCCTGTAAATCTCCCGGGAGATGTATGATGTAGAGACACACCCTCACTGCAAGGGTTCCTTCACCTCCCCCAGTACTGGTTCACCTCCAGACCGCTTCCCGCAGCAGAGGTGCACAACCCTGACAAGAAGGCCCTGGAGAAGGTGGTCTCACTCGTCTGTCCCTAAGGCATCTATCAAGACGTATGGCCAACAATATGGCAGCTTCCAAGGACTGAGGGGTTTCATATACTGCCAAGGCATCTTTCAACCTTTCAGTATGCCCCTCACAAAATTGACTTCCAAGGGCTGAGTCATTCCATTTGGAATCCGTTGCCCATCTACGGAATTCTGAACTGTACGTCTCCATTGACCGATTCCCCACTGAAGGCGATGTAGCCTAGAGTCAGCCAAGACAACTCGGTTAGGGTCATCATAGATTAGGGCCAGAGCACCGAAATACCCCTCCACAGACTGGAGACAAACCGAGTCCTGTGGTAAGGAAAATGTCCACGACTGAGGATCTCCCTGCAATAGCGAGATCACAATACCCCAACCCGTTGCTCCTCATTTCCGGAGGAGTAAGGACGAAGTTTAAAATATAATTTTCATGCCTCCTTAAATACAAAAAACTTGTCCCCACCTCCTGAAAACCTGTCTGGGAGGGCAACCTTGAGTTTAGGCTGGACAGGCCTACCTGCAGAGACCCCCAAATTGGTGACCTGTAACTGCTGATTCTGCTGCTGAACTTCACAGTGGAGGCCATTCACCTCCAGAGACAGACGGCGGAACTACTCTCCAAGATCCACAACTGAACCCATACCAAGGGAGAAAGGAGAAAAAAAAGGTCAACACCAAAAAACACAGAGAAAAAAAACCAAAACAACAAAGTGTCTTTTTCTTTTTTTTCCTTTTCAAAATGTGCTTGGCCACCGATAATGTCACGCAAGGTGTGGGAAAGACTTAGTACAACACAAGGGGAAGAGGGAAAGGGAGCCCAGACTCTAGGAAAAGGGGGGAAAGTGGAGACCTCCTAGGTTGATCTAGCGTTACCCTCTCTCCCCTAACATCCCTGTATTGGCTCTTAACCAATCGTTGCACGTGTACCTCGCCCTGTTTTTCCCTGGCGTTTAGCTCAAGCTAGGGAAGGGAGGAGATGAGCACTAGTTGATCTCCACTAAACACTATAGACAACAAGGAAGGACAAACCGGAGAAAAGTGCATAGATTTAGATGACCCCAGACAAATGCACAAACACGTCCTCAAGCTCCAGAGAGGAAAAGGTACTGCTCTTGCTAAGCCTACACAAGATGAGAGAAGCCTGTAATTGACTTCAAATCCTGAAAATCACATTGTTTGATTTGGAATGAATTTTTTTCAAAATTTGGTGCAAAATAAGTATTTCGTTGATTACAAACAAGCAATATTTCTGGCCCTCACAGAACTGTAACTTCTTCTTTAAGGGGCTCCTCTGTCCTCCACTCATTACCTGTAGTACTGGCACCTGTTTGAACTGGCACCTGTTTGAACTTTGAAAGACACCTGTCCGCAACCTCAAACAGTCACACTCCAAACTCCACAATGTTGAAGAAGACCACTTAAACAACAGAATATAACTCCAAGTAAATCAAACTTCTGTGAAATCAAACTGTCCACTTAGAAAGCAACACTGATTGACAATTAATTTCACATGCTGTTGCGCAAATGAAATAGACAATAGATGTAAATTATTGGCAATTATCAAGAGACACTCAGTAAAGGAGTGGTTCTGCAGGTGGAGACCACAGACCACATCTCAGTACCAATGCTTTCTGGCTGATGTTTTAGTCACTTTTAAATGTTGGTTGTGCTTTCACACTCGTGGTAGCATAAGAAGGACTCTACAATGCGAGCTGTGGCAAGAAGGTTTGCTGTGTCTGTCAGCGTAGTGTCCAGAGGCTGGAGGCGCTACTGGGAGACAGGCCAGTACACCAGGAGACTTGGAGGGGGCCGTAGGAAAGCAACTACTCAGCAGCAGGACCGCTACCTCAGACTTTGTGCAAGGAGGAACAGGAGGAGCACTGCCGGAGCCCTGCAAAATGACCTGCAGAAGGTCACAAATGTGCATGTGTCTGCACAAACGGTTAGAAACCGACTCCATGAGGGTGGTATGAGGGCCCGACGTCCACAGATGGGGGTTGTGCTCACAGCCCAACACCATGCAGGACGCTTGGCATTTGCCACAGAACACCAGGATTGGCAAAGTCGCCTGTGGCACCCTGTGCTCTTCACAGATGAAAGCAGGTTCACACTGAGCACATTTGACAGACGTGACAGAGTCTGGAGACGCCGTGGAGAGCGATCTGCTGCCTGCAATATCCTTCAGCATGTCCGGTTTCGCAGTGGGTCAGTAATGGTGTGAGGTGACATTTCTTTGGAGGGCCGCACAGCCCTCCATGTGCTCGCCAGAGGTAGCCTGACTGTCATTAGGTACCGAGATGAAATCCTCAGAACCCTTGTGAGACTATATGCTGGTGCGGTTGGCCCTGGGTTTCTCCTAATGCAGGACAATGCCAGACCTCATGTGGCAGGAGTGTTTCAGCAGTTCCTGCAAGATGAAGATATTGAAGCTATGGACTGGCCCGCCCGCTCCCCAGACCTGAATCCAATTGAGCACATCTGGGACATCATGTTTCGCTCCATCCACCAATGTCACGTTGCACCATAGACTGTCCAGGAGTTGGCGGATGCTTTAGTTCAGGTCTGGGAGGAGATCCCACAGGAGACCATCCACAACCTCATCAGGAGCATGCCCAGGCATTGTAGGGAGGTCATACAGGCACGTGGAGGCCACACACAATACTGAGCCTCATTTTGACTTGTTTTAAGGACATTACATCAAAGTTGGATCAGCCTGCAGTGTGTTTTTCCACTTTAATTTTGGGGGTGACTCCAAATCCAGGCCTCCATTTTTTAATAAATTTTATTTCCATTGATGATTTTTGTGTGATTTTGTTGTCAGCACATTGAACTTTGTACAGAACAAAGTATTCAATGAGAATATTTCATTCATTCAGATCTAGGATGTGTTATTTGAGTGTTCCCTTTATTTTTTTGAGCAGTGTATATTAATATATGTATTTATATATATTAATATATGTATATATATGTATATATATCACAGCAATGATTAAATTATGAACATCTCACAAAAGTAAAATAAAATCACAAACTTATTGTTTACCGTACACTGCCTGCACCTCATAAGTTCTTTCCCAATGTGCATTCGGCTTTAAGATCATTTACAATGCCTGCAATACATCAACAGACATCTTTCATCTGTCTTAGCATAGCAGATTTATAAAGCCCAGTTTATGGTCTTTGCTCAATCTCAGTGATTGTGCTTTGGAAAAATTATGAGCTTGTTGTTGACTTATCCAATAATTCTTATATAGTGCTTTCAAAAATTGTAACATGTTTGGGATTTGAAATGCTAAGCTTCTTGTGCTGAAAGTGTAATGAAAAAGTTTACTCTCTCTCTCTTTTCTCCTCTGGAAGCATAAAAAAGAAAGATGTAAGCTATTAAATGAAAAAAAAAAGAAGCAAAGCTAGTGTGTGGCTGGGACTTGATAAAATAATAGGAAACATAAAAAATGGCAACATGTATGATGCACACTAATTGAAACACAATAAATGTATACACGTTGATATAAAATACAATATTGTTTCCTCATAGAAATAACTAACCAGTAAGTGTATTGGCACAAATATTTGAAGCATATTTTTCACTAATGAGAGTTAAGCTAAAAATCTTTTGCTAGATAAATATGTTTTGTAATGTTTGCCAAATAAAATTAAAACCATATTCTCTAATTTTATTTTTAACACACAAGATAGGATAATTTTACACTTGCTTAGAAATTTTCGATGAAGTCTAAGTTTTCTACATGTGCTGAAAACTGACACATTTTCTACCAATTATGTTTACCAGTCTCCAGGACAACTCTCAGGTGAGATCTATCCTGGGTCTCCTTGCTCTGCCAGCTGAAAACAGATGTCACTAAGCATGCCTCTTGTTCCCATTGGCCACAGTGATGCGATTCAGCAGTAGAAGCACGCTCCCCCTTTTTTTCATTGAACCCACTGGTGTATTTTTTGCTCTTGTTGGTGGAGCTGCAATTTAGACACGCACCTTCCCTTTATCCGTTGCACTGCGCTTGAGGCCTAGAGCGCCTGTTTGAACCAGCGGTGGCCACCGCATTCAGCGCCTAACTGCCTGAAGAAGACAAATCTGGTAAGTCTCTGTCACCTTAATTAGGAGCTCATTCCTTTATTACTGTCAAGTCATCCTTTTAAGGCATTTATTTTTCCTTTTTTTTCTTTACAAATGTGTTTCATTCAATTGGATTATAGGGTATGTTTGTTTGATACACATAAGATTGGATGTATATGATGTCTAAATACAATTCTCTACATCAATATTTAATGAAATCTGAACCAATGACTATACTGAACTATGTTCAGTATACATTTATGTTAAAGGGGTTTTCGCATGAACAAAAGTTTGCTTTAATCAATGGCTGTGTCTGACCGTACAGGAACACGGTCTGATCATACCACAGCTCCTGGGCAGGGAAGGAAGCAAAATAGTATACAGACATTTTAGCGGGGAAATGCAGGTGATTCTTTCTTTGAAGTAAAACATTGTTTAAAAATAGGCAGTGAAATTTTTTACCTCACAAAATCAGCTGTAATCCCATGCAGTAATGTCTGTATTGTCTTTGCTTCCTCCACTGCCCAGGAGATGTGGTATGATCAGTCCATGTTCTGTACACTGTCAGACACAGCCATTGCACAGGGGAATATTAGAAGATTATCTCAGCACAGAAACATTTTATTTAAGCACATCCAATTGTGAAACTTATTTTTATTCCAAGATCTATTGATTAAAACCAACTTTCATTTGTGGGAAAACCCCTTTAATGTTTGTATTCTGTGAATTATTTTGTCTCGCTATACAGTGCACTGAGGAAGGTCTAATATAGACTGAAATGTTTGTGAACCTTTTTGTTGGATTGCAAATTAAATCATTAGAATTTATTTTCATAAATTTTGAGTGCAAAGTCTTTTACCTATCAAGCCAGATACTTGGCATCTCTTCTTGGATGCTAGTTGACCCAAAAAAGTAACAGTTCTTCATCGCTGCAAAATGTCTGGTTGTTCTATACATCCCAATAGGTTTCAATGGAGCTTCTTGCTCCACCGCCACTTCTTTCATATTCCTCACTGCAGGCAAGAGATTGTGAGGGCACCAATGATCAGATATGTATCTCCTTTCCTGAGAATAGCTGGTAAATGTGCTTATTTATACACTCTATTTTTGTGATATGTGATGCACAAAATTTAACATTCTCTTATTTTCTCCTTAGCAATATAATCCAAGTTAGCTCTTGGTGAGTAATTAGTTTTATTATAGTTTTAAAAGGATTATTGATCATCTCTTTCTTCAGCCTCGATCTGACATCTTCTGCATGTTGGGAAAGACAGCTGTGAAGGCAACTGTCCAAAGCTGGCATGTATTGTAGACATGTCCTATTCTAATTTAAGAAATATGCAGTATATTCACGAAATGTCCAAATGTGGCACAGCATTGAAGATGGAATTGGTGGGAGGAGAAAGGTGGAGTGCCCCATCAATATCTCACCATAAATGGGACTGTGTGTCTCTATGTATTTCAATGTTATTTTTATGCCTTGAAAAATGTAACAATTTTTAACTTTTCTATGTTTTCAACAATAAAAAAACTTTCTTGAGATATACCCGATGCATTGGATAATTCTCCTGCTATCCCTGAGACATAATGGAATAGAAGACTGCAGTAAATCCTGATATCAATATGAAGGAAAGGGTCAATAACAATATTTATTATTTCATAAGCAAATCTTTGAGTTTTCCATACAAGCGCAATCTTGCAACAATATATCAGTTTTAAACTTGATCTTTTGTCTATATATTAGAAATCTTTTTTTTTTAGAAGTGTTGCATAGTTCTTCAGTCCTCTGCCAGAGGCAATTGTCTGACATGCAGCAAGTATCATGTACTGCATGTGTCATGTTCCAAAGTGGTTATCAACCACAACTGTCCCTTCTGGCATATAGCAGCATCTTTCTACGCCTGATGTCAGAGAGAGGTGCTACATAACTCTTTTAAATTGTTTAAAACACATTCAATTTTTTTTACCATTTTTTAAATATTTTTCTGACAGGTTCTGAACTTCTGTCTACATCAAAATCAGTAAAATAAAAAGTGGACCTGCATCTTCCATTTGTATGATTTAATTCAATGTCACATAAAAAAACACAATGAATTATCTTTACAATTGCCAGTAGGTAGTTTCTTTGTTGACAAATTACCTGGATAAAAGTGTTTCAAAAATGATGTTCTAGTCAGAAACAGCTCTTCTATTATTTCCTAATTTTTATTAAATGTTGCTCACAACACTGTCTGTCATAATAATCAGTAAGTTGGGGTAAAATAGTTGATACGATTAAAAAAAGTCCAATTTGACACCCAAAAGTATTGATTTGTGGTTGGCAAAAACCAAAATGAGGCAATATTCCTTTATCTTAGAGTTAAAAATTTATTCCCAACAGCAAAAGCGGAAATCAGAATATATCTCTGGATGAATGGCCTATTCACAGATAACTATAATTAGAACACAGGTTTTTTTTTACAGTATATTTTTCAAGAAATGGTATTCTTCAACTTGTTTGGTTAATCAACAATCCATCACCCAGAGATGTGGCAGACATTTCCATAGTCTTACTGCTGTTATAGTAAGGTGTCCTGTCTGTCATGATGGTGTAACCTTTATTCCTTTAGATATTGTGGGAATCCATTTGTCATGGATCTGTGACTATGTCATTAGATCTATGTACTGTCTTGTCATATACAGTGGAAATAAAAAGTTTACACCTGTAAAAAATCACACTGAGACATTTGACATCCTGCTCTGCAGTGTGTGCACTGAGCACTGACTGTTCAGTTTCTTAGTACCGCCCCGATGACTAGAAGCAAGCGACTGCATATAACTTCATTTTCTGCCTGAAACTGCACTTATATTTAGACGCCTCAAATATTTAAAGTTACCTGCAGACTATCACTATGGCTGTAGATGAATGCACTGTTTTCTTCTCTTTTGCTGACAGTTTCCCTTTAAATAGCTGTAATTTTATAAACCTGACATGGTTTAAAGTATTTGTATAGTTAGTTTCTAATTAAAGATCTCTTTTTTATGTTATGTTTTAGTTTATGTTTTCCTATGTTATGCATGGACTATTTGGGGTATTATCCTACCTACCTGATTCAGATCAATTAATCCAAGAACATTATATCAAAAAGGCTAGGGTCCCACAATCAGTATTTGGTCAGCATTTTACATCAGTATTTGTAAGCCAAATCAGGAGTTGAACAAACAGAAGAAAAGTGTAATAAAAACATGTTAACCAATTCTGCATTTCTGACCTACTCTTGGTTTTGGCTAACAACCCGCATACTTAAAACATTAGGCTGGTTCTAAATGACAAATTGTTTTAGCTATATATGGACAGTGTCTGTGCATTATCAATATATGAATAAACCAATAAATGAGAACAATGTGCAGGAAAAATAAAAAAAAACTGGTTGTTGCATATATACAAGAATGATAAGTGATTACTGTAAACTGCAATATGAATAGAAACCTAATAAAATAATTGACCTCCACCAAGTAAAAGGCAAAATAGTAAGTTTATTATATTATGCAGTTAAATATTAATTGGTCCACATGATAAAAGATAATGAAAAACAAAGCCACAATCTATGAATAACAAACAACATTGCAGGAATATTATAGGAGAATGAAATCATTAAACCATAATCAAGATGTCATAAATAAAGTATTAGATGATATTATAAAATCTTGTCAGAGTAAAATATATATATCCAGCATTAATAAATAAACATACATACGTACAGAAAAAATATATAAAGTGCATTTGCATTATGCCTATTGCCTCCCTTTATTCACCTGTGATATTATGTGGGTCTGTATTTGGGTTGCTGTGGCAGATGATAGCATCCTGAAGGTCTCTTTGACTGCCATAGTATTATTTATATGACACCAGTCATTTTACAATACATTGCAATACTGAAGTATTGCAGTGAATTGTACAGGTGTTCAAGAGATTGCAGGTTCAAGTTCCTAAAGGGAACTTGTAATAAGTGCAAAAACCTTTGTAAATATAGATGGGCGAACCCAAACAATAAAGTTAGGGGTCTGTACCAAACACCTAGTGCTTGGGCATAGACCCCAAACACGGACTTCCTCAGGGTGTTTCCTCTTATGTGTGTGACAGTGTGGGAAACACCGGCAGCTCTGATCGACGGTAAGATCATTACTGCCGGTCAGAGTGCTGCGGGCTTACCCTGTCAGATGAAATCATGAGCCAGCAGCCGTAACTGGCATTAAAAAGCTTACCACTGGTCACAGGTGTTGGTTGATGAGAAAGTACTACTTCCCTCAGCCTATGCCTGCTGTCGCTAATAACAGCAAGAGCAGGACCTGCTGATGGGAGTAGTTATAAGGCGGCACCTGTGCTCCAAGTGAAGAAAAAAAAAGTTAAAATTAATAAATAAATATTGAAATAAAAATTAAAAAGACAGTTACAGTCGGGAAAAAAGTGTTTAGTCAGCCACCAATTGTGCAAGCTCTCCCACTTAAAAAGATGAGAGAGACAAAATGAGAAAACAAATCCTGAAAATCACATTGTCTGAGTTTTTTCAAATTTTGGTGGAAAATAAGTATTTGGTCAATTACAAACAAGCAAGATTTCTGGCTCTCACAGACCTGTAACTTTTAGTGATGAGCGAGCATGTTCACTACTGCTCGGTGCTCGCCCAAGCATCTCACTGCTCGACATGCTCGGCATTCGCCGAGTATTTCCGGGGTTGCTCGGCGGCAGCTCGGGTCTCTTCCCTGCATGTTTAGCGCTCTTTACAGAGCCAATGAACATGCAGGATTGCCTGCCACTCACTGTAATGCTGCAGCCATGTTAATTGTGGCATCAGGTCTATATCAGACCTGGCGCCTCCATGCTCGTCACAGTCACTCCGGAATCAGACAGTGTAGGGAAAGGTGCTGCTAAGCTAGGGAGAGATTTGCTTGTTCCTAGTAAGTGTAGGTGTACCAAACTATATTAGAGACACATATCCATCTCAACAAACAGTCCTTCTGAGGACTAATCCATCTGCAGAGATATCAGGCAGGCAGTGTATATAGGCAGGCAGGGTATATAGCAGACTGCAGTGCACATAGCACAAGAGACTCCATTCCAGTTTTGTCTGCTGCTGCTGCTGTTAGATATTTCTGGAAATAGGCCCAGGTCTCAGGGGCCAGGAATAATTTTTTTTTGGGATCTTAATCCTCATTATTTGCTTAAAAAGCAATCCAGAGATCACAGTTTTTCTGTGCCATTGCCACTGCAGAATACAGCTAGGTGCTTTCCATATTACAACGCTAAAAATCCAGCTATTTAAAACTGTGGTTTGTCCATCACAAGAATCACATATAATTGCGCTGAAAATACTGCCACTTCTGGCCTCCATTAAAAATTTGTTTCAGTGAGTCAGTGAAGCAATTTACACCAGATTGCTGTTCAAAACAATTCCCTACAGGCCAGGTATTTAAAACTGTGTTTAATCCGCCACATGGATCACATATACGTTTTCAGAAAATACTACCATTTCTGGCCTCCATTAAAAATTTGTTTCAGTGTGCCAGTGAAGCAATTGACACCAGATTGCTGTTCAAAAAAGCTATCTACAGGAAAGGTACTTAAAACTGTGTTTTCTCCGTCACATGGATCACATGTACCTTTTCAAAAAAATACTGCCATTTCTGGCCTCCATTAAAAATTTGTTTCAGTGTGCCAGTGAAGCAGTTGACACCAGATTGCGTTTCAAAATAGTTAACTACTAGCCAGGTATTTAGAACTGAGTTTTCTCTATCACACGGATCACATATACGTTTTTAGAAAATGCTGCCATTTTTGGCCTCCATTAAAAATTTGTTTCAGTGTGTCAGTGAAGCAATTTATATCAGATTGGTGTTCAAAATAGTTACCTACAGGCCAGGTATTTAAAACTGTGTTTTCTCTGTCACACGGATCACATATACCTTTTCAGAAAATACTGCCATTTATGGCCTTCATTAAATATTTTGTTTCAGTGTGCCAGTGAAGCAATTGACACCAGATTGCTGTTCAAAATAGTTACCTACAGGCCAGGTATGTAAAACTGTGTTTTCTCCATCACATGGATCACATATGCGTTTTTAGAAAATACTGCCATTTCTGGTCTCCATTAAAAACTTGTTTCAGTGACTCAGTGATGCAATTGATACCAGATTGCTGATCAAAATAGTTTCCTACAGGCCAGGTATTTAAAAATGTGTTTTCTCCGTCACACGGATCACATATACCTTTTCAGAAAATACTGCCATTTCTGGCCTCCATTAAAAATTTGTTTCAGTGTGCCAGTGAAGCATTTTAAACCAGATTGCTGTTCAAAATAGTTAATTTCAGGCCAGGTATTTAAAACTGTGTTTTCTTCGTTACATGGATCATATACACATTTTAAGAAAATACTGCCATTTCTGGCTTCCATTAAAAATTTGTTTCAGTGTGTCAGTGAAGCAATTGACACCAGATTGCTGTTAAAAATAGTTACCTACAGGCCAGGTATTTAAAACTGTGTTTTCTCCATCACATGGATCACATATGCGTTTTCAGAAAATACTGCCATTTCTGGTCTCCATTAAAAATTTGTTTCAGTGTGTCAGTGAAGCAATTGACACCAGATTGCTGTTCAAAATAGTTACCTACAGGCCAGGTATTTATAACTGTGTTTTCTCAGTCACACAGATCACATATACCTTTTCAGAAAAGACTGCCATTTCTGGCCTGCATTAAAAATTTGTTTCAGTGTGCCTGTAAAGCAATTTAAACCAGATTGCTGTTCAAAACAATTCCCTACAGGCCAGGTATTTAAAACTGTGTTTAATCTGCCACATGGATCACATATACGTTTTCAGAAAATACTACCATTTCTGGCCTCCATTAAAAATTTGTTTCAGTGTGCCAGTGAAGCAATTGACACCAGATTGCTGTTCAAAAAAGCTATCTACAGGAAAGGTACATAAAACTGTGTTTTCTCCGTCACATGGATCACATATAACTTTTCAAAAAAATACTGCCATTTCTGGTCTCCATTAAAAATTTGTTTCAGTGTGCCAGTGAAGCAATTGACACCAGATTGCGTTTCAAAATAGTTAACTACTAGCCAGGTATTTAAAACTGAGTTTTCTCTATCACACGGATCACATATACGTTTTTAGAAAATGCTGCCATTTCTGGCCTCCATTAAAAATTTGTTTCAGTGTGTCAGTGAAGCAATTTATATCAGATTGGTGTTCAAAATAGTTACCTACAGGCCAGGTATTTAAAACTGTGTTTTCTCTGTCACACGGATCACATATACCTTTTCAGAAAATACTGTCATTTATGGCCTTCATTACATATTTTGTTTCAGTGCGCCAGTGAAGCAATTGACACCAGATTGCTGTTCAAAATAGTTACCTACAGGCCAGGTATGTAAAACTGTGTTTTCTCCATCACATGGATCACATATGCGTTTTCAGAAAATACTGCCATTTCTGGTCTCCATTAAAAACTTTTCAGTGAAGCAATTCACACCAGATTGCTGATCAAAATAGTTTCCTACAGGCCAGGTATTTAAAAATGTGTTTTCTCCGTCACAAGGATCACATATACCTTTTCAGAAAATACTGCCGTTTCTGGCCTCCATTAAAAATTTGTTTCAGTGTGCCAGTGAAGCATTTTAAACCAGATTGCTGTTCAAAACAGTTAATTTCAGGCCAGGTATTTAAAACTGTGTTTTCTTCGTGACATGGATCATATATACATTTTAAGAAAATACTGCCATTTCTGGCTTCCATTAAAAATTTGTTTCAGTGTGTCAGTGAAGCAATTGACACCAGATTGCTGTTCAAAATAGTTACCTACAGGCCAGGTATTTAAAAATGTGTTTTCTCCGTCACACGGATCACATATGCGTTTTCAGAAAATTCTGCCATTTCTGGTCTCCATTAAAAATTTGTTTCAGTGTGTCAGTGAAGCAATTTACATTAGATCGCTGTTCAAAATAGTTACCTACAGGCCAGGTATATAAAACTGTGTTTTCTCTGTCACACGGATCACATATACGTTTTCAGAAAATACTACCATTTCTGGCCTCCATTAAAAATTTGTTTCAGTGTGTCAGTGAAGAAATTTGCATCAGATTGCTGTTCAAAATAGTTACCTACAGGCCAGGTATTTAAAACTTTGTTTTTTCCATCACACAGATCACATATACCTTTTCAGAAAAAATTGCCATTTCTGTAGTCAGAGGCCGAGGCTGTGGGCAAGCTCAAATTGTGCTACAACAAACACCCATATCTTCTCGCTCGACCTTCCAGTCCTAATTAATAGGGGACTGCAGAACACCACTATTGAACACAGAGCAGTGTGAAAAGGTTATTGGTTGGATAGCAGATAATGCTTCCAGTCACTTAGCCACCACCATCTTGTCTTCCACACGGTAAAGTCTCAGTAGCTGTGAGTCTGGACCGCATATTCCTCACCCTGAACCTCCTTCCTCCCACAAAGCTGAGTGCCCAGAGACAACCGATCCCACACTTGCACACTCCGAAGAGCTGTTCACTTTCCCATTCATAGATTATGGCCCCTCACCTGGTCCACTTGAAGCGGGACAAGAGGAGATCACATGTAGCAATGCCAAAATATTTGAGCAGCCACGGTCACACGAAGGTGACTCTGGGAAAGTGTCACAAGAGGTGGATAATGATGAGACACAATTACCAGATAGTCAGGAGGAGGACCAGAGTGCGGAAGAGGATGACGCGGTGGTGGATGATATAGTAACTGACGCAACCTGGCAGGAGTACACACAAAGCGAGGACAGCAGCACACAGGGGGAGGGAGGCTGAGCACCCCAACAGGCAGGAAGAAGCAGTGTGGTGGCCGCAGACAGAAGGCAGGCAACCATTCCCTGTAACACCAACACGAAGGAAGTTGCCAGTACAACTGTTAGGTCTTCCTGAGTCTGGTTGTTTTTTAAAGACTCTGCCGATAACCCCAAAAAGGCCATTTGCACCACCTGCCAGGCCAGCATCAGCAGGGGTGGCAAAATGACCAGCCTGACCACCACCAGCATGAACAGGCACAAGGCAGCAAAGCACCCGACTTTGTGGGCCGAACCCCAGGGTCCAGGAACAGTGTCTGTGGGTTGCACCATTGCTTCTTCCGCTGTTGTGCATGCAAGCCAATCCCCTGTCCATGGTGCATGTGAAGATGCCTCCTGCCCTTCACCGGTCACTGCACACTCTCAGGTAGCAGCATCAGGAAGCACATACACATCCTTGTCCCAGCGCAGCGTTCAGGTGTCCATATCCCAGTCCTTGGAAGGCAAGCGCAAATACGCAGCCAACGCCCCACAGGCCACACTACTAAATTCCCACATTTCAAGACTGCATGCACTCGAAATGTTGCCTTTTAGCTTCATGCAGACAGAAACATTCCGCAACCTGATGGCGGTGACCGTCCCTCGGTACTCGGTCCCCAGCCGCCACTATTTCTCCCGGTGAGCCATCCCCGCATTACACAAGCTCGTGCCCCAAAACATTAGCCGTGCCCTCAACAACACAACTACCAGGAAGGTCCACCTAACCACGAACATGTGGACAAGTGCTTGTGGGCAGGGACGGTACATCTCGCTGACGGCACACTGGGTTAACATGGTGGAAGCCGGGACCCAGTCGGACCTTGGGACGGAAGATGTCATCCCAACGCCAAGGATTGCGGGCCCTAGGTCAATCAAGGTTGCCCTCACTGTCTTCTGCTCCTGCACCTCATCCTCCTCAGCCTCCTTCTCTTCTTCAGCCTCCATCTCCGAAATGACCAAATCAGTCACAAGCTGGAAGCACTGCAGCACTGCCTCGGCCAAGTGGAAACAGGCTGTGCTGATGCTAATATGCTTAGGTGACAAACCGCACAATGCTGAAGAGTTGTGGACAGCTAAGAAAGAACAGGAAGATCTGTGGCTCGCAGTGCTGAACCTACAGCCAGGCATGGTCGTGTGTGACAATAGCCGGAACCTGGTGGCGGCTCTGAGGCGAGCTCACACACATACCATGCCTGTCCCATGTGCTTAACCTTGTGGTTTCTCAAATCTAACCCGGAGCTGCCAGATCTGCCTTTTAAAGTACACCGCCTGTGTGTCCATTTCCGAAAGTCACCTACAGCTTCCGCCGCCCTTGCCGCATTTCAGCAGCGTTTGCAGCTTCCGGCTCACAGACTGGTATGTGGTGTCCCCACGCATTGGAACTCTACACTGCAGATGTTGAGAAAGATTTTTCAGTAGAAGAGGGCAGTTGTTGAGTACCAGCATCAACAAGGCCGTCGGTATTCAGTTCAAGCTCCACACATAACACATCAGGAGTGGACATGGATGTCAGACATATGTACCTTCCTCCAAAACTTTGAGGACTTCACCAAGATGGTGAGCGGTGATGACGCCATAATTAGCGTCACCATCCCGCTTCTCTGTCTTCTGAAACGCTCTCTGCTCACAATCAAAGAGGATGCATTGCAGGCAGAGAACGATGAGATGGAGCAAGGAACCATACAGGCTGATTACACAGAGCCCAGCCTCATTTCATCCCAATGTTGATTGGGTGACAATAAGGAAGAGGAGGAGGAAGAACAAGAGCTAGTTTCATGCGCTATAGATGGTACTACCTGCACAACTGTCATACCATCATACCGTATATGAGTTTCACTTTTTGTATTGAAGAACTGAGATAAATAAATTTTATGATGATATTCTAATTTACTGAGATGCACCTGTATATATATACAGTTATATGAAAAAGTTTGGGCACCCCTATTAATCTTAAGCTTAATGTTTTCTTAAAATTGGTGTTTTTGCAACAGCTACTTCAGTTTGATATATGTAATAACTGTTGGACACAGTAATGTTTCTGCCTTGAAATGAGGTTTATTGTACTAACAGAAAATGTGCAATCTGCATTCAAACAAAATTTGACAAGTGCATAAGAATGGGCACCTCACCAGAAAAGTGACATTAATATTTAGTAGATCCCCCTTTTCCAAAAATAACAGCCTCTAGTCGCTTCCTGTAGCTTTTAATGAGTTTCTGGATCCTTGATGAAGGTATTTTTGACCATTCCTCTTTACAAAACATTTCCAGTTCAGTTAAGTTTGATGGTCGCCGAGCATGTACAACCCTCTTCAAATGATCCCACAGATGTTCAATGATATTCAGGTCAGGGGACTGGGATGGCCATTCCAGAACATTGTAATTGTTCCTCTGCATGAATGCCTGAGTAGATTTGGAGCGGTGTTTTGGATCATTGTCTTGCTGAAAGATCCATCCCCTGCGTAACTTCAACTTTATCACTGATTCTTGAACATTATTGTCAAGAATCTGCTGATACTGAGTGGAATCCATGCGTCCCTCAACTTTAACAAGATTCCCGGTGCCTGCATTGGCCACACAGCCCCAAAGCATGATGGAACCTCCACCAAATTTTACTGTTCGTAGCAAGTGTTTTTCTTGGAATGCTGTGTTTTTTTTGCCGCCGTGCAAAACGCCTTTTTGTATGACCAAACAACTCAATCTTGGTTTCATCAGTCCACAGGACATTCTTCCAAAAAGAATTTGGCTTCTCCAAATGTGCTTTTGCATACCTCAGCCGACTCTGTTTGTGGCATGCTTGCAGAAACGGCTTCTTTCGCATCACTCTCCCATGCAGCTTCTCCTTGTGCAAAGTGCGTTGTATAGTTGACCGATGCACAGTGACACCATCTGCAGCAAGTTGATGCTGCAGCTCTCTGGAGGTGGTCTGAGGATTGTCCTTGACTGATCTCATCATTCTTCTTCACTGCCTTTCTGATGTTTTTCTTGGCCTGCCACTTCTGGCCTTAACAAGAACTGTTCCTGTGTTCTTCCATTTCCTTACTATGTTCCTCACAGTGGACACTGACAGGTTAAATCTCTGAGACAGCTTTTTGTATCCTTCCCCTGAACAACTATGTTGAATAATCTTTGTTTTCAGATCATTTGACAATTGTTTTGAGGAGCCCATGATGCCACTCTTCAGAGGATATTCAAACATGAGAACAACTTGCAAGTGGCCACTTTAAGTAGCTTTTCTCATGATTGCATACACCTGGCTATGAAGTTCAAAGCTCAATGAGGTTACAAAACCAAAAAAAGTGCTTTATTAAGTCAGTAAAAAGTAGGTAGGAGTATTTAAAACAAGAAAATGATAAGGGTGCCCATACTTATGCACCTGTCAAATTTTGCTTGAATGCAGATTGAACATTTTCTGTTAGAACAATAATCCTCATTTCAAGGCAGAAACATTACTGTGTCCAACAGTTATTACATATATCAAACTGAAATAGCTGTTGCAAAAACACCAATTTTAAGAAAACATTAAGCTTAAGATTAATAGGGGTGCCCAAACTTTTTCATATAACTGTATACAGTATATATATATATATATATATATATATATATATATATATATTATATACATACACATATATATAAATATACACATGTGGTCAAAATTGTTGGTATCCCTCTTTTAATGAAAGAAAAACCCACAATGGTCACAGACATAACTTGAATCTGACAAATTAAGAATAAATTAAAAATCTATGAAAATGAACACATGAAAGTCAGTCATTGCTTTTCAACCCTGCTTCCACAGAATATTTAAAAAAAAATTAAACTCATGAAATAGGCCTTGACAGAAATGAGGGTACCCCTGAAACTAATGTGACAAAAGGGACATGTTAAATCACATTGTGTCTACTAATTAGCATCACAGCTGTCTACAATCTTGAAATCAGTCAGTGGGCCTGTATATAGGGCTACAGATACTCACTGTGCTGTTTGGTGACATGGTGTGTACCACACTCAACATGGACCAGAGGAAGCAAAGGAAAGAGTTGTCTCAGGAGATTAGAAAGAAAATTATAGTCAAGCATGTTAAAGGTAACGGTTATAAGATCATCTCCAAGCAGCTTGATGTTTCTGTGACTACAGTTGCACATATTATTCAGAAATTTAAGATCCATGGGACTGTAGCCAACTTCCCTGGACGTGGCCGCAGGTGGAAAATTGATGATAAATCAAAGAGATGAATAATACGAATGGTAATAAAAGAGCCCAAGATAACTTTTAAAGAGATTAAAGGTGAAATTCAAGCTCAAGGAACATCAGTGTCAGATCGCACCATCCGTCGTTGTTTGAGACAAAGTGGACTTCATGACAGACGACCAAGGAGAACACCATTGTTGAAAAAAAAACATAAAAATGCAAGACTGGAATTTGGCAAACTTGACAAGCCACAAAGCTTCTGGGAGAATGTCCTATGGACAGATGAGACAAAAATGGAAGTTTTTCGCAAGGCACATCAGCTATATGTTCACAGACAGAAACATGAAGCATATCAAGAAAAGAACACTGTCCCTATTGTGAAACATGGAGGAGGCTCTGTTATGTTCTGGGGCTGCTTTGCTGCATCTGGCACAGGGTGTCTTTAATCTATGCAGGGTATAATGAAATCTCAAGACTATCAAGGGATTCTAGAGAGAAATGTGCTGCCCAGCGTCAGAATGCGTCGTCTCTGTCGCTGGTCATGGGTCTTGCAACAGGATAATGACCCAAAACACACAGCTAAAGGCACCCAAGAATGGCTAAGAGGAAAACATTGGACTATTCTGAAGTGTCTGAAGTCTATTCTAAATCCTATTGAGCATCTTTGGAAAGAACTGAAACATGCCGTCTGGAAAAGACAACCTTCAAACACGAGACAACTGGAGCAGTTTGCTCATGAGGAGTGGGCCAAAATACTTGTCGAGAGGTGCAGAAGTCTCATTGACAGTTACACGAATCGTTTGATTGCAGTGATTGCCTCAAAAGGTTGTTCAACAAAATATTAAGTTAAGAGTACCATCATTTCTCTCCAGGCCTATTTCATGAGTTTAATTTTTTTTTAAATTCTGTGGAAGCAGGGTTGAAAAGCAATGTCTGACTTTCATTTGTCCATTTTCATAGATTTTTAACTTATCATTACTTTTGTCAGATTAAAGTTATTTCTGTGACCATTGTGGGTTTTTCTTTCATTAAATGAGGGGTACCAACAATTTTGACCACATGTTTATATATATATATATATATATATATATATATATATATATATATATATATATATATATACTGAATTCACTTCAAAGTTCAGGATTTCCAACCTTTAATATTTTTTGAAATAGAAATCTTATATATTTTTCTTTTAACATATGATAGTTTTTCACAACTGTATATATGAGTATACTATTTATATAGTTCTATGCATCGGCATTGTATTTTCTTATAATTTGCTAGACTCTTGACATTTTTGTAACAATTAAGCAAGCGTGCGCTTATCAATAGACTAAAGTGTTTTTTTCCAGACAGATCTTTAAGTAAGGATGCTTCAGTTTAATTTATGCAGTCTCTAGTGAACAACAGTATGTTTCTAGCGCA